>NC_135319.1:46182241-47470575 GCF_048772815.1 Callospermophilus lateralis | reverse complement strand
CATCTGATTCTTGAGAGTCCAGAAATGTATTTTCCACATAATAGATATAAATAATGAACACAGGGCTACATTAATTTTAATCCATGTTAAATATGGTTTCTGGGTTGTGTTTATTTGTAACACATTCCTTCTCTGTGCTATTTCTCTCCTCTCCACCATGTCACTATTTAGCCTGAAATTTCACAATATGAAAATGAAAAAAACAAACCCCATCCTAATTATCTCCTGCAGGATCATAAAAATAACATTAATAAAATGTGGTAAATATCAGCAGTGATCATTACCAGGCCCACATCACCAGAAAATGAAATGCAGCACCCCAAAGCAAGAAGGATTAAAGCAAGCCCGCCACCATTAGGCACACACATATTAGCATATTTGCTCTGTAAGCAGATTTAATGGTAATAATAAAGTTGTCTTTAATCTGAACTGGACAAAAAATTCAAATGTACATGGCTACGCACAGACGCCCTGGCATCTGTACACCACTTTATATTTTTCAAAGCACTGTCACACCTGCACTTTCTTCTTTGAGTCCCTGTTTCCTTCAATCAAAAGCAGGTATAACAGATCTCACGTTTACTTGACAACTGAGACTGCCAGAAGGGAGAAGATGGGACCTTCCTGGATTTGCCTCATGAGTCAACAAACCGAAGTCCCCAGGGTTTCCCACTAGAAGATCCATGATCTTCCCACTAGAAGAGCCTTTCTTTTGGATAAAACCACATGACAACAAGAACCCCTAGATGTCATAGGAAAAACATAAAAGACAAAACACAGTAAGTCAGAATGAAAAGTCAATAAGGTCTCTTACCGGGGACTACCAGAAACAGCTGATGGTACCCTGTGGTGGGAAGTGTAGACAGTGGTAAAGCAACATTCTATGCACAGCCTTCTTCTATACCACGGTCCCCAACATATCCATGCAGGTAGAATGGCTTGGAAAAGTGAGCTAGGGAGTCAGATGTAGAGTGACTTGATTGGCCAGTTTGTGACACAGATTGCTGTATTACTTTACTAGTAGAAACAAGATGAGGTAGCAAGATGCCAAAGTAAAAAGTAAACTTTGGTTCCTGTCATATAATATTCAATATGTAAAATTTTAATATACTGAAGGAAATTCAAGTACATTATCAACTATTGACAGGTACTTATGGTTATAAGAAGATAAGCGAAAGACATTAGCTTAAATAAATAAATAGATATAACAGCATGCAGCTGGGCTCTAATGAATTAGTTCCCTAATTGGCCTTCCCTGAACCCCACAGCAGTCTCCATTAGGCCTTCCTGCACAATCCATACATCAATAACAGGATGTTTTTATATCTGAGTCTCTGGGCCAAGCCATCTCACTGGCCTTGACTACATCTTAGGAAGTAAGAATAAATAAGGGGCAAGTTGAAGTTTAGCCACAACAAAAGTTGCATTGTTGCACAAGGAATCGTGTTTAAAAATTGGGGCCAGAGCCTGGTACAGTTCTTTGATCAATAAACATTACTTTGAGTGAATGTATTTTTCTGGAGGTACAGAATGTGGGCTGGAAGAACAGAAGGGCCTTGTGGAGACATTGAAATTAGTCAGTCATGTAGGACAAAAACCAGAATATCACGTGAGTTCAAAACACTGGCTGTGGTCATTATTGCTAAACTCACATCCCATAAACATAGGTCATATGCAGGGGGCAGAGCACAAGGACACATGTTTGAGATGTTTTCAGAATTATCCTAAAGACAATCTTGTCCAGTGAGTCTCAACTTTCCTGTGCATGACTTTCATTCTTTTCATACGACAGCAGACACTCAGAAGGCTTCATAAAACACAAAGTTGCTGACCCCTAACCAGAGAGTTTCTGATTCAGTGCTTCTGAGGCAGGGCCTGAGAGTCTGCATCTTGAACAAGTTCACCAGTGACAATGCTGCTGCTGCTCTGGGGACATCACTTTGAGAAACCTCCTCTTGTCCAATGTCTTCATTTCAGAAAGGTGGAAACCCAGAGCAGGGAAGTAACTTGTTCACGGGGCCAATACCCAGTAGCTCACTCCCTAGTGTCCAAAGGATCCCTTTTGTTATGAATTCAATGTGTCACCCTAAAATTCACATGCTAAAGTCTTAACCCCTCATACCTTAGAATATGACCTTATTTGAAAATAGGGTCACTGTAGACATAATAAGATGAGATCATACTGGACTAGGGTGGGTCCCTAATCCTATGGGACTGGTGTGCTCATAAAAGGGAAATTTGAGCAAAAACACACACGCAGAGAAATACTGTGTGATGTGAAGATGCAGGTCGCATGGACGACTCCCCAGGCCAGGGAACATGGAAGATGACCACCAACCATCAGCAGCTAGTGGGGAGGCAGGCAGACAGCCTCCCCAACAGCCGGTGGAAGGAAGAACCCTGCTGACACCTTCATCTTGGACTTCCAGCCTCCATCAGTGCGACACAATAAAGTTCTGTTGTTGGAGCCACCCAGTTTGTGGTGATTTGTCACAGTGACCCTGTCATCTAGTGCACCTTTAAAGGAGACCACCAGGGCTACGGGAGACACCTCCCTGAGGGATGTTCCGGAGCAGCCTCAGGCTCCATCTCCTCCCCCATCTCTTTCTCCCACTCAGTCCACTCAGAAAATTCTCTCTGTCCCTCCACTGAGAACAGGGGTTCTTTAGTCTTTCGAAGTCTACGCTCAAGGCTTGGCTCTATGAAGGGTGTAAATCTGCAGTGATCTCTTTCCAAAGTCATGTGGCTGTAGTGGTAGGGACCCTGGTCTTGCACATGCTCTGACCCAGTGTGCCTGCTTCTAGGGCTTCCAATGAAAGAAATCAAGATCCAATTGGAAGAACATATGAATGAATATGTGTCTTTGTGAAAGGAATAATAGTAAAATAAATGAAAGAAAAACTTGTTACGAGGATATCAGGTTTTCGCAAAAACACTCTTCATTAGGATATTATATGGAAAATGCACATTCTGTAAAATTGAGTAAAAAGGCAAGATATAAAATACATTGAAAAAGTGGAAGAATGCTACAAGGATACACCGTAAAATATTAAGGGTTTAATTTGAGGGCTGGCAAGACTATTGGAAATATTTAAATATTTTTCTTCTACTTTGCTTTTTCTTTGAAGAGCATCTATTATTTTCAAAATAGAAAGATCATTTTTCAGGTGTGGATTCCAGAGATCCACAATGTTTCCTTGCTCATCTTCGTTCCTGTATTCCCTTCCATCATGTTGCCCCGTCACAGAACAAAGTCACCTAAAATGTAAGACAGGTCTGATAATTCTGTTCCCACAAGGAGGAAGGACCTTTCTGCTTTGAAGACTGGGTACACCCCTTATATTCTGACTCAACCTGCTTTCCTCCTCATTAGAGAAACAGAGTTGGCAGGATTGTACAGTCGTGCACATAGGGTTCTCTCCCTTTTCCATGTCTGGTGCCTGAGGTCGGTTTCTGCCTAAAATCTCTCCAAATGGTTCTTCCACAAAGAATACTACTCACATTTATCATCCTTTGTCTTGTAGCTGCTTTCTTTTATGTAACCAGATTTTTTTGTACCACACTGTCTAAAATTCTGCCTTTGTCATATTGTCCAAGTTCAGTCACTGGAAACTGACTTGGGTTGAAAACAGGTCTTCTTCTAAACACGAATAGCCTTAGGAAATGTGAAGTGATCAGGCAGTCACACTTTAGTATGAATCGGCTCCAAGCTGCTTTCTTCCTCATATCCAACTGAGAGTATTTTAAACTGAGGAACTGGAGGGAAGATGAAGTCACGCGCAGTCATATTGTAGAAAGAGGGCACTGACCAGGATGTGGGTTTTCAGCATTTGAGAAATAGAGTAGTGGAAGTTAGGAAAGGAAGGGAAAAGGTGAGGGAATGTGACAAAGACAAATTAAACCTGGGGCAGAGTTCTGCTGGATGGTCCTACTTGAGTAGCTTTCATTCTATTATATTATTTTGCAGAAAAGAGAATTTCTATAGCAGCTTATAACTATGTTCAAAGTAAAGAGGAACACACAAAGTTTTCAAATCATATGACTAACAACAGATCTGGAGCTTCCTTTAATACTGAATAATGAATCATTAAACAGCTGAACATGAGTTAAATGACATTAGTCATTTTGCATGCATGGGTAAATATGTAAAATATAAATGTGTATTTTATATACATATATTTATATACATGTATACATATATATGCAGCATGTATAAATGTATAACTGTATGTATGTGTGTGTGTGTATATATATATACACACTTACAGATGTGTAGACACACCAGAGTAGGTTTTCATAATTTCTCACCTGAGTTCTGACCCTGGTAAGAAATCCAACCAAAAATCCCTTAACATCATATTCAAAAATGTATGTCTGTGTGTGCTTGCTTCTGGGTGGAGGTCCACAGCTGTGAGCAGGTTCTCAGAGGGCAAGTCACTGTGTTGAGGACCTACTGGTGGCTGTACACAAACCCATGCTGTTCAAGGCTCCTGGCTTTCACACCCTTGGCCCAGCTCCTCACACACAGGTCCTCTGCAAAGAGGAGGAAAGCCAGGATGGTGCTGCGCTGGACAGAACCTGGCCCTCTCCCCACACAAGTGATGTCACTGGAGGCTTCATGCCAGGGACCTGCCCCTGGCACCCAGGTGGTTCCTCCACGTGGAGTGGGGCAACAGAGGGGAGGGGCTCTGATTAGGTTTCCCCTAAGACTATTTTGGTCCCAAGGAAGTCAATGAGCCTGCTGACGTTCTCGGATCTGCCACTCAACTCTGAAAGGCAGATCCATTTTCTCTACAAATTTGCTCCTGGCTGTACAACTCAGTGGCACATTCCATCTCCTTCCTCTTCTCTTCTTAATATGAATCCATAAAACTTTAATTATTAAAAAAAATTCTCTCAAAATATTAGAGAAACCAGGCAGATCTTTTAAACCCTTGGGGATGCTCCCTTGGGAATGCTCCAGGCCCAGGACCCATCTTACATCTGCAGGGCAAGACAACAGTCACTGATGTGTACGATAAGCCAAAACCAACACAAAGACCTGCAATGATAAATTCACTCTTGTGAATTTTCTAAGGCAGGAAATGTGAGCAAACACATTTTATGATGTTTCTAACAAGGTAACCGGAAAATTGAATTGACCGGAATCCCATTCCCAAACCATCCCAGTTGAGAATTATACACCTAGTTACAGACTCTTTCAATTCCAGCTTAATTTAACATTTACTCCCAGCAAAGGGAAGGCATCACGAAGATGACGAAGGGAGCCTGGGTCTGCTATCAGCAAGACACCCAGGTGCCCCTACACACCCTCAGGACTGTGGCCCACCCACCTACCCTCCTCTTTCCCTTCCTCTCTTCTCCCACTGGTGGCAGCCACGGCCATGGATGTGCATTTCCATCACCAACACCATCTTCAGCGAGGCATGCGGGCTACAGCTTCCAGTTTATAAACCTGTAACTTGGATACCATCTCCTTTTTGCCCTCTGCACAAGCCCATAAACATCCCCAGCTCTGGCTCATGATGGGTTCTGTGCTCTAATGGACGCTCCCTCCTGGATATCCCAAAAGAGAAAGATGTGTCTGGTAAGTGGGAGAGGTCAAAGCCGAGCACAGCTATTTATTACATATACTGCGACCAGATGGATCTAACTCATCCATCAAAGCCCTCGTCATCCTCATCACATTAGCTTCTTATAAAAGCCTCCTGCTCTTTCCCCGCACAGTTCAGTTCTCTCTCCTCCTCCCTCTCTCTCTCTCTCTCTCTCTCTCTCTCTCTCTGGCTCTCTCCCTCTCATGCACTTTCAGGAAAATGAACCCTCTCTAACCCCATTGCTGTTCTCCTTAAATCATGGCTACCCATCACTCCGTGGCTATTTTTAAACTTTACTTTTATCAATACTCATCCTGTAGCTCAGGGAGATATTAAAACTGTACTGGGGCAAGGAAGGGCGTTTCTGACACTTGCTCCCTCATTCATCAGTTCCTCATAGGCCCGTTGGTGACAATGAAAAGATTTCACAATACCGTGCAGCAGAAACTCATTCTCCTGCTCATCCATCATGCTCAGCCTAGCAGCAGTTCCACTGACCTAATCTGCAATGCCTCGGTACTCGCTGGAGATTTCTTAAAGGCACCCTTCATTGTTGTCTGTAACAAAGAATAGGCCTGGGCCATTCGATAAGGAGGCTAAATGGTGCAAGGATTAATGAAATATTCCTTCATCTCTCCAGTCCTGGGTTCAAAGACTGCGGGGCGGGCCAAGCCGAGAATCTTCTAAAGGCTGAACTCCATGTAGCTCACTAATGGTCCAGCGGAGCAGGCTCAAATGCAAAGAGCATTTCTTGGGGCACAAGAGGAAGAAGGGCCCCAAACTGTGAGTGCCTTCAACAATCCATCTCTTCATTCGTTCACGGATTCATTTGCTCATTTTTGCAAACGCTCTTTACATACCTCCCATGTATTAAGTTTTACTTTAAGCACTGGCACCTGAAAGGTGGAGAGTGTAAATGTCAGTTGCAAGGAGCTCATGCTTAGTGGAGGGAAAGAAAAATAAAAAGCAAAGATTTAAATGACAGAAGTCATGGCAGCCTGCTAACTGGCCCTGGCACACCTGCCCCCTTCTTCCGTTCCCTAACTGAATTCCCTTTGAACTGTAGTAGAGTACATGGCAGCCCTGCTGAAGAGTCCATCTTCCAACCACCCTGGCAGCTCAGTGATGCCATGCGACAAAAATCAAGCCAACAGAGTACCAGTAAAGTGTTGTGTGCAAGGTTCATACTGTATCCTTAAAAGGGACACTGGCTGTGCTTCATGCTATCTCCTCTTTCCCCATGAGACAGAACACAACCCTGGGCTCCTGAGCCAGCTGTGGCCATGAAGACATGGAAGATCAGATAAAGACTGGCAAGACCAACCAGGCAGATGGAGCCTGAGTTCCTGAATGACCCCAGGGAGGAAAAAGACTAAAGGTATTCGATGACCCTGAACTGGCAATGATCCAAGCCCTGGCTGCAGAGACTAGATGTGTGTGAAGGTGGTGGAATAAAGAGGGCTTAGACATCCAAATGTGTTTGACCTTCAGAGCTTTCTGAATAGAACCCAGAGGACAAAGGGCTACACTACAGGTCCTCATGTGTTTTGCAGCTGACATCGGTCCCACTTAAATGCCCAGAATGAGGACAAATGAGAGGCAATTCAGAGACCCCAATAGATAAACACAATAAGCACTCCTGATTCATTTAAGTTCACAGACCATTTCCCCCTTACCCTCCAGCTTGTTCCTTGCTAAGCAAAACAAAACAAAACCCTCTGGAGAGTGCTGCAGTTCTTAACGGTCAGTGCTGTTCATTCTGCTGCCTACTTAAGCGTTCCTTGGACTATTCTAATTTCAGATCTCTGTCCTCTCTCTGGAATGAAACACAAGCTCCCTGAGGGTAAGAATCACATCTTTAGTTTCTCTCCCACTGGGTCCTGGCATAGACCTCAGAAAGACACAGACACTCAAAAAAAAAAATAAATAAATATATATATATATATATATATATATATATATATATATATATATATATATATACATACCAACACGTAAAGAAACGGAAAACCAAAGAAATGAAATAAGAATGTCACTGAGCAAATTTTGTGAAAAAATAATAAAAAAAAAAAACTAGTGCTGGAAGCAGCATGTAGGGTGCTATGGTTTATTCTTCCATGATAAAAAGACAGAAAGAAAGAATCCTTAAGAAATGAAGAATCACCATTGTTATATATAAAGAAAAAAAAAACAAGAAGAAATTAAGAATCAGTCAGGTACAGTGGCACACACCTGTAATCCCAGCAGCTAAGTGGCTGAGGCAGGAGGATCGTGAGTTCATAGCCAGCCTCAGAAAAAGCGAGATGCTAAGTAACTCAGTGAGGCCCTGTTAAATACAAAATAGGGCTGGGGGTGTGGCTCAGTGATTGAGGCCCCTGAGTTCAATTTTTGGCACCCAAAAAAGGAAAAAAGAAATGAAGATTCCTAAAGAATACTGAGAACAAGAGCTCACAGCCAGATAATGGTAAAGATCTTCCAAAATATGGTCTTTTAGTATCTTTTCAGGATAGCAGAATACCAGCCTGGGGCAGAAACAGGGGCAAAGCCATGTTACAAATAATACACTCGGAAAAATGAGAAATTATATCCCATCTGATTCAAATGTATGATATGTCAAGGTCATTGTACTGTCAGGTATAACTAATTAAAAGAAATTAAAAATAAATAAATAAAAAACAAATACCAAGGTCACTCACCCCAAGCACTCTGGGTCTTAATCCCTCCCCTCTAATCCTTCCCATGTCCCATCACAAATTCCAGTTGAGAGCCCAGAGGTGGCTGAGGTGGTGAGAATGGTAGGACACCTTCATGGAGTACAGAGGTGAGGGACATCAGTAGCAGAGTCATAATCTACACCTGGCTCTCAATCCATTCTGGATCCTAATCAAGAGGTCCCTTATTAACTCTGAATTAGAAAAAGCATCAATTTCTCTAGCCAATCACAATACTAAAACTCCAATCTCCACGTCTGTGAGCAAAATATCCCTATAAGATAACTAATGAATAATATATAAAAATTTTTTATTTAAAATTAGTTGAATCTAATATGCCATTAATTTTAATATATAGGATTTTTAATGTACCACTGAGAAAAACAAAGCTATTACACTGCAACAATGCTCTCCAATTGCCTTGAATTCTTACTTTAGACTTACTAAAATAGTTCTTTTAGACTAATTTAGACATGGATTTTATCACCCATGTATATTTAGTGAAAAAATGTGAATTATATGAGACGAGGTATTCCAGAAATGTCTACTCATTTCCTGACTCTTGGCATCAATCTTCAGCTCAGGTTTAGCATTGCTTTTGATTTCATGCAGAATATCATCTTCTCTGTCCGTCAAGAGTGTAGTCATTGAAAGCTACCCAACACACATTCTGTAAGTCTGGACACTAGCACCCTGAGTCTTACCAAGAAATGTTAGCAGAAGGTTCCCAGACAACAACCAGACTTATAGTCTTTCCATGAATGGTCCATCAGTGGTGGGCCATTATTATTTAGTATTGACTGAAACTGTTGGGGTCACAGTTCAGAAGAGCCACCAGGAATAGTTGCCAAGGCTGCCAAGCCCAGGCAGAGACAAAGAGGCTACAACAGACTCTGGTCATCAGCTCTCTTTCATAAGCACCATGACTTGGAAAGATCCACCCCCACTGCTGATGAATTAAAATGTGAAAGAGCATGCATCCTAGCAACATGGACTGCAGTATGACTTTTAGTGGACATTTATTATATTATCTTCCCAGAACTGCACATGAGCTTATGGAGAGGGACCTCCTACCATGGGATTGGCTCCCAGCCATAGAAGTAGATGCTTGACCCCAATCCTAGGACTGCAGTCAACACTCTACCCCTAGCTGGCTCTATAAGTATCACAAGCCAAAATCAGGGTGTCAAGCGGAATATGCCATTATCCAGGGTTACAAGGGAGGGAGGAATCACCTTCCTGGCTTATTCAGGTTGCTGGCAGAATCCAGGTCCTCACAACGGCAGGTCTGAGGTCTCCCCTTACTGTCTGCCATCTGGAATCCACTGTCTGCCCCTAGAAGCTGCCCAATACCTTCTCACACAAGCCCCTCCATCCTCCAACCAGCGATGGCATGCCAAATCCCTTTTATGTTTCAAGTATCTATAATTTTCTCTACTTCCAACAGCTGAAAAAAAAACGCTGTGCTTTTGAGGTCTGTGTGTTAGGTTTGGCCCCTCCCCGTGGATAATCTCCCTTCTTTCAAAGTTCACTGCATCATGTAACATAACAATTGGGGCAGTGATATCTCACCATATCACAGGGTCTGGGGCCTAGGAAGTGACAATCTTGGGGTGAAGGTAGATTTCTGGAATAAAATTCTGCCTTTACAATAGACTCCCCATGAACTGTGCCTTCTGATAAAAGCCTGCATTTCCTTAAACTAGACCAGATTGATTTCTGAGCCGTAATACACTAGTCCATTAAACAGAAGTAAAGACTAACCATCTTTACCAACTCATCTTTACCAACGTGGAGCAGATAGCACTCTTCTTAACCTAAATAAAACTATTCCCAGTTCCACTTGGGAAAACCTTCAGGAGTTAAATGATCAACAACAGTGAAAATGGCCTCCATATCTCAACAGGAAGCTGAATGTTGCCTGCCCGCCTCATTCAGGGCTAGCAAAGCAATGGACAGGAAGCCCCAAAAGACACTTCAATTAAGGAAAACAAAACAAAACCCAAGACCCATTTTAAAGCCCACCCAAAATGGAGAAAGTAACCCTTTAAGCTTTTGTCCTATGAACTTTCAGGGCACCTGCCTTTGAATGGGCACCTGCCTTTGAATGGGCACCTGCCTTTGAGTATCTTAATCTAATCACTATAAATGATCTTTTCTCTGTCACAATATCCTTAGTGAGGCTTCCACTCGGAATAAGTATCTCTCCTTCACCTTGCCTCACCCCAAACATTCCAGTATTCTTTATAATGTGTGATCAGAGGGAGAGCAAAAGATCCAGGGAGAGACAGAAAGAATACAAACGTATCTGGAGAAAACAATTTCAGAATTTTTCTTCAACACTTATCTCCAAAATGGCCCATTTGATTCATGAACATCTCTAATGTATATCATCAGTGACTGAAGGAGTTTTTTTTATATGATTTTTGACAATTTAACAAGTCCTCCTGACAAATTAAATGGTTGTGTTGACAACTTAACTGTACTGCCAATCAATATTTTCAATTACTTTCATTGTCATTCAGAAAAAATACAACATGAGGTCACACCGTGGTAAAACCAAGGGAAGAAAATAAAACAAGGAGCCACCGGTGGGGTGGGGGCAGGAGACAGGGAGGGCACCAACTTGAAGGCGCTCCACAGAATCATCCACTCAGGGACAAGGGGACCCCAGGGTTTCTGGGACAAGCCTGGAAAATGGCACTTCCCTTGGGTGATGCTCTCAGACTCCACAATGGAGATTTTCCTCTTCCTCTGAGCTATTTAAAAGTCATTAGATTTGAGCTGTGGACACACAGCATTTTATTAGAAGGCCTTCCTTTCAGGCATTGGCCAACTGTGACCACCACTGTGGCCTCAGTCCTCCGGAAAGGCCCTCCAGGACCCCAGGTAATGTCTCTCAGCCTTTCCAGGGGTCGATTGGTCAGCCTGAAAAATTCAAGTCAGACAACGCCGTGCAGAGGTCAGCCTTCTTAAGCTTTTCAAAGGGGGAGCAGCAAATCAATATTTTCAAATGTGTATTTATCATGTGGGAAGAGAGGTTACCCGTGGAGAGGCAAGCAAACACACAGAAATAGCCCAGGCTTTCATGTCCAGAGATGGAAAAGATGACCAGAGGTAAAGGCAGATTTCACAAAGGATGTTGATCATTATTACTTTTTAATGATCACTCATAGTGAAGGATTAAAAGGGGATTATTCAGCAATATGCACCAGCTCTCCACGCAAGGACAACACTCTGTCAGTGTCTTCCCAGGTGCCTGTGACTTCTGGCCACTCCATTGCTAGAGGCTGTCCCCAGAAGGAAGGAGCAACACAAAGCTCTTCTCTCTGCACGCCTGTGTCCTGTAGCTGCCTGTGCCATATCTCCACCTGCCACACACTGTCCTTCCATCCCCTCTGGCTCTAAACCCACCTCCTCCAGGAAGTTTTCTCTGATTGATTCCAAGAGTCCCTGAGATTCTCCATACCTCCAAAACTCCCCAGTTGGCTCTGAGTAGTTCACATCTTCTATTATTGTCTAAATGTGCCACACACTAAGTATTTTTAAAGTTCTGCTTAATCTCCTTGGAGAACTATAAAGACATTGGGAAAGGACAATGTCAGGACCTCACACTGTAACTGAACCAGAGATGGCAGGGCAGTGTCACTTCAAATGACAGCTCCAAAAGGAAGGTAGCAGCTGCCAGCAACAAACCACAGGCCTCACTGAGAGAAAACTGGGACCACCGCTTATGTCTTCTGGGGTTTGGGATCAAGAGATAGGGATGCGTGTGTCTTTTCTTCCTCTCTAGTGCTAAACCATGATGGCTACACAGTGGTATGAAGGTCTGGATCTGAAATGTCTCCATAAGGCTTGTGTATTGAGGGCTTTGTCTCCGATGCATCAGTGTTGAAAGGTATGGCTTTTAGGAAATGACTGGGTGATGAGGGCTCTAACCTCATCAGTGGATTAATCCATTTGATGAATTAATAGTGTGGACTATTGGGAGGTGGTGGGAACTACAGGCAGATGGGGCATTCTTGGAGGAAGTAGGTCACTGGTGCATGCCCTCTGGGACTATATCTTGTCCCTGACCCCTTTTTCTCTCTGTTGCCCGGCTTCCATGAGCTGAGCAGCTTTCCTCTGCCATGCCCTTCTGCTATGATATTTCTGCCTAAGAACCAGCTAATTGTGGACTAAAACCACTGAACCTGTGACCTAAAATAAACCTTTCCTCCTCTAAGTTGTTTTTCTCACGTATTTGTCACAGTGATAAAAAAGCTAACACAAGTGGGTTCTGGATAAAACACTAACTTAAGGGACTAAGTCATTTACTCAGCATTAGGAATAGCAATCCAGGAGCTCTAAGTTGATAGTAAAATTCTAACTTCATTCATGCATTCATTGTTACTGAGAAATCACTGTGTGTAAAGGGTGGCGCCAGGTGGTAGACAGGCAGAGCGGGGTCCTCATGGGTAAGGCCAACCCGTAAGCAACAGAGACCTAAGTGAATGATGAGCAGTATGATTAGTAATATAACATCTGGCTGGGTATGGGGGTGATGCACACCTATAATCCCAGTGACTTAGGAGGCTGAGACAGGAGGATCACAAGTTCAAAGCCAGATTTAGCAATTTAGAGAGGCCCAAAGCAAGACCCTGTCTCAAAATTTTAAAAAGGGTTGGAGACATGGCTAAGCACCTATGGGTTTAATCCCTAGTACCAAATAAATTATATATATATATATATATATATATATATATATATATATATATATGAATAAATGACAACTGGTCCCCAAAGAGGGCTTTACTTTAGTAGAGGGAAACGGGAAAAACTTCCCAGGAGAGATGGCACTGACACTGGGCCTTGAATGGTAGAAAATTTACTAGGCAGGGATGATAGGAATGAACATCTCAGGAGAATAAACATAGAAAGTTGACTTAGCCCTCAAAGAATGTACCATCTGGAAGGGAAGAAGAGGTAAGTATGAGCAGGGCTACAGTCCAAGGAAGAAGTGGTAGGAGAGACTCACATGAAGTGCTGTCAGAGCTCCTGGCCAGATATGGGTCTTGCAGAGGTAAGAAATCTTCAAGGGAAGGGATGCCAAAGGCACAAACTTGCTGAAGTGCCATTATGGAAGTCAAGGAGGGAGTTGTGGCCATGGCCAGGAGTGGATCCCAAGAAGGAAAGAAGGGTGGAGTTGGCAGCTCTGTCAGCAAAGGGCTATGCATGCTTGATCACTGGACAGTTGGAAGGAATGCCCCTATACAGTAGTGCGCACACAGACCTGAACAGGGAGGGCAACATCAGGTTTCCCTTGCAGATCCCGGCATCCTGGCCAGGGCCCTTCTAGATCCACTGTCTCTGGGAACCATAATGACTCTAGAAACTCTCTCTCCTCCGAAAGTAAAGGACCTTAAGTTCTCCAAGCTTTCAGGAAAAAAATTCCTGTCACCAAGAAAGAGCTGTAACACCAACACATGAGAGCCTTGATAGTAGACACATTTCTGCCCCTTCCCAGCTTCTTGGCACAAGACGGAAATTCTCTGAAAGCAAAAGAAAATGGAGGTAAGAATTGGTGCCCTTCAGCACCCAACACCTGCAGACCCAAAGACAGCAACTGTCTCAGGCAAGCTTCCTCCAGGTCAATGTCAGTGCATCCAAAGTCTGCTGCCTCCCTAAGGCAGATTCTCTCCAGCTCCAAAGGAGCTCCCAGTGGGAGGACATAACATTGATGCTTCTTGTGACTTGATTCTAATGTCCAGAGGATGAGAGGGAAAGGTTGCAGGACATTTCTACCCACTCTCCATATTCCTTCCAGGGGTTCCTCAAATTATGCATCATGTCCTCCCCATCTCCAAAGAAAACTATATGAGTCCATCATATGAGTCCACTTGGAGAACCCCTGGCACCCTCTGGGCTTCTTTCCATCTTTTTCAGACTTACAGAGATGTCCTGTGGGTTCAAACATTGGGAGGCATTGTTGAGCCAATCACTCCAAGGACCAGGGTGAAGACAAAATGACAGGCTACAAGATGGAGCCCCGGATTTATGCATTTTCTGGAAAGGTGTCTACCCAAAGGATGCTCCTCCGAGGAGAAACCTCTTTTTCAAGTAGCCAGCTATTTCTGGCATTCCTCCACACCCCGCCTGGACACACACTCATGCACACATGCGTTCAACTTTCCTCAGTTTTTCTTTGTAGAGTGAACAAATATTCCTTTAGTCCTCATGCTGATATGTGATAGCAGTTTTTTAAGAAAGAGTATAATCTGGAGTCTGGTACATTTCTATCAACATGCAAGCGTGCGCAAACACACACACACACACACACACACACACACACACACACACAACCTTTCTCTCCCTTTTAAAAAAGAAGAAAAAAGAAAAGCCTGGAATTGAAGTTTATGAAGGAAAAAGCAGGGTTCTCAAAACCAGCCCGATGCTTGTGCTACAGAAAAACCAATGGATTTGGCTCAGTTCTGTTAACCATCAGCAATTATCTTCCTGTCAAAGCTAAAGGTAACAAATTTCCCCATATCCAGCAAGGCTATATCACCAACCGGACACCAACATCATCTGACGGCAAGTAAATCACCACAGCAGCCATGGGCCCTGACAGACAAATGCTCTGTCTCAGAAAATCCAGGCCTATCACTCAGAAGGGGGAGAAAGGTTCTCTCAGCTGGTCTCGCCGAGGAGAGATTAAATGTTGCAGATTCGGTAAGTACAGTAGAAAGCAAATCCTAAATATGAGATTATTAATGGACTTTACACTGGTCTTTTTAATCTGGTGCCAACATATGCTCATCCATTTTACCTTGGTCAGCCTTGTTTCCTGATGGACGTAACAGGCAGGAGCCGTGCATTATCCCAGCCTTAATCAGTGCCAACAGCACAAGAACAATGTCCTGCTACCTATCAAATGGGGACTACTTTAGCAATAGCTGTTCTTTTATAATGAAGACTGTGTAATAAAAGATACCGCTAATATGCCCTGTCCTTACACTTAACAATAACATTCATTTCATGATATGCTACATAATGGGGATATCAGTTCTTAACCTGCTCGGGAACAAAGTACTGCATTATCACAGGGCAACTGGAAGTTGGCCGGAATTCTCTGATAATCTATGGGCAAAAGCAGCATTTTCCCCCCAAAGGACACAAAGTGCTGGTGTCACACTCTAAGAGCCAGTCTACAATTTGAAAAAAGCCACCTTTAACCCACACAATTACCAACCATTAAATGTGGGGCTGCTGGTTTTTTTTGTTTTATTTATTTATTTTTTTTATTTCTCCTCTTTAAAAGGGGAGTGAGACGATTTTCTTCATGATTTGTGAATAGTAAGCAGCACACTATGCAAAAGCACTTGGTCAGTGCTCAGCATGTAGTAGCTACTCAATCAGTGGCCATGGTTAAACACACACACACACACACACACATTTCAAGGTATCAAAATGACATTACACAAACACTGCTAGCAGGATATCTGTGACATGATACAGTCAGAGCACAAGAGTCTGCAAAGAAGCTTGCTTTATTCAACAACTGATTCCATTCAAGGCCCTTCTATGTCCCCAAAGTTGAAGCAGGAATAGTGGGGACCCAAAAAATATCACTGCCCTCAGCACAAATCCCATCTCTCTGGGAAGATTAACTTTACAGAATGTAATTCTCTGCCAAGAACATAGAAACCACCCCCTGTAAGACTCAGAAGTAACAAGCAGGAAGAGAAGAGAGTTAAGAACGGGCACAAAGTGATGAGCAGAGTCCAAAGTGACATTAACTGGCTTAGCGGTCTGGTAGCACAGAGCCCAGTACCTGGACAACCACGGCCCCCTCTGGAACCTTCTTTTGGGGTGAGTCTTGTGAACTGGTATGGGGAAAGAAAGAGGCTTTGAAGCCTCTGCAGGCTTCTGACCTGGGATCTGAGCTCATCAGCACTGTGTTCCAATCCACAGAGCCAGCTGACCCTCCAAATCAATAATAACCCAAAGAAAAGGACTAGATGCCCTGGACTTCTTAAATCTACATGCAGTATTTGTCAAAGCTTAAGTATTAGGTTGAACCATAAAAAACTGACATTTTTGTAGGTCAAAGCTGGTCAAATATTGGCAATTTCACATGATTAAAACTCGTACCACACCAAGATGAAGGGCAGAAGGAGGTGTGGTAATCGCTCACCTTCACAGAAAGAGGATTCTTACCTCAAAAAAGACATTTGGCCTTAAATTCATGCCAAAGTTAAAATTGTTCCACTAAGGGAAAAAAGAGCACTGGACTAGTGGGGAGGGGCTTAGAAAACTGAGCCCTAAGCATGTCTTTGCCCCTGACCAGTCACAAGGCTTCAGGTAACTTCCCATTCCCCTCAGCCCATTTCCTCCCATGTATGTGAAGGTGCTGAAACAGAAGTCTTGAGACGTTTCTCCCTGTTCTCAAATGTTACCATGCCACTTTGCTGTGAACGACATCAGCTCTTTTCCTGAATGGATGTGTGGCTAAGTGACACAGAGCATCAGGGAATGAGAAGTCTACAGTAGGCAGGATATAACTACCTCAAAAGATGAAAGGCACAGAGGATGGGGGAAATGAGGGTCAAAGATGAAGTTCTTATTGTTACCAAATGGGAAATGACCAGATCCGAAGACGAAATAGTTAACGGTTCCACCTGTCTACTTGTTGCATACACAAAGCTCACCAAGGCTCTAGGTTGGGCAGTTTGAACCATATTTTTCTCATCGTACTTCTCTAAGAGTTTCTGAGACCTTTAACACATGCACAAATCAAATGCCAGCAGCCAAATGAATTTGCCATTATCCTTCACAGGATTTATGGCTGATGTACCAATTCCTTGTCTGGTCCTAAATCTGCCACTTATTCGAGAAGCAACCCAAAGCCCCAGGTGCAGCCACATGTTCCACATTTACCTGCACACAGTGACAATGACATTGGGGATGGGGAGAGGTTCAGGGAAAAGTTCTTGAGCCTGACAGTGCTTAGGATGAGACCATCGAATAGCTCACATGGGCATCAGGGAGAGTTGACAATTTTAAATATCAGAATGAGCAGAGGAAAGTCAGACTCCTGGGAACTGAGCAGCCACCAGGCAACTGTCTACTGTCCTTGTGGTAAAACATTTAGTGAACCAAGGAGAAGAAAAGAGAGTAGTATGGTAATGGCCTGCAATGGCACTGCTTCTCCAAATGGCTTTATTGCTTTCCCACTCTCTGCAAGGATTGTTCTTTGATATCTTCCATATAAATCCAGACGCTAGCATCTGTGTAGTTACCGACTCTAGCATGTAAAGAAAAGGACATTCACTGGGTCTAATCAACTATGCACTTATCCGAGTTAGGAACCTCAGTTATATTTCAAAATCTGCTACAATAAACCCGATGACCACAGGGAAGTCACATCCTCTGAATTTATTTCCTCATATCTAAAATGGTGAGATGAGGATTTTGAAAACTGGAGGCAGATGGGCCATATATGTATGGTTTCCACCATGCCAGATGTTTTAAATATCAATGTACCTGTCTACAATGCATGATCAAAAGAATTCACAGAAACTTCTACACCATTAGCTTCTCTTACACAGTGAGGAGATTTGAAGTTCTACTTCCAGTACTTGGAAAGTAGTTTATATTGGACTAATTCTTCCACAGTTAAGAATTATGAATTCTGGGCAAAAGATTTTAAAAACCTACTATGGAAGCATAGTAGCATGGTAAGCAGAAACTGGGCACAAGTTGACCCTTAACAGAAGTCTGTAAAGCAGAGTAACTAAAACATAAGTTAAAAGTCACCATCTTATTGGCTGCAAGAGTCAAGAATGGATTTCACCATTGGCCAAAGAGTTGAAAAATAAGGGGAGAGATTCCAGAGAGGATATAACAATAAAGAGTAGAACACCAAAATCTTTCGGGGACGGGGGGTGGAACTACAACTAAATTCTTGGATCACCCTGAACTGGGAACATTTACTAAGATTATAAGACTGAATGAAAAGTAATAACTGGAAGTTCAAAAGAATGGAACAGAGAGATTCAAGCTGGGGTTGGGCAGCGGGGAAGAGAGAGAATTTGTAATTTGAATCCAGCCAATTAGCTGCCTGCTAAAACAAAAAATCACCATGAAACTTGAGTCTGTCAGTCTGTATCATGTATCATCCACAATATCCAAGATACAATAATGAATTACTATACAATCCAAGAAACACAGTTATGTGACCTGTAGTATATATGTATGTGTATATTTTTTAAGACAACAGACACTACTCTGTGATGACCCAGATTTTAGAATTAAAACACAGTATTTTAAATTAGCTGTAACAAACATGACCAAGGTCTTAAGGGAAAAGCTTTTGTAATAAATGAAGAGATGAATAAAAGGAGAATCTCAACAGAGAAATGGAATAAAATAGAACCAATTGGAAATCTAGAAACTAACAAGCACAATAGTTTAAAGGAAAAAATATAGATTTTTAGATATGACTTTAACAGTAGAATACAGAAAATTCCAGTGGCCATGAAGATAGATAAACAAAGATTACCTAACCAGAAACAGAGCGGAAAAAGATTTCATAAGAGATAAGCAGAGGCAGTGACAATGTGAGACATTTTAAATGATCAAAATACATGTAATTGGAGTTCCAATAGGAGAACAGAAAAGGATGGGGCCCCAAACAGGAAATAAAAATATTAACACACATATAACACACACACACACACACACACACACACACACACACACACGTATGATCAATGGTTAAAAAGAATTTTTTTATTTAAAAATTTAAGCATACCAATAAAAGAAACTTAAAGAAATCCATACAGCATAAGTTCAAAGAAAATCATACCTATGAATATTACTGTCAAACCTTTAAAGATCAAAGAAGAAAAATCTTAATAGAAAAAAGATACATTACATAGAGAAAACAACGATAAGAGTGACCGCTTACTTCCCATGAGAAATAAGTGAGACTAGGATATAACAGAATAGCCCTGTAAACTGCTAAAACAGACATAGTCAGATCAAAATTTTATGCCCAATGAAAATATTCTTAAAAACTGGAGGCTACTTGAGTTGGACAGAAATAGAGAAGTCATGGCCACAGACCCAAATTATAAAAGTTAAAAAAAAATGTTCAAAGAAATTATTCAAGCTGGAAAGAAACATTATCAGACACAATTATTCTATAAAAATGAATGAAGATGAGTGGAAATGGCAAACATGCAGTAACATGTTAAGGTTGTTTTCTTTACTCAATTTCTTTCAAAGATTTTTGCTATTTTAGCAAAGCTCTGACATTGCAGGGAGGGAATATAATACAGGTGTTAAGTGAGGCATCAGAACACTCAGCCATACCTGGCTTATAGCAGGTCCTCAATAAAAAATATTGTCTAATAAATATTGTTGAATTAAAGTTGCCACTACAAGCTAGAACACTATCCAAAGTTCTTTTCAGCTGTACTGTTCCATGATGCTAAATATCTGTGGTTAATTTCTTATCCATTAATACCAGTAAATTGCAAATACTATTGAACAGCATATCATACAGAAAGTCTTTGTTTGATTTGGATTAATATGTCAATATCTTCCAATATGCCACTGAATTCCAACAATAGTAGCCACCATATCACAGAAGATCCGTTAACATTATTGATTATATACAGATAGGAAGTCCATAATAACTTTACCTGTTTGGGATATATTTCTCCCTAATGACATATAAGTAAGAGTGAAGTATAGAAGTGAAGAGCATAAATTTTTATATTAGAAAGAATTCTATCTGGTGATGTAACTTACAGATGTATGTAAGTCTGAGGACAAGTCAAGCTCTCTGAGCTTCTGTTTTCTCATCTGTTAAGTGGGGAAAAATAATACTTTCATCACAGAGTTCTTTGGACAATTAAATGAGATGAGGTTTAGAAAGCTCCTTGAAAGAGTAATAAAAGGAAACTCCTGATGGAATGATTTAGTAATTAAAACTATTTTTAAGGCATAATCCTCAAAGAAATTAAATGACAGTCAACTTTGGAAGATTATACGTCATGTTCCTTTTTGCCAAACCTCTATGTGAGTACTTTCGGTAAATCATCCAATTCAAAGCTCTTTAACTGTGTCCCACAGATAAGGAACAATTGTTTTGGAACCAACTTCCTTTTGTCTCTCTTGCTATCCTGCCTGCAGGCCATGATAGTCTGACCACAAAGTGGTCCATTTCTTCATGTAAGCTTCTCCTCTAAGTGAGTGAGTCAATTCAAAAGATAATGGACGCCCATGGCATGCAGCAACACGGTAGTTCATACCCCAACAGGACTCCAGACTGAAGGATGATGGGACTTCACACTAAAGGCTACTGAAAATCACGGTCAGAACGCATACTTACAGAGGGGCCATGCCTCTCTGATCCTTCAGCTGCCAGCCATGAACTATACTGTACCAAAGTCCTCAAATTCTCAGCTTCGGGAACAAAGGCCCCGGGGGTCTGAAGACCCTGTGGGTGCTATAGCCGCCATCCCTCCTCACTCAGCACTTACCGGCAAGGAGCCACCACTGCCAAGTCCTCCAACGCATCACTGAGAAACCAATGGGGCTTACGTCGCTCGTTACCAGTTACGCATGAACCAAGCAGGTGTTTATGACTCAACTTCAGAAAAGAGTTACTTCTCTGGTTAATTACTGTTCAGGTGGATTTCTACCTGCCTTTAACTGCCCACAAATGGTTAACTAACGAGCCCGTCATCACCAGCTTCATGAGGACTAGAGGTTAAGCATAAGCTTGATGATAAGCCATAAACGTGAGTAATTTGAAATGTTATTGGTTATTACAAAAATATATGATAATAATTTCCTCTTTAATGAAAGGGAACATGTTTATAGTGGTCCCAAGCTCCTTGTTCAGGCTTTGGGTAAGCGATGAGAACATGATAAACAGCTCAGACTCAGGATGGGCATCTGGGGTGAGGTGGCTCAAATGGATACTCACCACTTAGCAAGGTTATAAAAATGCAAACACATCACCACATTTGTATGATATATACGAGGTTTATGGGCTTCTTTCTTGAAGGGGGCTGCATGATGTTGGGGAGGGTTAGTGATCAAAATATTGGGAGCTAGAAGAGCCAAATTAAAGGAGATCAGGAAGAACCTACCCATTAGCATCACTGAATATTAGAAATAAGGGACTGCCCAAGTAAATTCTGCACTGTGATGAAAACACATACAAAACACATAAATCATAAAATAATAATACAGACTATAAAGGTATAACAATATATTTCAAACCTCCCAAGCATGTCAATAGGACGAAAAAGAAACAACATGAATGAGAAGTCAAGGAATAATTGGTAAAATTCTAAATATCGACTATCATCATCAAGCTGGAAGATGACTATTCTTCAAGACCTGGAAGAAATTAAAGATGTGCCCTGTTCCTCAAGAATGTGTCTTGTTCCTCAAGATTTAGCCTTAGAAATGGTCTCTGAGGGTAATTACTGCAAACTCACAGCCAAAGGTAGTGATGGAGAGATAGAATGCCTGGGCACGCTGTCTGTGTGGCATGACTATCTAAAGTTCCCAGTCTTTACGTGTACTTTGTGGTGTCTAAGGCTGCTTTTGGGGCTTCCTAGAGCTACCAAATCACAGGGTACTACTCTACATTCCAGGAAAAGGTCCTTGACCCTAAACTCCAATCCAATGCCAAGCAAGGCACAGCTCTTCCCAAGAATGCAGGCAGGGAAACCAGGCTGGCACCATGCCAAGGAGATGCTGGCATCTTTCCTATACCCCACAAGCAGGTGAGAGAGCCCCCTGGGCAAGCAAGCCACAGTGCCAACAGCAATAGCTAAGAAGCCTCGGAAAGCAAAGTGGCGATAAAAGCTTTACAGCTACCCCTCTTTACGCTGAGTGTTCTCTTTCTAAATTAAAAGTCGTTTTCCATTTTTAACAGCCCCAACAATAACACTTTATAGAGCACTCTCTTTTCACGGACCACTTTATAGTCATTAGTTATTTAATCCTCAGAGGTGTCTCAGGAGGTCAACGGGCAATGGACTCACTAACTCCCCTCTCCCTGTCCTGAAGAGCAGAACTGGCCCAAGCGTGTGGCTTGCCGGCTGCAGGTGGTGGCACTCCCATGACAGGGGTGAGGGCTCCATCCAAACCATAAGGCGGCTACATGCATCTGCCGTGCTTATTGATATTTGCAGAGCAATTAATTTTTTAAAACACTGTCAAACCATTTTCATCAAGAAAACTACTTTTTTTGCCTTGGTTCCCCCTTTGCAAACGCCAACGGTAGTTGTTTGGAGTGGTAAAGATTTTATTACAACCTTCAAGTTAACAATCCCTCAAAATGTGTTTGTTGCCTGGAGAGGCAGACAGACATCACCAGTCTATTCAGATATAACAAACTCACTCAGTGAAATATCTACACAATGGCAAGGCATTTCTATCTCACTGAGGCATTTCTATCTATTAGACGAAGTGCCAGATGACTTCAGAAGCCTCCCCCCACCACAACACTATATATATATATATATATATATATATGTTCCCAGCTTTTCTCTGTAATTATTTCATTTAGTGAGTACTTATGTACAAGTCCCTGCTGAGAGCCATAAGGGACAAGATGTTATAGGTACATGGTCCCTGTACTTAGGATCCTACAAGGCAAGAATAGGGATGACTACACAGCCTCTACAGCACAAGAGAGAAAGATCCCGTGCCAAAGTGGGCAGAGAGGGATGCTACGCGGGCACTCTGAACACAAGGGCTTACTTTTAGTGGGGGTAGGGGGGACCAGAATGGCTTCATGAAGAGCTGGGCCTTGGAAGATAAACAGATGAACAGATTCCTTCACGTTGAACATGAAGAGTCGGAGGCTGTGGGGTAGAAGGCAATCCAGGTGTCCTCAGAGCAGTGTGGCCCCAGAAATAAGACTGGTTGGAGGCATAAAGAGGGGACATTTGGTTCAAGATACCTGGTTTGTAACGTGAGGAAAATAAAGTCATTTTGGGACCATCTCCTTAAAGAGGCCCTTCACCCATCGCAAGCCACTCGCTCTCCCTGTCCTTTCTGCGTTTTTCACAGTCATCATCCTTATTGAGATCCCACCACCACCACCACCACCACCTGCCACTAGAGTTAAACTCCATCTAATTCAACAGAACACTGCCTGACACCATGCTAGGTGCTCAACAAACACTTACAGAATGAATTACCTCATTAATGACAATGTCTTGCAATCTGGAAATGAACCCTATCCCAGTTGTACTTTCAGAAGAGATGTGATTCTATTTATTCAAAACCTTGCTCTCTGTCTTCCAGATTTGGTGGAGGGGTGGGGGAGGAGTTGGCTTCATCTTTCTTCTTCTAAGGCAAGTGTGTTGAAATAAACATGTCACAGTGTCATATCTGAGACCAAGTGCTCTGAGGTTCCCAGTGGGCCCAGCAGAGCCCATTGGGCTGGGGAGCTTGGAGATGGTTGATATAGGATAGAGGGTGGGAGCCCCGGGGGCCAAATGTCCAGCTCACCTAATCTCATCCAAAGTCAAGGTCTACCTAAGAAATGACCCCTGAGGGTAATTAATGCAAATTCAGTCAAAGATAATAAAGCTGATGAGAGTGGAAAGATGTGGGGAACAAGTGGTTACCTCTGAGAAGGAACAGTGGAATATGATGCCTCCCAATTTGATCAACAGCTCTCTTCTCATGCAACCCAGGGATAACTCAGGGATGAGTCCAAGGAAGAGGCTTTGTGTTCAAATAAGATGAGCCCGGTCTCTAGGAGTCCTTCACGTTGAACATGAAGAGTGGGAGGCCAGCCCCAATAATCCCAGGACTGCAGTTACCTTTCTTTCCCTAGAGATCTCTCTCCAAGGATCTTCAGGATGTAATTTATTGCATGTAGCCCCACCACCACCACCACTAAAATTAACCCAACAACCACCAGCAATAAAGCCCACTGCATGTGGGGTACAGTTCCCCAAACTTGGTGCTGTTACATGGTACTTAGTGGTCCAATTCCAACACATTCATGCCAGCCCCTGTGTATTTAGGGCGGTGGCAAGCCACGGACTCCTCTGGGGTCCACACCTCTCAGGATCCTCTAATGTCTGGAAGGCATCGCTTCACACCAAATATGTTTTTAGGACCACAAGGATAATTGAGACAGAATGCTAAGCCGGTGTGATTTTGGGGGGATCCATCTAAAAAGCCTAATCATGGCTAATTCACCATTTGCGGCCACCCTGGGATTTCATGCAGAGCGCCGGTTTCACTAAGGTAATTGGTGCTATCGAAACAAGCCAGTGCTCTGCAGCTCGCAGCTTCCCTCCTCGCCTCTGGGCACGAAGAGGATCAATATTTGTTAGGATTGCTTCTTGTTCCAACAATGTAAGATTTACAATACTAGCTGGGATTCTCACTTTGTCTTCACACAACTCATCAGTGGAACCCAATTACTAACCTCAGACAAACAACATTAACATGAGCCTCTATGCTGCTTTATTGCCCTTCATCCAAGTCTCATTTCAGGGTCTTCAGGCAGTGCCACTATAACAGATACTACACTTTAAAGTGTGCTCCAAGGAATAAATTCTCAGTCTTTCATTACTCGTACCTTGATTTACTTCATATCATCTTGCCGCTATAGACAAAGATAACACACTGTAAATTACAGCCATCCTGTCTCGTAGTTTCCGAGGTAGGGGGAAGGCAGGGAGTGATGCTTTGGTTTCACAATTAGCGCTGGGCCAGGCGCCTATCGCTCCCACATTGCCCACGATTAGCTGGTGTTTATTAGAACCATTTGCAAAGCCTGGTTTGGACACAGATCCCTTCCCCCCCACGTTCAATGCTCCCTCCTGCCAGAGAGCCCATTCAATTAGAACAAACTTCAAAGCCAAATGAAAATATGGTTCCAACTGTTCTTTATCACAGCCTCTCGCAGGCTAGCCACTCACGCATCTTGGTTCAGGAGGTAACAGGGCAAATTTATTTAGTGGGCAGACCCTTATAGTAATCAAGCGCCTGTTACTAAACGGCTTGAAATCTCGCGGATTGGGGGTTATTTTCAGCAGCGTCTTCTTTTGCACTCTCTTGGTCCTTTGGCTAAATCTGAGCTTTCTGTCTTTGCCTGGAATTGTGACTAACCACAGAGCCCAGGGAAGGAGAGACCTCCCGAAACAGTCATTGGAAAAAGTCCTTCAAGTTAGCTGTAGCAGTACCCCCTTCTTTGTCCTACAATTTCCTCCATCCTCCATCCTATTCCAGTAGCTGATAACTAAGAACATTAGTTTTATGCGACTTGTCAAGCTCAAATGAAAAGAGAGCTAACTTTAATGACACTGCAATTAATCGCCCCAATAGACAGACAGCTAAAAGACAAGATATTGACTTCATTAAGGATAATGTATTATGTCATTAAGTTGGTAGGGTCACCTTGTGTATCATACATGCCTGCTAATATATTGGCATTTTCCTCAAATAAGATAAATTCAGATATGAGTGATAAAGCTGATTAGAAATTGTTTAATCTAAAGAGGCTACTTTCCTTATACGCCCGCTCCGTAGCCCCAGGTGGAAGTGAAGTCGTAAGAAACCATTATAGACCCAAGATTATCTCAAATACCAGATCCAACTCATTTATAACCTGGTCCTTCCTCCCTTCATTTCTACTGTTGAAATGGTGCTTTGCTGATAGAAGTTGGAGAGCTTTGGGCAACTCGATGGTTCACACTTGAGTTATGGGGGGTATTTATTTAAACACAACACCTGTTTAATTTTGAACTTTCACAGGCTCCAACAATTCAGTTGAGAACAGCAATGTGCTAGGGGTGACGTGGCTTGGGGTTAACCCTGTCAGGAACAGACCCCCAAAGCTTCTGAAATAGGAAGAAGAATCATGATACAATGCAGCTCCAAAATGGATCATTCTTTTAATTTTTATTTATTTATTTATTTATTTTTAGAGAGAGAGAGAGAGAGAGAGAGAGAGAATTTTTAATATTTATTTCTTTTTTAGTTCTTGGCAGACTCAACATCTTTGTTTGTATGTGGTGCTGAGGATCGAACTCGAGCCGCACACATGACAGGCGAGCGCACTACCACTTGAGCCACATCCCCAGCCCATGGATCATTCTTTTTAATAAGATAACTTCCCTTATCTAAAGGAAGTTGTTTGACTTCAAATAAATTCACTTTCCATGTAGAGTGGAGTAGTCACAAATTAAGTTGCATCTGCCAAAGCTTCTCCTGGCACTTGATATCAAAGAAATAAAACAAGGTTTTAAGAAAACTATTTATCTATCTTTAATGAATTCAGCAAAAATGTGAATGCATTGATTCACATTGTAGTTCAAATGTTGTTGGAAGTTGAAGAATTTTCCTGCAGAGTTGATATCTGATTCCAGGACACATTGTATTTGGTGTGTTAGGGCTTTTTCCCTTACTTAAGTACCATAATTTTTACCCAGTAAACAGAAGAGTGATTTTATAACGTTTCATATGATTGAAGTAACATACTTATTCAGAATTGAGGTCTAAGTCCGTAATTGCTGAATAAAACACTGAAATATGTGTCTGGGTAAATACTATGGTCGGATACTTATTTCCCCAAAAGTCATGTTGAAATCCTTACAACCAAGGTGATGGCACTAGGAGGACCCGTGTTTGGGGTGTGATTAGGTCATAAGGATGGAGCCCCTGTAACTGGGATCAGTGCCCTTATAAAAGAAGCCTCCAGAAGCTCTTTTATTCCTTCCACTGTTAAGGACCCAGTGACAAGGCACCATCTATAGAAAAGAAAGCGGGTCATCACCAGACTCCAAATCTGCCACTGCCTTGATCTTGGATTTCCCAAACTCCAGAAGTGTAAGAAATAAATTTCTGTTGTTTATAAGGCAACCAGTGTATGGTAGTTTGCTACAGCAGCCTGAATGGGCTAAGACAGGGGATATAAAAGACATGTGTAGATGTACTTATTACATATTTGTCTGTATATACCACTAGATATGCAAAGAGACTCAGACCCACAGACCATGGCCAGATACAATATTGAACCTCTCATATGTACCAGAGAGGAAAGTCAGGAACTTCCTCCCTACCCGCAATTTCTCCACTTTAAATATGAGCACATCACACTTCAGAGAAAAGAAGCAACTCATTCGCATAGATGCAGAGTTGTTAGGAAACAAAACTCAGGTCTGCTAATTCCAGGTCACCAGTCTCTCCTCCATAATCTCCACACCTCCTCCCTCCCTATAATGCATATACATTTTTAAATCATTTTCCATGCCCACAGAGAGAACTTTCTGGATTTTCCGTCTCTCATTGGAATATGGTAATGTGGAACTCAATGTACCAGGTGCTTTAATAAGCAAAGATGATTAAGAAAACAAAAAAACAACAAGAGACACATTACCAAGCTTAACCAGGCAGATGATTTACAATTCATTGCTTTCTCACTTATAATGGGTCTTTTAAATGAAAGACAGACCCATATACATAAAGGGTTGGACACACCATGGTCCAGAGACCAGAGCAGAACCTCTGAGCTGATGTCCCCCATCAGGCTCCACAACACACACAGCCCACATTTTTGCTCGTTGCCATCACCACCGACATTACAATAATTTGCTAGATTTTTCCAAACCTCAGAGGGGAGGGCAGGACTGGCAGCAGCAGGAAGCGCCTTAGTTGCTCAGTCTAGGTGGACAGATGCCTTCCTAGTGGTGCAAGGAGCACTTCCTGCCACTCCCTCTCCAAACTTACCACTAATTACCAGCACGGCAGCCCTCCATGCCCAGCCCTCCCTTTTAACTCAAACCCTCATCTTTTCTATTATTTCCATTAAGGTTGTCAAAACCAGAAGTTTGGGGACCTTTCTCTGTGACCTTGGCATTTCTTTGCAGGCTTAACGTATTGGCATTTTTTCCTCTGACTGCATCTCTTCTCATTTGTCATGATTATTGCTGAATTTTTCAACTGTCATTCCCAAACGTAAATCAATGGTTGTCTACTTCCCCTTTGTCATATCTGCACGGCAAACAGCCTTTCCCTTCTAAATGAAGCTTCCTCCCTTTCCATCCATTAAAAGGGGCCTGTCTGCAGGAGAAGTCAATCCTTTGTTAGGTCATTGCATTTATCACGCTTCCAATCAGTACCTGACACACTTATTCAGCCAGGTCTTCAACCACACAATCATTGTTCATCGGGGGCTCAGCTGTAATTTATTTATGCATGGTGTTTTCACTATCTGTCTTGGGCAGTTTTAAATTTTTCACCACTGGCCTTCTCTTCCTTGGGACCCTTTGAGGGAATTTGGGGAATAGTAGGGGAATGCAGAGATGGGGGCAGAGAACAGTGGGGAGGAAAAGAGCAAGGAGCTTTGTGTCTCTGGGAGTGGCTGTAAGCAACTTCTGTAAACAAATGGAAGAAATCCAGAACAAACAGAGGAGAAGCTGGATCCAGGCCCAGGAGCCCTAATAATAGAGCATCATTTAAACCAGGAGACCCTCTCACCATGAAAAGTGCCCACGGACAACTCCCATGATGTCCTCCATGAGAATGAAATCCCGTTGAGTTTAATGAAACCCCTTTATAAGCAGATCAGCTCTAATGGTCCTACAGAACACTTTAAAAAGTAGCCCAAGCTCCAGGGATTTGCACTTCCCTCAGGCAGTTAGTTGCTCAGCTTGAAACAAGCCAGCAAGTGGTACCAGGAAATTCCCAGATGATCATGGGACTGATATAGGCAGTATTCGTGGACACTGACCAAGGTGCCCAGAAAGCTCATCAAGCAACACCTGGACACGTGCACTCAACAGGCTTCTCTTCCTTACCTGCCACAGACTAACCCTCTATGCCGTCAACATCTTCACAGCTGTCATTGTCAGCCTGGTGTCTGGCACTGGCTTACCCTCTGTCTTCTGCTGCAAGGAAAATATCTAAGTATGAAATGTAGGCTTTCTTCTTCCTGATAAATGCTTTCAATTCAGGATTCAAAGCCAGGATGGCTCCACATGTAACCAGAGCCCTATTGGCTGCCCAGACCCCTACAGGACTCTCTTCTCTCCCATCAAGGCACCCAAGGCAAAATAAAACAAGGAATGATCATAATTCTAAGGCATGTTTAATTTCTGTCTCCCTCCTTTTACAAAAGAAGAGTTCCAAAAACCCAACGGGTCCAGACAAAGGAAAGGGCTAACTCTTGTTTAATGGCTTGTTAAGGCCCACTCCTGTTTAAGGGATTGCCTGAGGCCACAGGACTAACCAAGAGGACTGGGGCTGCTTGGTCATGCAAGCACTAACTGCTACTGGACCCTGAGAAGTTTTCTGGTGCACTTGCTCTCACTACTGATATGGCAGCCCACATAAGTATGCGTCAGGGACGGGATAGCAGTCTTCTACCACAGCCTTTATATCGGCAAAGGCTTCTTGAGACAAAGCCCACTGAGCAGGCCACAAGTACACAAACCTAAAAATAAATCCCCAGGAAGAATTTAAAGCTACCAAAAATGTCTATATCATAGCATTCTCCATATCTTGGCTAAAACCTTCCTCTCTCCTGTATCAAGCCTTCACACAACTGGCAAAACTGTCTCTATGTAGCATGAGGATTAGATACTGGTGTATCTAGCAGAAGCATGGCCAGACAAGAATTACTGTTTCATCTGCTTAATGGCCTTAGAGCATCTTACAGGGGCATATATTGCTCTCTAGACCCTCCGTGACCTCAATTACTGTGTCAGGAAACCACCTTGGGCTGGATCCACTGTTCTTAACAAAGACGAAGTCTTATTTCCTTTCCACATTCAATGTAGCCAGAACTACACCTACAATATCTTCTTGCTCTGGAAGTCCTCGTCCAAGCATGGATGTAGGTTTTCAAGACTAGTCTAGAGTTCTTTCCCCATTAGTAATTCATCAGAGCCAATTTCCATGGTTGAACCTAGAGTGACAGGTTGAGGGATGAAGAGTCCAGCAAATCTCACTGGCTAATCTCCTCCAGCATCCTCCTAGGACATCCCAGCTGCTTGACTATCCTTTCAGCCTGATCATTTGCTTGAAGGTGATGAGGCAGGATGGTGACAGTTCAGATAAGGCTCCTGTCCACAACTTCCTTAAATTCAGACCCACTGTCAGAAATGATAGCATCTGGCAGGCCATGTGTTGAAAGTACCTGTGATTATTTCAGAAAAGTGTGTCTAGAGTGTCTATGAATCCCCTGAACCATTTTTCCAAAGGAATCTGTGCCCACGGAGTTCTGCAGAATTAATACTGATCCTCGACTACAGTTTTGGTCAAGCAACTTTGTAGTTTACAAAACACCTTTCACATACTCCACTTTTTGTGGATTATGCCTAGAAGTTTGGCAATATCTTTAATGGTCTTCAATATTATAATCCATTCTAGACTCTGGGAAAATAACTTTCAGATGGTAGCTTAATGCATAAAATTCACTCACATATTACATTTAGAATGGCCAAGATAAAGTGATGACTATCTTTTGGAATGAGCAACATGATGCTTTAAGGGTTGATTGGGTTTGGTAGGAAGATCATTTTCTCAGGCTGGTTGCTAACAATAGTTGAGTTCTTTAATGAGCTTCTCTGTAGCTATTCCTTCTATCACAGTCAACTGAAAGGAGGATCCAAGACAGGTAATTTGCAGCCACATGGCTTCATCAGTAAGGCTATACAGATCAGAAAGATTTAAATCAAAATCATAGATGAGATCTGTGGCAAAAAAAAAAGCATCACTATTTATTATGCAGGCTCAAAAGCAAGTATAGTCATAGAGAAAGAACAAAAGATATTATATATGAACTAACATAATCAAGCTTGGAACAAGAACTCCAAGAAACTCATTATGAGCCCAAATGACAACAGATGTTTATAGAGACAGTTAACAATTTCTCAGTTCTTACAATAACAGCCAAGTCGGCTTTGTGAACCTGTGTTCTGTGGTTGAGCTGGGCAGTCTGTGTATGACAGCTCTCAGATATTCCGTGGCCTAATTAAGGCTGCAATGTGGTGAGGCATAAAGGTGCATGACAAGATGCACAATGGTTTGGGATGATTCTAATATGTGAATGAGGGCCCCTAAATGGATCAACACTGAACACCATGAATGTGGGTGCACAGCAGAGAGAGTCAGCTTCGCAGACAGGGTCTCCCCAGTAGGAGAATCAGCGTGCTCAGTGGTGCTGATGAGGGTGGATGCTGTCAAGCCTCAGTGAACCTCATAGCCCTTCTCTCTGTCAGCACCTCACTGAAGCTTTGGGCATTCTTGGGTAGATCTTCTTGAGAGGATGCTCAGAAGACGGAAAGACTGAAGCTTCTGGTTTTTCATGTTTTCCTTCCATCCAGATCCTTGTGTTATAACAAATCCCAAAAGTATTCTATCCATTGATTCCATCCTTCATTGGGAGACCAAGAAATCTATCATTGTCATCATTATGGATGAACATCCTGAAGTATCCCAAACCCTAAAAATCTGGGTTTCCGTGGGGTTATTAGCTATTCCTACAGCAATGGAAATTCTGAATGGAAAGCCTTTAATATGAAACACCACTTAATTAGAGAAGACAATTTAGACTCACCAACAGTTATTTCTAAGTTTAGAAAAGGTCAAATTTGGCAGTGACCTTCCTGCCTTTTCTCTTCCCCAAGAATGCCCACCAGATGACCGACTCCCAACACTGAAGGCAAGCTCAGCTGTCCTGGTTCACACTGCCACCTCTAGAAGGCCTCACTTTCCTGGGTGCAGGCAGCTGATTCCAACCTGGAGAGATAACCAGGTTCTTCTACTTGTTTTGAACTTGGCATAAACGGGAGCTTGGATTCTCAAGCACGTGGGTGTAGTGGCTGGAAAATACATGGTATGGTGTCATTGTCTCGTCTGTTCCCTAGACAAATGCCTAGGGAATTCAATCAGCAAAAATCCTTCAACTTGGTCTAACGGTGCAAATACTTTGGAATCTGATGATTTGTCCATGGGAGACTGTACTAATAAAAAAAATGACAAAGAATCTAGTCTCAGGAGAATCCAAATAGACCACCCACAGGAAGACTATAAACGGAATTCTTACTAGGTTTATGAGTTGAATTAAACAACCTCATATCTCAACTTGGGAATTCTATTTTTTATTGTCCATGATTATTTTCCCTGCTTAAAAAAAGCACAATTCACACTCACAAAACAGATTCAAGCAATGTCAGCTGAATGAACATTATATTCTGAAATAATATATAGCAGGTGTGGAATTTAGGAGTGGAGGTGAAGGCTGTCTCAGAAACTTTGACAAACATCTAGGAATATACCCTTAAAAGGGTCTTGACCAATTATTAATAAACTATAACTTGAATTACCTTCAGTCTAATAGTCATAATCGCTGAAACCAGCAACAACAACATCATCACCGTCATCTAACGTCCACTTAACTGTAGAGCTCTTCTGAGTTATAGATCTAGGAGTAGAACCATTAGCTCACTGATTGCAGACCTTGTAATTGGCTCATACTTCCAGATTTCTCCCAGTGGCTGCACCAGTCTACACTCTTACACACTTGTACTCTACACACTTGTACACCAGTGTACGAGTCTTCTAGTTTCTCCTCCTCTACAAATGAAGCAACAGTCATTACAAAAAGTGCTGTCTCCAAAAAATCTTCAACGCTGTACAACAAATGTTCTTCCCTTGCTCCATTTTTATTTTTGTTGGTAGAACTTCAATTTTTAAACAGTGACTGATGGTTCTCGTGAGAGGTATTTCTAAAAGGTTTTAATCTTAAGTAAAAGAGGTGAAGGAACTATGATTAGATATATTTAGGCTTCTAAACCATCCATAGCAAGAATGCAAGCCTCATCTTGAGAAGCTCTCAAAAGCCTCTCAGTCTAAAATTGTGAAGGAGTACAATGGTCCTGAGGTTTCTGTTGGCTTCAAGGTACAAATAAAAGGTTGCAAGAGAAGATACTGCTGAGGTCTCAGAGAAGACACTGTATTCAGTAATCTTCCAGTAGCACCTAAGAATAATTGTGCACAGTATTTAAAGCATTTGGGGGGAAGGTAGTGTACCAGGGATTGACCACTGAGCCACATCCACAGCCCTATTTTGTATTTTATTTAGAGACAGGGTCTCACTGAGTTGCTTAGTGCCTTGCTTTTTTATGAGGCTGGCTTTAAACTCGCAACCCTCCTGCCTCAGCCTCCTAAGCCTCTGGGATTACAGGCATCCACCACCAGTCCCAGCTAAAGCATTTTTAAACAGGCTCTCTACTCTGTCACAACAAAAAAGAGGCCTCAAAGAAGGAAAGCCTGAACAAATCTTTGACAACTACATTTCATCTTTCAGGAGGAAAAGAAAATGGTTGTAAGTACAGGTTATCCTTTGTCCTTATAACTCTCAACTACAGGATCCTAAAAGTAATAAAACAGGAACTCAAAACAAAATTAAAACCCTGGAAGCCCAATTTAGAGTGGTCTCTCACACATCAGAGACTGACCTTCTCCTGCAGAAGAGCCCATATCAGCAATGGCCATTTAGACCATATGTACAACAAGCACCACTGTAATCCTCTGCTCTGCCGATGGTTAGCTGTGTAACCTGGGGAAACTCCTCAGCTTCTCCACAACTCAGTTTCCTCATGTCAAACATGAAAATAAAGGCAAATTCCACCGTGGTGTTGGCTGGCATAAATAAGACAACAGGTGGCCAGTAGCACCCGGCACTCAGGCCTGACAGGTGTGACTGTGTGTGCAGCTTCTCTGTATAAAAACATGAGCCAGCAATGCATATGTGGATTCCACTGACTCATACACAAATTCGTACTCATTTATTCATATAAGACATTAGGCATAAAAATGCTCATATATGCACTCGAACATATACACAGGACACAGAAGCACCATCCACACTTCTTAACTATAACCTGCTTGGTCTCCATTTTTTCTTCCCTGGCCTCACTGCACCTCATGTTGTGCTCTAGTGCACTGCCCACCACCTGCCACCAAGGTCCTTTCTGATCATGATTGGTGGCAGAGGTAAAAGGGAGCCCAGAATATTGTCAAAGCCAATGCCTATTTGGTATCACAGAACATACCAAGGTCAGAATTGCAAGGCTCCTTAGAAATAATCGAGTCTGGTGATTCTGAAACCTATTTTAATGCTGCGGTCCTTTCTTCAAAGAAAATATCACCCAGTAACCCAGAGATGTAGAATGGACCCACAGCCCTGTGTCTGCTCCCCTCCCCGGGTGACCTTGAGGTTCAGCCACATGCTGTTGGGTTACAGAAAAAAACCTCTATTTAGCATATGGAAGGAGTAAGGCCCAAAGTGAGAGAGTGAATCACCCAGTATCACATGAGTGGTTTGTGTCAGGGCAGGACCTAAAACCTAGAAATACTGGCTCGAAAGCCACCTCTCTTCCCCGAGTTGCCAAAATATAGCCATCTAAATATCAGCATTTATATTAAGCATTAAATCCATTTTACTAAACAGTAACTACCCTCACTGTATATGATGCACCAAGCTTTAGATGTCAACTAATTTGACTTACTCTCTCTTTCATTGCCCTTATATCTTGCTTAATAAGACATTTTATTCAGATACTGCTGAGGTAATAAAGGAAGAAACGTGGTTGCCAAATGTACTGCCATTTTTATTTTTAGCTTCACTGGAGTAAGGGGTTATTTTCTTGTGAAAAGGATGAAATGCAGCTGCCGGCCTTTTAAATTGTCTCACGCAATCCTGCTTTTGCCCAAGCAATAGATTTCCAGATAACTGCAGCAATCTTCTCGAAGTGTAAAAAAAAAAAAAAAAAAAAAAAACAACCAATAAAATAAAATAAAATAGCCACTGCCACCCTTCCTGGACCCCACCCAGCCTCCACTGTAAAGCACTGATGAGGAGGTTATTGGAGACCCCTCGCCCCATGAATTTGCTGACCCTCCCACCCCAAAAGCCAGGAGCGCTGGGCTCTGTGGTTGACCATGTAAAGCTCTGGCCCACCCTGTTCTAGTTTGAAAAGTGATGGTGATGATGATAAAGTAATATTTAATGAACGGTTATCACACATAGGTGCTACCCCAAGTGGTTTATATGTATTACCTCATTTCACTGTCACAACAGCCCTGTGAAACGGATGCCATTATTATTACTATTCCACATACAGGACTCCAAGGCAGAGCTAGGTTATGTAATTGCCCCCAAGGTTACCAATTAGTACATGGTGGAGCTGGGATTTGAACCCAGCACTTACAAACAGTACACTTGACCTACCTTGTAAATAACTGAGGCTTGGATGCCTACAAACCTAAGTCCAACTCTGCTCCACTATGTACCAGCTGTGTGGCCTTGGGCAAATAGAGGAACCTCTCTTCACATTACTTTTCTCATCTACAAAACAGAAAAAGTGCCCCTCGCTCACCGGCTCATGCTGGAAAATGTGTATTGCTCTTCCTCAAATGAGGAGGCCCCTCCATAAATCCTGAAGTTCTAGGTTAGGGGATACCCTGAATTAGTGAAAGGAATTCGGTTTTCCTGCAAGAGTAGGTGTGCCATAAAAATTGTAGAGTAAACCTGGGAGGAGTCAGCTTGGAAGGGGAATAAAGAGGGTGGGAGGAGTTCTGATGGAAGGTCTCCAGCCATGAACATCTCCATCAACAATGCAGAAACAGCAGCTGATGGAGCAGATGGGCATGTCCACACAGGCTGAAGACGCGCATGGTTTTGCAGTGGATTATATGATGCACGGATTTTGCACTTGAGGTCGTCTGTAGGGTCCTAGGAGTTACCATGAGGAACAATGGATGGAAGTTCCAGGGAAACACATTTGGCTCATTCTAACAACAAGTTTCCTCTCTCAGGTAAGTTGGTTGGTGCTACCCTGGACACAGTGCGTCCCCATCACTGGAGACCCTGAGCTGGGACACTGAATCGGACAGTTAAGTTCTACCCATTCCAACTCTGAAATTCTTAGATTCAAGAGTTGAAATCCTAATTCCATTCCTATAGACCCAACTTGAGAATAGTCGTGTGGTTGTTCTGCTGCCATCAGAAGCCAGCGGGGAGTGCTGGGGTGGGACAGGGGTTTCCCCAAGCCAGCCCAGGTCTCAGGAATCTGAAGATGGTGACTGGTATGTCTCACCATGCAGAAGGATGGAAGGGTTCCCTCTCATATGAGATGGGAGAGGAAGGAGAGATTCCCAGGAGAAAAACACCAGCCTCCTGCTGTGGCAAGAAACAGCCTGCTGGGCAGAAAGCTCTGCTCGGTTACAGCAGTCACAAGCCCAGGAAATCCCAGCCAACCTGGGCCTCAGGAGCAGGTGCTGAGGTGCAGGGCCCCCCCACCATCCGCCACAAGCCAAGCCACCTACACACCTGGAGACTGTGGGTGTGAGCACGAGCCATCATTTATACCCACAAATACGCAAGACCCCACTAATTAATCTCTGTATTGAACCACTTCCTGCCTTGCTGCATGAAATAAGGATCAACAGGAGACGGAGCTAGGACCTCCCATCCAGCCAGGCCTTACAGGACCAGGAGCAGATGTCCCCAACAAGAAGGGGGTTTACTACCACCTAGAGAGCAGCACCACATGCAAGTAGCTATTTCTCTTCAGAACACTAAACTAGAAATTTCAGACACATGTTTTTACTCTAGCTTGGATGTTGGCGCACTTCTGCCTGCCACCTAGGGCTTTCCTCTCTCCTACCCCTCTCTGAGCTCTGGTAATAATAGCACAGAAAAGACACATCTGTGGCCTTCTTCTTCCTAGATAGCTCAACCTGCTTTGCCTGTTATGATGCCTGATTCTAGTAAAAATGTCTCCCTGAATACCCTAGACATCAGAGATCAAATAGGAATCAACCTACATTCAAGTGTGTCCCATGTATCAGAATATACCATAGCACACAGATGCCGGAATGCGTGAGTTTGAACCCTCATGCCTCTACTTCCTAGCTTTGTGGCCTTGTACAGGTTACTTGACCTCTCTGGACCTGTTTTCTTATTTGGACAATGACAATATCACTTGAATTTACCTCCATAGGGCTTGTCATGAGAATAAAATAAGTTGATATAAACATAAGTGTTTAGAATATTGCCTGACACATAATGAGTGCTTGGATACGTGTTTGAGGCTTCCATCACTACCACTTTCTTCTTCTACCACAACTGATACAATTATTTCTTTGGGGAAAAAAAAAATCCCCCCTCCAAACTTTCAAACCAACTCTAAAATGATCTTGGGGCTACACACAGTTCAAGAATTTGGATGATTCTTGGAACATATTTTTTAAGGTCAGATACACAAAACATTTTGGATATGAAAAACCGTCGTATCCCAACCCCTCCTAGCCGCTGCTAACACTCTCGAGCAACTGGGGCAATTAGATCGTAAAGACGTGCTGTGTGTTATGGAAGAAGTACTCCAAGGCCTGATATAAAAATGTTCATTACCAGCCAGGCCCCTGCAAGATGACCAAATTAACCTCAGTGCCAGGAGTATATTAAGAAAGAATAATAAATTATTCAAAACCTAATGCTGATAGAGCAAAAAAAAATATTTATGGAAAAACCATCAGATTATTGCATTTTAATCATGGTCCCGTTGTAGGGCTGAAGCGTTCTGTCCTCGAAGCCCTTTCTTTGGCAAAAGATAAGCCAGCCCCAGAGTGGCTTGCTATTAGCACCCTCCCTGAGAGAATGGACCGCAGGCCCTGCTGGGGAGAGAAAAGGTCACCAGAGAAGGCTGCAGATCTGATGCCAAGGCCTCCCTAGGTGTGCTTGTGAAAACGCCACCCGCTCTGTCCGAGTGGCAGGCGGCCATTGGGATGGGCATGTGACTCTTTTAAATGACTCTTCCCTCAGACGCAGAGAGAAGCCCTGGCCCTCAAATTTAATTCACTGGCCCTTGAGAAGATAAAAATTTAAAAAAAAAATTTAAAAAAGAGAAAGAGACAAAAATATCCAGAAACGCACATAAGACGTGTCCCCCACCCCTGGCGGCTCCCTGCCTGTGCTCGCCAGCGCTGCTCCCCCCCTTGTTTAATGTCTCTAACTTTCCGCCCATGTTCTCGTCCTCTTTCAGCACGGCTGAGCAAAGCTGACAGGCGGATTCCTTTGCTTTTCAGGGTATTAAAGCCACTTTCCCGCTCTGACAGCCTGTTCTACTCTGCCACCTTATAGCTCTAGCTTCACACTCCTCTGGGCAGCCAGTCCTTCCTGACAGACCACTGTCACTTCCCATCATCCTCTCTGTATATCCTGTTCTCTCCCCCTCAGCACGCATCCCGACTTTCCAACCAATGCAATTATTTTTTTTGACAAGCCATCCATCAGTTTTAACTTTAAAAGCACTTTCTGCTGATATCCATTGTTAAATCCTTTGCTTTTTTATGGGGCTTGCATGAGAGAATATGATATCAGACATTCAAACTACCAAACCATGTAAATTTACTTTGTTCTCAGCTATGTTTCCAATTTCACGTCCAATTTTTCGGTACATTATGCGTAGTTGTTGTGCTTAATATGATGTTGTCAAATCCCATTAAAGTTCACTGCATTGCACGGCTTTAAAAACAGGTTACAATTTGCATTCTATAAAGAAAGGAAGGAGTGCGGTCTGAAGTCAAGCTGAATCTTATTAAAATTATCTGTTCAATTGTTACATTTGTAGATGGAGTAATTTTGAGGCATTAGCTGAGACACATATGAAAATGTCAGCATGCCAACTAACGACAATGAGAGCAAAAGGAATATCTCTGTGAAACTCAATAAAGCTCCTTTGCTGGTGACATAAATTTGATGATAATCCGAGGAAATGAATAAGGGACCATCCCGTTTGAATAGGAATTACCTTTTCTATTAAATCACTTTGGTGTGTTTCCACTTGGCCTACATCTTGGTCCTAGGCCACAGTGAGTCTCTGGGGACTTGTTCCAATGCATGGGGATGGGAAGAGGTGCAGGAGAGGAGAATCCCTAAAACAGAAGGTCATTTCTTTAAAGAGCAACAGACTCAGAAGTGTCTTAAGACACCTTCAAAGGACTCTTTAAAAAAATTTTTTTTTTTTTCCTGTTTGGAATAAGCATAAGGAGAAGAGCTTGTCTGTGTACCAGCAGCATGTGGAAAGCTGCACTGATCTGGAGCATACCTCTGAGCCCAAGAGACTCCTGGGGAAATGCAAGCAGGCACTTGCTACAAAGGGGGACACTTGGGACACAGCTAGTCTGGATGGGGCGGGGCAGCAGTCACAGCAGGGGCCAGAGATAGATAGAGATTTACGAAACTGGGACCAATAACATCAAAGCAGTTTCTAGGGGCTTTCCTCTCCATCCTGGCTGCTTTTATCCCAGCACTGATTTCTCTATGTACTGTTATTAAATCTTGTCTGGTTTTAAAGGTATCCATCACCGGCCCTGAGCAGAATTATGCCATTAGGGGCATTATTAACTGAACCATTGACTTCATTGACTATAACAAGTTAAATTTTTGTTTCACACACAAAGAATATTCCCAGGGCAGACATCTAGGTCCCCTTCAGTGTTATTTTATTAAGGCACCATAATTTTAATTTTTCCGATACAGTCAGTATTTAGGCAGGCCACAATGACAAAGAATAAAATTCAATGACTAAAGAAGATGTCACGAGGTGCTCAGGAAGTAAAAGTTGGTGCTGAGACAGGAGGAAAAGGTCAGAGAACATTTTTAGGTCCAACTCAGATGGATTTATTGAAAAGTGACTTACCCTCTCTGGGTCCTCATCTTCCTGTGTGTAAATGAGAATCAGCATTCCTTAGAGTTACCATAAAAATTAAATGAGATAATCCATGACACAGTGTGAAAGTGTGATAGATGCAGGCATCATCATCTCCATTAGAGTCATTACCCATAGTAAGTGGTGAAGCAGGGGCAGAAACTAGGATGGAAAGAATAGAGGAGGAAAAGGGGTATCAAGACATCTGGCTGAGCCAGAAGCAGAGGCACACACCTGTAATCCCCATGGCTAGGGGAGCTGAGGCAGGAGGATCGCAAGTTCAAAACCAGCCTCAGCAACTTAGCAAGGTTCTAAGCAACTCAGTGAGACCCTGTCTCTAAATAAAATACAAAAAAATGTCTAGGGATGTGGCTCAGTGGTTAAATATCCCTGGGTTCAATCTCTGGTTCCAAAACAGATCCCACTGATGATGAAAAATGAGTTTTTCAGCAGAGAAGCACATACATTTTAATTCACATGACAAATCTGATCAATGGTGGCTACTTTTAGAACATTATGGAGAAAGATTCTGAGGTCTCACCCAAGTTCTGGGAAAAGAGCCCTGTATAGTCATGCCCACAGTAGGAGTGGAGGGTGTGGTACAACATATATAAGTGGAACAGACAGCCATTAACTTCAGGACCCCGTATCAAAAGTTAAAAACAGAAAGCAGGGATGAGAATCAGGGCAGGAATTCGGAGTCAGTTACACAGAGAGGAAAGGAAGATGGTACCACAACCTCCAACAGACCAGAGGGCCCCCAACAGGAACAGGTCTACGCTGCCCACCAGCACACCCAAGCCCGCGGTTCACCAATAAGGTCATCTCACACATTCTGATGTACCAAGGAAGGCACACCAAACCCAGTCCAGGCTGCCATGCCAGAGAAGAAGGAAGAGACCCTTCTGTGGCAGCAACTGAAAGCCTCAGAGCAGAAGTGCCTCTTAACAGGGATATGCCAGAGGGGGAGGGACGGCTCCTCACAGCAGCTTCCTGAGTGGAACACGGAAGGGATGCAGGTGAGCACCATGGCTTTGTCCCAAATGTTGGGACCCCTTGCTGGGGGATAAAAATTAAAATTATGGTGCCTTAATAAAATAACACTGAAGGGGGCCTAGATGTCTGCCCTGGGAATATTCTTTGTGTGTGAAACAAAAATTTAACTTGTTATAGTCAATGAAGTCAATGGTTCAGTTAATAATGCCCCTAATGGCATAATTCTGCTCAGGGCCGGTGATGGATACCTTTAAAACCAGACAAGATTTAATAACAGGACATAGATATCAACCCAGAATAAAAAATTGCAAGAACTTTACATTTGGTTTTTCTTACCACAGCGGAAGAAACAGAAAAGAACGAGATAAAAAGTAAAAGGGGGTCGACGGAGGAACAATTGAAGGATGCCAGAGTTTACTTCTAAGGCACATTCATAAGTCCAGATGACAGAACATGGGGGCGGGGCCAGGGAATAGGAAGTTGATCAATAACAAACTCCAGGAAGGAGCAGGAGGAGGAAGGGGATAGGTAAATACAGTTTTAAGAAAACTTCCTCACAATCAGAGTATCTAGGAATTTTAGACTTTGAAAACAAAACACACTTGGACTGGGTGTAAACTAACTTTTAAGGAGCCCCATGACTACTCCAGGAAGTCACTTTGGAATCTTAAAGATTTCAGAAATGTCTATACATGGCTGTAGGCACGCCCCCACGCTCACGTATGTGAGTACACACACATATACACAGAGCCTTTTTTCTACCTCAGTTGGAGGGGTTTTTGTTTTTGTTTCTGTTTTTATCTTTTTTATTTTATTTTATTTTTTTGGTATCAGGGATTGAACCCCGAGGTTGCTTACCACTGAGCCACATCCCCAGCACTTTTTTTTTTTTTTTTTTTTAAGTTTTATCTAGAGACAGAGTCTCGCTTAGTTGCTTAGTATCCCACTACATTGCTGAGGCTGGCTTTGAACTCACAATCTTCCTGCCTCCATCTCCAGAATTGCGGGGATTCAACTGAAGATCTTTAATGATGACTCTAAATAAATCTCTCCAGACCATCCTCCAGAGGAACCAGGATTCAGTCCCTCATGTTTGGTCCAAGGGAAAATATTTTGAAGCATAAGTTTCCCCATTTGATGGGCAATTAACCAGATATGTCATCCATTCCTCCCCTGAATGCCTGCAGTTGGGGGTCACATAAAGAAGCAGCTAACATTTTCCACACACTGATCTGCATTTGTGTCTTCTTTCTACACACATGTGTCCTGTCAACCCGAGTGCAAGTCCTTTGAGAGCAAAGACCACATAGGCCACTGCTTCACATCCAAATACTGAATACACACAACCCGATCCAAAGCAGAATGTGAACAAATCCATCTATTTGAGGAAGGTAACGTCAAGCAGTAATGACTGGACCCAAATTAGTAGGTAGGAACCAGGTCTCCAGCAACTTGGCATTTTTGTTTGCCAGATCTCATGTTCTATTAAAGATTTACTTGTCAGTTGCCAAAATATTCCCGTTCAAATATCTACAGAGTGACTCCATTTGTTTCTCCCTAAAATATTAAAATGACTGGTTTTAAAGTTATTGGATGTGAGAGGCATTAGATAGGCCACACACACAACGTGGGCTCTAGAAGTTACTCTGGTGGAATAAAATGGCCCACCCTCATGACCACACCTGGAGACTAGGACCATGTCTACACTGCATGAAACTATACATGTGGAGAGGAGGCAGCTCTGCCTGGGATGTGCCAAGTCGTAAGTGCATCCAGCGTAATTACTTGAGCTGCATTGCATTTTCTATTTTATTTCTTTTAACTGTTTAAGACACTGCTAGAAAATCTAGGTCTCAGAGAGAAAGGAGAGACAAGGATATGACATTACACTAAAGGCTAAAAAGACCCAGATCCTGGACTTTTTTCTGCCACGTCCAGCTGTGTGACTATCCTTGGGAGTTTTACTCTCTGTGCTTTGGGCTGCCTTGTCAGCAAAATGCACAAAGAGGGCTGGACTGGATAGATTTCAGAATAGACTTGGTATCAGACAAATGTTTATATTTCTGCCACTTCCATTTACCCAAGATGAGTGAGATAGTGAGATTACTGGATTAGAGACCTATGGTTGCTTGGGGGAACATCCAGCCCTATGTCAATGCAAGGTCGCCAACCCTTTCTGAGTCTTAATCACCAAAGGATGCTTATGAGTTGCTCATTGGGAAAATAAATGACAAATTGTTACAGCGTAAGTCAAATGTATCCTAAATAGAAGACATCCTTGTGAGTACTGTGGAATCTGGACCATGTGGATCTAGGTTTGTTTAGGGTAGCTTTCTGACCGGAGATGCTTCAAAGGTCTCTAAGGAGCCAGCACTGAATGGGAAGAGGAATGTTGACTTGTCCCAGGGGCTGGGAATGTGGAATGGCCTGGGCAGGGGAGGGGGAGGGCTCTCACCAAACTCACCAGGAGACTTGAAGCAGGAGTATTGAGATGCAAGCAGAAGAAACCTTACAAATCAGACTAAGGTGCACTCAAGGGATTTGGTAAAGGTGCTGTTGACTTTCAGAAGTGGGGGAGCATGGGGTGAGGGAGAGATAATTATTAATAAATCAGGAGCAATGCATTTTTTAAAATCAAGTTTTTAGAAATGCTACCTATTCAGATGTGGTGGGGAAGTATCACAAGGACCCAAAGCAAATGGAACCATTACTCCAAATCCACACCAGGATCCTGGATCTTGTCCAGGTGGCACATCCCACAGAGAGAGAGAAAAGATACCGATCACACAGACACCTCCTCAAAAACCAAAGTCTCATTTCTTTTAACCTTAGCGATAGTTTGGAAGAATGTGCAAAGGATTCCAAAAAGTTTCTTTCAACAATTGACCTACTGAGTTTTCACCAGATGAGCTCCAAGGACCTCCTAGCTGAGATTCCATAGATCAAGGGGAGAAAAAACTAAAAAAAAAAAAAAAAAAGAAAGAAAGAAAGAGGGGGGAGGGAGGGAGGGAGGGAGGGAAAAGGAAGCACTATCACTCCCTTGTATCCATGTGTGGCTGCACAAACTACTGGCAAAGGATGGCAGTGGGCAGGATCTGAGGACTCCAATGGCACCTGAATGGCCTCATACTTTACAAAGTTTTAAGATGAAGATATCCATATCCAGTAAAAGACTTCGCAAATAACGCCCCAAACCAGGGTATGAAAACTAGCTGGATAAATAAAACTGGAGCCTACTCTGCCCTTCTGCTTCTGTATGTATAATATATAAATATATATAAGTAAACACTTACTTATATATATTTATGTGTATATATATTTATTTGTATGTGTATGTATTTATTTACATAGATACATATTTCGTTGTAGATGGATACCTTTTATTTATTTATTTTTATGTGGTGCTGAGGATCGAACTCCATGCCTCACACTTGCTAGGCAAGCACTCGACCACTGAGCTACCCTTCTGCTACCTACCAGCCCCCTTCTGCTTCTTAGTTACTCTAAGTAACTTTCTGAACTATCTCTGGGGTTGTCAATAAGCAGCACCCACAGTTACACAGTGAAGGGTTAGGAGCGGGGAGACGGGCCAGGCTGCCCAGACTCACATCCTGGCTCTGTCTTCACTTCCTAGCTCTGTGACCTTAGTCAAGTTACTAAAGCTCTTTGGACCTCGGTTCTTCCCCTCTAAAATGAACACAATAATGACATCTGCTTCTTAGGATCTTCGAGAAGATTAAATGTGTTAAGATCTGCAGAGCAAGTGGAACCGTGCCTGACATTTTGTAAGTTCTCAAAAAGTGCTCTTATTCCACAGGACAAATGTTCTACGTTACTGGTGTCATTCTCTTAACTGATCTTTCCCAGAATGCAATGGTTTAAGAGAGGGATTATCTTAGCCATCTCTCTTCTTCATGCACAGTGTCTGGGTTGAGTTCTAAGCATCCAACACACGTATATAAGTCGAATGGGAGAGTAAGACAGCATGGGACAGACCCCTGTGAAGGTCCCCAATCCATATCCCCCACACCATGTCTCTTAGCCCCCAAGATCTCAGCCCTTCCTCCCCACCTGGCTTGATTCTCCCCATTGATCATGAATCAGTTCAAGAAATCTATCTACTTCATGAGGGTCAGGAGACATTGCAACACAGCAGCAAAGGTGACAGTTCTGCAATCAGACTGCCTGGGTTCAAGTCCCAATTTAGCCACCTACTAAACCTAGGTATATCTTGATGTTGATTGAATACGACACCCAAGTGCCATGAACCTCTCCAAACACTTCATTCCCATTATCTCATTAAATCCTCATAGAGATCTGAGGGGCACCTAAAACAATTCCATCTCTACAAGCAAAGAAAATGAGTTCCACAGGTGTATTTGCCCAGGGTCACTGCCCCAAGTCAACTCTCTCCTCCTTTGATCGCATTATTCCCATGATTCCCATTTAACTTGATTTTTTAAAAATGTCCTGTCTTATGAGGTATGAAAGACCAAAGGTACCATTCTGAGGCCAGTGCCTGACACCAGGTCAAGCGGCTGCCAGGGTCCTTATGTGTTCCCAGTATATGAAACAGAGCTGGTTCAAGAGATCACACGAGATACTGATCTGTAATTCAATATCTGTCACCCTCCCTGGACCCCAGAATGGGGAGGGAAACCAGTTCTCCATATAGAAGTGGTATCTGGGATAGGTGCGTCCTGGATCAGATCTTGAGGCCTAGCAAAGCTCAGCCAGCAGTGAGGGCACTGGACAGCACAGAGCCACGGACGGCATGGTGTCAAATTCTCTGGAACGTCACAACTAGATGAGCTTCTGCCAAGACCCAGCGAGCGCCATCAAGGCGACACTGAAGGCAGCACCCATGCTGCTGACACCCATGCTATGGCACGGAGGTGGGAGGAAACTCACAAGATGAGTTTCCAAAATACAAAGCACTGGAACTGTCACTGGAGATAGTGGAGAAGCCACATCCCTGCCACGTGGTGTCCAGTATCCCTCCTGCCCCAATTCCTACATCCTCTGTGACATACCTGGAAGAGACTTTCCCTGCGCAGGGCCTGCAGAACAGGCAACCCAAGCAACTCCTTGGCAGAGAAGACAGGAGGCCTTCCGCTGCCTCTGCACAGCAAACTGTTGCTAGGTTTATGTAAATACCATGGAAACCAGAGCTGTAACACAGAAAGACTCGCAAAGAAGCAACTTAACATAAGGTCAACAAGCCCCCTGACAAATAGTGTATGTAGTGCTCAATCTTCAACATGAAGCCAACTCCGCTTCCCTGCCTAACCCCTAGGCTGAAAAGGCTAATGAGATTCACAGACAACATATTAAATGATGGAATTCTCCGCACAGCTCGATTTCATTCTATAAATAATTTTAAAACTATTACCCAATAATGTATTGTAATAAAAAAGCTGACGGGGTCTTGCTCAACAAGTAATCATCGGCGTGTTTTCGCACCTGGAGATGGAGAACTTTCTTATTATGTGCCCCTGGTGATTTTTAGGTGTTTCCATAAAGCTGTTGCCATTATTTATAAGCCACGGGTTACTTCCCTTCTCTGTATGCTAAAATTAATGAAAACTTATTTTAAAGATTCAGAAAAGCAAGGCAGACTAGAGGGTGTGTGCCAGGCAGTCCTGGTGGGGCCAGGGTAGTTTTTGCAAGTCACTTGTGGCCTTGCTGATGGAGGGTTAGATTCTATTCATAAGGCAGGAGCAGAATGTACCTTTGGAAAGAGGTGATCCCCTGGGTATTAGAGAGTGGGCAATGGTGAGCCCACGGGAGTAGGGGACTGTTGCCATCTCCGTAGCCAGAGTCTGACCAGCCCCAGAGCTCTGTTGAGCCCAGCCAGCAACAGCCACATGGGCGGAGCAATCCCTACCAGCATTGAACTTCCCACTTACACCCTCCGCTTAGCCACCACCTTGGCACTTGGTGCTTGCCAGGTTAGCATTCTGCAGGGGCAGCTCATGGCAATGGTGGTCAGGATACCCTTCACACAATGCACGCGCACGCATGCGCTCACACACACACACACACACACACACATATAGGCCATCCCTGACACCTCCAGAACTGAAGGGCAAGAGGAAGAAACAGCTGGATCATGAGGTCCATCAGTACTTCCAACCCCACTCCAAGTCTCCGGGCTTCTGGTCACAACTAACACCAATGGGTCTGATAAGACCCACTTTAGCACCTTTTTAAAAAAATATTTTTTTAGTTGTCGAGGGACATACAATATCTTTGTTTATTAATTTATTCTTTATGTGTGCTAAGGATCGAACTAGTGCCTCACACATGCTAGGCAAGTGCTCTACCACTGAGCTACAGCCCCAGATCCCATTTAGCACTTTTAAAAGCCCCTTCTGTATTTCCAAAACTGCCTTCAGATGTCATTGTCTCCTCTCAGAAGTCTCTCTTGATGTCCACCATGAGGTGTAATCACCCCTACCTCCTACTCCATTATGTCCACAGAAAGCCTGACACCTACTCTCTGGCCTGGTATTCCAGTCACCAGCATTTTTACCCTGACCCTCCGCAGGGCTAGATGAGTGGACAGACTCTCTGGGAGACCATGCCTCACCTACTTCTATAATGCCCTTAGCAGCTGATCTACACACTCGGCATCTCCCACGAACCCAAGGAAGGCAGCATCATGCCAAGTCTAGAAAGGGTACCAGACTTGGAAATGAAGACGAGACAAGTCCAGGCTGTCCTCCAAGCTGTGATCTTGGACAAGCCACTTACCCTCTCCAAGTTCCAATTCTTTCAACTGTTAAATAAAAAAGCATAGACAGGAGAATTGCTTAGGTCCCTGTCAGTTTGAAACTTTCTGACATTATAATACAAAGCTGTGGTATTTGTAGCCGTGGACTGACCTACTAACTGAGCCCAGCCAGGTAACAAGATAACAACCAGCTTTTTAAATGGGCTAGTGTGTGTGCATGTGTGTGTGTGTGCACCCATGTTGGTGAGGGGGAGAGATATATTCAGGATTTTTTTTCCTTTGTCATTAAATCATACTAGGTGGACTTTGGCCTATGCACTAAGCCATAGCTACTAGAGATGACATTGCCCAAAATAACACCTGTCTACCAATATGTCTGAATGACATTTAAAAATCATTAGTTACTGGACTTTTCATCCACTAAGAAAGTTATCTATAATTAAGAAGCCAAATACACACTTACGAATCAACCCAGTTTACAAAGAAAGATCATTTGAGACAGAGGACATAAGAGAGGTCAAGTAACTGTGGGATCTGGATGCTAGATGACATCTTTTTTATTTTTTTAATTGATGCATAATAATTGTATATATTTACAATGTGATAATCTGCTATTGTAATGGGGACTCAGAGATTGCTTTTGCTAAAAGCATTGGCTCTTCACTTGGGCCTGCAGATGCCTCATGGGTAACCACAAGCAGGATAAATCATGGCTTGCCTTCCTTCACTTTGCAACTGTGCTTGCTAACCTAAACTTTGGATCAGATTCTGCTACTCATTAAAAAGATTCTGTCTAAAAACTGGTAATGCAAAGTTGATTCGTCCCAAATTGACCTAACCTCTCCCATCTCCCTTCAATAGTGAAGACTCAGAGATAAGAATAACTAAACTGCCTCCACAGTGCCAGGAACAGTGCAGGCAGAGCACCCCATGACAGGATGGCTCTCCTAAGTGGGAGCAATTACACCAGGATGTGAACTGAGGCTGTCCCCCTGAGCAGGAGCCCTGCATTCATCTCATGCAGGGAACTGAGTTGACCATTCAAGTGATCACCACATCCCGGAAGCCAGCAGGACCCCACAGAATCAGATCTGAAACGGTGATCAAGCAGACCACAGTTGAAGCAAGACTGGTTGACTAGGCGTAATTGCTGGCTCTGCTTTTGTTCCTTACCCTGGAGCTCTTGTCAGTACCACCAGAGACAGGACTTACTGGTCCGCAGAATGGTCCCCTAGCTGGTCCATACAGAGTAATACATTCCTGTCCTGTGGCACCATTACTTTTTCAATTTGATTTTGGGAGCAAGTGACTGGATCTGCTCTGCTGGGACCCCCTGAGGTCAGCCCCACCCCCACCCCCACCTAGGACTTCAGTGACAATACTTATAAACAATATATAACAATCGAGTGAAGATAACCAACATTTCCATCTCCTCAAACACCTCTCATTTCTTTATGTTGGGAAACATCAAATTCCTCTCTTGAAGTTCTTCATAGAGCATAACAATTTTTTATAAACTACAGTCACCCTTCTGTGCAGTAGAACACTAAGGTAATTCCTTCTATCTCACTGTGTTTTGGTACCCACTCTCCCCTCTCCCTCTGTGCCCTTCTTTGCTCCTGCTAACCACTGTTCTGTTCTCTTCTTCCTTGAGATTGACTTTTTGAGTTTTTACAGATAATGGGACATGTGGCTATTTGTCTATCTGTGTCTGCCTTATTTCACTTAATATAATGTCCATAGTTTCATTCATGCTGGTGCAAGTGGAAGGATTTAATCTTTTTTTAATAGCTGAATAATATTTCATTGTGTATATATATTTTTTTTCCTTATCTATACCTCCATTTATATCTTGGCCATCAAGAACAGAGCTGCAATAAATATAGATGTGCAGGTATCTCTTTGATATACTGACTTCCAGGTGACATCTCAACCAAGACATGCCAATCACAACCTGGGGTCCATGAAAGGAAACTAATAGCTCTTCTACCTTATCGCATAATGGGGCTCTGATATTAGTGGAGATCATTCACTTAACTAATGGTGCTTCTTAACTTTGGAGAAAGAACTAAAAAGAAGTCTCTCTCTTAACATATGTTCTCTCTCTCTCTCTCTCTCTCTCTCTCTCTCACACACACACACACACACACACACAGGTAATTTCATGTACTCATATGGTACTAGAATTGTTTTCTTACAATACAAAAGAAACCCTGTATCTCTGTTTTTCTAGCCCACGGGATACATGAAGTCACAAGTTCATTTTTAAACTTGGAGCAAAACCCAACACACTAATCGGAAACGCAAAATACCCATTATTATAAACTAGCCATTTCAACAGCTGGAAGCTCAGGAGCAACCAAATAACAGTGGAGAAAACAAATGCCTACTGCAATTTTCTTTCCTTTTTTGATCCTTTTACAAGTATGTGTTGCATGTGCTTTGACTACTTTTGAAAAGGAGGAGGAAAAAGAAAAACCCTTGGGCAGTTTTCTCACTAAGGTTGCTTTTCCCAGGCTTTTTCAGACGATATCACTTCATTTCGTAAACCCCTTCTTTGTAATCACTTTTGAAGAAATGCAGAAAGACAAGAGGGTGCTTCCCATGCAATATGGAAATTCAGGGTGAGGCCTTGGAGCCAGGCAGAGAAGCCTGCAGTGACTCTGGAGGAGGGAGGAGCCTCAGCTCCACTGCTAAGAAACCTACATGATAAAGTCCACCATATAATAATGTCTATGTGTCTCAACCTTATATTTGAACCCTACTTGTATTTTGCACGTTTACCATCTCATATTATTGTCCTTACACTGACTTTCTTATGCCCGTGGACCCCAAACACAGCCACACTAATATTCCCCATTTTCATATGTCTTCTTCTCCCTCCAGGCTTTTGCCAAAGCTGTTCCCTTGGCCTGGGATGCCCTTCCCTTTCAAAGCTTCCTATTAAAGCTCTGGCCCATCCCTAAAACCCTAGTTCAGATGTAATCTGAAGCCTCCTAAGATCCTCTAGTAGGCACAAATCCCTCATTCTCCTGCTCTGCCTAAGCCTTCTTGCCTGCCTTCTACAGTCAGGTAGGCCCTGACTTCTACCAAAGGAATTTGGAGACCATGATTGGTGTCTTAGTCTGAGTTGCCCCAGAAACCAAAGATGAAATAAAGATTCAAGTGGAAGCATTTGGGGGTGGTGAGCCCGCAGTGGGCCACTGGAGCTCACTGCAGCTGGGGAACAGTGGGAGCCAGAAATGAGCATATCTGAGTTGCCCCGTTAAAGAAAGAGGGTGCTAACCTACCGGCTGCTTTGGTCACAGGTGGGGCTTCCCCAGGATGTTAATCCTCTAGGTTTCTAACCTCCCCTGCCCTGGGCAAAGGTGCTGCAGGGGCCAGAGAAAGCCCCCAGGAGGAAATGCAGGTGCTGGTGGTGTACAGGGTATCTAGGCAGGGTGATACTGAAGGGACTAGATGGGAACAGATAATGTCTGCTATAGACAGCCTGGACTCCCTCAGCCTCAAGCACCCAGCAGGATTCTGGGCACACGGGGAACACTCAGCAAGAGCTCCCCAAAAGAAAACATTTTTAAGCTCTTTGAATATGGGGGGCTATACTTTATACTCTATCTGCCATAGTAGATAGCATATATGATTTGAGTTCTTGAAGCTAACTGAAAAACAGTGACCAGGATCACTTAATGTCCCACCTCCTGAATGAGATCAAGCCACAAGCAGTGAACTCCCACTTTCTTAGCTGTCCTTGATTTCATACCTACGATCTAATTCATATAAGCACCACAGACCAACCCAGCTCTTATGAAGTTTGGCACTGAAGACGTAATAAAGTTAAATAATCTCTTCAGAAAACATACCTACAACCAGAGGAACAACCCAGAAATACTGTAGGATTCTAGGAAATTCCCAGCTTTCCTGCAGTCTCAGACTCCAAGGCCTCCGCTGCATCCCAGGTAGTACCACTACATTAAGGATCTAGGATAGAGAATGTACTAAGGGTCTTCAGGTTACTCATTCCTCCCCAGGTACCATGTAGCAGCAGAGGATGCACCAAGAAATGGCCTCCAGCCTCAGTCTATGAGAGACATAGCCAAGGACTCAAACAAAGAAAAATCGTGTAAGCCTGTGCAATAGCATGAGCAAGGGAGGGACAAGCTAGCTTTTCTTGCCAATTTCAGAGCAGAACAGATGTTTCTGCATCTCAGAGGTATTCGCCCTCCTAGGACACCAGACACAGGTCAGCCATCAGTCATTCATCTTTATGATGAGCTGCGGCGGCCGGCACACACTCAAGATTAATGCATATCCTTTCCAAGAAGTGTTGTTTAATGGCGAGGATGGACCGGGGGTGATTGTTCATGCCAAATCACTCCAGTTGACACAACCCACCAAGTCCCAGCACTAGACAGAAAAAGAAAATCCAACTCTCTGTCTTGTTCCAAGCAAGGGACAGAATCGAGTAATATGTGGACAATGTATGAGCTGAACTTTGCCTGGGTAGAGGTATCCCATGGTTGAGTTCAATGAGACCTGGCTTCCTTGGGACCTGTTGGGGAAACCAAAGATTCAGGGAAGGACTCAGCTACCAAAACCTCGAGCTGCATGGCTGAGAGAAGGCAGGAGACCTGCTTCTACCCACAGCTTCACTCCCTGCTGACAATATATTAAGCAAATCACTTCTCTAGAAAGCAAGAGGATAACCTCTAGGTCCCTCCTGGCTTCCAGCTTTAACATTGTATGGTGTTCTAAGAATCTTAAAAGCCAGAATGTATATGCTAAATGTCCTTCCTGCCATGACAGTAATAGACGGGACGACAGCATTTAAACCTTCTAAAATGTTAACACCACACTATCTGCCACAGAACACAGCTTCAAGATAAGAACTCAAATCATATATGCTAACTGGGAAACAGTGAACAGATGTTTCCATCTGGCTAAAAGAACTGTCCTACTACTGTTTTTCCACAAGGCATCTTCAGAGTAAAGCACTGCATGACAGCTGTCCATACAGAAAGTGTGTTCTGTGGTTTTAACTGAAACAGGAAATCAGCAAAGGAGGAAAAGAGAATTTGAATCCAGTTCTTTAATACAAACTTGACTTTATTCCATTCATCTAAAAGAGCCACATAGGAATTTCTTTGACCACCAGAGGGCTTTCCTCACTGACAGAATGCATTAATAAGACATGAGGTGGTAGAATTTAAAAAATATAAAGTTCCAAGCTATATGGTCTAGGTCTATAAAGGACTGGATACTGGAGACTGAATTAAGAATGGGGGAAAAAAAAAAAACCTCAAGTTTTCCTGAATAAGATGTACTTTTCCATAAACCTGTTGAAGAAAAGTTCGAATCTCTCTTAAGTTTCAGAAAACCATCAAAAGAATTTGTCTGGTGTATAAAACCAAAAGGAAATCATGAATTCGCTATTAAAGGTTTTAGTGTCTTGTTCCTGAGCTGTCATTTCTTAATTGCTAAAGATGTTTTTTGCATCTTTGCTTACTCAGTTAAAAATACAGAAAAACTGACAGATATATCATCACATTTTTAACACATGGGTTGCAGACAGTTGACATTGTCGAATATCCATGACGTGACATACTTGCTAGTCTTTTATGTTTATTAAATTGTTTAATAATCACAATGATCCTAGGTGATAGACACTATTTTTCCTATTTATATGTGAAGAAATTAAGGCAAAAAGAGGCTAAGGAAATGGCCCAAGGTCAAGTGGCTAGTAATTGCTAGCTGGGCGGAGCAGCACACGCTAGTAATCCCAGTGGCTTGGGAGGCTGAGGCAGGAGGATTGCAAGTTCAAAGTCAGCCTCAGCAAAAGCAAGTCGCTAAGCAACTCAGTGAAACTCTGACTCTAAATAACATACAAAAAAGGGCTGGGGATGTGGCTCAGTAGTCGAGTGCTCCTGAGTTCAATCCCCAGTACCCCCCCACCAAAAAAAATTATTAAGGTCTGTAATAAAATATCCAGCAACAACCAAACTTACACTGATTACAGGAAAAAAGAAAAAAAAAAAAAGCCACTGTGTAACACAACCTATAAAATGAAAAGAAAAAAAAATGTTAACGAATAGTCTTGGGCTGGACTTTCCTTTATGCATTCTCAGAGGGTAGTCCACTGCACCCAGGATGTGAGGCAGCATCAGAGCAGACCAGGAGGACTCCAAAGGAGATTTCATGAGCTTATAAGCTCCCATATCTACTAAAAGTGCTCTCAATTTTTCTGTTTCATGAATTAGAGGTTCCCATATACAATTTCATTTAGAAGAAAAGATTTAACTAATCTCAAAGTTTAAATCTGCCAATCAGCAGACATTTCAGAGGCGAAAAAAAATCCTTTTGAGGTCTGTCATCTAAACACATTTTGCAGCATGTACTGTTTGGGGTGAAGTACTCCCTTGTTATATGATTGCAATCTCTGAAATCAGGTATAGTATCTTTTTATCCTTATTATCCTTTTGTTCTCAATTCTTAGCCCAAGATTTGGCCCCGAGTAAAATATTCAACTAATATTTGTAGAAGGAAGGAGTGAACTACTAGTTTAGGTAATGCTAGATGCTGTGATAGATAAACCCAGAACTTTTAGAAACTTATTATAATAGATGTTTCCTTCTTGCTCATAGAAGGTCCAATCAGCTCTTCAATATGGCCCTCCACACTTAGTGATTCAGGGACCCAGGCTCCTTCTACTGTGTGAATTTGCATGCCTTGTAGGTGGAGAAAGAGAACCTGAGTGACCTCCAGAATAGTTACATGGACCCACATTGAGCAAGAGAAGGTAAGGGCTGAAGCTAGCATCCCAGCAAAACTGCTCACTCCAGACAAAGAGAACAACCTTGGTCTACCTCTTCCACAATGACCTCCAAAAAAGCAACAGCTTGAGAATAAGACCTACAGCATAAAAGATAGCCACCAAAGGAGAATAGAAATGAGTCTCCAACCACTTTCTCCCCCCAAATGTACAAGTATATGAAAATAACTATAGATATACAAAATTATTATTATTATTATTATTATTATTATTATTATTATTACTACCACTACTACTACTACTACTACTACTACTAGAGATTGAACTTGGGGGCACTCAACCACTGAGCCACATCCCCAGCTCTATTTTGTATTTAGAGTTGCTTAGCACCTCGTCATTGCTGAGCCTGGCTTTGAACCCGCTATCCTCCTGTCTCAGCCTCAAAATTATAATTTTTCACAAGGAATTTTCATTGTACTTTACTATCACAAACCAACTGCTAACTTATTGGTATACAAATAGCCAGAAGCTGAGATTTAAGTAAAACTCCTGCCAGCTTGGATTGGAGTTTTATTTGGAGAGGCCTCAGGGCAGCTAGCACCATGCATGCAGAGAAGCCCAGAGCCCTGAGATTGGCCATTGCCAGTATCCATGTGGGTGACACTGTACAAATCCATCAACTTCCCTGTGCATGGGCTATACCTGTTCACAAGGCATAGACAATAACTGCCTTTCCACAATTTTTCAAGTAAAGGGTGAGTATCATGCAATAATGGCTACGGAAAAATCTGTAATAATATTCATAATCTTTCAAAATATAGGCATCAGACTGACCCATAACTGTTTTTCCAGTCAGTGACTCTTGCTGCTCATGACCCCAGTGGGTGACATGCCTCTGGAAGCACCCTCCTCGGTTAGTCCAGTGTGTCCACCTTGGCCTCTCTGGGACTCATGCTCACCTGCACGGCTCCCAGGCAGCAGATTCTGTGACAGGATCCCTTATCTTCTGTGGATCTCAAGGACCACACTTAGGAACCCAGCCTGACCACCCCTTGGAGACCTACAGTGTGAGACTGGGCTGGTAGGCTCCCTTCAGGGGCCTTCTTCTGAGATCCATGTTCTGATTCCCAAATTTGAGCCAAAGGTGCTAGAAAGGAGTCCCCGTGATGAGTCTGCCCTCCCTGGCATGTATTTTCAACACTCTGACCAGGTGGGAGGTGTGGTTATTAACAGCAGCTCCACTCCAACGTTAGCGTAAAGTAACATCACAGTACCATGCAATCAGTCTTTAATGTCAGCCATAACCTTCATAAATGGGTTTGTAACGAGAAACCCTTGTTTGTCACAGGGAAGGTATGATTGATGTGGCCTATGAGCGAAATGAAGCCACAGTGACCATCTCAATAACATGAACAGCTGCCAAATATTCATTTAGCAGAATGAGTTTGGAAAACTTTGAGCAGATTGCTTTCACAAGGCTGCCTTCAACAAAAGGAAACATAATTAACGAGCTAATATCAGCATGTGTCTGGCTAAGCTAATGAATATCAAATTACATAGAAACCTGTATAAATCATCATTACCCTGAATTTTAATTGAACTTGCAATTAAACATGACAAATTTTATATACACTAAACCTTTAATTTATACTTTCAAATAAGGAATAATTTATCATTTTTAGTATTTCATAGTTAATTTCCCAATATGTGCACTTCTAATTAACAAGGACAGACAGGCGTTTAAAAAAACACACAGTCTCCCTCTCTCCTATGGCTCCGTTCATAACAATAATTTTCCCTTTTGTATACATTAGAAACTCCTACGTCCAGGAGTCTGAACGCCAAAGGGCCTACTTTTGTATTCCAGGAAAGATCTTACGGCCATAGAGAATCAGAGAACCATTCCCCTTTCTGCTTCTCTTCTCTCCCCTGGAAAAGGAGGGATTAAAAGGGCAAGACCATGCGAAAGCAACCTGGCCCGGCGTCTCAATTACCTGTTCAACCTTGCACCCCAACTCCAGTTATGTGGAGGGCAGGGGGCCTCCCTGGCTTCAGGAACAGAGCAGCTTGCGTTTCAAAGTCGCACCACGTGAGAAATAAACCGCCTTGCTCTTGCTCGGGAGTTAACACCAGGCCTGTTTGTTTTACCTGGCCAGCCAGTAATGAGCGCGCTCCGTGGAAGGATTTGTATTTTATTATTATAATTACGCCACCATTATAAACATACCTCAAGCAACCTCAGCATAAAAGGCAGGGAGTGCTATTAAAACATACGGATAAATGCACGGGAAACAAGACAGGATTGTAAAAGGGCTGCAGCAAAAACTAATTGGGTTTGCTTTTGTCCTTAATCCCAACCTATTAATATGGTAAGCAGTGTGGTCTAGGGAGCTAGAAGCTGGGAATCAGGACTTCTGTACCTGGTTAGGCCTCTAATTGGCTGTGTGACCATGAGCAAGAAGCCTCACCTCTCTGTGTCTCAGTGTGCACAGGGGGCGAAATAAAGCCAACAGAGATAATCATGCCTGCTCTAACTTTGCAAACATAATTTGAAGAAGAAAACACCATATAGATGATAGTATCATTGTTTTCTAGTTCTGGGGGAGAAGACAAACTAAAAGAAGAGCACAATATCCCACAATGCTCAAATGTGCGTCACTTTTTTTTTTTTTTTTTTTTTAATTCAACGGTTGTAGGAAATAGGAGCATTTAATTCTTGGGTGTTATTTTTTAAATGTGATATGTGAGAGAAGCCAGATGGATAATGTCACCATTTGAAAGATGAGAAAATGAAGGCACGAAGAATCCTGCCCTGTGTCAGGGCAAGGGCTGGGCTGAGAGGTGGAACTTCCAGTTGAAACATCCGGCACGAGGCCCTTCCAACCTCTTTACCCTCCTTAGGAAGAGGCTGGGGAAGGTGTGATGAGATCAGAGAAAACTTTGGCTTGGGGACCTCAGTGACAATCACAATGATCATGACTGCCACCCCTCTCCTGACAGACTGAAAACTCAGCTGCATGTCTCAGCCTAGAAAGAGACAAGGTGCCACTTCCAGGAGCAAACTCAAAGAGGGCAAGAAGTCCACAGGGGTGCCTTACCTCCACGGGGCCAAGACAGCGGGGACAGGCATCAGTCTGACTAAGGAAGGCAAAGAACATTAGGGACAAACAGAAACGGGGAGGGTGGAACTCGACAGGGCCATTCCAGCCGGCCCCTTTCATTGCAGACCAAAGGTTCTAGAAATGAGATTCAAGACAAAAGAGGCTAGGGAAGGGAAGGGGGGAAAATAGCATCTTTCTAACACCCCTCACTCCAATCATCGCGGATTCCCAGTTTGCTTCTAGAGGTCCCGTGACCAGTGGAAACCAAGGAGAGGCAGGAGAGAGCCGGGCAGTGTAACACGGTTCCTGGAAAATAGTGGCGGCCCGTGCCTATAAAGCAAAGGGACAAATATTTTCACACATTATCAGATAGCCGAGGGAAACAGCCTCCACCAGAATTTACAACTGAAGGCTACCAGAATTTACAACTTGTGAAATTGTGCCTGTCCGTATTTTCTCATTATGCTGGACGCGGCTGCAGAAAGAGTGTGCACTTTCTTTTCCCTCTTCTCCCCCTGTCTCCCCTCCCTCCACTGTCTCACTACTTCCTAGTTAAACCTTGTCTCAAGTTATCAACACCCTCTGGAGAGATAAGGCTCCTCTCACTTACAAGCTGTCACTAATAATCGAACTTTCAAGACTCCATCTCTAAGAGAGACTCCCCGAGCCACGCAGGTCACGAGAATTAACTGCCACCAGTCCTTGCAGAAAACTCAGCTCATCAATCTATAGCTTTCTCGTCATAATTAGAATAACGGCTTTGAAAATTTGGGCTGATGTTGACTTGGTCTCAGGCCGCAAAGAGCGCTGATTAAAATCTTGGTGTGAAAGTTAATGATAAGTGCTGGTGGCGTTGCCGTGGAGACGGGGACAAACAATTCCCTCGCTGTGACATTTTCAATGTCCTGGAGAAGAAAAACTGTCCTCTTTAGTATGGCAGCGTATGAAGCTTATTTATGGCTACAGGGCTCAGTGGATTGATGACTGTCGTAACATACTGTCAAATCCTTTACTGACACATTCATTTTTTTGGAGCCCCTGGTGCAGCAGAAATAAAATAAAATAATAAAAACAAAACCGGGGGGGAAAATTCTCCAGCAGACCATAGGCAGCCACCAGTGGACCTTCCTTGCACTATAGGACCTCAGAATTAATAGATAAAAAGCCTTCCTACTTCCTGACCATGGAGAAAAGAGAGAGATCGGAAATTGCTGAGTAAGAAAGAACAATAATGTGGTCACCAGAGCACCCTCCAAATGTTTGTTACCACAATAAGCACTTTCGTAAATATCCAAGATAGGTACCATAGGCAAGTATGCTCTCTATACCTACCTTGGAGGATAATGCCTTAGAAATCTAAGAAAGGTTTTGGAAAATTCTCCCAGCCAAAGGAACAAAGTAGGACAGATGTGTCTCCATTATATAGCATCCCAACCAGGGCAGCCCCTTGGAGGTTCAATATAGTGATATTAATCTCTAAAAATGACAGGGAGCCTGATGGTCTGCCGTGCATGCTCACATTCGCCATCTCCTTTGCCCTTCATCATACTGAAAGCCAGCAGCAGCAGCACCCCCATCTCATGCAAAAGAAGCCGAGCCTGGGCAGTCCATGCACCACTCTTGCAGGAGCACGATTAGTTAGGAGGCCCAGCAGAGACTCCCGGCCTAAATCTTCTGTGGTCACAATGAGTAACTAGTCACTATTTCAGAACAGACATGCAGGCCTACAAGTTCTGGACTGCTTTAATGTGGGGTCTGTTAAATGCTTTTGGCTGGCGCGATGAAGTGGCTGCACTCCCGTAGCAGATAAAGGGACTCAGCGCATTGGCAACGAGTCCATAAAGACTTCTCGAGGCTCTGACATTTTTCTAGTTCCCTTCATTCAAGGATCCTAGTCATCATCATTATTATTGTTGTTGTTATTAATAATGATAATGAAATAAACTATGCAAATGTGGCGAATGGCTTTAGCCCTAAAACGCAGGCAGTAATGTGGTAATTTATCCAATAATGGAATCGCAAAGTGATTTTATTTGCTTTTATGGCTCCTTTCTTTCAGAGGAGCTGGGCATCAATAATGGCGATAGTAATGAAATCAACTATGCAAATGTGGAAATCGTTTTTGTCCTAATGTACCAATTTAGCCAGCAAAGGAAATTCAACACAGTCTGATGGGCTTCCTAACACCCGGGAAACAGGGTTGCAAAGCGGCCCTGGGCTCAGTTTCCCAGATGTCAAAATTCATTTTCTAAAAGTAAGGCCCTATCGATGTCCTTTTGGTAATGACCAAAACCTTTACTTCCTGGTGAAAATTTCAGGAAATGCCCTTGGTGACTTAAAGAGAGGGAGGGATTTTAACATGAGATCCAGATATGTTGATTTGAACACAATTCATTTTCTAGGCTAAAGCTCCTCCCCCACCAAAGTACCCCAGGGCAGCCAGGGGTTGCTGGGGACACCAGTTAGAGCAATCCCTCTTGGGACCAACCTTTGCACTTTAGCACTAGGAGGCACTATGTAGGACAGTGCCCTCTGCCGAGTCTCCCTTTCATCCACTTTCGAATCTGGATTCCATGAGGGCATTTCTCTGGCTAGATGGTGGCCACTCAGAACAGCCTCACAGAAGCTCCAAAAGTGATGTTTCAAACAGCCACTGGGGGAGGCCTGTTCTAAGCCCTGGGTTTGCTCTGGCTTCTCCTCTTCACAACTATAATACTTGTTGCATGACAGGATGGGGAAAAGGCACACAGAGAACAGGGTAAGACAGGGATGGAAGCCAACAACTGCAAACCTCTCTCTCCCTAGTATTGATTAGTGAGTTTTACAAACTAGAAAAGCTGGTGAGACCCTTGAAGGCAGAGTCCTTATTTTTCTTTGTGGCCAGAGAGCTTGGCACAGTAAGTTCCCCATACTTGTTGAATAAAGAAATGAATAAATGAACAAAAGCAAAAAATAGAGTAGACTCCAGTAAAGAGAGCTCTTGATATATGTATTCAGATGTGCCAAAGCAGAGACTATGCAGGTTCAGTACTGTTCTTAGATCCAAGTAACCAGAGCCGTCACCCTAGGCAAAGCACTCTAGTGGCCCTGCTCTGGTCCTCCTCCATATGCCTCCCATACCTAGGCAATAGCTAGTCCAGGGTCAAGATCACTTATAGTAGAGACTATTCCCTATTTCATAGAATGTGTCATGAGTACCCAGAACCCAAAACTGCCTTCACAAACAAACTTGAGCTTCTTCTAGGGCCTACAGTCACCTCTGCCTTGAGCCTTACCTCCAGATACTGCATGGTGCCACCAGGGTGTGCACCCCTGAGCCCAGGGCAGCCAAAGAGCAGCTGTGGGTGGGTAGGTAGGTAAGCATGTGTGTGGAGGCCTCTGGTGGTAGAGAATGGAGTCAGGGAGAAAAAGAGAAGAGAAGGGAGAGGAAATAAAAGAGAAGCTTCCAGTGAGGCATCTCATTCAGACTCTACCCCTGAGCCCCACAAACGTTAAGGGTGGGCTAGTGTATGGATCTTCACGTCCACGCTCTACTTCAGTGTAATTTGTTTGCTGTCAGTTTGGGTCAAAACCCTGGGGCTGGTGAGGGATACCCGTGGTATGAGACAACACAATTACATTCTCACATTTCGACTGGTTGGTGACTCTGGGAGGGAAGAACTGGACCACATGAACAAACCTTGGGTTCTAAACAGATCGTCGATATTTAAATAAATAAATAAAAAGGAAACTCCAGCAGTCAGTTCTAATTAATTCGTGGCAATCAGCCTCTCCTGTTCTATTAGTTACCATTATAGCAACACATTCTTGAGCAAAATACCAGAAGCTTTCATTAGAATCATTAACATAATTTGATAACTGATGATATTTGATTTCTGGCTTTTGCACTTTGACTTAAAGCTTGCTGCAAGATGTAATCTCATTGATTGTCTGGCTGCTGTTTTTTTTTTTCCTCACCACCACCCCCCCCTCCATGAACACTTCACAAGACATTTCTTTGTTAACTGTAATTAATGTTCACATTTGTCACAAGTTGTATTATTTGGAAAAGCAGTCGTGATGATAAAAGATGTGACAAAGACACACACATGTCTTCTTATCCAGAATGGCTTTATCCTCATTTAGGTTGTTGGGGGGTGGAAATAAATGAAATAAGTCAAGCATGTATTTGTTTTCACAGTCAGGATGGATTGTTTAAAGTGATGGTTCTTGGAGAAACCAATGCAATTAGCTTTCTCAAAAAAAAAAAAAAAAAGAAAGAAAGAAAGAAAAGAAAAAAGAAAGAAAGAAAAGAAAAGAAAGTGACATTAAGGTATGAGTTAAATCTTAAAAAGACAAGGACATCTGAATCAGGGTGAACATGGACCAAGCCAAGCTGTAAACTATCTCACTCTGATGGACGGTACTTAAGACAAGGCTCTCAGGGGAGTGCCTTCTTGTCCAGCCAAGACAGAACGAACTCCAGGTCTTATGTGGTTGGCCTTTATGACCTACAAGGGCACAGGCAGGCAATAGTGTTCAGTTTGTTTAAAAAGAAAAAGTGAGAGGCACAGAGGGAGAACACGTTCCAAGAAACCCAAGTGCCCATTAAGATTCAGAGTCAGTGGAGCTGCCCTGATGTCCTCTCGGCCTGACAGAAACGTCCACTGTGGGGACAGGAAGAGCCAGATGCGAGCAGGAGCCACTCCCGGGGTGCCCCGCATGAGTGGCGCATGCTATTTATGCACAGCTGAAAAGGGGCCCACATCAGTCTCTTCTTTCTCATGCCCGTGCTTTCTCCTCCCCCAACCCAGTCTCAAAGGGGTTTCCTCCATCATGTACTAATGGTCTGCAATTTATTTTAAAGAGGCTATTTTGATCCTCAAGAAGTACTTAGGGGAGCCGGGAACCATAAACACCTCCTTTTTAAAAAATTTGTTTCCTTTTTCCCAGCCTGTAATTTAACTCTGACTGGCACCATTCAAATCAAGTGTTCCAAGCACAGACTGCCATCAAGTCAGCTCCAACTTGGAGCACATTTTTACGACCAAGTTAGAAATGCCTTAAAACAAGGTTTTCGGAGGGAAACGTTTGACAGACTTAACTCTTGTGGTGCAAATATGCCACGATGACATAGCAATTAGTTATTCAAAATACTCGAAGGGATTACAAGCTTTTTCAAGTCGTTTCATAAATATGTCCTCTTCTGGTATACAATCAGTAATTATATCATTCTTACTCAACTGTAAACTTCCTGGGTATGATTTATATCTCATTGAAATCAACACAAAAGTATTTGTTTTCTCAAAGGAAGAGCCCTGGCTCTAATCTCCAGGGCTTGCACACATCAAAGCAGGAGAACTACTGTTCTGCCTCACCAATCTAAATAAAATCATACACAAATATTCGTGCAAATTAGGAGAGAAAGGTTGGTCAAGGAACCTTTGTTTTCTGGGCCTGGTATGGATTTGCATAGGGCTCCCCAAAGACTATTCCTGTGACAGGGTTGAGTTAACTGGAGAGAAAGTGGAACACAGATCTCCTTGACTCTGTCCTCATCCCTGCAGAACTAGTATTTTGGGGATATTGTAAGCCTGGGACAGATTGGGCACCGAAGCCATCCCCACCTACTCCACTCTCAAGTTCAATATGTTGCTGTTATTGGCCACTGTTGGCAAAATCATAGAGAAAAGAAGGCATCTCTGAGGGTTAGGGATGGAGCTCAGAGGTAGAGCGCTTGCCTAACATGCACCAGGCCCTGGGTTCAAGCCCTAGCACCACGAATAAAGAAAGAGGGCATCTCTGGGTAAATGGATGACCTTAGCTGCTAGATTCCAGGCACTTCATTGGAATCTGGTCTTTCATGTAATGGCCATCCAGTAACCATCTGAGGACTGGCCACAGAGGTAAACAGAAATGATGGGTTTTCATTGTAGCTGTTAGGAGGATTAGAACAGGCTCTAGGCAAACTTTCTCAACACCAGCACATCTGAAGAATTTAAGTCTTGGGCTTTACATAGCACACTGAGTATGCCTCCATTCCAGAACACAACATATTTTATGGACATGACTCATTCCAATGTCTGTCTCTTCTACTGGATTATAAACTTCTTTGTGGCTTGACCTACCCTGGCACCACATCTGGTAAGAAATGTTTGCTGAAGATTCTGAACCAAGTCTGGTGAGGCCTTTCTTCTGGAAAAGGAAGCACCATTTCTTAAGAGAACTAGAGCTCCTGACATATAGATTGATAACCAAAAATTTGACCTTCTTTAATATTCTCTCTGCACTGGAATATTTCACTACAAGTGAGAAGTCAAAGTGACCTGTATTTGAATCAAGTTAAAGCCCAAGCTATAGGAGGGCACATTTTGTTTCCCTCCATGTAACCAATGCCCAGCACAGAGTCAGCCATACCACAGGTACTCATGAATACAATACCAGTGTTGAAAGTTGCAGGGATGGATGATCTCAGCATTTTTGAAATGTTAATGTTTCTAAAGGTTATTTCCATATCTGATCCCCTATATTGTCCAAAAAACTCACCACAAGAATTCTCCTTTCAAGATGAAGCCTTTAGACCAAAAGACTTTTACATAAGATGTGAAAGGTCAAGATTAGAAGTAAATTTTATCACCAAGTTATCTATGAATAATTCAGTAATTTGGAATATCTTTTCCCATGAAACATGGTCAGGCTTCAGAGTACTCCATAAAGCCTTATTATCTTAGACATCTTTGTGTTTAGAATAATCCGAAACCTGGACTCACTCGTTCTGTCCTTTTCTTGTTGGCGGGGAATGCCCCATTTTGTGTGGTCTTGGAGTGGGGAGAGTTCATCCTCAAGGCTGAACAGAGCCAGAGCATCCAGACCTCCCCTCTCCCTCATGAGGGAGTCCCTCAATGCAGTTCTGTGAATTTTCCTACCTGTACTTGGCATCAGGAATAAGTGTGACAAAGACAAGGAGCTAATGCAGATCCATTTGTGATAAGCAGTGACAAGAACAAAGGTAGACTTTTCTGTCTCCAAAAAGTTGTGTTGTGTTCTGCTTCTTGAACTTCTGGGCCTGCTTTGGTATTTTCTCTTTCTTTTACCAGCTTCTTCAATCTCCTGTCAGTTATGAGAACCCCTAATACCCTCTTATGGACTCTTTTTTTTTTTTTTTTAAGACCGCAAGAGGCAATTTCTTTGTTTACAGCCTAGAGTCTTTTAATAGTACATCTGTGGACCAAGATCCAATGGCATATATTTACCTTAAAAAGTAGTAGGAAGAAGTTATACAGCAAAACTAGTTTATAAACAACACATATCCCACAAACTAAGTAGAAGTTTTGTTTTTTCTTGAACATAAGTGCTTGAAGAAAGACCATTTTGATCAGAAGTAGATGGTTCAACCTTTAAAAAATCCATTATTTTACCCCAAATGACCTATGCAATCACTGACTAATCTCTTAACAACTTTAGCATCAGTTTCCCCAGACTTAAAAAAAAGTACTGATTAGACAGCCCCTAATGTTACTTAAAGACAGCGCCTTACTCAAGGATATTATGAATCAAAGTTTCATTGAAGGTGAGGAAAAAAAATACATTAGAGCTAGGAGGCATTCTCCAGGCCTTTTGTCAACTCCAATTTAGAAGTACCTCTAACCTCCTACTCTCACCCTCACTGAACATCAGAAGAACAAGTGTTGGCATTATGCCCCCCACTTCTGTAAGGCTGCTTGACACTTGACTATGATCTTGATTGGAAAACGAAAGGCAGGAACCCTGTAATGTTAAAGGCCTAATTAACTTTGTCATTAAATCAAACTCTTCAGCTTAACCTTTGGTTCTAGGCAAAGAATTGTTGATAGAAAATCCTGCTACCCACTGGAGAGCCATTACCCATTCCAAGAGGCATATTTAAACTTATTACCATCCCAAACACATAGCTAGATATTCTTATTATACATGGCGGGCAAATGGCTACTGGTTCAGTACAGTGCTAGGTGTCTGCTAATGTTGAATACATTTCAGCCTTTCTACGGTAAGACCTTAATTTTAGAGATTTATAACCAGTGTAAATCTGCCTGAATAGAAGCCTGACACAAAATTACTTTGCCCAGTAGCAATTTTTTAAAGTTTTGGACTAAGTGCCTTTTATTCAACTTTACAACCAAAAAAAGAAAAAGAAAAAACAAAGCAAAGCACCGTAAGATATGCCTCTAGGCTACAAATACTCACACATGCACACACACACACACACACACACACACACACACACGTGTGCATGCATGAACACAAATGCATGCTCCCAGAATTAGCACTGCTATCTCTCAGCTTCGCAGGAGCAGAGCCCATGCTTCAGTACTGAGCCCAGCAAGGGAGATGGGAGATGGATATATATTCAGTGAGGGGACTCATGTCAGAAATCTGCAGCCCAGAATGATTCCTGCAGCCAATGGGCTGAGCCCTTTATGGGAAATCATCACCCATATATAACATCCAAGCATTGTGGTTACTATGCTCAGTGAATCTTCATTTGGGAGCAGCAGGGTCTATTTATTCAGGCATTTTCTCAACTATTAAATGGGACTCATCGAGGAAGAGAGATTCATATTACACACCAGGGAAGTAGGAGGAAATGAAGGGGGTGGAATCAAAATTGTAAGAAAAAAAACACAATTTTTAGATCATCAATAAATGATCGAGTGTATTAGGTTCTAAGTTCTTTATGCTAATTTGCATAATTCTCAAATCATAAACCCACAAGGTATGTAACAGGGTTTTCCTTCACCTGAGTACTTGTATAAGTAAATTACCCCAAATCATACAGTAAGCAGGTGCTATAGCCAGAACTGGAATCCCCACAGCTTCCAAGTTTGTGTTATACCCACTAATGCCAAAGTATTCTCTCCAAAATAGTGATCTCATTATTTCACTCTGATGCCCATGAACTATTGTAATAATAGAATCATAAAAGTAATAATAGCTGGTATTCTTGGTATATGGATATAATAGCTGGTATTCTTGGTATAAGTATTTTTCATGAACTTCACAGCCACTTTCTCCCTTAAATCATTGTTCACAGCATCCTGGTGAGGGATTTGCTCTTATTATCTTCAATTACAAATGAGAAACAGATGCAAAAGAGATAGAATGGGCCAAGGTCACATGTCAGTAAGGAAAGGACTGGAATCCCCATTCACATGTAGCTAACTCCAAAAGCAACACTCTACCTGTATTACAACACTCACTTCTCATGCAATCTCCATCTTTTTCAGCAGAGTATATGCAGGGCCACCAAGCTAGCAATTTCCCAACTGATCTCCTTTACAAGGTTCTAACCATAGACACACCATTTTAGAAAGGCCTCTGCCCTCCTTCAAGTACCGTTCTAAACGCTACTTGATTCCTTTGTGCAAGGCCCTCTTTCCTAGAAATTTTCCTAAGCCTGCTCAAGCTATCCCAACATTAGGAAAAAGAAGTTTGCTCATTGTGTAATTCAGTTTCCATTTCCATTTATCACTGCCAGAGTGCTCCTGCTATAAATACCTATATCAAAGTGGCTAAAAACTTGGATTCTAAAAGCAAGAAGTCAACATACCTTATATACAATCAGAAATATGATAAATTGTGGTATAAAGGTGTATTAAGAATTGTAATGCAAAAAAAGAAGAAGGAGGAGGAGGAGGAGGAGGAGGAAGAGGAGGAGGAAAGAAAAAAAAAGAAGTCTGATTTGAATCCTGATTCTGACACTAACCACCTGTGTGACATTTGGCAAGTTACCTCTCTACACTTTGATTTCCTCATCTATAAAATGGGCATGTTGTGAATGTCTACTTCACAGGATTGGTATGAAAATGGTGAATGTAGAGGCTTTAAGATAATATTTGCCACAATGTGAGGGCTCAACCAGTATTTGGTTTTGTTGGTGGAGGTATTTTAGGAAACACCGTTGTCTAGGTTAACCTGTTACCAGGTAACCTCTGCTTGATTCAGCTCAAAACCTGACAGTCAGACACATACTAACACTACGTTCCTGGTGTAGCTCACTGGCTCAAAGGCTGCCCACCATCCTGAGGATAAAGAAATGCTCACTATTGAAAGCAAGGTCCCAAAGATGATGGTGACCACAGGACTTCCCTGAGGCTTTCAGGATAAAATCCAATCTCTCTCCAGGACTTCAAGTTCTGAAAGCCACCCCTTTCCCACTGAAATTCTGCTTTTCTTCCAAACAAGCCCTCCCCTCCAGGCCAGGAAAGAACATTCACAGCACCCAGGAGCCCCACAGTAATCCTAGTCTAGTGGCATTCCCAGATCTTGCTCATGCCAGGTTATAATTCCCATGTCCATCCATGTACCCAAATCCCACCTCTGCTTCCCAAACAGTGGTTCTTAAGTCTTGTTATGTGTTAGAATCACCCAGAGAACTTTTAAATACACACATCCCAATGGTTCTGGGTTGATTCTGGTGTGTCTTAGTTTCCAAAAGCTCCCCTGGTGATTTTGATGGGCAGCCAAAGATTCCCAGGTCCTCAGGATGCCAGAAAGCTCTGCCCTGTCTCCTCCTTTCAAGTTAACACCAAACACTGTGCTGGTACGGACCTCTCATGAAGTGTACCTTGCTTCCCGCCCTAGACTTGAAACTCTGAAGACAAGTGATGTGTCTAACCTGCTTATAAATACTAGCTCAATGCCATGGCCCTCTCTCCTAAGAAGTTATGCATATTTTTTAAGATGACTTTTAGTCTTGACTCTCTAGAGAATATGATTTCATGGCAGGGAGAGAGAAAAATCTATGCTGGCCACAGGTGCCAGAAAAAAGAAATCTTTTGGCATTCTCCTTGTGCCCAGTACCCAGTGAGCACTCAATAACTACCCCGGGGGGGGGTGTCAACTGGAAAAAATGGTACGTTCTCAGGAGCTCCTAGAAGACTGTTTAAAAAACTAGGTCATCACAAAGAAACAAACCTACATGCTGCCCCATGTACACAGTTCTACAAATGACAGCACTAAGCGCATAATTCCTACCACTTGAGGTCCATTCGCTGAACCTTTATCAAGAGCAGCGATCAAGGTCCTGAAAGGTACTGGCTATCTTGAGGTGTGGTGGTGGCTACTAAATGCTGATCAGGCAGCTGTAGCATCTAACATTTTCTCCAAAATCTACACTGCTCAGCTCCTCCCCAGTAGGGCTGGGCCTCTCTGTTAACCACAACTCTCCAAAAGGGGTTCTGCGTGTAGATAAAGGAATAATCTGACAAGATGAGCTCCTTAGGTTCCCCCCAAATCTTTAAAAGCAATCAAGGCTTTAAAAGCTAAGGGGTCATCTGGGATCCCTTAGGCCCCTGAAAAGCAAACCAACCCAGGACCCACTGAGGAAGGCCATGAAATCGATCTGAGCCCCGAGTGGAAGCTTTCATCTATGCAGGCCACAGGTGCCAGAAGCAGAAATTTAAGATGAGTATGTGATACATGATCCGCTGCTATTACCATCCTACCATAGCTGAAAGAGAGAGGCTATTAAACATAATACATAAAATAACATTTAGTAAGGAAATCTGGATAATTACTTAGTAAAAAGGACATTGAGTCAGGTTCTAAGCCATTGCCCTGAATTGGGAATGGCATTACTTATGTCTTAAGTTAAATTGAGTAAAACTCCTAAGCGCTCCCTTAAAGAACACCTGTAAGTAATGAGTTGAAATATCTCATTCATTCTGCTTTGGGCTACAGTCCTGAGGAGTAGGTCAAGATTACTGAGCCTCACAACCCAGAGCTCTCTGGGCTGAGCCAGTTCAAGGTGACCAGGACATCCCAGCCAGGGTGGAGTATGGATTTCCCCTAGTGTGCACTAGAGGTGGCACTGACAGAAGCCAGAGGATTCAGGTGATAATATTTCTTGCCTTTTCTGGGATTGGTAGACATTAAAATGCATCCAAGGGCTGGGGATATAGCTCAGTTGGTAGAGTGCTTGCCCCACATGTACAAGGCCTTGGGTTCAATCTCCAGCACCCAAAAAATAATAATAAAATAAAATGCACCCAACATTAGAGTAGACCGAGGAGAAAATAAGCAAGTACATTATAAGGAATCAGAGGACATTAGAGCTGATTAAGTTCTAACAATACCACCATGATCACCAAAAGCCATTGATAACCACTGTCACACTAATCCCTTACACATATCTGGTGCAGAATAGTTACCTAGCTTCATGATATCATATATCACCTATATCCTAATAGAAACTCCCAGATATCTATTTCAACCCGACCCTTCCCCATGGATTCCCTCCCAATTCAGTTCCCTGCCTGACATCTCCATTTGGATGGGTGATAGGCACTCAAATTTAACAGGACCCAAACTCCTTTATTAGCCCCAGACTTGCTCCTCCTACCACTTTCTCTTGCCAATAAATGGCACCTTCATTCTTCCTGTGGTTCCTCTGTATCTTATATGCCATTTCTAATCAAGGGCTGTTATCTCCACAGAACCCCAGGTCACTTGCTCATCCTCTACCTTCTTCAGGTCTCTTATGAAATTCAAGGTAGCTCTTCCTGATATCCCTTTGTGAATGGTACCCACCATCGCATCGTCAATGCCCCTCCCTTTGAGCCATCTTTTGTCACCCATCTTCCTGCCTCCTAACACAGACACACATGTGTATTGTGCTTCCCACCATCACCACCACCACCATCCAGAAGAACATAAGCTCCATGAAGGCAGTTTGGTCTTCTGTCTTCTTTTCCTGTTGTTGCTGTTTCCCAATACCTAGAACATAATACAGACCCTCAAGTACCAATGGCCAGTCCTGTCCAGACAAATGAAGCTCTGTGGGTAAAGTCTTAGGAAAAAATTGTTGAATGTATAAATGCAAAGGCACATAGCACCTGCTAAACATTAGTTGCTCTTAGCAAAAGAGTGATTAAGTGCTTCTACTGGGGACCAACTCTTCTGGCATGAAAGTCTATATTCTTTCACAACATGATTTCACTGCTCAAAATTAATCAAGTGTGCTTGTACCCTTGTGTAGCATTTTATAGTTTGTAAAGCACATTCACATGCAAGTACCTCAAATTTTAAACACATCTTCCTATAACTCTATGATCCAGGTACTTCAGAGAGATAAGACCAATAGAAAGTTGTTAACATTAAACACAGGAGCCTTAGTCCATTCAGGCCAGTATACAAAAAATGATCACAGACTGGGTATCTTACAAACAATAGAAATCTATTTCAGTTCTGGAGCCTGGGAATCCAAGATCAAGGTGCCAACAGTTCATGTCTGGTAAGGGTCTGCTTTCTGGTTCACAGATACTGCCTTTTAACTGCGTCTTCACATGATGAAAAGAGCAAGGCAGCTCTCTGGGGCCTGATGAGGGTGCTAATCTCATTCATGAGAGCTCTGCCCCCATGATGCAATAACCTTCTATGTGTCCCACCTCCTTCTATATCAACTTGGTGACTCATTTTCAATGTAAGAGTTCTGGGGGCACACAAGCTTCAGATACACGCCAGGACTCCTGCTTCTCAGTCCCTTATCCCTACCTCTCACACATCCTCCCTATGTGGATGAGAGCCTAGTGAACCAGACAGGATGTGAAGGATGGCCCTTGCCCTCTATCTGCTGACAGTGCTCAAGCTGCACAGGTACACGGACAGACATGCACAGGATTTGAGGACAACATTCCACGTGTACATGTAAAGTGTTCCCAGCAGTGGCATCCCTGGAGAAATAGGACAGTCCACTCTGCATCCAGAGAAGCTATTGGTAGCAAGTCACTTCTTACCCTGCCTCCTACTCCATTAGCACCCATTAACACCAACCCTCCTGAAGGTTCTGGAACAGAGAGAGGACACAGAAAAACACTCAGATCCGAACAGCAGCTAAACCCTGGCTCTTGTCTATTGGAACCAACAGAGGGGTTTTGAAAAAGGACCCGTGGCGAGTCCTGACCAGTCTAATTAAATCAGAAGCTCCATGAGTCAAGTCTGAGTCCTGGCATTTTGTTCAAGCTCCTGGGGTGATTACAAAGGACAGTTGCTGTTGCCAACCACCCGTGTAGGCCATTGTCATATAGAGTGCTTTCACTTGCATTATCTCCTTTAATCATCCCAAAGGTCAGGGGGAAAGGTGGAGCAGGCATTAACATCCCCAAGTTAGAGAGGTAGAGAAACGGAGACTCAAAGAGTGCACTCACACACTGCCCACTGATTCTCTTATTTGTGACAACTGGATCAAACAGTGCAGTCTTAGCCAAGATGCCCAAATTGTAGTCAGTGGGTCTAGGAGTCACCTGAGGACGTTGTGAAAATGCTGATCCTGAGTCAGCAGGACCAGGATGGGGGCCCAAGAATCTGCATTTCTAGTGAGTTCCCAAGAGATGCCAATGCTGCTGGTCCTTGGACCACTTTTTTAGTAGCAAGGGCTTAACAGAAACAAAACACTTTTGCTGGAACTAAGCCAAACCCATTCTTTATTTTTAATATGGTGAAGGCCAGAACCTTTCCAATGCTGCCTGGCAGTCTTAGAGTCTGGCCATACTCTATTCAACACTATAAAAATTCCAAACGGCCACCTGTTGACTATATGCACAAATTCACTTTGTGGCAAGGTAAAGAACTCCTCTGCCACCACTATCACCAGTCGCACACACACACAAAGTAAACAAAACCAAGATCTAGCCAACTTCATGACCACCCCCACACAGTCCATGACCTGCCAAGCAATCCTTGTGTCCACTCAGAGCCTGCTGGCAACGGGTCCTCATATCACCGGCAAAGATGAGCAATTCTGGCCCTGGCCATCATTAGTCAAGTGGGAACCGATTATACCCTGACACCACTCTATTCTCCAATATTACCTCTTCATTATTCAGGGGAGGGTATGCTATTCTCGAGGTAATTTTTAAATGTTTTGTGTGCCTTTTAAATATCAGCCACCACATACATAGAGAGAGACTTCAAATGACTGTCTCAGATATTCCATTTCAGGCTTAAATCTTTAAATATTCTTATGAATTTTTGACTTTGACAAATTGCCTCATGTCTCTTTCCTCGTAATAGAAAAAGATCCAGGGAATCCTCATTAATGCCATCTCCTTGGGGCTCTCTTCTTTTAACCTGGCCTTCCATCTCAAGATCAAGCCCTGAGTTTGCTCCTCATGACATGGTCCTTGGGAATGGACTTGGACTGGCCTGGATGGAGGTAATGGGGTCCTCTTTCTGTTACATAGAACAGTTTTGTTTGTTCTCCTATCAGCCCTTGAACCACCAATAGCTGAAACATTCTGCAGGCAGCTGAGTCTAGCTTCCCTTCAAGTCCCAGCCTGGAAATCTTCCTGCTCAGCGCAGTCCCCTTTGCTGACTCCCACAGCCCTCATTGAACCATGCAATTTAGCAATTAAACATGACTATGGAGCAGAAAAGTTTAATCTCCCAAGCTGGGGAGAGCTTGGCCCATTCCAAAAGCCCTCATGTGCCCAGTTTGGGTCAATAATTAACTGCAGACTTCAAGAGCTGAAACTGGATTACCATCAATGTGAGTTCAGCTCTGATCTTTAGGAAGTTGTCAGTTCTAAGAACATCCTGGCACAATCACCCAACCTCACAATTCCCTGCTGCTGCCCAGGGCCTTCCCTCTTTACTTAAGAATTATTCCATACCTAAATTTGATTCAGGGGGAAAAAATATAACAATTCAGGTCTTTCTAATGCAAGGCCACTAATCCTACGAGCAAGAAAGGAGAGGCAACTCTTGACTATGCAACTATATAACCACCCCTACTGAAAAAAGCAAAGAACTTCCCCCATGGCTATGCTATGCCCCCACTATCTCCCAACTCAAGATGATAACTGAAGGCAAAGAACCTATTTATGATTTTCCTTGTGAAAGTAAAGATGGCTTCTGGGGTCCCTGATGGTGACACTAATTTCAGGTTCCAGAAAATCGAGCTCATTGTTTTTATTCCTTCTACATGTCTGAGAGATGACATTGCTTGCTAGCATTTCATATTCTTTACCAGACTGGTCATTATAATTCTTAGACAGAAGCTGATTCTGTTTCTCAGATGTCCACAAACGCTCCTGGACCTGGGCTTTCCATTCATACCATTTGACATGTACATATATTCGGCTCATTCCTTTTGGGGTTCACATTCAGATACTGCCATTTATAACCACTGATCTTTATGCTCCTGTCAATGGTCAAAGGAAAAGGAATTCTCACCCAAATGGGTAATGAGGCATTTTCAAAGAAAACATTTCTAAATCAGATTGCCTCAGAAAGAAGCATTTTATCCTAATATGGTTTTCTTTGCATTTTATAAAAAGATCAAATGTTTGTTGCTGAGGAGTCAATTGCATTCTTCCAGGATTGCCAGGAGGTTGTATGCAGTATTTACCAAACCCTTAAATGAGTGGTCATTTCATTTTTCATCCCTCCACTAAGATCATATTTGCCTTCCTAAAATGAGCAGGATATGATTTTACAAATATATGTATATTTATGACCCAGACATTATTTGTACATTTGAAGTATGACATCTTTACTCTTCCATCATCAAGCAGAAATAATTAAGAATAATCAAGTGGGTGTTAATTAGATATAATGAAACAATCTCCAGTCAGCCTGAGCCTACTATTTGCCTCCTATAGTAATTATGAACACTAAACACTCATGCTAATCTCCTTCTTCTTACGGAAGCTAAACAGAAATACAGTATTTATTCAGCTGATGGCTTGTTTTGTCTGCAATTTAGTCTGTTTTAAGCTAGGAAACTCACAATTTGCCAAGCTGTCACCAACTGCTAGGCCCAGACCAGGGATGCAGGGTTCTTAGTTACAGTAGTTCAGTGTGAGAGGAAAGAACAGATATAAAACTGACCTCTTGTTGCAGCTATACCTGGACATGCACATACCAAAAAAATAATCCAAGTTTTAAGTTTGAAGGACCCTGTACTCGTACGCTCAGGGCTTGATGAAGAAGAAGAGAATTTCTCCATGTCACTCTCAGAACTCTCTATTCTCTTTAGAATCACTGCAGTTATGGAACTGGGGACTGGCCTTTGAGCATATTACTTCAGGAGCCTCGTTGGACAACGATTACAGTAGTGAACTAAAAGTGTCTTATCGAGAGTGACCATTAGAAACATATTACTGGCTATTAAGCAGATGGTTAGATGTTTTTAAAGAGCTCTTACATAGTAATAGAATCCAGAGTCATTGACTATATTTATTACTCTCCCAAGAAAGTGGAAAAAATAAAAAGATCCAATGTTTGTTGCAGAGGAGTCAATTTCATTCTTCCAGGATCACTAGGAGGTTGTACGTAGGCAAAAACTGACAGCCAGTGATTGGACCTTAAAACAAGCTTTTGAAAGGTGATTAAAGTTCATTGTCTTTCCAACGGGGCAGTATTCCAAACGAAGACCCTCTGACCAATGGGCGAAGAATAAGCATGCAGAATGGAGGTCAGCAAACCTTTACTGTCAGGACTGGTTCATAAACAATTAGAAATTGCAGGTCATAAAGCAAGCCAGAACTACTCACATCTGAAGTTACAGAATGAAAGGAGTCATGGAATGTAACGAGTGGGTGTGGCCGTATTACAACAGTAGGTAGCAGCAGGATTTGGCCTCTGAACGATGCTTTGCTGGCCTCCATCAGCAAACCCCTGTTTAATTCACAGTCATGAAGAGACCTCATTTTCTCTAATAGATACATTTCTGAAAATGCTTGAATCAATGTATTCTAAAACTGCACCCCATTTTTTCCATGAATACATACTTTTCTATAAAGTTTAATCCTCACTTTGGAAGTAAACCGCAATGAATAATAGCCACTACCCCTCACCTAAGCAAGTATTTTTGTAGAATTTCTTAAATGCATATTATTTTGCCATTATTTATGAAAAAATTTATATTCATAAATTTATAAACATAATTTTGTACAAATAAATATGTATATGATTACCTTTTATGTTTCATTTGTTCATAATTGTAAATACTAAGTATTCTTTAAAATGGATCCATTATTTGACAAATAAAATCTGTCCATCCTAGGTTCTATCAAATAGACACCCATAACTTATTACAACAGACACACTTTGGATACTGTGAAATCTGAAAGGATTTTATTTAACTTCAGGGTAAACTGGAAAAACACAATGATCCTGGTGTGTTCTTCTCAATTCTTCTGCTAAATATCTGTGCAACCTGGGATATGCTACTTAACCTCTCTGAGTCTCAATTGCCTCTGAAAAATGAGGGAGCTGGAGCAGAGGATGACTCGAGTCACCTTCAAAGCTTTAATATTCTCTGATCAGTGGATAGGAAACAACTTAATTAGCTCATCTGATTACAGGATAATACTAATGAGGCCAGGGGAGCAAGTTAAATGGCCATGCAAGGCTAACTAGCTTTAAATACAGAAAAACACTGTCACACAGAGAGTAACTCCAGTTGGCCGTCTGAAGGGGGTGTGGCTAGTTGAATCCTCAAGTCAACAGCACAGAAAATAGGCAATTATAATAGGTTGGAAACAGCTTTATATGACAAACAATATCATTAATATTTACTACGACTGCTAGACCACTCAATCAAGTACTTCAGCCATTTCTTTCCAGTTACATGGTACAGGATCATTTCTTCCCCATGTGTCATGGGCCGGTCAGTGTCCCATCCTACCATACATGACTTGTGTGGGCACTATGCACAATTTACTATGTGAATTCAATAAGCTCCACACTGGGTCGTGCACTGCTTTCAGGGGACAAATCCAGCAATCACATGCTCAGGAGTCAAGCAATATCCATTGCTCTATTCTAGTGGTAGACTTGAGAGCATTTACAGACAGTGTCCATGAGAGACAGGGGCTCCCAGTTGTGACTTACATGACATAGGAGAGAGGTCAGCTAAAGCTCAGCGGAAAACAATTAAATGCATTACTCCCAAGTTTCTCATTTTCTTCTTTTTCCAGATTATATTCTCTCCCTATTTCCCAGTTGGCCTGGGGTAAGTCCAACTACCCATATTCCACATCAGGGTTTATTCACTGATCCACACTACCAACATTTGCTCAGCGGCTTCTGTGTTCCTGGTCATGCTCAAGACACTGGGGACTCAGTCGTAAAACAGTCAGCTTTGTCCACTGCTCCAGGAGCTTGGCAAGTGACTTTGGAGGAAGCACGTCCTGGGCATATGCACTTGTGCAACGTGGACATTGAGTTCCTAAAGTAGAGGGGAAGTGTGTCTTGCCAGCTGAAATTCTTCCGTGCTTTTCCATATTCGGTCAGTCCTACTTTATTAAACACCCTATATTCACCACACAATCCACCAGCTTCATAAATACAAAAATTGAATGAGGCACAGCCTAGAGGACTTTCCCTGGGATCTTTCAGGTGGGTGAAGAACCCTGGTATTTGTATCATGTCTATTTCTACAGGGTCTTGGAGGCTTTTCACATGGACACCCACACCACGGGCTTCTTACTGGGCCAACTCGGATACACAGCAATAGTTACAGAACATGCTTTGCTTGAGCAGAAACTATCCACGGAGACCTTTAAATACGCTACTGATAGGAAAACTGAGACCTGGAGAGGTGAAGTCACTCGCCCAAAGTCGCAGGTAAAAGGCAGCTCAGGAAGATCATGTCTAAAGCGGGGTGACTAGGTTGGGCTCTACAGCTAGCTGGCACATGCAGGGAGGGGACCTGCCAGGCCTGTACACAGCCCTCTTCAGCAGGATCACTTTAATCAAATAATTAGAAAGCAACAGGACGCAGAGCGGCGTCACTGGATAAGGAAGCACAGCAGCGCCCTGAGAGGCCTTGAACAGGCCTGCCGTCCTGACCTGCCGTCCTGACCTGCCGTCCTGACCTGCAGAAAGTGCTCATGACTTCCAAGACTTCAGAGGTCCCCGTCGTCCCCCATACTCTACTGTGCAAAGGTGCCTCCATTACTTTGGAAATCTAAACAAAAAAGATTTTTTTTGGAAAAAGCAGACTGCACAGAGGGAGCAGGCGACCATCATGACACCACTGTTAGGCCCCTGCACCACTCTCTGACGGCCAGGGTCCCGTTCCTGTAATCATGGAATCCAGGAGCTTCCACCACAGCTGACTCTGGGTCTGGCCGACTAGGCTAACCATGATGTCACGCTGGTTAGCTCCAAATTGTACCAGCTTCTAACCTTCCGGCTGGTTCCCTACCTGCCTTCCCTGAGCCTCAGGACTTGTGGCCTACCCAGGGCTGCTCTCGCACTGACATCTTGGATTCCTTCTCACCTAGCCAGATTTTCCAACTTGAATAGCCCTCAGAAAAGAGCCCCTCAGATCCTACCTAGGCCACAGTACCTGACCCCCAAATAAACTTCTTATGCCTCATTTAGGGGGTTTGTTCAAGTTACCCACGATTCATAAGACATCCCCTGCCCTACCCTCATGCACACACATACACACAACTCACACTTACCTGTCCTCCCAATTGCTCATGTATAGTGGAGGAGAGCTCTCACGGGATTCTATTATGAATTTTTCCATTAATTCAACATCTACCCAAATCTAAGCGCTCTTCAAATTCATTAACAAACTTCAGTATCACATATACAAATGCTTATTCATGTCGTAAAAACTGAGAAGAACCAGACTGTCAAGGTAGCCAAGCAAAAAAAAATAAAAATAAAAAACCCAAAAGCAGCTTATAGAAGGTCAGAACTCCCCCTTCTGCTGCTGATTTAACAACAAATGCTTCGCAATGAATTGCTTGATGAGGACAGGGCTCTGCACTACAGCGAGAATTTTTCTTTTATTTGGCAAGCAATGAAATCATTAAGGTAATATATCACCATCCCCGCTAACAGAATCTTCCCGTGTCATCTCCTGCACTGTACATGCAAGCAGAAGACACACATCTATTGTCTCCTACTTCTGGAAGTTGTAAATGTAGGGAAATTGTCATCATTAAGTTGAATATAATGATCCTCTCCCCCCTCCTTCTCCCACTCTGTAGCTCGGCTCTGCCTGACATGTACCTTGTAAATGTCAACACACAAGTATGTCCTGAAGACCAATGGGCAGAAAGTTCTGATTACCAGCAAAAAATCCATCACGTGGTACCCAGCACTCACCTCTGCAATGAAAGGAAATGATAATTGCTTTGCCGTGCAAGGTGGAAAAGCTCGACCTCAAAGTGTCTTTGGTGGTATTAACATGTAATGAAGGTGGGTGCAGACAAAGGCCACCGCTGAGCACAATGGGGACACCATCAGACAGCCTCACCTCCTGGCACACTGCTGGAGGACATGGGCAGCTCTAATTATCAGCCAGCCCTTCATTGCTAACATCTTAACTCAGAGTCTGTTTGGCTCAACCCTAGAGGTGAATCAGGAACCTAAGACCAAGATGAACCCCCAAAAGCTCCCAGTCAGGGCTTGTAAAGGGCTCAGTCCAGAAAGCCAATGCCTATAGAGAAAGAGGTAGGAATATGGCTCCTGAACTCTGCCCAGAGAGTGCCGGCCTGGTTTGCTACAAAGGATAATGGGTAGCTTTGATGTCATCAGCATTTAGCTGGAGAGGTCAAAATGAGAGCTCTGAAGCACCCAGCATGCTGAGCCAGCAAGGGGAAGGAGGAGGTGTGCTGACCTGAGGATGTGCACCAGGCCTCACCATCCACGGGTTGTCAGGGGCTGTCATTGGGGCGCAAGGACTGTTTGGCCTTGAGCATTAGTTACGTTATGTAAATTACGCTTAATGAAAGTGCGGCCTTGGTCCATAAAAACTTAACAATGCATTTGTCTTCATTTGAGCATTCCCCAGCAGCCACCACCTCCCTTTACAGACCATAATAACTGGGCTTTCACCGAATGTCCCTGTCCTCCGCAGCCACCATCAGGAGGGCCCCAGAAGGGGAAGAGGAATTGGCTTACATTTAATAAGACAAATGTGCCATTGTGGAGTTGGCATCAGGTGGCCCCAGCACACCACAGGACAGGGGAGCAGGTGCAGCCAGGTCTCTCCCTCCTCCCTAGCGCTCTGTGTTAGTCGCATTCAGATGGATGGAAAAGATCAAACTAGTTTTGGACTCCTAAGAGCTGGATGTCACCTCTGACTCATCATCAAGCATGTATTAAGTGCCTCCTGTGTACCCAGTACACAGCAAAGACACCTCCTCCCACCACCTTTCTCCATGTAAGTCACAAACAAGAAACACTTTCTCTTTCTAAGACACCCCATTTTTAAGATACCCATAGCAAACTTTAGGTGCCCTATTGTTGTTCTTCTCAGTTCTGTGACAAGGCATGAGGAAGAAATCTCAAAAGCAGAAAAATCAGTTTGAAATCCTTGGCTGAAAGTTTCATTACAGGTCCCCAGAGGGAAGAAGAAAGGACACGTGGTTACTTTACTTCAGCAAGAGGAAGCTTAGGTTTGGCTTGCCTTGAACGCAGTCTTGACAATCATTTACAATCTTACAAAATGAAACTCCATCTCAGTGACTTGGAAGTCTCAGGCTGGAGGATGGCAAGTTCAAGGTCAAACTTAGCAACTTAGCACGATCCTCAGCAACTTAGTGAGATCCCATCTCAAAATTAAATATAAAAAGGACTGGGGATATAACTTAGTGGTAAATTGCCCTGGGTCCAATTCCAGTACCCAAAGAAAAAGAAGACTCCTTGCCACAGCCTGTGGCTTGCAGCGACTGAGCCTACCCAGCACCCAGGCTCAGCTCTGTCCCTGTCTTCTCTCAGCAGCCATGCCTACCTCTTCTTGGTTCCTCATGTTCACCGACTCCAGCCAGTCAAGAGTCTGAGCCCTTCTTGATCCTCTGTCTGCAGTGCTCTGCTCTCTCAGCCTCCTCCAGCTATCAGCCGGGACACGACTTACCAGGAAACCTTTCCAAAGGTCCCTAAGTCAAATGAAGCCCAACCATAGCACCTTGTCCTTATTCTCAGCCCTATCCCTGCTGCAATTTGACATCCGTTTATGCCAGTGATTGTGTGTGTGTGGCCATTCAATGACCCTCACCTTCAGGAGACAGTGAGCTCCTTGTGGGCAGAAGCCATGTGACTCTTCCTTACCACTGAGCACACAGTAGGTAGTTGAAGCCATTACTGAATACATGCAGACATACATACTTGCATACCTATTGCTCATTTTTCAATGACTATGGAGGGAAAATACCAAGAAAAGAAATATGCTTGTGTTCTTGGACAGAAAAAAGAATCAGGAGACCCAGTTAGTAACAGAATGATAGAAAGAGATACCAAGAGAAGCCAAGTGGATTCTAGTTGAGAGCATCTTCAAGAAGTGAGCATTACTTCCAAACTGGACAGCAGACAGATGGGTTGGTTGACCTTTCATGAATCTGCCATTTGCATGTTTTCTGTCCTAGTTGACTACTCAGACATGGTGGTCACACCTACCTCATCACATGGTCCAGAGCATTTCTGCTCCAAGTACCAGCAGCCTTCATCTTCATTGTGCCTCTTGGATCCCAGGAAGAACCTGGATCCTTTTATTCTCCGGACAGCAAAATAGAATAACTACAACAAAGCACCAGGCCTGGCAAATGTTGTTTTCCCAAAAGTCAAGGGCCAAAATGAATTGGTTACCCACGCTACAACCTAGCAGGAAAAAGGGAAAATCCTCAGGAAGAGGATTTTCAGCCCCCTGTATCTGCAAGCTCTGCTCTATGGATAGAAAATATTTGCCACAAATTGAAAACATTGAGAAAAATCTGTATCTGTACTAAACATGTACAGATTTTTCTTCTCATTATTCCTAAAAAACACAATATAACAACTATTTGCATAGAATTTATATTGTATTAGGTATTATAAGTAATCCAGACATAATTTAAAGTATATGAGAATGTGTATAGGTTATATGCAAATACTATGTCACTTTATATAAGGGACTTGAGCATTCATGGATTTTTGTATCCACAGGGGGTCCTGGAACAAATTCTCTCCTCCTAGATACCTCAGGTGTTTAAATGAATTAGTTGGCCAGAACTTCCTGGAAAAAGATTATCCCAATTTGTTCATCTCACAAAGGAATTGTGTGAATCCTATTTGACCCCTGTTTTTCCAATCTAGGGTCTGAATTTAGCTAGCTCTGAAAATGTTTTAGGGCCTACCCAGAAATTTGTAAAATGTCAGTGTGAAAATTTTAATTGAGTTATTAGCAATATCTCTTCTTTGAATGACCTTTTAGTACTCCTCAGAACATATCGCCTCCTTTTACTACCTTCTGGCTGACAGTTTCTAATATATTCCTTCTTCTTAGATGATATCATCTGTCCTTGGGTGGAATTAACTAAAGCACTCTACATTCAGAAACTGACATTAATCCATAGCCCCAGATTTGTAACAGCTGCTGGTGTAAACACTGTTTCCATACATTGGGTTTTAACAATGACTGGTGGAAATGTATACCATTCATTGGACACTGATGACATGCAAACAAAGGGATCCGAGTGACAAACAGCAATGATTTAGAAAGAAAAAAACAACACATTAAAATTAGCTTAAATATCACACCTACTGAATAAATGCAAGAGAATATTGCTAGCATCACGTAAATTTTATGGTCCTCTTTTAAAAATCACATGTGTAGAAGAAGCTAATCATAACAGGAAATTATCAGGATGAATGGGAAATGAGTTGTTTGCTCAAGTAACTTTTTGATGTTTGATAAAGGAAATACAGAAAATCCACTCCCACAGTCTTAGCAACCCAGGCATTTTGCATTATTCCAAGAAATGGGAAAAGTAAACCAACATGACATGTGGATACGTAAAGGTACATTCAGAGCTGAGAATCACCAAACAGGGAAAAGACAAATAAAACCCCCTCCCCAGATTTCCCACCCCAATAGCTTTTCATACGACCTCCAGGCCCCCAAACCCCTTATACTGGTGTGAAAATGACCGGTGATGGCACCGCTTCCCCTTGGCCCACTCCCAGTCTCCTCCCCAGGACTTTTACATTCTGATGGAAACAGGCATGAACACCTCACTGTAGCAGCAAGAGTGACATCTGTAGGGGCCTCACTGGAATTTTCCATCAGCACCATCGCGTGATTTAGAATCTGACCACTGCAAACACCAGACTGTTGATGCAGGTCCTGAGGCTCGAGGTGGATGATCATTAAAGCGTGGAAGCCTTCAATGTGTGGTGGCAATCTGGTGGCAGAAGAGGAGGTATCCAAGGGGAAAGCTATGCAAATAGGTCTGATGGAAGCAAAATTCGGCAGTGTTCAAGTGGGTGTCCAAAAACTCAGTGCGTTTTCCTGGTGCCTCACCCTTCTGATCCTTACACTCTAGACTTCACCGACCCTTATGAGACAATGCCCACCCTCTCATCCTACTGCCACCACTTCATGTCACTCAAGTCATACAACTGCCACTTGCTCTTGCTTTATGGTAATGTGAGTGCTGGTTGAGAAGCCTATACTCTGTGGGAAGGGGATTGGGCTCAGCTGAGCAGGAAGGTTATGCCTGTTAGTAGACACCTGGGGAACAGGTGTACCTCCAGATGAGAAGCAGTCACTGAGAGCGCAGACCTAGGTAAATGTTAGAGAAATACCTCCCTTGGCCTGGATTTGGAATGTGCCAAGTATCTAGAAGGGAGTGCATCTGGTGCTGTAAATCAAGAAAAGCATCTGACGTGGAAGTAGGAGGCTCCCAAGCAAGGGCCAGGCAAACTGGGACAGACATTGCTAACAGTGCCCAGAGCACCGCGAAGAAGCTGACCAAGTTGAAGGAGAGTCCCAGGATCCATCAGTCAGACTGACTGAACTCCCCGACTCCACATACCTGCATGAGCTGTGAGAAAGGTTCCAGTCTGTCTTATTTGTGTAAAGGACAGAGAAGGCAGCTTATCCCTGGGGATATGGCAGCATTCATAAGGAAAATGAGGGCAACTGGATCAACAGTCTCACCCCTCTGAGAGATTCCCACTAGCCATGGAAGATTGGGTTTTGCTTTTACTAAGAAAGGTGGTATGTCCTTAAGTTATCTCCATGTACTTACCACATACCCCATCCTATTCTCCTCTAAGCTGGTTTTCTATTAAACAAATCTAAGTCCCGTTGGTAGGTCAAATTATGTATACCCTGCAAGTAACACATCTCATTCACTCTTCCATTCACCCAACTTCCTGACCAGTTAATATGAGTTCAGCACTGCACTAGGTTTGGGAGCCATGTGTACGAACAGTTGTGATCCGGGCCCTCTAGGGCCTCACATGCAAACCAAGAAACAATCTGGAGACAGAATCTAAACTACAATGGTGACTCTATCCGTGGGATTTTTAGGGGTTCTGTCAGCCCTGGTGAAGGGACTATTTCAGTTCAGGGATATTCTTTGGAGGATGCTTAAATCAGAGCAAGAAGACAGACACCTCCTTTGCCCATGCACAAGGCCATCCCTCACTGTGGAAAGAGAGTCAGGAAAGTTATAACAAGGAAGTCCGCAGTGAGAAAAGGGAACCTGATCCCAGCAGGGAATGAGTTCCACCAGCCTGGCATCCCTCACAGAAGTCTGAGTAGCTGTAATGAATGGGACCTGGAGCTTCAGACAGACTTGGGTTCTGGCTTCAAGCCCCAACCCCAGACAGATGACTTATCCCAGCTTCTTTGGTTTCTTCCTCTGTAACAGACAAAACCCCCACCCTTCTACAAGTGATGTACAGCGGTGGTTCTGAAGTGTGGTCCATGGACCAGAAGTATCCACACTGTCTGGAAACTCATAAGAAATGTACATTTTTGAGCTATCCCCCAGACCTCCCAAATGAGAAACACTAAAGTTGGGGCCCAGCTGATCCTGATGAGTTTCAAGTCTCAGGACCTCTGAAGTACTGGTTCAAGGGATTGATGTTTATTAAGTACTTCACAAAGTGCTAGGCATGTCGAAAGCCCTGAGCATGGTGGCTGGGATCAGCTCTGGTTGTATCATGAGGTCTTTGGGAAAGACCTGTAAAAGGACATGGGGTGGTAGGGAAGGGTTCATTCTTTCAGAGGTCAAAACCAAAAGGGAAGTTCAAGTGCTGTCGTGGCCTGTGTGAGAACCCCTGGGGATTGACTAAGCGCATATTCCCTAGGCCATTCTGTAGGCTCATGGACATAAAGTTTGGGGAATGAGAACTGGGAATTTGCAAGCTCCTCTCTAGTCTACTGGGGAAAGGCCTTCTGTGGATTCTTTATGTGTATGTTACTTGGTTTTTGTGTTTTAGTTATTTTCTGGTTTTTCTTCTTATACCTGCATTTACTTCAACACAGCTGTGACAAGGGCCTCTCTTTCAAACTCCCTTCCACCATCTCTCCCCCTCTTATTTCTCTGGATTTCTCCACTAGCTTTCTCACATCTCTCCCTTTTGGCCCATTGGTTCAAATCACTGCCCTGAAGTATTACTTCAAAAATACCAACCTAAACATTTCACTTCCCACTTAAAAATGCACAGACAAGCCCGGTGTGGCGGGGCACACCTGTAATCCCGGCAGCTCGGGAGGCTGAGGCAGGAGGGTCACTAGTTTGAGGCCAGCCTCAGCAATTTAGTGATACCCTAAGCAACTTAGTGAAACCCTGTCTCAAAATAAAATATAAAAAGTACTGAAGATGTGCCTCAGCGTTTAAGCAACCCGGGTCGAATCCCTGGTGGGGAAAAAAAAAAAAATTCAGCTTTCACCAGTTCTGCGGTGAAGAATTCTATTTCCTTAGCTGATCACCACAAGATCGTAATCCCACCTACCTTAGCTGCATCCACCTCTGTTCCGGCACCAGGTGTCATCACAAGGGTTAAGTGCTATTGACAGGAGAGATATGACCTCTGGTCTTTCTCCATGAGGAGGAAGTCTCTTGTCTTTTCCCAAAAGCCTCTATCGCTCATCCCACCACTAGGTGTTTTCCATCTTCTTCACTGAACCAGTAGCACCCAAAGGGACAAATTTGTTTATAAATAGTCCATACCAAGGAAAATCTCACCCAAGTCAGCATAGAGCAGCTTGGCCATAACAGTAGCTCTTATCCCTGGCCTCCTCTTAGCCAACCAGCTGGGGTGACCACCACTCTTCCAGTCCTCTCTGAAACACTGACCACAGGAAGGTGACTACTGGCAGGGACCCTGCTGCCATCACCCCGTGTGCTGGGTTCGGGATGGTAAAGCCACAGCTGCTGCTATCTCGAGCTTCCTAGAGGTTGTAGATCAGAAACCTCTCTCATGCTCATGTTCCCTGCCTATCGGCATGTGTGCACACAGGTGTGGGACACAGACAGATTCATGCTCGTGGAGCTGAACTGATTGAAAGATGGACGCCAAAATGAAAGTTGTGTATTTCCATTCATGAGTGGAGTGGGAATCCTAACCTTCCATTATTTATCCTTTGTCATTAATACGTACTATTATAGATTTGGTACATATATATTTTATAACCCTCAGCTTACTAGGTGTCTTTGCTCTTCTGACAACACAATCAAGAATTTTGCCAATATTTTACAGCATGGTCCTATAGGAACACCACTAAATTATAGTGTGAAAATCCCTGGGTCTCTCTGAAACTTAACTTGGCCTTTTGGCCCCAATGTGTCCTTAGACACATTGTCACGGTAATTCTAGGCTCCTTAATTTGGAAAGTAGGCTCACCACTCTATGTTGGAGCAAAATCACAGAATTGCAACAAAAATCACCAGATACAACAGAGAGGAATGTGCTTCATACATATAACTCATGAGCTCTGCAGCCACTCTGTTCCATTTTATACTCTCATCCCATGCAGGTACACACCCGTACAGGTACGTGGCCCTTTTCCACCTTTTCTGAGAATGTTTGTAATGGTACTGCTGATGTTGTGATGATACTTTTGCTTTTTAGAATCTTGGCCCACAGCATCACATCTGTCCTTCTGAAACCTTCTCTCTAAAGTGTTAGATGCCATTATCTCCTCTAACTCATCTTGGCTGTAAGTTTGAACCCACTTCTCTCATCCCACTTTTACTTAATTTTTTCCTTATTTATTAGAATTCAGTTCAAGACATATGACTCCTTCCTTGTAGCATTTCTCAATCTGCCACCTCCCAGTTCCAAAGAGGCTTGCTGAGGTGGGATGGATATAGTGAGAATCTGGATGAGGTGGAAAGGGATGGGCCGAGGTCACATGTGGGCCTCTGGAACCCATTCTATGTTCCACCAACTGAAAGACAGAGAAACAAAAGAGGATTATTTTGTCCTGAGAACTAATCCATCACTTGGCCATTTGACCACTTCCTGGAACCTTTCTCCCCATGCCCATATCAGATCTGATGCTGTACATGGACAGGGAAGTCATGATTAGTCACAATTCTGCCATCTCTCCATGCTACTACTTCCTGCTGATGACATTAGCTGGAAGACTGCCAGTGCTTACAGAGAAAAACTAACCAAAATGATCGCAAAGCCATTTGGAAATACATGAGCATGATCAACACACTAAATAATAATTACTCACATTTGTATTCCCTGCCAATCTTCATATGCAGGATATAAATGTATCCTGCTCCAAATAAATTGCCTGGTTTTAAATACCTGAGAGTCATAGTCCTAAGATTCTGACAACGTAACCCACATATCTTATACCTTGGATTTATAACAAAGGCACTGCCATGAATTGAAACCCCAAAGAACAAAGCCAGTTGAAATTTTTAAACATTTATTCTAAACTTTTCATTATGGGTTATATTCTTCTCAAATATTTCATCAAGCCTTTTTCCTCTCTCTGGTTTAAATCTCAATCACTAAAAGGAATGATTCGAAGGCAATAATGTAGAAACAAAAGAGGAGATTAAATACAAATTAAGCTTTCATTTGTACTGTTTTTCCAGACTGAATTAAAGTGATTGAACTAACTTTGGTGTAAAGTAAATTTTACAGCTGTTAGAAATGATAGAATGTAAATTGGATTATACTATTTAAATATTTTACAAATAATTGAAATGGCATTCTTATAAGTTATGTTCCAATATTCATGTTCAAACATAGTAGATCATGCTGACTGGCTCTAGATATATATATCTTTCCTTCTGCTTGATATTTCTTCCATTACCAAAATGAAACTCAAGGAAATTCACACAAAGATAGGTCAGGGGCCACCAGTTAAGTTGATGTGAATGCAAAGCCATGATGATATAATTTAACCTATTCAAATGAATTCATTCCAACAGATATTTATTGATCGCAGGGCACTGAGCAAGGTACTGGATACAATGAGGGAGTAACCAGCCTTGCCCTGAAGGTTCGTACTGTCTCCAAGAAGGAAAGAAGAGGAACCAAATAAAATTATGCTACATAAAGCAATAATGCAAATGCTTAGCAGACAGGTAGTGTGGAGACGTGGTGATTTAAAGTGGGGTGGCAGGGGTGGGGTGCTTTATGTAAATGACAGTATTTAGGCTTGGGCCTTTAAGGGTGGATAGTATTTCCGTAGGCACCCAGGAAAACACTGTATGAAGCATGTTTAAGAAGCCAGAAAAATAAATAAGTAGGATCAATTCATGGGAATGAGAAACCAGGTGGCATGTGGAAAACAGAGAGTAGAACAAACCAGAAAGAGCCTGAGCGCCTAGAGAAGTAATGAGCTATTCCTCAGTCTTTCAACCAACATTACTGATTATTCAAGTACCAATTGAGAGCCGTGTGGGGATGTAAAGAAAATAAAGCAAGATCACATCCTTGGAAGAATTTATAATTTCAGCAGTTAAAACTTATAAAGACAAGCAAAAAGTTCCATACAATGATGGAGTAGGTTGTACTGTGAATTTCGTGGCAGGAAGTCACCGCTGAGCAATGAAGAGAAGAACGTCCAGGAGGATGGACTTGTGAAGATGAGCACATTCATTCATTCACTAAGATAAGCATTTACATTCAGTTTCCTCCAATGTTGGACACTGAGACAAGTAACCAAGATGAATAAGATCGAGTCTCTGCCCCTAAGGAACACCATTTGACCAGAATAAATGATAGAGGTGAGTGTGGACGGATAATATTGGGAAGCTTGGCTGGGGTCAACCTGGAGGCCTAGGAGTTCAGAACACAATCAGTCCCATACTCATGAAGCCATGGATGATGTCTGGTCTGAGTTGGAATCCCCTGAAAGCAGGGACTGAGATGAGTATGGGTACAGGAACTTTAGTTAGGACATGGCCCAAGAGAGCAGGAGAGAAGGAGGGGAGAAGATACATCTAATATCAGGGGGCCAGAGTCATTGCTTTTGACAATGGGACATGAATCCTTCTCCTGTGCACCCACGAAGTATGTAGAAGGCCTCCAAGGACTGTAGGTTGGAAGGATAAGAGGCTGGGCAGTTAACTTAGCCAACAGTGAATCCCCCAAGGTCAAGGAGTGCCCTGCTGGAGGCACAGGCTCTAGTCCTTGCAGGTTATACACAGCTTCTTCACAGACTCCTTTGGTTCTTGGTAAAGATACATGGAGAGCCTGAAGTGAGCCACCATCAGTGGGAGTCTGAGCTCACATGGAACCACACACTGCAGCTGTGACCGTAACCAGAGGTGAACCAAGGGAACATGCCTGCTGGGGTCAGGCAGCACTCTGCATGCTGGATAGGGTAGAAGGGTAAGAGCTGGGAAAGGAAGTCTGAGACAGAAAAAGAGTGGAGAGCTGAATGAATGTGGTGGGACGGGGGGAAAGGGCAAGTTGAAAATATCCTAAAAGATTAAGCAACTCAGGCTGGAGCTAAGGCACCAAATCATAGGTGACTGAGAGCAAGATGGTGTCATGGACAGAAGCTAAGTGAACAAGAGAAGATGCATCCTAGGATAAAGGTGAGAATACAGGACTCAGGCTCTGGAGAGAACAAACTGGAAATTATCAGCACAGGAACAATAGCAGAATTCACAACTCTGCTAAGAGAACTATATTAGGATCGGGAGGAGATTACTAAAGGTTAGAAACTGCAGAAACATCTACATTTGGCGCACAGAAAGAGGAGGTCAATGATGTGACAGAAGGGGAGAGATCACAGTGTCCAAAAAGAAAGAACAGAGGGTTTGGGAGTGAGGAGATGGGAAATGGGGTGAAATGCTGCAGAGAGGGTGGAAAAATGAAGGCCTAAAAGCACCCATTAGATGTGGTGACTGACAAGTCCCAGAACAGCCTCAGAGGACATGCTCCAGTAGAGAGACCAGCCAGCTCCAGGATCAGGTTAAGCAAAGTCTAAGGAATGAGGGAGTTGGAGACATTTGTTTTCAATGGGGTTCCTTATCTCAACCACAGAATGTGGTTTCTGTGACTACTGCTCAATTTTCCTAAGGATAGCACATAACCAGTAACTTTCTAAATGCCCAGAAGTCAATTCATTACCCAAAGTCAATGCCTTAGGACAGGGGTTAGCAAATCTTTCTATAAAGCACCATATGGTCCCTGTGATGAGTACTCAACTCTTCCACTGTGGCACCAAAGCGGCCACAGACAATGCCAACACAAACAGGCGTGGCCATGTCCAACAATGCTGTATTTGTGGACATCGAATTTGAATTGTCTCTATTTTCATGTGCCGAGAATTATTCTTTTCAAAGCCTTTTAATAAAAATCTAAACACCATTCTTAGTCCAAGAGCCTTCCCCTTCCCACACACATACAAATGGTAGCCAGAGAGTTTGCCAAGAGAGAGTTTGCTCCTGCCCCTGGACACCAGAGCTGAGGGATCACTCACGGTCCCAGGTGAAAAATGCTGATAGGTGCTTCAAATAAATGAAGTAGCAAGAGAGGAGAGAACAGCAGTGTGAGGAAGAGCAAGCATCAAGAATTTGTTTTCCAAGTAGGGAAAAGCAAACTCATTACAACAGGTAAACAGGAAATGATCTTTGGAGAAAGAGTATTAAAGAAACATGAGCATGTGCAGGAAAAGTGGAAGACTGAAGTCCTAGAGGACAGGGGAGGCAGGCTGGAGGACAAAGACTGTAGAGGAGAGGTGGGTGGCCGCCTCGGAGACAGAAGGTGAGACAGGGAAGACAGGCTGGAACCAGATTATGGAGGACCTAAAATGCCAGCCCAAAGAGCTCACACTTCATTAGGTAGGCAATGAGGAGCTACAGAAGATGTTTAGGCTGAAGAGCACAGTCCGGGAATGGGTAATGCACCGGGTCTGCTCACTGAAGACTGAACAAATAAGCAAACACTCTGTGTATACAAATTTACATAATGTAGGTATGACCAGAATAGAAGCTGAAAATATGTGATAACAGACTGTCTTCCTCCAAAACTTGCTCCACAAATGCATTCTGGGAAGGAAAGATAAGATAAAGTTGACATACTTGAAGACAGCTGGCTCAACATACCCATACATGAACGTGCTCTTACCCTCCAGGATTTAAATATTGCTGGAGCAAGAGATCACAGCCTGGACCTATAGCAGATTGGGGCCAGGAGTGGGGAATAGCATGTGGTAACTAAACTAACTTCATTATTAGCTACTTGCATGAAGGTAGAACAGGTAACTGACTTCTCTGGATCTCAGTTTCCTCAGGGTTAAGTGGAGTTTCAGATGTCCCATTGAACCTAAAAAACTGTTGTAAGGATCAAAAGAATTAATGGATGTGAAAATAGCCCCAAAGCCTAATAGGTACATAGATGGAAGGTTGTAGGTGAAAAAACATTCTATGATGTCATTTGCCAGAATCATCTCTCTCAACCTTCCCCTTACTTCATGTCTGCCTCTTCCTCCCATTGGGCAGCAGTAAATAATTTCATCAGGACACATCCCTGGTCAAAAGACATACTCACAGACTGACCTGCAACCTCCATCTTTTACCTTTACACTTTTTTTTTTTTAATAGAAATGACACCTCTTTGGGGAAACAGGGTATCCTTCCTGGGAGGTGTGGTCCTGGGGTGGGGTCAAGTCATTCACATAGGAGTACTTGATGCATCAAGCCCCCTGAAGACCTCCTGAGTCAGGTGGCACCTTGGGTGGGCACTGAAGGTTGGCTAGGCTCTGATGGAGGAAGGCAGGACTTCCTACGCAGTAGGGCCACACAAACTGCACAATCACACCAAACACATGGATGCACTAGGAAAACACAGCCAACATCAGAGTCTAAGAAAAACAAACAAAAAAAACCCAATAATTTTTTTCTTCCTTTCATGATTCAAATTCTGATTCTGATTTTGTAGCTGAAAAAAAAAATGAATATTAATCACAATCAGACTTAACAAGAAGAGCCTCTGTCGGTGAAGCAGAAAATATAACCCCCAGCCTTGCATTCATAGAATGATTTATTGTTTACTTAGAACTTTCATGTCTAGTGACTCTTTGGTCTATAAATTAGCCATATAATATATGCAAGGCAAATACAATTACACTCATTTCATAAAAAGAATAAGGCAACAGGGGCTCAGGGAAGTTAAGTGATCAACCTATGGTTACACAGCGACCACATGTAGCTCAGGGTTGGTGTAAGAGCCTGGGTGTCTGCCTCAGAACCCAGCATTATTTTCACACTTATTCACTTCATCTCCTGGTTGAATATGGCCATGAACTTTATCTTGGGGTTGGCAGCATCTTCCTACCAAAGAGGTCAGCCAATACCATCTCCCACTAACAAAAGGAAAACAATAAAAAATAGCAAAAATTACAAGCCAGAGTTCAAACTATAGCCTATGGGACAAATTCAGCCCCCTTTTTATTTTTGTACAGCCTGAAAGTTAGGAATGCTTTTTATATTTTTAAATGGTTGAGCAAATTCAAAAGAAGAGTAATCTCTTATGGATATTCATATTTTGTTGTCCATACCTGAACGGGTGCATTCAGGAGGGCCAGGGTCTCTAAACAGGGCTGAGCAGACTCTGGGCCCAGAAAGCCAGAATATTTGCCATCTGGCCCTTTGCAGAGAAAGTGTGCTGACCACTGACATAAGTCACAGTTCTACACATTATAGGAAGACAAAATAGGTATCTAGAAAGGGGAAGTACAGGAGAAAACAGAACCCCAAGTCCTGACTCCCCAGATTTTACATCTTGCTTGCAAAAAAATGGGTTTTGAGGAATAAATTCTCAAAGGCTGGGACCTCCCCACTGAGTGCTGATGGGGTTCATTTGACAGTTTCATGACCCAGACTGCTTCCACAGTCCCTTTAATTTCCCTCCATCCCCACCCTTCCCCACCAACCTAGCCGGGGTGAACCTCATTGCTTCTAGAAATGAAGATGCTCTGATGTCAGCTGTAAAATCTGTATCTCACTTCCTCAGACAAGTGGATATTTATTGACAGGGTGTGGGATAGAGAAGGAAAGGAGAGAGACTGCCTGTCCAGAAGGCAGTAACCTTGGTGCAGATGCAATGTCACCAGCCCCAAACCATCATTCTCACAGATGTACAGCATATTATTTAAAGGGAAACAAATATCAGCCACTGAATGTCATGGCAAGGACACATCTCCTGCCTCTTAACTAAACTTATCAGAGCTGCAGTTTAATATGGTTCCTTTTTCATCCTCCCCTCAAATTCATCTTCCAGGGCAGCTCTTGACACCACCAGCAAACAGTCAAGACGAAGATTTACTGACGTTAGCTTCAAACAGATCTAGATTTATTGACATGTGGGGCTGGCTTTCTCGGGAGCTGCAATACACAGGATTAATTTTAACTGCTCCTTAACGCTCAGCACTGCTTTGCAAGTACCCAAATGTCTGGCCGCTGCATGGTTCCCTGGGCGAGGTCAATTTTCAGCAGGAGCAAGATCCCCAGTGGTGGCTTGGGCATCCCCTTATCGGGCTACTAGGTTAATTGACACGCCAGCCTTTGACGTAAGAACAAAACCTAAGTAAACTTGCAGCCGGAAATCCTTCTCTTTGCCTGTCCTCAAAGCTGCCCCTGCCCTTCTCAAAAATCAGCAAAACCAGCAGTGATCCTAGTGGCTACAAAAGCTTTGCGTCTTGTTTTCAGTCTCCCCACCTGCCTACTGACACTGCCATGTCTAAAGGCAGAGAAAGGCAGCATTGAGCCAGTTCTCTTATAAGGACCATGTGCTGCCCACAGTCTTGGGCCACAAAGCTGAGCTTTGCTCATTTCCAGAAAATACACTGATGAGCCCATTTGTGTTCTATGAATCTAGGCTGCATGGAGCAGAGGCAGCTAGACAAGCACAGATGCCCACTGGTTGCAGGAGAACAAGTCTCCACCTCTGTTCTTTCCTGGCCTTTCACTGTCCATGCTACCAGTCACCACAGGATGACACAGGAGGCAGGCAGCCTGGGCCACAAAGACACCATGTGCAAGAGAAGAAATAAAATCTATCAATCGTTTCCTAACACTAGACTAAAGAACAAATTTGCAGAGCTCCGTTAAAAGATTAACTGCTAAATGAAAAAGAGCTACGAGATGTAAATTTAAAAGTCCAAAAACACCCAAGAGGCATAACTATAATTATTGCTGAGGGAAGCTCTTTAAGACTAAAAATACATTTCCATTAACAATCAAAATTAGTTTTCATTGCTTTTTTTCTTGAGCTTTCAGTGAATAACCTTTGATGGTAGCACATGATAATGATTCATTAGAAAAAGTGAATTTGTATTTCAGAAGTAGGTATTGAAAAAAAATTAACCAAGAAATTATTCCGCCATATTAAGTCAAATAGCAGGAGAAAAGAACATTTTCAGAATGAGTAATGACTTCCCTATAAAACCAACCCAGACAGCAGGTATACCCACTTGAATATCCTTGGTTAACAGAGCTAACAAACATTTTTTTTTTTTTTTTTACCCAAATCTTCAAAGACTGAAAGGAACCAGCATGGCAATAGAACATCTTTTTCTTTAAATCCTAGCAAATGAGGTATAGGGATAAAACGTCATAATGTCTCAATATTTCCACAGCTTTTTATCACCATTAAGTTGTGTCTAAGCACATGTAAACAGGTGAGTTGTAACAAATTTTTCCATGATTTTATTGAGATATATTTACATAGTAAAATGCACAGATCTTATGTGTATTGTTGGATGAGTTTTGACAAATGCAGATATCCATGGAACTGGCTCAATCAAGATCTAGAATGTTTGTAATTTCCACCATCCCGCAAAGCTATCTCATGTTCTTGCCAGAAGAAACTACTGTTCTGATTTCTGTCACCCCAGATTAGGCCTAGCATGTCATATAAACAGAATCACAGTAAGTTGTCTTTTGTGAATGACTTATTTCGCTCAACATAACATTTTTTAGATTAAATTTTGATTATCTTTTTAAAACATCTTAGCAATATAAAATTCCCAGAGGCCAAATGATTTGGGGATGGGAGAAATGACAAACAGCATCTTCAGGGAACAGGTAAAAGAAAGGGGTGAAAAAAAAATCCAGGTTTTCCTAAAAACATCTTAAGCAATGGAGGAAAAATTGGAGATTTTCCTTTAAATGTCATAAATCATCCTGAAAGGCTCTGGAAATTCTGTGATGGTCTCTAATTCACTCACCTATCACAGGGAGGCGTGATATAATGGTGAGCTGTACATAATTCATAATCCTAAACCTAATTATGATGAGTGGCCTAGAAATTTGATTAAAAATCATTAGTTCTGCTAAAGAGCCTCAAAACAAAAATGAACATATACGAAGGATGAAACTGCTTTGTGAGATGGATTATCCTTTGAAAATCTGAAACAAGACGATAAAAGTAAATTATTTCAAAGAATCACTGCCAACTTGTAAAGTATAAAATGCAAATGCTGAATTGCAGATAAAGGACGGAATGTGTGGCTTATGCTAAACCAGAGAGGGGAAATACACTCCACAGACAAACCATAAGGAAGTTACAAGGGTAGGTCTCCCCCACCCCCAAGGATATGGCCAAAAAGTAGCACCTTGGTGGAGTAAAACAGAAAAATTCCTTGGATCCAAAAAGCCAAGGATCCTAGGGGTCCTGGAAGCCTCCATTTCTTGGGAAGGGCCATAACTCACACCCAGAGTATCAGAAGGTCATGGGGCTGAATCTGTGCCATGTACTATTTATGCAGAACACCCTGCTTCCTGCAGAGCCTTTTGACATCTGTTATAGCATCACATCTGTGCAACTATTAATTTTTAGTTCTCTATCATTTATTGTAGCACTTCAGAATATTGAAAGTGATCGCAAACAACACTGCAGTTGGTTCTCAACATAACTTTTAAAGGAGGCAGAGTCTTTGCCCCATTGAAAGTAAAGACGTGTGCCAAGGTCATTCAGGGGTAGGTCTGGGGCTATGAAATACCTTTTGACCTCTAATCTACTCTTTATTACTACTATATTGTGCTCCAGATAGGAAATCTTAAAACCCAAATGATGGACGAGAAGACTGAGGCAAAGTGAAGTTAGTTTTCAAAAGCCAGCTAATGGAAGACCTGATATGAAAATGCTTTTTAAAATAATACATGAGAGAAAAATCAGTTTTCAGGATGAACCTTCAGACCTCAAGGAATCCTTCTCTTTCTTGGATAGAGCACCGTCCAGAACCTTCTAAGTATCCTAAAGCCAAGGTCCCTTTCTGAAAGTAACTGAGCCTCTCAACCTATCTCACTCACCACCCACAATTTAGAGTTCTAACAACTAGATTTTAATAAGCAATGTTTCTGGGGCAGCACATCCAAAGAATTTTAACTGTTGTTTTAATTTTTGCCGTAACCTGAGGGGGTAAAAACTAATGCCATGGTCATTTTATAGGTGAGAAGCTGAAGCACACAGAGGGAACACCTTGACCCAGATCACGCAACTGGTAAACAATGTGGTTGAGATCCGAACCCCAGCATCATAGCTCTGAAATCCATATGCTTCCCCATCACTCTGGAAGGCCAGGTCTAACCAACAGAGCAGCAGATCATCCCCAAATTCTCCACTCCAAAGCCTAGGAGGATAGCAATGAACACCCCACCACCTAAAATATAGGTACATTATATATTTTTTATCTCAGGGAGTGGGCTTATATTTATATGTGCCGACAGATTAAATAAATCATGATTACAACAGTAAACATGTAAATTCCGATCAATAACTACTTGCCTTCCCCTCCCCCCAACGCTAACAGCTGCAATAAAGCTTTAACTGTAAAGCGATGCACAACCGGCCATAAAAGTATGTAAAATAAATGAGGATAACATAATGAGGGAATCCAACATTCATCTCATAAATATAACATAACGACCACAACTAAAATGTCAGAGAATCTAATAAATCAATATGGTAGGACAGAGCTATCTTTATGTTCAGAATACATAAAAAATATATTTACATGCAGGGTGGTTTTTTTCCCCTCCTAAGCCAGGACCAAACAAAAAGAATTATAAGAAATTTAACCCTTTGATGACTTAGATGCTCTGATTTGACAACGGTATTTTCAACACCCCATTGGGTTCTCCCACACAATTTCATAGTAAGGAATGGGCTCGCCTCTAAATCTGCACGGAAGGCTTTAGATACTATGCTAATATGCAAATGCCACTGGAAGGGAAGTGAACAGGAAAACATCCTGAGGGGACTTTGAAAGGATCAATTACAGGCCCTGGTTTAGAATACTTCTGATCATGGTGATTTCTGAAACTTCCAGCTCATTTTATTAGCGCCAACAAACCCTGGGAGGTTTAGTTATTTCCCTGTTAATGCACTAGCGATTGATGTGGATAAATCCCATAAATACTAATGAGGGTGACAAGAGTAAATCTCCCCTGAATTAATGAAAAGAGAGGCTCCTAGACTGACCCACACACTGCCTAATGACTTGAAATGATGGATTTATAAATTCTTCCAGGTCCCCCTGTGCACACAGGCTGCAGAAGCAAACATCCTTACCTAGTCACCTCCTCTCAGGGTCTGGATCTAGGGGGCCTGAGGGGAAGGAACTGGCCTAACCAGAAAGGAACAAATACTTCTTTCACTATCTTTTCTTTAATGAAATGCACATACCCCAAATGCAATGCCTACCCTTGAGGAGGAGCTAAACTAGGGGGGTAAATAAGAGCTAAGAAAGAGACTCCGAATACACTCTGAACTCAAGTTCAAAAACAGCAACTTCTCAGATATGAAAAAAAGTTGATATTCATGTATTAAACTGAATTAAATGTGGTGTGTGTGTATGTGTGTGTGTGTGTGTGTGTGTGTGTGTGTGAACTCAGTGTTTTGGTTATCTATTGCTGTATAATAAATACAGTGAATTTAAATAATAACCATTTTATTGGCCTTTTATTTTGTGGGCTAACCAGGGCTCAGCTGGGTGGTTCTTCTACGACTCCTTTCTTAGAGTCTCTCATGTGTTTGTGTCAGATGGTGGCAAGGATTGAATGTCTAAGATAGTGTCATTCACATCTCAAGGCCTTGGCAGGGATGGGATAGTTGGGGGCTGTGATCTTTCTCTTTCCACATTGCTGGTTAGAGTATCTTTACCGAGCAGGTGGATTCCAAGACCAAGTGTTCTAAGAAGAACACCACTGAGCAGACATTTCCTATGTTTCTGCTTGTATCCCACATGTGCTAATGTCTCATTAGCAACACAAAATGACTCAACACAAAATGGAACTACATAGGGACATGAACATGGGGCAATGTGGTTCCTTTGGGGACCATCAAAGTCACAGACCACCATAACAAGCACCTTCCTTTCTAGAGGGAAAAAGACTGTTGCCATCAAAACAACAAGTTGAGAGACTAACTTATGTTTCTTTTTTTTCCAATATTATCTATCTAGCCATATGTTTTTATTAGCACATCATAATTACACATAGTAATTGGGTTCATTTTGACAAAAGCATATATGTAAAACTTTTTAAAAAGAAACATTTATTTTTTAGTAGTAACTGGACCCAATATCTTTATTTTATTTACTTATTTTTATGTGGTGCTGAGGATCGAACCCAGGGCCTCATATGTGCTAGGTGAGTGTTCTACCACAACCCCAGCCCAAGACTTGTTTTTTAGTCATTCTTTCAAATATTCAATAACCTAGTGTGTTAATTTCATGTTACTCTAACAAATATGTGAGAAAATCAACTTAGAAAGAAAAAGGGTTTGTTCTGTTGGACAGTTTTGGAATTTTCAGTCTATGATTGGTTGGCCCTGCTGCTTTGGGGCTGGTGGCAAGGGACATGTCATGGGAAGGGAAAACATGGCAGAGCAAACTACTCACCTCATGGTCAGGGGACAAAAGAGAAAGAGGAGGAAGCTGGGGTTCTACAATCCTCTTCAAGGTCAGGTCCCTAATGATCTAAATATCTCCCACTAAATCCTCCCTAAAGGAACTGGACATAGTCACAGATAACCACAGAGCGACATGCAGCCAGACTCACACTGCATGGTGTTCTCTTAGGACAAGAACTCTCTACAGCACTCATCTCCTTTTACTCACATTTAAAGGACCACCTGTGCCCTCCCACAAGTCCAGCCCTGAACCTTTTCTCCCCCAAGTGGGTGAAGACCTAAGGACCCCCATAGATCTTGCTCCAAAACTCCCCCCACCCTTGAAGATGCACCACTATGATCACCCTCCTCCACAGCAGCAACCCGCAGGCATGGTTAATATTTTCCAGATCCAGTCTACCTGTTGGTATTCATCAGCAATAAATAATTTGTATGGCATTTCAATTTTATCAAAGCACATCCCATTTGATGCTTGGAACAATTCTCTGAGGCAGGTGAAACAAAGATTTATTATCTTCATTGGACCAAAATAAAAACAAATCCTGTACACATTAGTATGTTGTTCTGGTTTTTGTAGTGCTTTGTAGTTTACAAAATGCTATCTTATACATTGTTTGAATAAAATTTCTTTAAAACATTCCTGAGAGGTAAATGAAAACATCCCTATTAACAGATGAGATAAAGAAGTTTAAACACCTGTCCCAAGTCCCACGGTGGTAACAAGGGACAAGAACGAGTCAGGATCCCTGGGCTACTCAATCCATTTCTTCTCAGGGTGGAACAAGGAGCATGAGCTATCTGTGGTCAGAGGCCTATGGTAAAAAGAGAATCAGAACCTTATCTTCTGATGGACACCTCTCCCCACAAGCACACTGACCCCTGTGCCTCACTTAGCCTGTGGGAACAGTCCCCATGATAGTGATCAAATGAACCACACTACAACAGTGGGATTCAAGAGAAAACTTAGAAATGTCATCATGGCCTAGCTTTCTGAGAACAGGAGGAACACACTCTAGAAAATACAGTTCAGCCGAAGCTCACAACATTAGAAGTGGCTTCACAGAGTGACCTCTGGGACTCCCCCTGCAAACCCTGAAACATTGCTCAGTTTAGACACTATTCCTTAATAATTCTGACAGCAAACAAATAGATAAATAGGTCATGGGACAGAATAGTTTCTGTACAATTAGAAACTTTATATGTGATTTTAAAAAAACATCATTTCAAAATAGTTAGCAAAGTAACCTAAAAAAAATGGTGTTAGAGCAACCCATTATTCATTTGTGAAAAACATATATTAATTTTGACCTCAATGTAATCATAAAATAATTCAATGGATCAAGATCTTAAAAAAGGTAAAATTAGAGCAACTGAAATTTTACTAAAAAATGGACGAGAATGTATTTATGGCCTAAGGGTCAGGAAGGTCTTCAACAAGACACAAACAGCATGAAGAAAAAGACATGTCAATGTGAAAGCATCAAAATTGGAAAACTATACATAATAAGCTATGAAGATGAAAGGCAGCAAGTTGGAAGAAAATATTTGCAATCTATACAATACTCAGGCAAGAACACCCTGGATGTACAAAGAAACCAATAAGTAAATGTCACACAAGCCAACAGAACAGTGGATAAAGGATGTATGTAGGCCACTCACAATGGAAAAATTTAAAAGATAGACAATAAATACGTAAAGTCATTTCTAAACTTGGCAAGAAAATGAAAAATAAAATGAAAGTGAGAAAGACCGTGTTATACCCATCAGATGGAAAAAATGTTGAAAGTACGCTAATTCCAAATATTGTCAGGAGAACCAGTCAAATGGTACTTTCCACATTTCACTAGAAGGGTGAGCTCTTTTGTTTTGATTTGGTTTGGTTCTGGGGATTAAAGTCAGGGCACTTTACCACTGAGCTATATCCCCAGACTTTTTAAAAAAATTTTTGAGGTAGGGTTCCACTAAGTGGCCCAAGCTGCCCTCAAACTTGCAGTTCTCCTGCCTCACCCTCCCGAGTCACTGGATTATAGGTGTATGCCACTATTTCCAACTGATAAGTGAATATTGATAAAAAAAAAATCACTATGGAGGACAAATTTGTCATACCCATTGAAATTGAAAATGTGTCCACACCAGGACTATACAATTCTTCTCCTTCTACAAGTACATGTGCAGAGAAGTCTCCTAACAAGGACATTCATCACTGATGTGACAAGAAAAAATGGCTAATTACCAAAATGCCAATCAGAAAGCTCAGGACCAAAGACTGGCATATCTACACTGTGGAATACTGCATATACGTGAAAAAGCATAAATACATCTGCATGTACTGATGTGGAAAGAATCAAAGACACACCAGTGGGTGAAAACCACACATAGCTGGATGCATATAGTACTATAAAGTCTTTAGTATACAAATATACATGTGGGTATGTGGCTATAGAAACTTTCAGAAGGAGGATAAAGAAATACAGCAAACTCCTAATACAGGTGCTTCTGGGGAGGAGGTAGGGGTAGAGGATCAGCCAAAAAGGACTAACAACCAAAGGCAGTTAGTAGGATGAAGAACATTACATTTCTGTAATTAAATTTTAATTTTCAATAAATAAAAAGACATGGTAGAGCAACCTCCCTTAAAAAAAAAAAAATCTCCCAAGAAGGGTTCATAGTCATTCTTGGAACTGATAAAACAAAAACCATTAACAAACAAAGCAGACGAAAATGCAAGAGTAGGGGCTGTAAAGGAGAAGGATGAAAAGCAATACAATAAAGAGCACCCTGCTGTCCACTGGCTGAGTTCTAATCCTGCTATGCCACTCTCTAGCCTGCGACTTGGTCAAGTAAACACCACAGCTACCCGGCATGCATTAGTGCTGTGTGAAGTAGTAGCTAAATAAAGTCCCACCTGTTCTAAGTTCAGGTGGAAAGCCTTGTGCATTGCCAGACTGCACTGTGATTATTAGTGGAAAAGGAAAGTGGAAGCGGGAGGAGATGGCTCTGTCCATATTGGAAAGAGCAGGTGTGGGCATGCAGGGTTGTGTTTTATCTTCTTCCAAGGGCTCCAGCAAGCCATAAGCATCTTTTCACCTGGTCCAGCTGAATGGCACCCTGCCATTAACCAAGGTAAAACAGGGTCACCATTTGGTGCCTTCCTCTATTGCTTGAGTAGACAAAGGGGACAGGACACTGCCTGTAGGAAGGTCCAGGAGGCTTAGGATTTATGCTTCTCAGAAAGCAAAAGGGTCACAAGGAGCCAAAGTCACAGCAGACAGCCAGGGCTGGCCACCAGGATTCAATATTCTTCTTCCACAAAGTTTGAGTCATCTGGGCTGGGACCCTGAGGGGGGGGGGGGAAATCCCTTTTTGTTATTTCTAATATAAAATCCAAAGGAGAATAATAATCTCCATAAAGCTACACAAGTTCCTTAAAAATCCCTAATGGGCCAGTAAAACAGAGCTGTGCCCTCCTGAAACACTGGAGAAAGAAAGCGCGAGAATAGATGAATATCATGTTCAAGACCATGAATCTCATCACATAGAATGGTAGTGCCTCATGCGACCATTTGGCCCCTGGACTAGTGTTCAGGTCATTCGGTGCTTTAGCTCTGTATAAAGAAGGAGAAGGAAAAAAAAAAAAAAACAATTTCCCATTCATGCCCAACCCTCTACAGTCTGTAATACTCCTTTACATTTATGACCTCATTTAATTCTCACTACTGTCTTTGAATCCCCATTTCACAGATGCAGAGATAGAGGCTTTGACATCAACAGATTCAACGTCATATTACAGTGGAAAGGCAAAAGCGTCTACTGCACCTCTTGCAAGCCTTCTGCTCTTTCTGCTAGAAATATAAATCAATCTTCTTTTTGATCAAAGCAAATTTGGCTTCCTTCTTTTATGTGGATATCTCTTTGCATCTCTTTTTGTGGAGCCTCCCACAACCTTGTGGAGAAGATCTTTCCTCAAAGAGGACCTTCCTTTATCCACACCAAAGGAGCAGGGGGGTGATTTTTCCCTCCTCTTTTTTACACCAGGCTGACGCTGACTGAACTGTCTGCATGATTTGAAGTTGGGTACGGAAACGAGGCAACGCCTCTGGCCTCCCACCAGGGTTCTCAGCTTATTCTGGAAAACAAATGTTTATTCCATGTGCCCAACAAATTGCTAGGTCCTCTACACACTTCTCTAATCCTCAGCACAAATCTGTACGGGATACACAATGATGCCTACTTCCTAGGGGAAGGGAAACACACACACACACACACACACACACAGAGGCTCGGAGAAGATAACTTGTCCAAGGGCCAAGTGTGAAGGCTCAGTATTATTATTCCAGTAGACCACTGAATGGAGTGGGAATAATAAAGACTACTTCCCAATATATAGATGGATTTTCCAAATGCAGATGCTCCTGAGAGTTCAAGGGGTGGGAGATGGGGTCTCTGTTAATAATTACACCAGGAAATTCGGCCTAAATTGAAACTATCCCTGGGAAACAGGACATATTGTCCCACAGACTATACACCATACAAGGGAATATGAAACCAGAAAATGACGGAAATCCTCAACCTTGAACAATAAATGTCTCCCGCAGGAGGAGAACCGTCCAGACTATCTGCATCTTGCTTATCCTCTACCCACCTCAGAAGCAGACCCAACAAACACTACAGCGACTCATTCAGAGGAGCTTCTCCTCCACCCCATGTGCTTCCAACAACCAACAAATCTTTATTACATGCACCCATCATGAAACCACAATGCCAAAACCACACCAGGCAAAAAGAGGACCAGCACGGATAGGTGACAGCAACTGTCAGGCGACAAAATATAAGAGAGAGACCAAGCTCTGGCAGGTGCCTCCTGGATTTCCAAAAGCAAGTCACCAAGACAAGGAGTGGCATTTTCCTCCATAGCCTGTCTCCTGCATCAAGCAGAATTCTGTTATTGTGGATAAGAAGCTGATAAGTACTGGGGAGACCCAATAGCTGGACTGAGGCAGCTCTTGGGGTGTCCAAGGGGTTCAGATGTCCTCCCATGCCAAAGGTGTGGAAAGATCCATGGAATCACTGCATAATTACAGATTTGGCTGGTTTCAAGGACACAACTTAGAACATCTTTGCATTCAGGAGTCAATATCCCAGGGAATAATTGCTCCTTTATACTTCATGACATCATGCTCAATTATACATCATTAAGTTTAGTTTTCAGAATGGGTTATACAGATTCACAATGATCTAACCGGCAACTAACCCCAACACCAGAGCACACTCATGCATGAGAATTTCTACCACTCGCTTGAATACCAGATTGTTCTACTACACACATACACACACACACTCACACACACACACTCTCTCACTCTCTCTCTCTCTCTCTCTCCTTTAGCGAATGATTCAGAATAAGATAGGTCACCCTAATTATCACAACACAAAGAAGAAACAGAGTATGCTTCTTAAAATCCAGGAGATGATTTTCATTTTCCAAGGCCAAAATTTTCTACACTGGCCACCAGGGGAATCTGGCAGGCTTGCAGCAGATGGGAGGAAAGTTAGTAAAAGAGTAAGTAAGAATGCTTTTTTCTTAAACCTCTAGCCCAGCCCAGCCATTCCTGGGGAGCTCATATGAAAGCTAGTTTCAGATACTCACCCTTTACCTGATAGTGCCTGAGGGTCTCAGGAGCTACTCCTACTGAAGTCTGCCTTCATTTCCATACACATGCTCATAGCCCTCGCTACAGAAGCCAACTGAGGTCCCCCATATTCGATGGGAAGCAGAGAAGCTCAGACTTTCTAATAATCCAGGGTCCCATCCTAAAGCTGGACAAAATTTTGGAGACTGCTCATAGGCAATAAATTTTTCTTCCTTTATTTATTTTTTTAATCAGCAGGCTCAACTTCAGAACATTAAATATGACAGTTAGTGGTCCTAAATGAAACTAATTTATGACATTTCCTACCGTGCAATTAACCTCTTTTTTGCAAAATGTTGCTTTTCTAAATGTCTGTTGCAAAATAGACTCTAAATGAACATAATTTCTCACCCATTTTTTTAGCAAAAATTATGTATCATTTCATACCTAATATATGCAGATTACAACAACTCTTAAAATGAACCTGAGTAGTCAAACTTTTCTTTCTTTGGTTTGACTCCAATTTTCAAATTCTTGGTTTTCCCTGAGTTCCAGGGGACTGACTTGTCAGGCCCGGCTGGAAGGTGAGTTGAGACAAGACAAGGAAATGGCCTAGGTCCCCAAACCAACCTTCTAGATTCTCCAACAGTGCCAGGCCCCACCTGATGGGCTCTGAGACAGAGACAAGCAATGTGGAAGTATCTTTCGTAGGCAAAAGGGATGGATAATTGCCCGCTCCAATTTGGCCCTTTTTAAGGGCCTTCCCAAGGCCCTTCCTAAGGCTACACTCATACATCTCAACCAAAGGGACCCTTCTTGGCTTCCCGAAGCCATGCTACAAAGGTGGATTACTTAAGAAACAATTAGGTGCGTACACAAAGCAATTTGCAGGCAGCCGCACTCCTTCAGCTTTCTAAGTGAAGGGCCTTTCAAGGCTGATTTATAACACTGTCGTCTTCAGAAGGCAAAATAATTAATAGGAGCATGGACTTCTAATTTCAGTGACTTCCAGAGAAAGTGGATTTCATTTGATTTATGACGGCCGGTGACTTTGCATTTTATCAGTTCATTCACTCATTATTTATGCTGATGGCCAATTTCAATGGGTCGCTATCATCTAACTCGCTACTAATCAAAGAGAATTAGGGTTCACTGCATTATTTAGAAGTCGCTAATTTATCTTCAGAACAAGTAGTGAGAAGAGTTTGGGGCCTTCCACAAGGAAAAAAAAAAAAACTGAACAGCTGGCTGAGGCCAGAAAATTTGGTCAGCATTATAAATGAGTTTTATCAGGGGTATTGCAAGTTGATGAGTTTTGAGTTGGAAGGAAAGAAGAAAGGAAAAAAAAAAAGAAAGGCTGGGAGAAAAGAAAAACTAATAATAAACCCTGAGTTACCTCTAGGATCCGAGGATCCCCATCATCACAAAAGGCTAATCTTGTCCTGTAACCCAGAGAGCTGAGCATCTATATCATCTTGGCATTGAAATATCCCAGCACCCATCACTTCAAGCTCCATAAACAAGTTATCTTTGCAGTGAAATAACCAGAGTTCCTTTCCTTCTCATTTTGAAGTCATTTTAGTATGTTCTAGACACAAGATAATGAATCACATTTAAACATGAGAAAATTAAGTCCCATCAGCAAGTAATGATACCCAATCATATTCAATCATGTTGAACAACAACCACTACCAAAATGATACTCTTCTAGGCAAAGCTAAAAAACAATAATTAAAAAAAAAAAAAAAAAAAAAACTCTTGTTTTACTTTTAGAGAGACCCAACTTTAAAATACTCCTGTGTCATCTCCCACAAGGTGGCCTGTCATCTGGGTTCCAGCCTCCACACTATTGCCCTTCCACTGCCCAGGACACGCCTGCCTCAGCTCCTACCAAGTGAAGTCCTCTTGCCTTTCAAATTTTAGCTCAGCAAATTGATCTAGACACCTTTCTTCTGCTCCCCAAGGTTCCCGAAACTTCCGGCTGCCATCCAAATTGTACTCACCAGCAGATTTCAGACTCTATGGGGCAGGGACTGAGTGAGCAAGGCTGCTGGCCACCAGGACCCTGTGGCTCTTGATGAATCAATGGTGTTGAATAAGTTATTGTCTGACTTTGATGTTTTCTGTACCATTCAACAGTCACTCTCTCAGTCCAAAGCTTACCCTTGGGAAAATCAGACAGTGTTACATGAGTGACAGTAAAACACTAGATCTCACTAAGCCGGTAATTCTTGGCAGCTTAAAAACTAAAAAGGAGGGAGGAGTAGAAAATAATATCAATTTCCAAACACTAAGTTTGAATAGCAATGTCCAGCTCTTAAGGCTAATTGGGGGTGCTTTTCAGTCTGCTGGGCACCTCAAACACATTCCCAAAGGGAATGTAAGACTCCTAAAAGGTTCCATCAATTGTAATTTCCATAATGACCCTATTATACTTTTTAAAACCTCCAATAAGATGCAAAAATGGCTACAGACAAATACAGTCTGTAGATGAGTTTTTAATCGTTTTATTCCCAATCTAAAGACCTCTTTTCAGCCTATGCTGGGCTCTTTTCTCGTTTATGTCTGGCCTCTTGCCAGGCTGTCAAGGTGATCATATAATAAATATGGCCTTATTAAACTGGATAGAGTAGCCATGCTGAGTTATGATTACGGGAGTTTCTATAATATGAAAACACCATGTTTATCATATTCATGATCTAAAATAAAGTCTGAGATTCCAGCATTTATTTCCACCCCACTTCATGATTTATATGTGACCACAAGTAAAATAACACTCAAGGAACACAAACCAGTCTACCTTCAACTGTCAGCAAGTGCTTTCACCTTTGGCTACAGCCCCGGCAAATAGAGAGCTCTACAGCTGATCCCAAAATACGCGGCCACAATGAAATCGACGCTGTTGGTTTCCAATCTTGCTTTCCTTCAGTAAAACTTTTTTTTTTTTTTTTCCTAATAGAACTGGCTTTCTGAAGGACTCCACAACTGCATCAGCTGTGGTCAAACCTAGAAAATAGACACTGCTTCAGATATTTACAGTGGAAGGAATTAAATGCAGGGAACTGAATGTCAGCAAAGCTAGACAACAAGAAGCCACTTCTAGGCTCAGGCTGACAAAATGACGGACAAGGGCCACCAACTAAAGCTAAATCTTGGTGAGTCATATTATAGGAGGTAGAGCCACCGAAGAAATTCAGTCCATGCTGAAGGACCCATCAGAGATACACCTTCTATTCTCTTGCCGGGCCTCCAATAGGAAGTCAGATGACAAGGGAACTTGGGAAATGCTTCCACAAGCGGCAGCCCCAGAGAAAGCAAAGCAGAGCAAGGGCAAGAATGGATCTGAGGAAACAAAACGCAACCCTTCCTTCCTAAGGAGGAGGTGTGTGAAGATGCAACCTTAGCAGAAGATGACAGGCCACTGTCCCACGCTGCTTTCCTCTTCCTCCCCCGGGGAGTAAGTACACACGATCATGAGGCACCAGGAGGTAAAACTGTGATGCACCTGGGGTACCCTGAAGACCCGTGAGTCCTGGTCTCCTTGGGCAATTGAAAGTCAATCGGCAGGTTCAGATGAAAACCCATGAAGAAGGCAGCAAGAAAAGCAGCAGCTAGGCCCGAGTGCCCAACCCTGACGCGTGTGCGTGGGCCTCAGTGGAGCACAGAGATGTTGACGGGCCTGTTGAAGATACAGAGGCCTCAGGCAGACGGCTGGTAATTTAGCCAATGAGGCAATGGGCCTCCACTCCACCACCCCAGAGAAAACGGACACGGCTTCAACAGGTTACACAAGCATGAGTGAAGGAGGCCCGAGTGGGCAAGACCCACGAGGTCCAGGACCCACTTCCTCCAGGAGGCTTTCCCTGTCCACCGCAGTTTCTACCACAAACAAGGTTAAAAAAAAATTATCTTTGCAATTCAATTCCAAGATCCTTACAGGGCCAAGGTCTACTTTGTAGGGACCAGCACTTACTTTGGTTATGTTGTTTAAAAAAAGCAGATGACATTAAACTTACCAACTTCACTTTTTAGTTGTGCAGTTTAGTAGTGTGAAATAGATTGACATTGTTGTGCTACAGATTCCTAGAACCTTGTTATCATGCAAAACTGAAACTCTGTGCCTATTAAACGCTAATTCTCTTATCCTGTTGCCCCTTCTCCCAGCACTTGGAAACCACCATCTCATTTTCTCTTTCTATAATTTTGACTATTTGAGTTACTTAACATGGGTGGAATCATACAATATCTGTCCTTTTTCAACTAGCTCATTTTATTGAGTTTAATGTCCTTGAGGTTGATCCATGTTGTAGCACCTGATGGTATTTCCTTCTTTAGGGCTGCATAATATTTCATTATATGTATATGCCATATTTTTTTCCTCCATCCATCCACTGATGGATATTTCCATTGCTTCGACCCGTTGACTAGTCTAAGTAATGCTGTACTGAATTTGAGTATGGAAATCTTGCTTCCAGATTCTGCATTGAATTTTTCTAGCTATATGGCCAGAAGTGAGGTGACTCAATCATATGGTAATTTTACGTTTCACTTTTTGAGGAACCTCTCTGCTACTTTCCACAGCAGTCACACCATTTTACATTCTTTTCAACTGTGCAAAGCGTTCCAACTTGTCCATATCCTCAGCAATGTCAGTTATATTCTGTTCTTTTGTAGTGGCCATCCAAAGGGTGTGAGATGTTATCTTTCGATTCTAACTTTCATTGGTCCTTTGATAAGCAATGCTGAGCATTTTTTCATGTGCCTCTTGGCCATCTGTATATCTTTCTTAGAGAACTGTCTATTCATGCCCTTTGCCCATCTTCTTAACTAGGTCAATTTTTGTTGCTAAGTTATTGAAGTTCCTCATACATGCTGGAGTTAACCATATATACATGGTTCCTTCTGGTTTCTTCTAGGAGTTTTATAGTTTTAGGTCTTAATTGCAGATCTTTAATCCATTCTAAATTAGTTTTTGAACATGGTGAAAGGTAGGACCCAACTTCATATTTTGCACATGGATATCCAGTTTAGCTAACACTATTTATTGAACGTATGGTCCTTTCTCCACTGCATACTCTTGACACTCATGTTGAAAAGCATTGAGCCATAAACACAAAGCTTTATTTCAAGGCTATTTGGTTCAATTGGTCTTTTTGCCAGTACCACATTATCTTGTTTATTGTCACTTTTTAATATGTTTTGAAATCCAAAAGTGTGAGGCTTCTAAATTTGTTCTTTTTTTTAAACTTTTCAAGTTTATTTTGCCTATTTAAGGTTTACTTGAAATTCCATATGAATTTTAGGGTGTTTTCCTTCTATTTCTGTAAAAAAAAAAAAAAAAAAAAAAGCCCTTTGATGGTGATTACACACAATCTCTAGATTGCTTGGGTGGCACAGATATTTTAACAATATTGAATCTTCAAATTCATGCACACAGATGATTTTCTATTAATTTGTACCTTGATTGCTTGTAGTAATGGTTAGCAGTTTGGGGAAATCAATCTCTTGCTTCCTTGGTTAGGTTTATTCCTAGATGTTTTGTTCTTTCTGATGGTTTCGCTCCACGCGGGGTTCTGTTGGTGTCCTTGACTTTGGCTTTTGCTTCCCACTGAGTACACTGTGTTCGCTCAAGAAATACTTGTGGAAGGAGTGAAAGAGCCACTGAACCAAACTAGCCTCAGCAGGAATGCCAAGGGAGTTGGGGCCACTTTTTTTATTTCTAACATTCTGACCTCCTTGGCCAGTTTCTTTCAATGACATTAGTACAGATAATAAACCCCTTTTCAGCCTCAAGTCTCAACCTCAGAGTTGCTATCTTGATAAAAACAATTTTGCCAAATGCAATGAAAACAAGGTTAAGCCCATGACTTTTCCTCATTATTTGACTCTTAAGACTAGCTCCTTATTCACTTTACAAGTCCAGGTGGGGTCTGTCTGTATCCTGCTGAGTTGGAGAAAAGAAGCTCCCAACCAAAACAAATAAACAAACAAAAACACTAAACAATGAACCACAGCAGCAGCAACAGCCGTTTCTGCAGGAAATAAATGTATCACTTCTCATCTGGAAAGTACCCTTAGCATTTCCACACAAGGCCTTCCCATGGAGGCCTTCATGATCCCAGCTTTGAGGTCCTCCAGAGAATTATCTATTCAATAGCAGCAATGCTAGACGGTATGGGGCAAGGTTCTCAAACTGCTAGGGAACGCTAACTAGACAGGTCTTAAGCATTCGTATTGTGTTATTGTCATTTCTTCCTATTTCCAACTTCTGAATGGATGCAATTCATGAGGGTCCAATTTTTCCCCTTTTTATCCAAGTTCCATGAGATTCAACAAAACAGATCTCCCTGTGACAGTTGTCCCCAGAATGCAGATGGACCAGGGCACTCACAATCAAGAACTCAAAATGAGAGGCAGGGCCTTTGGTCCAATCAATGGCCTGGTTCCCAGCTAAAATGTTCACAGAACTTCTGAGCCATGTAGCTGCTTGGTATTCTTCAAAAACTAGAGGCAAATATAGAGCCTCGTTGCCACTGTTAGAAAACGTCCAAGTTAAGGTGGGACGTGAGCATGACACTGTCAGAGGCAGAAGAGACAGGGAAGGTGGGAAAATGCAGGATTCATGGCATATCATGACAGCCAGGCAAAAGCTGAAGAGTGGGAGCTTTCGAAACAAATGCCAGTTAAATGATCCATTCAGTTAGACTTGATATGTCTGGTATAATATAGCTTGTTCCAGATGTCAAATAATATTGCCAAACCATGCTCACTAATGTGAAAACCATTGTTGCTGATAAGCCTAAGTGTTGTTGAATTTGTGCAACAGCCACCCATCTGCAAACAAAATATTGCATTAAAAAAAAACCCTTCAGCTCATAATTTAAGCCGACAAAGGGATTGACTGAAAAATGTAATTTATAAAAAGCAGTTTTCCCCTGAGAAACTTTTTTCAAAAATAATATTTCACATTTGCACATTTAAGTTATATTCAATTTTATACAAAAATTATAGTAATTGTCCTTCACCTAACATGAATGTTATAATTATACTTTCAGCATTGCTGTACTTCAACACCCAGCCATAAGAAAATTGTGTTCACAACCAATGCAGAGTGAACAAACAGATTTGCAGTGTTTGACGTGACCCCTATAAACATACAGCTCTAAAATACCCATTGTTCATAAAATTCATAAAGGGCTGCATATGTACATCCCAACTCCCTTTTCCATTCGATATATATGAAAATGCAATTTGCTGTATGTCAAATGAAAAATGCAGTTTTCAAAGGCATTGACAACAGGTGCTAGTTAAATGATCAGACGCTATTTGTTACCAAGTCCCTTACTCTCATTTGCAGCAAGATAAATTGCATTTTAGGAGAGTAGTGCGATCTAAGGGGTCTTGACATGTTTTTATTGATTTGCATAGGTTATATGCATGTATTCCTGTTTGTAGGCAAATAGTGCCACAAGTAAATGCAAGGCACTGTGCCTGTGTTTCGAGAAAATTGGAGTCATCACGGGGGAGCCAAGATGGAGTGAGCCTGGGTAAAAGAGACACATCCAGCCTGCTGGAATCTCAGAACCTCTATTAAGATTTATAGGCTGTAGGATTCTTTTGGGCTTCAACATTATTCTTAGTAAACCCTTTCTGTCTTCTGTTGTTTATAAAAACTGGCAGCTTTAGCAAAGACAGAAGCTTAAGTTGTAGGTAGCACAATTTAACATAATAGTTCTCGCCTGTCCTCCAAATAGCCTAATGCTGATTTCGCAAAAGGAAAAGAGAAAGGGGGAAGAAAAGCCACATGAAATCACATACCATAGGCCGTTGCTCTGACACGGATGGATTTGGCTGTCACTACAGAAAAGCACTGGTGAAATTTGATTATATTTCTAATGTCAAAATTTACTAACTTTTTAGACTCCGGGTTCCATTTCTCATTTGATTTTTCATTTTGTTATCTCAGCACCATCAGGCCCATCACAGAGAGTAATGCACCAATTAGCCCAGGGAGTCACTCACTCAGAGGGGACTTTTTCATCCACAGGGGTTTCCCCTTTCTGCTGCCACCATCGCAGCCAGGCTGGGCCTTGCCTTCTGCTGGAGAGTCACATGCCTCTTCCTTCCATCTCTTCCCCACCGCCAGAGCTTTGGCCTCACCCTGGGGAGTCTGAACATTTGTGGAGGTGCAGATGGCCTTACAGTATCACCTCTGCTGTTGCTTTATTTTAAATTTGATGTTGTTATGTTTTTTCATCAGTTTGAGAACTCAGGCTTGCCAATTAACCATGCGGTCCTTCCTTAAGGGGTTTGAATTTCTATTTTCCACTGTGTCCAGCCTATACCTGGATTCTAATGCAAATATTTTAATGATACATAATGAGCACTGCCTTTGTATAGGTATTTAGGCTTTTCAAAGCCCTCTCCTACCCATTCCTTCCTTGGGTCCTCAGAACTGAGAGGAATGATAATAACTCTCATTCTCATTTCCCCTAAAGGGAAGGAACTTGTCAGAAGAGATACAGGAGATGAGCCCAAGTTTCCCAAAAGATACGGGTAGAACAGGTACCAGATCACAGGACCCACAGTCCAGGGCTGGCTCCCTTCTATGCACCACACTTGTCTCATGGCTTATCTGTCCTTTAAGATGAATGCAAACTTAGCTTCCTATGTGACCTCTTCTATATTAAACAGATTATTTGCCTACTCAGAAGCATACGTGTCTTTATTTCAGGAAACTGTATGCAATGAGTCAATATATGAAGATATTTTCAGAGTTTATCTAGTAGTTGGGTCCATAATCGTCAATAATCATGCCATATTTCTTCCTTGAACACATTCATTCATCTCTTCAAACCCTTATTAAAAGCTATGTTTTTCCAGGCATCGTGCCAGGCCCAAGGAAACCAAGCTGAGAAAGACAAGCCTACTGTTCTCATAGAACTTAGAGTCCAGTCTACAGCTTTCCACATCTTGACCATGATCTGTTTGTATCTGTCGCCATGACCCGGCACATAAAGGCACACATACCCACCTCACCTCTGTGAAACAAAAACTCCAAAGAGCAAAATTTTATCTTACTGTTTAAGATGCACTTTGATATTTCCTACTTTTTTATTGCCTCATTTCATTTATTTATGTTATTTGTAACCTCTAAATCAATTTTTCCACAAACTAATGGATTGTGACCCATTGTTTGAAAATCACTCATCTAGTGAGACTATGAAATAACTTAGAGCAGGGGTTAGCAGATACTTTTTCCCCCAGGACTGGGGGTTGAACCCAAGGCTGCACGCATGTCAGGTAAGCATTCTACCTCCCAGCTACATCCTCAGTTTCTTATTTATTTGTTTGTTTATGGAACTAGGGATTGAACCCAAGATCAAACCCACGGACTTGCATATTCTAGATAAGTGTTTTTTATTTTATTTTAAGATAAGGTCTCACTAAATTATTCAGGCTGGCCTCAAACTTACAATCCTGTGCCTCAGTCCCCACCCCTATCTGAAGTAGCTGAAATTACAGCTGTATACCACCAGGCCCAGAAGTGAATCCTTATGGTCAAGGGACAGATAGCAAGTATTTTAGCCTTTAAAAGCAAAACAGTGAAAATAAGGATATTATATGTAGGTACTAAGAAAAGAAATAAATAATTTGCATATATTTTTTACTAAAAAAATTAAAAATATTGTAATAAGTATAATTTTGGGTAACACAGGCTTAACAATGAGAAGAGTGGAATTATTTCTAAATACTGAAATTTGAATTTTACATAATTTTCACCTACCACAAAGTATTATTCTTTTGATTTTTTCAATATAATATTTATTTATTTTTCAGTTGTGGTTGGACACAATATCTTTATTTTATTTATTTATTTTTATATGGTGCTGAGGATCAAACCCAGGGCCTCATATGTGCTAGGCAAGTGCTCTACCGCTGAGCCACAACCCCAGCCCTCTTTTGATTTTTTTGAGCTAAGAATGCAAAAACCATTTTTGGCTCCTATGCATATGCAGACATATGCAGATGACTAGAATGTGCCCATCACTGAGTGAGAGCAAGATCAGTTTTTATTGATAATCCTCAAATTTCAATTTTTATTGCAATACTGTATACCAAGAAAAATCCAGAAGAAGAAATGTGGGAATCTCAAATGTAAACAAGCTTTGAGTTTGGCCCCATCACCTCCATCAACCAATGAAGAACTAGCATAACAATACTTCAAGTCTTTGAGGCAAGGGCTGGCTGCCCTGCACCCATCTAAGCAGCGATAGGCCCTGGATGAGATGATCAGGAGTGGAGATTTATATCAACTCCAGAACAAGCAAACCCTACTGCAGAGGCATGAGCAGAGATGACGATGTATTTCAAAAAACAAATTTTCTCTTACATCATACAATTACCACAAAGGACCAAGGTCAACCCCCCTTCCCCTTGGCCATAACACGGATGACCTGCAAGGTGCTTGTACCTCATAGCACCTATGAACTGCAGGCTCTTGGGCTAGAACACAGGTACCTCCCAAGACTCATTCAGAGTTAAGTCTTTGTGGCACAAAGACAAAACACCACACCACCCAAAGACTCCACAAGCATACTCTGCCTCTCTGGGCAATTAGCCAAATATCCAAGCAGCCACAGGGAGTGGCAGAGATCTTAAATCACACTCCAGAACCTAGGATCCCAGGATTGGCTCAAGATGAGGCAAGTATATAACTTCCTAAAGGCAACTACTCACACAGGCAAAACACGGCCTTCCAAACTTCAGGTTATATTTATGTTCAATAATAAACTGCAGGAAATCCAGAGTGACTCAAAGCTTTAAAGGACACACGAGCTGCACTTGAGAGTTAGGGGGGTCCCACTGAAGGAGATAATTAAAACACAACTACCAATACATGTCGAGTTGGCAAAGCTTCAGGAACCAACAGTATTACCTTTGGAAAGAAGGGTTAACTCAGTGTTAGTTAAATAACGCTTCATTTTGAAGAGGACTTCAAACTGAATTCCAGGTCTGGTCTCTGACCTTTGCTGAACAGGAACCCCAAAGCTGGAGAGTATCAGCACTGCCACAAAACCTGGTGATGTCAGCATTTACAACGCTGTTGGTCCCTATAACTGCAGAGACATTGGATGTGAAGCAAAAGCATGAACAAATAAACACACTTCAACTCAACACATCCCATCAAAGCAGACGCAGATAACTGCCAACGGTCAAAAAGTAAATGTACTAAGTAAAACAAATATAGGGTTACCAGCAGATATTTCGTATTATAAAATGACCTCCTAGAGTGTACCCCACTTCTGCCTTAATGTATTCAAGGTCTAAATAGTACATACTTTGTAAAAAAATATATATATAAATTATTTTCTTCTTCATAGTTCATTAACAGCAAAATAGAGCAATAACTTGTCCCTAGCTCTGTATTAGAATTTCCCTGGCTTTTATTCTCCTCTAGTCTGGTCTGAAAATAAGTAAATGGATACGTATGAATTCATACATGTACATGCGTGCACATAAACATACGCACGCACATATACGCTCACACAATGAACACAGACACAGCTTCATATATCCAAAGTTTCTGGCACTAAATGTGAAGCTCAAGGCCACAGGTATTTAAGAAGACGGTGACACTCCTAAATGAAAACACTACAAGGACACCTCATTGTTCCATTAATTATAACTCAACACTTATAATTGCAGAGTGCTTTTCAGAATTCCACAAAATGCTTCCACTTGGACCAACCCTGGGAAGAAAATATTAGCATCTTCATTTATCAGAATGAGAAAATGATTTGACAAGAGAGAGGGCTCCCCATGCTCTGGCATAGAAGACAAGAGGCTGAGGACCAAGACCAGGAGCAGGAATTATGTGCAGAGTGGAGGAAGCCCTGGAAGTATGTGTAGAGAAAAACCTACACTCTCAAATGGCCTGGGAAGTGAAATGGAAGAGAAGGGAGGAGAACTGAGTGATACAGATAAAGTTTGCCAATAGGAAAAAAATAAGTTTTTATCCATCTGATATCAGCAAACAAATTGTAATGTTATTATGAAAGTTGAATGCATACTAAGGAAGCAGGCTGGTAAGGAGTAGCACTAAAAGGTATTAGGACAACAGCTGTAAAGATTGTCATTCTTCTGCAGACCCATCAGTCTGCTTGGGAGCAGACAGAACAGTAAAGCAGTTAAGGCTACACAGGATGAGTGAAAAGGAAAAATAAAAGTGGTACCCCACTCTAACTTTAGCCTGTGGGCTGGTGTCATGTTGTGGTCACACAGGGAGTTGATTTGTCTACATGCCTTCTGTATCCTTGCGTGCCCTTCCTTCTACAGAAAAATAAGTATATTCAGCAGAATCACAGCACATGCACTTTGTTTGTGCTTATTAAATAAAAAGAAAGGATCACCTTCAACTATATTAATGATGGACCGGTGGATGAAGGATGCCTGTGAAAATTCACAACATCTGTTTGCTCCACTCTCTTCTCAGCATGCTGCACCTATTTCTCATGCTTAATGATGCTCAGCCACTCTGCAAGTTTTACGAACAAATGTGTGTTTAGCCACATTCATCATTCTGAATGAGCGTTCTTGATGAAGCCTCCACTGGCCTGTTTCGCTCTTTCTGCTACACTTTAACAAATGACAACTGCTCCTCGTATTTTTCATTTGTTAAAAATAAAAAGCTAAGTGAAGGATAGGCCTGAAGGATTTTTTTCCCCTTCCCTTTGACTCTCCAAAAACCTTCAGCACCCCATCTACCATACCTCTCTGGCCAGTACTCAGGGCCCTAGAGGGGGGCCTGCTGGCAGAGTTTGCCTGGCATCTTTTGCTGTTGGCCATGTCAAGTGACGTGATCCCATCTACTAGAATCCTGTACTGGGAAAGGATGCTCTCTCTTTCCTCTAGTCATTGACAGCTCTTAGAGTTTCTATCACACAGTACAGTATTTCAATAATCTCATTCACTCTTCAGCTGGGCAAAATTTCAAACAATGGGCAGGCAAGAAATCAGGAAATGCCCTTTTTGTTACCAAAAATGTCTAAAACACATTAGATCCCAGAGGAAGAAACAAATAAATGTTCGTGGAATACCTCTTTCCAGGTCTCCAGGAGAAGCCTGAGATGCAGCCATAAAGACTTGACAAACAAGGCGATGTCTAGATGATCACAAACTCAGAAACTTCAGTTAAACCAAGAAGCATGATTTTTCCATCCAAGTAAAACCTACACTCACAGTCTGAATGACCCACACAAATCAGGTCAAGCCACCTAGAATCAAAGAGTTCAAAATGGCAAAGGTGTTGTACTATGTTAAGAAATAATCTTTCGGAATTTATTTTCAAGCGATGCTTTTTACTCTGATCATTTAATTAGAAGCAGGGAAAGCAAAAAAGAATGAGATGTTTATCTATTAAATATTCAGAATCATTGGAAATCAGTTTAAATTCTATTTCACAAGACAAAACATTTTTCTCTGTATTTGCAATACTGAATATTATATTAGTATTTGTATTGCATTTGATTCAGCATGCATTGCAAAGCACTTCACAAATGAAATAATCACATCATAGATTCAATAAATCCACACTGTCATATCACTAGTTTTAAACCACCACAGTGGTTTCTGGGTGTTCCCCTCCTCAGAATGCTATAGACATTTGAAAGAGATAATGTTTCAATTGTCACATTTAGTAGCTTCTCCTACCCCTAACCTTCTTAAAAATGCCCCTGTAGGCACTGTGGTTTTTATATATACTTCACTTACTGATTTGTAAAAATATTTCAGTGTAGTTGAAGAACAAGTTTCTGGTATTGGGAACAAAGGGTTTCAAGACATATGTACTCAACAACAAAGAAATTATACCTTTGCAGATACAGTTGGGGTTGTGGCTCAGTGGTAGAGCACTTGCCTAGCATGTGTGGGGTACTGGGTTCGATTCTCAGCACCATATAAAAATAATTAACAAAATAAAGGCCCATCAATATCTAGATAATACGTTTTTAAAAAGAAATGGTAACCAGGGGGTATGGTGGTGAACACCTATAATCCCAGCAGTTTGGGAGGCTGAGGCAGGAGAATCTCAAGTTCAAATTGCCACCCTCAGCAATTTTGCAAGGCCCTAAGCAACTCAGTGAGACCCTGTCTCTAAATAAAAGATAAAAAAGGGCTGGGTATGTGGCTCAGTAGTTAAGTGCTACTGGGTTCAATCCCCTATAACAAAAAAAGAAAGAGTCAAACGCCATAACCAGAAATCCCTCCATGTTACTTTAGTATTTGATAGATCCTGCTCCACTCGTTTCCAAAGGGTCACAGTCCATCAAAGAGTCTAGGACTCCTGAGCCCTCACTGCAGTATGAGTCCCAAGCTTGGTTAGAAACAGAAGAAAAAACATGTATTGCAAACATATGTAAATTCATCCTGAACTGGCACCACATTTTTGTCTATTTTATTTTATATAAACAACTTAAACTAAAGACTGACAATTATAAAACTTGTCCTTCAAATAGAAAATTTAAAAAGACATTTTAAAACAGACATTCAAGCCTGAAAAAGTGTTTGATGCAAATATACTTCCAGGACTTCCTCAGATTTTACCTCCTCCATAAAGACATCTCAGACCCTGGAGAATATCCTGAAACTCAGGAGGAGTGGTATCTGTACCACATAATTTCACCCTGTTTAATACTACTGTTCATGGATATTTGGTTATATTATCTGTACAAGGAGAACATGGTCACCAAAGCATGGAATTGTGTATACGTCTCTTCACGCTACCATATTACTCAGGGCTCAGTCACCTCTATATGAGCATCTATTATGATATTACTATCTATCAGATATTCATATATCAATATAGATTTCCATGCCCACTGATGTGTTATATTCTATGTTCCCAAAGAATCTATGTTTACATATGAAGTTAGATCTTTATTTTGTCCATCCTTTCTTCATGTTAATTAAGCCCCCTCCTCCTGCTTTAGATACTATGAGATGCAAAGATGACTAAATTTCTCAATGATATTATAATGTAACAGAGAGAAAACATGTCTAAACACCTACTGTGGCCAATGCCATATAAAAAATAAAGACTAAAAATACAATAGACGTTGAAGGGGGGAAAAGCCATTTGGAGATAAAAGAAATAAGAGGCTCTATATAAATAAGTGTGGCATTGGAATCACTCTTTGAAGGATAGGCAAGAAGATGGGCAGACAAAGATGTGGACGGGAATTTTGAAGCAGAGGAAATACTATGAGTATAATAATGAAGGCTCAAGGATAGAGTGCTCATTTGGGTGCTGAAGAGATGATTCCTCATGAAAAACAAAAGATTTTAACCTAGCCTTGCAGACCACTTATAGAAAATCCCGTGGCCTACCAGAGGGACCTCTTTTCAAATTCCCATCATTAAACTAACTTCCCATTTAGCAAAAAGAGAAATACTGTGCCTAAGTCCCCAATGGCACAGAGTCCCACAGGACAAGCTGAAAAGCTAAATATCCTCTTGTGCATCCTCCTAGACTCAGTGCTTAAATTCCTTGACATGCTTTCTTTGAGGCCTTGGCTGGAGTTAATTCCCCTGTTTTCTTGTGGGGGACTTAGCACCAGACGTCGCCTCCAACTCTCTTGAGCTCTATAACATGTTGGCTGCAGTGTGTTTCTCCCAGCTGCAGGAATCTAGCAGAAGCCAATGCACATTGTCTCCAAAAGCCTTTCTTTTCTCCTGTTGGAGAGACAAACCCTTGGAAAACCTTCCCATCGATTCTCAGCTGTCACTTCCACTGCAGAGAGCAAAAAAGACCTTGTACTTGGACCTTAGATTCTATTATTTAAGTCACACGGATCCACCGCATATTAGACAGCGATGATTTTCTTTTTCCCCTTTTTCAGTCCAAAGACCTTCTAAGAGAAACTGTGCTTGATAATGCTTTTGCTCTGAGTTCATGGGTGCTGACTGTAAATGGTCCAGAATCTGGCAACAACAACAGAAAACTGAACAGTTGCCGCAACTGAAATTTAGCACCCGACCTGGGGCACTGCTGTAGCTGATTCACTCCAAACTCTTGACAACTGGAACTCATCATCTTTCACTTCTAAAGATCCATTTATGGCAACAAGTGCCTGGAACCAAAGCACCATAACAGGGGAGAGTCCTAAAGGGCCTCTGTGATCACTCCGTTTAATCCCTATATGTTATGGCTGATAAAATTGAGGTTCAAAAAAGCAAAAATGGCTTGTTCTAAGGCACACGGCCTCTTAGGATCCCAAGTGGGACTGAAATCTAGATTTCTGATTCCTAAACCCGTTCCTTCAAATACTACCTCTTGTTTATCAATCTTCCAGAAGTTGGGAGAACTGAAAGAACAGGAGTGTGTAGACTGAATAAAACCACCCCGAGCGTGCCCATGTCCTAATCTCCAGTCCCTGTGACTGTTACTGCCTATGAATAAAAGGAGCTCTGAAGACATGATTAAGTTAAGTATCCCAAGATGGGGAGATTATCCTGGATTATGTGGGAGAGATCAATGGAGTCACAGTGGTCCCTGGGAGAAGGACATAGGAATCCGAGAAGCATACGATGTGATAATGAGAACAGAGATCAGAGTAACGTGCTTGCAAGAGAGAGGAAGGGGGCTGCTAGACGAGGCATACAGGTGGTTATAGAAAATGGACAAAGTAGAGAACAGATTTCCTCTCTGAACCTCCAGAAAGAAGTCTCGTTTAGAACTACAGGAGAAAACATGCGTATCATTTGGAAGAACTAGGTAATTTGTTGCAGTGGCAAAAGAAAACTAATATTTTGGTACCTAAGATTAGGGTGCTTCTTTTAAAAAAAAAATTTTGAAAATGGGGATAGTGTTTTGGAATTCAACAATGAAAAGAAGCTGAAGGAATTTTGAGAAGAATGATCGATTTGATTGCATTAAACAGGCTGTTAGCAGCAATACCGACATCAACCACTCTGCTAGTGAGGACTGAAGGGAACGTAGGAGAAAAAAACAATATAGCCTTGGAGAACACCCAAATCCTCATTAACTTACTGTTGGTAGAAATATGGATATTAAAGGTGCTGCTGGTGAGACTGCAGAAGGAAATGAGTAACATGTTACAAGACACGGGAAGAAAGGGAATCTTGTTTTGTAACTGCAGAAATATTAGTTGACTGGTGTAACGTGGTTATGAAAAGCATCCAACTTCATTATAAACAATGAAGTTGGATGATCAGCTATGGATATTTCCAAACAAAGTGTAAAAGTGCCGCTGGGCATGGTGGCTCATCCCTGTAATTCCAGTGACTTAGAGGCTGAGGCAGGAGGATCGCAAGTTCAAAGGCAGCTCAGCAACTTAATGAGGCCCTAAACAACTTAGTGAGACCCTATCTCAAAATTAAAAATGAAGGTCTGGGGATGTTTCTCACTGGTTAAGTGCCCCTGGGTTCAATTCCTGGGACCTACCCCCACCCCTACCCCCACCCACCCCCCAAAAAACTGCTGCCTAGATTCATCTTCCTGCTTACAGTAAAATGCAAGAGGAAAAGGACAAATTAAGGAAAGAACTAGTAATCAAAAAGGAGCCAGGACTTGATGATTTGAGTATTTCAAACAGTCTATTCATATTGCAAAGGATGCTAAAATTGGGAGGCTGACTGCCAGGAAAGGACACTCTAGAGAGAAAGTCCAGTGTATAACTAGCTCTTTGAGGATATTAGACATGTGACTAATGAATCCCCTCAACCAACTCAGATTAAGCCAGAAATAAAGGCTACCTAGAAAGTTCTGTGAGAGACCCTATTGTCTCAGGAACTGAATCCCTGTGATGTACATTGGAGACCACAGATTTTTTGAGAATGTTACACCAGCAGAAACACTGCCAGAAATATTGAGGAGAAAAAGAAAGGACAAAATTAAGGAGGGCTGCAAGAGAACTAAAATTCTACAGGAAAACAGACTTATAAAGCTACTCAGCTGCAGCCTGCTCCCTTCATGCAAAAGGAAGAAAGGGGCTGGGGTGATGGCTCAGTGGTAGAGCACTCACCGAGCACATGTGAGACACTGGGTTGATCCCCAACACCAAGTAAAACTAAATAAACAAAGGTATTATGTCCATATACAACTAAAATATATTTTTAAAAAAGGAGGGAAGACTGAGAGGACAGGAACTCAGGAACAGAAGGTAGAGCTTCACACCCCCGGGATGCAAAGAACATTCCCACATATTATAACCCAAAGTAGCTTATCCTGAGGGCTGGGAATGTAGCTCATGGTACAGTTCTTGCCCAACATGTAAGAGGCCCTGAGTTTGATCCCCAGTAACACACACACACAGAGGGAAGGAGGAAAGGAGGTAGGGAAGGAAGGAGGGAGGGAGAGGGGAAGAGAGAGAGAGAACGTGTCCTAACATATTTTAAAATTGCTTGGGACTGATAACTCACTACTTCCTTTCACTTTCTCCATTTCTGAATGGAATGTCCATCACTGGTCTCCTCCGCTGTCCCACCATTACATGAGGGACACATAATCTATTTCTACATTCACAGGTATACATATGGTGGGTTATTTTGCCCCACAATGTATTACACTCAAAACCTAATGGATTATACTCAGAGCTAATTTGGATTACTGGGAACATAAGATTTAGTATTTTTGAATTGATGACACATGGATGAAGCTTTGAACTTGAAACTGTAATGGTTGGGACTCTTGGGGATCTTGGGAGGAAGTGAATGCATTTTTTGTGGAGGGTGGATATACTTTGGGGAACAGAGGGGAAATATATTTGTATTGCTTTAGCCCATTATGTTTGTTGCAAACATTTATAGCAGAAATTGTAAAGTAATCCAAGTGAGGAGAGAAGAGACAGGCAGTCAAAGAAGGAATAGGCCCACAACCCCAAATAATTCACTTATGGGGAGATCACCACCCTTGGAAGTAGCAATGAATGAACTATACCTTCTTGTTCTACCTCCTACTAGGAGGAGACCATGGAGGATGAGGTGCCCTTCAGGGTTTCTTTCAGCCTCTCATATCTAGGCCTATTATCTCTTCAAACCTCTTTTTCTGATCCCAGATGTTCTGCAACACTGCAAAAATAAGTTAACTATATTTTCAAACTAAATAGTCAAAAGAATTAGATAATGGATTTTGTGCTGTTTTCAGATACAAGAGAGTGGCTAGGAGATTCCACAACTAGACACCAAAATGTTAGCATTTTCTAGACATCTCAAATATTCAGAAGACAAAGAGAGAACTTGTGATACATGGTCACCTTATTTTAGCTAGAAAACAAAAGGCAGTATGGTCATATGCATGGGATCTCAGAATCAAAGTTCACAGGTACCGGGGTACTAAGGCCAAATTCCTGACACACACAAAGATCAGCAAGAGACACAGGGTCAAGTTCCAGCAGACTTAAGCACATGAATAATTATCTTTCCTGCCTGAGCAGATGCTAGGTTTCAGGAGCTTCTCACAGACCATTTTACTCAGTCAGATCCTGAAAGGAGGGAAGATGAGGAAATGTCCATTTAAAGATAAATTTTCCCCCAGGATGCTCATAAGTAGATCAGTGGCTGAGCGGGGGCCGCCAAAGCTTCCCTCAGTGCCACACTGCCAAATAACTGGATCCAGTGGTAACTGATCAGAGAAGATTTGTGATGAGAGGTGGTGGAAAGAGAAAAGCCCGTTGACAGGACACTAGGGATGAACAGACACTTCTGAAGGCAAGAGCAGAGAAAAAGTGATTCTGCAATCTGTATTTGGGGTAAAAATGGGAGTTCATAACCCAGTTGAATCTAATGTATGAAATATGATATGTCAAGAACTTTGTAATGTTTTGAACAACCAATAAAAAAAATTAAAAAAAAGAAAAAGAAAAAGTCTTCCCGTGATGAAGTAAACCAAACATATTTAGGATACAAGCAGTTAACTGACAGCTCTCAGCAACAAAAAGTTTGGCTTCTTCAAAAATTTATGCACTCAACTTTTATTCAACAAATATTAATTTTGCAGGTCAAGTGCTGAGCAAGATCCCAATCCTAACTTCACATCTGTAAGACCATATTCCTCACTCTGAAGAATGTATAAGTCAGGGGAGGAATAAATCAATTGAATTAATTTACCTGAGTCTTTCTTCTGGAAAACCAAAGATTGTTAATAAATGCCCCCCAAAGTGATACTAACATATTATGAGGAAGAAACTGGTAAAAAAAATAACTATTTGCTTCTCGATAGCCTATAATTAACCTGGCAGGTTGACTCACAACACCAGAATCAAGTTAAAAAGATAATGGACATGTGACTCTGTTTGCTTTTTAACATTCTAGAATTTTCCTTTTTTCTCAGAAAAGAATGATTTTTAAAGACTGCATATCTCAGAACTGATAGAGAGAAGTTGCAGGGCCATAGACATTCCATCAAAACAAAGAAGATTATTTTCTACTAAGGAGGTTCCTAAAAAAAAAAAAAACCTAAAAATAGATCATATCCAACTAACCCACTTCTGGGTAGGAAACAAAATCAGCCCAACAAAGAGAGTGTATTGCTATTTCATCAGCTAAGATATAGAAGCAGCCTAGGTGCCCATCAGTGGATAAAGAAAACATGGTATATATTCACAATAGAATATTATTCAGCCCTAAAAAAGTATGAAATCCTATCTTGTGCAGCAAAATGGATGGAGCTGGATGATATTCCATGGATGGAAATAGTCCAGACACAGTTAGACAACTACCTCATGTTCTCTCTTACATGTGGAAGCTAAATATGTCCACTTGAATGCGTAACAGTGATTAATAAAGGTTGGGAAGAAGAGAGAGGGATGTAAAGGGAAGTTGGATTTGATTAGTGCACAGCATATGCACGTGTGGAAAGATCACATTGACACACACTAATATGTAAAATCAATACATGTTAATCAAAATCAAAAATAATAAAGCAAAAATAAATCTTTGACATATTTAAAAGAAATACAATTAGTTCCATTAGAATTGCCCCTCAGGGATCTGGGCTGCTTCCCAAAGTGCTGAGCACCTCACATGTGAAAGATTCAGGTAACAGAGTCTAGGATCCACTGTCATGGGCAGGAGCAGCTGGATTCCTGCTTTGTGGTGAGCAACTGAGACGATGACCTCCCGAGTCCCCATCTCAGATTCCTGGGAGTCTGAACAGTCACTCATGGCAGAGGCTCAGCAGACCATCCTTTGACTCAAAGAACATCCATGCGGCCTGGACTAATTTTTGAAACTCATGCTGCAAGTCTTCTGAGCAGAGAACTCTCCAGGCCACACAAGGTCTCCACCTATAGCTGAATTAATCCTTCACCTGGACTGACTTCAGGATCTCAAAAGCCTGCAGGCTGGTGGGCAAGATTAGCTGACCCCAAAAGGCTTCTCCCAGCCCCGTGTTTCCACATTCCCACACCTCACTTATCTGTCTGTCTGAGTAAATTACTACAAGAAATACCTCCCTCAAAGACCCATAATAAAAAGGGACCCGAGGACAGCACCCAAGTGGAGCCTGCATTCATGAGAACTCTGAGATGAAAATTCCCAGTCAGCCTTAATGCTGGAGAATTTACTTTAGGATGTAAAAATAACACATACTGCTATATTTCTTCACTTTATTTGCTCTCCTCAGCAGAGATTACTGCTATGTGTGCAGCGTCATGAGAGTGGAGAAGGTCAGGTTGACAAAACTTCTTGGTGGGGTATAATCTTTAGTCCTCCAAATACATATGCTTTGCAACTTCCGGACTGCAAAAGCAAACTCTGGTTTGGAAAATGCCAAGTTCCATCTCCAAGGAAACTCAATAACTTCCAAATGGTCCCCCAGATCACGTTTATGTGGTTATAATAAACCATTAAAAACATTAAGAAATAATTCGGATTGAAAGAGCTTTTCGGATTGCTATTTTTTTTTTCCTTCCCAATTTTGGCGAAGATAATATAAACCTCAGGGAAGAAAATGTCTGCTAAAGAAAATAAGAAAAATATAAAATTGGACCTAGTGGAAGTTGCTTTTCACCTACCAGCAATGACTTAGGAGAATGACAATTATACAGCAGAAAGGAATTTCTTAGTTTCTCTGTGGAAGACAGTTTACTTGTCTTCAGAGGGATTGTTTGAAATAATCACTTCTTTCTTTTTCCTCCCTGGGGAGAAGTGTCCTCTCAAACCAGACATGAAAGCAGTTTGGAAGTTTGGACAAGTTTCACAGGAGATGGTACAGGACCCACAAGGCGCCACACTGGACACCTCAGGGTCAAGTCTGTATTTAAAGTCCAGAAAGGAAAAACGGATTTGCAAGCAAAGTGACTGTGTTCCCCAAGAAGAACCACCCGATCAACACCACAAGCTCTTACACTGTAGTTCTAAGACAGCCCCAACTCTCCATAGAACTGCAGCCTGTCCCCAAACGATGGCCCACTGCAGAATCTGTTGCAACAGCTGGGACACCAAGGATCACCATCTTTCAGACCTCATATGAAGCCACAGCATGATAAACAAATTCAATAAAATTACGAATTGGCAAACTGTTTGCAACAAATGTTATTTCCTGGATCACAAGATGGATAACGTACACTCTGCAACATATGCGAGGAATTATTGAAAACAGATGTAAATGTTCTCCAACTCAAGTCTTTCTTTGGCACCAATCTGAATACGTTGATTTTACACTTTACCTCAGAGCAGTGCCCCCCAAAGTACCTCAGATGCTAACCGTTGTGCTGAACAGAGAACATTTTAGAAAGACGTTGTGCTGTCCTCTCCCTTTTCCATAAAACTTGAGAGGCGGAGGGTGTTTATTCCAAAGGCCCTTGCAAAAGACATCAAATGGAATTGTTTTATTCAAAAGCAAAAGCAAGTATAAACCACAAGCAGACGATGATGCCAATGTTTCTTAAATCACTCCAGGTGTGAAAGTCCTCTGCAAACATGTGTGCCTGCACTTCAACAACCAAAGCTCGTGCCCGTAGCCAAGTGTCACATCCATATCAGGTCTTTGGCTTGTTCCTCTATTACCTCTACTCACCTACTGATGTGGCAAGAGCGTCCTACCTGCTGCACAATCAGGATTTTTCAAATTGTAAGGAAAACAGTCTCACGAGCACACACAAAAACCACGCAGTGTGCAATCATCACATTTTGGAAATGAGGGCCCAGAGAGGTATTTTCCATGAAAAGTAATTTACATTTTTCAGCTACAAATGCATCTTTTCTTCTAAGAAGAATCATCTGTACAACAGATTTGTATCTGAAAATAGAAGGTTGGATTTATGCAAAAACCATCTCAGGGGATCATCACAGAAATACAAAAAGAGTAATTTTCTGCCAAAATTATACAGAGCACTCAGAGGAGATGTTTTTCAAATATGACCACTAAACATATAAAATACACAAATGAAACAGAATTAATACAAACCAAGAGTTCTACAGCGATCTTAAATTAAAGAGTTTGGGGATGTCAAATGAAACATCAGAATTAAATTCTTGAGAGTTTAAAAAATTACAGAAATGTCATAACCTATATATTTCACATTTAAAAGAACATCTTTTGCTTTTGAAAAAGACTGGCCTCTCTGGTTTATTTAAATATGTCACAAATGCATTGGGCAGTAGTTAATTCTCGAACATTCCCCAAACTGCGTTAATCTACCCAAATACAAAATTGTTACTATGACTTCAGTATATGTGAGTTGAATTATAAAACTTTAAGGACAATTTTTTTTTAAGAGAGCTCCACAGGCCCAGAATCATAAAACCAATTAGGAGTGTCAGCTTCATGAAGAGGTCCTTATGTGGACACTGACCTAGATCATTTATAAATCAAATGACAAAGGGATCAGGGGTCATTTTTAATTACTCAAAAAAAAAAGAAAAAGAAAAAAACCTAGCAACTCCAAGTAGTTGTATGTGTGTGTGTGTGTGTGTGTGTGTGTGTACATGCAAACATAAAGGTAGAATGAGAAGAGCTCTGAGCCAGAGGTTGAGATATCTGGGTTCTTATCACCAGTCCTGCACTTTACTAGCTTTTAGCATTATGCAACTCATTAACCTCTTTGAGGCCTCAGTTTCTTCATCTGTGAAAGAAGAAAGAGTCACACCGGAAAGTATCCTGATTCCTTCTCACTCTGACATCCACTGTGTGGCAGATAAATTAAACAAGAGTGACTCCTTACTAATTTTTGAGGTCAAATTCTACCTATGTTATAAGAATGAACCAAGAAGCACTTCCGAGGCCCCCAAAGCCACATGGCACTTTTTCTTCTCCTGGAAGATAGGAAATAAGCTCCATTTTATAGACGAAAAAGAGAGCAGGAGGCAGAGAAAAGTCCCACCTCTATTTGTCTTGACTTTGACGTTCCACACGCAGCCACTGTTTATGTTGGCTGTCATCCTTTGATTTCCACTGTAGTTTGCAGCACGGGGGTCACGGGGTAACCTCTGCCTTCAAGAGTCTTATGAGCTCTCAACCCCCAGGCCAACAGTGCCTATGTATCTGGCGGGCTTTCTTTGACAGTTTCCAGCACTTGGCAAGAGAAGATCGAAAAGATGCAGAATAATGTCAACTCGAATAGTAATCTGTTAGGTGAATGGTTCTGTTGCCTACTACACAAGAGTAGGTTATGGTTTCATAGATCATGTTCAATGTGCAATAGATATTTTTTTCAACCATTCATATTAAACTGGTGTAAATGTTTTTATTCCTTGCCACATTTCTGGGTGGTAAGCTCGTGCTCTCCCAGGAATTTGTTTGCTTTAAAATGCCATGCATCTCCAGGCAGCCCTACCTCATAAAAAAATGGGCACGTCTTCTAAATGAATTTCCCCTTTTTCTGCAGTTAATAACTAACCAACGCAGCAGAAATACACCATTTGTGAAGCCTTGTTTACTATAGGTGGTAAATCACGTGCCTCACATCCTGTAATTCATTCTCAATACTGTACCTCCATTCAACGTAACATGCTTTGCCCTGAATTGGCAGGCATTCACACCACCCAAAATGAGTGGGGAACTTGATTCCAGTTCAGGGTCTTGACCTAGGAAATGCACTTACTGGGGGAGGAAGAAAGTGGGAAGGGGTTTTAAGAAAGCACCACCAACCAAAGTCTCTGATTACCCTCTGGTGGCCCTGGGCCTCCTGCAGCCTCAGGAGTGGGGTCAGGTCTAGGTAAGATCAGCTCTGGCCTCTTTGTGCTTTCCAGCCTTGGGCTCCACCTCTCCTGCCAGTCTTTCCTATTCACCAAAGTTTACATATAGGCAGCTGAAAACATCTCCCAAGATGACAGCTGGTAAGGGAGGTGTTAAGTCTGCACTCCTCCTTGAAGTGCCTTCTTGGTGATGGGAGCTCTTGGGTCTAAAATACCTTTGGGATTCCAAATTATTAAAATGGCTATGGCTGCTCAGTGAAGCAGGTGAACCTTTTAAGTTGCTCCATATGTTTGCCCCTATCTAACAGCCAGAACTCTATGTCACTAATGGAAAACCTTTAGAAATGCACAGACTAGCAGCTAAGTTTCCACACTTTTCCAGTGGAGAGCAAAGACTTCCAAACCTGCACTTCAGGCAGAATCAATTTGCCGGCTCTACAATCCCTCTTTCCAGACTGCTAGCAGCAGAGGACTGGAGGGTTACATCTTATTTAGAGGAGCACACACCTGAAGAAGCACTAAAATATCAGAGGACTTCTTGGTCCTGTCTCCCTTGCCTAATGGAGAGATCCACAAAGGCAAGAGTCAGGGTTTCCTAGACTGACTTTAGGTCCTGCCAAGTCTTCCAGAATCCTTTAGACCCAACTTCAGCAAACTTTGTAAAGGTCCAAATAATAAATATTTTAGATTTTGTGAGCCATATAATCTCTGTTGCAATTAGTAAACTCTGCCACGGTAGCATGAAAACAGCCATAGCGTAGACAACATATAAATAAGTGAGTGTGGCTGTGTTCTAATAAAACTTTATTTACAAAAACAGAGAATTATATATACCTTGCTGGCTCTGACCTAGGCCAGCACTGTGTGATAGAAATGTAAGTCATAAAAATTTCCATTTTTGAATAGCCGCATTAGAAAGATAAAAAGCACAGGTAAAAACCGTTTTGATAATATGTTTTATATAATATATCCATACTATTATTATTTCCACATGTCATCAAAATAAAAGATGATTAATGAAGCATTTTTGCATTTTTTCCTTTAAGGTCTTTTGTGTGTACTTTACACTACTGGTACATTTTCATTTGCTTCCTTTAAAGTGTCCATCAACCACACATGGCTAGTGGTTACTGTATTTGGAGGTGCCGAACTACACTGGCCTTACTTTGCCTGTCATAGGAGCCACATGGAGGAGCAAGTGGGGTTTCCTCACCATCAGAGGCCACCAGCAACATCTCACATCTAGGACATCAGCAGAATCAGAGCTGCCATCACAATAACCCACTAATCATCAAACTTCACCAGAGCAGGAAACTTAGAGGAAACATTTCTGATAACCTGCACATCTCTCTAAGCAGTTCTTTTTAATAGTCAAAAAAAGTAAGACAAATTTAAAGGTATCTGAGGAGAACAATTGAACACTAAGAGCATTTTACCAAAAACAAAAACAAAGTCTTTTCCACTACTGAACTTTGCTTCTCTACCCACTTTCTCCTCCTCCAAACCTCATGTGACATCCTCAAAATGTTTTCCAATGGGGTCTGTTAATAACCCCTTCTCACCACCACCAATAGCACACTCTTACTCTTAAAGCACTTCTTTAATTTTGACAAAGTGTCAAGAAAAGTCAATGGTGGCAACCTTATGGGCACTAGGGCCCCAGTAGGACCACATCCCCATCTCTACTCCTGTTGTTTAAACATAATCCTCCTATAATTCTCCTCTCACAAAGGTTTCTTCAGGAGTCTGGGGGGGGGGGGAGTTGAGAGAGCTTTCACTACAATTTTCATTGTAATAAAAAGCCATCAAGACATTTGCTTTTTTTCCTCCTCTGTTTTCAACTTGCACAAGATTCTTTTTAAAAGCATTTTCTAAAATGTGCCTAAAGTAATCTTTTCCACAGGGAAACACAAACCCAACAAAACAGCCCTTTGTTTCAACTAACATTTAGCAAATAGAAAATAGAAATACCTGGCACAGGATCTTGGGCTTAAGGAAGTTGGGGAAGCCAAACTAACTTTCTCACATGGCCCCCACTTCACCCATCAGGGAACCTGAACACCCACTAATGGATTTCAGCATGCCCTGCGGGGCTGGTGGCCATGACATCACCAGTGCCAGCAGCCAGCATCTATAAAAGATCTTTCCTCCAGTGGGGGAACCACAAAAGAGAACCAAGAGCTGTCCTCCAGCCCATGACACGTCTACACTCTGCCAGCGATGCAGGTTGGAAAGCTCACTGGACCAGTAGTCAGGAAATGTCCGTCCCTGTGAGTATTCACAACTTGGCTCCATTGCCACTTGGCAGGGATATTGAAGGCAAAGGTGGACATCTCTGGAGAGAGAGTGTTGGCCTAAATCCCTTTCAAGACTGAGACTATAATTCCCTGATTCAGTAAGATCTAAGCTCTCGAGACACAGACTGTCTGAGTTATCCACACCGAACTCAGTTTCCTTGTCAGTAAATTAGAATGATTCCATCTACCTGTAAGGGTTGTTGCAAATAATGACAATACTACAGAATCCGACCATCTAACAGATACATATGATAGTTACCATGGTTCATTACCTGTGAAATCAAGAAACGGTATTAGGCAACCTGCAAGGGCTGGCTGGGGCGATACCACCGGCAGCTGAGCCCATAATCCTTCTCCCGAAAAACCCCTCCATGCTGGTAGAGCCCGTCTCCCCTATTCAGCCTCCACTAAGTCCAAGGTGTGGGTATGAGATGAGTTACGGCCAATGGGACACAAAGGAATGTTCTCTGGGGAAATTTGGAAACCAATAATTCAAATAAAAAAGGGAAACACATCCCTCCCACTTCTTCAGCAAGCCTTCATTATGTCCATCTGTGATTTGTGAAGCCATCACACTCAGACTGTGACTTGAGGAAACAGCTAAGCACCAAGTCCATGTGCTAAGAAAAGAGATGGAAGACATCTTGGTCCCGATTGTCAACGACTGCCACATACCCTCAACTGTTCAACTTCGCTGTACTCTTGTGGGAGTTAATGAAATGTCCTCCCTGCTCAAGGGGCTTTTTCTTGGGTCTTTTCTTACAGTAGGAGTATTCTACCTAAAACAGGTTCCCTCTGGTTCTACAACATTATGACTCAAGGTCCAATTTCTTAATATTATCATGCTGACAGGCTCCTACAATTGGATTTGACTTACCTTCCTTCAGCCTCTTGAAGACATGGATTAGACCAGTCTCTTCTCCCTCATAAATACCACTTTAACTGCCCCTGTGTCTGCACACATTACACTATGTCACCTTGGAATGCAGTCTTTCTCCTTTGTCTATTTACCTTCTCCTCTTTCTTTCAAGCTAAATTCAAGTCATAACTCCTCCAAAGTGACTGTCCTGACCACTTCTGGCACATAATATTTCTTCCTCACCCATTTCTGTAGCTCTCATGAGTTGCATCACATGGTTCATCTTAAAATCATGGAGCTGGAAAGAACAAGGTCCACCTGGTCTAACCTGCTGGATGCGGAAAGAATTTCATCAGATAACATTCGATAACAGAGATAATCATTCTATCTCAAGATTAAATAATTTTACCATCTCACAAGGGTAACCCACCAGGTTATTAAAAGATTAAAACAAAATGTGGCTCCTTGTAACTGTTATGCATGAGTCTCATTGGATCCTCTGGGCTGAGTCCTGGCCTTGCAACCTCATTTCAGAGCAAGAGTATCTCAAAGACAGAGGCATGGCCCTGTTCATAAGCCAAGTTCTCGGCACTTAACACAGCATCTGGCACATTCTAGGCAGTCAGCATATGTTAATGAATAAATGACAGATATGATTCTACCACCACTGCCAATGGGACCAAGGGTAAATCATGACACAACATGGACCAGATTTTCTCTTCTTCCCATTTTCATATTTATTTCCAGTGCTTATTTGAACTGGGGATACATAAACTCAGAAACTATATTATGACCATATTTGTCCATGGACATATAACATCAGAGAAAGCTAACTGCCTAGAGAGTGAGAGAAAAAAAATGAATGTGCAGAGAAAATTGAGAGGAGCTCTGCACAACCTCCCAGAGTTGAAGAGGGAGCTTTACAGAGCTCCCAAGTCTCCTCGTCCATTGATCCATGAGGCCTGGCTATTTGTGGATAGCCAGGATTGTGGATCCACCAGAGGACCCTGCATCTTACATCATTATAACAAATCCTATTGTTTTTCTTAAACAAGATGGAGTGGGCTTTTATTACTTACAACCAGAAGTTGGCTATTGCCTTGACCAGAACATATTAAAACAAAAGAGCAAAATCATACCTCTGGGACCTCCCAGACCATTCCACAACTCCCCTCCTTTTGCCCATTTAGGAAAATTGTCCACATCCTCTTTCTGAAGCAATAAACACTTGAGCAGACCAGCAGTCATAATCCCACTAGTCCTTGGAGAGTCTGGACAAATTCCATAGATAAGAATTCCCATGTGCTGCTCTTCTCTGAGTTCACAGGACATCCCTGCAGATGTTGGTGGCAGCCCTCAGTAAAAGGGCAGCTCTGACCCTGATTCCTTCTTCCCTGTCCTGGAGATCTGACTCTCTTCCTGCTGTCTTTTGGAATACTATCCTTTAAAAACCCTGACAGGATATCATCCTTCATAACCCTGTTCAAATTATATAGGCAGCTAGAAAAACCAAAATGTCAAGAAACTATAATGGCAAAGTGACAGACAGTCAAATATCTGGGATAGATGATGCCAACTTGTACCCCCCAATGATACCACATGAAAGACCATATGCTGCAGCAAACCACAAAACTCTCTCTGATCTTGACTCACTCATTCACTGTTTACTGGGTATTTGCCAGACTCCCTGGGTCCAAGTCTCCGTTTAATTCCTTACCAGCAATGTAATTAGCCCAGTGACATAACATCTCAGCACCTATGTTACCTTACCTCACCTGGAACATGGAGATAAGAGTAGTCTCTTTTTCATAGAGTTGTGGTGATGAGGAAGTAAATATATAAAAATACTTTAAACATATAGCACTAAAGAATGTTAATTAGCCTATCAGCCAGAAAAAGCTAGATTATGCTGCATTAACAATCAAACCCCAATAAAAGAGGTTATTTTGTTCTCATTCTGAATGTCCAATGTGGGTTGCCAACAGTGAGGGGTGGCTTTGGACACTGTAGTTGCACAAGAATACAAGCTAACAGAGTCTCCAACATCTTATAATGTTAGTCTCTCAATAAATGGCCCTAGAATTTCTGTTTAAGCCAACTTTTTTTTTTTTTTTTTTGCCTCTATAACCATTAGCCCCAATGAGAACAATTTTAGAGGAGAAAACATTTATTCAGTGTTCTTGGTTTCAAGGATCTCATTCCATAGATGGCCAACTCCATTGCTCAGGGCCTGAGGTAAGGGTGAACATCATGGTAGAAGGTGTGGAGGAAGCTCAGGACATAATAATCACAAAGCAGAGAGAGCATTCTGCTCATCAGGGACAGAATATGAAACCCAAACGCATACCTCCAAGTGACCTACCTCCCCAGCCACACCCTACAGTTACAGCCCAGTTAACCACTATCTAAGGATTTATGCACTGATTAGGTTAAGGCTCTCATAGCCCAGTAATTTCATCTCTGAACTTTCTCACACTGTCTCACATCTGAGCTCGTGGAGGACACCTCATATCTGAACCATAACAGTTCATATCAGAAGAATAGAGCACCATTTTCTGGTCCCCCCATCCCAGAACAGAGGATTGAATCAAGAGGTAATATGCCACTGAGCTACATCCCTAATCCATTTTTTAATTTTGAGACAGGGTCTTGCTAAGTTGTTTTGGGCCTCCCAAGTTGCTGAGGCTGGCCTGGTACTTTGAATTCTCTTGCCTCAGCCTCTCTGGTCACTGGGGATTATAGGTGTGCACCATTGCACCTGGTCATTTTTTAGTTCTTCAGTGAATCTACCCAGAAATGATCCAAATCATTTCTGCTTCTGTGACCAAAGCGATGCACACCTAACTTCACAAGGTGGGGAAATATGATTCTCACACACAGAGAAGAGGAGGAGAACTAAAAATACTGGTGAGCACTAACACCCACCACAACTATAACCATTACTCCATAGCAACCCCCATGCTATACCTCCGGGATTCGAAATTAATAGTTGTCCCTGACTTCTGGAAGTCTGTAGCAAATAAGCTATACATTTAAATAACTGATATGATATCTTTATATATACATCCTTGTTGGTTTATGGTGGACAAATGGCTTTAAATTCTCTCTCTCTCTCTCTCTCTCTCTCTCTCTGTGTGTGTGTGTGTGTGTGTCTAAAAGCAGAATTCATTTGTGTGGCTGAGCCTGGTGAACGTCAAAAATGCCAGGTTGTCCAATCCAGGGCTTCCATCAAGCCAGTCACCTGGTAGCAGGAAGAAGAGCCACCTGAAGAAAGGTCTAAGTTGACATGATGGTCGATAGCAGAGAAATTTTGAGTATCAGATTCATTACTCCTCCTCTACTGGGAAAACCAATGGGCAAAAGCTTTTTTGTGACCAACAAGATTTCTGCTGTTTGGGAAGATATTATTGTAAACAGAAAGAGCAATGTTAAAATGCACTTAGGAGCTTCAATAATGTGCAACAATTTTCTTAAAACTGCAATAGAAAAAAAAAAACCCAACTGAAACATGAAAATTTAAAGCCCTATTACCCGCATTTCACTGTGTAACATCCCACTTCCCATCATTTCTAACACGCATCTTAAGTGTGCTAATTGGAAAGGCTCTGCCGTGTATACAGCTCTGTTTTCCAGATGACAACTGCTTTGCTTTTATCACTGGGCTCAATACCAAGAGGGGAATCATTTTCAAAATTCAAAGCGTTTTGATCTGGCTGTGTCAACCGGCTGCCGGCACTCACTTGGTATTCTGTCTTAGAGAAAAAACACGAGCATTTCCGGTGGTGGGGCTGAGGCTGGAGAAGGGAAAGCAGCACTCTATGGCTGAGTGGGAGAAGGGCGACTCAAGACTCAAAACAAAAGAAAAGTCCAATAACACACTGATAAGCCTGCCAAAGTATTTCCCCCTGTAGGAATGCACACTAAATATGCTGCAAATGTTTACTGAAAAGAAAATCATTAACTAATAAATCCCAGGAAGGAACACTCAGTCAGCATGCATACCACCCAGGAAAACAAGCAGAGAGATGTTCTCAGTTTACAGTCCTCTCCTCCAAAATGACAAAAAAGTTGGGCAGATGACAGCTGATGTGTGGTCTGGCAAGTGACTCACGCCTATGAAAAAACTCCCCCCGCCCAAACAAGATTAACACATGCTTTTGTGAGTCGCTCCATGGTAGAGCCAAATCTACTGGACAGAAAAGCAGGATCTTCCAGGGCAAGATCCAGGAGCCTAGGAGAAGGAAGCTCTTCCTTTTCCCCTGCACAAAAGCTGCTCCTTAAACACTCTGCACATGCAGGACTAAAGACTAAGGGAAGGCTTTCAAACATTCCAATGAAAACAGAAACGTAAATTCCAGAATGACAACGCTTTCCAATGGTAACAAATGGATTAATTACTTGCATCGGGGGCTACATGCTTCAACTTTCACCATGGTGTTTAGGACAATGAAAATCCAGCATTGGGACCAAGCAGAGACTTTCCTAGAACAAGAACTAGAAGTCATATCTTGATCCTTTCTTCAGCATAGGAGCAAGCACAGTGTCATCAATGAAAGAAAGCAACAGGTCATAAAACTCTGTCCTTCAACGGGGGTTCATAATGGCGGAATTTTGTACTGCTGAAATGGCATGCACAGTTGTCTATAAGGCAAACAGAACCTAATAAAAATGTATATTGTTACGTGTTCTGGAGAATATCAATTTCTCAAGTGGACCAGAGGAGTAAAGGATCTTCACTCAAGATATGCCCAAAGAATGTCACTTCTTTTCTAATACAAATCTCAAACTCTTTGGGGGAAAAAAATGGGAGAGAGAGATCTAAGTGTATTATAACTTGCAAAGACTTCTAAATTTGGATCTCTGGTTCTAGAGCTTTATGAAGTGGCATAGAAATTGTTGAGAGTTTCCTAAAATATAGACTCTCAGCTTTAGCACAAAAGAGGCTGAGTGCAGCCCCAGGTGTCTGAGATGTAGACATTCCCAGAACCACACCTGCAGTAACACTGGTCGGGTGCTTCTACCTAGGGCTCAGCCCTACAGGCAGTTCTAAGGGGCCTCTTCCAGAAGAGAAGTCACATAAGCAGTGACCTCCTGAAGCTGTCAGCAACTCTACCTCCTCTTCCCAGAGTGCTAGATATTCTGTTGTCTTTGCATCATCTGACTTCAGATTTGCCAGGCCCTCAGTCTTTTGCCTGTTCCTATTCAACAAAAGCTGTTTCCATTCAACTCATCCTGCCAGGGTCGACTCTAACACCAGGGACACTCTCACCTTTCTGATGCTGTTCTGGAAGAGCCTGCCCTGGTTCCAGAAGCCACAGTGGTTCTCATCTAAGAAGCACTGGACTCTCCCCAGGTCTCTGACACTGCCACAACCTATACACATGTATGTGCCCCAATCGTTTCCTACCAATCAGCTTGACCCTGGCTGGGCTCCTCGTTGACCTGGAACAGAGTCAGAAAAACATGGCATGCCCATATAACCTAATCACTGTTGAACGAAAACAGGAAAAGGTATAGGGACATAGAGCCCATTCACTCCCCAGCATACAGAACACATGTTCCTGAATTTCAGTCACATGTTTACCTCCCAAGGAACTAGGAAACACACCCTATACAGATAATCAGGCTCCAAAAGAAAGTGTGTGTGAATAATGAAAACAAACAAAATATAGATTCCAGAAGCTCTGTCAATAATCACGAGCTGGATTCCCACTGCACCATTTAACTATAAATCCATACTCACTAAGGATTGTATCACAGATCATAAATACCTGTTTAAATCATGTCACCACATCCAGAATTGCCCCAGAAAAAAATCATTAATTGGCAAAGAAAGTTTGCAGTCTGGAAGGTAATGGTAATGAAATGTTCCTCTCTACATTTCCTACTCATGGTCAAAAGAGTAGAAAGAAATCTCTAAATATATATATTTGAACACACAATCATAAATATCTACCACCATTCCCAAAGACACTCTGCACGTGCTAATTTATACCAAGCTACTAACTTTTTGTTTCATGCTACATTGATGTGCTTGACAGTTTTTCGAAGAGTTTATAACTGCAGCAGTGTTGATCTTATTTAAAGAGAATATTAAATCAAATCCCTTGTCATCGGCATAAAATCTCCTATAGCATCAACAAAAGGCGGCCGTTTTTATTGATTCCCTGATACAAAAGACGCATGAAGCAGACTGATGCCCTTCTTCTCCCACCCTAAAAGAAAATCACAATTAAAGCTCCATGAAAACCATTAGTCATCAGAAAGGTCATTGTGGACTTCTCGTGGCATCCTAAAGGGAAACAATGTGTTTCACTTCAATGTCAAGGGTGAAGAGAAAAGAAAAAAAAAAATACTGTCTTTTCAGGGTGGGCATAACAGAGGGTACCATGAAGCCTCAAATAAATACTTGAGGTACCCAAAATCAAACTTCATAAGGTGTAATCCACATCATTCAATTCACTGTCCACATCTGTGATGTGGGAATTTCCAGGGGAACAGCTGATTTAAAAAAAAAAAAAATGCAGGCACACAACCAGATGTGCTCAGTTTTGCTGAATGAGCCAACACAGCAAGTAGATCTGTTTGAGGAGAAGGGCTTCCCTGTCCCTGACCAGCGGAGGCCCCATGACTATTCATCAGGCAGCAAAAGTGGTGGCAGCTCCATCTCAGAAGTGTGCAGGTCACAGCCCTCTCAGGCTGTAGCTTCCTTCCTTGTCAAGTATTGAACTAGGGTCTTGTTTATTTGAATTGATGAGCAAACAGGGTTACCCCTGCATGTGAGCTCTGGGAGTGAGAGGACAGCTCTCTGAATCTCAGTTTCCTTAACCCTGAAACAATAGGAGAACCACGTTGAGGAAGATTCTGAGAGAGCATCCAGGCTCAGCAGTTCCCAGGGGTACCAGAGGCAGCATGAGGCACCAGCACCAGCTCCTAGTCCTAAAATGCCAGTTCTAAAAAAATACCCTACCAGAACCCAATAGAACTGTGGGGACCAACCCATCAACTCATCCACGAGAAGCTTCTGCATCCTCAAGGAAGGCTCTCTACAAAGTCCAGACCTTGGTAGGACTTGAGGGTAAAGAAAATAGGATCATGAAGAAAAAAAATGGGAGCCAATCATTTAAATTCCATCTGTGTAGCACACATAGGGTCTTTAGAATCTCTTCCAAAAATATCCTACTCAGAGGGGAATATGTGCTATCTTCACCAAATGTCTTAAATTGATTTACCTAATAAGGAATTTCTAAGAACCTACTGTGCATCTCAGTAATGGGAAGCCATTGGAAAGGCAGCATTGCATAGCAGTTCAGAGTTCAGGCTGTGGGCTGAGGTTGCCACATTTTAAGACTCAACTCCCCTATTTGGTAACTGAGTGATTTTTGACAAGTTAACTAACCTCCCTGGGTCACAATATTTTCAGGTGGAAAATGAATACAATGATACGTTCCTCACAGTACTGTTTCAAACCCAGTAAGGGGCTCACACAGCATCTGTATTAGCAGCATTATGTCTCCTGCTCAGGGCCCCCCCTCAAAGCTCCAGATGCATATAGGCAGCCCTAACTGCATCCTCGTTAAGTTTCAAAGGCATGTTCAAAGTCAGCATGTATAGGACCCAGTTTGTAATCATCTCTCACATCCTACCAACCAGAACAAAGCAAATCCTACAAGGGATCCCCTTGTAACTGAATGTCCTACCAACCATCCCCTTATTACACCGTGTTGTACGAAACTGCTGTTTCTGCAGATCAGAAATGGAAGAATATTGGTGATTGCATAAAGTTCAACTCTATGGTTGAAAATTCAGAAACCTGGATGTCTCTTCGGCATCGCTTCCTCCTTCAGCCCTGCCAACTGGGTCTCCTCCTTCCCTCTTCACACCATCCACTTCCACCAGCACCATCTTGGTCCAAATCTCCACCATCCCCTGCCTGGACAGACTGTCACTGCTACCCCTTGTCCCCAATCACTCCAGCGTTCTGCAGCCAACATGACTTTACTAAACCCTGTGACTTCATCAGCTCCCTGCTTAAGACGCGTCAATGGCTGCTTGTGGCTCATGGAATGACATCCAGAAGCCCTCAGGTCTGCACTTGGCCTGGCCCACTGCCCTGCCCACTGCTCTGCACTCCAGCCACACAGGCCTCTGTGCATTTTCTAACAATGCCAACCCCCTCATTACCTAAGAGGCCATTTCCTCTACCCCTAACATGGTTCCATCCAGTTCGCGCTCAAACCCCAAACAAATATCACCACCTCCTTTAAAGGGCTTGTTTGTTAAAACACAAGCGGTACCAATGCACAGAGCCCTGCACTTCAGAGGACCCTCGTCATTTGATTGAATGCTCTACTGTGGCCATCTTGAAATTCCTGATAATTTTTTTTTAACAAGGAGCCCTGTGTTTTCCTTTTGCAATGGACCCTGAAAATGATAGGGGGGTCAGTTATAAGGACAGACAGGCTCTAACAGTTCAAACACCCCTTCACATTCCACCATAGTACCATGTGCACACCTCTGGGTGCCACCTGCCAGTCAACATCTTCACATGGTGTTGACTCCACAAATCCAGGACCCACACAGGAAATCACCCACAAAGGTGATTTTTTATTATAACCTCATCCCCACCCTGAACACACACCAGGCCATCAGTCAAAGTTAGCTGAACAGATATTACTATTGCCATTATCATTCGTTATACTTGTTAATACCATGAAGGCTGAGAACCCAGAGGGGAAGATAAGGTAGCAAAACAACATGGTGATGGGTGATTCTGAGTGCTCCTGAGAGGACTTGTCTGTGACCAGGGGATGTGGCTATGAAGGGTGCAGAGATGGCTTTGTGAAGGAGGTTAGAACAAGTCATACCTTAGAAGATGAGCCACATTTGGTAGGGAGGGGACACAGAAAGGCAGCCGCTTGAATAGCAGAATGAAAACACCACTGCAAGCCAGGAGATAGAAACCCATGGTGGCCACAGCACTGGCGCAGGGACTTCTTTGAAGAGCGCTCAGCTCAAACTGTGGAGAGCCTTGATCCCAGGCTGGAGAATTTATGTTTTCCTGCAGCAAATGTGGAGGCAATTAAGGCCGCATTTTAAGAAATTAGGGTTCTAGAAGCCTTAAAAGGTGTGAGCATCATTACTCCAGTAATTACATAAAGATGAATTTCTAGCGACGTACAAAACAAACAAAAGCACCCACAGTTAGAGCACAGTTTACAACACCTCTTTTTTGGAAGCAAATGTTAAAATGTGCCTAATGAAAACACGCTTTCATATCCTACAAATGCACATGAAGCACGCTAGACTTTTCAAAGTGCTTTCACACAACGAGGCATATAAATGGCTCTCAGCCACCTTTGACGCACCCCCTCGTCAATTGATCAAGTGTTTGGTCATCCCAGCTGACATCTTCCAGCTGGTACTGCCCCAGAAAGATGTTTCCCAGATGAAAGACACACATGCCTTCATCCAGAAGGCAGGGACATCTCATCTGCAGCTCCCCCGCATCAAAGCCTGAGATGCAAAAAGGAGGTGTTTATTCTACTCGGGGCTGTGGTGTCACTGCTTAAATTCACAAAGACAAAGGTGAATTTTCCTAAAAGTAAGAAGAATGCCCTTGAACAAATGAATAATTCACAAATGCCCACGTACCATGTGCCTCTGTAACAGGAACCCAATGGAGCAACCAAAACGTCCTTATTGTGATGTACAATAAGATCCAAATGTTCGAAAACTGCACTTAACTCATTACTCAGAAATAGGTCTCCATTTTGAGCAATGGACATATTTAATTTCAACTTGAAGACTAGGAAAAATGACATGTCTCTGTTTACACACTCCCTATTTAGAATCAACATAAATACAGGTATATTATGTTTTCCATCCACAGCAGATCAAAGAACGCCGTAATACTGTGAAGCTGTGGCATTATTCTGCCCCATTCCCACAGCCTCCTATATGAATTCTTGTCATTACATCAATTTAATCCCCTGCCATTTTAGGCCACTGTTCGTCAGGCTGAATGAAAAGCACAATAGCTGGCATTTGATGTGACGGCACTCCTTTCTCCAACCTACCTGCTTTAAAGCAGAAGTTTGTCGAATGCACGAAATTCCCTTTACAGCTCATTTGAGATGCATAAACAATCCCAAAGACAGAAAAGAACAAAAATGATCATTTGCCATTTTAAGGAGCTGGACTGCTCGGGAGAAGCACTAATTTCGGATGCTCTGCCACCGTCGGGTGATGCAGGCCATTCTGCCCCAACACTCCCCAGGCAGGCCTGGGGCTGCCCCAGCCAGGGGCCTGTCTGATCCACTGTGCCTCTGCTGTCCTCGAAAGGGCTCTACCTCTCCTGACACTGCTGGAGGGGAAATGCCGCTTTTCCTCCCTGCGCTGCACCACGCTCCACGCAGGAACCCTGGCCATATGCTCACCGCCCGCTCCATCTTACGCGATCCCTCAGCTTGCTGGGATTTAGAACAGCAGCAGCCACGGGACTGACCTCTAGCTAACGTCACAATGAATTGAGAGGTGAGAACATACCCTGCTCTACCACCCCACAGGGACTGCAGAGCTCACACAGGTAGAGGCCCAAAGCAGTACGGGGAAAATCAAATACTATGTCCACCTAACCAGAACAACCCTGGCACGGCCCCAAAATCGACTGTGGGATTCCTCTGCAGGCCTGAGGGGTCTTCTCTGTGGGGAAGGGACAGACACAGACCATGAAGACTTTTAAAAGTCTGAGTCACAGACCAGGAAGAGCTGCCTGGTCAAGGGATCTCAGTGTGGATTCTCTTCTCCAATTTCCAATGTTTAAAAATAAATTGACTGCAGCTAATACATAGGGCCCCTAGCACACAACAGACTAACCATGTCTCACAATCAACAGGTAATAACTGTGGCCTGCAATTTGTAAGGGGAACTCAGGGGCTTCTCAGGTGAACCACTTGTCGAGCCAAGAATGGAATAAAGGAAACTCAATGGATAGGTGATCAACTTTACCTGATCTGTCATCCAGAATCTTCTGAGGGTCTGTAGTTCCTTAACAATACATCATTGTACTGAGGAGTCTTCACAGAGACACGTTCAGTAATTACTACAGACGGACTGGAAGAAAATCCATAATCCTACCAGAATGTTCAAAGTCCTTCCTTTAAGGTCTCCCCTTACCCAGGATACTGACAGTTTGGGAACTAGTCCAGATCCAAAAAAAAATATATATATATATGAACAATGAACACAAAACCAATATATGAGATTTATCTGAGCCTTTAGGAACCCTACTAAGGCTCTTAAAATTACTTATTGTTCAGAAAAAAAAAATACTATGACCTCAATGATAAAATATCAGTCTATCCTCAAAGATAACACAGTAGCCTTAAAACTTTGGTATTAAAAAATTACAATGCTGAAACATGGACCCAAGTCAAAAAGTTTCTGTGATCTTCTGCATGGGTGAGCAGGTTTTCCCAAGTCACTTAGGTTCTTGACAGACACACACATTCATATTCATATAATTTCTCTTTTCCCCTCCCTCATTTTATAAAGCTCTACTATGAAAATACCACACACAGAAGTTTATTAAGCATAAAATGATGGTGACAGAGGTCACACAAGGCACCCAGCTTCTAGGGAACTACTGTCAGAACCACTGTCTCAAAAGTCCCTCTCATCACAATCTCAGCTGCCCAACACCACAGAATACTGAGCCTCTACACAGCCGCCACCTGCCCACCAATGCTCAAGTCCAACTCCACTTGTGACTTCTGTGGCCACGAGACCAAATTCATTGCCCAACTCAGGTGTGTGGAAATGTCCACTCCTTCAGCTTGACTCAAATGTTCATCATCAATCATCCCTCTTTAATATATACGGATCTCCAATGCTCCATCGGTCCTGCATGAAGTTGGAGTCTAGGCATCTCAGACACACAGCACTTCCGTCAGACAGTTCCTACAGGAGGACTACTCAGAGTGATGCCTTTATATACCCCAACCCTTTCATAGTCTTCTAGGGCTAAAAGAGACACCTATTCATTCACAGATGAGAAAACAGAAATCCACGGGGGTAACTCCCTTGGCTGTAGCCTCCCAGAAAATTCTTACTCCCCCCGCACTGGAGAAAGCAGGTACCCTGACCACAGGAACCTTCTGAACAACATCTGTGACAAGCATTAGTAAAAGAGCAGTCAAGGCAGAGGGATATGCTCCCCACCAGACTTGTTTCCTTATTTCAGGCCTAGCCGTTGCTGCCTGTTCATCACCTGCACTTACCCACTGTTCATGTCTGGAAGGGCCAAAATCATCCCTTATGCCTCTCAGAATATGCCACTCAGGTATGGGGACCTCTCCTCTCATGCACAGAGAAAATGCCCTTCCAACATTTAGTTTTGATCTAAGAAACTCTAACTGGCTGGAACAAAAGACCAACTCCTGTGCTGTGGAAGCCATCCATCTTCCCTACTTGCAAGTGCAGACTGCTGCCAGTCTGAATTCTATGACCACCCCCGACTCCCACCCACCACACACCCATGCCCCAGCAGTAAGCACCTCCCAGAGCAACCCCAGGGCCCCAGTCCTTGGGGACTCCAGCACACACACACACATCCTAGGGCTTTGCACACCAGGCGACCGGAAGGCAGACAGAAGGAGGAATCTTCAGCCAACACTGGGAGGAAAATCGAACCCTTGAAAATTGCAAAGCAAAAGATGCCAAGAGAGATTCCTCACTGTCGCAGCTGCTTACTATAGAAATCTCTTCTCATTTGGGGATGACATCGGCAGGCCTGATTTTTTGTCACCAGTCACTCCGCACTTGCCTTAATTATGCAGCACACCAACAGAAATTTTCTTTCTGATCACATAAATCACACCGCCTGACACCGGGCTCAATAGGCACCGCTAGAACAATGTGGTGAGAGCTATCGACTCCATCGCTCAAGTCCACAAGGTGTATCATTTAGCCAAGAGTGATAATTAGACGCAGAATATACTGAAAACTGTCAATAGGCATGTCAATAGGAGAACTCTTAGCATCTAACACCCAGTGAATCAATGGTGTTTTTCAGCTATAAAATCAAGAAAATGATAGCTTTCAAATGAATGGTGGAAAGGAAACAGGAGCCTCCTTGGGGAGGAATAAAACAGCTCAATTTTCCCTTACTGAGTGCCTCTCCAACTACCTCACTCAATGGAAAAGGTCACAGAGCATTACAGCAAAATATCTCTGAAACAAGATGTACAACAGCGCCGGGACATGACACACTGCCTGGGCACCCCACAAAGGCCTCGCCGTCTTTGACCTGACAGGAGAAGCAAATGGGTCAGCAGATGGCAGACCAGAACCAGAGGGGGAGCCCAGGGAAGGGGAGGCAGGCAGCGACTGAACTGCTGGGGAAAGAGGTGCTCCCTGCTCACCGAAAGACGAGGCTCTGTGCAGGGGTAGGTGGGGGTCTGAGTCCAAGCGTAGAGGAAATGGGCACTTGGATGGTGAACTGCTAAAAAGACCACCGCTTAGCAATGCACAACTGCATTTTACAATCAATGCAAATGTTAACAAACAATGCTAACATGCAGCTTCCTAGGCTCCAGTCACCACCCTAAGTACCGTTCTGCACAGGTGAACTTATTTTTCCTTGCCACAGTGTTATACAATTGATAGCACGGCTGCCTCCATTTTATAGGTGAAGAAACTGAGGCACAGAGAAGCTAAATAATTTGCACAACTACTCACAGCTATTAAGAGAGAGAGCTAGGATTTATATGCAGGCAGCCTGGGTCCAGAGACTACCCTCTCACCCACAGCATGATGACCTGGCAGCAGCCAATGATCCCTGCATTTTCCCCTTCCACAAGAGCAGGTGAAAGGCTGAATAGTACTGTCTTTTCCTGGGAAAGATGAGTCATTTTCTCATATGCAGAGGGAGACTGCAATCATGAGACTTGTGGAGCTTGTCACCATACCCTGAGCTTGCCAAGAGTCCTTACACACCATCACAACCTGAAAACTGCACCATCATTTTTGATTGGCAGATAAATAAACCAGGTCTTGGAGAAGGCTGGGAAATGCCTGTGATGGCACAGCTGAGGCTGAGACTGGGCTACAATTCAAACGGTCTGATTCCCAGGCTTGCTCTCACTCCCCAAACTCAAACTAAAGGCCAGCAGCAGCCTTTCTCTGAAAATGCAACAGGGACCACCACACCTTGTTATTTCTCAATAAATGACAGAGGAAGGGAGGAGACATGAAGAGGAGGCCCCGGAAAAGGAGCTAGAAACAAATACAAATACATAATATATTAATGCATGCATCTGAACAGGCTCACAGACAACTTTTCAGTAAGTAACAAATCACAAGAAGGTATGTGAGCTTCTACTTCTGGTTTCAGTCTAATATACTATTTATGTAACTGATTACTACGGCTTTCTTAGGGGTTCTTAATATATTAAATTGGTCAAGTATTTGTTACCAAGCCAAACTTTAAATCTAATTTGAGGTAGCATTTATTAAACAATTACTATGCACCAGGTACTAGGCTTAGTTCCTGTATTTAATAGGGTTTGTTTAATCTTCTTTGTTCTTGATGCTAACACTTAAGAAAAACCTTGTTGATGTGATAAAGCAACTCTACCAAAGACACTGCCTTCAGTAAAACAAATCAGCTGTGCATCTGAGGGCAGAATGGCAGTCTTGTAATTAGCTAATCATTAATGGACATTAGCCAGACGACATTTGCAATGACTTACAGAGCGGGGTGTGTGGCTAACAGACACACATAATCCAATACTTCTCCATGCCAGGGTTTCATACTAAGGTTGTCATTCTTACTCAAGTGTTCTTCTCTCAAACAGTTCCTTCAGACCCAGGCCAGCCATCTCAGGCCTCCCTGGTTGTAACTGCATCCTCCTCTCTCTGGGGGAGTCCAAAACAAAAGTTAGATGATGTAACTCTGCCCAGAATCATCCAGCGGCTGGCTATCCCACTCAGAGCCAATGACAAAGTTCCATGGGTTACCAGGACCCCCAGGGGCTCCTACTTGCTCCCTCAGCTCATTCCTGAGTCCTGCTTGGGGCTTTGCATTGGCTGTTCCCTCTGCCTGGTGTACTCTTCCCCGGATGCTTCCACGGAAGCTCTGTCATTCTTCCAGTCTCAGGACTGTCATCTCCCTCAACAGAGGTCCTACTTGGACACCCGATCTTCTTTGGTAAAGCACACACCAACACCCACGTGAGCTCTTGGGTATACTTCATTTTTTTTCATGACACGTATCACAAGTTGTCAACCAAAGAAACAAAAGGACCCAACTCACCAGCAAAAGAAAAATCAGACAATAGATCAAGTTGCTAAGATAATTCAAAATAAAGATATGAAGACCTTTTATTAGTGCACATCAATTATACAGAAGAGTAGGTTTCATTTGACATATCTGTACATGCATAGAACCTAATTTGGTTAATTCTACTCCTCAACATCTCTCCTTCCTTTCCTCCTCCCTCTCCTTGGACCCCTTCCTCTACCCTCGTGATTTCCTTTATATTTTCATGATATCCCCCAATTTTCTTTTTTGTCACTCTAACATCCACAAATGAGAGGAAACAAATGATACTTGTCTAAATCTGGTTTATTTTGCTTAACATGGGTCCATTCATTTTCCAGAAAATGACATAATTTCATTCTCTTTATGGCTGAATAAAACTCTATTGTGGGTATACATCACATTTCCTTCATCCATTCACCTGCTGATGAAGATCTAGGGTGATTCCATAACTTGGCTATTGCAAATTGTGCTGCAATAAACATGAGTATGCATGTGTCCCTAATGTATGATGACTTTTATTCTTTTGGATAAATATAGAGAAGCAGTATAGCTAGATCATAAGGTACTTCAATTTTCAGTTTTTTGAGGAACCTCCAGACTTATTGATAGGAAATTAGCACTTTAAAGAAGCTGTTATAAATATTTTCAAGAGCTCCATGGAAAGTAAACAAATTGGGGATGCAGGGACCTCAATAGAAAAAAATTAAATTACAAAGAGAACCAAGTTGAAATTTTCAATTCTGCTAATATTTCAATAAAACTGACCCAGATATATATTAGAAATGTATAAACATATTTCATATATATTAAATATATATACATATATGCACATATATACACACACATATATGTATGTATTTGTGTGTGTGTGTGTGTGTGTATATATATATATATATAGAGAGAGAGAGAGAGAGAGAGAGAGAGAGAGGGTGACATTGGGGACAGTGTGACAAAATGGATTAAAACAAAATAACAGAGCCTCAGTCAAATGTGGAACAATATTAAGTTGTGTAACATATGTGTAATTAGAATCCTGGACATTGAGAAGAAAAAATGAGACAAAAGCAATACTTGAACAAAATCTTCCCCAAACAAGGAGGGGAAAACATACCAATCAAAATGGCTTCATAAACTCCAAGCAGGACAAATACAAAGAAATACACAACAATTTTTTTTTTAGTTGTAGATAAAGACAATATCTTATGTGGTGCTGAGGATCGAACCCAGTGCCTCGCATATGTGAGGCAAGCACTCTGCCACTGAGCCACAATCCCAGCCCATACACAACAAATTTTGAAAATCAAATTTATAAAAATTTATAAAAAGGAAATCTTAAAAGTTCCTAGAGGACAAAGGCTATTATTATATTCAAGGAACAATAAAACAAACGATAGCTAACTCATCTTTAGAACAATGTATGTCAAGAGTCAATTGAAATATAACTTTAAAACACTTAACAAAAAAAATCAATAAAGAATGATACATCCAACAAGAATACGCTTTACAATTAAGACAAATTAAAGACCTTTAAAAATATGTCTACTGATAGTCAGCTTTTTGTCACTGTGACACAATACCCAAGAATATCAACTTGAAAAGAAGAAAGGTTTACTTTGGCTCATAGTTTCAGAGGTTTCAGTCTATGGCTGCTTGGGCCTGTTGCTATGGGCCTGTGGTGAGGCAGAACATTATGGTAGGGAATGCATGGTGGAGGGAATCTATTCACCTCATGATAGCCAAGAAGCAAAGAGAGAGGATGGGGCCAGGCTTTTAAAATCCCCTTCAAGGGCATGTCCCCGTTGACCAACTTCTTCCACTAGGCGGCACCTCCTGAAGGTTCCTCCACCTTCCGTTGGTGCCACAGGCTTGCAACCAAGCCCTCAGCATGTTGGCCTTCAGAGGACATTTAAGATCCAAACCCTAACAAACAGTAAGAATTCATCACCAGCAGTCCTTCCCTATATCAAAGTATGCTTCTTTTAAGGCTAAGAAAAGTGTTACCAGATGGAAAGCAGAGTATACAGAAAGAATGAAGAGTATCCAAAATGGTAAATATTTATCTAAAAATTTATACAAAAGATTACATTTTTCTGAATCTTTTAAAACGTTAACTGACAGTTTAATACAAAAATTGTAACAATGTATTATAGTATTTATTATAGAGATACAAAAATATATGACAAAATAGCACAAAAATGAAGGAAAGATAAATAGAATGGAATTTAGGTGGCTGCATTTATGTGAAGTTGTACAGTAATAACTCTGAGTAGGCTGGAAAATTAAGTGAAGCTGAGCATGCAAATTTTAATCTCTAAAGGAAACATAAAATAAAATAGCTAATAAACCATAAAGGGGATTAAAATAAAATACTAAAAAGTATCCAATTTATTCAAAGGAAGGTAAAAGGAAGAACAGAAAAACTAAAAACAGATGAGACAAACAGAAAATATCTTGCAAAATTGCAGACTAAAGCACAAATAAATGAATAACTACATGAAACACAAATGACTGAGCAGTATGATTAAAAAGATCATCAAACTGAATAAAACACAGACACAAATGAACGTTATCTACAAGGATGCATTTATAATATAAATATGCAAACAGCTTGAAAGTAAGATAAGAAAAAATATATGCAGAGAAAATGTAAGCTTTAAAAAATGCTGGTGTGGGTCTAGTAATATCAGAGAAGTAAACATGAAGACAGAGAATTACAAGAGATTTAAAGAAAGATGTTCCATAATGATTAGAGGGTCAGGTCACCAAGAAGGCTTACAAATGGTAACTGTGCTGATACTTACATGTATAACTTCAAAACAGTGTAAAAACTAGACAGATCTAAAAGAAGAAATCGGCAACTCCACAAACATGGTTAGATAATATCCCTTTCTCAGTAATAGACAGTACCTTGTAACCAAGCAAAATCCAGTTAAGGATATAACAGAGTTGAACAAGCTACTGATCAAATGGATCTGATTGATACTTGCAGAACACCACACCCAATAACTGCAGAATACACTTTTTTCAAGTAAACAAGGTATGTTCATAAAGATGGACCCAATGCTGTACCATGAAATAAATCTCATTAAATTTCCAAATATTAAATTCTTAAAGAGTAAATTCTCTGAGGAATACAGAATTAGAATTCAACAACAAATAAGACAGCTACAAAAACACAAATGTGTTCACTTCTAAAAAGTCACAGATGAAAATGGTTCACTTATAAAAAGTCATAGATGAAAAAAGGAATCACAAGCACAAAAGCACAATACAGAAAAATACACAGATGTAGCTGCAGTGGTGCTTTTCAGGAAAGGTTATAACTTTAGATCCTTTTAAATATGAACTCAGGTAAAAATGAAAAGCTTAACCTTATTTTCTAAGCTTCCATGTTAATAAGCTAAAAGAATAGCAAAGTAAGTAAAAAGAGGAGAAATCAATGAAATAAAAGATAAACAATAGAGAAAATTAACAAAGGCAAAAGCTGGCTCTTTTTAACCATTAGTAAAATTGATAAGCCCAGGAGAAAATCTTTATGACCTTGGGTTAGACAAAGACTTTTTTATATATATAACACTGAAAGCATAATCTATAAGAGGAAAAAATTGATAAATGAGACTTTTCAATATTAAAAACTTTTACGCTTCAAAGCATACCATTACAAAAGTGAAAGGACAAAACACAACTGGGAAGAAATGCCTGCAAAGTATGGGTTGGATATAGGAGTTGTGTTCACAATACATAAGAGACACTTAAACTTAACGATAAGACAAATAACCCACCTTGAAGAGGAGCCACGGAAAAAATGGGATATCTCAACCTCATGGATCAGAGAAATCAATATTGTGAAAATGACATACTACCCTAAGTAATCAAAGATTCAGTGCAATTCCAATCAAAATTCTAATGACTTTCTTCACAGAAAAAATAATCCTAACAGTCATATGGACCCATAAAAGACCCAGAATAGGGAAAGTGACAATACAAAGAAAAGGCTGAGAACATCACAGAATGTACGACAAAGCCACAGACACTAAAACAGCACGGTACTCATTTGATTTAAAAAAAAAAAAAAGATACATAGACCAATGGAACAGAATAGAGAACCCAGAAATCAATCAATAATCAATACACCTCACCTGGCCAACTGATTTCTTTTTTTAACAAAGGCACCAAGAACAAAGAGTGGAGAAAAGGGTTTATTCGAATAATGATGCTGGCAACCCTAGATAGATACATGCCCCAAAATGAAACTAGGTCCCTTTTCTCTAATTACAAAAATTAACTCAAAATGGATAAACCTGAAACTAAAATCACCACAAAAGGACATAAGGGAAACACTCTAAGACGTTGGTGTGGGCAACAATTTCATAGATAGGACCCCAAAAGCACAGTCAACAAAAGTAAAAATAGAGAATCGGGTTTCTATCAAACCAAGAAGCTTCTGTGCAGCAAAAGAAACAACAGATTCAGAGGCAAACTAAGGACATGAGAAAATATTTTCAAATGGTGCGTTCAACAAAGGTTTGATTTCCAAAAGATACAAAGTTTTGATTTCCAAAAGACATAAGAAATTCAAAATGATGCACACCAAAATATAACAAAAATAGCCAATTTTTTAAATGAGGTAGACAACTAAACAGACATGTCTTAAAAGAAGACATACGAACCACCAAAAAATACATGAAAAAATGTTTAGTTTCACTAATGATCAGAGAAATGCAAGTCAAAACCACAATGAGATACCATCTCGCTCCTGATAGAAAGACCAACATGAAAAAGACAAGAAATAACAAATTCAGGAAAGCATGTGGAGAAAAGGACACTCTCATACACTGTTGGAGGTAGTGCAAATTAGTACAGCCATTATGGAAAACATATGGACAGTCCTCAAAGTAGAACTACCATGTGACACGTAATTCAACAACTAGGAATATAGAGAAGTACCTGAAACCTTTGAACTAAAAAGATGTTCGCACCTCCATGTTTACTGTAGCACAATTTACAATAGCCAAAATACAAAACTGACCTAGATTTCCTTCAGTAGATGAATAAATAAAGAAAATATATTTACACCACGGAATCCTACTCAGTCAAAAAAAAAAAAAAGAACAAAATTCTGTCATTTGTAGCAATGTGGATGCAACTGGAGAACATGCTGAGTGAAGTAAATAATTTGCTGAAAGACAGATATCATATATCCTCACTCATGTAAGAAAACCAGTTAAGCAACCTGGTGGAAGTATAGAACATAATAATGATCACTACAGACAGGTACAGGGAAGGGGACAGGACAGAAAACAATGGTTGTATAACTATGTAATATTATTTTAAAATCACCAATCTGTACACTTAAAATATGTAATGTTAATGGTTCCTAAATACAACTATTAAAAATATTGATTAACTTCTAGCAAGATTGAACAAGAATTAAAAAAAGAAGATGACATTCATGAAGGAAAGAATTAAGAATTACTTTTAGGGACTGGAAAGGTTGTGAAGGATAATCCCATCAATTTTTACAGTCAATATGTTTTAATAATTATAATTTAAGATCCAAAATAAATAAAAATAAAAAGGAGCAATATATGAATAGATATTTCCCCAAAGAAGGGGTATGTATGGCCAATAAAAACACAAATATGTTCTACATCATTAGCCATTAGGGAAATACAAATTAAAACTACAATGAGATACATTATCACATACATGATGCAAAATTTTTAAAAGCCAAAATGAAACAGCATGGCTAAAATGAAAAAAGACAGAAAGTGACAAACATTAGAAGCTATGGAAACACTGGAGCTCTCATACATTAATGATGAAAGTATAAAATTTTGCAGCAATTTCAACAGTTTCTCTAAAATTTCAAGATATATTTGTCACACAATCCAGCAATTCTACTCCTTCACATCTATCAAAGTGAAATAAAACATATGTAGTTACAAATGCTTCTATTTTAGCAGCACTATTATAGCAGCCTCAAATTAGAAACAACCCAAATGTCATCAATGGATAGACAAACTGAACCCACTACATCCAGGAAATGGAACACTACTGAACAATACAAAGATATAGAGATCTGATAAAATGCCTCAATGTGGATGAGTCCAGAAAACATTAGGCTAAACGAGGAAGTCAAATACCAAAGACCATATATTATATAAACTCATCTGTATGAAATATACTAAAAAAGGCAAACCAATGAAAGCAGAAACAAGTTTATTGGTTATATAAACTGGAGTTAAGAATAGGAAGTGACTAAAAATAGACATGACAGATTAGGGGAGTGGTAATGGGAATATTCTGATATTCAGTTGAAACAATGGTTGTATAACTATGTAATATTACTTGAAAATCACCAATCTGTACACTTAAAATATGTAATATTAATGGTTCCTAAATACAACTATTAAAAATATTGATTAACCTCTAGCAAGATTGAACAAGAATTAAAAAAAAAAAAAGAAGACATTCATGAAGGAAGGAGGCTATCAGCAAAAGCCCACAGTCATTAGAAGGATAAGAAAATACTGTAAATAACTCTAACCCAATTAATTAAATTATTTAGATGAAATGGAAAAATTCCATAATAAAACAGATTTTTAACAAAACTGACACATGAAGAAAAAGAAAACCTCAACAGTCCTATATTTATTAAACAAATTAAATTTGTAATTTTTAAAACCTCTTAAAAGGAGATTGACAAGACCAAAAGGCTTCATTGGTCAATTCTACAAAAATTTTTAAGAAAAACCAACACCAAAATTACAGAAACTCTTTTAGAATACAGAAGAGAAAGGTACACATCCCAATTTATCTCGAGGTCAGTGAATGTAAACTTCATATCTAAATCTAAGACATTAGGAAAAAAGATTGCAATTTTCCATGAACATATCAAAAGCCCTTACAAAATACTAAACTGAATCTTAAAATACACAAAAAGAATAATACATCATGACCAAATCATGTTTATCCCTGAAATGTAAGATGAGCTTAATATTTGAAAATCTACGTATTTCATTTCACATCACAAAAATGAGAAAATTGATATGATCAATAGAAGGAAAAGCATCAGAAAAAATTACCTTTCATTTATTGTAAATTTGGAACAGAGAGGAAATTCTTCAGTCTCATTAAGAACATGTAAGAAAATCTATACCTGATGTAATACATATAGCAAAACATGGAAGATTTTCCTTCTAAGATTGACAAAATAAGATTTCTATTCTCTCTTCTATTCAGCATTATACTGAACAGAAAAATAAGACAAGAATTGAAACAAATACATGAAATCAGAAGATTACAAGTAAACTACTTTTATTCCTAGACAACATAATTGTTTATACAGAACTTCCTAATGAATTTTAAAACTAAAAGATTATAAATGAATTTATCAAGGTTTCTTGAAATTAAGTTCACACCCAAAAATCAACTATATTTCTTTATACTAGAAATTAAAGTATGTATAAGACCTCTACTAAAAACTATTAAACATCTGAATACTTAGAAAGAAATAATATTTTTGTGAATTATAAGACAATATTTTTAAGATATCAATTTTGTACAAATTGGTCTTTAATGCAATTCCATTTGAAATTCCACAGGCTTCCTCCTTCCCCATAAAATTTACAAGTTGATTCTCAAATTCATAAGGAAAACACAGAGGACCTAAAAGAAGCAAGAAACTTAAAAAGAAGTATAAATTTGAATGGTTCATATTCCCTAACTCCAAGACTCACTATAAAGCTACAGTAATAAAGGCAGTATGGCATTTCCAAAGCAAGAAAAAACAGATTAGTGGAACAAAACAAATTATCTAAAAATAGACCACATTTAAGGCCAATTCATTTTTTATAAAATTTCCAAAATCACTGAAGAGAGGGGGAAAAAAAGAGTTTAAAAGAAAACTTGGTACTAGAAAACTAAGTAAAACACATGGAAAAAGAATTAACCTTATCTCTTAATACATTAATTCCACAGGGACCAAACACCAAACATAATAGCTAAAATGCTAGATTCTAACAGAAAACATAGAATACATCACAACCTTGAAGGAAGTTGAACTTTTCTTAGAACACAGAAAACCATAATAAAAAAGGAAGTAAACTGTTTTTAAGTAGTAAACTTAACAAAATAAAACCTTCTGCCTATCAAAAAACACCACTAAGAAAATCAAAGGGCAACTGTAAGACTGAAAGAAATATTTGAAACAAATATACAGATGTAGGTATATAGAAATCAATAATAAAGAAAGACAACTCAATTTTTAAATGGCCAAAATACAACAGCGGGTTCACTAAACATAATATACAAATGTCCAGAAAACTCATGAACAGATGCTCAGCATCAGTGGTTATCAGGAAAATACAAACCACAATACAAACCACAATGAGACACTATTTTGCATCTACTGGAACTTACACAGTTGGAAAGAAACTTATGCAGTAAATGTTGGAGAGACACAGAGCAGTGCTGTCAACATTGCTGGTGAGAGCGTTAAGAGCACAACCACTGGATGGTGGCTCATCAGTTAGGATTAAGCTAACTTACCCCAAAAGCTGGCAATTACACTTCTGGGTATATTTCCTAAAAAAAAAAAAAAAAAAAAAAAAAAAACCTAGATCTACAAAAATAAAATGTTTCACATGACTCTCATAGTACCAAAAATGATAATCAAGACACATTCCCATCAGCAATAAACAAATTATTATGTATTTGCACTTTGGATAGGTATAACACTGCTGAATCTCAGAAATAAATGAAATAAAAAATATACAAAAGAGTGCACAATACATGATCCCAATTAAATGAAGTCCAAGAATAATTGCTGCCTGTGGGGATCATCTTCAAAGGTGCAAAGGGAAGTTTCTGAAATGAAATATTCAATATCTTGACTAAAGTGTGGTTACATCCCATATACATTAATTATGATCACCAAACAGTACACACAAGATCTGTGCAAATTTTACCTCAATAAAAAGAATAGTTGGTAGAGTATCAGTCAGGTAGAGTCTGAATGTACTGTATACACTGTAACAAACAGCCCCAAAACTTAGTAACTTAATTAAGCAGGAGTGAGTCTGCTAGCCAAACAGAACCTGCTAGCTGAATGTAGCCTGCTGCCTGTTTTTCTGCATAAAGTTTACTGGAACATATCCATGCCTTTTGTTCACATATATTTTTACAACTGTTTTGCCATTAGAAGGACAGAGTTGAGGAATTACAAAGGAGACTGCATGGTCCATAAACTAAAGTCTAAAATATTGTCTATAGGTCCTTTATAGAAAACGTTTGTTGACCCCTGGGTTAAAACCACAAAGGTTTATTTCTCACCCATGCTCCATGTTAACTGAGCATCATCTGGGAACAGGATCTAGTTGATGCATCTACAATGATACTGGTACCTGTGGCCAGGGAAAAAGAGCAAGCTCTAGGATCTTTCACCAGCGATCAAATGATTTGGCTCCAAGGTAACACATTACTTTTCCTCATCACTTCTGAGCCAGAACTACTCACAAAACCTCACTCACAATCCTACCATTCGTTTTTAAATATCCCTGAAAATGGAGGAGAACTGAGATATTTGCCAAATAGCACTAATGGCTACTACAATTAAACAGAGAATCAGTAAGTCTGGGTGTTTATTTTTAACATGCATAACCCCACTGAAATAGTACCTACTGGGTAAAGTTCTAATCATAAAAATTCCAAAAGTTGCCTCTAACTTTTCCCTTTAGCACCCATTTCACTTGTCAGAGCAGCCCAGAACACTGCTTTCATGATGAATCTGTAAATCTGTAATTTGGTCACACCAATGCAAATCAGTAGGCCTGGAGGTATACCCTTAAAACTCTGCTGTGCAACAGTGAGAGCACACAGGTCTCATCAATTTCACATTCAATATCCTTTAATAGGGCTCTCCCATCCTCAGTGACCCAGACTGTACCAACTCATCTCTCTCTGATGTGGGTTCAAAGTCAGGCTCTAAGTAGACAGAACACAGCCTATAATTACCCAAGCATATCCTGGGTTTCTGGATTCCATGTTCTTGCTCTGTGGCTTCCATGTTGGAATGTCCTCCACTATTGCTCTCACCCTCTAAGACTCAGTGCAGTCACTAACTTATCTACAGAAATTTCTGAGACCACCAGGCAAAGGGAACTGTACTGCTCTTGAACCAGGCCCAAACAAATAAACTCTCTAATTGCTGCTACTGGACCAAAGTTCCAAGTCACAGTACTTAAATGACCACTAACCTACATAGCTCTCACCAGCCTCCAGACAGGTCTCAAAACACTATTCTATTCACTCTTTGAGTCCTCATAATAACCTCTAGGCAGTACTAATATTTTCTTTATTTCACAGGAAAGAACACTGAGGCAAATGGATATTAATTATTTTGCATAAGCTCCCACAGGTGGTAAGCAGCAGAGCTGGAATTTGACCCTAGACTCACTAGTAAGCCTGGAGGTATACTCTTAAAACTATGCTATGCAATGGTGAGAGCATCAGGTCTGTCCCCTTGGGGAGTACAAGGTTTTTAATAGAAGAAAAAGAAAAACAGCACCTCATTCCTTTTTTGTACCCCCAAGAAAGCCTGAAACCTAAGCATCTGGGCAATAGTAGCTGGATAGTAATTGGAATTGAAATAAATAAGACCTTTATTATGGTCTGGATATGACATGTTGCCCCCAAAGCCCCTGAGTTAGTGCAGAAATGTTCAGAAGTAAAATGACTGGATTATGACAGCAGTAACCTAATCAGCCCATCCTAGTTTAATGGGTGATAATTGTAAGATGAAACATGGCTAGAAGAGGTGGGTGAACCCTTGTAGGCTTGTTCTTTCCCGTGCCCCACCCTACCCTGCTTTCTGATCCCTCCATGAGCTGAACAGCTTTCCTCAACTGGATCCTTTGGCCATGATGCTCTGCCTCACCTTAGGCCCAGAGCAATGGACTGGACCAGCCATGGACTGAACCTCTGAACTTGTGAGCCCAAATAAACTTCTGTTCTAAGTTGTTCTTATTGGGTATTGTGGTCACACCAATGCAAAGCTGACCAACACAACCCTGGATCCCCCAAATCAACCTTTCTGCTAAACAAAGTCCTCCAGACTAATGGCCTTAAGGAAATAGACAGCTAACTGCCATATGTTTCATTGTCCTGGACCCCAGCCCTTCCTCCAGGGCTGATGGCCAACTTGAAAAGACAGCAGGGACCCAAATTAAAGACTATTAGAAAAGAAGCTACTCACTCAGAACATTTTGAGAATCCTGAATATTTGGGAAAGTAAAAATGTTTCTTCTCTCTGCAGGAAACAGAATAAAGCTTTCCTAAAAGTTTTTTCTCCCTCACATAATTATGCTTTAAATTGTTAATAGCTATAATTATGCAAGATGGCATTGTTGTGCTTGTAATTTTTCCTATTCCCCTTGGTATTTATTGATGATAAATGGCTTTATTAAAAAATGATGATAATTACCTTGTTTGGTTATATATCAATATAGTTTCAGTTTTTCTTTATTACCACTTATAGAATTTTATAGATTACCAACATTTAGTTCTTTTATTGGTTTATATTCTCTTGATAAAACTGGGAGTGAAATTAACAATTTCATCCCTTCTTTTCCTGACCCCTCCCACCCCATCCCAAATCTGTCAAGAAAACAATCTAGAACAATCTTTTCATGTAGGAGGTTATGAGTTTTACTACTACATAAATTCAAACAATTTTAGCAGTAGACCTCAAACTTATCCCTAAGGGCCAGAGTTATCACCAAAATGTGAAAAGTGAGGGGCCCTGAGCCCCCACTATGTCTCACAGAGTCAGCACTCCTAGTCCAAAATGAACCCCTTCTGTTGGAACCAAGGCTTGAAGGCTGCTAAATTAACTATAAGAGGATCATATAGGCAAATAGCTCTTGGGTAGCTCCATGTCCAGAGAAACTCCTCTGGGATCTATTTTGAGTCCTCCGTGGAGTTTTTCAACCTGTGAAATGCTAAGACTACACATCTCTTTGTTTAGGGTCCCCCACTGGGAATGGCCCAGTTCACATTTCAGGAAAACACAAACGCAGTCAAATCAATGATCCAAACGTAAGTTGCCCATGATTCTTTGTAAACAGTGCATTTGGCAGCATTCTTTATAAGAAAGTGAAGTCTGAACCTTCAGCACTGAGAAGGGGAACAGTACACACCCATGTGGTACTTTTTAAGTTAGATGGTGTGGAGGGAGAGGAACACAAGGAAAAGAACGTCATATTGGAAGTTAGACCAAACCAGTCCAACCAAGGGCCATGTTCTTTGAATCCCCTCTCCTTTCTGCAAAAAAAAAAAAAAAAAAAAAAAAAAAAAAAAAAAAAAAAAAAAAGATTACCAGCAGGCCAGGATTACTGCAAGGATAGCCTCGCACATACTTGTTGTTTAATAGGTATAAGCATATTTTCTTTTCTTCCAGGCCAGTGTTTTCAAATTGGAGGTGACTCTGCCACCTCCTCCCAGAAATTTAGTGATATCTAGAGACTTTTTTTTTTTGTGATCACAAATTGGGGAGGGCCATTCTACTGGCACCCACTGGGTAGAGTTCAAGGATGCTGCCGAATATCCTACAATGCACAGGATGGCACCACAACAAACAACTACGTGGGCCAAAATGTTATCAGTGCAAACACTGAGAAATCTTATTCTAGACTAGTGTGAAATAATCTTTTCATTATGGTTGCTTCTTCTTCATAGTTTATGTCTCTTTAATGAAAGAAGCAAAGATTTACTGAGAATCTACCATGCGTATAACTCTGGGGTAGGCACATAGTTAACAACCTCATGTATTTGCTTGCCTACCGTCATTTTCCCAAAGTAATTTCCACCCTCAAATATTGTCCACCGCTATGACTATCAAACCATGGCTTCTCCTTTCTTCTTGATGCTATTCTCAGAGGCCATGAAGTCAGACATGCTGTGTGTCAGAGCAAAGACCTGTATTAATCAACAATTCCAAATATAGCAACAGCAGTTTGAAAATCAAAGAATGGGCCTTGGGGACATCAATATTTGCATGTTCATAATAAATACTTAACTACACATCTGTGCAATGTTCAATATAGTTGGGGAGAAAAAGAACATTTATGTTGATTTTTGTCAAGTTCTACAACCAAAGCATCTGATGTACTAAAGAAATGTAACTGAAGAGTCATAAAGTTTATTTTAAATACATTTGTAATGTGCACTTAAGAAATGGAGACATGTTTGATTTACTCTGGGGTTTTTTTAACCATCAATTAGCTTATACACCTGCCCCTGGGGTGGCAGAGGTAGTAGTAGTAGTATTGGTATTGTCGTTGTTATTATTTTTTCAGTCTATGAATTAGACATCCATTGCTTTCCTATCTGATGTCTACAACTCAGTGATCCTATATTTAATGTTCAAGGCCCACCTTCGTGTTTCATTCTTCTTTATATAGAGATATATGTATATGTATGTGAATGTATATGTTTGTGTATATGTGTGTATATACAGAGAGACACCCCTCTCCATGAGCAGAAACCCCTGATTACCATTTATTGTGGGCTCTGCTGTAAGTACTTGGAAGTCACAGTCTCATCTTGTTGTCATAGAGCCCCTACAGAAACAGATGATATCCCCTTCCCCATTGTACAGGGGGAAAGTATGGAGACAGGTTAAGTAACGTGGCAAAAGTCACACCACCGCTACAAGGTATCAGAATGAGTGTTCAAAAATCTGGTCTGTGTCTGGTTCCAAAATCTATGCTCATTGTAATCACTATTCTAGAAGGAAACATCCAAGACACCTGGTGAGCATTCTTTGTAGAGAGCTAAGCTATGAGCATATCCTTTGATCCAGAAAATCTACCTTCAAGAAGGAATCATCCTCAAACTCTAGTTCATGTGCAAAAACATGTAAAACTAGCCTCTGCACAATTTGAAATGGAGTCAAGAAGCAAACACCTAAACAGGGCAAGTAGAGCTTTTCTATGGAGTACAAAGTGGGGAGAATGTGACAAAGAGTACTTTGCTTAGACATTATCCACTCATCCCTCTTCCTTGGTAACAGAACCCTGATTTTACTCTGGGTGGCGCTGCACCCAGATGGAAGGTTACATTCCCTGTGCTGCAGCCAAGGACAGGTATGTGCTGGTAAATTGTGAACAATCAGCTCCCTCTTACACAAATTTCTGTGGCGTAAATTTGCTCATGGGGGCCAATTGAAGGCCAAGTTGAGGTCAAATGACTTGGAAATACTTCAAAAGATGTAACAATTGGCTTTCGGAACCTAAGATGAGCTGGCTTCAGCACATGACTGGCTCGGGCTACACAACAGGACATAAGCATATGTGTCCCTCCTTGAGAATGGGACAGATAAAGAGCATGTAACTTTTGCATTTCTGCTTCTTCCTCCTTCCTGCTTGGGATGTGGATAATATGAATGGAATGCCATGGTTACCCCAAACCATGAAAACAACTTAGAAATTGAAGGCCACCGCTAAGAATGGTGGTATAGAAAGACATAAGGCACAGAAGCCAGAAGAAGCCTTGTATCCATTGACCTCATGAAGCTAACTAAGAACACTGGCCAGCTGCCTGCTGCCTCTGGGGAACTGGGGAACTCCACTCTCTCTCTTTTTTTTTAAGAAACTCAATTTTCATTTTAAGTCACTATTATTTTGTTTTTTTATCATATGCTACCTAATACAGAGACTTTCAAACCTGGCTATCACATCTCTATAACTCATAACTTTTATAATGAAATTTTTATTATAATCTTATTTGTAAATTAAAGAAATGTTTTAAAGGGTCAAGTATGTTTCCAGGTTGCCCTTTCTGACCGTGCACACATGGTGAAGGGCAGCAAGGGTAGGGAGACCCAGGGAAATCACAGGCCTGGCACACAAATCAATAATGTGGGCACATCCTGAAAACGAAAGGGACAGATGGAATCCAACCAAGTCCATCAACTGACAAAAAGATTTTTGGCCAAGTAAGATTGGAAGGCCTCCTGAGGTAAGCCTCAGGTGAAATATCCTGCAGGTAATGGGGGAAAGCACAGGATGTACTTCCAGGCTGGTGAACCCCACTCAGAAAAGTGCCCAGGAAGCATGAAAATAGGGAGTAAAGGTAGCAAGACACCATCTCCAGCTCCAACATCAAGGGATCCCCATTAAGGTGTCCCCATGAAGGGGACCCAGAGATGGTAACAAAGAAGCAGAATATCGAGCCACCAGGCATGGGGCTGTACCAGAAAATATAGAACCTACTCAAGCCTCCCGGTCCCAGTGTCCTAGGAGAGAGGGCTGCCAATAGTAACCTGGTGGTTGAGGAAGACCTCAGGGACAGCAGATATAAATCTAATGGGGTCTTCATGATCACATTCCCCCAGGTGGTCACAAAGATTACAGTGACGGTGACAGACTGAAAAGTCAATCATTGTGTGATTCTTCTGCTGTGTCTTACACCAAATAACTGCAGAATCAATTTAGGATTCATTTTTTTAAGACCATGTCAAGTCACTAGGCTTTTAGTACATCCTGTGTGGCCAAGGGGAGGGTGGGTATTATGGAAGAGATAAGAAGGATAGATCCCTGTTCCAAAGATGCCATAACCTACACGGAAAATGAGTTGCTCATAGTTCAAAACATATGAAGAACCTCCATCTATGTTCATATGCACATTCAAACCTTGATGGTTATGACTTCAGAGAAAAGGCAAAGTGGAGAGCAAAACCTGTTCAGGGGCAGGAAGATATGGGTCCCCTGCCGAGTCTTGACAGACAGATAACATTTGAGCCAGAAAAAAAAAAAATAGGAAGAATATATTTCAGCAAATAATTAGTGATAAACGAACATATTCTCAATGAACAGTAATAGTAAAAAAGAGAAGTAAACTGGGAGAAGGAAAGGATAATCCTGAACAATCATGGATTATCATGTTGGGAAGGAAAGTAGAAATTGCTCATCTGTTCATTCATAAATTCATCAACAGATAATAGATGGATACTGATCAGGTTCTAGAACCTCAACTAACAAACTATTGACTCCTGAACAACAGGGGAGCACCTGGAGGAAAACTATTAGACAACTCCTGCTCATTGGAACTGAATGAAAATCCATGTTTCTCAAACTGCCTGATATGGGGAAATGCCTAGATTTTTCTGTATATAACTGGAGTGGGGAGAGTTAATAACTAGCTTAGAAGTAATGAGACCATTCTTTGGGATAAGACATCTTTCCTGTTGAGTCCACTTTGGCCTCCTGAGTATTCCAACTCTCACGACATCAATGGTGCCTTGAACATAGTGTATGCCCGATAAATATTTGTTTGTGGATCTTGCTTCCTGTCTGCAAAGACCCATGCAATGGTAGGCTAGGGTTTTTCAGTTGTCCAAGGTGCCAGACAACAACTTAAGTCCATGGCATGAGTCCTCTTGGAGGTGGTGGCATATTTTTTACAATGTTTGATGAAATTGAGGGCAGGGGTCAGAGATGCTTACAGCAAGAACCATTAATAGGCATTGGTATTTAAAACATAAGTGACTCTGGCTTTAAGTAAATGTTTCATATCCAATAAAGAAGGCTAAGTATCTATCATTCTGATAGATTGCTATAAATGAAACATTAGAGAGGCTCTTAAACACCTTGTTTTAGATCTTCATTACCTGAAATTAATCTTGAGCAGAATATCACACCCAATATGGCTGAACTCCATTAAGTAGCCAGTGAGATAACATAGGCTAAGCTTTGTCTAATAACAGCATAATCAGGAAGGAATCCAATGGGACAATATCACTTCTGCAGCCCAAAAGCCCTGCAAGCCAGAGCAGTAGAGAATGCTTTCTAGAAATTTCCAAATGTAACTATCAAGCCCCTGGAGACGACACAGGATAGTCTCACAGTCTCTTCCAAAAAGCAACACAGGGGCCATGATTATTGTTTAACTAGCATTACTAAATAAGGGGAGACTAGTGAGATCATGACTCACCTGTGCTGCCTCACCTGAGAGCAGTGAGAAACTTTGCTGACTCCAGATCCCTTTCAGGACTTCTACAAAATCATCAGTGTTGGTGAAAATGTCTCTGGAAATGTCCTAGGGCAATTTCTATCAATATGCAGAAGGAAACCAAAAGCTCAGGATGACATAAATTCAGAGCATAGAGAAGGAGGAGGCACAAGTACAACTAATACACTCAGCTAAAAACACTCAGTGCAAAACAAAACAAAACAAAAAATTCAGTGCAAATTTTCATGTTGAGGTTTGGATATGAGGTGTCCCCCAAAATCTTATGTGTGAGACAATGCAAGAATGTTCACAGGTAAAGTGGTTAGGTTATGGAATTGTAACCAAATCCGTGAATCAATCTACTGATATGGGTTGTAACTGTAGGCAATTAGGGCATGGCTAGAGAAGATAGGTCACTGGACTTGTCTTTGGGGTATATATTTTGTCCCTGGTGAGAAGATGTCTCTCTCTGCATCCTATTACAATGTCCTGAGCTGCTTTCCTTCTCCTTGCCCTTCTACCATCATGTTCTTCTGCCTTACCTTTGACCCAGAGCTATGGAGTTGGCTGCCCCTGGACTGAAACCCTGAAACCATGAGCCATGAGCCAAATAAACTTTTCCTCCTCAAAATTGTTCTTATCAGGTATTTTGGTCACAGCAATGAAAAAGCTGACTAAAACACTTCAAGAATGATGATAACTCAAACCCCCAAGAAACAGAGATACTCGCCCCACAATATTGATTTACACAAATGCATGCCACATATGTGTCCAGAGACTTCTGCAGAGCCACGCCATGTACCCATAAACAGAGATCATGTGGACTTTATCATTCATGAAGCACTTGGAGAACGTAGCTAAGCAGTATTCCTTCAACATTTGCCTTTAAGCCCAGCAAGAAAAAACTATTTGCCAGACAATACCATGAAACCTACTTTTCAATGGGTTATTTAATAAAGAAAAAATTTTAATAAAGTAATAAAAATATAAGGCTCTTCTGAATCAGCGTTGTCCCCAAGACCATCTCACTCCTCTAGCAATCAGAGGGTGGAGATGGGAAGCAACAACAGTAACTGTCTAGCTACAGTATGGAAGTCTTAGAAACCCTGGCTCAAAATTCCTCCAGCAGGAAAGTTTCTCCAAAAATGAAAACAACATTTCACTCTAGTATACCATCATCATGCACTACTGTATCTAAACATGCTTCTTCCTTTGACACATCTGGCCCACTTGAATTTCAGCATTATTTACCTTTCCTAATCCACCAATCAATTATTCCTAGTAATCATAGTTAACATGTATACACAAGGTACTCTTTTACTTGCTTTGGTCTTTCTATATTAACTCCATCATCCTAACTTCATTCTAAGAAAAGTACTATTGCTACCCCCTCTAAAGAAGTGAGGAAAAGGCGGCTCAGGAAGGCAATTAACTGTGCTGCCTGCAGTCACACAGCAATTAAGTGGAAGTCTTGTGATCTGTACTTAGCAATTTGACTCCATCAATCCTGCTTTTCATCCCAACACTGTCCTGTATAGGCTTTGTGTGTTTATTCCCCAGGTGAATAAGATGAACCCGTATGTACAATCTAGAGAGTAACATTAAGGAAAACTGAGTGTTCTTGGACACATTTGTCCCCAGTTCCTTCCATCTCATTCCTTATTCCTAGTATTTAGCAATTAGATATTTCTTCTGCCCTCTCAAAATATGCTATGGCCACAAGATATCCCAGCGTGCACCGGCATGACATGAAATGGACAATTTGTTTACTTTGACCACAAGGCATGTTCTTGATATTAACATCTTAGCTGGTGTTCTAGGTATTAGGCATTTTGCTTGACTAAAAGAAATTAACACTTGCTGGCCACATGTCGGGTGATGTGCTCCAAGCTTTCGACTTCATCCTTCTCTTGAATTATAGAAACAGATCCACCAAAGGTAATTTGTGGAATCTCATTTTTAGAGAAAATAAACAAACTCAAAAAGGTCCAAATTTATATCCTGGTCAGGGAGGATCACCTACAAGTGATGGCATGTAGATTTACACCAAAACCTGACCTGAAGCTCAGGCTGTTGCTACAGCAGCTCAGCGTGCTAGGTAACAGATATCATACCCTTTAAAACCAGAAACTATTCTTACATTTGTTTTTTGTTTTTTTTTTCCTCCCTCTGAGCAATGAGTCTTTACAGATTTACTGGTTGTTAAATGCTACTGACTCTAGCTAATTCCCAAATTAACTAGATTCCTTTCGGAGCTTGTAAAATGTGCTACACACTCAACTTCCGAATTTAGCGTGCAAGATGATAACCACTGCAGCAAGAATGGAGCAACTTTCTTGTTAGAACAATGCACGCCCAAAAGCCTCCCTTTAATTTCTACCTTCTTTTACGAGGACTGTGTGAGCGAGGACACACCTAGGATACCGCATATTAATTTCAACACAGCTAATACCCAAAATGTCCCACCAATTTACTCTTCACTGACAATGTTAAAAGAAAATGATTTATGCAGATCAATCATCTCGCTCATCAAGTCCTACCCTGACAGCCAGCCTTCATCATTGCTATTTAAAAGGCACTGCTGACAGAAAAGACCGACTCTTTGATTAAGGGCCCTGTCTGGCTAACCTTTTATTTGAAGAATGATTGCCGCTGAGTGACAAATACTTTTCCATTCATTTCAAGGCAAAGATATTGACATTCAAATTCTTGATGGCTACACTGAGCAGATGCCACTGTTGGCAAGAGGCATGAGAGCAACAGCAGGTACGCCATGGCTCTGGGGCAAGGGGAGAAAGAATAAAATGAAAAGCAAGCACACAGTGCTGGCTAAAGATCCTCAACAAGTGAGCACTGTGGTCTCAGTCAGATCCTCCTTCCTTGCAGTTATTAAAGGAGAGCTGTTTGTAGTTTCACCCCAGTTCTCTTCTTAAAAGTGCCCTTGCTTTACCTTGACCTTACTGGGAACTGCAAAGGCCCTGTGGACTACAAGAAAAAGAGCCCATGAGTTCTCAACCCTAGGGACTCTTCTCCACCCTGAACTGTAAATCCCAGCAGACCTCAGGCACAAAGGAATGGCCAGGACCTTGGGTGACTAAATACAAATAGAAGGAGCTCTGAAGACTCACCCTTTTAAAAAAAGAAAAACAGGAAGACTTTATCCCCATCTGCTAAATAGGAAAAAAAAAAAAAAAGAAACAAAAAACAATGAGGCAGAGATTGATAGAGCAAAAAAAGAAAAACAGCTTTTTTTTTTAAAGGCAATTTTTCTAATCCATTTCAAGTGCATTTAGATCTTGATCAGCATCATATATATAATATGCACATACCTTCACAATGGGATTATGTTGCTTGTTTTTATTTCTTAAATGCAAAATATTACCTTAAAGGGAAGTGGGGAAATTATGGATTAAGGAAGCTATTTGTGACAAGAGCCATCACAAAGCCTCAAGATTAATCATTTCCAGGAACAAAGTGAAAATACCCCAGCAGGTCATCAACCATTTCTTTCAAATCCTGCAGAGGTGCAATGTTCTAGTCTTACAAGCATGCTTCACAAGGGAGAGGGTATCCAAGAAAAACAGCAGTTCTAAGCCTCCAACAAAGTCCCCACAGTGAAATAGGCAGGGACAGCGAAGGTTCCACCAGAATCTTCTCTCCTGTCACTCCAGGACCCCACAGGAGTGACCTAGGCAGCAGAGTAGAGGAAAACTATAGGACTTCAGAAGGACAGAAAACCCACATTTGGCCGGGTGTGGTGGCACACACCTGTAATCCCAGAGGCTTGGGAGGCTGAGGCAGGAGGAATGTGAGTTCAAAGCCAGCTTCAGCAACTTATGGAGGGCCTAAGCAACTCAATGAGACCCTGTCTCTAAATAAAATACCAAAAAGTGCTAGGGATGTGGCTCAGTGCCCCTGAGTTCAATCCCCAGTACCAAAAAAAAAAAAAAAAAAAAAAAGAAAAGAAAGAAAAGAAAACCTATATTGAAAACAATCTCTGCTACATATTAACTAAGAGCTCTGGAGCACATTACCTCCTAATTCCCTATTATCCTACCTGCAAAATGGGATGAGTCTGTCTACTTCGTAGGGTTGTCTGTAGATATTAAAAAATACAAAGCAACTTTCCTTTATCTAAACCCTCCTCCCCTACTTTTCTTAGTTCATCTCTGCTCACTGGTTTATATAAAAAGAGTCCATGAGGGGTACGAGAAAAATGATGTACAATTACTGCCCTACTTCCTCACTGTGTTACAATGGGAACAAATGAGATAATGTTGACATTAAAGCACTTTATACATTTTAAATCGATATAGAAAGGTTCGCTGTGGTTACTATTGTGCTCCACAAACAGGATACTCCAATCCATTTTGATCTTTTTCCTTATTTGTTTCTCCCATCTATATTTCACATGGTGAACACTAAATCAATAACCAATTAATCAATAATCATAAAATCATCTACATTTCTTAGAACTCTTAGTTGCTTCTGCAGCTGACACTTTTCCCATAAGAAAAATTTATCAGAGGTTATTGTGAAGCAGGCATCGGGACAAGGAAGAAACATCAGTCCAGTTAAGCAAGGAGACAAAGAGGTGACTTCCATATTGTATTACATAGTACACAGGACAATGACAGGCCAACAAGGAAGAGCATGACCCCCTGGGGAGGTCGGGGAAGATTTACTGCAATAGTGTTAGTGCAAGTCCTCACCCAGAGTCAAAAGGAGAGGTGGCACTGCAGGGAAGGAGTGCCAGGCGTGAAGGAGGAGGCCTGAGAGATCACCATGCTCCTGGAGGGACAAGGGAAGTTCATGTCGGACTATCAGTTCAACACACGGTCCTCTACGCAGTGGGGAGCATGAACTTGAAGCTGCTGTCATATAGCTCCTGGTTCAGAAACGTCACTGTCATGAAAGGTTGGACACATCCAGGGTGTCTACTCTGTGCTAGAAATTGGAGTCACAGAGATGTAAAAGTCTCTCTGTCGAGAGACCTCTGGGCCATGGGAAAAGATGCTTCCTGGCTCTTGGCAGTATGTAAGCAGGGGCTCCACAGGGACACGGCTCAACCCACCTGCACTGGTACCTAAGGCATCGTGCCAGGTCTGGGACCTGCACTTCACACCTGATGTGATAGTGAAGGTGCCTGCTCAGCTGCTTGGACCTACTGTTTGGTTTCTATGGACTCTGGTGCCAGTCACAGATGGCCTACTTGCACTTTCAGAGCTGTGCCCTCCAGCGCTCTGTCTTCCCTTGCAGACACAAGCCTGCTGCTGTCTTTCTTTGACTGTCTGTCTGCCTGTGGCTCCTGAAAGCATCTCTCAAAGTGAGTAGGCTCTATTCCAAGCCTCTACCCCTTGCTCCCTGTACTGAAGCTGCAATACAGGTGCAGCCACAACAGTGCTATGTGTTCACTAAATCTTATGTCATTGTCATTTAAAACAATGTGGGTTTCTGGTCAATACAGAAAAAAAAAAAAAGATTTAAGACATTCCCAAGCCTGGCTCTTAAAAATATCTTAGTGCAAATCTTTAAACCAGGTAGCCTGGAACAACAGGAATTTATTCTCTCACTTTTATGGATACCAGAAATCCAAAGTCCAATGTGAACAAGGCCATATTCCCTCCAAGGGCTCAAGAGGGAGAATCCTTCAGTTTCTGGTGGTTCCTGGCATTCCTTGTCATGAGTGGCAGTATAACTCCAATCTCTACTCTGTCTTCACATTCCCTTGTGTATCTGTGTCAAAGCCTCCCTCCCCTTTTTCCAATAAAGACACCAGCTATTAGATTTAGGGCCTACTCTAAATCCAGGTTGATTTCATCTCAAGATCCTTATGTAATTCTATGTACAAAGACCCTATTTCCAAATAAGTCCACATTTGAGGTTCCAGACAAGAATTTGTCTGGGAGTCACTATTGAACCCAGGATGCCTCTCTTGCTACCTTGGAGGTCTCATGATCCAGATGGAGTAGTAAAACCTCAAGTCTTCAGCCAGCCAGATCCCCAGGTAACCAGGTGAAATCCAGTTCCCCAATACTGACCCTCACTGGGTATGTAAGCTGAGCAGGAAATGAAACCTTGTGGTGGGAAGCCACTGAGATTTCAGGGTTAACTTGTTACAACAGCAAAGCCCAGCTGAGCTTGGCTACCTCTCCAAGCATGGTGCCCTAGCTCTGCAACTCAGGTGCTGTTTACAGGCCTAGGGCTAACACCAAGTGTTTTCATTTGGCTTCGTTCTTTGCTCAAAAGCCCTTTTAGGTTGCTCTTGCTGAATGTCCTAGGAATTTCTCCCAGAGCTTTGCTTGGCTTGGTCTGCCTGTTTGGGAGGGTTCTTGTTTTCCCTGGGTAGTATAATTAGGCTTTTGCTGATAACATCACTGTTTTCTGTACTGGTCCCGAGGAGAATGTGGTAGCCAATGGTAGTTAGCTTTTGCTTTTATGGGGTGGGAGAGAGGAGGAAAGGGGTCAAAAATGAATGTTTTCCTGCTAAATTCATCAAAAAATCAACCAAGAAAAACAGTAGCCAGGGTCCCTTTCTTACCCAAGTGAAAAGGTTTTAGTTATGCTGTTTTTGGTTAAAATTTTCAATTCTGTAAACTTCTTAGCTATGATACTTTGAAATGTTACATATTATCACAGAGCCCTAGTTCTCCCACTTTAAAAAAAAAAAAAGTGGGTTAATGCCATCTTTCCTAGGTGGCTATGATGATTAAATAATAAACCCACTTTTAGCTGTGTGCACTGATCACAGTAGTTCCCAGGTAAATATGAACTTCCTTTGTTCCTATAAACAAGCCAATATATCCCCTCTTGGATCTTCTTCCCTCTGGGGCAAGGTAAGAGCTAAGTTGGTGTGAATCCATGATCTTTAGCACTGGTCTTGACTATCCTTGGTGCAGAAGCATTCTCTGGCTTTTCTCTGGTTCATTCTTTCAGATAGTACTAATCTATTCCTTGGAAACAAAAGCAAAACAGTGGATAGACTAACTAATCTCTTTAACCAAGTGAGATTTGCTCTTGAATATTTCATGAAAGTTCATTCTGATCCTAGAGTTTGACTGAAAGCTCTCTGAAAGTCAGGATTGTGTCTTATCCTGCCTCTATAAGTCCCACAGTCAGCATGATGCCAAAGTGACCAGGTGTCCCCTGCCCCATACTCACTGACCAACCACACAGAAAGAAGGACTGGGTTGTTCCCATAGTTAAGACAGTATTTGGCCTCCAATAATGGATGTGCCAAATGAATGGGCAAGCACCAGTAAGCAGAGCAAAGAGGAGGTAGCAGAAGTCAAAACACTTCAGTAATCGATCACAAAGAGGGAAGATTCAACTCCACTCTGCAGATTTGCTGGGTCTCTCCAGAAACAGATCAACCTCATAGTCTGTTTACTATATCCTCCCTAGCTGGATCCGCAAAATTTGCTCTTACAGTGGTGTAAATATTTAAATTACATGTTATATGTTGTATAGTATATATTAGATAATGTATGTATTATAGATAAACATGCAATATAGATCTACAGCACCTACTTTGTGCTGGGCACTGTTATGCTTTACATATATATGAGCTAATTTAGTCTTCACAAGTACACAGCATAGGTGCATTTTTGTTTTTGTAGTACAGGGGATTGAATCCAGAGGTACTTTGCCACTGAGCTACATCCCCAGCCATTCTCATTTTTTATTTTGAAACAGAGTCTAAGTTGCCCAGGCTGATCTTGAACTTTTGATCCTCCTGCCTCATCCCCTCAAGCAGCCAGGATTTTAGGTATGTGCCACAGCACCCAGCCCACATAGGTGCTACTGTTATCATCATCTTACAAAGATGAGACAGCAGTCCAGAGAGGTTAACTTCCTCAGAATCACAGAGCTGGCAAGTAGCAATGCCAGAATTCAGATCCTGCCAGTCTGGCTCTGGACCCCATGCTCTTAGCCACCAGGCCACACGGCCACTCCAGCAGACAAGGGAGTAGAAAAGTGAGCCCCTCATCAGGAGGCTGTCACACCTAAAAAGACTGTGAAGAGAGAGCCCTTGAACAAAAGAAGCTTGTTGTGAGAGCAGACACGGAGCCCCTGCTGCAATGGGACAGACCTATATAAGAAAAGAGCTGCAATGACACATCTTAGTGATAACAGGACCAAGATTCAAGCAAGCCTTTAAATGGATATCATTGGTCTGAGATGGGCTAACCCATGATTAACACCCTGAATCCCTGTAGCATATGGGGGCCCAGAGCACACAAAGAAAATGAAAGGGGCCAAGGAAAGGGTTCAGAAAACCTAGTTGAGTTTGCCTAGAGCCACATCTTTAATATACAAACTGCTAGGGGCCAGGGACAGCCAGCTTTCCCACCAGCCTTGCAAAACTCTGCCGCCCATACCTTCCTCTTGTTTACCATTACTGAATAAATCATTTCAGTCTCCTCCAGCTTTGGCCCTGCTCCACCATAAACAGAGTAAACCAGGACTCCTCACTCAAGGCTGTCATCAAAAGCAGAGGGCACAGTGTTCTCTCCCAGACTCTGCAGCCCTCACGGGCAATGTCCCCTCCTCCCTCCTTAGGCATATCGGAATGAGCAACATTTGACTGTTGATTCTTTCATCTCTGCGGCTTTGAAAACCTCAAACGTCATATCGGATCTACAACAAAGAGCAGGGACTTCAGGGGTTGACAGCACGGCCGTAATTAAAGACAACCATCAATGAGCTGCCATGTTAAACAATGCCACGTTATAGCTGCTCCAAAACCAACTGTTTACCTTTCAGGCATTTCTATGGAAAGGTTTAAACAGGTGCAGTTTAAATTGTTTTCATAAAAGATATGCAAACAGGAGATTTCTTCTCCCTGAGACAGGGTGAAATGTACAGTACACTATTCTCTCACTAATAATGTCCAGTTGATGTACTCATGAGGAATAATCTCTAGTGGCCATTAAGAATATGGATTTCATTGGAATTTTTATGAGGATACAATGAAAGATGGAAGGGGAAACAATTCAAAAATGTCTCCTTAAGTTGCTTCTGGCCCTTGGACCTCAGTTTTCCCCTTTCTAAAATAAGAAGGTTGCATATTAGCATATGTTGACACACAGAACCCTTTTCTCAAATCAAGTCCAACAGATGAAATAGAAAATCTTAAGTTTTGAGAGTGGCTCAGGGTCCTTCCTGCTCCATTATGCCCCTTAAAGATTTCTAGAACTCAGAACCACTGACTTTTAAGTGAGTATCTTTGTGAGTTCTTCTAGGATCAAAACTCTTTGATGGCTGTGCATGGTGGTACACACCTGTAATCCCAGCAACTCAGGAGGCTCATGCAGGAGGATCATGAGTTCAAAGCCAGCCTAAGCAACTTAGTGAGGCTCTAAGCGACTCAGTGAGACTGTCTCTAAATAAAATATAAAAAATGGGCTGGGGATGTGGCTCAGTCAAGGACCCCTGGGTTTAGGGTTCAATCCCTGGTATCAAAACAAAACAATAAAACTCTATGATGAAGAAGGAAAAGAAGAATCAGCAATTTAAAACACTTAATTCCATCTGTGGTCTACAATGTTTTGCTTACTGTTCAGCATCTAAACAGCACTGAGCAGATGTGTTCTGAGTCCCCAAATAACAAAGCAAGTGCTAAAGAGCTGTTGCTCTGCTTCTCCTTGAGTTTCCTTTAGAGCTAACTACACCAACAGGAAAGGGAAAGAGGCCGAGTTAAAGCACATCACCGTGCTCTCCTAGCTTGCTCACTGAACTCTTTCCTGGGTGTTCACAGCCTGTGCATCATCCTGGCACCCAGTAGGTCCAATGTGAGCAGAATGAATGTGCTCACTGCACAACATAATCCCATGCCAGTCCCCCTGAGGTCTGCTTGTCCTATTTCTAAATCCACCCATATGCTGGAGACCTCCAGAGATTTTTGGAGTTCTTGGAAAATAATTCAAAAACAGCCAGGAGCATTGCTGTCTTGGATGATGCCATAAGACAAGGTGGAGAGAAGAAGCAACCAAGAAACCCCTGGGGAGCAATGTGAACAGAGCTTCCTCTGTGGGGTTCAGGTATTAAAGCTGCCAACAGGACATCGACCCCTGGCAGAATTTCTCAAAACCTGAAGCTATGACATTGGTAGATTAAGTGACAGGAGTCAGGAGTCATCACTTGTTTCTTTGTGTTTGTCTGGGGCACACCAGAAGAAACGTGAAGGCTGAATCTGACCACTTTCTATAAAAATTATATGAAGACTCCTTTATGGCCACATCCAATCCCCTTGAGAGTCCTTTCCCAGCGGGGCTCCACGAAATCTCCAAAGATGAAGATCCAACCACCAGGAACCTCACTTCTACGAAGGGAAGGCTGACAGTTCCAGTCGAGGAGGAAAGAGCCAAGTAAAGGTAGATGAAACAGAAACCCTTCCTGACTCAGGCTGGGCCAGAGGATCCTCCCCTCCCTCCCTCACTGACATCGCCTTGCTTCCTGCCAGGCTGGAGAGCAGCATTTGGAAAACAATGACCCTTTATGGAGAGTTTTCATACCAGTTTAAAGTTCTAAAACTCAAAGAGCCAATAATGACGGAGCTGGAGAAAGCTTCCCTCCAGGATCTGGGGAACCCTCTTTGGGCAGTTTGCATTTAGTGGAAATATCTTCTTCTTTAAAATGTCAGTTGTCTTTTGCTGTTTTCAGAAGGAAACCAGACATAAGTAAAGCAAAAAAAAAAAAAAGTGTTTGAGATAGGCTACTGATTACTGGTTTACTTTTTAAGCTGAGAAACAACACTGTCTTCCAAGGATGGTTACATTATGGTAATATCCTTTCTCATAAATTTACTCTTATCCTTCTGCTCGTCTATAAAACAGCCTGCTCCTCATCTAGACTTGGCCCGCATACAGAACTTTTAACTTAAAATATCTAACAATATGTCATATCCACCAGATACATGACAGCTATTCCTAAGATACATAATATTATTAATTGTTTTTGAATATAATTGAACTGTTATGAATCCAAAAAGTATAAAAATGACATTGAGTCATCAACAGTTCTTGAAACATTATATACACAAAAGAAGAAATACTAACAAGTCCAACACTACTCATAATTTCAAAATTATACCCTTTGAAGCCAAAATGACATTAAGAGAAACAGAAAGGATGGAAGAACTTAAAAATAAAAATTGTAACGCTTGAAAATATTAAACTTGCCTTCTGATAAAAATTAAGTGTGAGGTAAATTATTTTTTATGTTTGCAGAACTGTCAAATAATGTGCTGCCTCCTTAACGATTTAAGGAGACAGGGCTGGAGCATGTGGAGAGATCTGGAAGGTATACACAATGCCAAAGGAATGAGACTGACTTCAACTTATTCAGATTCTCTTAGCTGAGCACCTCCTCTGAACTTTGATAAGCATCATGGAGGCTAGGAAAACAAACAGACTAAGCCCAAAGAGCTTAGGTGCCCACCGAGAAGAGGAGAGACACCGGCATTTTTAAAAATAGTTCAGCAAAACTATCTTTTATTAAATGCCCAAATAAAAAGTTCTGGTAGGTACTGTGGGGGCCAGGGGTTAGCGCAGGAAGACATCAATGTGGGCCAGCATAGCTGAGGAGGCTCCATGTAAAAGTTCCAACTTCAGCTTCTTAAAGACCGAGTCTCATTTTGGAAGGTCTGAAGGAAGCCAGAGAGTGTGTTTACAACAGGGAGGCTTCTCAAACAGCAGCTTAAAGGTTGAAACCAGGATAACATGGGGGGAAGGACGGCTGACGTGAGTAGCCCAGCCAAAGGCCTGGGCTGCGGGCCTCCCTCATTCCAAGGACATGCAAAACATCCATCTTGTTCCTTCTCCCCCATGGTTTCTCAGGCCAGCTTCATTAAGAGTCCCTCAGGACTCAGAACTCTGAGGTCCCCAGTGTCCTCCTCTCACCAGGTTTGCTCCACTAGGACCCAAACAGGACTCTAGTAGGTTTATCAGCAGAAGTGACAAATTTCCTTCCCCCTGCTCCAAGGACAGTGCTTGATTTCAGAACCCATCCAACTGGTCAGAACTGAAAGTTCTCCTTCACATTCCTACACAGCACCTCTGCACTGCCCTAACACCAGTGATTCTCCAGCACTTTGACCCGACTTTGAGGCCAGGGATGCTGCCACACATCCTTCCATACGTGGCAATGCCCCCCACCACAAAGAATGTTCTGACCTAACGTGTCCATAGTGGTGAGGTTGAGATGGAATGAATATAAACATTGGTGATATTTTTCTGAACAAATTTATTTTAACAAGATGGAGAACTTGACGTTTTCTTTCCATTAACCTCACCCAGACCTATCCACTTGCAACTTACCCCAAATTCCAAAGTGCTCCCCAGAGCAAAATTGCCTAATCCAGGCAACCCTGACTATTTTCTCCACCCTGCAGCAACAACAACAAAAACAAACATCCCACTATGAGAGAGCTACACCGAGGGCAGAGCCTCAATGCCTGGGAAATGGACTCTCCACCCCTACAAATGAAACACTCGCACCTCAACCCAAAAGCCAGCACTTATTTTTTTTTTTTTTAATCTTTTGTGTCCTTCCAAATCTAGACACACTTTAAAGCACTTACATTTTAATAGGGAGGAACTTCATTATCCAAATATTTTCCCTTTGAGTACTGTCAGTTGGAGGTTTGCATAGGGAACAATGGCCATTGTACTCTAAGATATTCACAAGTTTTAATAGAAAACTAGTTCCCAGTCAAACATCCCTTCCAGTGGCATCCATCCCTGACACTTGTATCAACAGTTTAAGCATAGACTGTGATCAAATATTATATAAGCCCAGAGCACAACTCAACTGCAAAGAAACTGAAACTTTGTCAAAATATGTGGGGCTTCATCAGCTCAGTTGAAAATGACAGAAAAACACTCAAATTACGTGCACGGTCATAGATCCTGCATTCTGAGATAAGTGAACAAACAAAATTCAAGGGGATAACAGAAGTTTATGAAACATTTAAATGTTAAAGGATTAAGAAAGACTCTTAAAAAATTTATAAAGTCCTACTTTTGGAAAAAAAAACTTTTATGATTATAAAATAATAGCAAGCAGGAAGTAAAAGATATACTGTACCAGCATTGTAATTCTGTGAGGGAATTTATGAAGAAAATTAATATTTGAATTTTTTGTTCTGATTAAATTATACTAGCAATTATATAATCTTATGTATATAAATTTTGGTTATACACACACACACACACACACACACACACATACTTTTTTAATTTTCTTTTTTAGTTGTAGTTGGACACAATACCTTTATTTATTTATTTCCATGTGGTGCTGAGGATTGAACCCAGCGCCTCACACATGCTAGGCGAGCGCTCTACCACTGAGCCACAAACCCAGTCAGTACACATATACTTTTTTAAAGTTGCAGTTTTCAAGATTGAATGACCAACTTTTTCTCCCACATTTACTATTACAGGCTGCTTTCCGATTCAGGTGATTCACCTTAGGTGGTCCTTTACTTGCACTAATGACTCTGATACCACAGACCACCCCCTGAAAATCCAGACCTCTTGAGGCGAAAGCAGAGCTAGCAGACAGGCAGAGCATCTTTCCCAATGTCACCTCAGTGCCCAAGCTGACAATATGAGCCCTTCATTACCTCTGTTCATTAGAGACCGCACTTCCATCTGACAACCACAACTAACTCCCAAAAAGTGGGGACTAGGAGATATAAAGAAAGCTGAGCATTCCAACAAAGGCGCCCCCAGATTCCGTCACTCTCAGAACAAAGTCCTAATCCCTCACCTGCGCTCACCAGGCCCTGACCGCCCTGACTCCTGCGGCCTCTTCACCCTCATCTGCCATCTCTCTTCATCAGTCTGTAACCAGGCACTCCATGTCCGCCCTGGTCCTGGAACCTGCCAAGACTTTTCATATGCCACGGCCTTTGCTTGATAGTCCTCTGTCTGCAATGTGCTTCCCAGGACTTTCCATCCTGATCCACAAGTCTCTGCAAATCCCCTCCCAAGATGACCTTTCTTACCAGCCTATTCTAAGTACCCTCAGAGGTACTCCAATGTGTAGAAAAAGTTTTTATTAAAAGGATAAACAAAAGAATGAATTACTCTGCTGTCAGACGGGGGAGGGAGAGAGGACTGATGGATGAGTTCATGGATGGACAGCTGGACAGACAGAAAGCAGGAGAGAGCTAGCCCTGGCAGGAGTTAGCCAATATCTGCTGTCAATAGCCATTATCCCCTATGGCCATTTTCCAAGCAATTGTTTCTCTCCCTTGGATCATTTGAGACCGAATCAGTGAATCCAGAGCTAGGCAGGGAAGAGCCAGATTAAGGTCACTGCACTAACCCCCAGGGACAGCTCCCCATCATCCATTTTCTCATGCTTTGTGTCAAGTCTTATTTCCAGCCCCTCCAGTGGCCAGGCGTCTATTACCTCCCCATAGACGCATCTACACACTCTCCCCATTGTGAAATTTGTCCTAATTTTCCCAGCCTAAATTCCTCTCTGCTTAACTTCACCCCATTACTCACAGCTATCTCCCTGTGGACCACAGCGAACGACAACTCTGTGGAACTCACTTTCTCTTCCTGGCTTCCCACAACTTCCCAGTCCAGGTCCCTATTCCTTGAGGAAATACCATGACATGAGACTCACACAATAAGAGTTTACACAAATGTTCTGAATTAGAACTTGGTCTTCACCACGAGCCCCACCACACCCATCCTTCTTTCTCATCCATCATTCCCTCACCCCATCCCACCTCCCCAGCCTCCAGCAGGCCCAATGGGCTCCTATTTTTCTAATATGCAGCTCTTTCAAAAAAGAGTTCTATGTTTAAATGTACACAGACTATTTCTGGAAGGCTACACAAGAAGCCATTAACGGCAATGACTTTGGGGAAGAAAGAGCTATGAGAGAAATGACTAACTTTCTTCTATACCTTTTCGTGCTGTTTGAATGTTTAATGGTGTACCATATTTTTAAGTGGTGGTAGAACACACATTAACATAAAATTTACCATCATATCCCACTTTTAAGTAAGTATTTTAGTGACAATAAGTACATTTACATTATTGTACAATGATCACCACTTTATATGTAAAACTTTTTCAATGAAAAATATACACGTTAAATTTTTAAAAGCATCGTCCCTGATCAAGTGTAACACAAGACAAAGAGAAACAGGATGGTATGCCCAAGTAATAGAAAACAAATTTCCATGTTCCTTGGCCATTTTTGTTATGTTAAAAACTTCAAGGGGCTGAGGTTGTGGCTCAGTGGTAGAAGGTTCACCTAGCATGTGCGAGGCACTGGGTTTGATCCTCAGCACCACATTAAACTAAATAAAAAAAATAAAGGTATTGTGTCCTACTACAACTAAAAAATTTTTTTTAAAAACTCCAAAACATAGGAGGACAGCACTCAATAAATTAAAAAAAAAAATTTAAGGGAGAAAAGGAATGAAATACAAATAAATAAATAAATTCAGCTTTACATCCAGTCCTCTCTGCCATCCTTCTGATAATGATGAACCCAAAATAAGTACATGTGTTTGCATTCAAGTATAGAGAAGAGACATCTTAACAAAACAGAATTATGGTGATCACAGCAGTTTGTGAAAAAAATTATTAGCTTTATTACCATGAAAGTAGTTTGAATAGGAGTCTTCCAGCTGTTAAATCTGATCATCAGAACACTGCCAATTTTCTCGGCCACATAGTCTTTTTGTGCAGTGCAGAATGTGTTGCAATTAAGGGATTTTCTCACTTCTTAATAATTCTCAGATCTGGAGGGCTTTTTTACTTTTATTCATTTATTTATTTATGTTGTAAATAGCAATCCAAGTAATGGTACCATACTGGCTCCTTTGCTATAATTCCATGACTTGTGGAAGTGGTAGCAACAGCCACTTCCTGTGAGGATGGTGATTTTGTGCATGTCTGTGGTAGCTGCACTTTGGACAGTGTCCCCACTTTGGCTAAGCATCCCCTGTCTGACAGCATAAAGGCTGCAACAAACCTCTGATTGTAATTTCTGAAATCAAAACACTTCCTTAAGTCCCACACATTTCATAGGACATGTTCACTTTGCCTGTCCCTGATGGGTTCCAGCTCCTGTTAAGTCTGACTCCTCCTTGAACTCAATGTTCTTTCAACAGTGATAACTCAGTTCTGAATTGCAGGCTCTGGCTGATTCAAGGAAAGCTAGTTTTCTGAAACAGGGTACATCTGGGGGACTTGTTGTGGTTGGTTATTCAAAAAACCCTAAATCATTTTTATTTGGGAATTCAGAATTATCCCACATATTTATTCCAATTCTTTCTCTTTCACACACACAGACTTACACACAATCACACAGTTGCTTTTTATATTATAGAACCTCGAAGAGCCACCTAGCTATTGGAGTCAGGTATCATGACGTGACATACAGTCATCTCTTGTAGGTAGAGAAAGACTAATTCAACAGAAGCTGAGACTAAGCACCACATTCAGAGAAAAGGCACAAAGAGAAATACCTACATGTCTAACTCTAGCTGGAGACTCTGCAAATGGCACATGAACTAAAATGGAAAATAACAGCATGGTATAGATGATAAAATACTAGAGTAGGATCTGGATATTACATCCAAATCCCAACTTCAGTGTTTACCATCTAGATGTCTTTACTTAAGTAAGTTACAACCTGGTAGTTCCCTTACCCATAAAATGGAATGATTATAATTCATCTCATATACAGGTGTTTATGGGAATAAAATAGACAATGCACAGCAGAGAAATTACTAAGGTTATTTGTACAATAATCTATTCCATTTCTTTCCTATAGAGGTTCCTCCTATAAAGTACACCAATGAGTGAACATGGGCTGCCCGATACTGATGCCAACCCAACTTCTGGGATGGGTGAGACGTGGACACCAGGGCCATCAGGGGCTGTAATCGATTACTATTGCTGCTATAACAAATAACCAAATACTTGGTGGATTATATCAACAGATATTTATTCTCCCACAGTCTGGAAACCAGAAGTCTTACAGACGAATCTCCAAGGCTCTAGAGGAATATCTGATCTTGGCTTCTTCCGGCTCCTCCTGCCTATCGGCACTCCACAGCACTCTAGTCTCCAAGGACAGCATCTTCACACGCACTCTATCTTCATATCACTTTCTCCTGCATGGGGATCAGATCTCTCTCTCTCTACTTCCTCATAAGGATACATGTGGTTACATTTGGACCTACCTGTATAATCCAGGGTAATTTCCCATCTCAAAATCCTTAGCTTTATCACATATGTGAAGACATCACCATATAAGGTAACATTTATAGGTTCCAGGGATAAGGATTTGACATAGCAGGGATAAGGGATAGATAGGGGTACCACAGGCACCAAAGACAGAAAATATAAATAGATCAGGAGAAGACCCTACTCAAATAATTTTTTAAAAAATTCCAAGTGCCCCCGGAAGTAGAAATTACATGAAGTTTTTAGCTTAATTTCTATTGGTGGATGAATGACTTCCTGAATCATTAAATGGACATGAACTGGGTTTGGTGGGGGTAGAGGGTGGAATGGAATGGTGAGACTTCCAGGGTATGTTTGCAAGTAGATAGGAGGCATTAGAAAGCATGCAATCCCTAGAGAGGGCTTGGAAGGAGCACAAAGACATTCCTCTCATTTCACATCTGAGCTGAGAACGGTGCCCATATACAGGCCACAAGGGCAATGAGAAGCTCATTCTTTCACTTCTTAACAACTGCTCTCTGAACACACAGTACATACCAAGCACTTCCCAGGCACTGGGGAGAAAACAGCAGGCTAATCAGATGGCAGTGTTCCTCTCCTAAGGATGCATCCTAGTGAGGGCTGAGTCAGTTCATGGAGGCAGGAGTTAGGACCTACTCTGTGTCCAATACTTAGGTTGTCAAGACAAAATCAATTCCTACAGCAAACTCACTCGGCAAAAGTCAGCCAGTGATATTTCCAAGACAGTGGCCTATATCCACCCAATCCTCCAAATGACCTGTCCTACGGTACAGAAGTCTAGAGCACTTGAGACAAGCCACCCCTCTGTGGGATCACTTTTTAGGAGATGGCACACTACCGAGAACCTCCGTCCTCCACCGCCTCCTCACATCACGGATTCGGAAAGCTCCTCCTGTCTATCTGATTGCATGCTCCAAGCTTCCCACAGGAGGGTTGCATGATTAAGTGGCATTCAATCTTCTCTGCTGGGTGATGTCAGGCTCCACAGCATCACCACTCAGAATGGGCACCCCAGTGGCTGGAGGGGGAGTAATTCTGAGTAAAGAATGGGGATGAAGAAAAGAGGGGAAGGTGGCTCCTTTTCATTCTGCATGTGAGCTTCTCTGGGTCCCATAAATTCCTCTGCCCTGTATATTTCACTCAGCTGTCTAAATGAGGTTTGCTCATATAGCCACCACTGTGCCGAATCAATCATGCCCTTCTGCACAGAATGTTAATTGTGTGCCTCTCAAAAAAAAAAAAAAAAAAAAGGAGCATGCTGCAGAGGCCTTGGAGAAAATTTGAAACCAATTTTTGGGAATTTACAATATTTTAAAATTACCATGTGAAGTAAATAGTTGCAAACATGGGGGTGATCAAGCTGCGATCCAGGTGCCTTTTTCAAGGCTGTGGAGAGAAATATGAAGAGAGCTCTTCACACTTTTATCAATTCTTCCACCCCACACTTCCAGAGCCAGTCACTGAGCTGCCTGGCTAAAGAAATCCTGAGCATTCCTGGGAACTAGTGTTCTCAGTTAACTCTGCAAAAGCAGTCCATTCAAATTAACCTGGGCTGCAAGGCCTCCTTTGTATCTGGCTGGGGTTGGCCATCCCAGAAGTAAGAAAAGAAAAGAAAAACAACTAACAAAGAGCCTCATCCTCTTCCTGTTACTTATACCCAAAAAGCACAAATGGATGAGGCTGGCTAATGCTGAAATTAAATTAAGTACATGAGTGGCGACAGAAGTCTTGTCTGAGTCACCGTCTAGTGCCTGGGATCCAAGGTGTCTATTTTAGGTAATCTTAAAGGTTTTTATTCTACAGAGATCACATTATTAAACTACAGAAATGCTTTGAACAGATACACACAAACACATGCATGCACGCGTGTGCGCATAACACACACACACACACACACACACACACACACATTTCTACAGGGACAGCAAAGAGCTGACTCCACAGTCAGAGCCTTCAAGGATCCCATTGTTTCCTAAGGGATGGGATGGACACAGTGACAACCAGATTGCCTTCCACCACCAATTTTGGGAACATGTGAAAAATACGGTTTGCAGCTTGCTGGTATGTGGTCCGAGATGACTCATAAATCTTCCTTTATCTCCTTCGTGGTGTTAGCAGAAAAGGATGAGTTGCTTTTTTCCATCTCATTCTCCCGTCTATCTGTCTGTTAGCCGTGCCCTTGAGCAAAGATTACTGATGCCCTGCCTTTGATATATGACACATCACCCACAGCAGCTTTTCATCAAGTGAATTAACCTGGAAAAATGCAAACCCACCTGCCAGTTGCTTCCAAACTTTGCACAATTCCTTTGTGTACTTCCTCTATAACATGCATCAGGCAGGAGGGTAGCAAGGGCAAGCTAAAGAAATGTGGAAAATTAAGAGAATCTAAACTGGGTCCTCTATGAAATAACTCACTCCCTGGGAATAGGCTGCTTTGCATAGAGACTCTCAGAGGGAGCTGCAATGAAACACCCCTGCTCAGCCATGGTGTAAAATGCTTTGCACCTCCTGTCTCTTCCCCCAGTCATTTACACTGTGTGGCTGGAGTAATGACAAGAGCCTTGGCAGCCGTTGATGACATGGTTATAGAAACTATTTGGTGACTTCCAATCAATAATCTAGATGGGCTGGGGAGGAGCCTGAAGCAGGAAGGAGTAGGCAGACAGGAGAAAGGGAAAGGGAGAGAGCAAGAGGCTAAGACAGGGAGGAGGGAAAACTGAAGGAGCAAGAGCAAGAAGTAAACCTGAACTTGGACTGTTCTGCTGGACCCCACCATCACCCCCACAATTGGGGCTCCATGCAACCAGATTCACCGGAGCAGTTCCTGAAGCCTCCCAAATATCAAGGAAGAGTAAACAAAGACCACATGCTTGACACTTTGAAGGGACACTTGGTCAGGAAGGCACCCTGGGAACTGTCAGTCTTCACCCCTGCGTCCTTCAGTCAGAGAGCCACGGACCCCCCTGAGATCATTCAGCTAAGTAAGGTGGGGACAGGACTGGAAACCACGTTCCCAGCTCCAGGGTGCCATCCAGGACAAATACTACCTCTCCCCATCAGGCTTAGGACTTCCTCCTAACATTCCCCCATCAATTTTCTTTTATTTTAATTATTTATTTTTTACTGATTTGAAATAGACAGAATTCATTACATGGGGGAAGAAAGCTTTTTACGCCAGAACAAATCGAGACTCTGTATCTCTTGTTTACCCAAGTAGTAAACTGTTTTGCCTCCATATCATCCTTGATTCCGATAATAAAGCAGTTATTCTTTTCAAGGTGACGTGTCTACTGTGTGTGATTCCTTGAAGGCTTGTGATGAGAGAGATCTTCCTGTAATTTATTCTTTAAAAAATGAAAATCCAAAGAACTCAAACTATCAATCATAATTATCTTGCCCATACTCTAATTTTAAGGGAACATTGCAAAGGCTTGTTTTGTGTTTTTATTTTTTTAAAGGACATTATTTTAAATCTTTTGTAGGGTATCCTGGGCTTAGTATACATGCAGTCCTATCTTTACTCCGACATCTACATTTCTGGTCAACCGGGAACAGATTGTTCAAAATGATTCTGAAATCTTTCATTGTCAAGAAAAGACTAAATTTTATCATTCACTTCACTTTCTAAAGAAACAAAAGAAATTACTGGATTTTAGAAAAACTTTTCACAAATAAAACTTGAAATGAAAGTGGTGTCTTGTAGGCTTCGATTAGTCAGAAAATTAAATTGTTCAAGACACTCTGTTCCCCGAACATTCTAGCTAAATTTGAAAGTAGAAATGAGAAAGGGATAATATATTCAGGCCCATTGACTGATTAAAATATAACAGGTCTCAATTCCCCCAGGGAGTCAGTTTCTTCTTCAGTAGGAGAAAAATGAAATTTCCCTTTATTCTGACCAATCTAATAGTTGCCCACAACATGGTGACCACTGGTAGAGAGTGTCAGAGAGTGGGTTAACAGATTACACTGGAGTTTCTGATAAACTTGATGAACTGACAGATCATTATCAATAAAATAATAAATAACATTTATGGAGGGCCTACTATTAGACTAAGGATTCCAAAAACTTTATCTGTGTTGTATCCTTAGAGGTCCCTCCAACCTCATAAGATGGACACTATTATTATCCCCATTTTTCAGATAAGCAGACTGTGGTTCAGAGAGGTTAAGTGCCTCATCCAAGGATGTTAACCTGATAAGATTCAAACCTATGTGATCTGTACAAAGTCCACAGCAGTTTACAAGGTGAATCAGGTCCAGGTTTGTTGTGTTGGGCCTGGGCCACCATCTTCATCTCCAGAAAAAATAAAATGTGGTTCTGAAATCCAGCTCAGGGTCAGAAAATGACAAAGACCAAGCCCCCAGTAATTGTGCTCCACTCACCTGCCTCTCATTTAGGGGTAGAGGGAGATAAAATTAAAACCTTCAAATCCTTCAAAAAGTTATACCAAAACTTCAAGAAATTACTTTGTATCTTTCTGAGGCAACACTTTCCTAACACACCTTCTTCTCAGATATCCCTCTCTTTTCAATTGTGGCTAACCATACATTTCATAAAATTTACCATTTTAACCACTTTTAAGAGGATTCGCTGGTACTAACCACATTCATGTTGTTGTACAATCACCACCATCATCCATTCCCAGAAATTTTTCATCATCCCAAGCAGAAACTGCATCCACTGAACAATAACTTCCCATCCCAACCTCTAGCAACATCTACTCTGCTTTCTGTCTCTATTGAATTTGCCTCTTCTAGATAACTCATATAAGTAGAATCATTCAGAACTTTCCTTTTGTAACCAGTTTATTTCATTTACCATAATATGCTCAAAGATCATTCATATAGTGACAGGTATCAGAATTTCATTTCTTTTTAAGGCTGGATAATATATTACATAGCACATATACACCATATCATGTCTTTCTTTTTCTGCCTGGGTGATTTTTAAAAAATTTTAAATTTATTTATGTATTCTAATTTGTTATACATGACAGCAGAATGCATTTCAATTCATAGTACACATATAGAGTACAATTTTTCATGTCTCTGGTTGTACACAAAGTAGAGTTACACCATTCGTTGACTTCATACACGTACTTAAGGTAATGATGTCCATCTCATTCCACCATCTTTCCTACCCCCATTCCCCCTCCCTTCCACTCTCTCCCCTTTCTCGTATCTAAAGTTCATCCATTCCTCCCATGCTCCACCCTCCCCCATCCCCATTATGGAACAGCATCCATATATCAGAGAAAATATTTGGCCTTTGGTTTTTGGAGACTGGCCTAGTTCACTTAACATAATAATCTCCAACTCCATCCATTTACCTGCAAATGCCATGATTTTATTCTCTTTTAATGCTTAGTAATATTCCATTTGTAGATATACCACAATTTCTTTATCCATTTATCTACCGAAGGGCATACAGGATGGTCCCACAGTTTAGTTATTGTGAATTGTGCTGCTACAAACATTGATGTGGTTGCATCAATAAGTATGCTGTTTATAAGTCCTTTGGGTATAAACTGAAGAGTGGGATAGCTGGATCAAATGGTGGCTCCACTCTAAGTTTTCCAAGGAATCTCCATACTGTTCTCCATATTGATTACACCAATTTGCAGTCCCAGCAATGTATGAGTGTGCATTTTCCCCCATATCCTCACCAACACTTATTATTGTTTGTATTCTTAATAGCTTCCATTTTTACTGGAGTGAGATGAAATCTTAAAGTAGTTTTGATTTGCATTTCTCTAATTGATAGAGATGTTGAACACTTTTTCATATATTTGTTGATCGATTGCATATCATTTTCTGAGAATTGTCTGTTCAGTTCTTTAGCCCATTTATTGAATGGGTTATTTGTTTCTTTGGTGTTAAGTTTTCTGAGTTCTTTATATATCCTCGAGATTACTACTCTATCTGACGTGCATGTGATAAAAATTTGTTCCCAAAATGTAAGCTCTCTATTAACCTCACTGATTGTTTCTTTTGCTGAGAAGCAGCTTTTCAGTTTGAATCCATCCAGTTTATTGATTCTTGATTTTAATTCTTGCACTATAGAAGCCTTATTAAGGAAGTCAGGCAGGGTCTAATCCAACATGATGAAGATTTGGGCCTACTTTTTCTTCTATTAGGCATAGGGTCTCTGGTTTAATTCCTAGGTCCTTGATTCACTTTGAGTTGAATTTTGTGCATGGTGAGAGATGGGGGCTTAATTTCATTTTGCTGCATGTGGATTTCTAGTTTTCCCAGCATCATTTGTTGAAGAGGTTATATTTTCTCCAATATATGTTTTTGGTGCCTTTGTCTAGTATAAGATAATTGTATTTATATGAGTTTGTCTCTGTGTCCTCTATTCTGTACTATTGGTCTACAAGTCTATTTGGATGTCAAAACCATGCCATTTTTGTTACTATTGCTCTGTAGTATAGTTTAAGATCTGATATAGTGATGCTATCTGCTTCACTCTTCTTGCTAAGGATTGATTTGGCTATTTTGGGTATCTTATTTTTTTCAAATGAATTTCATGATTGCTTTCTCTATTTCTGTGAGGAATGTCATTGGGATTTTGGTTGGAATTAAATCTGTATAGTGCTTTTGGTAGTATGGTCATTTTGACAATATTAATTCTGCCTATCCAAGAACAAGGAAAAGCTTTCCAACTTCTGAGGTCTTCTTTAATTTCTTTCTCTGGTGTTCTATAGTTTTCATTATAGAGGTCTTTCACTTCTTTCATTAAGTTGATTCCCAAATACTTTACCTTTTTTTTTTTTTTTTTTTTTGAGGCTATTGTAAATGGGGTAGTTTTCCTAGTTTCTCTTTCAGAGGATTTGTCACTGATATACAAAAATGCCTTTAAGTGTTGATTTTATATCCTGCTACTTTGCTGAATTCATTTATTAGTTCTAGAAGTTTTCTAGTGGAATTTTTTGGGTCCTCTAGGTATAGAATCATGTCATCAGCAAATAGTGATAGTTTCAGTTCTTTTCCTATCCATATTCCTTTAATTTCTTTCATCTTATTGTTCTGGCTAGAGTTTCAAGAACTATGTTAAATAGAAGTGGTGAAATAGGGTATCCCTGTCATGTTCCAGTTTTTAGAGGGAATGCTTTCAATTTTTCTCCATTTAGAATGATGCTGGCATAGATAGCTTTCACAATATTGAGATATATTCATATTATCCCTAGTTTTTTTAGTTTTTTGAACATGAAGGAGTGCTATATTTTGTAGAATGCTTTCTCTGCATCTATTGAGATGATCATAAGGTTCTTATCTTTAAGTCTATTGGTATGATGAATTACATTTATTGATTTCTGTATGTTGAACCAACCTTGCATCCCTGGGATAAACCTCACTTGACCGTGGTGCACTATTTTTTTGATATGATTTTGTATTCGATTTGCCAGAATTTTAATGAGAATTCTACATCTATGTTCATTAGAGATATTAGTCTGAAGTTTTCTTTCCTTGATGTGTCTATGTCTGGTTTTGGATCAGGGTGATATTGGCCTCATAGAATGAGTTTAGAAGTGTGCCCTCTTTTTCTACTTCATGAAATAATCTGAGAGTATTGGTATTAGTTTTTCTTGGAAGATCTTGTAGAACTCAGCTGTGTATCCATCTAGTTCTGGGCATTTCTTGGTTGGTAGGCTTCTGATGGCATCTTATATCTCATTGCTTGAAATTGATCTGTTTAACTTGTATATATCATCCTGATTCAGTTTGGGCAAATCATATGACTCTAGAAATTTGTCGATGCCTTTGGTATTTCCTACTTTATTGGAGTACAAATTTTCAAAATGATTTCTAATTATCTTCTGTATTTCTGTAGTGTCCATCATGATACTTTCTTTTTCATCATGGATTTCAGTAATTTAAGTTTTCTTTCTCCTTCTCTTCATTAGCATGGCTAAGGTTTATCAATTTTATTTATTTTTTCAAAGAACCAACTTTTTGTTTTGTCAATTTTTTCAATTGTTTCTTTTGTTTCAATTTCATTAATTTCAGCTCTGATTTTAATTATTTCCTGTCTTCTACTACTTTTGGTGTTGGTTTGTTGTTGTTCTTTTTCTAGGGCTTTGAGATGTAATGTTAGGTCATTTATTTGTTGACTTTTTCTTCTTTTAAGTCATAAATTCCATGCAATGAACTTTCCTCTTAGTATTGCCTTTGTTGTGTCCCAGAGATTTTGATATGTTGTATCAGTGTTCTCATTTACCTCTAAGAATTTTTTAATCTCCTCTTTAATGTCTTCTGCAACCCATTGTTTATTCAATAGCATATTATTTAGTCTCCAGATGTTGGAGTAGCTTCTCTTTTTTATTTTATCATTGATTTCTAATTTCATTCCATTGCAATCTGATAGAATGCAGGGTTGTATCTCTACTTTTTTGTATTTGCTAAGAGTTGCTTTGTGGCATAACACATGGCCTATTTTAGAGAAGGATCTGTGTGTTGTTGAGAAGAAAGTGTATTCTCTCATGTCAGTAAAGTCTAAGTTATTGATTATATTATTGAGTTCTATAGTTTGTTTAGCTTTTGTTTGGAAGATCTATCCAATAATGAGAGATGTGGGTGAAAGTCACCCAGAATTATTGTTTTGTGGTCTATTTGACTCTTGAACTTGAGAAGAGTTTGTTTGATAAACATAGATGCTTCATTGTTTGGGGCATATATATTTACAATTGTTATGTCTTGTTGATGTATGGTTCCCTTAAGCAGTATGAAATGTCCTTCTTTATCCCTTTTGATTAACTTTGGCTTGAAGTCTACTGTATTTGATATGAAGATGGAAACCCCTGCTTGTTTCCACAGTCCATGTGAGTGGTAGGTTTCTTTACAACCTTTCACCTTAAGTCTGTGGATATCTTTTCCTATGAGATGAGTTTTGAAGGCAGCATATTGTTGGGTATTTTTTTTTATCCAATCTGCCAGTCTGTGTCTTTTGATTGGTGAGTTTAATGTCATTTAGGTTATTATTGAGACATAATTTGTACTCCCAATCATTTTTGTATATTTTTGGTATTTAACTTGACTTGGTTTTTCCTTTGATCAGTCTTTCTTTTAGTGCAATATCTCCCTTTGCTGATTTTTTATTATTGTTTTTCATTTCCTCCTCATGGAACATTTTGCCAAGGATATTCTATAGTGCAAGCTTTTTAGTTGTAAATTCTTTTAACTTTTATTTATCAAGGAAGGTTTTTGTTTTTTCACCAAATCTAAAGCTTAATTTTGCTGGATATAAGATTCTTGGTTGGCAACCATTTTTGTCCAGAGCTTGGTATATGCTGTTCCAGGATCTTCTAGCTTCAGGGTCTGGGTTGAAAAATCTGCAGATATCCTAATTGGTATCCTCCTATATGTAATCTGATTCCTTTCTCTTGTGGCCTTTAAAATTCTCTCCATATTCAGTACGCTAGGCATTTTCATTATAATGTTCCTTGGTACAGATCTGTTGTGATTTTGTACATTTGATGTTCTATAAGCCTCTTGTATTTGGTTTTCCAATTCATTCTTCATGTTTGGAAATTTTTCTGATATTATTTGATTGAAAAGATTGTTCATTTCTTTGGTTTGTAACTCTATGCCTTCCTCTACTCTGATAATTATTAAAATTGGTCTTTTTATGTTATCTTGTAATTATTGAATATTCTACTCACAGTTTCTTACCATCTTCACTGTGTGGTCAACTTTATTTTTAAGATTCTATATTTTGTCTTCATTACCTAAGGTTCTGTCTTCCAGTAATCTAATCTGTTGGTGGTACTTTCTATTGAGTTTTTAATTTTTTTTATTATATTGTATTATATTGTAATTATTCTTTCATTTCAAGGATTTCTATTTGGTTTTTCAGAACCTCTATCACCTTATTGAAGGAATCTTTTGCTTCCTTCCTATTTTTGTTTATGTAGCTCTTTATCAAAATGATCTTCCTGTATTTGTTCTCTTATATCATTCTTTAATTCAGAGAACATTTTAATTATGTACATTCTAAACTCCTTCTCTGTCATTTTGTTGTTGTTGTTGTTGTGCCAGCCATGGATTCTAATAATGTAGTATCTTGGTTTGTTGGGACACTTTCTTCCCTTATTTTTTTCATGTTGTTTGTGTGTCTTTCCTTCTAGTACTGCGGATCCAAGGTGTTACTGTTTTTACCCTATAGGCTTATAGTGTCCCTGCAGGGTTCCAATACCTCTCCTTTAAGAAAGAGAACAATATTAACAGATCCCAATACAAACCATATACAGCCTTAAACCAAATAGCTGCTATTAAAACATTTATGGTTTCGTAACAATATACAGAAATGGTGAGTTCAATTATTATCTACAATATAAACAGTAGGTTTGCAAAAGGGTCTACAGTTTCTGATGGTGGACACAGAGAGAACCAGGAATGGGATGTATGGTGAGATGTTAAGGAGGTAGGAGGTGAGAATATAGAGTTATTAGATCTTAGGAAGTGTGAAAGAGGAATCTGAAGAAGTTGTCTAGTAGTAGGAGAAATGAGAGAAAGTGATTTTGGGGAGACAAGTAAGTGGGAAGACAATAGAGAGAGGGGAAAAAAACATAAGTATTAAGAAAAATAAAAAATGTTAACATAGGAGATAAAAGAATATACAAGACAACTGTAATATACTATTCAGACATCCCAGTCCTCAGTAGCCTAATTCATGAAAAGTACTTGGTTTCACAGATGTTAGAGATATGAGGACGGGAAAATAGAGAGAAAGGTAAAGAAAAGAAAAAAGGGAGAAAAAAACTCAAAGGAAGATACAAGGACTGATTTTGTTGGAGTTCAGAACCTTGCCTGCTTCCGTTCTCATCCAATACGTGGGGTTGTCTGTTGTTTGCTGTTATCCACACTCAGGATAGTGAAGGTTATTAGGGTAGGAGGGTTGGTCTTGGTGGGAGAACTCCTGGAGGTGGGGTACAGCACTTGCTGGTCCTGATGGGAGACTACACCCCAAGGATCTCCTTTGGAGCCTGCTCATGTGATGTGGATGCCTGGTCTTATCTCCTTGTGTCACCTGTAGACCTCATAATTTCTGGTCTCTAATTTAGTCTCTAAACTGTATCTCACTCACCCTGTCCCTTTCTACTTCCCAGTCAAGAATATCTCTCTCTCTCTCTCTCTCTCTTTCTCTCTCTCTCTCTCTCTGTCTTGTGGGCTGCGCTCTGGGGGCTACACACCCCTGTGGAGAGCTATTTTGTTTTGGGCAGTTCAGGACCAGGCTTTGCAAGCTACTGATCGGCCAGTGCTGCAAGCACTATACCAGGTTAGAGGCTGCAGGGAGTGGGGTGATGGGGAGGGGGGAGTTGGGGACTATAGGTACCTTGATATTGCTTCTAGGCCCCAGCCAGTATTCCAGGCTGGGAGTTGCCTCAACTAAAGATGGCTACAAAGGTGTCCCAAGATGGAGGCAGCTACTTTTAGAGATGGGGGGTTGGGGGAGGGCTGAGCAGTAGCAGCAATGGGCAGCATGTTCAGAGATGCAGCTCTATGACGTGCACTGTTGTGGCTGGCTACTGTCTCCAGACCCTGTGCAGTGTCCCCAGGTTCAGGCTATCACAGGTAGGGGACTGTAGCAGTGGTTGCAGTGTCCCAAGATGGAGGCAACTAGAGGAGCCCTATGTTGGTAGATGGGGATCCACATGAGAGTGGCAGGTGGAGGTCTCATGAAGGTGGGCAACCAGGGGTCCTGTTTAGGTGCTGATGCTGGTGGTCCTGCTCAGCAAGGTGGCTGGGGGTCCTGCATGGGTGAGAGGTCGGGAGTCCTATGCTGACACTGAGGCCTAGGGACCTGTGTTGGAATGGCAGCTAGAATTCCTGCATGGGAGCAGCTGTTGAGGGTCCTCGAATAACTTGCAGAGAAACAGTATTTCCACTACTTGAATCCCAGGTCACAGAGCGACATAGAATACAGCCTCCCTCTAGCCTGCCGCCTTGGATCTCCAATACTGGATCTATCCACACACCTCTTGATGGACATGGGCTGCTTCAACCTTTTGGCTATTGCAAATAGTGCCACTAGGAACATGGATGTACAAGCATCTGTTCAAGATCTGCTTTTGATTCTTTTGGATACATACGCAGAAGTGAGGTGCTGGGTCATGTGTAATTCTATGTTTAACATTTTTAAAAAAATAATTATGAACATAATTTATTATAAACCGAACAAAATTTTAAAAATCTATGATTATAAGTTGATCAAAAGAAATTATTTCCATCTCTGCAAATGTCACCTTCAGTATATCACTTGCTGTTTATTTTTATTTGTTCTAATCAATTATACATGACAGCAGAATACATTTAACTTTTTTAAGAATGCTCCTTCAATTTTTGAAAATGGTTTGACTTGGAATGGAACCACCATTTGACCCAGTTAGCCCATTTCTTGACATATACCCAAAGGTCTTAAAATCAGCATACCATATTGACACAGCCACATCAATGTTTATATCAGCTCAACTCACAATAGCTAAGTATAGAACCAACCTAGATGCCCTTCAACAGATGAATGGATAAAGAAAATGTGGTATAAATACACAACGGAATATTAGTCAGCCTTAAAGAAGAATGAAATTATGGCATTTGCCAGTAAATGGATGGAACTGGAGACTATCATGCTAAGTGAGATAAGCCAATCCCAAAAAAACAAAGGCCAAATGTTCTCTCTAATATGTGGATACTGACTCACAATAAGTGGAGGTGGGGGAGGGAGAAGGGGAGGTTCATCATATTGGACAGGGGGAAGTTGGGAAGTAAGGAGGAATGGGAATGGGAAAGATAGTAGAATGAATTGGACAACTTTCCTATGTTCATATATGAATACATAACCAGTGTAACCCACATCATGTACAACCACAAGAATGGGAAGTTATGTTCCATTTAAGTAAGATATGTCAAAACACATTCTACTGTCATGTATAACTAAAAAGAACAAGTAAAAACCTAAAAAAAGAAAGAAAACCATTTAAATATGTCTAAAGCAATGGTGAGTTCTCTGCAGATAAGAACCTTATCCTTATGTATTCCTGGACCCTAGGGCCAAGAACAATAAGATTTCTCATGAAATTCTCAATAAATTTTTTTATAAATGCATAAATCAAATTCTCCTGCCCTGGGGTAGGAGGACAGCACATACTTGTGGAATCCCATCTCCCCGCAAGTCTCCACTATGACTACTATGACTCGGGCTACACTACTTGTCCTTTCCCTGATTTTTCTCTATTGCAAACACATACAAAAGCACATCTGCATGCCAAAGCACATCAAATGAATCCAAAGGCAGACATCAAAAGGGTTGAAAAGAAGTCAGTAAAAGATAAGCAATTTCACTGATGGATCTGAGGTCATTATCTACCACCCTCACCCTTATATACCCACCCTGTCTGTAGGAAAAATGAGGAAAAAAAAAAAAACACCAGAAGACACTCCTTTGAACTTTGCCCTTGCTGAGCTTTCCATTATAAAATATGGGGACAGAGGCCAGGAGGATGGTGGTGATGATGGAAGCCCTTGCTTCGCCACTATTCACATATCAATACCTCTTTTAGTTCATTAATTCATCAAGAGGGTATTTTTCAACACATTAAATTCCATTTCAAAAAAAGAATGAGCTGACACAGTCAAATGCACATGACCAAAATCCATAGTGGTCTTCCCCAGCTGCCCTTTCCAGCCACTCTCAACCCCATCGTGGGGGTCCTGGCATCCATTACCCACCTAATTGGTAGCTCTGACTTAGGAAGGGGAAACTATAGCCTGTCATCTGGGCTTCTCATTACTTAAGTGCATTCTGACTTGCACTATATTAATGGGGCTCCAAATTTTAACTCCTGATGGCTTTCAATATGAATTTACACTTATGTTCTCCTGGGGCCCACAAATCACTAAATTCTCACCTGTGGCGAGGATGGCCACAAGAGGGAATTGGTTTCACAGACACAACACAGAGATGATACATGCACTGCACCTCCCCATAAGCAAATAGACAGAATTGTCTTTTCCCCCCTTTTCTACATTAAATTTTCAACTCTTTACTACATCTTTTAATGAAAGCAGTGACTGAAAAATATAAACATGGATACATAATTCCCAATGAATTGGTCTAAGCAGAACTTGTAAAAAACTGGATTAATGGTACAAAGCATGTACTTTGTAAAAATAGCCTGTAGAAAAAAGCATTAAGCAATTACAACTCCAGCTCTGAAGGCTCTAATATTATAGGGTAATATTTCCTTAATGTTAGACTTCATTAACCCTAAGATAATCTCTCATAAATTTTGCTGATTTTTTAAGGAGAAAAAAATAAATTATGTTTATTAAACTACTGAATATGTTTATGAAAACAAGACATAATCTAGTGCCATAAACTTCTTGTCTTTATCTGAATGATCAAGGAGCTCATAAATAAAATATCACATAACAAAGTGAGTGTTAAAATTCATTACTGTAATAGCTGTGTTCATGATCTATTTCATTAGCAATCCTCTCCTTGGATAAATGCGCTTCTTAGCCTACGAGAGGAAAGCCATTTACAAGACAAAATACTGAGCCGCTTTTTCTCATTTTCCCTTATCTCTTCTATTCCTAACTTTCTAAATTAATTCTTCTCTTAAATCTTATTGTTCCTTCCAGTGTAACTCACGGCACCATTAGAGAGAGCAGAGAGAAATAGAAGCCAAGAAATGGGTCTATGGAGTATAAGTTAATTAGGGATCTCGATGACTGGTGATGAGATTTGATGACACAGAGCCCCAAAGTGAATTTAGAAGCTTATCTTCTTAAAATATTTGAGAATAAAACACAAATAGAACTCTGAGAAATATTCAGTATATCAAGCAATCTGCACCAGCTTAATAACCAAACCCCATTTCCTGTTTAACTATATATCCCAGCACCACTGATTGAATCCATGTACGGAATTTGCTAACCTCTATCTTCAGTGATTTTGCAGGTAATTTCACTTTTATAGATGTGTGTATATACAAACACTCAGTGAGAAAGGTGAGAGCTTTCCTGTGGGTTACCAGGAAAAGACAGACACATATGTATGGGCCTCTAAGCCCTCAGATGTAAATGCACCAGCTCCAACCACCAAGTGGACTTCTGGACTAAGGACAATCATGGCAGAGCGACAGTGACCCTGTGTCCCACTCTGGCAATGTATTTAATTTTAATGCAACAGAGTCCTAGGATGCAGCATCCTCTACCCAGATAATAACCAGAGGATGCTGTTTATGATAATGGCAGAAATTAAAACAGAATTTTACAACCGCTGAGCTGAAAGAAAGCAAAAATCCCCACACGAATATTAAACAGTGTAAATAAAAAAGAATCTACTTGTTTTTATTCCAAACTACATACCAATTCATCTAGCACCAATTCAGTGTAGAGACCACATTCACAAATCTCTCCAAATTGTAGATAATAAAAGTAATAATTCAACTTCACAAACACACAAGGGATGCGGAGCAGTTGAAGGTTAGATACAGTGTAACTCCTGCCCTCTAGAAACCTCCATTTGGTGGTCTCTGACTCATATTCATCATATTGATGAACCCCATCCCGCCACATGAGACAAACTGTGGCAAACCCTTTAGCAGATCCATACATCATGAACACATTTTGTCCCTTCATCCCAGATGTGAAACACCCATAAAAATTTAAATTGAGTAAACATATACCACTTATGCTAACTTTGGAGTAATACTTGGATATTTATTATGTTTCTAGAAATTAAAAACGTAGGACTTAACAGGTTATGGGACTGAGTAACACTGACCAGGTTCCGAGCAGGGTTTAGGGATGACAGGACACTAGTTGGATCTTCAAGAACAGGTGAAATTTGGATTATTTGAGAAGGAATTCCAGGAGGAAAGAATTTCATGGACAACGATCCTCACAGTGGACAAGAGCCTGGGTGAGAGAACTTAGTTTCCAACTTTTCCAACATATCAGGCAACAGGACACAGGCCTACGTGGCCCTCCATGGGGGCTGGAAGTGCGCGTGTGCAGAAGCAGCAAGCTCACCAGCAGCCTTCCTGGCGTCCCTACGCCACTTCCCTTAAACTATGACTGACATGTGGTTCACAAGGTATTTCTGGTGGATCTTTTTCTCAGGACTCTGAGAAATTATCTTCAAAGATGGATCTACCAACTCAGGTCTGAATGAAGCATTTGCTTTAAGTTAAAATAGCTAACCATAGGCACATTGGGCACTGTTCTGTGTACCATATACACCACCTTAACTCAGCGAATCCTCCAAACATTTCTATTATCATCCTCATCATACAGATAAAGAAGTAAAAGCAGTTAAGTGACTTGCCCAAGATCACATAACTAATACATAGCAAGACTAGGATCAAAATGCAGTTGGACTACCGGCACTAGTGGCGCACACCTGTATCCCCAGGGAATTGGGAGGCTGAGGTTATAGCATCACAAGGTCAAAGCCAACCTCAGTAACTTAGCACCTTGTCTCAAAAAAGAAAAACTTAAAAGGGCTATGGATATAGCTTTGTGGTAGAGCACCCCTAAGTACCAAAAAAATAAACTTAAAAATAATTCAGGTGGGCTGATGGCAGAGCACCCACTTCTGATAGCCACATGTGGCAGAGATTATTGTGTGCTAAAAAAATCCATGTCTGATATTTCCTGCGCATGCAGCTAGACTACACCTCTTGCCTCCCTACATTCAGCTGTGACCTGGCTGAGTTCCAGCCAATGGCACAAGGGACATGGTGCATGCCATCTCCAACCCTGGCCCATAAAATCTCCCACACAGTTCTCCACATTCTGTCTTCCCTGCATGCTGATGGGTGAAAAGCATCCAGCAGAGAACTCTGAGGCCTCTGACGATAAGGAAATGGGCTTAGAAAGATAGCAGAAAGCAGCAGCAGGAAAGTTTGGGTCCCTGAGCCAGTGCAGGGAGCAGAGAGTCCCTCTATCCTAAATGCCAACTGGACTTCATGTAAAAAATAAACCTTATGTTAAGCCTCAGAAATTTTTCTTACTGCTGGGTGCAGTGGTGCCTGCCTGTAATCCTAGCAGCTCAGAAGGCTGAGACTGGAGGATCAGGAGTTCAAAGCCAGCCTCAGAAACAGCAAGGCACTAAGCAACTCACTGAGACCCTGTCTCTAATAAAATACAAAAAAAAATAGGGCTGGGGATGTGGCTCAGTGGTTGAGTACCCCTGAGCCCTTAGATCAATCCCTGGTAACCCCCCCCACACACACACACACTAAGAAATGTTTCATACAGCAATTAGCCTACTCTGACTAAGCCATGTCTCCCAAACTATCCCACTGGCCTCATTCCCTAAATGACTGAAAAAGTGATTTCAGAGTCATTGTCAAGAACAAAGTGATGAATACAAAGGTCTTTACAACCAGTTGAACCACAAGTCCTCAATTTACTCTCATGTGACCCTGAGAAAGTTACTGAAAGTCTCTATCAATCTCTAGAAGATTGTTGTGAGGATTTAAGAGAAATCATATATACATATGATATATTTATATTTATCATATATATCCATATATATTCATATATATATATATATGTGATATGGATATATATGGGTGTATATATACATATGATATATTTATATATCATATATATCCATATATATATATCCATATACACATGTGATATGGATATATATAGGTGTATGTGTGCCTTGAAAGAGAGAACTCCTTAGGATATGTGCATATGTATACACACACATTGATAGTTAGATGACTTAGAACAGAGGTGGGCATATTAGAAATCATTCAATAATTTTATTCTCATTATTATTGCTAATTAAGTCTCTCAAAAGTGAGCAATCAGGATTATCAGGATAATATTCAACTGCATAGAACAAAAATAACTCAAACCAAAAAACCAAAACATCAATGATCTAAACTAGATAGAAATTTGTTTCTTTGGTACCTAAAAAGTCCAAAGGCAGGCAGTCCTGGGCTGAAATGGGGGCTCCAATAAAACTCATCAGGAACCAAGGTTCTCTCCAACTCTGTGCTCAGCCATCCCACATGAGGTCCTTGTCCTCGTCCTCATTGATCTAATCTAAAAGCTGACATCCTGGCCATCACATCCAGCTCCAAGTAGCAGATTTCAAGGAAGCAAAAAAGAAAGAACACCCTATCCCTTTTACAAAGACTTTCTGGAAGTCCTAGCTAATATTTTCACTCAGCCACATGGCCATACCTCGCTCCCATTTGCAAGGAAAAGAGGAGGGTAGCATGGTACAGAGTTAGAACTAGGGATTTTGTCAGTGGGAGACTGGTGAGAATGGATATCGGAAGCAACTAGAGATCTCTGCCCCAACACAAGAATCAGCACAAGAAGGCAAGCCACACTCCCCGTTCACAGCTCTGATTAACTTAAAACAAATATTTCACTCAAAGGCAAATGCCCAGTATATATCTTCTCCCTCTACAGTCTATTCTCCACACATTCCCAGACTGATGTATTAAAAATGCAAGCCAGGCCCCCACTTAAAACCCTCCAAAGGCTGCCTACTGCAAATTGAGTTAAGGAGTATGGATTTTATATGTAGCACAAGGTCCCAGCTGGACTGGCCCTGTGCAGCTCTCTGACCTCATCTCACACCATGGCTGCCTGATGCCCATCGCAGAGTCTGGCTGGTTTTTGCTGCTGCTGTGTTCCTTGAATACCCCAAGACTACACCTGTCCCGGCCTTCACTTGTCTGCTTTCCTGACTTGAATCTTTCTGCTCCTTGGTCTTTGCCTTCACCGGCTCCTCCTTGTCACTCAAGATTTCAACACAAATTTCCTCTCAGAGCCTCTCTAGTCCCCCAGTCATACGATGGTATATCACCCTACCTAGCTCTTGGCCCACCACTCCCCACCACCTGACACTTTCTTGTCCATACAGTTGTCTCTTTCCTCATTAGAATATATATTACATTAGAGTCGCATCCATCTTATTCACTCTTCAACAAACTTCCTCCAACCCTGCCCACTGGAGCTTCTTCTTGTCATCTAGGTAGACATTTATTCATCTAGCAAATATTTACTGAGAATCTGCTGTGTATCAGGTACAGTGACACAATGATAGGAGAGTGCCTCAACTGAACCCATTTTTACTGCATAACTTGACCATACAAATCATGTTCTAAATAGGCTTCATTTGGGAGACCCTAAGCACAATAAGATTATGTTCAAAGAGTCCAGAAATGTACATTGTGTCTGCATCAACCGTAGATGAAGACACAGAGAAGAGGTTGTTTTATGGCACTCTAAGACCACAAGGTGGACAATAGTCAAAGGAATACACAGAACTGTTCATGATGTCCAGGAAAGAGGCTTCACCTGGAAACAATCACTATTTTCTTGTTTGTCCTTAAAAGATAGATTCATACCCACAGGTAAAATATCTCTAAATGCTCCAAACGGCATACAGGTAATCCATACAGCCCAAGTGCAGGAAAAGTTACCTGGCTACCACCAATGGTTCCCATGGACCCTGGATTGATGAGAGGATGTAACAAAAACATGCAGAAGCTACACAGAACAGGTGGTGACCAAGAAAGAGAGAAAGAAGAGTGGGAGAGAGGGGGAAATGCTAGCTGGATGGAGCAAACAGAAGAGGGAGAAAGGAAGAAAAGCAAACCAAAGAAAGAACAGCCATTAAAAATGCTGAGTTGAAAATGTTTCAGATGGCCTCTGACATCTAATAAGTCATCTGTCTTTCTCAATACAGAAAAGTCATTACTTACTAGTGAACTAATACCAGCAACCGTGACAAGTAAAAACAACAAAGCCCATAAAAATATAAAAGTTCACCCCTTGCAGTTAGGCAAAAAAAAAAAAAAAAAAGAACGTATTCAATTTTTCAGATGAAAAACATTTGAACTGACTGAATTTATTGTAATGCAACTTGTATTCTATGTTGAGAAAATGAAAAAGGAGGGGGAAAAACGGCCACTGCTCAGCCTGTCTTCAACTTTTCCTTGGAAAACAGACTACATTTTTTTTGAGGGCATGAACTCTTCATAGAAACTGGTCATAAATATCAACATGGCACCCTGGCTACAGGCCATCAATTCTCGTCAGAGAGGCATGAATGAATAGCACCATCTGCCCTGCCCACAAGGACCCTGTATAACCCCTTCCCAGAGGGTACAATCCAGGCCTAAAGTGCAGCATGAAGATTGCAGGCCAGAGAGAGGAAGCACCTGAGAGCCTTCTGGGTAACCAGGGCCATGGGAGGATTTCTCTGCCCTGAGAGGGGGCTGGAAGCATAAGCAAGAGGATGAAATCCAGGCAAAACAACAGCCAGGGATGTCATCAAGGGCAAGAGGCACCTTGCCTTCCCAGAGCCATAAATCACCATTCTAGACCTCATCTCTGATTCCTCTCTTTCCTTCCTTCCCACAGCCAATCCACCAGCAAATGCTGATGCTAGCGAAAAATATGGCCCGGATCTCTAAAACTTCTTTACATCCTTACTGCCAGCATCCTAGCCCACACCCCCACATCAATGCTGCAGGCTGCAGCCATGGCTGTCTAGTTGGTTGCCCCTCCAATCACTCCCCAGTTTCAATTCTTGTTTGCTTAAGTCCAACCAGTAACTGGCATTCTGCAGAAAGAAAAAAAAAATATATATATATATATATATATATATATATTTGCTTCAAACCTGTTATTAGCTTTACTGGTTTCCCACCACCTTGGAATAAAATTGAACTCTTTACGAGGGTCAACATCTACAACCTGGCTATGGCCTCCCTCTCCTCTACCTGCATTCTGGTCCTGCACTCCTGGCCAGACCGCCAGCCCCCTTTCTCCTCCTGAACTCGCCTGGGGTCTCTTCAGATACAGTTTCTTCTGCCCACACCCCTCCCCCGAGCCTCTCAGAGCAGCCCCTTACCATGTGGCTCTGCGCTCAAGCCCTTCAGAAGAGGCCTCCCAACCACCTTATCGAAACCAGGCTGCTTCCTCCAAGCCACTGGCTATTCCTTCACTCTTGTATTAGAACTGTAGGAGATTACCTCGATTTTTTAATCTGTTGATTTATTCATCATCTGTCTCCCCTAAATAGACTATAAGCTGTCTGAGGGTGGGGTGTTCACCAGCCTTCTGCAGGGCTGTTTTCCAGCCAAGTACCTGGCACGCAGATATGCAGTAGCTGTGAAATGAATGAATAAATGAGGTCATGGCTTTGAGGGTTAATAAAGACAGGCCTCTTCAGATGACCTAACACACACTGATTTTACACATGAAATGGAGGAAGAAAGTGAGCTTGAAAGTCACAGGTTCCACGTAGCATGGTGCTTTTTTTGAATGAGACACAATCTCAGACCATTCCAAACAGCAAACAACTCCAAACCTGAGGAAGAGAAAACCTACACAATAGGAGAATCACAGAGGTAATGCGGTTGCACATCAATGGGACCCATGATCTGAAAGTGGTTGGCATGACCCAATGCAGTCTGAAATTGGTCTCAGAATTGTGGGACTGTGCTGAACATGGTGGCTCACACCTGTAATCCCAGCAATTTGGGAGTCGGAGGCAGGAGGATCACAAGTTGAAGGCCAGCCTCAGCAACTAAGCAAGGTCCTACACAATTTAGCAAGACCTTGTCTCAAAAAAAAAAAAAAAAAGGGTGGAGGGCTGGGGGATGAGACTCAGTGGTTAAGTGCCCCTGGGTTCATTCCCCAGTAAAAAGGGAAATGAAGAATTGTGGGAGTGAACAGATCCAAAGTGAACCCAGCAGCAAGAAACCCTTAAACAAAAAGCAGGTCAGAAGCAGCATACTGTTTTTACACAGGCTTCCACTAATGTGATCCTTGAGTACAAACCCTAACAAATGATTAGAGGGCAACATGAGAATACACCCAAGATTGGTTTCTGGACCTAGTTCTGTTTCTAACTCCACTGGTTCTTCTGCTAACCTCTCTGGACTTCATTTAGGATTAAATCCACATGGCCTAAACTTGTGTCATTGGTGCACAGCTTCAAGACTTTACTATACCTAGGCATACCACATGCTCTATTTCCTGGATATTTTAACTTCAACAAATTTGTTTTATAAAGGTACCTCGTATCATCCCCAAATGAAAGTCAATATCATTTTCCCATGACCAGATAGAATCTTAGGTATAAGTAACATGAGAACAAAATATTATTAAGTTCTAACTAGTAAGGGCGTTGAATGTGATCGCCTCTTTAAAGAAAAATAATTTATCAGTCATTAGAAAGACTATAAAGAAAGGACATCATCAAAACTGGTGCTTTTTCTGAGTTGTAATCCAAGGAACTGAAAGAGAGCAGGAAAAGAAGCAACTCTCCCTCAGTGAGTCCCTATTGGCTCGTACCTTGTCTCTGTGTTGTCTCAAACCACCATGCATGCCTCTGGACAGACATCCCATCTGGGGAAATACCAGTTTCCACATACATCTTGAAGTCCTCCATTAATGTCCTGTCACTCTGGTACCAAAGATCAGGGTATGTGCCTGATGTGATAACAGAGCCAGTACATTTAATAATGCTCATAGATCTAAGAAAGGATGTCTTAAGAGGAAATGAGAAATAAAGATCATGGGGGTGGGTGGGATAATGGCGGTGGTGATGATGATGGTAATAGCCACTGACATATATTTGGTACATATTACAGGCAAGAGGTCACACTAAGTAATCCTCACTTCTTTGGGCAGATAAAATTATTATCCTTATTTAATAGATGAAGAAATTAAAACCTCACAGAGAGGACAGAATATTAATTATTCTGATGTAAGACAACTGAAATTCTTTATGTCAAACCAAATGAAGTTCCCTTTTTGTTATTTACCAAATATTTAGGTAAATAACAATTCCATATGTTCAACCTAAATTTATGCTGGGATCCAATATATAAAATACATACATAGATATATATGTATACGAACATATACATAGGTATACAGATAAATGGGCATATCTATACATATAGACATCTGTGGTGTATATATATATATATATATATATATATATATATATATATACACATACATATACATATATATCTGGTACAAAAATTACATATACCAATATTTATTCTAATTATGTGCTATAGTTAAATCTCTTAGAAACTATATTTTATAAGTGAGAAGTTACATGGGACATTTTAAAAATTGAACTCTGATATTTTCTATTCTTTTTATAATGTTGGTTAAGACCTACTAAAGGATTTTACAAACTCACTAACATGGTACAACTCCCAGTTTGAAAAATACCGACTTGCTGGAATGCTCATCATCAGCGAGCAGATGACAGGCCTACCTTGAGCAAGATGGCACCAGGCATCTGACTCTCTCTCCCCTAGTTGTAAAGCAATGATAAGAGCAGGACCTGGTCCTGAATGTTTAATAAATGTCTATAATTGGACTTCAAAAATGACTCCAGAGCAAAAGAATATATATGAGTTTAGTTATATAAAGGAAAAACAAGTTTGATAGATGTCCACATTTTTTTTTACTACTGAATAACAGTGGAAGTCTCTTACTTAAACATTTAAGTATGAAGATAAATGGCCAAAGACGGTTTGAATACGGAGAACGGTTGGCTGTGGGGAAAGGATTCGGGGCTAGAGGAGGGTAGGAGGCGGCTCTGCTAGCTTTTGATGATAAGCTTTACACATAAACAATACTATTTGAATCTTTGAGTGGTAGTCATGTTTTACTTTTCTAAAAAAATGGTTTTAATTTAAAAGATTTGATCTTAATAACAATTCAGTGCAGTGGAATCTACACTAAGTGAGGTTCTGAAGCTCCCACCCACTGTGAGTTGGGAAGCTACTTGTTGAGCTTCATTTTCTTCTTCAATTACACAAGGCATTATTAGGTGGCAGCTTCCTCTGTACTTGATACTTTTGGACTCTATGAACAAGAAATATATGGGGACAATTTTTCAGGTCACTTTAATTAAAGGATATAGCATTCCAAGATCATCCAAATGGAGAAAACTCTTATTTCACACCTAAGAAGCTAGAGCACACCTGGTGGTCTGTCTGTTCAAGGGAAACTTCTCAGTTGCGTTACCTCTTCTTCCTCTCAATATGGTCTCTATCATATTTCATAAACTATAATTTCATGTATCAGATTACCTCTCTCATGTTAACCAAGTACATTTCTCTGAATTTCTTTCTTGAGTGTTTTCAATGTAGATGCAAAATTTATTTGAATAATACCATAATTAAATTTCTCAGTAGCTGTATTTTATTTTAGAAGATAGGAATTATACTGAACAATTTTTATTGAACTGTCATTTTTATCTTAACTGTGGCTTAACCTCGTAATCTAATTATTTTTCTAAACCAACTTTACAGCTAATAAAAGAAAGATATGAAAAATTAAATTACATAATAAAGCATGAAGCCAGTAGAGCTATCATGAGACTCTCAGACTGAAAAACTAGTATGAACTAATTTGTACTGTTGAAAAGTTGTTTTCCTCCATATATATATATATATATATATATATATATATATATATATATATTTTTTTAAAAAAAAAAAAGATGAAATAAAAAGAAACTTCTTTTAAATGGAATAATAAATTTGGCTACTCTAACTCCTAAAGATACCTTTAGAACCAAGTCCAATTATCATAATGGAATATTAACTTTTCAATCACAGTAGAAGGAAACCAACCCAAGAGGAGCCACTGCTAAGTATTCAGGTAGAGATGCTTGTAAAAGAACTACTCCTTCTTCTTTCTCTTCTCTCTTTCAAAGCATTTCATTTCAACTTTAATATTTTTTTAAACTTTTATTTCTTTCCTCTTCTCCTTTACGGTATGCCCTAATTTTTTCTATCCTTGTAAAAGGCCATGTTAAAATAGAAGCCACCCTAAAAAGATGCTCTGCAGAACATCTGCACAGGTAAGTACAGGTTGACTATCTTTTCTTTTTCTTAATTGTTTGGGACAAGAAGTATTTCAGAATTAAGAAGTTTTTGAATTTTGGAATATATGCACATACCTAATGAGATATCTTGAGGAAGAATCTCAAGTCTAAACTAGAAATTCATTTATGTTTCATGCACAGTTTATGCACACAGCCTGAAGGCAATTTATACAATATTTTAAGTAATTTTGTGCATAAAAGAGCTTGATGGTGTGAAATTTTCCACTTGCAGCACCATATCATCACTCAAAAGGTTTCTGATTTTGGAGCATTTAGGATTTCAGATATTTGGATAAGAGATGCTCAACCTACATTTGGCAAATGATTCATACGATGATGAAATAAAATGTATTCACAGTGGTAAATGTCTTGGTTCATTAGGAATCCTTTAAGCAATACCATAGCTCTAGAATATTCCAACCTTCCAACAAATATTTGTAAGAGTCTCTACAAACAGGAACCCTAATTTATATGTGGGTCTTCCCAAGTGTTGACCTAGAAACTTCTCTCACAGCCAAGTCAGAAAATAATGCTTTCATGGTTGTTTGGACTAAAAAAAAAAAAAAAAAATATATATATATATATATATATATATATATATATATATATATATATATACACACACACACACACACACACACACACACACACACATCAGTTTTACAATTGACTCCTTAAGTGCAACAAACTAAGACCAGCAAACTCCATACAGCAAGAATTCAGTGAGTTGAGATTTTATTGTTTTGTTTTGTTTAAAACATTTTGAAATTAAATTATTTATTTTAATGACCTCTTAACTAACTTCTGTGCAGCATTTACTCTGTATAAAATGTGGTGTGGAAGCTGGGCATGGTGGTGCATGCCTGTAACCCTAAGACTCTGAAGGCTGAGTCAGGAGGATCACAAGATCAAGGCCAATCTCAGTAACTTTAGCAAGACACTGCCTCAAAAAAAGTGGGGGAATGGTTGGGGATGTAACAGTGGTAAACCACCCCTGGGTTCAAGTCCCAGTACCAAAAACAAAACAAAACAAAAACATGGCATGGTGTTATGTATAATGAGACACAACAAATATTAAAAACCCACGAAGTCCCAAGCTTTCAATTCTGTGCACATAATAAATATTCAAATATAATTTCAAAGTTAACATAAGTGTTATTTTTGTTGCTCAATTTGTCCACATTTGGGACAATGGGTTTTAAATATGTCCCTACGCCCCAGGGAAGGGCTGTTCATCTAGCGGATAGTAAGATGCTATTATAAAGAGAGGCTGAACAGAGTGACTTCCAATGGAAAAACTTGACACACGAGTACCTTAACCAAGGACTGAGGCAACATCACCAGCAAGGAGCCAAGCTAATATGTATTCCTCCTTAAATTGCCATGGTAACCTGTGTGATATTTTCCCTAAAAACCCATCTCCTCAACCTAATCATGAGAAAGCATATCAAACACACTGAAATTGGGAGACACTGTACAAAACACCTGACCAGTACTCCTCACAACTGTCAAGGTCATGAAAAACAAGGAAAGACTGAATCGTCACTAACCAGTGAGACTAAGGAAACATGACAACTAAATGCAATGTGGTACCCTGGCCCCTGGATTGGATGTTGGAACCGAAAAGGGACGTTAATGGAAAAACTGATGGAATCCAAATCAAGTCTGGAGTTTTAGTTAATAATAAGGTTTCAATGTTGTTTTCTTAAATTTGACAAATGGTACCAGAGTTCGGGTGAAATGGTCAGATTAAGAGAAACTGAACCTGGGTTGGGGGGTCTAAAGGAATGCTCTGTGCTATCTTTATACTTTTCTGTAAACTGAAAAGTTTTCCAAACTGTAGTTTATTTTTTAAGTGTATTATAAGAAGAAATGAGGAAATGGAAGCCAGTAGGTACAAAGTTATGTATGAGAAACAGGTTACCTATGAGGCCTATAGTTAATAATAAATTTTAAATTTCAAAAATAGAGAAGAAGTGAATTATCTTATATGGATTTCACCTGAACTCATATTTATATAATACATGTTATCAATTCCATGCAAGTTTTACATGAGGGACTGAATAAAAGATGTCAATAATTAGCATATCCATCACCTGAAATATTCATCATTTATAGTGAGAACATTCAAAATCCCCTCTTTTACCTATTTCCAAATACATAATCTATGATATATTATTTTAGGTAACTACCGTCCCCCTCGAGAGTGCAACAGAACACTAGCATTTATTCCTTTCTACAACTTTGCACCCAATGATATATACAATTGTTATGTGTCAACTAAAACTTTTTTTAAAAAAATTCGGAAAAAAACGTCTGTAAAGGATATAGAAGGTTTTTAAGGATGATGGTCAGGCTGTACCTTATGAAATTATCAACTGCTGACCTTCTGGCCTACAAAACGGCATTTTCACACTCTGCCACCTACTAAATCACCGTGGCCTCAGAAGACCTCAGGAAGAAATGGAGCTTATGCTGGACAAGAAAGAAAGTGAAGCGGCAAGAAGGACACATGCCAGGAGAAGGGGGCAGCATGAGCAGAGGTTGGACGGGATGGCATGGTCAGGCCAGGAGCAGCCCGCCAGCAACATGGCAGGGAAGTGACAGATAGGCAGGCAAGGTCAAGGGACTTTGAGAAGGGGTGTGCTTTAGGAACATGAACGATCTGGCTCTGAACATGAATGCACAGCCAAGAGCCTGACCCTCCCAGTGACCAGGAATGACCCAGGAAGGGACTGAGGCCACCAGTGTCAATGCTCACTGACACTGGAGCTGCTGCCTCCATGTCCACATTTTCAAGTCCAGAAGGAGCTCCTAACATAATGAAAAGATGACACGGAACTACAGATTGGCAGATCTAAGTCCTAATTTTGGCTCTGCCACTAAGCGGGTGAGAAACCCTAAGCAAGTCCCCTCTCCAGCGTCCATCCCAGGTCTCTACCCAAAGGACCTCTGGACGCATCGCTCTCTCCGGCCCCTTGCAGAGCTAAGGCACTGACTCCCGCACGTGCTGGCTCTCAAAAGCAACACGTGGTTCACTCAAGTACAGAGACTGAGGCGAGGGCCATGAAAGCAAAAACACTGAGAATAAAAGGACTGTGTTTTTATACTCAAGAGTCTATTCTTTTATGATACATGTCTGGACCCCTCTAAATATTTAAACAACAATACTGTACCAGTATGAAAACTCTCTAAATCAGACTCTGCGGTTAAGGAGGATATATGAACAGATGTGATCTTATTAAGGCCCTAATGTAACTCAAAAACAATTTGTCATATCTGACGGGTATTGTTAAATTATGTCCACCTGCCAGAGGCAACCAGAGAAATTACCAACCGCCTTTGCTCTACTTCTACTCAAAATTCCCTAAAAAGCTCCCATAGATGTGTCCAGGAGATGTATTTTTTTTAAAGCCAACCTAATTGTCACCAACACATAACAGCCCGCGCCTCGCGATTCCTTTTCATGTATATTTTATTATGGGGCCCAACTGTTTCAACACCCTAGTGGCTCAACTTTAATGTAGCTCAGGAAGCCCCCTAAGTAATATCACAAAATGCTTAACATCTGTGCAACTTGGACCCAAAAATGTTCCAATTTTTTTCTTTGGGCTGGGCGGGGGGATTATTTAGGGGGCCACGCTGGCCACAGTTCTCATTAACGATCATGTCTGAGCTCACAGTATTTCTTCATCACCTCTTAGGCGGGGAGAACTCGTCGACGGGTACATTACAAAATGCACACAATTATTCCAAACTGCGAACGCCATGCTTGCTTAAAGTCAGGTTAAAAATGAACCCATTTCCTTTCCTTCCTCTAAATATTTGCCTCATCCATCCTTCTTGTGCTGCCATGTTTTAATTAAGTGAAATGAGGAAGGGAGAGAGGGGAAAAATGAAGTGTGAGGCCTGTGGCCTCTTTCCCAAGCTTTTTCAAAACTTCTCAGAGCTCTTTGGTCTCCAGTGGTGTTTGAAATATTCTTTATCCCACTGAGGAAAGAATGAAAAATTGATCTCCTCCAAACTTCAAATACTGCATATTTCCACAACTGCACACGGCAGGAGAGAAAGGCAGCTTAGGAGTTACCAGACCAAACAGGAAGCAGTTCTCAGAGGACCCACGGCTCATCCCAGGCAACTGCACGGGCAGAGTTTGTGCACAGAGCTGCCAGGAGAATAAACACAGGCTCTACTTCTGAGAGAAATCAAAGCAGATCTTAGAGAAACTGAACATGGAGTCAAACCTCAGTAATTCGGATTAACTGGGGAGGGGGGCCAGGATGGATCAGGACAGAGCCTAGATGGTAAAGTTTTTTGTTTTTTTGTTTTCTACAAAGTGCAACCACATCCATTTCCCTTTCACCCCAACCCCTCCTTCTGGCTTCATCTATCCCCAGCTCCCTTAGGCATGGACCAGAGAGGACCGCTCCTTATTCTCCATGCAGACTGAATCTGCCCTGTCCTTATGCTTCTGTTCACGTTTCTTCCTCTTTGCCTGAAATGCCCCATGCACCATTGTCCACTTAGTAAATTCCTCCAAGTTTAAGAACCCATCTCAAAAGTCAACTCCTGAACACCATGAGCACAAGGATCCCCTAACACTTTGTGCATACTGATCATATAGAAAAGTGGTTCTCACCCTGAGTGATGTTAAAATCACTTGGAGAATAGTTCAGTAAAATTCCAGTCTCCATGCCCCATTCCCAGCAATTCTGAAAGAACTGGTACTACCTGAGCATTAGTATCTTTTCTAAAGCTCCCAGGTGATCATAAAGTACAGTCTGGGCTGCAGAACTTTGGTGCAGAACTTATCACACAGCTCAGAATAATTTGACTATCCCCAAAGAATGAAGGATCCCCAACAAAGGCTGGTTGTAGATAGAGATGGAGGATACGACTCCTTCAAGAGTCTTCTCTAAGAATGGGGAACTGCATATGATTTCAAAACTTTCATCCCCAAGTGGCTTATCATCAGCGCACATCTATTTTTACAGTGTCCTTCTCCCACCTCTTTCCGATTGCTACAGCTTGACTTTCCATATATCCGCACCCCCCACAGTAGGCTCTTTGTCACCTTTATGTCTTTGCCTTTTCCTCCCCATCTGGCTCAATTGTGTGGCCTCCTCAAGGCTCACTGATCATTTCCACTCTTGAAGCCTCTTGTGCCCATTTCAACTCCCAGGGGTTTTCTTTCCCACTCCACTTACACTTAATTTGGCACCTGTCCTCAAGCGCCTAGGCTGGCTAATGATTTTGTGGTTTGTGCATCATTGTGTGAACGTCGTAGGGTGGACTTACACAATTGAGATGGCTATGACATCAATAGGTGATATAATCTTATGAGACCACCATGGTATATTTGATCTCCTGCTGACTGAAACAGGGGCACGTGACTGTTTCTTAGTTTGGGCTGCTGTAACAAAGTCCCACAGAGTAAGTGGCTTATAAACAACAAAAATTTGTATCTCATAACTTTAAAGGCTGGAAGACCAAGGACAGGATGCCAACACAATCAGGTTCAGGTAAGGGCCTTCTTCCAGATTGTTGACGACTATCTTTTCGTTGTATGTTGGGGTGGCAGAAAGAGAGCCAAAGAGCTCTCCAGGGTCCCTTTTACAAAAGCACCATCTCGCTTGTGAGGACTCCACCCTCAGAACCTAATCCCCTCCCAAAGATCCACTATCTCCTAATACCACCATGTGGGGGATTGGGATTCCAGCATATGAACTGGGGGGTATGCAAACATTCAGCCCATTGCTGAATAGAGCAGTTGCCCTTCATGTATCTGTCGACAGGATTCACCCAGATTGGCCCTGCTCTCTCCAAGCCAGTAGGGTCATTAAATTAAAAAAAAAAAAAGATAAGAATTAGGGACGTGGCTGCTCCGAAAAATCCAGAGCATAAACATCAAACTAAATATCTATATGATTGACGTAATTCGACATGACCCCATGACCTTTGCCCCCTGGTGCTACTTCCATAGTTATGTTACATGCCAAAAGGGATTTTGTAGATATAACTGAGGTTACAAATTATGTGGCCTTAAGATATGGAGGTTAACTTGGTGAGCCGGCTAATCATGTGAGCCATGTTTTAAAAAGACAGATCTTCTCCAGCTATGGCAGATGGGGAAATCTGAAGCATGAGGAGGAGTGAGCATGACAGAGATATCCCACTGCTCCCCTGAAGGTGGAGGAGGCCACTGAAATGGCTGAGTCCTTGGGAGCTGAGAGTAAATCCCCAGTGTTTTCTTGCAAGAAAACAGGCACCTCAGTCCTACAACCACATAGAACTGATTTCTGCTAACAGCTTGAAAGTGCTTGGAAGCAGATTCTTCCCAGTGCCTCCCAAAGAAAAGGCACCTGGGCTGACCCCTTCACCTCAGCTGCAAAGGACCCTAAGCAGAGTATCCCAACAAGCCTACCCAGGATTCCCAAACTACAGATAATGCCTGAGTATGATTTTAAGCCACTAAGTCTGTGTTAATTGGTAACAGCAATCTTTAGCTGCCCCCCACACCCCAAACTAGTCAAATAAAAGGAGTTTTTCTTGTGAATTAACAAATATACATTAGTATAGTCTTACCCTGATTCATATATATTCCACGCATGCATTAATGACAGATGTCTATATAGTAAAAAGCATTTCACTGATGCAAGGTTCACTTAAAGCATTGTGATCACCTCGCTATGAAGTGTTATTTGAAATAGTAACGTATGAGTTATTATTATAAATTTAATCACAGTGAGGTCATCTGTCTCGAGCACTGTATGCTGAGCAAAGCTGTGTGCCAAGTCTGTCACTGAACAATGGAAACTGGGCTGCTTAGTTGGAACTCTGTAAGCCTGATGTCTGAAGAGTGCACAACAGGCACATCTCTGGCAGGAATAAGAGGGACTGAGTGCCTGAACCAAATTCTTAGGAGGCCAGTGACTCTGCTGCTCCTTAGTGCCCCACTGCCTGGTGGCAGGGAAGAGAAAGGTGGTCGCAGAGAGGCTCTTGGTAAAGCATTCTCTACACTGACTCCGAGAGTCTTCCTATATCCCCACATCACACCAGCTCCCTATAAGGTGACAGGAAGTCAGCATCCACTGCCTGACAGACAGCTATGATTGCCCAGCCCCAACATCCTCCCACACTGACCAGTATGTGACCGACATGCACATGTGTTTCCAACAGCCACTTCTCACCCAGGAGGGAAGTCACCTGCCAGGCCCCCGCCCCTCCATCACAGGCTCCCATTTGTCTACGTCAGCATTTGTCTGAACATCACACCTCCATCATTTCCAGGGGAAAATTGATGTGGACGGCATGGGAAAGGAATGTAACTACAGCCTATTCTAAAAGCACGCATTTATTTTATTTTATTTCAGAAATGTATGCATTATGTATGGCTGTACATAAACGTTTTTATAGAGCCTCTTAAATGATTTACCACGAGGTATGTGTTGATTATAATCTCTGCTTATTTAAGAGAGCCTTGTTTACCCCCACCGTATTTAATACAGGGAGACATGTCTCAACTAACAGTGACACCAGTAAACAAAAGTTACTGATCTACCTCGTGAGTTATAAAACTTGTAACATGCTGTAAACAGCTCTGTCATTTTATTTAGCATATTGCATTGTGTGAGCTGCCTTATTTATCTAGTGGTAAATCTTTATGTATCAAAAATGCTACAGAAGGCACAACAGATAAATTACCGACAGACACTAACATCTGACTAGTTAATCAAACAAATAGGACATGTAACAAAGAGAAAAGCTATAAATATTGACAACAAGCTGCTTCAGTCACAAAAACATTCAATACTTCAGTTCTCAAGTGTGAGTTTTATATCAGTCCCCTGGAAACAGTTTGTATCCTCCAATAAATTTTTACAGTTGATTCACCTGCCTGATACCCCTCAGCCATTGCCTTCAGAAGCTGTCAAACCCGCCAACGATAATATATGGCCCGACCAACAAGAACAGCTGTAGCCATTCTCTCGGCAGGTTCTTGCACCCTGTTCTGCATAAAATAATACATCAAGATTAATTGATTTCCCGTCAGTCTCACAGAACAGAAAATTAATTTTCATGTAGCTATTTTCCCCAGCATATGAATTTTGTACATGGCAAGTAATTTAAGTTTTTAATTATTCATGAGCGAGGTGGGGGTGGGGAGGAACATGATAAAGTAAGCTCACGAAAACCCCAAGGCCAATCTCTGGGCCTTGGTTTGTGCTGAGGCAACAATAGCATTGGCTAATGCCCATATAAATAATATATGTATTAACATACATCTTAGTACAACACCAATTTCTCTCACTCTGACCCGAGACTACCAGGTCACCCTGTGGTACTTTGTCAAAGTCTATGCGCTGGTTACATGTGACGTGCTGTGGGAAAACACAGAACATGTCAGCCATATTGCAGTGACCTCCTCTGCCTCTCGGCAGCGGCCACACAGCCCAGGCATGATAGGAGGTAATTTAACGGTCAGTGTGAGAGTGGGACCAAGCCAAAGTTGCTAATCAGCCAGGTGCTACCTCAGCAAGTCTTCCATTTGCAGGTGCCACTGACTTGTGAACAAGAAAAATGTAACCAGAAAATAGAAAGAAAGCATTTGACTCACTCAGGCCTCATTTCTCACAGGCCCTGGGCAGACCCGCGCGAGAAAAACTGTCTCGTCGGAAAGAGAAAAACCACAACGTGAGCACCTTGGGCAATCAAGCAGATTTGCTAAAACGCGAACTCAAATGCTCCTGCCGCTGTACCTCCTTAGAAATTTCACTGGTGCACTTCATAGAAACTGCAAGACAGGCAGATGTGTGGCGCCTACCTTGAGTCACAGAACTCCATTTAACCCCATTAGGACCAAACCCAAAGTATCTCACAGGGACATGGAGGAATCCACCCCCAGAGTCAAGGAGTTGGGTCACTGGTGATTTATTGATGACTTCCTCTGCCCTGAATACTAAGATTCAGTGTGAAATTAGGAGATCCATACAAAACATTGATCTCCTCCCAGTTAAACCATTAGGCCACACCGTGACTGTTTAACAATCAGGAAGCAGAGAGAATCTGATCAAATCACCAAACTGATACTGGACAAGGGGAGGTCAACATCCAGAAAGGACAGTGAACCAAGTACTTCTGAGAGGAGAAACTGGCTGGCCTAACCTGAAGACGCTGCTCTGGCTTGAGGTATACTGCCGATGAAGCCCCTGTAGGCATGGAGAGCAGTCTGGTAAGGAGGAGGCAGGCTGAGAAGGTCAAAAGCAAAATGCAAAGAAATTCAAATGAAATCAAAAGGAAAAGAAAGAAAGAAAAAGAAATTTTACCTGGGCAGAGGGGACACTTGGTTGAGAGAGGTTTGTGCTTGATGAAGTTAATGAAATATTAATAAGAACACAGAAGCAGAAGTTCCTAAGGTTGTCATTTCTTAGCAGTTTATAAAAATGGACACGTTCACCAAACCAGAGAGAAATCAGGAAATTGCTTCTCTGTGTAGAGTAGCCATGCCTCATGCTGGAGGCTGGGACAAGACTGGGCTTCCAGCGTTTCCATCATAAAATCTGTTTCCCAGTAACCGGTGAAACCTATAAAAATTTTCTTCGCCCAGAAATTTGGCACTGGTGCAATAGTGTGCAGCATAGGCCCTTTTAATGCTGCTTCAGAATAGGGATTCGGGATTACATTTCTGTTACCATGATGGCTCCAGACAAAGGGGCAACATGACACATCATGCCAAGCAGCTAATTACCAGCCCTCAAGAACAGCCAGTCAACTTAGGCGGGGTTAAAATTGGCAGGGGTGGGGGCGGCCTCAACTGTTTCATGTGGTAAATTTGTGAAGGGTGGGCTGATGAGGGTTGCTAAAGTCTTTGTACCTCAGGTTTTAGAAACAAAACAAAACAAACAGGATGAGGAAATTAAATATAGCACTGATACCCCAACAACAAAGGCCTTGCTCAAGTGCTGCCAAAAACCCCAGATCCGGATGCTATGACATGCCCTGATGCCAAGAAACATGCCCAGGCCCTCCATGAACTCCCTGAAATACCCACGGCCACATTCCTGGGATGGCCCGACACTCCTGCCCAGCAGTGGTGGGGTGATACCACAGGGCTCCGTGAATGCCAGCGAAATTCTCCACTAATTATTTCTCCCTGCTAACCGCATCAGACACACTCCTTCCTTTACTGAGCGTTGTGCCATCCTGGTAGGTTAGAAAGGTTTGACCAATAAAGCACCAAGGAAAAGCTTATCCCTGTAGGACTCTGGGGGTTTGGTTTGCATTTGGTGACAGAGTTTAAAGAAAGCAACACAGAGATCAAAACAAATGTTTTGATCTGATGAATCGAGGCTGGCGATCAGGTGGTGTGTGTGTGTGTGTATGTGTGTGTTTACATACAGAAAGGGAGACAAAACAGGGTTTCAGGAAAATCTTCAGTATTCTGAATGGTCCCAACATCTCCACCCCAGCCCATCCTTTCCCACAATATTAATAGCACAGCAGTTGCCATCTGCAAAATAACAAAGGTATATTTTGGTTTATACATGTGTTATAGTTTTTCTTCGTCTGGTAGGGAGGAGGAAGCTTACTTTATCTCGTTTTGAAAATAATCCTATTGAGAGCATAAATGAACTCATTATGCATGCTGCAAATTTTTTTTAAATTGTGTGTGTGTGTGTGTGTGTGTGTGTGTGTGTGTGTGTTGGCAATTCTGTAACTAAAACGTAAAAAAACTTCTCCAAGTTGATGCCGCTGCTGGCATAGCTTAAAGGTCTTTGTTTCTGTAAATTCAATTGAGTGTTTCTATTTCTAAGTCTGGCAAGAGGTTCTAATTATTGTTAGAAGCCTAATTAGCATTTAGTATTACATTACAACAACTGCAGCAAAATTGTACCCATTCTCCAATAAACAGTATTCACAGTATGCAATCAAGCCGCTGTACCGAGCAATGAGAATTAATAGCACCGCACGACAATGGTAAATCCTCCATCTCCCGCTGTGTGTGTTTAATAATTTTTCACTCCTTCCAGATTGTTCCCATCAAGCACAATTCCCAAGGTCCTAATCAACCACCCTCCCCATCAATACTACACAGAGATCTGAGCACTGAAAATTATCTGCAATTTCAAAAAGTGCTTTGTTGCATTATTAGGCCACTGACCTAAGAGGTAATGGGTAAATAGTTTCTGAAAAATGTCCAAAGCACAACATAAATTAAAGCTTATAGTCTTGCCTGCTGTTCTCACCATAGCTATAACTGCAAACTATTACGGTTTTTACACAATATTCCTAACTATAATTTTACACCATAATATTGGTGCAAAGCGCCAAATGTTCTGCTTTCACGTGCCTTCATTTACTAAACAAGGAGAGTCTGGGGAGGAAGCTGACGTACTGGGTCCTTTAAAACGTCTCTGGGATCCATGCTCCTCCCTGTCTCGCCCCCTTCATCCACACCCCCACTCCACGCCCCCCCCACCACCAAATAAAACCAGTTGATAATTAATGTGTAAGCATTCTGCAAAGGATGAATGTAAGAGCTCTTCACAAGGAATGGTGTGAGATAGGTGGGTAAATGGAGTGGGGACAAGCTGCTTGCGCAAGGATTCAGGGCTGGACAAAGGAAGCATGGGCTGAGGGAGAAGTGCCCAGTGTCCTCTGTCGTCTGCTGAATGGTGACGATTATAACAGTGTTGACAACGCACTGCTGGAGGAGAAAGACATGTTTTAAACAATATCAAAAGGGTACTTTAGGCTGGGATGAAGAGGAGCTTGTGACCAAGGAAAACAAAGCCCAGAGTCTCAGGTCATTGCACAGCCAAAATCCAGGTGCTGGGTGTGACTGACCCACAGGTAACACTCAGCCCATCACAGCATCCCTGTTGAGAAGATGCACCGCGTTCACCTAGGGGTTTGGGTGGGACGCTGTGTGGTTGGTGCTGATTCTCTGTTTTACACAGTAGCAAAGATAAAAAAAAAGAATTCAGACAGCTCAAATCCACCAAAGCCTGTGAACACCTGGGCCTTCCCCGAGCAAAGCTAGATGCTGGATTAGCCTGTGGTCTGCCACACGTCATCAACACAAACACTTCTCATTTTGTCTCGATCCGTCAGCAGCACTCAAAACAAGATTTTCCTAACTGTGGTGGACTAATGCCATCACTTTTTCAGGACTAATGACTTACTGAGTATCATACCAAGTTTTTTCCAGCATCATTATAATGCTATCCTATACTTCTAGGTCATATAGTCACTTATTAATCCAATCCAGAGATACTTAACTTTCCACTATTGTTCCAGGCATTTGGGACAACATGGTGAACAAGGAGGTCAAAGATCTGTGCTCTTGTGGAGTGGATAGTCCAGTACAAGGCAGGCAGAGAATGTACTATTACCTAATAAATGAGTGCATTATATCCTAAGCTGGAAGGTGACGGTGGTATGGAAGAAAAATAAGAGCAAAGTAACATGAGAGGACTGGTGAGCATCAAGGAGAACAGGCTGCAGGACTAAACCAAAGGGCGAGGTTGGCTTCCATGAGACAGTGACACTAGAGCAAAGATTTAAGAAGAAAGAAAAATACTTGACATGGGTCTTAAGATTCTTGAATTTCTCCTCCTAATTCTATGCTTGCCCTGCACCCTATCTCTGATTCCCATGGCCAGTGACTTATAGCATTTTTTGAGTGGCTTCCCTACAGGGGGCAGGTGCACAAGAGGAGAATCTACATGTGTCCTGTCCCCATCTCAGTGACCCCAACAACCAGTAGAGTAGCTAGAAATAAGAGCAGGTACTCGGTAAACAGTCACCATAGATGAACACACCCATGAATCAATGGTAACTCGTTTATTTATTTTCAGAACCCCAGGTCGTCCATTCTAGACATGGCGTACTGGTGTGATTAAGGCCCGAAGAGTATGACACTTCTTTAGAGCTCCAAGAAAATGGACGATCTTCTAGTCTAAACCTCCAGGGCACTGAGATTAGAGAAGAAATGATATTTCCAGGACCACAGTCAGGCTCTCCTGAATACTCTTCTTAGAACTTTCCACTCTCCCCTGGAGAACCAACCTCACAGGAGATGTCAGAGGTGACGATTCTGCCTCATCCCTCCACGGTGGCCGTGGTGGTCATTCTCTCCATCCCCATGCATGCGACCTTTCCCTCTCTCTCACAATAACCACTGGATATTTTCTCCCTTCTGGCTTATCCCTATTTTTTAATATTCTCTTACTCGAAATGTATATCATTCTGGCAAACTAAAGAAGCAGGTGGGCAAGTGGAAGATGACAGAACACACCAGACATAGTCAGTAAAGATGGTGACAGAACAAGGAGCTACCTACCGTCCACATACCCACACCAGAAGCTATCTCCCTTGTGTCTCCCAGACAGTTGAAAGAGCTGGGTGGACCCCCAGCAACGGTAAGAATCTTCAAAGGAAGAAGTTTGAGAAGTTTCCTTCTAAAAGAAAAATCCTCCCTCTATTTGCAAGTAGACTTTGACCAATGAAAGTCCATTGCTCTGTCTCCCTTAGGACTCATGACCCATCTTCCACTACAAAAGACAAACCCGATGGTACACAGAGAACTCTTTATCATCAACATCCTTATCCTCCCACCCAGCCAAACCCTACTTAAGCCGTTAGAAGATGAGTCTGTTTCATGAAGGAAAATGGCTTCAGCCCTCTCTGCTAACTCTGGAGGAAAGGACTGCCTTTCCATCGCTTTCCAGAAGTGGTAGGGCAAGAAAAATCAAACTTCAAGGTAAGGATCAAACACGTAACCCCTCATTCTGCCTCAGTCCCAGGCCATATCATCTCAGTACAAAGTCCCTCTCTTTTTTGTTCACTCTGTATGAGAAAAGAAAGGGGGACTGCGGCATTTCCAGAGAAAGGCCAGGAGATATTGCTCATGAGTTCAGGGCAAGGAGATGAAAAGCACGTTTACAGGACAAGAATAGCTCACCTGGTACTAACAGGTACACAGGACAAATATGACAATGACAAATATGAGTCAAACCAACCTCTTCCCAGCTCTCAAGGAGCCCCAAATGACACAACTGAGCTCACTTTTCTCGGATGATAAAATGTGGGAATCAATTCCTAATGACAGTAATAACAATGGGCGGGACCATCTCTTCAGAGCTTACCATGGTGCTAAGAGCTTTCTGTGCTTGTCCTTTTTGAGGCTGGGAGTTTGGTAGTGGCCTGAGCAGGGTTGCCATGATGGCAGGTGGGGCCCAAACGTGTCATTATAACACAGCCCAAGTGTTCATTTTAATCCGCCCCTAACAGAGTCCTACACACACTGATATCTGAGCCTGCTGGATTATTATGAGCACCAGCCTAAATCTACATGATCTTTGTGCCTGTAATTCAGGAAACATGAGACTTATCCTTAAAGTGAGAGCCATGAAGTATTAGTTTCCTAGCACATTTCTTTACTATCTCAGACCTGAGTGATGGGGAACCCACCCTCCTCATGGGATAAGAAGTTCACAGAGCCCAGGAGCATGCCAGTGTGTGCCCTCCCCTTTTAAGATGCACTTTGGATAGCCAGAACTCCATTCCAGTCCACCCTACAAAAGTGAGCTCGTGTGTGCTGCTCCAGGCCTGAGGGATGGCTGCTTGTGATGAGCTGAGGGTGGATGTGCATCTGGACATGCAGGCTGCAGAATCCAAACACATGTACAAGAGGCTTCTCAGAACACAAGACAGAGAGCCGGGGGACTATCGAGGACCTAGAGCAGATCCTCACCATGCTGCCACATCTCATTCCCCAAGGAGATAGAGCATTCCAAACTGAAATCTTGGCTTCCAAGATTAAAGTAAGTTTTTCATGATGAGAGAATAGAGCATATTTTATTTAGCATGCATTCGTCTGGCTTATAATTTTAAATATTTAGACTACGATATGTAGGCATCTGTGTTAGTTTTTCATTGCAATGACAAAATACCTGAGATCATCAACTTAGAAGGAGGAAAGGTTTATTTTTTTTCATGGTTTCTAGATGTTTTAGTCCATGGTTGCTTGGCCCTGTTGATTTGGGCCTGTGGCAGCACACTACATCATGGCAGGAGTGTGTGGCAGATGAGGCCTATTCATTTCATGGTGGCCAGGAAGCAAGAAAGACAAGGAAAGGCTGGGGTCTCAATATTTCTTTCAAGGGCTTGACTCTAGTGACTTTACTTCCTTTCAATATGCCTCAATTCCTAAAGGTTCTTCTAAGAGAACCATAGGCTAGTGACCAAGCCTTTAACACACAGACTTTTGGGGACACCACAGATCCAAATAATACCAGCTTCCAATTGTAGTAATGCCCAAGAACTTGCAAAGGTTAGCAGGGAGTGTAATCTTTGCCCTGTTCTCCTCCCATGGTTTGGTTTTCCATGTAGGTGAATGCTTCCCTTCCAAACACCGACAGGCCTCCCTTTAGGCATACCAAAGAGGTGAGAATCCATATTCATACCAAAGAGACAAGTGAAAGTAGGTGCTCCATTTGCTAAAGGATCACATGATTCAGCTCACTCCTTTGGTGCATTGGTTTGAACCAACTAATAAATATTTATTACAGAAAAAAAAACTCACAAATTCATTTTTTCAGGAGTAAAGTAAAAGCGTTAGAGAAAAAAACTTAAATGACTTCCCCTTTACTAGTTCATGCATGGTCACCATAGGAAAAAAATTAGAAAATGCAGATAAACAAAAGGAAAGACATTAATAAACATTTTTATAGCACTTGCCAAGATGAAGCCTGACAGGATTTAATGCATAGACCCCAGATTTTTTCAATGTCATTATGAACATGTAAAAATATAAATACCGGTGGTTAATTTCATGCTATGACTACAGACTAGTGCCACCCATGTACCAGGCCCTTGAAGTTCAAGAGTAGCAGGACATAGTTTCTACTCCACTACAGACAAAATGGAAAATGCTTTACCAAAAATCTAAGCAAAGAATTATACAGGACTCTACAGAGGGTCTAGAGACGGTATTGATTCTTTATTCCTAGGGGATAAACTCAGGGTTTCGTCAACACTAATGTGAAACTCTGGGCTTCCTACTCTCATTCAACAAACACTGAACACAAACCATAGACCAACCCTATTTTAAGCACCGTGTGTATAAAGTGGTGAATAAGACAAACTTCTACCCTCATGATGCTTACACAAACATATTTATAAAGAAATAGATAAAACAGTGCTATAACTTCCCCTTGACTGACATAGAGAAGGTGCTCAGAAAAGGTTTTCAATGAACAAAGAAATAAAATACATCATCAGTCTGCCTCTCTGTGCCTCCATTTTAAAGGCAATTGATGTCCTTGAAGTTACCATATCAGACAGTTGTAAAGTTTCAAAACACAACGTGGTATACCTGTTCTGTTTCACTTAAAAATATGAATCCAATAGGCTTAATCCAAAATCTCCAGCTCCGAATTGGGTTACTATGTGTTGGATTTGATTTGTATTTCCATCAGTATCAACCCCGGCATCCTTATATAGACACCAGCAATGTACATGATTTATAGCAAGTCAGTCAAGGTAAAGCCTATAGCTTCCCTTCACATTTTGACGTTATCAGATTACTTCAGAAGCTGGCAGCAGCTACCATAAGTAACAAGCTGTCAGTGTAAATAAATCACTCTCTCTCTCTAAAAAAAAAAAAAAAAAAAAAAAAAAAAGAAAGAAAAGAAAAAAAATGCCTAAAAGTATAGATTAGAGGGCTTGGCCTTTTTTGTTGTTGTTGTTTATAATTTCCCTCTGCCCAAGCCTTCCATATATTTGATTTTATATAGAAAGTAGAAATTATTTCATTTTCTTTCTTAAAATAAAAGGTCCTAGGCCTAAGATCCATCTAAGAAACTCAAGTTTCAAAAGGAAAGGTGGTGGCCATTGTATATAAATCATACAACAATCAATTTGCAATCACCTAGAAAAGCCCAGGGTGTGGAGAACAACCAGCAGTTCTAAGAAGAGCTACCTGTGCCAGGCCAATTTAATTTCCTTCTAGGATGAGTGACAGGCCGTGGAGATAAGAGAGAAGCAACAGATACCGTCCATTTGGATCGCAGCTGGCCTCCCTCTGTCTGGTCCCACATGATTCCCCCGTCAACGGGCTGGAAAACCTAACTCTACTGGTCCTCAGAGGGCTAGAACAACCCACCCAGACTGGGATCTCCAATGTCTTTGCACCACCTTGGAAGAGGAGGGACAATTCAATCACCATCCTGAAGAGGTAGAGGGTGGGGCATGGCCACTGCACATCTGTTGCTGAGTTCAGTGGTACAAGGGACAGCATACCCTTGTTCCAAGAGACACTAAGTAGCACAGGGGTGCAATAACTAGGGAGGTATAAAGAGAATGTGTAAAGTCCATGAGATGAATTGTAGAAAGGTCCTGGAACAAGATAATTCAGTGTGAATAAGAGGAAGGAAGTGCTCTAGGGGGCAACTTGAGTTTCTATCATACCCCCAAAAGAGAAAAGTTTATGTCACTGAATTCAGACATCAGAAAGGATGGCATGGGTCACAGTGGTTTTGAGACAGAATACGAGAGCAAATTTTTAGCAGTGTTATGAGCAAGTTAGGAGGGCATTGGAAAGCACTGAAAGCAGCCAGATGCACATGATGGAGTAGTCTTTCTATCACTATTTGGTGCGGGTCAAGCTATAGTGCCCTATTCTTGTTCAATCATGACGTGCCACACAGAAATGTCAGCGCACATCCACTCAAGTCAATACTACACAGGTACATAACCCCCTCCTATCCAAGTATTTTCATGACTAGCTTCTTTGCCTGCCTCTCTCACCCTGGAACTACTGAGGGTAATTGAGAAAGCCTAGATTCTATTAGCTCACACCAACCACCCCAGGATGTCCCAACCAGAAAGTTCAGATAAGATGACCAAAAACTCTTTGTGTTGTCCAAAGGAAAGTTTAGGAACTACTGAAAGGATAATGAGACATGAACTTGGGGACCTAGTGACAAAAAATGACTACAGTGACCTTCCCTCATTGATTAATAAAACTTAAACATGCTCATTTATTATTTAAAAAAATGATTCCACCATCTATAGGTGTGAGTTTCTGCTCATTTTTCTTCAGGGCAACTCCCTGCTGAGTGAAGGAGGCAATTACAAAAGTGATTATAATAAAACATAATTAATGTTAAAAACTAAGAGAGAGGTCTAGGGGAACTCATAGCAGAGAATCGGTCCTAATGGGGAAATCAGGAAAGGCTTCCCAGAGGAAGTGACATTTTAGCTTAGACCCAAACGTGATAAAGAAAGAGCTACATGTGCAGAGGCACAAAGGTAAGAAGGTAGGTTAGACTTAGACAGAGTGAGAGGGGTTTTAACATGGCTGGGAAGTATGGGGCAGGGGGCAGTGAGACCACCACCATTTGTACCTGACATACATACAAACCAGCTTATCCATCTAATCAAAATATATACTTTATTCCCCTCCCCTCCAGGTCCTTTTCTCTACCTTAAGCTCATAACCTCCATCCCAGAAACCCAGAATACCCACTGGCATGTTGTAACACCTGGCTTTCACCCCACTCTAAGGCTCTGACAGGGTTCATGGTTGCTAGCATGGATCTTACTCCTCCCCATCATTCCCTCTCTTCTGAGCTATTCTAGTAGCTTCATCCTTATCCATACAGTAACTTAGCCCTCTTCATATTCGAACTTCCACTATTCACTCAAGCATACACTGATCAGGTTTTCAAGTTTCTACACACACACACACATAAACAACACTGCAGCAAACACAGGACTAAGCAAACAATAGATGTTCAAAGACAGAATCACTTTTTTAGTGACCGTCCATTTTGAAAGGTTTATGTACAACCCCTACCACTTTTCAATATAATAGCTGCCTCACTGTAGGTCTGGGTTGCTATTATTCGAGATCTGCTTTCTATAGTAATTTGAGATGTTGTTTGTTTAAGAGGAAGATTATGTGGGTTGGTTTCAAGGGAAAAAAAACATTACAGGCTTTGGAGTGAGGACTGTTTCATTGACTGTTGTCTCTGTGTCTTCTGGCAAATTGTTTAACCTCAGTTTCCTCATCTGTGAAATTAGGATCATATTCACAGAGGGACATTATGAAAACAAAATGAAATAATGTAGAATTCAGTGCCTGTCTTATAGTAGACATTCAAAAACAGTATATACACACACACACACACACATATATATATATATATGATGTTCACTTTCTCTTTTCCTCCTAATTAGAGGGAAAAAATCAAAGATGACCTGAATGCAAATTTCAGTCAAATGAGCCCCCAAACAAAGCCACCTATGAAACATACCAAAATGTAACACATAGCTTCTATCCAACAACATTAGCATTTTTAGTGGAGACAAGTATACAACAATTAAATTAAATTAGAAAGGTTTTAAACTATCGCTGGAAATGTCCTTTCTCAACTCTGCAAACTAAAAATAGAAAAAGAATTAATAGAGGGAAACAGAAATACCCACGGATTATCATCTTCCTTTGTTATGTTAAACAACTTGCTAAAATCATATCTGAAGATTCTTTCTGCATTGTCACGATAAAGAGTGTATATGCAGGTTAAAATAAGCATCCATAAAATACAGCCGGTGCTGGTATGTAATACACATTTGAAAAGGCAGAGGAAATAAAAGCAAACGATAACCACATGAACATCTTACTGCAAACAAAGCCAGTGAACTTTCCAGATGAAGACAAGAATATCACTCTTCTGAGTTTCTAAGATGAAACCACAAGAGTCCCGTTCCCCCCAGTAGATATTTTGTTTCCAACTTCAAGGCTGGTGAGGAAGGGATCCTCACATTCCCTATTTGTCTTCTGTGGTCAGCTGAGCTCAGCTACCCAAACACACATACACATGCTCAGAGGACAGATCTGTCATGCTGACCTTTCATATCTCCCATGTTTTTTTAGCAGTCCGAGATTCCATCCCATGGAAACAATGCATACAGCATCACCATAGAGGAGAGAAATCAGGTAAAGGATGGCAAAGATGAATACCAGAAAAGCAAGCTAGAACTTGGACACAGGGGACATTGCTCATGGAATTACTCAAGGGAGGAAGGTCAGTTGAAAGCTAGTGAAGTAGGGAGTATACCATGCAAAATTAACCATTGACCATTACTGGGAACATCAAAGGTCAAAGCTAGTTGTAAGGTGGTACTTACCAGGTCCAGGCCTCCTATGCTGACCTCTATGTGGGCTAAAACTCTGCAGATTCAAACACTGACAGATTCATAAACCAAGAGAAAGAAAAGGTCCTCCACATCTGGAACGGCCATCAGCGTGGTACTACTGCACCCAAATCTGCTTCTCCAGTGCGTGGGGTGTGAGAACTGACTGATGTTGGAAGATCCTAGTCCACAGCCAGCTTCCCTTACAGGTTACATACATTTTCTTTCCATAAAACTACAGTCCTCCAAAGGAGGGCTCAGTAGGCATGTAGGTCATATTTCACACACTCTGGAAGCCTCTGTATCACAGGTTTTACCTGCTGTATTTTCCCTCCAGATGAGACGAGAGCTTCCCTCCCAGTAGGGGCCATGGTCATGAGAAATGAGTGTTTTTCCCTTTTGCCAGTAAGAAATCTTAAGACCTGGTGTAAAAACCACTCAGGCATAACAAGTTATAGCCCAGCAGGCACACTGATTAGCTAGGTTCCATAACCATAAAGTCAACAATAATCTACCTCCGTGCCCTTTCGGCAGGTGGCTCACCTACGGATGCTCAGGAAGTCAGCAACAGTTCAGGCGAAATTACGTGGAGAGCATCATGCGTAAACATGAATGCTCCAGCTTGTCCTTAACTATACCACTGGGACTCCAGACCTGCAAAACAATCCATTACCCCTACTCACCACCAACTGCAACTTCTTCCCTTCTCTCTATGCCTTCTCCCCACTGATGGCGCTTGGGCTTAATGTGTGTGCCACTTTTCCACGCCCTCTCTGCTCTCACCTCTGCCTTCCACACAAGGGCTGTCTCTTGTACCAGACAGGAGATGACTAACTCTTCTTCTGTAGCATGGTAACTTCAGGCTGATTTTTCCAGTAGTGTTGACTGACTGTACTAAATGGTTTACACTCTTCACAATCCCCCTAGAGATCAGACACACATTGGAAATCCAACTCTCTAGAGCATGGGACCACTGGCCAAATAGGCAGCGGGGTGCATACACAAACACATATGGACACACAATATTTTCCCAGTTATTAAGGGAAAAATATCTAATGTATGACCACTGATTCAACATCTCTATTCCAAGGTTCTAGAAATATTTCCTACATTTTGTTAAAATAAAAAGGACTCTCATAGTCAAGGAAAAATTTGGCTACCAGTCAAACAAGAAGGTAGAATACAGTACTTACAAATGATTATAAATGTTAATGTCCTATTCCTCTCCTTTTCTAAAGGTTTGAATTTTAGATTAAGTTATACAGAAACGGGGCTGGGGATGTGGCTCAAGTGGTAGCGCGCCTGTCTGGCATGCATGCGGCCTGGGTTCGATCCTCAGCACCACATACAAACAAAGATGTTGTGTCTGCCAAAAACTAAGAAATAAAATATTAAAATTCTCTCTCTCTCTCCCTCTCTCTCTCTCTCCTCACTCTCTCTTTAAAAAAAAAAAAAAAGTTATACAGAAACAACCAAAATCATAATACATCTCTTAGGTTCTAGCAGAGAGAGCTGAATCCAAATCCGCCCTAAGAAAAGCCATTACCTTCACTGAAAGCAGCAGGTGTGAGGCCTAATGGCTTGTTATAATGAAGGGTCAGCCTCTGACATTGGGACTAACATCACTGTGTGACAAAGAGTGATTTACACCACCCTACTCAAAAACGGTGTAGGAAGTATGATGATTCATAAAATCATAAATTATAAATCAATTACCGGAGATAGAGAACTTGATTCATCCCCAGGCCCCTTTGTTCCTGAGATGTGAGACCCTTTTACAGGGCCCCTTGAACTAGAGAAGACAAAGAAGAGAAGGTCTCTCAGGCCATTTCTGTTGTCCCAGCCTTTCTTTGCAAACCTATCAACCCTATAAATTTCATTTTAATCCAACAGTTCCCACCTAAAGAAATGAGTAGTGGATCACAGGGGAAAATAAATCCCTGGCCCTCAGAGGAAAGGAGACTGGATTCCCCCAATTCCCAAACTCCAGGTGAAAATAGAAAAATCCTATTAAATATTTAGGACATTAAGCCGAACAGCTACACACATCCCAACAAGCAGAAACACCTGCAAAAACGTAACCAACACTTTCAGGAGTCATCTGATATTTATGAACAATGATTTTTTTTTTAAAAGTCAAACGTATTGTGTCTCTAAATTTCTATCACACAGAAGTAGCTTTTTCATTCTTTGATGAAAAGCCAAAGTATTTGAGATGATAAAAGTAAAACAATTCAGTTTGTCATAGCCCTGGGCACTGCTGCAGAGACAGGCATTTTCAGACAGGTGCAACCACCCAACACACACTCAGGAAGGAAATTCCAGGCCAAATCTCAGGCCAAGAGTCTCATACTTGTCCATCTTAGGGCTCCATTGCCTGAATCCGGCCAAGCAAAATGGCAGACATTCCCCTGTTCCTGAGCTTCTTCATATTTATTGTCTTTACAATGTCTAAGAACAATACCAAAACCCACATCTCAACTCTTACATGAGATTCTTCCATGAGAGTATTAGAGTTTCAATATGGAAACTGAGCAAAGAAAAGAAGGTCATGTGTGTTTCTAACCATCTTGGACTATGGCCTCCAAGCTGGGCTGTCTCCATAGCACCACACTGCTGCTTAAGTTGAAGAAAAATATCAGTGTTTTTCAGGATGCTCAAGCAACAAATCTCTCCTCCCATACCTCAGATAAATTTTAAAACTAAGAGAGTAAATGGCAATGCAAATAGTACTATTAGATATTTATTATGTTGCAAAGCTTGAAAACAGTCAGGAAAATGGAAAAGTTACTTTTTTCCCTACACAAATTTGTTAATGGGTGGCATAATGGGGAGCCCTGTTTGCTGGCACTATGTGAAACGTCTACAAATTGCCTCTGCAGAGCATTATAGGTTGTCAGACTAATGTAGTTGAAGATAATTTGGCCTTTCAGTGAATTGAACCTCACAGCACGATTATACTCCACAACCAAGTGGAGTGTCACAATTATTCTTTCATGCTGAATTACCATATAATGTCATGAGTCTACCTGTCATAAGTCCTGTAGCCCAGGCTGAATTTTTTCCCCCTAAATCTATGGTTCATGGCAAAAAAAAAAAAATAATAATAATAATAATAATAATAATATTTTTTGGTTCTAATGGAAATTTGATTGTTTTTATCAACAATAAATTTTATAGCAAATCAAAGGATATGCTTGGACAAACAATCCGATACTCAAGGTTAAAAAACATACAAATAATAAATTGCTGGTGTGTCATGTTCAATTTTTACTACAGCATTACACTGCAATAACCATAACAGGATCTAAATTGTTGTCAGAACATTAAACAAACCCCCATACTTCACAAAGGCATCCTGTCTGAGTAATTCACACAACGGAAACAACTATCAAATTTTCCACTGTCCCACTGCTACACCATACATCAGTACAATTTTATGTATTTGGACAATTCGTTGAATAAATTACTTCCATCCTGCCTGCTCTTGCCACTTCTGTTAAGAGTCATATCAGTTTTAATTGTCTTTCTGTCTATACGGAGCCACTGTTTTTCTGGCCTTTTCCTGTGCTATTTCCTGAGCACCAAAATAGACTATGAACACCCATCAGAACTGGGTGCTTGGGGACATATGACTGCAAGAGAGGGGCATCCTGCCAGAGGCCAAGAGTGTCTTCCTTCTGCTGTTAGATGACAACTGCCAAATGTGTACTTAGGAGTTTGACCATTCGTGGTTATTTGTGTGCAAACATAAGACTCCACCATCAGAGCTAACTAAAAGCTAAAGGTATCCAAGACCCCACATTCGGCTCTGTTGCCACTTGGTTGTTGACTTTCTTGATTCATGACAACATTCGTCCTGGCATGGGAAATGGGCTCAGCCTGAATTACATGGCCCTGATTCTATTCCCGGTCGGAATCCAGCTCACCAGCCAGTTCATGGCAAACCCTACAAGCTGTTTCCCTTTGGCTGGTTGCTCCCCTGCAAATGACAAGCCCACCTTTCCAGGTTGAATATCCAGCCTTCATGAATGCACAGGGGCGCATGCCGAAATCACAGCTGAGGAACAAGTTACACCATAATGGGCACAAATAAACTTGGTCTATAAGAGGGTGGAGTTAATGACTTCCCATCGTGTTCCTCAACACCTTCGATAGAGACTAAATTGACACAGACCAAAGGGAATCAGATCAATTGGATGCAACTCTGTTTCCTAAATGAGATCCTCTTAGGTCTGACTCCAGTTTAGCATAATGCATTTGTACAGCCAAAGTCAACCTCCTGGGCCAGAGAAAGTAAAAAAAAAAAAAAAAAAAAAAAATGAGTAGAGGCTCCCAGGTACCCCAAACCAACGTGGGTACTATTCTAGTATGATTCTATCACCTGTGTCACCATAGCCAAATAAAGAGTCACCAAAATATCATCATATTGGCTGTCCGAAACCCGATGATGCCTAAGAAACCATTTTATGCTGAACTGCATTTGCTATTTCCAACAGGAAACTCCCTTACTGAACTAGCTCCACAACAGGCCCGCCATTACTAAACACTGGCCTGCAACACAGAGTTGGGTTCCAGGCACCAGGTGGCCCAATTTTCCTTCTCAGAGTAATGCAAAAGATGGAAACCACCTTCAGAGGGGTCAGCCCTGGACTGGGTGCCCCCATGTTAACTTGGTAGCCTCCCTGGATGGTAGAAAGTAACTCTTTATTTATAACCCCAAAAGCAATAATAAACACAGAACTATGATTTACTCTGAACCTTCCTATTATTAAAACACTTTGTCTTATAGTTTTATTGATTTACAATCTGTCCTGCTTACTTTTTTAGCATCTGAAAACAATCAAGGCACAAAGCTGCAAAATGTTTGGACATTAATTGTTAGGAGACAGCATTTTATTCCAGGCGAGGGGTTTGAGGCCTCGACAGCGGTGCATTCTGGTACTGGAATGATTTATGGTCTTGTAGCAATAACGATGCACCAGGGCCATTAACATATTGGCAGGCCCTAGGATGGATTAGTGGCATTGATTATTTCATGGGCCACTGATACCCATTTGTTACGAGGAGCTCAAAGATGGCCTCTTCCTGACTAAAATCTTTTTACGAGCAGACAGCATTTTAAGTATTAGGAACCTGGGATTTGGGCCATTTTTTATAATCTTGCTGTCGCCTCACCTTAGTATGCAAGCAAAAGGAAAAAAAAGTGTCAAAAAATTAAAGTTCATTCTTCACCAACAGCCTAATTCCTCAACTCATCATAACCATGTCTTCTTTAAAAATTAATGATTGCCAGCATTTAGCCACTGGTTGTTGCTATGAAGATCTATGCAAAAAGCAAGGATCCCTATAGAGTGTGTGATATATGGAATACTCTTTATTACTACAATAAAACTTACTGACATTTCAATACTTCTGCAAATAGCATTATAGTATCAATCTTCTGAATTAGGTTGAAAATTAAGTTGTAAATTAAAAGAAAGTGTACTTTGGAATACAACATGATATGTCACCCAGAAAAGGACCTTTGTGCATAACTGAGCTGATCTGGGGAGCAGAGAGATGAGCCCAGTGCCTCAGCAGTGTTGTTTGAATTCTAAAGATCTGGGTTCCACCAGAAGAATCCATCCAGAAACCAGAATAATCCATCACAAGAGATTTTTTTTTTTCCCATTGTAAAAGTCAAGGGATTTGACAACAACCTTTTATGAATACAATGAAACTCCAAATCCTAATATATTTTTCTCCTTTGCCACATTCTTGCCATAAATTTCAAATTGGGCAACATTTGGAATAATAAATGCCTTATAAAATACATAGAAGTTATACATACATTATGCTGATAATGTGTATATACATATATAAAAACTATTTCCTGCCTATGTCATCAGATACAAAAATACTCTCTATTCCCACACACCTTAACCCAGACTTCAAAGATGCTCAGAGCAAAGAGCTACCCAGGGCACTACATGACAATTCCCAAAGCTCTGATGGCTTTAAAACTATTCGGTTCGAAGGCTAATGTCACAAACTGTAAATTACAAACAGAGACAGATCAGAGCCAACACAAAATGGCTATGCAGAAGACTACTGGCTTTCAAATATATATATTTTTTGAAAAGTCAGGTGTCTTAAATAACTACAACCTATCTTCCACAGCATTCCTTACATGCGTGAGATGACTACATAGTAAAAACAGGGTCACTTTAATGATTCAAAATATCTTGATGAAATCCAAACTAGCCCCTGCCCAAGATGACTCCCCCAGTGTCTCTCAGGATTGCTTGTAGCTCCTGTAGCCTAGAAAATCTTTCAGGTAGGTATCTATTTCTAACACCCAGCCACCCCATACTCCCTGCATCTTCAGGGGTCTACACACACCAGGTGCAGGACAGTAAAGAGGTTACAGGGCCAACCCTGCCACTGGTGGAAAGAGACTATGATAAGAAGGATTCTGAGTAGGAGTTCTGGAACAAAAGAAGGTGTCATATTTAATTAACCACTTGGACTCTGAGTAAGGTATGGGCGAACAGTCCTGATATCCACAGGTCTGAATTCAGATATCAACATGCTTCTATTAACTAACCTGCAGACTGCCCACTTAAGCTTGAGAAAGCATTGTACTTTGCAGACATGTGCACTCACCACACGGGCACAGGACAACAAAGGTGCTTCTTTCTCAAGAGTGTTTTAACACAAAGCACGGACCAAAGAGGGTTAGAACTGAAGGGAATCATAAGATGACCTCACCCAAGCCTTTTATTTCACACCGGGAAAAATCAAGACATGTTGTTAAGTAACTCACATAAAGTCATATACACAGTGACAGAAACAAAACCCTAGGTCTCGTAGCTCTGCGCCCTCTCCCAATGCTGCAGTACCTCATTTGTAAACCATCTTATTTGCTACTTATTTCCTCTATCTTCCCAGGTGTATAATTTTCTCATTTTCCTATAGTTAGATGTACTGTTGCATACTTCTCAAATTTTGGATTCTATGATAAGACACAGACTCTATAATGTATATTACTGTAAATTTAGGAAAACGATCTTGGAGTATGATGGATGGTAATTCAGGGTTAAGTAGAAAACAATAAAGAGTTTGCCATTTTCCTTGTTAAATTTTGAATTTTATTTTAAATATGGAAGAAAGATGTTGTCAACATGTATTTTAGGTGCAAGAAGAACTTCAGGCTTCAACCTTTAATATACAAAGCCTTTGCATAAACCACTCGATACGAAAACACACAAAGAATCTCCTTCTCAGCTCCTTAAGTGACCTCTTACCCTGTTCAGCTTATAAATTAATTGGGAAAGAACACCTTCTGTTTCCCATGGCAATCTAAGACCTCAAAGAGTCTGTACAGATGTGACAGGACCCAAGGGCTGCCATCAGAGTGAGTAGGCCAAGGCTGCCCTGGAGAAACTTGGAAGTGGAACATTGCAACACCTTGACTAGCAATCCTAAAGCACAGTGCCCATCCTGCTTGCTCCCTCAGCATCCAGAAACAGGTTTCCAGAAAGACTCCATCTCTCTGGCCCTAGAGATTATAGTACATGACCATCTCAAAGAGAAAGAGTCTTCTTCCTGTTTAAAAGTTAAAAGTTACCCTCCCAAGGAGTATTCCACAACCCAGAAGCAACTCGGGGTCACCACTGCAGGTTGTAACAAGAGAAAGACGTTCTCCTGTAGGTCTAGCTTGAGCATCCTGAAATGTAAACGTTTTTCTTCTCATTCACTTCATGGTCAAGAGCAACCAGTTACCTCCTCACAATGAACCACCCCGGTAAACCTGAATGATAGCCTTTTAAGCCTCTCTTCTTTAGGCAAATCATGGCAACCCCATAAAACTCTTCAGATACATCATTTCTCAAATGATCGTTATCTCTACAGATCCTCTGGATTTTTGCCAAATATCCCACATCCTTCTTAGACTTGGGAGTCCCATATGGTATTCCAGGGCTGGGTGTTAATTGAAGAACGGCTTAACTGTTTGGACATGTTATGCATCTATTACCCGATTGTGAATCTTGTACTGTCTGCTGTAGGACTGCATCTTTGGGGAAATTAATGCCAAATGAAAATTTACCCTAACCGATTTCTCTTTTTATTTTCTTACGGCTCTTTGTGATGATTTGTTAACCTGCTTCATTCTACAAGCTCAAGTCAGCCACGGAGCCAAAATTAACAACCAAGACCCAGGATAGAAGTAAACGGTTATTGACTAAGGTATTTGTCCTCTTTGAGATATTTATCCTTTTTTGTGTACAAAAACCACTCATAAACATGACTGCTAATATGACTACAGTAACAAAGAGCACACAATGAGAGAAAGGATTCTCAACAACTCAGGCATCATTCTGTTTCCAAATCCCACTTTATTTTTTATTTTTTTACTTTGACTAAATACCTACCTCCCAATAAAACCTGAGTCATTCACCTAAGACATCTGGAAGTGGTAAAAAGGCTGAAGGTGAATTCTTTATGATTTTTCAATGGAGAATCAAATCAGGTTTATAAAGGTACTTAATAAATGACATGATGACTAAAAAAATAATAGTGCATTACATGGTGACTTTGTAGTTCCTTACTGTTGGAGCATTTAGGCATTACCACTGATGATGCTGTGGCCACAAGGCAGATTTCAGTGGGCCCATGGAATGTGGACTAAAGTGACAATGTACCAGTTGAGAGTCTAGGTCTTCCAGTGTCACGTATTTCCACTGTCCCTCTCTAAGCCTTTACATCTGAAGTGAGAAAAATGCCTCGGGAGCCAACCAGCTCCAGGTAAAATAGAAACACACGAAGGGGAGCAGCCCCACCACCCTGCAGACCCCCAGTCTAAGCAGAGTCTCTCTGCAATCCTATGAGGGTGATGATAAATGCTTACCACGAAGTACCGCTCAGTGCTGGGGTATTTTGTTAAGCTGTATTGTGGCAACAATTGATAAATAATAAATGGGGCAAATAGGATTTCGAGGTCATGTCTGACCACGGTAAGAAACGTTGGCATCCATTTGTTCAGGAAAATAGGAAAAGCTCGTTACAGTGTACTCTTCTAATCTCGCCTAACTCACCCTTGATAAACCCCCCTTCCTGACTAGCAGGAACTACTGAAAATAATCATAATTAACTTTATGTCCAATAAGTAGGATGAACTTTGGCCCCAAATGGCTGAAATACTGAAGTTTTCTTCGGTGGTGAAAGAACACATGCTGAGAATCTAAATAATGAATGAAGGACATTTCCATAATCCAGACCAGAGGACTCTCGTGCAGAGGCCACTTCCATGAGCACTCTACCCTCTGCTGGTTCCTAAGATGCACACATGTTCTTGTCTGGAAGGGCTGGATGGTGGCAACCGTAGGTTCCGAGTGACATTAAAGAGGTAACTGATGTTTCCTGGTCTGGTTAGCCAGATGAGGCCTCTTCAGCTACTGCCACCCCCCTTTGCCTTCCGCCCACAGACATCACACAAGGAGGACACGGAAGCTGAGCATCCTCAGGAAGACCAAGTGCAGTGAGGACTTGGTCTCTTTTCTTCCAAAAGCACCTCTATGTACCTCCAAGGTGGCCTCTACAGCATGACAATAAGAACCGTGCCATTAAAGGCAAGTTTCCGTTTTATGTGCTCAAGCCTACTGCGGCAGGATCCCACGATTCCCTGGGAAGCTTGATTTACCATCCCATCGCCCTGTTTTTATAGGGCTTCACTCTGCAAATGGAGCTGATGGAGACCTCAACCGCGAGTCACTGAGTCCTCAGTATAATTGCAGATTTACAATGCCTACTGAAGTCATTCGGTCACACTTGTGTCTTCTCAACGTGCGCCCGGAGGGGACTTCCTGAGGCTTCTGCTGAGCTCTGCAAGCCTCCCCCACCCCATCCCACAAAAAAAGATTTTCCTCCTCTGAGCTCAATTTCCCCCACTCCAGACCTCATGATCTAGAAGGCCCCATAAGGATGCGATGGTCACTGTTGGGGACATGGTGGCCACAGATGCTGGCTCATGTGCTGTGAGATACTGTGGGGGGTGGGGAGAGGGAACGGGGAAAGAGAGAAAAGGAAAAGTGACTGAGTCACCCTGGCGAGATCTTCCAGAGCTAATCACACACAAGACTGATTCTCTGCTTGCTGCTCTGCTCACTCGTTCTTCTCACTACCCACCCGCCTGTTCCACCAAGGTCAAGTGCAGGGAATGCTAGCAAGCACATCACACTGAGATTTATTGTAAACAGAGTCACTCACCTTTTGTGGGGAGCAAATGGGCTCCTGAAATTACTAGTTATGAAGATGGACCTGAGCAAGAGAGTCACTTAGCCCCATTGACACCGTGGGACCCTCATGGTCTCCTTTCCCACATAGAAAAATAAGGGTTGAGGCCACCTACCAGCTTGAATGAAAATATATGCAAGACTCCACCTTTGACCTACTTAACACAGAGCATAACAGAGCACTGGAGAGGGTTTCCCAGACCGGGTAATATCTGAGCGATATATTCCAGTACATGGGACAAAAAGCATTGTTCCAAGACTTGTATACCCTTTAGGATGCTTAAGTTTGTAACAGAATACCCAGCTCAAAGTAGCTGAAATCATAAGGGTGTATTATTTACCAACACAAGAAGTCCAAGAGTAAGAGGTTTCCAGGGTCATTTACCAGCTCATGAAACCACCAAGGAGCCACCTCTGTGCGCCACCATCCTTAATCCAATACCCACCTCAGGGAGCAGACAACTGTGAAAAATGTCAGTGTTTCTAAGCTTAAGGATTCTCACCTATGATAGGAATGGAGTTGGACTAGATCAAATGAATATCAAAACTTTTTTTAAAAAAATTCAAGTATTTCACTATTTATTTTAGGGTTGCGGAGCCCTAAAAGTAAAGCTGCTCAGTTTGTAGCTGGCACCACTGAGCTCCTCACCCTCCAAGGTTCTTGTTTATCCCCAAGAAGGCTCCTGCCCCTGAGGCTCCGTCATCACTGGGTGGCTCCATCTTTCAGGATGCCACTTCTAGTACTGCTGGAGTCTAACCTTGACTATTCTAGATTAGATGATCATGATAGTAACAGTATTAGCACTACTGAAAGTGCGGTGACTTAATGAACAATCCATGCTCTTGAGGCTCAAGGAAGAAGCTACTGACATGCAGCAGATATTGGCCCTCTGAAACCATGATAAAGGATGGAAAGAAAAAGGGAGGGATGAAAGGAGAGAAGGATGGAAGGAGAGTAAATTTAACTCTCGTTAATTTAAAAATAATTATCAAGTAATTAACAATTGCCAGTTCAATCAAAGTTCATCAGAGTTTTATACAGGGAAATTTTTTAAACAGCCAAAATGCTCATCAATACGAGACTGGCAAAGCCAACTGGATCAAATATTGTTTGCTGCCATTAAACACCATGCTTCAGAAGAATTATTAATGACATGACAATATGCACAAAATCAAAATACATGACAAGTGCAAAGGCATAGTGCAAACTAAGATTAGGAAATAATTATAATTTTCTAAAATTTTATACACACACACACACACACACACACACACATATATATATATATATATATTTTTTTTTTTTTTTTAAAGGAAAAATGGAGCTGGGGACATAGCTCAGTTGGTAGAATGCCTGCCTTGCATACCCAAGGCCCTGGGTTCAATCCCCATCATCAAAAAGAAGAAGAAGAAGAAAAACAAAGAAGGATATTCAACAAAATTTTAGCAGTGGTAATTTCTGGTTGATAGGAAAAATCTGAAGAAAAAAAAACAGCCATCCTATCTTTTCAAACTTTCTATAGTGAATATATATTGCATTTATAAGGGGAAAACACTGAGTTAAACTAGGGGGTAAATAAAACTGAATTGAACCTTCTTTTGCTTATTGCTACTGAATCAAAGGGCTCAAAAGTCCAAGAGATTTGGAAGGATGCACCTAACCCCAAAGGAACATGAAGCGAATGGTAAGTCTCTGGACCACCTACTAGAATCCTCCTCAGTAATTATTTAAAATAAGTTATGTAAATTATTCAGTCTCCCCTACTTTTGAGAATGTCTAAGGAGATAGGGCTCAGACACCTGCACACTGGTTGTGGGATGTATAAGTGTAGTGATTCACAGGAGAGTGCTGGAAAACGGTTTGTGGAGATCATGGACACCACAGGATCCCTAACAAGGACAAAAGAAACCAATTCTCCTTGACCTGCCTCAACAAATCAAGGTTCCACTACGAGATGAGAGATGAGCTACCACCCGTTCCCCCCAAGGCTTCCCAGAGTCCCCTGCAATACCCAAGGGCCTGACTTCTGTGTAACATGTTACCCTGAGCTGTATCTCTGGACCACATGTGAGCCGGCTATAGTAAACTTAATTTTATCACTTGTCAGCTTTTTCAACCTTTGAAAAATTACTCAATACCAAGGATTAATATGCAATATGATATCCAAGCGGTTAGCCAGCTCTGAACTCATATCATCCCCAAACGATGCTCAATGAACACAGGGCGGGGGTGAGGGGGGTGGGGGTGACATGGCTTCCAGGCTGCCACAGCCTTGAGGCTGCACAAAAAATGTGGGTGTGAACACAAGCACAAATCCACTTTTGAACATCATCAGAGTGATAGATAATCTATGCCATTTCTGAAAATACGTCTCATGGATCTCCATGCGATGGATTACTTATTAATTTCTTTTTTTTTTTTTCCAACTCCCATTCATCATTTCTAGCAAGCCCACAGACCTTCTCCCAAGACCTTGGCTTTCACTGTGCAGGCAGCTGTTCCTGCATCCCAGGGGCCTATAAGAGCCAAGCAGAGAACTCTGCTGCTGTCCTAGACATAGAGTCTTTGTGGAATCCCAGGAAAGAAAGAGTGCGCTCTGGAGGTGTGTGACCAGGAAAAGAACACCTGCCTGCCAACCAGGGCTGTGGCCACGTCAACCAGCACCCCTGAGAGCAGGAGGTTCTTTTGTAATATAGAGCAAACAAACAAAAATTCAGAGACTCTTTTGTATTTCCAGGCCATTTACTTAGGGAGAGGGAAAACAAAGAGGAAGAGAGACTAGGTATTGGGGGGACAAATTGTATTTATGGGAGAAAGTTAATAAAGGAAATAGTAGACCTATCAGCCTTCATTCTAAAATATAAAACCCCCCTCAATTTTTCCAAAATGAGAGACTTCCCAGGCTCCATAAGATTCTATGTTTCTTGGAAATACTGAAAATATAATGTCTCACTTGGAAACTTAAGGCTGACACTAAGTTGAGGTAAGTTTCCTTTTTACTTTCCAAGCCATTTTTGTGTTTGGGGCTTTATTTATTCATTTTTTTTAGGGTTATCTTCTGGAATTTAAATAACACTAATTCTTACCCAAAGCCTCTAAATAAACTAGTCTCATAAACCCATTTTCTTTATTCACACAAGAAAACAAAATCCTAAATACAAAGTATACATGTGGGTATGGTATTCAATTATGATAACTTGATTTATCATCTTCTGTTGCTCTATACAATCGACAATTATATTGTTTATAAAATAAAGTCCTCAAATAGCTTTTTAACCAAAGGGTCTTATTTTCTTAAGATTCATTCTGTAAATAGCAAACTTGTTGTAAAATAGGCAATACTACGCATTTTTCTCAGGAGAAAAAAATTATGTTTATTTCCTCTCCAATTTTTTTGGGGGGGGTTGGCTAATGAAATAACATTTGGGGACTGGGGTAGAGAATTTTTTTCTACCTTCAAGTGTAGTGTTACAAGCACTAAATATTGAGTCACTCACCCATGTGCACAGCCTGGATAAGGTAGAAAGTCACTAACTTTTTCCCGAGCAAAAGAAGTGTACAACACTGTTCCTACGCCTTCCTCAGGCAATAATGGATCTCTTTCCAGAAACATTTTCAAAAGGAGCAGGTAAATATTATTATTTACTACACTTTGACAACAATAACTGATTAAGGTAAATTTAGTGGAAACATTAAAATAATGGCAGAGGAAGAAAATTTATTCTGCAGAAACACTGTGTGAACTTATTGGAAATAATCAGCTGCTCGGTTTGAATTAAATGAGGGTGTGTGAATAGTGGCGGGGCGGGGGGATGTTGAAAGAGAAAGCCTGGCACACACACACTGGCTGGAATCTGCAAGCCTCCCTCAGCCTCGGCTGGAAGGAAAATCTGCAAAGATGCAAACAATCCTTGGGTGTTCAGTTAGCAGTAAGTAAATTGCTGTGGGAGCTGAGGGCGGGCATACTTTAGCAGGCAATTCCTCTCTGTCTTTCATTCTGTTTGTCTGTGTTAAATTCCCCCTCTGCCCTCATCCATTCTCACATCCAGTTCCCTGCTTTGTCCATCCATCAATCCCCTCACTTTGTCAGTGCTGACTTCATCCCGGCTCTCACAATCACACTGCAGCCATCCCCAGGCCACGGGGGAGCCCCCCTCCCCTGGCTGCCACCTCCTGCTTCCAGATCTGCGATCTGCTGACGGAGGGCCCAGCCGGCCGCTTGTCGTTTTCTATTGCACAGGCCAGCAAAAACACTAATACTCAACCTGATTCCTATCGTCCTGCTTTTCACCTTTCCTATCGAGGGGAATGGAAGAGGGAGAGACACAAGGAGAGAGAAACGAGGTCGGGGAGGGGTGGGGGTTGTGGAGGGAGAGATAATGGAGAGAGATGTTTGCTGAATTTTCTAAAACAATTTGCACACCAGTCAGGTGGAGGCTCAATCCAGCTTCCCGTACTCCACATCAATAGAAATCACAGGGAGAAAATGTAGCACTAATTAAGGGCTGATAAGCTGTAGTCAAGTGCAGTTTAGGGGAAAAACCAGCAGATGACCCAAGCCTGAGCCAGCTCAACTCCACAGAGCACTCTCATCACCAAGCTTAAGATGGAAATTTTTCAATGCTATGACTTAAAAAAAAAAAAAATACCTTCAAAATCAAACAGACTGGGGAAAAAAATATTAGATGATCGTTTTTATTCAAAAGATCATTTGCAAAACATTTCACAGGGCTGGGGGGAAGCTTACTAAAGAGGAAAAAAACAGTTACCTAGCAACAAAACTATTTTAAAACATTCTTCGGTGTATTGCCTGAGCGTGTGCTCTTAATTCAAAGGTGTATAATTCCAAGCACCCACCAAACTAATAAAATGTTTCTTCCCTGAATTTTCAACTCCTATTCCCTACCCGCTAAACAGAGCAAACTTCAAAATAAGCCATAATCAGATGATAAAAACTTTTCAGTGCTATGTATTTAAGTTTCACTTTTAGAGTGGAGGAAAAATTTCACTTGAAATATGAGCAATAAAATTAGTTAGTAAAACTATTTATACAACGATGATAAAAATGATTTTAGAAGCTCAATGGGGTAGGTTTTGAAAATGAAAGTGAATTGTAACTAATGACAACTGAGACAAGCATTTGGGAGGTACCTGCAAGCCATTTTCATATGTGACTTTTTCTAACAGTCCGATCTCTTAGGACTGATACCTGCTGTCTTTGGAACTGAGCAATTCAGAAACCAGCCCAGGATCACAACACTGCTAAGTAAGGGCATCAGGATTTAAAGGTAGCTGTTGGGATTCCAAGCCCTAGTCCAACAGATGGACATATCCTATCACATCACCCATAAGCGTCTTCCTAATTAAGGAAAAAAGCCTGAAAGATCCACTGGGATAAAAATGACTAAAGTGAATCAGCCTCTTAATCCAAAGTGTGATCACAAAACATTGAGATTGATGACTGCATATATCATTCCAAATATTTATCTGGGGAGACTATTCACTTTTTTATTGAATGAAACCCTGCAAACAAACTGAGTGAAATTTCCAGAAGGTTGTGGGTGGCCTAGGAATAAATGCATTGCCTTTCAAGGCAAAGGCTTTGAAGAGCTCAGAGCGCACTTGGATGCTTAAGTTTGGGCTATCTTTGTTAGGCAATCAATCACAGTGTCTTATGGCCACATCTTGCACCCCTGTGGATTTGAGAGGCAAACTGCAAGTGACTAACCCAGGCAGGTAAAACCTAAGGAAAGAGGTGCATCTGAGTCTTCTTCACACAGCACGGCTGCCACGAATCTCCTCCAGAACCTTCATCCACTGCTCACCCCGCATTCCTTTTGTTTCTCGAACCTACGTGCCCAGATGGGCTGTGCCTGTGACAGAAGAGACCAGGGTAAAAAAGGAAAAAAAAAAAAAGAAAGAAAGCAGCAGAAAGTCTCCTCTGCCGTGCTCCTATACACATCAGACATCTCTAATTAGACAGCAACAAAATTTTATTAATAGGATGGACATTATAGAATGAGCTTGTTATAAATGGGCCCTGTCAGGGCCTTATTCAGCTACCAAATGAGTATTCTCAGTTCAGTGCTCTCATCTGAGGCATCACGCCTAGTGCTGGGTAACAAATGATTGCTATTAACCGTATTGTTAGTAATGATGGCTGAAAACAAACAAAAACCCATAAATAACAGTCTACAGAAAAATTAACCCATAAACTTGATAGATATCCAGCTGAGAAATAATAAATGACACTTTGGGGCCTGCTGGGAGAAGCTAGTGGTTTTTGTTTTCCTCTCTGTCATTAACACATTTTCTGTGCTAAAAATTAGATTCTGATATATAATTATCAACGCTCCCAGATATTAATTCTGCTATTGCTCCCTCGGTTTCTCTTCTGCTGGGCTATAATGTTATTCACAGATTACTCTGAGAAAACACATCAAACACTTAACAGAACAGGTCAAAGTGACAAGCAGCTTCTGCTGACAACACCAACCTGCACAGTCTCTCTCTCTCTCTCTCTCTCTCTTTTTTTTTTTTCTTCAAACCAGGGACACAAAACAAATTTCTCATATTAATTAACTAGGGTTCCCTTCCAGCCACAACAGGCCTGTGCAATGTGACGTGAGCTAAGCAAATCCCCGACTTTTCTAATGAAGGCTGCCAAGGGAAGCAAGGAGTGGCAAAATTATCTTGCATTTATGACATTCAAATCCACATTCATTAGTGTCTTTCGGGGAGGAGACAGGGTTTAGAGGAACTTTCCAAAGGTAGAGCATCTTTCACCTTGAGCCCCCTCCCTCAAAGGGGCTGAGTGGAAGGGCAAAGACATGCACACTCAATTAAGCATGGGAGAATGAGACCTTCCCCAAAGTGAGCTGGAGTCTCAGCCAAGGAATCAGCACTAGCACTGTCACTGAGAAGGACCTGGACTTCCCAAATGTCATGACTTGTGCATGATTAATTGACCTTGACTGGAGAATGATCTCACCTGCCCCTGGCTTGTATTTGTCAGGAATCATCGAGAGAAGTGAAAGGCTTCTACACAGACCAACCCCAGAAGCCGATGAAGACACACACATACACGCATGCACACACACAAACACAAAACACACACACACACACACACACACACACACACGCTTCTCTCGCGCATGTAGATAATACCCCCCTCAGCAGCATCACCAATGCACTCTACACGTTGCTTCTCTTGTGATCTCTCTGAAAATTTAATTTCAAGGAAAATAACTGGGGAAAACCTTTACAAATCGAAAACACTTAGGTGCTCCGTTTAAACCATACATAAGAGTACTGTTGGGTTCAGTTAAAAAGAAGATGGTGAAATTTGAGATGGACGATGGATCTGTGAGTGGGGGTGAAATCCGTGCCAACAGGACAATGTCAACAAGTGAACAGGGAAGCAGGTGCATGATGCATTCTCCACACCTGTCCTCCGACAGGGAAAAGGAGGCAGCCACTTCCTGTCTCTATGAGAATGCCTTTGCACACAAGCTCTTGTGCCGTTTAGGAGAATTAAAGGCAAAAACGGGGAAATTCTTTACAACGAGGCCATGTGGCCAAGCCTCTGAAACGCAGAAACAGGTGAAAGACAGCAGGCTGGGAGCTGCTTCTGAGAAAGCAGACAGAACGGGTTGGGCATCCCGGCCACTCAATTAGAAAACCTTGTTAACTCCTAACCGCAGATGTCCCTTCTTTGCTTTCAAGTTCTTTCCAGGCTGTGGGCTGGCTGATCATGCAAATACTATTTTTTAAAGGTGGGATTTTTTTAAACACTGAGCCAATGATCGCCCATCTCCCAAGCCTTGTTTTTAACCTCCACGCCTCATCCCCGGGATCACGTGGCCCTCATGACAAGAGCCTCAACTGCAAATCCCACACCTCTCGTGCGCTCCATTTTCTCAGGATCTGGCATTGCGATATTAAATAACTATAAAACTAGAAAGCCAAAATAACTAAATCACCTGGCAGCCAATTTCTGAGAGTTAAACCACAAACCCGGAAAATGGTGGAGTGTGTTGAAATAATGTAAAGGAAACCCATAAATTCAAACTTTATGTTCTGTAAAGAACAAATATGAAAAAGGCATCAAAATAATGAAAGATTGTTTATGTATTCTGGCATGAAATGGGAATGTGTTATGAGAGAGGGAGCAGTGGCGGAGACAGATCGACGGAGCTGACAGTGTGGTATTCATCCTGCGTGGTGGAGCAGGCGTCCCGCTAGTGGCAGCAGACAGCGCAATAAATCAAGGGCTCTCGAAGCTGTACCTACAGCTTATTACATCCAAGATGACAAATAAATAATAATCCCTGTCAGAGCGGCCCTTTGCTCAAGGATTGAGCCTGAAACCTTTGGCTCATCACTCCTCATCTTAAGTGAAAACACTAGAACTAGGGAATTGGAGGCCATGCTTTGCTAAGCTCATGAAACACAAAGCAAGCGGGACCCGGGAACTAGGACTGAACAAGAAAGGTCAAGAAGTGGGGAAGGATAAACATTTAAATAATCCCGACCACGAGGCCGCAGGGCTGCCGGGTGCAGGTGGGGGTACCAGGTTTCATCTTCAGGGGGTGGGGAGAAAGCTGGACACAGATTCCTTGTCCCCATCTTTGTTAAGAAGAAAAACCAGGCTGCGGTTCAAATGCAGGACTGTCAGGCAAAAGAGCTGGGTCACAGAGTCACCCAGGACCCACACATCTGTGGGCCCCCAACCACCAAGTCCCTTACCACCCTATATTCCCTCCTTATTTTGGCCCCTAAGCAATTGGTGGAAAACCATCCTCCTCCTGTAGCCATTCCAGTTCCCCTCAGCCTCAAAGGAAGGAGATGGCCCAGACCCAGCCCAAGCAAGGTGAAGGCTGAGCCCCAAGCCCACCCCTGTGCCTCCCTGCTTGCCATCTTGGTCATCTCTCATTTGCATTTTCCATCTAGCTCTTCAATGTGGAGATGATACCCTCATCTCTAAATCTGCCTGACTACCAGGGGTGTTGTGATCTTGGACTTGTGGCTTAACCGTGAGCATCACTCTTTTCATTGTTCCTGACTGGACATGTGAACTGTTTCCCCAAGGATCCTGGATGATTCTTTCAGAACATCCCTCTGTCTGGTTGGGTTCCACGTTCATGGTGGTTCCCAAATTGGCTTCCCCAAATCCAAGGTGTCCTGTGCTCCCTAACACATCTGTGGTTCCTTCACTACCTTCTGGAAAGCACAAAGGGAGAAAGTGAACTCTGATAGGGGCCAACGAAATTCAGACTCCAGCTCCCTGAGGGATACACACACACACACACACACACAGACCATTCTAACAACCCCTGGATGTCTGGCTGTTTTCCAGTCAGCCTACTCCAAATCCCCAGTACGCCAAGGTTCTAAGGCAAAAATATGTTTTGTGATTTCAAAGAACTGCATAAAGCGGGGAGTGGTGTCTGCAAAACGGAACAAGAGTCCCTTTGAAGGTCTAAATTCTAGTAACTAGAATAAGAGTTTCTGGTATTACAAAGGGGACAGGACGTGGCCACCATTTTATGTTTATCCTAGAGTGCAGTGGGGTCCCCACCACTGCTTCATCTAAAGGGTACCTGGCAGAGTGGACCTGAATTCAAATTCTGACTCCATGGAAGCTGGATATCCTCAGGTAGGTCTCTGAACCTCACCTAGTTTAGTTTCCTAATAACAAAAATGTAGCACCAATAATTCCCCATCTATAGGACAGTCCTGAGATTAAATGAGGTCCCAGACTTGACACAATCTAACATCATCTGGATGCTCAACAGATGTCAGTCTCCATGCCTTTCACCACTCATCACATCCGGTTTGCTGCTTTCTCATGTTCTATTATCTAATAGAGCAAAATTCCAAGTGAATAGTGTCATGTGCATGACTTTAAATCCCCCTGAACCTTCAAAATATCTAATATTCTCTATAGGAACACAAGCTTTTTGTGAAAGCTTTGAGCCTGGAACAGCTCCACAGCTCAAACCTGGGAGAAACTCGTTAAAAGCTTTTGAGCTATAAGTGGGCAAAGCCCACAATACAACAGGGTCTCTTACACCAAGTAATTCTATAATTGTGACTATGTTCTTACAGCAATGAGCCAAAATGTGGAAAATTTATAAGCAGTGATAAGGACAGATATCACACTTTGTTAAGGTATATAAATAAATAAATATATATATATATATATATATATATATATATATATATATATATATTTGCAGTAAACTTAATAGCCCATATTAGAATTTTTAAATATGTGTTAAGTTATTTTTAAAATAATGAAATGCTTGTTGGATAGAATAGTATGCAGTCTTCAAAAAGGATGATTAAAAAGACAGTGAAGCAACACAGTAAAATGTATTTGATCCCATTTCATGAGAAAGGAGCAGGATACCAAACGGACATGTGGTTCTTATTTTAACCACAAGGATTATATTGCTGGTAAAAGACAAAGAATACATAGAAATAACAATAGTTGTGATCATGTGGGAGGATGAAAGACAATTGTTTGTATTCTCTCGTTTGCTTTTCAAACTTCCTATGATTATCTCTCACAGTACCTTTGTAATTTAAAAAGTGGTTTTACAGATTCAAAAGTAAGACATCTAAATGAATCAAAAATTGGAAAAAACAAGAGCAAAATCCACAGCCAGCCAGGTTTTACCGGCCCCCTCATTGCTTCCTGCCATCGAAGTTGCCACTACAGGGATCTTTTGTGAGATAGTGATAAGGGATGGAACCAACACCATTTGAAATGCTGCTCTTCTGTCCACCCATCCTCCTTTTCCAGTCATCCCCCACATGTCCCCACCTGCCCTGAGAGTCAGTACTTCACTGTCACCCATTCCTCCTCCAGTGTCACCAGGTGACATGTCACTCTGATGAGAAGACTTCAATTTCTCATTCTCTAGTCTGAGGGGTCTGAGTCCCTGTTGTAGCCTTATATAAAGGCCTGCTGGCTTCCACCCACTGCACTGTTCCAAAGATCCATCTCAGAAGCAAGCCACTGAGGCCATCGGAGATGGGGCGGGGTCTGAAACACAGACAGGGGCTCATCTCCTAAGTACTCCAAACCTGAGCCCATATTCTTCCCCAGCACTTTCTTCCAGTCCTTGGGCCTCCCTCTTTTCTCTTTCCTATTCCCAAACTTAGGAGGGAAAAGTCTCAAACCTGAAATTAATAATTCATTTTTCTTTGTAAATATTCCAACTCAAATAACTATTACTGGTACTTTGTAGATTGGGGTCCTATTACCAGAAGACACAGGGGGACCCTGTCCTTTTCTGAAGATAAGGGAAATTTCAAGAAAATAACACAAAGGGTTTAATTTCTTGATAAATACTTCAAAATATACTTTAACTCTTTAGCAACGACTCATTCATAAGACAAGGTCACTTCCATTGTCTAGGAAAAGACATTCTCTTTAATACTCATATTGAACAGAGTTTAGTCATAGAACCCTTCCACTTGGGGCAGCTTGAACTTTCGGCCTTAATTTATTCTTGGTCTTTTCCCTTTTCCCATCTTCTCCCTCACAGTTGACTTGAAGCAGCCTAATCCAGTAAACCAGTTCAGTGTACAAAATGGGAAAGCGGAAGGCTGGTAAGGGGCTCGCTCAGGACACAGAGCTGGTCTTTCCGGGGCACCACATTGGTTCCATGCATGGTTTCCACGCAACAGAAAAATTACCACCTTCTCAACACCTTGTAGAAGAGTATACAGAAGGTGGCCTCATATGGCCAATGGGAAACCAGGCCTCTACCATTAACGCTGCAAAGAACATCCCAAGGTCAAAAAATGGTCAACAGGAACCTTTGGAAGTAAGGGGGGCGGGGGCACTGCACCATGCCAAATTCCTAAAGCATACAGTTGTGCAAGACTTATTTAAAAAAAAAAAAACACACAACTTTTGAGGTGTGTTTGGATTCATTGTGTTAAAATGAATTAGCAAAAGATACGAGTAAGAAAAAATAATGCGCAATTTAATAAAATATCACTGTCTAACAGTCCTTTTAAAAATAAAAACGTGGTGATTGGGCTAATAGGTATTACATACATTGGCAACAATACAAGAAAGCTAAAAGGTGGTTATTATTGAATTGAAAAAGTCCCAGAATCCCACTAAGAAAATAATGTGAGACAATAATGCATATTTCAGGTACACACTATAACTGACTTAAATTATTATGGATGTACTTCATACTTAATTACCTTTCTAAAATATGTCGGGGCATTTTGTCATAAACTCGGCAGAGTCCGCTGTACCTCCACTGAATGCTGCTCCGAAATGCAAACCCTCTGCTAATGTTTTTATTTGAATAACTTATTACCCAATATAGCAAGCATCAACACATTTTATAGAACCAGAACTTGGCTCTCTGAAATTTCTCCTACCCTAATGCCAGTCACTGTTGGGAGCATTTAGTTATAAATTGTCTTTCAATAAAAGTAAAAGCTCCCAAAACAACAAAATGAAAAGACAGAGCAGCTTAAATCAGAGGAAGTCAATTTCCACATGCCGATCCTAAATATTTCATGGCCCTATTTTATTCTGACATTTGTAGATGACTAAAGTGTTACAAAGGAAATAAAATGCTGATTAAAGAGTTCACTGTCATAAAGGTTACTGAATTGTAAATGGCCCTTTCCATCTTCCTGTTAATAGGTACCCAGCTGTAAACATCATGAAGGATGTGGCGGGAGGGTGGCTTTCCTCCTTTAGGAGCTGTACATACATTAATCACTGAATCACCAAGCCATGCTTAATTGCAAGCTGTATATCACACAAATCCACGGTAAGTAGAAGGAAACTCATTATTGCTGCTTCATAACTACTGGGTACTTCTCATTTTAACCTCCTCACACCTGGGACACTTTGGCACTTTCCAACAGGAATGCAGAAAAGGTATTACACCACTAATTACAGCCCACACCGGCCCCTCCATCTCAGCTGCCTGGAAGAGGAAACGGAACTCTCTCAGATCTGCAAATCCGCAGCCAGCCCTGGCTTCTGCCTCATTGCTGCTAAGTGACTTTTATAGGATGCTTCTCTCCCCCCCGCCCACCTCCTTCACCCCCATCTTCCCTTTCTGGGAAAAGTGTGTAGAAATCCATTACTCCTTGAGAGTTTACAGAACTGTTTAAATGATAAAGAAAAAAAAAAAAAACCTTGCAGTATATTTTGCTTTGACAAAATTATTGATTTAAATCCCATACAATAGCACAATACTATTTAAAGGTCAACCCAAGAAAAATGAGTTTACACCCGAACAGAGCCGAGCTTATCTGTCATGAAAGTGTAATGATGTGTTTATTCCCTCACTAGAGTGTATATATTTTTCAGGAAGATATAACAGTCTACTTGCAGGTGAAATCTGCTCTTAAATGGGAATTTCAGGAGATATTTACATTTCAGATGGTGGGGCTGAGATCTTGTAGCCCTGAGACCCATTTCTATACTTAATAGTCAGGTGAGTACTTATTTTCATCGCCTCCAAATTATTCTTCTCACTCTTGGGTCAAAAACGAGATACACAGATGAATACTATAACTACAACTCATACAGAAATCTCTTAAGAAGCCTAATTCTAAAACAGAATGCAAAGGTACCACTGTATCTGCCTATCTTGCATTCTGGATTTGCTCTGACTTTCAAAAATATGGCACAAAATATTCCATTTGTTATTTCTAGAAGTATTTGTCATTAATAAATCTGTATATTTGTAGTTTGATTTTGTTTTCTTTTCTAAAGGCCAACAGATGTACCGCTCCCTTCCCCAGTTGACCTCCCCATATACTGACCTGGACCTCACTGGGACAGAGAGGAGGGAACAAGGGGAGGAGACCTAATGCCCTGCATCTAAGTCATATACCCTAAAGCCTTGGCCCACTACCTCTCTGCTGAGCTCAGTTCAACAGGGACTGTTGAATGCCTGGTACTGTGATAGGGTGTAAGGATCCAAATAACACAACACCTTCTCTCTTGAAAATTGCCATTCATTCATTTGTCAAATAATGACTGAGCATCTATCACGTGTCTGGTACTGTGCAGTGACCTCTCAGAGACAATGCTTTGCAGGTCCGACAGTGAATGTGCAATTATAAGTGACTCTCACAAAAATAGATGTTCAGGATCCAAGGGAGGCCACAGCCCAGGCCTCCACAAATTTCTCCCAATCCCCTTCCCAGTACCCGCCACCCCTCCCCCCAAAAAAATCATGCCAACACAGTCACACCCAATGCAGGAATGTTCTATTGCACTTCCTGTTCCTCCCCACCCACGCAATGCTGAAAAGAGGACAAGTGGGCCCTACATGTTCATCCTAAGACTCTCTGGCTGGTCTTCCAGAAATTATCAGACAGCTTCAATAAGCAAAGTTCATATAATGATGACACAGACAGAAGATCACAGGATTTGGAATCAAGCGCACCTGAGGCCACTTGTTTCCCCTGGGCCTACTGCTCAACCCAGGAGCCTCTACTTCTTCATTATCCATCATTCAATGACCCAACAAATACACTCTGAATGCTACCATATTCTAGGAGTTTGTTTGCATATTTTTTTACATATCTCGTTTCTTCTTGAGAATAGTCTCCTAGGGCAAATTTTAGAACTCAGGCACCACAACACATTAATTTATAAGTTACATGCTTTTACATATTAATTTATAAGTTATATGAGTTTCTTTCACAAAGAGAGCATATAACTTATAAATTAATAATGCCAATGTATTTATAAAATATACACAACATATATAATGCAAGGAGTAAAAAGAAAATGATGATTTTATATATGATTCTATTTAATGATGCCAAAATCCTTTTGGGTCACCACATATTTTGTTTTATGCAATATATAGATGATTTTTTCACAAGATAGCACATAATAATGCATAATTACCTTTTAAAATATGGCTTAACTGTGTAAAAAAGCAACTTCATAATTTTAAATTTCAGTTTAACATACTTTTGTTTTGATAAATGAATATAGCTTTTAGAAAGTTACTTAGATGATATGTATTAGTTTCCTATGGCTGCTATAACAAATTACCACAAACTTGGTAACATTTAAAGAAAAATTTTATTTTCTCACTGTTCTGGTGACCAACGTCCAAAGTCAGTACCACTGGGCTTAAATCAAGGAGTTTCTCCCAAAGGGTATAGATAGAAATGTGTTCATTGTATTTTCCAGCATCTGGTGGCTTATGGTATTCCTTGACTTGTGGCCACATTACTCAAGTGTCTGCTTCCATTGCCTTTTTCTCTGTTTTCTGTGTCAAATCTCTCTCTCTCTGTCTTATAAAGATATTTATAACAGCATTTAGGGCCCATCAGAATAATCTCCCCATCTCAAAGTCCTTCATTATATCTATAGAGATCCCTTTCCACATAAGAGAAAGTTCATAGGCTACAGAGATTAGGATATGTCATTTCTGAGGGGCCATTATTCAATATCACAGCACATAAGGGAGAAACTGTTGAGTGGCTGAGTTTATTAAATCATGCCACTATTTTTAAATCATATTAACTAATGACACTCAGATTGTTGTTTCAATTTAGTGGATAAATGTCCACACTTCTTGATGTCAATTAACCAAAATCTGTGACAATTTTATATTTTTAACAAATGAACTGAAAACCCACTAAAACTCCTCCTTTGGCATATTTTTTAAATAGCCAGAAAGTTTCTTTTCCAAATTTAAAGTATGCAGAGCTGTGTGTTTTTATAAGTGACACCTCGACTCAGTTTTCAGCATTGAGCTCACATGATGATGTTTCCAAACATCTATTTCAAAGTGTTCTCTCCAGCACATGAGTTTCTTTCAGAAAGCATCCTCTCAAATGCATCTGTGGCCAAACGTGTGAGGTTTTTTAATACCAATGGGTATAAGAAATGGGCAGATTAAGTAAGCTTGAGTCTTTCTCACTCCTGGACATCCTGGTAGTTACTCTTAGTTGAGGGTCACTCACATTTAAGGCAGGAAGATGGTGGCCATAAAGTGGATGTAAAGTCATTGAGATCAGTAAATGCTTGACTCCAGCTCAATCATGCTGGGGTCAGCAGACTCTGAATATGGTGAGACAGAGTAAGGCAAATTGGTCATCCTCACCAACAACTGCCCAGATTGAGGAAGCTGGCAAAAGAGTACTATGCTATGGTGGCCAAAACTGATCTCCATTACTGCCAGGCAGTAACAGCAAATCAGGCATAACACACAGAAAATACTACAGAGTACACATACTGGCTACCATGATCCAGGTGATTCTGATACCATCAGAAGCACGCCAGAACTGACCCATGCAAAGGAGATGGTGTAAAATTTTTTCTTTAACAAAACTTGCCAGAAGAGGGAAGGGGAGGGAGAAAGAGAAGTAAGAGAGGGGAGAAGGGAGGGAGAAAGGGAGGCAGGCAAGCTTGAATTTGTATAAAAGGAAAACTGGGAGTTTACATTTATAATGTGAAGAAACTAATGAACAAAAAAAAACTTCAAATTGTTTTTCATGACCTAATCAGAAAACCTCTTCTGAAACCATATATTTTTGTAGTTAATCCCCAACTCATAACCAAGTATTATAAAGGTTTGGTTATTAGAGGATTTAAAAAATAAAATTAAGTTTAGTGCTGACATCTGTAGCCAGAACCCATAATAATATTTGCAAATGTTGAAGACAAAAAAGAGGTGAAGGTGTCACTATTGACTGCCATTCAAAAAGAATTCCCAGGTGGCCTCCAGAACAGCCCCAGTGTCTGTAGCAGGCAGCAGAGGTGCAAGGTCAGCTGAAATATTAAATATTGATCCAGCTTATTCCTATCTCACTTTTAGAGTATAAAAATTAGAAATAGAGTTGTATCACCATTTTCCAGCACACCCCATGGTTCTGATGATATATTCCCTGGGCCCAGGTTCCCCACTCAAAGGACACTGATTCTGAATAAAGGGTAAGTATTCTTATTTTACTGATGGGGAAAATGAGGCCAGGAGAGGCTACAGTCAGTGTTGGAGCCAAACTAGAGTCCAAATCCTCTGACTGCATCCTGGTTCACATCCCATTGCTCCGTATGCTCTCCCCACTAGGGGGTGGGTGCAGAGGGGAAGGCAACCTAGGATAGGGGTCCAATACCAGCGCTGAGGCCACACTGCCCGGACTGAACCTCACTTCCACCACCCCCCAACTATGTGGTCTTATGCACATTAGACTCAATTTGCATAAGGCTTAGTTTTCTTGTTTTCAAAATGAGGATTATAAGAGTATCTACTCAAGAGGGTTGCTTTAAGGATAAAATGAACTAATTCATGTATCACACTTAAGATGGCAACTGATACATGGTAAACCAAAGGATGGACTCTGGTGTTCACTAAGTAATGACACCTACTTCCAAAGGCTGTTCTAGGGAGCAAATGAGAAATACACAAATAGATACAGTGTGCAGAGACTTGCACTTGTGCTCCCGACTGTTAGGGTCTGTAAACAAGTCAAGATGGCGCCTGGCATTTTGCCAGAGGGAGTGGTTTTTGAAGTAACGCCAGCGAGCCATTAAGTGTGGAGATTTCTTATTGGTTGACTGCTGTATCTAGCTTATGTTAATTAAGATAAGCTGTGTGGAATGTATATATACCCCTCCGGTCCTACAATAAACGGTTCCCACTCCTGCTGTATCAATGTACACAAGTTGTTCATCACCCCCCAGTTATTTTGCTGCAGCCGGACTGCGGCACCTGACACATAAGGGACACCACATGAAGGTTAGCTTCTCTTGAGCTTTTGTTTCTAATTTCAAATGGAACATGATGGGTGACACGAAAGTCAGACCTGATAAGGCTTGGCAATACAGTTTTTCTAATGCCACACAGATACAGCGCCCTCTACCTTGTCTCCCATAGAAATTAGCCACTTAGAATCAAATAACAAAATGCCAGGCTTTGGATCATAACACATGCTCTGCTAACAGATGTTTCTGTCCACAATTCTGACCATTAGAAAATAACTAAAACTCCTCTAGCCGGCAGGTCAACCCTTCTAGAAGGAAAACAATTTGGAAAGCATAGCCCCCATACCTGTTAACAATAAGTGCTGTAAGGTTTTCTGTCCATGTCTAAACCTGGAGTCTACTTACCTCCTACCAATGTCTGAGGCAGAAACTTAAACTAGTTAAAAAAAAAAAAAAAGTAAAGCAAAGCAGTAGAAATGTCAATCAAAATGGTCTTCTGACTCTACTGAAACAGACAAACCAAACATCCAATCATTCTTCAGACCAACGCACCACTTCCCTCCCTCTCTGAAGGCAGGGCAGGTATACATACTCTGAACGAACAGATCAATAAGCCGTTCACTGGGTGGTGTCCTGCTGCTTGTAGCAACCCTGTTGAATATCCCACCACTACCTCAGCACCATCCTGTATGTCCTGTGTCACATTTGCAAAATTCAAGATATGCATTCAAATTCTAGAACTTGAAATAAAAGTCAAGCGAATCTAGAGGAAAGTGGCACCAGAGTCTGCAAGGGAAAGGACGAGATGTTGAACGGATTCAGTGTAGCTGGACAAGGTGAGCTGTATCCATGAAGGACTGAGGCCAGCGGAGGGGCAGTGAGGAGGTGCAGCAGCAGCACACAGAGGTTTAACAGTCAGAAGCACAAGAAATTCTAGGCTCCAGGGAGGAGTGCCAAAAGGAAGAAGCCACACTGGACTCAAGAAAGCGGGTTTGCTTCCCCATTTGCTTTTCTCCAGGGCCATGCCTTTGGAAAAGTTTTCCCCTCTCTGGATCTTTGTTTCCTCGTCTGTAAATGTGAGAGGGTTGAACCAGCTCCTTGTTTTAGATTTTTTCTGCTCAATTATTCAACATCTCTCCAGTCATCACCAATCTGTATACAGTTGAAGCAAATAATACTGCTTTTATGTTCCGAGGAGGTTTTTCATAACTATCTTTTGCAAAGAGCTAATCAACCATCATTAGAATTGTTTACCAAATATTTCTAGTTCTTCCCTCTTTGAGTCACAGGGTAAGAATGGGGCCTTGTGATCAGGTCTATCCATGACCTGTGGCATGTTTAACTGCCAATGCAAGATCCTTCAAAACTCCCTGGTCCCTTTGGCTGTGTCCAGCAATGCCCCAGATGCTGACTGTTCTGCCATCTTGATTTCCCATGTAACTAAAATGAGTCCTTCAGGCAAGCCACAAACATACCTAAAGCATGAACAAGATATACATCTGAGCTGTTTCACCCTTTTGAGATTTGGGAGTGGTTACTCCAGCATAACTTAGTGAAACCTGACAACCACTAATGGGTCATCAAAAGTTAACACTATTGTTTTTGTTATAATTATTTACTATTACTGCCATAACACCTACCTATACAAACAATCTTAAATTTTCATAACTCCTAGTATTTCTCAGTGTAAAGCAGGCACTATATACCAGGAGCTAATCACTCACTTTCCAAGGTATACCACAATTTCTCCAACTCCTCAAAGGCTCTCTTACAAAAAATCGCAATGCCCATCTCCAGTAAAAATAGGAAAAAAAAAAAAAAAAAAAAAAAGACAGGGAGCATGTACTTCAGCTGCATTCAGTTTAAAGAACAACTTCCTAATGCAGAGACTCTTAAGGGGGAAAACAATCAAGCCCTAAAGGAACATGACAGAATATTTTCAACAACAAACTGCTAGTTCTAGGTAATATACCGTTAGAGAAGAGAGCAGAGAGATTTTACCCACAGAAAGCAAGTGAAAGGGAGCCGTGCCACCTCCTACCTGGACTCTCCGGCTGTGAGGAGCTAAAGACTCTTCTGGTCAGTTAGCAAAGATCACTAGAGGGAGGGAGAAAGAGGTGTAGCTGTGAAGGATGAGTTTACGAGGCCTTGTGAGAGAGGAAAGTGGAGATGAAGAACAAAGGGACAGAGGCTTAACGATTAAATTTCTTAGAAAGCTCTGGGACAGTAGAAATGCACAAGCATACAAATGGCATATAATATGTAAGAAGCAAAAAAGCTAGCTTAAAAAAATAATTGTTAAAAGGCATAAATAAGAGTACGAAGGGTAAAAAAAAAAATCAAGCAATTGCGTTTTAATCCAACGATAATTTGCTATCTGCAGCTTTGGGGGAAATGATATTAAGAACTTTAATAAACAGAATACCAAACTATTGGCAATACTTTTTAAACCCAGAGTGAAACTCCTATAGGGTATTTTTGCTTTTGGGGTGGGGGATTAAAAAAAAAAAAAAAAAAGCAAGATATACCCTGTCTTGTTGGTTAATCACAGAGCTGTTGTTTGACAGAGAAATGGTCGGTGTGACCTCGACTGTCACCTGCCCAATAAACACTCCTGGGACACCAGATGCACAGGCCTGACTTACAGCAGGCAAATGGTGTGGCAAACCGGCCCCCATATGCAGACAGTGTGGCTCTCCCCGATGGAAGGATGTGCTGATGAATTAGCAGTCAGACAGTGACTGTCATTGGTAATAACTTCTTATTATGTCAAGGAATTTACATGCAGATCAATGTGAGCAATGTGCACTTGCTTATCCCCACCATAAATCACTATCGATTGGCACACCAATTCCTCAACATAATTAGGAGCTATAGACAGGGCTGCAATATTATCTTAAATACTGTGTCACTACCCTCCATATACTGCTGGAATTCCAGAAAACTCTTGCTCTACGGCCCTTAGCACCCACGCCACTGCTTCTGTTGGTATGGGGCAGGGAGTTGGGGGAGGTAGGTAAGTAAACTGTCCCCGTGTGCAAAGTCTACCTGAGAGACTCCCCACACCTTATTAGAGATTAAAAAATGGGAATTCCTCCATATCCATATTGAATTCCTGTGTGCAAATGTGAAAGTTGGCAACATGCTGCTCTTAATCTGATTTATGCACCAATTTATTTTATACATTAGGCACACTGTATGCAGGCTGACTGATGCATAAAAATTTCATGCAAAAAAGGACTCACTCCCATACAACTGCCTTTCAGTTATTATTACCTCTTGTGGTTCGCATCCTACGGTGCATAGGACAAATGACTCCATATACCAAATGTGTTTTTGCCCACTATACAAACATTTTGATCTGTTTCTATTTCCCCTTGGCTCCAACTCCAGAGAGCTAAAAACACTGGATCTTAACTTTCTGAAATCCTTTAATGCTACAAAACACCCATTTATGCAGAGAACATCTCTCCAAGTTCACTGTTTAACTATGGATTATAAACACACAAACATGCACACAGAACCAGGCAAAGGGAGACAGACAGGTAGGTACCTATGCGCTACATGTCTGGGTATTTTTGGTTAATTTTTTTTGTTATTGTTGAGCATTTTTTTCCTCCATGTATCATTACCACCATGCATTTTGCATTCATTTTTTAATTACCTTCTCAAGGATATGTTCCCTAACATATTACTAACAGCAAAAATTCAAACAAATAAATCTTTGGGGGTAAGATTTTTAGTTAGGGAAAAACCAGCTAGAAAAAGCATCTTTCTGTATTTTCCTTTTATTAGAGGTCTCCTTTCATCCAAGAAATATGGGGCCTGAAATAAATTGTACCATCCTGCTTTTTTTTTTATTCAAATCCTTGCCAGAGCTAGGCAGTATGCTAATGAAAACAGGTTGATAAATGACTCCCTGATATTTTCCAGACATTTTTCTCTCAGAAGTGCTCTAAACTGATGTAGCTCAAAGAGAATAAGGCGCATTAAGTCATTATATCAATTTTTGTTACCCAGATACTTCAGTCCCAGTTAAGCGCTGACAGCCAATATAAAACAAGGCAAGGGCATCATACGACTCCATCGATCAAATCTTGTCGTAGATAGATTGCCTATTACACAAATAGAACTAGCGGATTCAGTTTGTAGTTTTATGCTCTCCAATTAAAGGATAACAGGGTACTTTCCCATAAATCTGCTAATTGCAACTGAATTAATTTAACAAATTTCTCCGAGCACACAGGAAAAAGCGATTGGTTAAGCTAATGTAAACTAGCACAGGTTGTCACAAAGAGGTTCCCATAACATCCTTTTGCTCTACCTTGATTGGGCAAGGTGTCACAAGTATTTAGCTACAGTGTGGTTCTCTGGCAATAGACAGCTGACAAGCATAAAACATTGCACAAATAGGAGATAATTTATTTGTGGTACTTTTTTCTCTCCCTCACTCCCCACTGCCCCCACGTGAAGGATGAAATAACTCCTTCTTTGCATCTAATTAATGTTTCCCTCCAAGCAAAGCTGTTTTTCTAAGTCGGAATTACAGCAGCCAAAGCACTATGTTACAGAAAGGAGTCCCTCTGTGCCATTCAGCCAACAGGAGTGATGGGCACAAGCAGGAACCAGGGTCTGTGGCATAGGCAGAGGTGGTTCTGAGCTCCTGAACAGGGCGAGGTGAATGCAACACAGGGCGCTCCCTCTCACAAGTAAACCCAGGTGCTAGAATCCAAGCAGGCAACCCAGGCTAGAAGATCATTAACCCACTCTGATCAGATTGCACTACATTATTGAAATCTTATACTGTACTCCTTTAATATGTCTGATGATCATATGTTAATAAAGAACGAGGAAACAATACTGGTACTAGGTTATGATTCACAAATAATAAGGATGCATCTCAGGGTGCTCGACTGCTGCAGTGAGCATCCTGAAGGGGAAGCTGTGACAGGGGCACCAGCGGTGGCTTTCTGGCGAGGCTCCTCTGCCATGGTCCCACATGCCACAGCCACTGATGCAGGCACATGCAGCACCATGGCAGCCTCAGACAGCTCAATGCAGAGGACTCAGGTGAGTGAGGCGTGAGGAATGCACTACAAACAGGAAGCCTGTTTCCCCGATTGGCTGGAAGGACCAGATTTGACACACTCAGTTGTGTCCATGGTTTCAGACTGGATACTTTAAACTTTAAACGGGAACTTGCAAAGTCCAGTTGCCACGTGCAGACTTCACAGGTACCGCCTCTTGTTGAAAGGGGTCAGACCGCAGCTCCCGAGGGATAACGGAGTCCTTAGACAAGGTAGAAGGGCCATGGGACTCGTGGAGAGAAGAGTAGATAAGGCCGCAACAGCAGGCTTGGCCCTACTACCACAATCTACGGTTCAAGTTCAAGTGCAGCATCTCAACACCTCCCTCTCCCCTCATGGCCACAGCTTAAAACGTCTTTGATGAGAAAGTTGATTCCTTTTAACCAGGGAGACCCTCTTTCCCAAACCACATTTCTTAATAATTATGTTTATCCACATGTGCTTCTGCTGATGGACTAAAGCTCCACGGCGTCACTCCAATTTGGCAGTAAATGATGTGAGGACAATGTGCTGTGGGCCCACAACAGCGGGAAGGAGTTGCACCGCCTCTGTGTGCACAGTAACACAACCTGAAAACTGACCGAGTTGTCTGGCTGAGAGGCAACTGGGTTCTGCAAAGGTGTGGCTGAGCTCAGGAAGGACAGTGTGGGCTGTCGTTTCCTACATGATGTTAGTTTTCCACCCAGTGCCTGACCTGAAAGAAAGGTGCACAGAGGCAGGCACAAAATAGCACAAGACAAAAAAAGACCTACTTCTGAGCACAACTAGATCCAAGCCAGGAGAGCTGGGTTGTAGCCCCAGAGTTGCCACAGACTGGCTGGTGATGCTGGGGTCACACTTACGGATGTCTCCTTTGTCCTTGAAAGGAGGAGAACAAGGTAGATCTCAGAATCCAATGAAGTCTGGAAGATCTAGCTACTATTTTTCAAACTGCAATGGCATATGGAATCCATTTTCAGGGTCACTTCCAGAATTGTCTTTAATAGAATACAAAGAGAACACAGCAGAGAGCACACTGCCCAGAGTGAGGGTGAGTACTATTTTGTGACACTTCTTACTCAGTTATGTCAAAATCTGTGTGCATGCAGGATGTAATGGAAATTATATTTCTAAATACCAGTCACAGCAACAAGACACACACTCAAACACACACACACACACACACACACAAGTGTTTATTTTTGTTTTTGTTTTTAATTGAAAGTCCAAGTCAGTTAAATCCAGGACAGCCTGCAAATGTTCTTTGGCTCTATCACCACATATTCACACAGAGAGCTGCCTGCAAGGACTGGGGGGACCCAGTGCAGAAGCCTTTCCTCTCAACCAGTGCACTGTCATTTCTGATGAAATGGGAGACTGGGAAACCCCTCCTCTTGGGAGAGATTCCTGTCCAGACACAGACAATAAACTGACTTATTCCAGAAAGGGCCCCCTAGATGCTCCCCACACAGAACCTGAGTGCCGTACCTCAACGATGTGCACAACTGCAGCTCAAGAGAGAGCACGTGTCCTCCAGTGGTCGGAGAAGCAAAGGCTGGCTCATCCATCCACTGCTGGACAAAGACTTCAGAGGTCTACTTGGCTCGTGTGCATGAGATTCAATAGCAGAGACTTTCCCCCCACTAAGGACAACCTGGAGAAGGACCTCCCTCCATGGGGAGCCTGGAAGATTCTGCTGGCTCCCTCTCAGGACTCCACCAAGATAAAGCAGAATCCATCAAGAGCCCCCCAAACCTTCACTTCTCCAGTTGTGCTGAGTTTGGTCAACTGCTCAACAGTTACTTTTACTGTTCTTTGTTATGAATCATGATCTTAGGTGATGGTTGGAAGGAAAACCTAAAAATAAAAAGTGATTTTGTATTATAAACATGCAGACTCGGTCTAAGCATCTGGATGAAAAATACTCCTTTAGCTCAAATTTTTTCTATTATTTGAATTCCTTCCATATGAAGATGACTTATGGCTTAAGGAACCCAGTCTATGGAAGTCATGGTGAATATAACACAAGAAAATAAACAGCAATAGAAAAGCCATTAATGAGACAGGTAAATATAAGGGTCTAGGAACTCCCCAGAGAGCCAATTGACAAACATTTACTGAGCACCTACTACATGCCAGGCACTAGACATCCAAATACAGGGCAAACAGAAACAGATCCAGTCCGGATGCTTGGGAGCTTAGTCTGGCTTAGTGGAAAGTTGCTAAATCAATCTTCTAACTAAATAAGTGCCACAGGGCAAAATGAGAATAACAAGGGACTTTTACTTAGTTTGGGATTTAGAGAAGATCTCCCTGAGAAAGTTGCATTTAAGCTGAAGCTAAAGGTTAAACAGGAGAACGTCAGGTAAAGAGGACAAGATGGCAATGGCCAAGTTAATACGCCAGCCTTCTGCCCCAGCCCCTGCTGCAGCCCTCTTCACCAGGACTCCAGGGTCTTTCCACTCACATGATCACATGTCCATGGGAAATCTCCAAACTCTAACACAGGTGGTGCAATCACATCACCCCCGCCATTCCCCTAAGACCGCCATCCTCCCTGACTAGCCAGTCCCTTCACACCTCCCAGCCCCTACTGTTCCTCCTGCCCAGAATGTTTCTCTGCAGCTTTCTAGGTTGCTACTGTTCAAATCCCAGCTCCACCCCATAAAGCTAAGTGACCTTCAACCAATGTCTTGTCTCCCCTTGTCTCTACCTTCTTCTCTAGGAATAGAAGATAATGGGCCCAACCCCCCATGTTTGGCCTAAGGGTTGTATGATGGTCTACTGTTGCAGGGTTGTTTTTGTTACTGTGATTGCTATTTATTTGTTACTTTGTTTCCTCTGTTCCACCGTTTTCCCCAGCAGAGACCCCTGGCTTCCTGTATTCAACATACCCACACATGGAGTGTGCTTCCCTCATAGCCTTCTGACATCATGCTGAGATCATTCACATACCTCCTGGTCCCCTGGACTCCCCATCTGCTCAAACTCAGAGGTCCAGCTTGTTTTATCTTGCTTTCCCAGTGTCTGGAAGTCAACACACTCTCAATGAACTCATTGGAAGGTGGATGAGTAAATTTAATGGGTGGGCAGATGTGTGGGGCTGCCTGGGAACTCAAAGTGACTTCTCTTGTTCTCTAGGTGGCCTCTCTCTTTCTCGAGGTCAGTATCCTTCAAGTACTCAGGCAAATGGATTGACACCCTCCTAGCTATCTCTTGACTTCTGACATGAAATGCCAATGCCCCTGTTAACCACCAGTTAACCACCAGGGCACCTTGGGGAGTTGACCTATTCCCCTGGAGCCCGAGAAACCTCTAAAGTTTCAAATCCTCAGGGAGAACAAACATCTCTGCCCTCATTTAAGCCTGAGCTAAAATGCCTAAGAGCATCTTTCTATTTATTGGTATCGTTATGTGTATGGTAACAATCCCAGAGGTAGGGCGTGACCGTGCTAGCTTTATGTCTGGAAAAATCAGTGTTCATATTATCTGAACTCAAAAAGACTATAAAATTAAATTTAAGTGACTCACTTAACTACCAGAGGAGAAAAGATCCAATTTGAAAACTGAAAAGAGAAAAAGAAATAATTGCTACTGTTTGGTAGGAGTGCATTATGTAAATAAGCAGAGGGCATGTTAAGAAATGCAGATGCCTGGCCACATTTGCACAGAAATGAGGAGCAGGAGCGAATTGGGAGGAAATATGCTCTTTGGTGGGATCAGAGATAGCATCTCCTCGGGCTTTTCAGCTACATTCAGCAGCCTCGCTGAGCAGGGGAGATTGAAACCACAGGGTCCAAATCCAGCATGAGTGTTCATGGCAAGGCATGGTGGTCCATTATCCCCCAGATAATTTCTTTGGCACATTTTTTCATTGTATCTCAACATAGCACATTCTAAGGTCCTCAGAAAATATGTCATTTCAAATTAAAGGAGGAGTTTACAATGTCACAAGAAAGCTGAAAGCAAAGTTAGACCAGCTGAATAAGAGTTATGGTGGGTTGGAGTGGAATCTTCAATAAGTTACTGCATCCTCACACTATTTCATGGGCAAGAGGTTGAGTTAGATGGCCATAGAGGACCACAAGCCACTACTTTTCTCATTTGTATAAAACTTAGGAATGATTGGGCTGAGAACTCTATTTCTATTAGTCATTTCCCATAGTGAAATCTAAATTTGATGGGCAGGGCCTACTCTAAAATGATCATAAGATAAAATCCATTTTGATAATTGGAAAAAGAAAGCAAATGACAGAACTCTGCCCAACACACATCTACAATCCTACGCATGAGAGAGATATCCTTCGACCTAAAGTCAGCCTGCAGATTCTGTAATTTTAAAGCTTTCTCAAGGCGATTCCATGGCCCCTCTAATGAATTTATTTTACCATTTCTCTCACTAGTGATAAATTCAAAGAAGGAAAGGAGACATGGAGAATCCTTCATAGTCTCATAGTGCTGCTTCATTTCTTTTCTTTTTATTTATTTTTATTTTATTAATTAATTTATTTATTTTAGGTTTTTTTTTTTTTTTTGAGCTGCAAGAAGAGATTTAGGAAACACAGGATTATATACTTGAAGGGAAAGAAAGTGTGTACTCTCTCAAGAGTGAGAAGCCTAATTTAGTTTTTAAAGTTATCTTGATCCAACAAAATACTTCAGCCAAATTAGAATGGCAAGACTTCTTATTTCTGAGGCACAAGCAACACCACAATTAATTTCCCAGGGTCTTCCAAGGGTTCCCTTAAAAATATGTGCATGTCTTCCCCAGGTCAGAATCAGATCCATAAAAACCTACTAGCTGTGGCTGCCAGGATGGGGGGAAGAGAGCAATTCAGAATTACAATGAGTCCCCTGCATGTTCTACACCCGGGGAGATTGCTCCAGGAGCGGGGAGTCCCAAGTACTTTATAATCCCGAGCTCAGCATAGTGGCTAGCAGAACCCCCTCCACGTGTGCAAGCCCACTGTCTTAACAAACTCCAGAAAGACATCAGGCTGGCGTTGGCAAGCTTTCCTGGACAGTAAAGGAGAAGAAATGAGCACCACCCAGAAACCTTGCCTGACACCGAAAAAAACAGGGCAGGACATTTTATTCTCCATTAATTTGGATATACAGTATTTCTCGATGATTACTGTAGCACACAATGTTCTTGTAAGGTTATGAACTGGTTTTGCATCGTTCCAATGCTAGAATTTAACACTGTACTAAGTGTGATATATCTGAGCCATGATTAATCCTGCCCAGTTCTGCCGCGAGTTTCTATAAAAACCAACTTGAAATACAGGACTCTTAAAGCCCTTGCCAAATCTGCAAGATGTGATATTAACACGGCTCCCATCCAGGCAAGCACGTCTAACTTACGCAGAGACGATCTACATGTTTCCCTGTGTGCTCTGCAAGCAGCTATTTATCCTACCACCAAAGCCTGGAAAACTCGGCGAGTGCGGCCTTGGCCTGCTTTACAATAGCGTTATTAATACTGCTCAACAACAAAGTCAAATTACAGATAAAATCTGAATTGGCCCATTATTGTTTTTAGAGGGAGCTAAATAAGCTATATAATTTGTTTGGGGCCGTAGAAAGCTCGGCCCAGCACGACAGCAGAGGAAATGCACACGCAGCCAACTAGCCACTGGAGCTCAGCAACGTGTAAATCCCCACCTCGAGCGCCGTGAATTAAAGCAGATGAAAGTTTTAAAATGTCAGGCAAGTCCCTGGGGATGGATATGCTTTATGTTTTTTATACAGTGAACATTAATTTCAAATGGAAAGGGAAAGCAGCCCTCTATCTCCAACCGTTTGCTCCATTTTTCCTTAAGTTCCATGTGTCCACTTTTAACAGGCCAGTCTCGGGGGAATTGATGCTGCGCTGAGTCAAACAGTCAGGCTCAAGGTAAATGGAAGGTCCTTGTGAGGAAGAAAATAAAAATTCACCAACCCCTTCCCAGAAGCAGCCTCGAGATGGAGCATTTGAATTGGAGTTAGACGGCTGGGGTTCAACTCCTACTTCCAGATCTTTCTGGTTGTGTGGACTTTGGAAGTCCCAGCCTGGCTAATTGATTTTCTTCTTCGTGGGGTTACCAGATAAATTAAATAATATAGTATTTATGGATACTATATAGCATGTAGTATGTATATATACACATATCTAGTATGTCTATGTACCTATGTATGTGCATGTGTGTTCATAGTATGTGTACATGTATGTGTGTACATGTGCATATATATCATATGGGTCACACAGTCATGCACACATGCAGGCTTCAGATTGTTGCTTTAACTCCTTAACAGCTTTTCCCCTTATTTAACTTCTATTGTGTATCCCTGGTTTTAAGAGTTCTGAGAAGAAAACCAGATTTCCATTCATTCACTTGTTAATCTACCCATCCATGCAGCATTCACAGAGGGTCCACTATGCGCTGAGTTCTTTAGGGGCCAAGAGAAAAACAGGATGCTATCTTTGCCCTTGAGGAGTTCAAAGTCTACAGCAGTGGTTACTCCCACAGTTTAATCCTATGTGAAATTGAGAAATCTTTTCTCCCAGGGTAAGTCAAGAAATCTTCTTGATACTGTAATGATGGACCAGTAACTGAAGCAAACACTCTGACCTAAGAGTTACAAGGCTAGAAAGCCCATGATAACTAGGATGATGGCACAGCAATAGTCACCGTGGACAGAGCTTACTTCCCTGCCTCACTGATATTACTCTTGACCACGAGATAGTCTCAGGCCAGTGAAATTTCACAGCATAATGTGAGCAGAAGCCCTAAGTGTGCTTGCACTATTGTTGGCTCCTGGCACTCCATTGACCCACCATGACAAAGGTGAGCTCAGGCAGCCTCTGTCCCTTCACCCTGGCCCCCAGAACAAACCCACATGGAGCAAACAGGGAGCCAACATGGAGCCTGGGGTCAAGGCCAGCTACTGCCCTACAACCTTGTCTAGAGCCACCCAGCCTGGATCAAATCAGCCAGACCACATCCAACCTGCCAATGCCAAGCAAGAGAATAAATGAGGTGGTTTCTCAGGCAACATTATTACGGAAATAGCTGACCAATATAAGGCCTATGCAGAATCCCAACCAGAGAACAATTGCCTCATCAAAAGCAATTTGGTACAACTTAACCGCTGAAGCATTAAAATGAGATTATAGTACAAAACATGCTTTTCATCGTCAAATCAATCATTATGTCTCAACTCCTCTGTGCTTGGTTTCAGTTCTCTCTCTGTTGAAGGAAATTAACACAAAATAAGTTGATCTTGATGAGTATGATTCAAATCAATAATGTTAATTGGGCTCCTGAGCATAAGGTAAAATGACTTCAAATCAACAAAAGGTTAATACAGCTTTCCTTCACGCAGCACCGCCTATGATAAATCCATAGTGGTCTGAAAGTTCCCATTCATTGACAACACATTTAACATGCTAAAAAGACAGGAACTTTCTTCCTGCGACGTGTTCTCTCGGTGCCCAGCAGCAGGCTAACTGAAGATCACACGGCATCTCCAGCTGTGGGGTCACATCTTACTGAGTAAGGTGGAAGGTATTCACTGAGGAAGGCTTATTTTAAACTTCGACTTCATTACCATCTTCTCCTACCTACTTCCCCTTTCTAAGAGTTTCACATACTTCCCCTTTGCACTATTTGTGGTAGTATGTGAAACTATTAGATATTTTTCTCTTACAGACTATTTCATTTAGGCAACGTTATTATCTAGCAAAGAAAAACATCATTCAACCTTCTTATTGAGCATATACAATATGTAAGGAGGCATGAGATGCATCAGAGTAGGTGGGAAGAGAAAGAACTGCAGAAAGAACTTTCTGTTTTGTGTGTTTTTTTTTAAATATTTTTAGTTGGAGATGGACACGATATCTTTATTTATTTTTATGTGGTGCTGAGGATCAAACCCAGTGGCTCACACATGGCAGACACGTGCTCTACCACTGAGCCACAACCCCAGCCCAAGTTTCCTGTTCTTAAGGGACTTCAGCCTATTGTGACTATCTACATGAATAAATAGTATTGCATATATAAAATAAACAATATGAACTAGTCATATTTCTTGGACAATGGGTGGCCGTTTTCCTTCTATTAGTCCCTCCTCTTCCCTCTTCCTAACATTTTCCAGAGTTTGCCAGATTTGGTTCTTATGCAATTGACTCCACTCTCCTGTCCCACCATGGGGCCCAACCAGCTAAAACCTATCAGCAGAGTCCACTTCCCTTAGTCACAGGAACCCGCTCAAGGAGAAAACAGGCCCCATACAGGCTTACCAGACCAATGACACTCAATCTGGGGGATTTTGTTTGAACCTTTAGGGAAATGAATTTCCCCTTTCCTACTAGACTTGAACAGGACACACACAGTCTTAAAGAACTGTGTGCAGCCACCCTACAATGGAGAAAGGCTACCTGTAAGAGACCCTACACGGAGGAAGGAAGAGAAATGGAGAGGTGGTGACTAGACAGAGGGAGACAAACTGAATTTCTGGTTTTCGCATCTCGCTTAAAGCTGCTGCCACCATGTGAGTGGCCCCTCACCATTGTTTTCTTTGTGAGGGTTTTGTTCTGTCTTCTGTAACTTAGAACTAAAAACATCTAAATTACACAACATGCAATAAAGCACCAAAGAAGGAGGCATTGTTGTGGACGAGAAAATCAAAAGAGAATCCTCAGCAGGAGTAGGATTATCCTGAGCCTTGAAAAATAAATAAACTTTAAATTAGTGAGTGGGAGGGGGTGACTGATTATAATATAATAAAAAAATAGAGCAAAAGTGACCTGGAGGATGCCATCAGGATGGCAGAATGTGATCTTGATAATGTTTATGACAATGTTACTAATAGAGTGAAAGCTCCAAGAATAATTTTTTTTTGCAAATTGTTGAAGAAACTTCTCTGAGCCTCAGCTTCTTCAAAGTGGATATCATATTAACACCTGCTCGCTAAGGTTATGGTAATGAAATAATACACAAAAAGTGCTTATCATAATGCCTACCACAATGGAGATATATATATATGATCCATAAACAATAGTCAGTATCTTTTTTAAGGAGAGAAAAATTGGATTTAGAACTTACAGCCACAGTAATGCAGAGTCAGGACCAATGGGTAGAAATCACAAAGTGGGAATTTAGATTCAGTGTAAAAAGCAGGTTTCATACATTTTGTGCTTTCTAGAAACACAAGAGACTGCCTCTTCACAACTGAACTTCTAGCCCTACAGGTGTTCCCTCAGAGGAAGAAGGTTCTCTGCTTCAGGATGGCATGACGGGCTGAGCACTAGGAGCATCATGTAAGGATGTGGCCCCTGCGGAGTCCCCATCAGTGAAAGTTACCAGCCCTCTGAGGTGCACTGTGGTGCCAGTTTCATTTCCAGGGAATCCAAAAACAAATGGTCGCCAGATCCTCTCCCCACAGCCTTCCAGTCTGCTCTCCTTACCAACTCCAGAGATCACTCAGACATTAAAGAAATGTGAGACAAATTTAACCGGACTCACTACACCCGCACTATCCTCCAGTACTGCAAAAAGCTAATTTCAGCTGTCACTTACTGGAAGTAAAATGACAAATATCTGTAATATCTGTCAGGTTATGAATGCTTTAAAAAGAGTTATGCAGCTGTCAACATTTTGATGACATTAACAAGAGAAAAGTAAACGAAGACGAGGAAACGGGCTGTCGGTGGAGTGCCGGGTTGCCAAACTTCTCGGCTACTTCTATTAATAAAAATCAAATTACCTCCATAAAGATGCAAGCAACAAAGACTCCTAGAGAAAGCCAACAGAGGCGAATCTGTTAATAATCCTGCCAATTCTACAGATGAGATCATCAGAATTAGCCTCAACATCTTGGTACAAAGCGACTAATTCTATTAAGGGAGATGAAGTCTTTATTACCCTCCCTACCATGATGGTAGAAAAAAAAAAAAAAGGTGTAAACTCCCCAGCACAGAGTAACCAATCTCTTAAAGGCCCTTTTGTCTCATATTAAAAGATGATGTACAATATAAATTGGTGACAATGCATCCCAGTTCAATGGAAAGAGTCCCAGTTTATATCCATTATCTTAGCATAAGTGTGGTAAAGTGTGCTAATTTTTATAACAAATTATTACAGCATGTCCATGTTTATGTATGTAAATATGCACGAGCACACATGTACAGTCTGCATATATATGTGGGTCTGTGTATGTACATATATATACCTGTAGGTGTGTATTTCCATATGTGAGAATGTGGGGGGGCATCTCTCTTTCCCATTTGTAAATGGTTCTCATCTATAGCACAACTTAGTTTTGGGAGATAGACGCTGCATTTTACAAGGATTGCCAGTTATGTGACTCTGAATCTTTATCATCCAATTAAACCCAAATAAATATGGGAGGCAAAAATAAGCTTGTGTTTTATTCACATTTTTATTTGACTACCTTAATCACATATAAACTATGTTACCAACAAAACAACTTCTCAGGGAACAAAGATGGGTGGTCCAATTTTTAGTTTAGAAAAGGGATTTAACTCAGTGGGTAGTTGGCCTCAATATAAGACTCGGAGCCAAAATCCACACTGTTGATCATTAAGTGGTATCTGTTTTTCCAATATTTCTGCTGCTTTTCCCACATCAGAAAAGGACAAAGCAGAAAACAACAAATAAGACTAATCAGTCTGAAAGTGGGGTTCCCTGGGTGGGCTTGAGTGATCATACTTTACATTTTCCAAAGGGCACTGTAGTCCCCAGTTCTTGTATCCATTCTTTAGGTATATGCTCCAATGTGAGAGTGGTATATATATACTTTGCGGATTCAGTCAACTGTGACTTTCTTTAAAGAAATAACCAGAAAAAAAAGCCCAATCTTTAAAAATGAATGGATCTTGTTTTTTAAGCCTCGATTCATCTCTATGTATGCCTTTTGACCTGAGATATCTTCAGCTACATTTTTAAAAACATTCTTGAAAATTCTCTCTCAAATCTCTTCCAGATTCAGAAAATTAAATCAGATGGGAATTCTGATGGCTGGCTGATGTCACTCTTTCAAGATATCCCCAAACCGAGAATATCCAAGTCTCTTCTTGGTCTATAAATTAAGTCATTAACAAATATACACAGTTTGGGGAGGAAAGAATGTTCTGCAAGAAATCTAACTCCTTGTAGCACAGAATACTGGCACTATTCCCATGGAAATAAATAAATTCTGGAACAAACCAATTTCTTTTCTCCAATGCATTCCAGAGACAGCATATGCTTTTTTGGTGTTCCTCATAAATCTGAGAATATTAAAAATTAATACGGCATGGTATTTTTATTCGTGGCTCTCATACAATAAATATTCAAATATTAATAGGGGGAAGCTGGTGGTTCCACAGGTAGGAGGTGGGGAACAAAAACCTGCAGGTCCTCCCATCTTGGGCTTTATGGAACAGCAGATGCCCATGCAGAAGCCAGGTGGGCCAAAGAGGTCAAATTTGAATGTAAAGAGCCACTTTTCCTGACATGGCTGGAGACATGTTTATAGGTATCTGTTTCTTAAACCATTCTTTGATTGTAAAACTATCAAGATGGGAGTGTGGGAAATCATTCCTAGGGGAACTGACCTAAGGGAGGAGTCCTTCCAAAGAAATTGGAAAAGAGACTGAAGTGGACAATCAGAGCAGGCAGAGGTGTGGCCATGGAGAGCCAAATGCCACCATGAGCCAAAAGCAGAAGACGCCTTTTAGAAGGAAATAGGAATCCTGAGAGCAGCCCCCAAAGAAATGCTGCCTTTAAAACAGGAGGTGATGGTGCGTTTGTGTCTGATCCTGGCAGATAACCAGTGTGATCTGGCCAGGTGCAGAGAGAATGAGTTCAGGGAAGCCCTTGAGGAGCTATATTTTTAAGATGAGATCTAGTGATCATGACAATGTTTAAAAAAATTTAAAAAAAAACTGGAAATGAAAGAAATCACAGAGATCATTTCATGCAAACTATAGGATTAAAAAAAAAAAAAAACTATCCTGAAACATCCCATCCCATGTCTGTCCAGATTCAGGCTCAGTGACAACATTCACTCAGATGGGGAAGAATGACTGAAGAGAAAGCACCTTCCTGAAGCCAGGTGTTGAGGAGGGGCCAGACCAAGGAGCCAGCATAGCTGCTGGGCAGAAAAACAGCTCAGCAAGGAGCTAAAGGTGAGGCTGGGATTCCTTCCCCAGAAAGGAAGCACCCTAAAGGGTTTCAGACCCCTGGGAATGAGTGACACCCATCAAAACCTTCCTTGTCTAGAAAATCTCACATCGGTAAACGGCCATCTCTGTCTCACTCTCCAGTCCAGCAGGAAGGCCTTAGTGGGCCACTGCAGGCTTCAGGCCAGGTGTTGAGACTCAGTGTGCTCAGCAACAGAGGGCAGATGAAACACTGGACCTTACAGATTAGATCAGACATCAAAAAGGCTCTACAGACATAACCCGCACTCCAAGAAGACTCCCACAAAATGAAACAAATATGCAGGTCCTACAGAGAAACTGTGCTCTGGAGCAAGACCTTGTTGTTCAAGGGGTATGGGTGTTTTTTCAACCTATAGGTCATGATCAAAATCAGTTTAACCAGTTGTTACCAAGGTTTTATAAATGGGATAAAATACAAAGGACTAGATTTGAAACATAATTGAAGATAACAAAGTACATTGCATTTAGTAAGACTAAATACACACATGTGTGCACGAACTGCAAATATGTGCTGGCTTACCCTGTAAAATATTTATTGTTTTGAGGGCTGTAGTTGAAAGGAGTGGGGTGGACAATAGGTTTCTGGTAATACCTTCTTATTTTATAAATGGTTCACTGCAACAGAAGTGGACATAACTTGTCTAGGAAAGTTATAGAAAAAGAAGAAAGAGGACAAAACTTGTCTAGGGGTGCAGGTAGCTAGCGACAGGACTGGCTAAATCCAGGAAGAACCAGACTCTTCCAATCACCCCATGCTGCCCACCCCCTGAAGTTAACTCAGTAAAAATCTAGACTGATGCCAGGTGGGGTACCACATGCCTGTAATCCCAGCAGCTTGGGAGACTGAGGCAGGAGGATTGCAAGTTCAAGGCTAGCCTCAGCAACTTAGCTCCAAAATAAAAAGGGCTGGAGATGTAGCTCAGTTGTAAAGCAACCTAGGGTTCAATCCCCAATACCAAAAAAAAAAAAAAAAGTGGGGGACTCTTTAAAGGGCATACTTAAGCCAAGTCATGTGCTCATCCCTCCCACTTAAACATGGGAATTCCTGTAAGCGTAGGCTGCAAATGCCCAAATTCTCAGCTTTCTTCTGGAGATGACTTTGAAAAACATACTGCAAGATCCTTTTGGGCCTGCTGGCAACATTTCACAAAAGAGAAGATTAATTAGTAAATGTACCACTGAGATCCTGCTCACACACTGCCACTTCCAGTGTGGAGTATGAATTGGCTTTAAGTAAAACGCTTTGCTTTCATTTATGTCAGTCATGCCCATAAATAACACACTTGATCTGAATTCCATCACTCCCTCTGAATTCTACTCTGCTGAATTTAACACTGAGAACATAAGACCTCACCAGCATTTCCAAGGATGGAAAACTATGATCAATATCCAGGCTTGCAACCAAACCAGCATTGATTTATTCTTCATGATTACATGGGAAGGAAAAGGCTGGTGTCCAAATTCCCTGTCCTTCCCTTTAAAAAGTAATGTCACCACTGTCACCATCATGGTGGTCCTCTAATAGAAACCCTAACAAAGCTGATGTGTGTCAGATGTCCTCCTTAGCTACTTCAGTCTTTCTGCAGCCCACCCAGCTGACCCCATGCAGAAACTGACAGCTTTTGCTCACAGATTTTGAATCACGCATCCCAACACCCAACTGAGTTAATAAAACAAAGGCAAGAAGTCCTGACAGCAAAATTCCCTCCTCGCTCATCACAAAGGTACCCTCATTTGGGCAGTAACCTCAACACTGTGCGGGCTTCTAAGTGAACAGAAAAGAACAATTATCTGAAGGGCGGGAGCAGGGGGCCTCTTTAAGGAAAGGTTTATTCAAGACAGGAGGCTCCAACTGTAACATTCAATCACTGGGTGATGGCACTTATTTAGACAGAGATAATACTCTCTATGGGGGGAAAAAAAAGGAAAAGGAAACTCTGAGTTCTTCATATATTTATATATCTGAAGGAAGCCACAAGAAGAAACCTGCATGAGATATAAGGAATTGGAGGTTTCAAACATGCTGTTTCCACCTTATCATTCTTATCTGTTATAAAAAAAATACAAACAGCTGCATTTAAAGATAAGGGAACAGAAAGGTGTTGTGTATGTTGCCCAGATGTTTCTAAAATCCGCTCCCTGTTAAACTTATCTCCCCGGAACTAAAGACACCTCTAATCTTTTCTAATGGCTTAATCAAATGAAATAAATGGCTTGCTAAAATATCTTCCTTAAAACTTATATTACTGGTTGCAAACATACACACGTGCCCGCACACGCAAAAGCTGGGATATTTTTCAATACTTATCCGAGGGAAAACTAGTCCTGGCATTAAAACGTTACTTTATATATTTTCTCAAAGACAGCAAGCTGGAAAACAAGACAGTTAAGATTTAAAAAACAGTGTTTCTTTCTTTTTTCTTAACTGCCGGTCTTTCCATGGTCTTCACAGCAGGTTACAGTTTCTTTCACTCATTATTTCAAACATTGTGTTCCTACTATGTGTCAGGCCAGACAATGAGAGAGAAGGGAGAGGGGAAACAAATGAGAAAATGACACTAATAGGAAGTCGGGCGAATGGCTGGAGAGATAAAAGATGGAAAGTTGTAAAGAAGGGTGTATAAAGGGTGACGAATGAGAATAAAGAAAGAATATTGACTATCTGTCCAACTGAGATCCCAGCCCCTAGTCACATCCCCAGACACAAAGGTCACCGTGTGGAGAAAAAATATTCTACACCCAATTTGTTACCCTTTTGTAAGCTGGCTTCACATTTCTGCTCAGCAATTTATCATTCTTGAACAAAGAATTGAGAGTCAAAGGGTCCTTAGAGAACACATGGGTTTACATCCATGTTTCGCCCGGAGACTAGGGGCCACCAGAGGGCAGGGCCCAGGTCTGACATGAGTCTCAGCATAGATCCAGCCTTGCATGAGCGAGCACTGAGCAAGGGCTTAATAATTCAGCAATTTGAATTTATTGAATAATGGAAGTCAAGAAATATAGTACCAAAAGTTATGTGTCTATTTTTTGATTTGGAAAAAAAAATGAAGATTTCGATCCAGGTGGCCTTGTAGGTCTTTTCTGGTACTAATGTTCCATGAGCTGACATCCAGCTAGACCTAAATGATTCTCACATTTCTATCTCATCTCTACTTCAGGTAGAAGAGATGACTTGGGGGACAATCCATGCCTCCAGCTGATTTCACCCTCAAACCCACAGCACTTGAAAGATTCCGTCAAACAGACCCTCTTAAAACATAACAGCATGCTGAGGAAGCACCCAGGTTCTGCCAGATCCCGACTAGAACACCATACACATAGGCCAGGAAGCCAAAGACAGAAGGGCTGCACTTTCTCTCTGCATCATTCATCTGACGACATCCTTTAATCTAAAAGCAATTACAACCTTTGCAGGCAAGGAAAAAAAGGCAAACAATTTGGTTCATCAAGCAGCTCCTGAGTGGGACTGGGACCAATCAGAAGCCAATGGTAGAAAGAAAATACACAAGCTGACTTCACTGCAAAGAGGGGAACAGGAGGCCCAGCTAATGTTTCTACAGAAAGGAAATATATGTGGAAGCTTAGAGAAAACCCGTGTTTTCCAAGTGGACTCTCATTATTGTTCCTATTCTACAAAAAATCCCAAGGTGCCATTCTCTATTTGCCAGGACACCCCTCTTTCCTAGGCTTGTGTAGGTAAACTATGCAGTTCTCGGAAGGCCACTCACCTCAGAACAGCAACTTTCTTCCCTCATTGCCACCCAAGAAAATAAAATAGCCAATTTTAAGATCATCGTTGGTGGTAAAGTGGGAATCCATTCATTCAAAGCCTGTTTTTTAGACCTGGGATCACTTTCTTCCAGACTTTCGTCAGAGTGATAAAAATGGAGGGAAATGGAGCCACCTCATATGAAATAAGGGGTTTGTCTACCAAGGACTTAAAAGAGGAGAGTAGGTTAGAAAGCTATTCCTTGTGCAGAGCAAAAAAGATAACTAGGAAAAAACCCCAAGGTCGTCATGGGGCCGGGGGGGGGGGGGTCCTTTTATGAAAGTGATTTACTTCCTAAACCTTTCCCAGCTCTTTACTGCACAAGTAATGCAAGTGACCCTGTGTCCTGGAAGGACAGTGAGATGGGGCTATTTGAGGGAGGAGGAGCAAAAGCCCTGGCTTCTTACAGGCATGTTTCCTGAAGGGAAGCTGGAAAGATCAGTGGTGACGAAGGAAACTCGGGAGGAAGAGTTGCAACAACTAAGGACCTGGGACACTAGACACTCCCATCCACGTCTCGGGCAGGGCAAGGCATCAAAACCGAGGGGCCGGAAGATCCACCAGCATGGAAGGTAGGTGGTGGGAACCAGGGCTTTCATCACACGCTTCTCTCTACCTTGTTTTGTTTCAAGATTCCCATAATAAACTTAAGTTTAAAACTTTTAAAATGTTTTAACTTTTCTTTCTTCTTGGACAATGTACTCCTGGAAGCCTCACATCTAGAGACCCTCTAAGATCTCATCACTCCACTAGCCAGTCATGGTCACAATAAGAGAAGCCGGGGGACACACCTTGCCCAAGCAGGACTGGTGGGATTTGCTCCCCTGAGGAATTTGAATCGAGTTCCCACTTTCAGGTAGTCTCCATGAATGGTCAGCAGTCATGGAAGGACAGACGAGGGACATGGTGGTCTAAAGGGAAGCAGGGATGAGGCAGAGGGACACAGAGGGCCAAGGTGTGAGCCCAGAGGGATTCTAGTCCACCAAGTCCCCTTAAGGTAAAGACCCCTCACGCAGGGTCTCACCTGGATGGCCAGTCTGTGTCCCACCCCTCAGGAGTCCTGCCCTTGGGAACTATAAGACACCCCTTTACTTACTCCTATCTTCTTCCTCTCTCCCTTCCCTTAACCTGATTTTAACTTTCACAAAGAAAACAAGCCCTGGCCAAGAGGGAGGGGAGAAAGACCTAACCAAGTGGGTAAGGTACATGAAGCTGGAGAAATTAGCACCAATAGAAAGGTTGCCTTCCACCCAGGGGTCCCCAGATAAAAAGGCAGAGTGGAGGGAGAGGGCCAGTTCTCAAAAGGCTTCTTCGCCTTCTTTCCACCCACATTCAAACCTAGCTCAAACATCTTTGCTTTTTTCATCATTCAATCTCCCTGCAGAATCTAGAAGGGAAATTTATGCAGCGAATGGAAAAGAAAAGCTAGAATATTTCTCTATTTACTTTGTACAAGATATCTTTTTAGTTGTAGATGGACACAATATCTTCATTTTATTTATTTATTTTTATGTGGTGCTGAGGGTCCAACCCAGGGCCTCACATGTGCTAGGCAAGTGCTCTACCACTGAGCTACAACCCCAGCTCTCTATTTACATTTAAGCTTAGAGAAGAAAGAAAGGTGGAAATACATAAATAAATGTATGGATGTATGTTTGGGGGAAGGGGGTGGAGAAAAAGTGACAACAGATCTTAATGATTTCTTCCTTCTTCTGTGCCTTGGACCCCTCTGGCTTCTATAAAAAGAGATCCTGCAAATTTCAAAGTCACTTTAGAGCTTACAAAGTAAATACCCATTGCAGTGTTCCCTTTTTGCTCATGAAGGAGATTTCATTTTCCTTCCTAAAGGTCATTTTTATTAATATGCTGAGAACAAGTAGCCAGTGACAAAACAGGGGGCATTACGGATAAGGCTTTGTCAAGAGGCGAACTTTGCTTCTGCTATCACACCAAATCTGCTTAACATCCAACAATGTTTCATTAGCTAACAAGACATTTGCTTTCAATGAATGAAAACTATAATAAAGAGTTGTAATATTTTAAAAAGTAATGAATGTAATTTTTGCTCTATTTTATGTTGCTATAAAAAAGGGCCTTAAGTGTACTTCTCATCTGCTCCTCTTTTTTAACTACCATAATTTATGCAGATAAATGTTGGATGAATCGCATCAGGAACACTATTCAGATTGCTACCCATAAAAGTACTTAGCCATCATTTTCTTTTTCTCCTATTTATATATCTTTATATTACCAAAATCAAGTTACCAACATTAAAAAATGATATATTATCACCAGGAAGTACTGAAGCATAACACCAAATAATAAATTAGTAGTGTTTGAAGGTTAAAACCGGGCTTAAGAGATAGCAATGCTTTTGTTACTCTGGACTCCTTTCAGACTTACAAGTGACAAAAACTGACACCCAGCTAGCGCTATCAGCCTGCAGATTTACTGCAAAACCCTAAAGTACTGTCAAGGGCAGATCAATGTTTGTGATAATTCGCAAAATAATTTGACTTTACATAATAGACACAATACCGTGTGACTTAGGAAGCAATCCTTGGTGTCGAACACAGACGTGCAAGGGACATGTGTGTCTCTTCCAACCTTCCTGGAAACCCAGCCTAAAACAGGCTCAAGTTAAAGGGTCAGGACAGGATGCATCAAGGGGATTCCCACAGTCCCATTCCCTCACCCACATCCTCCAAGAACCTCAAAGAAATAAAGCATTGTTCTGTCCCTTATCATTTCCAAGCACAGATCCCAATACCAAAGCACACCGCAGTGAGAGCAAATTCCTACCCTTGGATAGGGGGATGACATGGGTGCATAGTCAAAAGGACCTGCCAAGCAGAAGGTAGCTTTGTAGGAGTCCCAGTGCTACACAAGGGGCTAACAGGGTGGAGAGGACAATGATGGTAGACAACAGCATGCTATGTGTCAATATCTGGCAGCAAGATGGAAGTCTTTCCGAGTCAGTACATCGCTGAAGTGCCTCTGTGCCCTATCCCATTTTGTCCCATCGTCTCAGATTGGAACACCTATAAAAACTTAAATATACTATATAGAATGTAATATTATAATATGTAATATAATTTTAAGAATTATTATAAATTATAATATAATAATAATATAAGCTCTAGATTATGATTTCCAACCTACTATTTCATTGAAATGGTCACAGAATTGAAAACCGGGACTTAATGAGTTAAGGCACTTACAATCCCAATCACAGAACAGGAAAGAGAGAATCTACCAGGGTTTAACGCCATCAGAGTAGGGAGTATCCAGCATATAATAGATGCATTATACATATTTGTTAAATAAATTAACAAAGCAGTAATTTCCAATTAACTCATTCTTTAGAGTTTCCACATTCCTCATCATCACAAATTTTATGCTAGAATGCTTTATGAAACTTGAGATCACCTACCTATTAATAACATATTGCTAGATCACTAGTTAAAAGTCTTATTTACTTTTTGTGGTACCAGGGATTGAACCCAGGGCCTCCTGCATGCTAGGCGGACACTTGACCACTGAGCTACAGTCCTAGCTTTAAAATTCACATTTAAATTTAAATGAACTTTAGTACAAAGTTTCATATTCCCTTCAGGAATTAATTCATTTTAAAAAAATGCATCTGTATTGAATACCTACTCTGAGACACTTTTCTGGGAGATTGGGATATATCCATGGAAGGAGGAAAAAGAAGACATAAAAGCCTTACCTGGCCAGGGGTGGTGTAATCCCAGTGGCTTGGGAGGCTGAGGCAGGAGGATTGCAAGTGCAAAGCCAGCCTCAGCAATGGTGAGGCACTAAGCAACTCAGTAAGACCCTGTCTCTAAATAAAATACAAAATAGGGCTGGGGATGTGGTTGAGTGCCCCTGAGTTCAATCCCTGGTACCAAAAAAAAAAAAAAAAAAAAAAAAGCTCACCTTCCTGGTTCACGTTTGAGGACAGACCTGAGAGTGGTTCTATAAGCTGAATATCCAAAATTTGAAAATTCAAAATTCAAGACTCTTTGAGCATGTTAGGATTCAGATTTTTTACTTTTGGATTAGGAATCTTATCTAGTAAATTGTGTGTAAATATTTCAAAATTCAAAGAACTCTGAAATCTGAAATACTTCTGCTCCCATACATTTTGGATAAAGGATTCTCAACCTGAATAAATCAATGACCTCATCAATCAGTGTTTCTGGACAGCCAGTACAGGACTAGCAGACACGGAGCACTCAGTCATGCTTCCTGTACCTATGCACAGGGAAGATCCTGAACATCAATTAAGGCTCACTTTGATAGAGGCAGGCCTGGGAATTCTTACCAGAGCACTCTCGGGTAGCCATCTCCAATGGTTCACAATGACTGACCAAGAAGAAACAGTCTACCAAGATTCTTTGGGACTTAAAAAAGCTGATTACATATTCAGCCCACTATTAGCTCCAGTCACAGAAAACAAAAACAAAATGTCAAGCTCCTGGTCAATACCACTGTAAGGGCTTCAGGGAGGGATGGTACAGACCACAGGATGATGGGCAAGAGTGGATTTGCCAAGAAGCTATTGCAACTCTTGGCTTCCAGGCACAATGTCATTTGCACCAGTTGCTACAGGGCCCTGGGAGAGACCCCAGATATTCTGAATATTTGATTTTGGTTTTGAAAGTAACAAAGGGAATGGAGGACATGGGTGGTGGTGTTAATGGAGGCTGTTGGTTATGGTGCTGTTTTTAAGGAGTAAGGATGGGCTTTCTTCTGAGTTACCTATTCACAATGATCCTACTCTCAGTATTAAGGGCAAAAGTCTTGAAAAATCCTGATTTTAAGAATGAATAGGAAGGCATACTACATATAAATAAAAGTAAATTTTATTATCTATAGTTAAAATAAGAAGTTTACACCAAGCACGGCTGCACACGACCATAATCCCAGCAACTCAGGAGGCTGAGGCAGGAAGATTACAAGTATGAGACCAGCTTCAACAACTTAGTGAGACCCTGTCTCAAAATAAAAAATAAAAAGGGCTGGGAGTATAGCGCAACGGTCAAGTGTCCCTGGGTTCTATCCCTAGTACAGTCCATCAATCGATAAATAGCATTTACACCAGACTGTATCTAGGGTTTCTTCCACCTCTATGCTCCCAAGAAAAATAATAATTTCCAAAGCACAAAGGCCCAAAAGCAAACATCCTGCCCCACAAAGAGCCTGGAAGAGGCTTTGAATTAAGCTAAATCTCATCCAAAGGACGTAACCACTTTAACCTGCATTCCTAAAAATGTATTCTTAGGATAGGGGTGTGGCTCAGTGGTACAGCATCTGCCTAACATGAGTGAGGCCCTGGCTTTGATCTCAAGCACCACAAAAAAAAAAAAAAAGAACGAAAGAAAAAAAATGTATTCTTAATGAGGTTATAAAATCATTAGGAAAGGATAAATACCACCACCAAATACAAAAGTGAGAAAAGAAAGGCAATAATATAGATTGCATTAATCCAATATACTTATTTCTGGAGAAAGTTATGTTTTATTATAGCACACAGCTTAACAAACAGAACATTCACCTTGAGATTCACTGCCTCCTAGAGAATGAAGCTCTGCAGGCACCCACATCTACCCTACCACCCTCTTTCCATATAGAGAAGAGCCAGTTAATGATAGTTAATTTGTATTAATTAAGCCAGTACTTATTTCTCAAACTAAGGTCTGTGGCTATCTCCCTGGAATCTTTGGAAATCTACAGACATGAGAATCTTCCAATTTTAGGTGTAAGCTCCTAACAAATAAAATTTTAAAGTAAATAATTCTGGATGCATCTGGCCAAAAAAAAAAAAAAAAAAAAAAAAAAAAAACCACCTTACCAAAAAATATTTCTGTGCAATTTCTGGCTCCTGTTCTGGTGGTACTCATCTTATTTTCAAGGGCCAGTCAGCATGTTGGACAACCAAATGTCAAATGACCATGACTTACCCAAATGCTGAACTCTTACCAAACTCTTCTTTTATCCCAAAACTCAAAATTAAAGGTATTTTCATTTAAATCAGGCTTGTGTTTTCCAAACTATTTCATAGATTGTGATTAGTGAAAACTATAATATAAGGACTGATGAGCCACAGGCCCATAATCACCTGTTGTCATACAGACATAATCCAATTCAGGGTTTTGTTTTGTTTTCAGATTTTAGAAAGGTGACATAATTTATAATATACTAAGTGATAGGCAACTTCTTATAAGGTAACATCCCTAGCTGGTATTCATGGTTCTATAGTCAAAGACAGAAATATTTATACTGTTAAGGAATATTTTTTTCAAATAAGGTAAAATCATGCTCTCATATAAATATAAAATGAACACATGTGAAAGATTTTACTGAATCGGTTCATAAATGAGAGCTCTAATAAGATGTTGCATCAGTTCAAAGAACAATTCTAAGTACCCTGTACACGCAGGCCAGTAGGAATGCTAAAATGAACTTACAAATAAATACATACAAAATAGGTATCCACAGGGCAAGAAACAACTGCATAATGTAGGACACAATTCATTTGCATTTCTATGGGCAAGAGTTGTTTGCATTTCTATCAATTGCCTACAACTTACAGAGCTGTAAAGTGCTGAAAGGCTATGCAGGGCACCTGTAGTCAGGGAAGAAGCACTAGACAGGACACCCAGGAACCTTTTCTGCCAATTTCGAACTCTTCCACAATTTTTCCTGACATCACCAAATGTCAGAACAATATTAAAAAAAAAAAAAAGTTGTAGTTTCACATCAGTTTGGGTCAAACTTCGCTCCAAGTTAGTCCATCATAAATAAATGTATATTTTAAAATCTGTTCTCATAAATTTGAGATTTGGGTCCATTTCTCATGAAGAAGGTAAATGGGCCTTCTTTTCACTTTGACCACAGTATCTCCATGGCTCCATTATGAGGAGGCAACACTTTTGGGGAGGCAGACAGTAATGAAAGGGGACAGCACTTCCTGCTGATATAATGGCAAGTCGGAATCAAAAGCCCATGAGTGTGTAGTGCCTGCCAAGGGTTCCAGCTGCACCTGGCTCATCACTCAGCTGATGAGATGGCTGGAGGCCTCAGCTTCCTCACCTAAAACAGTCTCAAAGGTCCTTCAAATTGTAAAAGGCCAGAAGGTAACCCCTGACACAGGAACCTCCGGAAGCATAACTCAGCGCAGGAAGAAATTTTTCCATTGGGTGCCTAAAAACCAGCAGACCCCTCTCCTCTGTCAAATCCCAGTACAAAATTATTTTCTTTTTTATTAATTAATTTATTTTAATTAGACATATATTGAGAGCAGAATGCATTTTGTTTCATTGTACACAATTGCAGCACAACTTTTCATTTCTCTGGTTGTTCATGATGTAGTGTCGCACCGTATGTGCCATCATACATGTACCTAGGGTAATGGTGTCCATCTCGTTCCACCATCTTTCCTGGCCCCCTCCCTCCTGCCTCCTGTCTCTCTCCTTTGCCCCATTATCCACTTTCCCCATGCCACCAGCCCCCATTATGGATCAGTATCCACTTATCAGAGAGAACATTCGGCCTTTGGTTTTGGGGGATTGGCTTACTTTGCTTAGCATGATATTCTCCAATTCCTTCCATGTACCTGCAAATGCCATAATTTTGTTCTTTTTCAATGTTGAGTAACATTCCATTGTGTATATATACCACAGTTTCTTTATCCATTCATCTATCGAAGAGCATCTAGGTTGCTTTCACAGTTTAGCTATTATGAATTGAGCTGCTATAAATACTTCTGTGACTGTGTTACTATACTATGCTGATTTTAAGTTCTTTGGGTATAGACTGAGGAGTGGGATAGCTGGGTCAAATGGTGGTTCCACGCCAAGTTTTCTAAGGAATTTCTAAACTGCTTTCCAGAGAGGTTGCACCATTTGCAGTCCAGCAATGTATGAGGGTGCCTTTTCCCCCACATCCTCAGCAACATTTATTGTTTTCTGTATTCTTGATAGCTGCCATTCTGACTGGCGTGAGATGAAGTCTTAAGAGTAGTTTTGATTTGCGTTTCAGGCCCTGACTTTCTTAATGAAACTCCTAAAGCACAAGAAATAAAATCAAGACTTAATAGATGGGTTGTTATCAAACTAAAAAGCTTCTTCTCAGCAAAAGAAACAATCAATAATGTGAAGAGAGAGCCTACATTTTGGGAGCAAAATTTGCCACACGCATGTCAGACAGAGCAATAATCTCTAGGATATATAAAGATCAAAATAACACCAAAAAAATAAACAACCCAATCAATAAAAGGGCTAAGAAGCTGAACAGACACTTCTCAGAAGAAGATACACGTTTGGTCAACAAATATATGAGAAAATGTTCAACATCTCTAGTAATTAGAGAAATGCAAATCAAAATTCTTTTCTTCTATGGAAGCTTCTTTAGTAAATCCAGATCTGCATTCAAATCCCAGCTCCAACAAATAATGGCTGGATGATCCTGAGCAAGTTGTTAACCTCTGAGCCTCAATTTCCACATCTAGAAATGGAAAATAACATCTATCCAATTTCTCCATTTCTTTATTTTCTCTTCCATGGGGGTTCCATTATGACATCACCCCCTCAAAAATTCTGTAGACAGTGGGCAACCTAAGATTTATAGTGGAATATAATTTTCCCCAGATATTCAGGCAGATGGTCAGGGTGTACATCTCATTTCCTCAAATTCTGTTACCAAGCCTTCAGTTCTTTTCCTCAGGTCATTGTCTCAGGCATCAATGCCTTTATCAGTGATGTCTTTCAGCCTGGATAAACCTCCTTTTCCTTTCCTGATTCATCCTCCTCACCTCAGTCCAAGAATCAATGTAGATTTCCTGGGTGCCCTCAGGTAGGTTGGTGCCCTTGGGTGATGCACCTATACCCAGTCTCGTTTTCCTCTTTGCCCCCCCCCCATCATAGAACTCAGAGTCACACTGGTTCAGAATCACGTGCTCTCTGTCAGAACATGAGTTCCTCTAGGCAGAGTCAAAACAGCCCTCAATTTTTGTATGCCAGGCACCAAGCCCAGTTCCTGGCACATAGTTGGCGCTCAATGAAAATTTTTGCAGAACTACATGCCACTCCTTTCTAGTCACCTAATACAGAGATTTGCCTATGATACCTGGATTCATGATGCTACCACCTGATCACACAAGGAAGGAAACAGGGGAGGTTTCTGTCTCTTGGGATTTGCCATTGTCAGTATTAGAGAGGTGGCTCAGAAGTTTGGATCCCAGGGAGAGAAGGCCAGGACTGGAACGAAAAGAGGAGACACATGGGAGCCAGGCAGCCCAGAGACAGAACACATGCATTAGCAGTCTAGGCCAAGCATAAAAACAGCTACATTATCAAGAGTGGAGGCTGGCCTCCGTCCCAGAGGCTGGAGCAGCGCTGGCCAAAGTACACTTTATGGACTATTAGACTGACAAAAAGGTGCCAATAAAAAGAGTTCAGGAGAACAAACAAGTGGGAAAGACTGCCCAGCCCCCTCTTTTCTTGAATCTATACACATGCACCTGAGTATATTCTGAGGAGCCCTATTGTCAAGATCAACGTTGAACTCCATTCTACCCAGGCTTCAAGAATACCTCTCACCATGCAACCTGCCTAGTTTGTGACATCTGTGACACATGCCATCAGGAATGTAGGTCAAAACTAAGTGCAGAGTTAGATCTACATGGGGAACACATGGATAAAAAGTGCAGGCAAGCACTAAATGACAAACCGAGCAACAGACAAGAAGGCAGGATGAGGGCAAAGTCAAGATCAGATAGGTTATCCCATGATAGACAGTGTCCTGCTCCAAGACAATGGGCGTCTCAAAGACCGACAACCTGCGAGGTCACCTCTCTACCTCCAGGACTTGAACATAACGGTCTGAACAGAGAGGGTCCTGGATATCCACAGCAGCTAAGACAAAGTGGACCAAGCTGAGCAGAACAGACCCAAGGCCTCACACTGTGGTTCTCACCTCTGGCTGAACAGTAGAACTATATTGGGGACAGAGGGCTGGAAACTACAGATGCTCCCAGTTTCCACCTCAAAGCAATTAAATTAGATACTGTATACAGTGAATCCCTCTTTGCTAGAATGTTATATACTTCTTACAGGAAAGGTCTATAGGCTAATCGCCCATCACAGCTACCCTAGAATACACTAAGGGAAGGATAGCCCTTGTCCATCAGAGATGGGGATGAGGCAAACTGCTGCCAGACACACGATTTCAATGAGGCTGCAGCTCCAAACTACCCCTGCCCGAAGAGTTCTCTGTGAAAAATGCTACAGATTTCCTCCAGAAAATACCACTTCAGCCTTTTCCTAAAAATAGCTTGGCTTCCTTCGAAGGGTCAGATCCATGGCCTTCAGAGAGAAAAGCATAAACACAACTCTTGCCAAACCAGGCTCTCCACACTTAAATCAGCCTGACCTGAAATCCACACAAAGTTCCAAGAACAAGCAGTGTCCTCTATGAGGAGTTAACAGGAGACCGTGGTTATGCAAGACCCTGGCTCAGATCTCCAGTGCTTCATATGCAGAAATTCACATTAATTATTACTTTACCAAACGAAAAGTGAGTTATGTCCATCTGTCATTTCAGCCAGGATATTCTCCAGGCTGCCAAAAAACACGCACATACCCAAACACCAAAACTATGTGAGAAGGCTACAGGACATCCTCGCCAGAGACAAGACAAAATTTTCACTTAATAAATCAACAAATTCCAAAAAGGCAGCTGGTTGAAAAGGCAAGCTACGCTGATGAAATATTTTTTTAATTCACCTCATTCAGGGTAATTGATTTTTTTTAGCATTCACGAACAAGTAATTTTTAATGTAAATAATAAAGCCAGTTAACCGTGTATTCTTATTGCATGAGGAAAGACAAAGTTTTTATCCGAGTTAATTAGGTGATTTTTCACTAATACAGATTTGTTGCTTTTAGTTAAGACTCAGTTTTTAATAAAATACCTTCCCACCCTTACCCTCGCCCCACTACCTAGATGAAATGGAAAGCAGTGGAGGTTGGTAATAGGTTCTCAGCTGTGTTTCTCTCCAAAGGGTCACCAATGACAAAACCCATGGCATCAGTGTGTGACCTACCCAGTGTCCTGAAATGCCAAGCCCAGAGAGAAGGTGTTTCCAAAGTATCTTATCCCTAGAGCACCGCCCGATGGGTCGACCAAAATTCTAAATCTGTGTATTACTTCCACATAACTGTACCCGTGGAGGTTTGCACTTTAAAATGGAAAATTGATGACAATAGGTAGAAAATTCCAGCTTTGCTTCCAGAGAAGCTAAACTCTTCCCCTGTAAAAGTAGATATTCATCCAGGCCCAAAGAAAAGGTCCTCCTCAGTCTGCCTTTTCCCCTCTTTCTTATCTCTAGGTTTCCCATCCTACTGAGGAGGCTGGAAGAACAAGACAGGAGGAAACAAAATTACTTTCACATCCCATAATTTTTCTGCTATATTGGAACTGAGAAGGGTTCTTATGAAACCCAAACCTCAATCCTTTTATTATTATTTTAGTTTTTGAGCACTTTATTTATTTTTTTTTTTTGGACTATAAATTTTTTCAGCTGCCTTAAGCAACTATTTACAAAGTTCAATGAAAAGATTTTAAAAAGAACAGTCTCAATATCCATGGGAAAGACCAGTCTACACCCAGCGCATTCTCTTCACACAGACAGAGGGGCCACATTGACCCATTTATGTATGTCATGTCACCAGTGTGAAAATTCTTCCTGTCCCCACTCGGCAAAATCTTACTCATCTAGCCAAAAAGTAATGAATGAATGGATAACATTCACAAGGGTGACAGTCCCTTAAGATATCTCCAGACTTGGAGAGAGGTCTTAAGCTATAGCCATCATCCAGCTCCTTGCTACTCAAAGTGTGGTCCCTGGACCTCGAGCAGCATTGGCATCATCTGGGAGCTTGTTGGAAATGCAGATTCTCGGGCCCCATGAGATCTGCAGAATCAGAAGTCTACATCTTTAAGAGGATCCCCAGCAGAGTCACATGCATGGCCAGGTGTGAGAAGCACAGGTCTAGTACATTCTCCTGCTCATACTAAGAAGCAGTGTCTTCTCTCAGAAGGTCACTCAGCTTCTCAGTCCTTCTGGAGTCCAGTTGGGCAGTCTGTAGAACACAAGCAGAGGCCTTTCGGGTTTCAAATGAGTGGCGCAGTCACTCCTCAGGCCAGGCAGCGACTGGAGGGAGCCGGGGGAAGTGAGGGGCGGTGGCGGGAGCAGCCTCCCCCAGCCCACGTTTCAACACAGCAGAGCCATTAATTAAGATCCGCAGTCACTCTGGCGTTCCCTGCCTGCCTGGGACTGGCGTGAGGTGTGAGAATCTGGGTAGCCTTCTCCGTGGCTCTGCCCCGCTGGCGTTGATTGTGTATGATTAATGATTTAAAGGAATAAAAAGAGAAAGGTCAACTTCTGAGTTCAAGACAGAGCAGCTACATAGGGAGTAATTAAGATACTTGTGTAAGCATGATTAATAAGCACACACGGGCACTCTCAGCAGTAAACAAGATGCAAGCAGATGGTTAGCATGGAAAAGGTTTTTTATTTTTTTTTTCCCCTTTCCTAAAAGCAATTTTTCAGCAGCTTGAAACTTGGCTTGTGAATTCCCTACCTCCTCCCAAGTCTCAAAAAACTCATTATCTCCACAACCTAAAAAAAAAAAAAAAAATCAACTGCGGTGAACCCCTTCAACGCACGTTCCTTCTCTTTTTAAAAACCCTTATTATTTTATTTTATTTTACTTTTACAGATAACTAGAGTTTGCTTGTAAAAATGGATGCGACTCATCTTTGTTTCCCACCGCCTTTTATGTCAGGCGTCCCGTGAATTGGCGAGCCTGACAAGGTGGTTCACTGCGGAGCCTTTTAACTCCCACCCACCGCTTCTCCCCCCGCCCGTGATGGGCAGAACAGAGGCATCAACGGTGGCATTTCTGGAGAGTGCTGGCAGGCAGGTGTCAGAGCCGTCCGGCGGGCGCCCCTCTCAAACACTAATCAGCCCTGGTGTTCTTTTACAATCCATATCTAATTCGCAAGTTTCATTCTTTCTGAAAAACAATTACTAGGTTTTGAAGTTCATTGTGCATTTACTCAACTGTCTCTTCACATTAACGTAAAGTGGGAACACGAAAAAATAGAGTCAGCGGGGAAGGGACATCAAAAGATGTTAAGAGTAGATGAAGGCTTTATTTTAAGAGTAATATAATTACAGATGTGTGCAATATTTTACAATAAATGGAACACAAAAGGTGTATCCTGTACCTTCAAGACTGTGTGTGTGTGTGTATGTGCAGAGAGAAACAGAAACACAGAGAGAGACACTCAGACACACACACACTCCTAAGGGGCGGGGGAGAAAAAGAGGAGGTCATTTATGACTCAAGACAACAACGAGATTCTCCAAGATCAACAGCACGTAGGTATCCCTCTCAGGAAAGAGCAAGAAGAGAACAGGACAATGACAGAGCAAGGAGCCCGAGTTTTCTCCTTCTACGTTGAAAGGAGAAAGAGGAAGATGGAGGAAGGAAAAGAAGGGAGAGACAAAGAGGGGAATAGAAAGGGAGAGAAGGGTGGGGAGGCAAAGGGAAGAGAAGAAAGTGGTGTCTTCAATGAAAATGGAAAGAAACTGGCAACCTTAATGAAGAAGGCACATAGCCTGATTGATCCCACTCCTCAACTCTCCACCCTGATCTTCCTGAAGGACACAGATAGTCAGTAGCCCGGGGCCACTCAGTCGCTCAGCAGGGCAAATGTACACTTTGAGTCAGCAAGATGCCCTTCACCTCGCCAGGTGACCTCAGCCAGCCCCCAGAGCCAAACATCTACCTCCTGCCATGGGGCCCCTGTCCCACCAAGCTTCTGTATCCTTGATGGGCAACAGTGTGCACTCCCAACCTGAGTCCCCATCCCTCAGTTCATCTGCCCCAGGACTAGGCAAGACCTCAGCACTGACCCCAGCACCTGGGTAGGTGAATAGCCTTGAGAACAGGTGCCAGGCTGTATTCTCTCTTTCACCACCAACAGGGAAGGAAAGAACCCTAAGCTTCCCCCAGCAGAAAATTAAAACCTTATCGCCAGTGTTCGGCCTCACACCTCAAACATTTTGAATTTCTATACTGAACACCACCTTAGTAATTCTGAGATCAGTCTTTTTCCAAAGGTCTTGGGAAAAAACAAAAGTTTCCAGAAATAAAAAGGTAGGAAATATGCTAGGTTACTCAAAGGGCAATGAAGTTCTTTTCTGCAGAAATTCTCAGCCCTTTTAGATGCCCATGTGCTCTTTGAATTATCCATGGGGGATTACTGCACCTCATTTCCCAAACGGACTTGACTTCAGAAGAACTTTGAAAAACAAAGCTCTACATTTAAAAACTCCTCCACTATTTGAAAGTAGTAATTAATTGACCCTCTATCTTTTTCCTTCCCTAACCCAAACACACACTTCTTACAGGATTTTCCTTCAGAGACCTATTTTCCACCCCTTGAATCATTTTTTTTCTCCAGCCTGCCCCCTCCTCCCGCATTCTCACATTCTCTTTGAACTCTGGAAAGCAACTCCAGAGCTCCAACAAGGATCGCATTCACACAGCATGGAGTGAAACACTTTGCACATCTCGTTCCCTTTAATACAACCCAGGATTACCCTGGTGTTTTTCTTAGTCACCCCACATTAGTGGCAAGTACAACCTACAGTCTGCCTCCAGAGAGTTCATATCCATTTTTTAATTTACTCTAAGTCAATTAGGATCACTTTCTGGAACAGATACAAAAAAAAAAGTCTAAACATTGGAAGACAGAGGAAGGGAGGGAAGTAAATGCCCACATTAGGCCAGATCCACACTCCAAGCTCACGTACACCTCTCTTGGGATGTACTCTTTAGAAGAACTACGGCGGAGTGTGAGGCACTGATGTTCTCCATCATTCAAGCAAAGCCAGTGAGGGGAAAAAAATCAAGAAAAAATATAATACACAATATTCACATTAAATATTTAATATTTATGTTTATTTAAATGTATTTTTGTGTATATATATACACACACACACATTATATATATATGTAAACACACACACACACTCATATACACACATACACATTCTTCTTTATTACAATCTGTTCTTAATCTAGGTCTCATTACCCAGCACCCACATTGCTTAAACAGACTTCCCAGTCTCCTCTCTAACACCAGTCTCTCAACCTAATATCAAACTTAAATGACATTACTGGTCAAATGCCACTCCCACTATACTCCTCCTCTATCTATGTTTATCTTCACAACAATCCTAAAAAGTACATACTGTTGTTATTCCCCATCATATAGTCACAGAAACTGAGAGTCCAAGCAGTAAAGTCATCTGCCCAAAGTCACATAGTTAGAAAGCAAGGGATCTGGGGCCCTGGACAGTCTGATTCCCTGCTCTGCTATTAGAGCTTTTGAACACCGTTGCTCTTCATTACCTGACCCTGCCCAGCTAAGCAATGGCATATTTTTCTTTTTCTTTTCTTTTTTTTTTTTTTTTTTTTTGTGTGTGTGTGTGTGTGGTGCTGGGGTTGAACCCAGGGCCTTGTACATGCGAGGCAAACACTCTACCAACTGAGCTATATCCCTAGCCCTGGCAGCTTTTTCCACTGTCACAGAGCACCACTACCCCAGTCCCACGGTGCTTCCTCCCAACCTCACCTTTAATCCTCCTCCTCAACCTTCTTCCTAGGAGCCCCTCATCACCATCTCTAAGATCCATCTGACTGCTCCAAACCCACTGTCCTTACCTGTGTGCTCTCCCAGCATGTGGCCATCTCCCCCAGCTGACTGCTAAGGACATTATGTCCCTCATTGTCACTATTGTCGTCAGTGTGTTGGTTGCTTTATTGCAACTAGTCTGTAAATTCTTTCTGCTTTAAATAACTGCTAATGGGCTAAATAAATGACATCCTTCTACTGCTGCCCAATGTCTCATCTGTGCCAGATTTCCCTGGTGCCAAGAATGCCTCCAAATTTTCCTCCACATTCCCTTCTTCTGAAGCCTAAGCTCCCATTTCATTGTCTCTCAGGTTGGCCCACAAATTGAAATAGAATATGATGCTTAATTTTACATCAGCCTGTTAAGCTGCTTTAAACACTTCAATATTCCCCAAATGTAGGTGGATATATGAACTTGCACTTAAGAGTTGTCAACAATGCATTGACGACTTGCTTTATAGTTGCATGTTAATCTACAATCTGTTTAATGCAATCCAATACATTATATGGGATGGTGATGTATAAATTTAAGTCTTAGGCTGTGAAATATCATTTAGGATTAAGACTCTAATCTCTTAACAGAGGAGATGCCCGCGCAAAAAAAAGCAAGCAGCTCAGAGGAGTCTCTGCACATAAAAGCCATCCTCCTTGTCTCCTGCAATAAGGAAATGAGCTTAGGGCCTGCCAGCCCTGGTGCACAGAAAGGAGGGCACAGAGGAGCAAAAGTCACCTTCTTATCTCCAAGCAAAAACTCCGCCACTAAATGAGTCTCACAAAATAGCTAAAATTTCAGTAACTCAAAACACAGCTGTTTGCTACCTTTTCTTCCCTCAAGTCCTCAGATAACAGAACAACAGAAACGGTGACAATGGTGATCACAAATAAAAAGCACAGGAAGTACCTGATTTCATATCCCCATGGTACAGAGGAAAAAACTAAGGCCTGGAGGGGTAGTTTAGCTGATTCAAGGTCATACACCCAGTATGTGGCAGTGCTGCATCTGTCCTGGTTGTTAGCCTCTGCCCACTCTGCTAAGCCTCCCTCACAAAACATTAGCCATCAGACAAGTTTTCAGGCCAAACCCTGGAAGACCTTACAAGCTCCTTGGGATAAAATAATCAACACTAAAAATGTAATATATGCACTGTCCTCCAAAAGTTCACAGTTAGTAGAAGAAATAAGAGATCAGGAGAAGGTCATTAAAATGCCAAAAGGAGGATCACACATGGGGAGCTCCAGGGAGAGAAGCTAATAGCTAGCATCATGAAGGGGACAGGTTGAAAAGACAGTGGGACAATGTGAAGGTGAACAGGTTCCATGCTATGTTTGGACCAAGCATTTGTATCCAAACCCTATGAATAAGCTGGCCTAACTGACTACTAGATAATGTCACCTACCAGCAGATGAAACTCCCAACCACAGAGATGCTGCAAACATCCCTCGAGGGTGTGGGACCAACATGTCCGTAGCACTAAAAGGCACCTCCCCTCCTCTGAAATGACCACCACTCTTGCATGCTCCACTCTCCACAGAGCCAAGATCCCGCCAGCTCCCATTCTGGTCTCCCATAACTGACTCCAACATCAGGGCAACACTGTCAGACACTCCTTGCTGGGACTCACCTGAACACACACAGACTTGCCCAGACTCTGGCATGGCTGGAAGCCCTGTGACACCAGTACAAGCAAGTGGACCTCCAGGACATGGGTGGTCTCTTTGTCATCAGACGCACTATAGGCTGGTCTAGCAAGGTACCTGCAGAAGCAACCAGCAATCCCAACGGGATGGTCAACCTCCGCCAAGCATGGCCATCAGCCTCTTTATCAACTTTGTGCTTCACTTTTGGGAAGTGATATCTCTTTCAGAAATGTCAAAATCCTTAGAGAAGTGTGGTGATAAAATGAATAGGCTGTTTGCTCTCCATATTGATACACCCGATTGCAGACTGTCAAAGTGCTTTTAGTTATAATAGGAAATGTACAAAGTTAGCTTTGCTTGTTTTGACAACCACAAAAAAAGGATTTATCAGTTACATGTACCCGTTAAAATGTCGAGGTTTTCAAAGGGAAAATTGGCTCTAGCCAAATTCTAATATTATTAATGTTTTCATGATGACAAACACACATAACTCTTTAGAGATTTCTCCTCTTGACTCTGTAGGGAAGAGTTTTGGAAATCCAGTATACTTGCCAGAAATTTGTTACTCATATGCAATAATTCAAAAGAAGCCCATAAAAACTAGAGCAAACAAATTCTACTGTTTAGCCTCCAAAACAAGAACAGTATCACTTGAAAGAGTGGCATTGTGATTTCAAATCCCTGAGCTATAAGGACTTCTTTTCATTTCCCTCTCCTGTCTTCTCCTCAAACACATGCTTTTTTCACTCTTGCTTTCAATGCTTCAAATACTGAAACTCCCACTATTTTCCTTTGAAAACACTTACAAGACATTGTCAGATTTCTTACTTTGGCAACTTGGGTTTAAGTTGCATTACTAGGGGGAAGGAGCTACCGTGATGTGGTTTTTACCTCTTGTGCTAAACTCACCATGAGACAAATGAGCTGGCAAATCTTCATGCCAGTAAATGTTTAAAGAATAAATAGGGGCTGGGGATGTGGCTCAATGGTAGAGTGCTTGCCTGGCATGTAAGAGGCCCTGGGTTTAGTCTCCAGCATCACAAAAATTATATAGAGAGAGGGATGGATAGACAGACAGACAGCCACAACCATTACGCCCAGGGACAGAAGGAGAGGAGATGAGAAGAGAAAGGACAAAAGCCAAACAATGAAATAACCTTGGTAATAAGGAAAATGGAAATGATTCCAAATTTTCACTAATAGAGCTGAAAGCTAAATCTGGTTGCTCTGCCTCCCTTTTTATCTTGAAGTCCCATGCACAAGTTTCAATTAGCTCATTTGAATCTAATCCTAGGTGAAAACTGTTTGAGGTCCCAGGCTCATCTTATATGAACTGAGTGGACTAACATTACCTGAGTCACCCTCCAGGACAACTCTGTGAAGATATTGTATCTCCAATGTATAAATAAGACTCAGAGACAGTAAGACACCTGCCCATAATCACACAACCCAGAAATGACAGAGCCAAGAAGCAGATCCTTTAGTCATAGCTTGTTGAAATGCTGTCATCCCGAACTACAATTATTGCACAGGCAGGGGAGACGTCTTTCAACCCCAGATCCACTTTCCAGCCTTATATTAGTTATCTCTCTTCACTAAAGAAAGACAATACATCGGGTCCTCCCTTGATCACAAAGCAAAGTGCACTGACTGCTAGTGGGACTCCCAGCCCTGGGGAGTGAACACCCCTAGGAAGGCCAGCAGGGGCTTTACTAAGCAAATGTTGGACAACTGCACATTTCTTTACAGACTTAGAGATAACTGAGTTACAGAGGTGGGAACAAAATGCTGTCACTCAGCAGATACCAAGGGTTCAGAGAGAAATGCTATGATTTATTTTTTTAAACAGTGTTTATATTTTATATTTGATGTTCTGTGAAGTTGAATGCTCAAACAAGGTCACTGGCTCAAGTTGCAAGGAGCACAATTTCACACCCAGATGTAAAATACTTTAGTACAAACTGAAACTAAAGGAAACTCGCTTTAGAAGATTAGCAAGGAAAGAGCTCATAAAAAATCAACATTACATCCAGAGAGCCCCTTAAGCAAAGGATATGCTCATGTATGTTCATACCTCTCCCAGGTGCCACACAAGCAAGGAGAGCCTACATTCTCCTGAGAAGGCCCAGAGAACTGTATTTTCAGTACCTTGCACACAGATGCATATTTACATTGTTCCCATACAACTCTCCTCCCACTCCCTACTTCTTGTTTGGCAAAGGGACAAATTTAATTAATTATAATATAGATTTATTTTCAGTTCCTCTTCTATCAGACCTGAACAGACCTCTACTTAAGCAAGAAGGGGACGGGAACTGAAAATGTGACTTTTCCTTCAAGAAACCAGACCCTCACCCATCACCCCAAGTGACAATTAGCAGTTTCTGCGGCACATTATATGAGAACTAATAAGGCAAAGGAATCGAGGGCAGGCTTTTCCCTTCACAATCCTGTCTGTAGCTTAAAAGGAAGCTTGAACACTAATGAATTCTGAATTCATGTCAGCTCAAGAGAGAGCAAAGTCTTTTATCTTCACCTGGAATAGGAATGAAAGAAGAAAAGCCCAACAGTTCAGCCACTTTCCCAAAAATGCACTCTGCTTCCTTCCTATTCTTGGCTTAGGGAGCTTGGAATCCATTAAAGCTGGGATAGGTCTGAGAAATCACCTAATGTGACCACCACATTTGAAAGGGGAGCAAACCTCAGCCCAGAGAAGTTAAGCAACTTGCCCAGAGTCACAAAAATAGCCTGCAGAACCCCCGTACCTGGCCCTAGCTCACCATGCTCCAGTATAAGAGGATAATGAAAACAGGGGCTTTAGTCCAAGTGATCAAAATTTTTCTCCAGGTACCTGCAAAATTCTAAATCAACATATGAATGACATTTCAACTAGAGACAGGCATTAAAGGGCCCAGAAAGAAGTGATCAAAGGGGACCCCACTTGCACAGAATGCTTCCTGGACCAATGGAAGGAACACAGAGAGAGAGAGAGAGAAACAGGAAAAAAAAAATGCTCCTGTAAGAACCAGATAAGACATCTCCCACAGATTCCTTAAAAGGAACTTGCCAGAAGTCTGGGCAACAGACAACTGCTGATCATACATTTTACTAGGTCCAAGGTCCAACAATTAAAACAAAATACAGGAGGCTCAAAACCCAAGAGCAAAGGCTTAATGAGTCACTGAACTATTCACTGACAAGGTTAAAGATGAAGCAGGTTATCAGACAAAATAGTTCCGCAAAGCACTGTGATACAGTAAGGAAAAGAACTAGTTCCCAGCTAGGTTTATCTGCCCTGACAGCTTCTGTCTTGGCCTGGCAGAGGTTGCGTGTCCACACAGTGAACATAAAGATAACCTACAATGGCTCCACATCCCCATCCATTTGCCAAAGGTCACTAAGGATTGAGCATTTTGCTTCAGCGCCTCCACTAATCCAGAGACATGCCAATCTGCTTACTGCTACACAACATCAGGAGGTTTGGATTTTACTTATCGAGGGATGTCGGACTTGTTTTGTCAGAACTTGGTGGCTATTAGCACAAGGCTGAGTGACCACAGCTTTACAATGAATTTTTACAAATTATCTGGTTGTAGGATGCCCAGGAAAGAGGACGTGACTAACAAGATGGCGGAAACTATTGTTGGACAACATTCCACTCTGAGAACATAAAAGCTGAACAGTGGAGAATTGAGAAATTAAATTCATGGCCTGGAAAACAAGCCAAGATTAAAAAATGTCACGTTGATACAGTAGGTGCTCTTGAGAATGGGGGCAGGAAGATGTCAGAAGCTGGATTGATTGCATTTTCATAGCAATGTTGTGTGATGGAGGTAGGGAAGGGTCAAGTGTATCGAGACCCTTTAGTGCTTTAGGGGCACGTACCATATCTTTCATCAAAATCCTAAGCAATGTAAAACCATCACACAGCTCAAAATTCCCCATCATCAGGGCCTACCAATGACTCTGTCCATGGAATGCTGAACAGGATCAGATTTGTTTTGTGCCAATAGAAGGTGCTGCTCATAGCAGTAGGGCTCTCAACTGACCATCAGCTTGGAAGAATAAGGTCCCTTTGTTCTGATGCAGCTTGAAAATTCTCCCATCCATGCCTAAGCCAGCATCTTTTCCACTCCTCACAGATCCTAAGAGGAGTTAATATTTGTCCTTGAGTGTCCAAAGAATAGATGAAAGATTGAGCTTCCTGTGAGAGACCATAAGACTGCATATCAACCAACTTCTAACTGCACCCTTACAAGGATGAAATCAGAAGTTCCTGAATGGAGGAATACCCAAAGTTTTATAATTACATGCACAGACCTAAGAGGTGAGCAATTCCCTCACTCACAATCCCTGAGAACTACATTTTCCACCCATACTATACCATAGGGAAGTAGATTTATTCAAGAGCCCAGGTTTGGGAGCCCATGGATTTACCTTGCAGCTCACTGGTATGTCAGAAATACCACATACCTGGTATATACAAGCACACAGTTGATTCTCAGAGGTGGGTCTTGTTCTTGCTATTCAGCAACGTTTTGAGGCACAGAAACCCAACTGTGAAAATATTCACAAGGCAAGGAAGAGAATAGATCTGGGACTTATCAGTGGTAAAAAGAGAGAATGTCAGGGGAGAAAGGGACAGAAAAGACCAGGTAGAAATGATAGAGACAAATTTTTGGACTAAGTGCCTCCTTTTTTTCACAACAGTGGGAATGACCCAAAGAAACTCCCTTGACCTAAGGAGAAAGTAAGTAGGTTGCCCTTGGATACTGGGGTGACCATCTATAATGTTGAGAGGGGTTGTCTCTGGCCCTGTTTGCCTGCCATGGGGGCTTATTCTCTGATGGCATCCACACCTTTGGAATGACTAGAGTTTAGTCATGGGACCTCAGGGAGAAGGGCCATCTGAAAGTCAGGAAGACATGGCCCTCACACCACCAGAAATCTGAACCTCCTAAGCAGGAGGGCCCCCACCTCCCTTTCTTTCAAAAGAGCTGAAAGAACTGCCAACATTATTACCTTTATTCTTCAAACACTGAGAAGTTACTGTCATCAGTTCTAGGATCACGGCCAGGACTAGAACCCACATCCTAAGACCTTGCTCAGAAGGCTAAACTCTTAAACTCTATCTCCAATCCTTATGATGAAAAAAAAGGTAGTAATTTTATGAGGGAGATTAAAAAGAAATGAATTATCAATGGACTAGATCAGAGAGCCTAGAAATAAATTCTTGGATATATGGTCAAATGATTTCAACAACGGTGCCAACACCATTCAATTGAGAAAGGATAGTCTTTTCAACAAACAGAGAGCGAAGGAAACTGGACATTCACATGAAGAAGAGTGAGCTGGACCCTTGCCCAACACCACATACAAAAAAAAAAAAAAAATCACTCAAAATGGATCAAATATCTAAACATTTAAGACCTAAAACTATAAAACTTTTAAAAGAAAGATGGTAAAATCTTTGTGATATTAGATTTGGCAATGGTTTCTTGGATCAGGCAGCAAAAGCATAGGCAATCAATGCAAAAATAGACAAATTGGGCTTTCATCAAAATTAAACTCCAAAGGACACTATCAATAGAGTAAAAAGGCAGCCCCTGGAATGGGAGAAAATATTTGCAAAATACATATCTGATAAGGGAAAAAATACATAGTGAACTCGTAAACTCAACAGCAACAATGATGATGAAAAAACAATTTGAAAATGGGCAAAGACCTAGACTAGACATTTCTCAAAAGGAGATATACAAATGGCCAGTAAGCACATGAGATGTTTCAACATTACTATTCCTTAGGGAATAAAAACCCCTAAGCAAACCACTTGCAAATAAAAATCACTAAGATGGCCACCTTTAAAGGAAGGAAGGAAAAGAAAGATGGAGGGAGGGAAGTGGGGAGAGATGCTGAGAATGTGGACAAGCTAGAGCCTTTTTTGCACTGCTGGTGGGAATGTAAAGTGGCACAAATGCTACGAAAAACAGTAAGACTATTCCTCAAAAAAATTAAAAACACAATTACAAAATGATCCAGCAATTCTCCTTCTGGGTATATGCCCAAAAGAACCAAAGCAGGGACAAAATTAGAGGTTTGTGCACCTGGGTTTATAGCTTATGGCTATTCATGATAGCCAAAAGGCAGAAATAAACAGAGGGTCTATCAACAGATGAACAGATAAACAGTGCTACGGTTTATACATATGATGCTATTATTCGTAACAGTCAAAAACTGGAAAGAACCCAAATATCCACTAACAGATGAATGTACAAGTGTTATGCTAAAACAACAAAGTGGTAAAGAGATATTTGTACACTTATGTTCAGAACAGTATTGTCCACAAGAGCTGAAAGGTAGAAGCCACCCAAGTGTCCAGTATCAGATGAATAAATAAGTCAAATGTAATGTTTACATGCAATGGAATATTATTCAACCTAAAAAGTAAAAAGAAATTCTGACATGTGCTACAGCACAGATGAACCTTGATCATATTATACTATGTCAAATAAGCCAGACACGAAAGGACTGCTGTGGTTTAGATATGAGGTGTCCTCCAAAAGCTCACATGTGAGACAATGCAAGAAAGTTCAGAGTTGGATTACAGTTTTAATCTAATCAGTGTGTTAATTCCCTGATAAGGATTAACTGGGTGGTGACTGAAGGCAGGTAGGGTGTGGCTGGAGGTATACATACTTCCTTTTGGGGTATGTATTTTTGTCCTTGATGAGAGGAAAAGCTCTCTGCTTCCTGGTGCCCTGTTCTGAGCCACTTTCTTCTGCTGCACCCTTCTGCCATGTTCTTCCTCACCTCGGGCTCAGTAGCAGTGGAGCCAGACTTCTGGGGACTAAGACCTCTGAAACCAGGAGCCCCCAAATAAATTTTCCCTCCTCTAAAATTGTTCTTATCAGGTCTTCTGATCACAGCAGTAAAAAGGACAAACACCATGTGGTTCACCCATAGGAGGACTTAGTGGTTCCTAGGATGTCAAATTCAGAGAGACTAGAAAGATGATGGTTGGCAGGATCCAAGAGAGGGAGGAATGGAGAGTTACTATTTAATGAGTATTGGGGTACAGTTGTGCAAAATGAAGAAAGCTCTGCATACAAATGGTAGAGATGGTTGCAAGATTCAGTTGTACTTCATGCCACTAAACTGTATGCTTTAAAATGGTTAAAATGATAAAAAAAAATAAATTTAAAAAAAAGAAAAAAAATACTAAAATGCATATGTGTGTGTGAGTGTGTGTGTGTGTGTGTGTTTTAATGGGTTACACAAGACCATAGCCTTCTTACAGGAGAAACCAACAACCATTTCTGCAACCCAGCCCTCTGGAAGGTCCAGCTCTCAACCATTCAGAGCATCTGATTTCTCATTTGTGAAATGGGGACGTGGCTACCACCGCCCAACTAAGACAGCACCAAGGAGTCCCTGGCATTGCCCCTAACACATTCAATAAATTCTAGTTGCCTGCTCCTTCCCCAGAGCAAATACTTGCTGTTTCCAACTTAGAAAAGTGAAACTTCTTTCTTTCTTAATTGTCAGGTTTGCTGGGAGGTAATTGGCAGCTTCCTTTGATTTTAGGATTGCTCTAGATGTTTTGCACAGGGAGGCTCCAGAGCCTTTGTGTGGCTTGATGGCCAGATAATGAGACTGTATTTCTGCTCACATCCCCACGCAGACCAGGCCCGAGACCCACGTGGTCACATATTTGCATATGTGGAGCAGCAGAAAAGCCGAAAGCAAATAATAAATTTCCTATAAGAACCCCCTGCTCCGTCTCTACTTAAAGAGACCAAATAAGACACAGGCAGGAATATTTTTCCTGGGTTTTCTTTGATTTGTTTTCTTTGATTCTCCAGCAGATAACTCCACTCCTTGGACCAGGCTGAGCTGCAGAGAGGTGCACAGCATCCCATCAAGAGGCGGCTTGGTCAAGTGGAAAGCGCCCGGCCTCAGAGACAGAGAGGTCTGATTAAGGCTCTGGTTCTGCCTTTTCCCACCATCCAGGCAAAGTTCTCAAACACTCGACCATTTCCCTCATCTGTTAAATGAAGACAGCAGCATCTGCCCAACAGGGAGGTCGGGAAGATGAACTGAGCTAATGCACACCCTGATATGACTGGGAGGAGATACAGTATCACAGTCTGTACATCAGCAAGCCCCTTGCTCCATCCCTGAACCTCAGCAGTGAAGCCAGTCGAGGCCCAGCTCCCTCCCTGATGGAGCAGAAACAATTCCTTTCCACACCCCACCTTCAGACAAACCTTCAAAGCCCCAGGACTTACTTTCACTTCCCTGGTTCTCATGGCTTAGAGGGGAGGGGTGGAGAGAGGGAAAAAAAAGGTGTTCAGGGGGAGCAGAGAGAGACCAACAGAGACTAAGAGACTATCTGCTCCGTCTTTCTCCAAGTCTGGTCCCCCCTCACTGGGAGGCCCAGCTCCTTGATTCTGGGAGGCATCTGTGTCCTTGTCAGTCCTTCACTTGTCCTTACACTTCCTCAAAATGGTAACTGGTTTAATGCAATCAAGACTCAAATTTACCAAGATTCAAATCCAGAAGCCATTGCTATATTGCAGTCACCACATTTCTTTTCTCCTCCTCTACTAGCTGCCTCCCTTTGTCCTCAAGTCAGCAAACCCCAGCAGGATGACTATGAGCCACTCTGCTCATCCAGTTCTTCTTTTAAGAGACTCCCTCTCTCTCCACACTTCCTATAGTCCTTTGAGTCTATTTATTCAATCAAGTATCATCACACACGTGCGTGCGCGAACACACACACACACACAACACACACACACACACACACACACCAGTACGTCACTTCTGACTTGGCTAATTACGCAAACAGCCAACAATAACTGGCATTAGAAGCACAGAGTTGGCACCTCCCTCCTACAGGGTCCCCAGCCTGTGTGAGTCCTCACGGTCTCCTTCATGAAGCTGGAAACCATCCATAATTACCTCCATAAAGGCCAAAGACTTCAGCAACAATAGAACATTGAAGTCTTAAGGATCTTTAAAAAAAAAAAAAAATTGGACATGGCTGCAAGCATTCCAGCTCAGCTGCGTTTGCACCGACTGCCTCAGGATGCACGTGCTATGACTTGTTGCAGCTGGTGAAGAAAGGTGAGGAGACGAGACGAGGGAGGCCTCAGAGAAGTCTGGCAGCCAGGACCAGGGAGGTCCTGGGGAAAAGAGGCACTGGGCAAACTCCATCCCCCTAATCTGCACGGTGACTGCCGGCCAAGTTTGCTCTCTGAGCTGTGAGAAGGACCAATTAATTTATCAATCTGCACCTCTTTCTGCCATAACATATTTCCCTCTTGCCAACAAAAAATGTGTCCATTATCAGGCAGGTCCCTGTCCTCCTAAGCAGCCCGTGCGGCTGTATAATTACACTTCTTTCCTTGACAACTTGCATGATTGTTTTCCTAACAGTATATTACTTCGTTAGTACTTTCCAATATACGTTATTTTTAAACTGTCACTTTTGCCCAACTCATCCCAATTCGCACTCGTCTGTTTATCATAACAATCATTAATAACTGTCAGTCCACGCCATCAATGTAACGAACTCACTCCCTCATTAGCATGTTCTAGCATTTGTTCCGTAGAGGGGGCTGATTATTTTTTACAACAGGCCAAGCCAATTACTTTAGTGAAATGGAATCACATTAATCAAAACTTAACAAGGTGGCAAATTTAAAGATATCAGATTGCAAAAGACAGCATAACTAATATGTCAGTGTCAGGGGTAGCGTGTAGGTATGCAGCAGCTGTACTAAATATATCTCTTCGCGGAGGCCACATGAATTTTGACGTTTCATATGATCTGACAACTACCAAAGTGATATTATAGAAGGCAAGAGCCCGGTGCTGCACAGCTCACGATGACTTTTGTAGATTCTGGCAAGGGCAGTGTGAGCAGAGAGGGAGGCAGAAGAGAAGAGGAGAAAATGGTGGCCGCGCCTATCCAGGGCTGGCAGACGGCAGTTGATCATGTCTCCCTGTGCCAAGGCATTTTCTTTTACACTTTAAATGATGATAGTCATCCATCACCGACTGACAACTGCATCAAAACCAGCTGCAAAACATGCAAAGCCCAGCAGTCTAAAATATGCTGACACAACCAAGAGAAAAACAGATTTAAAACACACATATGTGTGTGTATATGTGTATTCCCAACCAAGAAAAAAAGATTTAAAACATATATATAACATACCTTAAATATTGGTTTATACTCATATTCTATTTTCCATAGGAAAAGAATGAGGCAGGAGGGGCAGAGACTCCAGCAGGATTCGGGGTGTAGGTGGAATGGACTACAAAATATTTAGGAGTGGAGGAAGAGCAAGGGTAAACCAGGCCAGCGAAGGAAAAGGAAGCAAAATGAGAAAGAGAACAAAGGAAAAGAAGACAAACATAAATGGAAAAGGGGAGGAGGCAGGCAAAATGGGGATAAAGGGGAGGGGGAGTAACTACAAGTGGCTGGCAAAGGAGAGGCCATCTTGCTAGGGGGTGATTCTACCCCCAGGAATGTCCAGCTTCAGCTCTCCATTCCCCTGACCAGGGCTCTGGCCCAAGTCATTCTTACCTCCTGCCAGAAAATACCAAGTTCCATACAGGTCTCTCATGCCATCTCCACCCCAGAGTCAAGTTCCCATCCCCAAGACTCTGTTTCTACACACAGCTCTACTACTGCCACTCCTCCAACCCATGGGCTCCTCATGACCCACAGCATCAAGTACACCACTTGGGGCCTTTCACTACCACATCATGGCTCATTATTCCTCCCCGTGCCAACTCACCCTTCTCTCTGGCTTCTACCACTACCCACAAAGAAGGACAAATCCTTTCCCCAACATTTATTAGCTGGGTGACCTTGAATATGTTATTGGACCTCTCTGACCTTCACACCTTCATCTGTAACAGGGAGGCTAACATAACTTATAGCCCTAGACTTATCATTCAGAGTAAAATAAACACACAAGAAGCACCTTAAAAGGTGCTTCACTCCCAAGAGTGGTCCTCAGGGTAAAGATCTTGTGTTTTATTCATCTTCTTGTTCAGCACAAAGTACTCAAGCACTGGAATTCTGTGGAACTGGACTGTAGGAGTGCCCTTCTTTGCAGATCTCATTTACGAGGTTTTCATCCTTCCCAGGACCTCTTTAGCTATTTCTTGAATAAACTAGAGAACTGGTCAGCTGCATACAGAAGGCAGAAGGTGCCCGGCATGATTTGTAGGCCTTGCAGGGATGAGCTAGTGTGCAAAGGCACCATGGTCCAGTGTGCCACATCTGAAAGCATCCTGCCCTAGATCCACAGCCCAACCCGCTCAGTCATCCTGCTGTTATTGTATTTAATGAGGCCTGTTTATTTATTTACTTATTCCAAAGAAGCCCAGAACCAGGTACACCAGACTGGCAAAGGCCCCATTGTATAATGTGATTAGATTCAGTTATATCACACAGTTCATGAAATTGTGCTATGATTCATTTTTACAACTTAAATAGCTATTTGGTTGGGTTGCCAGGTTGAACGTGATGAATGTGTATGATAAAACAGAACAAAGAGAAGGGCTGGTGCATGTAAACTGAAACATTAGTCAGTATATTAACCCCTTCCTTCCTTGGTTGTGATGCCCCGGGGGTCACATGCCCCCACGTTTCTTGAAACTTCACATCTGGCATCGGATCTGTGCCAATGCTGAAGGTGGTGGTTAAGCAAGGAAAAAAGCTTTCTCCACGAGTGTCACCATCCACTCTACCCTAATATATGTCCCTGGACAAGAACATAAGCCACAGGTGTTCATGGGTCCAATTTCCCAGATCTCCCACTTACAGTCTAGTCCTGAATCCTACATATCAAACGCTGAACTCATGTTCAAATTAACACTCATGGCAATCATGGTGAGACACTGGCATGCCACTTAATTAATCACAAGCCACAAGACTTAAGCCAAATAAAAAGGAATCATTCAGCATAATGTCCTGCTAAAATAACTTTGGGGATAAAAACAGGACATGTATCCTTCATATCTTTCATGTTACATTGTTTTTCATTGTTCCAGGGCACTTTTCTAAAGATATCCTACAGTAGATTCCCTAATAAACCACATCATCGTTTAGCAAATGGTCATTTTTTTAAAGAAAATTGGATTTTAATTTTAAAGAATCACATAATTTTTATGTTGGAAGCGGTCTTACCAATTAGCTTCAGCCCCAACTCATTTTTCCTCATTTCACAGCAAAGAAATCTGGATGTGTGTGGCATATGTTCCAAACAGGGCTACAACACATCTCCCATCAACACACCCTTCCAATGTGACCTTGCCATTTCCTCATCCAGAAGCAGAATAATTGCCCTCCCCTTGAATCTGGGCAGGCAGGTGTTACTTTCCCTGACAGAGAACAAGGATAGAAGTTGCACTGTGTGACTTCTGAGACTGGCTCACAGCTATGATGTGGCTTCTATCTAGTTCTCTGGAACACTCACACCAGGAGCCCTCCAGGAAAGCCTTACTACCTTGTCTTACTAGGAGACCATTACATCGAGTTCTCTTACCTGAAAAGGGGAAAGCCTTACTACTCTGATGTAGCAATGCTACCAGGAAGCCAAGCCACATGGAGAGGCCATGCACAAGTGTGCCAGGTGTCAGTGAAGTCTTCAAGTCATCCTGGCCCAGGTGCCAGATGTGTGTGAACCAGCTTTCGGATGTTTTCAGACCCCAGAATCAAGTTACCCCCAACCTTTTAGTTTTTGCCGCCCAGGATCCAGACTTGTGGGCCAGACAAGGCATTCTACTATACCCTGTCTGAATTCCTGGCCCACAGAATCCATGAGCATATAATGTTTCATGTCCCTAGGTTTTGAGATTACGCATCATGGGAACACCGATTCCTAGGGGTGTAACAGCCAAGTGTGAACCAGAGCCCAGCTCTGCTGACTCTCCAGCTAGCACTATTCCTCCTTTATCACCCTTCTGCTGCTTTTCAATGAAGCAGAGCACACCTGTGAAACATACCCCAGCTGACTATACCAGCAGGTAAGGCAGGAACCGAGAGGAGTGTGGCCAAAAACTCACTGAATGCACAGGGAATCGGCGGAATTTCCACTGCCCTTAAGACTAGTCAAATTTCCCAAAGAACCAGACAAGGGAAAACTGTCATTCACCAGAACAGCAAAAGCTGGGGGGGTTGGGCATCTAAATAGAAAAAAAAAATATATATATATATATATATACACACACCACCCAGCAGTCACTGACATTCACGGGCCCAGTGATTTGTTCCCAGGCATAAAAATTCCCTGAAAAGCAATCACTACCCCAAATGGAAGCCCTTATATCACCTTGCCCACAAATTCCACTGTACTTCAAGCTAGGAGAGTGTCAATAATCCCCAACTTGGTCCCCTGGACATCTGGGCCAGTGACTCAGATCTAGATTCTCAGCTTGCATCTGGCAGGGAAACATCTACTCCCAGGAGATTTAGGATTAGAGACTGAGGTTCCAGGAGATGAAACAATTCTATTACTTATTATTTTCATATCCTCCATTAGGTGCACCCTTCTCCATGAATCTGCTAAGAATCTGCTTCTTCACCATCTTTTAAGGTAAGAGAACTCAAGGTAATGGTCTCTTAGTATGCACTTCATGTTTACCACATGAGGAATTGTCAACCTATACTTTTCTCCCCAAATTTATCATGTTTTTTTTTCCAGATCCAAAATTAAGCCTCCTGGTGTGACCAAGTATATTTCTTTTCTTTTCTTTTCTTTTTTTGTATATTTATTTAAATGAAGTGAGGGAAACGCATAAAAATTAAATCACATTTAGTCATTCACTTAATGAACCATCTTTATTGAAAATAAAAACCAAACAACAAACTTTAATAATATATGTACATATGTTGTATATTCACATACACACATATAAAAATATCATTTATGTTCACAAAATCAAGACCATCCCGGACAATCTGAGATGCAAACTCGCCATACAGACAGATCATGGCAGATCAGAGGAAGAAAAATGGCTTCTCCTTCCATTAACCCCACCCCAAAATATCATACTTCATTTTCTCTTTAGTCTCTGAAGGGTACACTGGCCCTTTCTCCTGCCTTAGACAAGATGCTTCATCTCTTTCAATCATAGTTCTTCCTTTGTAACACACTGAAGGAGATAGAGTGACACTGAGCTCAAGTTCACAGAGCTTGGTGGGAACTTAACCCAGGTCTCAGACTCTGGATAGACTGTTCTCACTACCTCCGCTTCCTTGCTTAGCTTACTGATGGTGTTCTGCTGCTGCAGTCCTCTTCATTTAGGCCTGAAACAGTGACCGGAGTGCAATCAAGTCCAGGGATGCAGAGCCTGGCAGAAGAATCTCCCACTCCCATACACCAATGCAAATGGCCCAGGCCCCAAACTCCCCACTTAGATTCTCACATACCAAACTGGCAAGGGAAAAAGGTTTACAATATCCCTTGCAGATTTGCAAAAACAGAAGGAAGGAAGGAAGGAAAGAAGGAAGGGAGGGAGGGAGGGAGGGAGGAAGGAAGGAAGGAAGGAAGGAAGGAAGGAAGAAAGGAAGGAAAAAAAACACCAAAGTTTCCCTTTGAACTTAGAAAGTCACTTGAGGACAGAGCACGGAGCTTCACCTTCCCCAACATTCTTACCTTGCACCAGACATTCTGCAGCCTGACCGCTGTGCAGAGAAGCTGCAGATGTGAGCGGGGCTGCTAATTTATTTCCCTCTCAGATTTATCCACACACCCCCCCACATCACTTTGGTATGACAACAATGCATAATTCGATTACACATGATATATAAAATCATTGCAGCTGTTCAGAACTATTCACAGCAAGAGAATTTCAGATACACACTTAGAGACACAGATGCACAGACTCACGGTCAGACTTTGGGAATATCCTGCTAGAATCACAAAGGAGTGGGGGGGTCGGGACAAAAAACTGTTCTTTCCACCAATTAGTGTTTTCACTGTTCCCGTCTGCATGCTTTGCCCCTAAGTACAGCATTAAGAGTACCTCCTGAAAAAAGAAAGTGTCCATAGTTCTCATTTTGGGGGTGAAATGATGGCAATGCAACAGAAAAATCAGAGTGTGCACCATTTAATTTTACTTTAAGATGCTGCTATGAATTCGGGTGCATTTAATTTCCTTTTTAAACACCACGTAAAAGTTTCTCTCCCGCCAGCTCACTCTGTGGGCTACATACCATGCCTAAGATTAATCCCTCAGGAGTTTTTTATTTCCTATTCTGCCTATCTTTCATCTTCACCCCGGACTAAGCAGATGGATGTGAATTCAAAGTTTTCTGATCTTTAGCACAAGTTATGGAGGGTTATCTTTGGCTGTATATCTTTCTGCTGGCAGAGCTCCCTTGGTGATGAAGGATTAACCACCCCAGCTGTCTCTTCCCAGAATGATGCAGTGCCGTGCTCCTCAACACGACAGCATCACTTAATCTTAATGTCCGCTCTCCGAGCGCAGCCGCGCAGGACAAAGCCAATCAACATCAGATGCCACCAAGATGGACCTACTGCTTGGCCCTGGAGTCTCTCACCCTCTCACTCCTATTAATCAACATCATCCAACCCAATCCCAGAGTTCACTTCTCTCAAACCACAGCTAAACCACACTGGGGTCCACGTTCACCATCTGAAGCACGAGGCGGGAGGAGGGGTGGTGGGCGACATTCAGCCGCGACAGGAGCACAGCACGCCAAGGCACGTCGCCCAACAAGGAGCCCTTCCCTCCGCCCAGCTGCTCTCCAATGCCAACATTGGTTCTGGAGCAAGCAACAACTCTTCACGCCCTGAAATTCACCCATATGGCGGAACAGAGATGATCTTGAGTGAAACCCACCTAGCTTCTAGAAGCCCCAAAAGAGCATGAAAGAAGCCGTGTGGGGGCCGCGACCACACTGCAACAGCAAGCTTCTCCCCTTTCCCCTTACCAGCCCGCGTGCCTCCACTCACACTGGCAAAACTGGGCCTACCATTTTTAACCTTTCTTTTGCACAAAAACACTCATTCTCGTCATGGAAAGCTCCAATGGAAATCCCGACCCCATCCCAGTACCTCGCTTGTGTGCCCAACACAGGCACAAATCCATAGGATCTAATGAGACTCCCATCTCCCCTTCTCCCCCTTTAAGGTTGCATTTCACCGGGGGAAAAGCCAAATGGTACTCTCGCGTTCTTCTCTAGCTCCAAGCAATTATAGCAAAGTACCTCCCTTTTCTCTCTCAAGAAAGGGAACGAAAAAGTCTGCCCAGATCTCAAAGGCAAACGTAATAAAACAGTAAATTATTGCTGGAGTTTACTAAACAAATGCAACCTAGTTAAATTTGGAAAAATCTTCACTTTTGCTTACATTTGCAATTTTACTGCTGAACTACTGGTATTTCTTACTTATGCAACATTAAAATGTATAAGAAATCCTCTTGTGTGCTATATCCAGCATCTACTCTTGATTTATAATACCCAATTTAGGGGGGAAAAAACACAACTAAACCTGATTTAAATCACAGATTACTCTGTAAAACACAAGCAAGGAACTATTCCAAATCCTAAATGTAATTTAAACATATTTATATTTTACAGTGATATATTTTCCCCATTCCTTGTCTTATGACTGTAAACTTTCTATAATTATATAAGCAATTTCCCTAAGGTCACAACATTGATCATAGTTATAAATTGCTAAAGTACAACAACACACAGTGAGCAGGAAAATATATGCTGGACATCACAAACAGTTTCATCAAATCAGGGATGGGCTGGGGGAAGAAGAGTGAGAGGAGGGAGGAGGGAGATACAAAAACAGAGAAAAGTAACAAATTTTCCAAGAAGTCATCAAACAATGTCACATCCCCTTCCCCAAAGCTATTCAGAACACAGTGTTTACAAATTGCCCTGCAAAAGGTCCTGGTTTAATTTTTGATGATATTCTTAACCCTTTGCCTATTATTCTGAGGGCCATTTTTAACAAGCAATCCTGGGAACAAACTCCAGAAGTCGCTCCGTTAAAGCATAAGTAAAAACCAAGGAAACAACTATTACACAATCAAAACTACCTTCTTCCTGAACAGCAGTTCTGAAAACTGTGTGTCTAGGAACCTGAGGATTGCATCCTGGGCAAAGCAGGTGGCATTCAGGCATCCCACTTATTTTTTAACCAGAAGTTTACCTTTGATCTATTTCCTCTGTTGGGGCTCCATGGGGGAAAAAATCTTACTTGGAAAAACAGTTGTAAAGGTTGAAAACAGAAAAAAAAAAAAAATTGGCAACTACCACTTCCTGATGCTGTCATTATGAGGGATGAGATATGAAGGAAGTTATTTGAGGGCCGCCAGTTGGTCGTCACTATTTGTGGCGTTTTGGGTAACTCTTCGCTTAATGAGAGGAGATTCAGGTGCTCTCCAGGCACAATGCAAATGGGGCTGCTGTCAGGCGGCTCCAGTGTCCAGGTTCCAGCCAGACGGGCTGACAGGCCAGTCACCCTTCCTGTTAACAATGCCACACTCCACTCCAGGCAGCTGCCCATTAGGAAGACAGCTGAGACCCAGAGGGGAGGGGAAAAAAATCAGCATGTGACAGACACACTGCCTTGCTCAATGTAAAATAAGCCTAAAAAGGCCCCAGGTTTCTGAAAGCCTAAAAACAGAGCCATTCCAGTTTTCCCACATTTTCTGAAGAAGACTGAGTATGTCTGAAGCTCAAGGTCCTGACGCAGCTTCCCCAGAAAACGACAGAGTATCACAACATGCAGCACGTGGTTTCAAGGAGGAAGGCTTGCAGAGATGGGCCTGGGAAGCAGGTAACGCTCCCCATGCCACCTCCATTCCATTCTGCACCCCATTTCTCATTCAATTCTGCTGCTGCTGCTGCTGCTGCTTCTCTATGCCCCCACCGGTCTCTGTCTCCACTCTTCTACTTGTGTACTTTAATACTCCTGAATAAAGTACACCTGCCTTCCTGCAACATGACAGCCTTCCCCCGCCAGACCAATATGCACAGGACCTTTGGCTTTCCACAGATTTCATGTCGTTCGGTTCAACCAACAATGAGTCAAAAATACTTTTAAAAAATAATTTCCACCATAAATATGGATTTTCCCCCATCATCATCCCCTCAACAAAGCAGCAAAATCACTATTTACATGGTATCTACATCCTATCAAGTATTGTGAGAAATCCAGAAATGATTTAAAATATGAGGAGGGATGTTCTCACGTTATATGCCAATACAACGCCATTTCAGAGAAGGGATTTGAGTTTCTTGTATTTTGGTGTTGGGACCTGGAACCAACCCTCCCCGGCCCCACCAGATACTGAGGGATGACTGTATTTTATGGAAAAGTCTCAGGCATGAGCCAATCAGTACAGAAGCTGGCCACGAACTATTCATAGTCACACACAAAGATGGGCTGAATTAATGTGAGTCTTGGCTCTGACCCCAAAAGAAAGGAAAGCTGGAAAGCCCACCAGCTAACTTTGCAAACTCTGAAGTCAGAGGGAAACCAATCCAAATCTCCACTCTACAATTCTCTTTCTGTAGCCACTCAAATTGCTAAATTCAGCAACTGTCTCCTCTAATAGGGAGGGCATAATAATTCTTACCTGTGAAAACCAAATCAGTTAATGCAAGTAAAATGAAAACGGAGTGGAGTGTGAGTGCTCAATGTGTAAATTAGATACACAGTTCCTCTTCATTTAACTGTTTTTGGTTGGATGGTTGTTCTTGTTTCTCTCAGATTGCCTAGATGTGTTATAGGTCCCTAATAAACAAGTTAAAAAAAAAAATGGAAAAGCCTTACTGGTTCTGGTCTTAGGAGGAGGAGATCTTAGAGGCTGGATGGAGTCTGAGAGGGCTGAAATCTTGGTTTTGTTGAACTGCAGGTGAAATCAAGGTCAGTGGTGCTGCTGGGTTGTCACTCAGAGAGGCAGCAGGGCTGACACCCTTCCTGGATTTTGATCACTTAATTGAAAATATCACTATCAATTTATAAATCTGTATACAAATTTTTATCACACCAAAGTTTAATGAAATTTTATGATGAATTTCTCATTTTATAAATAATACATCTCATAAAAAAATAAAGGCAGTGATAATCACCCATACCCCTGCAGCCCAGATGACAATAATGTAAGTAGTTAATATTTTATTGCAAACTTATCCTATGGCCACACTATGGAAATCATCTTACTACATTACCTAAGACAGTCATCACTACTCTTTCGTGTTGGAAAGTGAGGCTTGAAATGGTTAAGTAATTTGCTCCAGGTCAAATCCTCACACCTACTCTGAAGTGACAGCAAAGAGATTTGAGCTCAGGTCTGAATTCAAAACTTACTGCAGTTACCGTAAGACTGCCTCCCAGAAATAACACAAATTCACACTTTGATATATTTTCTTCTTCTCTTATTCTTAAGCCTATAAGCAGAAAGGTTACATAGACATATGCAAAAAAAATTCTTATTAAATTATTACATAGGGTTCATTGATAAAAATACTACTTCACTAAATATTTGGTTCAGGTACAAAATCTTCAGTCCTAAGAACCTTGAATTTCTTAAATAAGACAGTTTCTGCATGTGTGGTTTTACAGCTCTCAAGCACAAGTACTTTCCATGCCAGCTTCAGCCATCAGTCTTTGGAAAGGCTTCTTACAAATGAGGAAAAAGACGGCAACGTAAGCCCACAACCACAACCCAGGGGCTTCTCAGAAAATCCAGGGCAATGTAGACCAAACGTTAAAGAGAAATAGGAAGGAAAAAGAATGTGAACTTGAAACATGCAGGACCGGGAGTTTCTGCACAAACATTTTAATCAGGAAAAGCAGCTTGAGGGAACCTTTTTAAATGTCAAGAATGGCCAATTCTTTTAATCCTTCAAGTCAAATGCATCTTTTTTCAATTCTACCATCAATTCATATAATGGTAGAACCAGAAACATGCCACTCTGAGCCCGTTCTTCCTCCTCCCCTTGGAAGTGCTAGTGGTGGCCTTAATTATGGACAGAAATTAAGCCCATCTGGCACCCGTTTTTGAGGCCTGAACCTTGAATTCTGCACCAGGGGGGGAACAGATAGACTCAAATCCCTCGGAAAATTGAGAGACTTGGAAAATAAAAACTATCCAGCAAGTGATTAGCTCAACTGTTCAAAAGTTATTAAAAGGGCTGGGGATGCAGCTCAGGGGTAGAGCACTTGCCTAGCATCTACAAGGCCCTGGGTTTCATCTTCAGTACCACAAAAAGAAAAAAAAAAAAAACCTCATAAAATAGAGAGGAAAGGGGTAAACAAGGCCTTCATCCACCATGGAGGGCCAAATCCTCCACTCACTCAGGCTCAGTTCCCTGGGCTCCCATCCACCCTGGCCTGAAGCTGGTTCCTGAGAAAGTTAAATAATAACAGCTGGCAAAGACCTCCTCAAAGACAGCAGAGATCCAGCCTATCATTTATCAATTACTAAGTTTGCCAACTCGAAACACAAGGGCTGCGTAAAGGTCATCAGAGCCTTTGTCTCTCTTTCCTGCTTCCTGGGAACTTCCCCAAACTGGTGCCCTTAGGTGCCCAGAGCAAAGCAAGCCAACAAATTCCCACTTTTCTCTAAAAAGTGTGGCAAGGAGTCTCATGAGCTCCTAGCTGAGAAGAGTAATTTTTTTATGAATTTTCAACGCAATTCATGTAAACTACTTAGAAATAGAGTACTTTTCATCATTTATTCATCTTGATTTACCCTTTTCTGTTCTGTCTTGTGGGTGGGGTTTCTTTCCATATAAGTCACGCATTATTTCTTCCTAAATTAATTGGTATCATTCATTTGAAATGAGATTTCCTCTCCCATCCCCATTAAATTTATGGATTTTTCCTATATTTTTAACTACCTTGTATAACTCTAATTGATATAACAGTTTTTCAGTTGATTTGGTTGGATTTTCCAGATTAGCAATTACTTCACTCAAACAATATTTTTATTACCTTCTTTTCACTACTTACACCTCTGTTTTCTATTTCTTGTCTTACTGCATGAGCTAAGGCTGGGATCGCAAACTCTAATGTCCACTGGGCCAACAGACGACAGAGCTGGGTGAATTGAGCCAGGTAAGGACCGGAGATCTCAAGAATGACACTGTGCCCACAGGTGACAGCTGCCCCTCTTCCCTATTCTTAGATCCAGGGGCACAGGCTTGCCAAATTTTGAAAGAAGCCAAGAGATACAGATTTTTTTTGTTTTGGGTTTTTGTTTTGTTTTGTTTTGTTGATAAGGCCACCAATTCATTAGAAGTTAGCAACAAATTTTTTAAAATTGTAAATGCAGGAAAGAACAAAATATAGAATACCTAATGGTCAGATTGAGCCTAAAGATAATCAACAACTTCTAGGCAAGATCTTCCAGAATTTAAAAAAGTGCTGAATTTAAGTCATAATAGAAAATGAACACACTTATCTCATCCCTGACTTCCTCTAATATGGGGCCACTAAAAAGGATGTTTTCTTTTGACTTGAAGACAGTGTGCATTGTGTTCAGTCTCTAACACTAGTTTACCAGGAAAGCTTTATTAAAAATGAATTTTGAATTTTATTATATAATTTGTTTTTCTCATTTGACCCTTTATGATAACTTATATTCATAAATTTCCTAATATTGCTAAAGAAAAATAAAAGAGAATACTTAAAACAACATACTGTGGGAGAAGTCACTATAATTTGAGCTTTCAAAGAAAAAAATGTGAACAGATCTTTCCTAACTTTTTTAACTCCTTGGTTTTATTTTATTGACTCAACACTTGGTGTCGACTTGCTTTCTCACTCATATTCCAGCAATTTATTCTAGCCTAGTAAAATCCCAGTTATAAAACTGTCACTGACATCATCTGTTTCAAAAAAATTCCTTACAACTGGATCCATCATCGACTCAGTCTACACAACCAGTTTTGAATTCCAAAGCAATTCCACACCAGCAATCCACATCTGTATCCCCAAATCCACTTTGATACAGTTTCCCAAGTTCACTTTGATACAATTCACTCTTTGGAAAGATGTTAGAATGACAAATTTTCTGGAAACAGGTTTTTTCTTAGGGGCAGGGGCTGGGAGAACATTAAATTAAAAAGATAAAATTGGCCTAAAACAGAAAAGACATTCAATGCATGAATGTAAAAACATCACTAAACTTGGCTTACAAAATTGTTAATTATGTACTTGACAGTGAAATATCACAAACAGCTGGGGCTAAAGAATACAAACCCACACAAGGAGCCTGTAGGGGTGGGAAAAAGTACGGTCAGACCATCCAAGAAGATGTTTACACTCAACCTCTTCCTCAGGAACAACTTTGACACCTACACAGTGGGTCACCCACCTCCACCAAACTCCCAAGCCAATATTCCCAGGTTTCAATGTGCAGGCATTGAACTGGAAATGGTTCTTCCCATTTAGAAAGTTAGGCCATAAGGTTTGTGGCCACCAGAGAGAAAGAACCAGGCCAGAATTGAAAAGAATGTGCACACACAGGCTGTGGAAAGCAAAGCCCTGACTTTGAGAAGTGTACTCTTAATTTTTCTTTTCTTTCAAAATATGTAAATAGTCTCACTGTCTTGGTAGAAGGTTCCAGAGAAGCTCCTGAAGCCTGACATCCCATGTCCTCTCACACACATACTCCAGCGCTCACCACATATTCTGCCAGGAGTCTGTTCTCCAAGGACCCCACCCCCACTCACGGGGAGCACCAGCTTCACTAACACACAGTTGTTTAGAAAATTCTCACCAGTAGAGCTAGTGACAAGGCAAAAGCCCAAACCCCAAACCAGACATCTCCAGGTAGAAATGACTCCCTGACCCTGTGACATTGGGGAGAAAGATTTGCGGGGGGGGGACATCAATTTTATTCCACAGGGATCCTGTTAGCAGTTCTGTGATAGAAGACAATGGCTCTCCTTTCAGCCATATGTGGTTACAAAAAAGAAAATTCTAATCCTTAATTTCTCAGCACACTGTAACACACAACTTATGTATTCCTGATCCAAAAATCCCAAATCAAAAATGCTCCACATTTTTCTAGGATTGCACAAATGGTGTAACTCTACATCATGTACAACCAGAGAAATGAAAAGTTGTGCTCCATTTGTGTACAATGAAATGAAATGCATTCTGCTGTCATGATAACTAATTAAAAGAAAAAAGAAAAAAAAAGTTAAAAAAATGGCTCCCAAATTCAAAACTTTTGAGAACTGACATGATGTTAAAAGTGGAAAATTTCACACCTGACTTCATGTGATAAATCACAATCAAAACACAAGTGCACTAAAAATATTGTAAAAAATTACCTCAGACTTTGTGTAAAATGTGTTTATAAAACATAAATGAATTTTATGGTAAGATTTGGTCCCATCCCCAAGCTAACTCCTTATGTATATACCAACAGGATTACAAAATCTAAAATAAAAAAGAAATCCAAAGTCTGAAACAATTCTGGTTCCAAGCATTTTGGATAAGGGATATGCTGCCTGCATACCTCCAGTGGGAGTCTAGGGAGTATAAGCTCACACAGAATATTAAAACGTTTCTGTAAACATTATATTTCTAAAAAGTGTCTAGGAGTTTTAGTAAATCATCCCCATACTAGATTTTGGCTAACTTTAGATGGTAAATTTTAGGGCTGGGGCTCAGCAGTAGAGCACTCACCTAGCATGTGTGAGGCCCCGGGTTCGATCCTCAGCACCACATAAAAATAAATAAGTAAAATAAAGGTACTGAGTCCAACTACAACTAAAAGAATGAATATTTAAAAAAAAAAAAAAGATGGTAAATTTCAAAGACCAAAGGTTAGAGCCTTCTAGGAAAAAATATTAGACCATTCTCTTCTTATTAAACAGAATGATTTAACATCTTCATTTGTCTGCCTCTGTAGAATATACTGGGAATAACCATAGCATGATTTCAGCTTCTCTGAAAGGTAAGGATCACCAGAGAACAAAGTCCAATTTCTTCCCCTGCTAATCTTCTCCAAAAATTCCACGTCTTCCATAATAGTTTAAGAGGCTGATGTTCTCTCTGACTCTATCTCAAACTGACTCAGTGGGTAAAAGGCGCTGGAGTAACTGACCATCCATGGTAAGAGGCCACAGTTAGCTCTTCTCCAGTTACTGACTGCTGCCATGATTGGAAGGGCAGAAGTGTAAAGGTTGCCTTAGAGTATTACGGGCCAACTCAATAACAGAGGAGGCATCCACACAGGAGAAAAGACATTATAGCATTACGGCACCTAACACTGATTAAAAAGACAAGCAAACCCAAGCAACCTGAAATCAGTGTGTCCAGACACCAAAAGAAGGGGAATCAATTTAGGGCAGGTCAATGGAGACAGCTTTACCCTCCAGAAGAACCATGGCAAAAACCACTTCAATGCCAGTCGCAGGAGATCACTCTATTTTGCAAAATATAAAATTGTTTCATTGCAAATCTATGGAAACAATGTCACAGGGGCCAAGGGCTGTCACTTCGAGTCAAAGAAGGCCCACTTCACTGTAGCGCTGATGGCCAGCGATGTCAAGGCGAATTATACCCCCACTCGCCAAGAAAGAAATCAAAGTCAGAGAGGAACGCTCAGCTGGAGACACACCCACAGGAGTTTGGAAAGCCAGCACTCCTTCCACACCACAGGAATCAATGACAGGCTTAACAAAGGACGTGGGGTTCCCCCTCCCCCATCAAGGAATGGAAAGGACAAGCTGGGCACTGTAGTGAACACTTCCTCCCAGCTACCAGGAAGGCCGAGGCAGGAGGATCACTTGAGTCCAGGAGTTCAAGGCCAGCCTGGGTAACAGAGAGAGACACCTTGATAAAGGAAGAAAGGAATGGGAGGGGAAAGAAACAGGATAGTCCCTAGGGAGGAACAGGGACCCATTTTGAAGACCAAGGCACTCTACTCTTGGAGATGTGTTGGGGAGGTGGGAGAGGGTACAGCAAAGATCACCACCTCGTGGAACCAGAATATTAGAAATATTAAAAAGCAGAAACTAAAAGGGATAGACATCCAAGGAAAGAACCGTATTATTTCTCCAGGTTGTTCTGAGGTCCCATGAGTTACTTGAGTGAAATGACAGGTGATGTAGAAGAGATATATGACTTACAGTCAGGGGTATGAGGTCTTGGACATGTCACAAACTCTCCAGGCCATGGATCAGGTATAGCCAATGAGAAGATTCTACAGAAACATGATGTCATGGCTGGAAATTTATTCCCCTAGAAGTCAGCAGGGAAATCAAAAGGTACAAGTAAGTTCAAGCCCAGTTCTGAAGCAGGAGAAGAAAGAAGTTGATCTCATGCAGATTCCAAAGAAGCCACAGTTTTGACAGCTATGGGTATGAACAAAACATACGGGGAGTAGGAGGGAAGCCAGTCCCAAGTAAACAAACTTATTCATATCCACATCATCAGACCTAGAGGCAGACTCCCAATGCAGAAAGAAAACATTTCTTCAAGCACCTTGTAATAGACTCAACAGTTACTAAAACCCATGATTCCAAGGATGGAGGCTGTCCGATCATTGTTCAGTCTCTGGCTGGGCAAAGAATGATTGTGTACTTGTAACTAAAAGGATAAAGAAGAGATGGACTACCAATCATTATCTTCTGAGAGCTAAGCACTGAGATATGTGCATATGTGTCCACGAAATTTCATTTCATCTTTCTAGTCACTCATTTAATAGATCAAGAAACTAAAGTGCAGAGAGACTTCAGAAAATTGACCAGCAGTCATGGCTGCTGGATATGAAGGAGAAGCAAGTCTCTGAGAGCCCAGTGGCTCCCACATGCACACAGGCCCCTGAGCATCGTATTAGAACCAGTCAAATCTACCATAATGATTAGAGGCAGAGAGTGGTCAGCCCAGGCAGGAGCAAAACGCACCAGAGGGCTGCAGGTCTGCCAAGCCCACAAAGAGGGATCACCCTGGGCCCAGTCTTTCTATCAGGTAACTTTTAACTTGGCACATAAAAATGAAAAAGTGCCTTTGTTTAAAACCCTCCTGAAGTTTCTGATCACAATGATTTATGTAAATAAAATGTTAAATTAAAATGAAGGTGTTAATAAAATTACATATATGATGGAATGGCTGTTCTTTTTAAAACTGATCTGCAATAAATTTTCTAAATTCTGATTGCAGGTGATTCCGGCCTTGAAAGCTTTGCCAACAATAGCCAGCAGAGGTCTATTACTGAAGTGGTATTAATATAGCTATCATCACCAATTCAAAGCAGATAATAAAGGACTGACACATTTATTATCATTATTAATTAACAGTTTTCTAAGATGGAATTAAATCAATATGCTGCTCTGATATCATTTTAACTAGTTATGCAAATCAAACATTTAGAGCCCATGAACAGATATAAATGCCATTCAAAATTCACTTCACACTTATTACTGTAATATCAGAACTTTCAGGCTTTGCTAGTAAAAAAAAAAAAAAAAAAAAAAGACTTAATGCTCATTTAATTACACTCAGACATAAAGCTTATGGAATGAAAGTTGAAATAGCTGATTAGTTAGGAAGTCACAGTAAGGCTATAACATTCAGGATAGACAATGAGATAATAATGTGAAGATGCAGGGCTCTGCGCTGAGAGGTTCTGGCAGATCCTATTAAAAAGAACAATGACATGTATAGGAGAATGTGTCTTGAAATTACAAAGTTGAGGATCCTTTCTTAGATCCAGAAAATAGAAGAGGAGGAAGAAGATAAAGAGAAAGGAAAAGAGAAAAAAAATGGGGAAAAGAAACCCTACAACTCATCATTTATAAAAATAGGAAACTTCCAGGCTAAATTGCTGAACACTTCCTCCTACTTAGAGACAGCTGCAGAGGGTTTTTCCTACAGAGCCACCTCTGCCTCCCAGCTTTCCTCTCCAGGTAAGAGGAGTTCTTCAGGTCAGGGCAGCTCTCTACAGAGTCACAGCGAGGTTCAGAGCATTTTGCTCCTGGGTTCAATGAGGACAGAAAGTGAAGTAAAAGGTTTGACACAGAGATTTGGGTTACTCATCTGGACAAGCAGCTAAACCCTAAAGAATGGGTGACACTAAAAATGCTATGAGAGGGATCTGACCCTTCTCTGGCTCCATGGCTATTTGGGCAATGAGCCACCTGCTTGCTTGCTCAGGTGGTTCAAAACATAATGCCAAGAGGGAGGGTGATGGAATTAATGACTTTCTAAGTGCCCTACCTGGCACTTTTTGAGCATTGCTCAAGTGGACTTCTAGAAGTGAGTCGGCATGTCTGCTATCAGCACCATAGAATAAAAGCAATAATTCTGATTGGCAGGTGCAAAGGGGTTCTGGTCACATCAACCACTAAAGGCTCCATGCTTGGAGCAGCCAAAGACAGTGCTGTCAGGACCATGGTTTGGCTTGCAGTAAGGAACACAGTGATCCGCAGAAGTTCACTGGGCTTCTAGCAAGCAGAATTAAACTTTGAATGTTTTTATGAAAAGGACTGACTTGTTTTAGTAACATGTGTTAGTCTGTGAAATACTGGCTCATCTTTTTTTCTTCAAATCATACTCCGTCTTCACCCTGGAGTACATTTGATCCTCAATGCAATCAGGTTCAGAGCTAGAAAATAAATAGTATATAGACCAACAGAAAATGTAGCAATTGTTCTGCTGTGATCCAAATGAAACAATATGAAAAGAAGAAAATGCAATCTTATTATCCTCTCCCCCACTTCCACCCTCAACCTCAGCACCTTAACATTCACCATTATCCAAAGATCAAGCTACATACCAGTAGGCATCATATCATGTTGTTGCAAGCTATGGAAATTTACAAATTAAAAAATAATAATGACTAATAAGTTAAAACTTGAGGCACTATGATCCTATTCTGGGAGTGGGAAATTACAACTGTCACTGTGAATAGTTGTGCAAGTGGGAAAATGCACAGAAAGGAAACTGGAAAGATGTATAAGAAAGTCTGTAGCAGCAGGTGACTCAGAGTAGGCCGATTCTGGGTGACACTTTATTGCCTTCTTTGTGCCTCGATAAATTATCTGAAATTTCACAAGGACCATTCTTCCACAAAAGAAATGTTTACTGAGAGCCAACCATTGGCCACACCGTAAGGCGGCCTGCTGGAAAGACTATGACCAAGACAATCAAGGTCCCTGGCCTCTCCATGAAAGAAATTAACAGGAGTCAGAGAAACAAGCAATTAGTTTAAAAGATGATTATTTTGTGATTTTAAAAAATCACTGTTTGTAAAAACTTCCTCCTACTTAATGAGAATTCTACACATCTTTCCTACCTCTTGAGCAAAACTGAAATGTCCCAGTTGAGAGTGTTTATCTCTTGCCCAAGGGGAAGCAATCACACAGCAAGTGCCTGGGGCTTGAGAGATCCCTGTTTTCTTCTTGCAAAGCAGAGGTGGATTTTTTGTCAAGCAAGATCCAAGCATTCGGGTAAACGGTCCTGGTGTTCTCTCCACCATCACAGGATGATTTTCATTGAGAATTTCTCACAGCAATAATGGGGGCCCTCTGCCTTTCTAGTCACGCCAGTCTCCAGAGTCTACTGGCTGTACTTAAAACTCCAGACTCAGTGATCCCATCCATGGCCCAGACCTTCTCCACTCCCAGCTTCCCATCAGCCCCAAACATGAAGCAAAACTGCCATAAATCATCCTCTTTGAAGACCTTTGATCTTTTAAAACATTCACCATATCTCTATAACTTCAAATATCTGGAGAATATAGAAGAACCTAGGGAAGACTGATAGAGGGGAGAAAGGTTATGAGAAAAATTCCGTCTTCATCCCTTTTAGGAAATTCAACTTCTGGCTCAGGAATAACACAGAAATAACAATTCTATGTGTGAGGACAAGAATGTACAAATGGCTATATCTAAGGGTGAACATAAGACCTCATTGGTAGGTAAAACACACAGAATACAAAATACAAGCTCAACCTGGCAGGTTGCTGGAGGTGACAATCGAGAGGATGTTTGCCAAGGTAAGCAGTGACCATCTGTCAGGCCAAACCCTAAAATAGTCTTTGATGACTATAGCATGACTGGTGCAGTCCTGCCTCTGGAGGGCTTAGCAGATGAGACCAATAAGTGAAGCATCCAATTATGAGGAAACCATCACTCAGCTTAGGGAACAGCATGAATGGCAGTAAATTAGGCTCAAAGCCCAAAGACTAGAGCTAAAGTAGGATGTCCACCCAAGATGGAGCTATTATTACCACAGAGAAGAGCAAGCCCTTCAGCCTTGCCTTGTGTGTTTCCCTGTTGGTCAACACAGCCCGACAACCAGGAGGCCACAAACACAGAATATGGATGGCTTTGCCATCACATGAACAACTGTATATTTTGCCCCTGCTTCCCTGGCATTGGGTATCCAAGGGAAGCCATGGACAGTGGAACAAACCTACCAAGTGGTGGGTCTTACGACATGTTATTAAACAGAAGTAGACACCAAAACTTCATAATAAAGACTACGATTCTTTAAACTCTTTCCAAGGGGACATTTTCCCCAAACTTAGTAAGAGGCTCCCTACCCAGCCTCGGGTTGAAGAACAGCAGTGCGCTCTCCTTCCCAGTTGGTAGTCTGTCTCCCAGCTCTACCTCTACTTGGTCTTCGGCCCCAGATGTTCTGCTTGAGAGCATTTCTTGTGCCCCCTCAACACCAAAAAAAAAAAAAAAAAAAAAGTCACTCAAAAGTCAAAGCAGCAAGAAAGTCTTTAGCTTGTCAAAGGGGAGAAGAATGACATTCCAGGAGCAGCTGGAGCCTAGTCAACTGGTTCTCTTGCTGTTGGTGATGGGTGATGCTGGACTGAGCCACACAGGTGCATGGTGAGGAAGGGAGCAGCTACAGTTAGGGACCTTCCTCAGAAGCCATCCACAGAACAGAAATTCAAAGTACACCATGTGATTTTTAAAAAAAAGAAAAAGAAAGAAAGAAAAAAAAAGACATGATGCTCTTCTTAAAATTGGAACTTGAAAGGGAAAAGGATAAGGAGAGAAGGGATGAGAGAAAAGTAAGTCTTCAAGTCTATTCCACAAATGAAAACAAGCAAAGACGTGTGTTCGTTTTTAATCCTAGAAAGAGAAATTAACACACTATAGCAAGAAAATTAACCAAGGGAAGATACAGCACTCTTTTTTAAACTAGGCAGCACCTTCTTGGCCCCCTCCAACCCTCACCCCATCCCAATCGACTTCAATCCAGCCCAAAGTCAGGGGGTTGGAACCTCCTTCAAGGTGCAGTGGGCAAGAACAAGGACTCCACAGTTTTCTGCCTGGATTCAAATCCTGTTTCCCCATCAGCTGGACAAGTCATCTAAACTCTCTGTGCCTCAGTTTCCTTGACTTTAAAATTAGAATAGGACAGTCCTCTCTCTCTCTCTCATAGATCAAGAGGATCAAACATGGCTGATTCATGTAAAGGACTCACAACAGTCCCTGTAGGTGGCAAGCACTCTACACACCAGGAGCTATTACGATGTTGGCATCACTGCCATCTTGCAAAGGTCCTTTCCACTCAAGCCTTCCCCACAGTGGAGATGGCCCCCATCCCTGCAGTGGGGCTGGTTGGTGTCTGCACAGCTCCCAGGGCTGAGGGCAGCTATGTGTTCCTACCACAGTATAATCATGCCCAAACCTATGAATGTGCAAACTTCCCTGAATGAGATTACTTGAAAGCAATTTTGAGGACTTGGTCCTTCAACTCTTTATATAACCAATTTATAATAATGGGGCTTTTTTTTTTTTCCTGTGGTCCACAAGTCTCCCAGATTGTTATTAGTGTTGCCTTGGTTAGGAAGCTACAATATGATCCGCTGACTAGAAATACTGGCATAATTTATTGCATTATTACTCCTCTGAACTGCAAGCAATTAATTACCTGCAGCAGGATGCACAAGTAAAAATTTATCAGAGGAAAGTGATGAAAAATGTGCCCACTGCTTTAAAATAATAGGTGCTTAATGGTTTTTTGTTTGCTGGCTAATCTCAGGCATCTTATAAACAACTCCAGCTTGCATATCAGTTGTGAATCGCACCCCCTCCTCTATCCCCCCTTTATATTATTCTATCATCCCATATCTCCCCTGAGGACAGGAAGAAATGTCTAAAATATTCACTTAAAAGCAGAAGAAAAATTTCATTTCTCTCCTGCATGGAAAAATTATTAATATAATATAGAAATACGTGATAAAATATATGCGTATGTTTATCGCCTGTGTTGGTAAAGCAAATATATTTGCTTGACTGATGTGCCCCTTCCTCTATCACAGCATTTGACTTCAAAACTTATAAAACCCACGCTGGATAAAAAGACACATCCTAAGGGATACGTATATATGAACTGTTATCTCCAACACCTCGTGACATTCATGTAACCTGCATCTGAAATCCTCAAATGCGGTCCCTGAGAAATTTTTCCACCGAACACTCTCCTCATCTTTCTCCTAATTCCATCATCGACCAAGACCCAGAAAGAGAGAGGAAACAGGGCCAATAATATGTTATTGTATTATTTATAAATTCCATGCGCACATGAAAGATGGGATAAATTCATTATATATTTGTTTCTCCCTTTCAGAATTATTCACATCTGTATGATTCTGTAATTGTTTCTTCTATAAAGTTATTGGAGTAATTTTGCTCCGTATATTCCCGATCAATTCCCCCTCTCAAGGGCACAGTTGAAAAGTGATATTTGAAAACGGTCTCTGATAGATTGCATGGTTAGTCAGCAGCAGAGACAAACAACCTAATCCAGCACAAATTAGTTCGGCTGCCAGCAATAGTTTTATACAAAGATGTAAATTATGTTGTCAAAATCGGTCGCTTTCTAGCTTGCTGCTCAGCTAACAAGAAACCACTTTGGCTGATAAAGATGAACACTAAGCTTCCCTCTCTTACAAATTTGCAAATCTGCCATTTCAGCATTCTGTTAGCCACAAACAAACGGCCCGCTATAATTGCTTCTTTTCTTCTACGGTGGTATTTTTTCCTCCTTGTGCTGCTCCTTCAAGGCTACAGTTGAAAACAACAACAACAAAGCCCCAAAGCACCACAACAATAAACACTAGCGCCTCTCAGACAAGAACTGAAGGAAGAGCTGGCCTCCTGTGGCCACTACTCCCTTCCCTGAAAAACCAAAAGCCCAGGCCACTCACGCATGGCATAGGCCCCGCCATGGTCTCTCCAAATCTGCTGTCTTAAGGACCAAGAGGGCAGGGGAAATTTTTGGCTTTCATGGAGATGGAAATATCCTTACAGCTTTCAACAAGGATCGTCTTGGACAGTACCCCATCCATTCTTCCTTTTTTTACAAGCTCCCAATCCAGGCAAGGGAGGGGGGCACAGCATACTTTCAAGGGGCCCATGTGGAAAGCTCCAGCAGGCTGCCTGTGTTAAATTGGAATCAGATAGATCTAATGCTGGACTGAAAATAATAACGCATTATAGCGGTAATTATATCCAGCATAAGTCAAATAAATAAATTATAAATTACAATTACCCTTTAAAGTTGCTAGTCTCACTGTTTGCTTTACAATTAACTGCAGGTGCTTCTGCATGTTTTATTACAGTCCCAAAGTTATATATTTGAAAGAATGGTACAGATGATTCCTGTTTATTTGTTAAATTAAAGCATTGTTGGTAAAATTACGGCTTAATTAATATTATGGGTACTGTATAACAAAATAGTTTACCTTGTACATAATTTATTTCCACATGCATATCTCAGCCCAGACCCATTACAGCTCTAAGGCAGCTAAAATAAAATATTCCTCCTTTGCTGGCATTTTTCTAAATAGCAGTTCACTAAATCAATATTATTCACTTGGTATTTTTAAAAGCAGTGTATCTTAATAATTACACAGCATTAGAGTAGGCAATAATTTTACTTGCTAAGCATATTAAATTTAGCAAACCATCAGTCAAATAGTTTGTTCTTTCTCAGAATGGGTAAGCAGTGAGTGAGTTTGGAATCATGTTCCTTTGGTATAAATGTCACATAGAGTTTAAGAATGCGTCTGTGACTCCCTAAGCCAGCCCGGCACTATATATCTTTATTAGTTTCAGTGGTCAGTGCAGTGACCAGTTGTTTATTCTCATTACTCAAGACAAGGTGAGCCACTTGGTAGTGACTGCAATCACAGCTAAAAACATATGACTTTGCAGAAAGTAAAATCTGTAGACAAGGCTACGTGCACAATGGCCGGGACACGGGCTCCAAACAGGACTGGCAGAAGGATGGAAAGAAGGTAACTAAACACAGGCGCACATTGGTTTGTGTGTATGAGCTCTCGATCTGTCTCCATCCTTTATCTCTGGGCCACCTTATGCTTTTTCATTGTTCTTTATTCACTGGAAAACACCACTAATTCCTTATTTCTCTTGTCTTTGTCCATGTCTGAACTTATTCTTTCCTTTTCGAGCTCACAGAAAACTTCTTATGCACCATCTTCCTATACCATCACCCCTAAAGAAAGCAAATCCCTCTAAAAAATCAAAACCTATTCTTCTAAATACACACATACAGAGAGAAAGAGAGAGAGAGAGAGAGAGAGAGAGAGAGAGAGAGAGAGAGACACTTATTTTTCAGAAATTCAATTCACCGACTGCTTAAAACCAAAGCAGGTGATCTTTGCCTGAGCTGTAGGAAACTGCTAGCACTATCAAACACTATCTGAATAATGCTTTTAAATATGGTGTAGTCCCTAGGTTCTGACTTTTAGATAAATGTATAGAACCTCTTAATCACTGTGGAGAGGAGAAGCAGGGTGAGGTAGAAATAGACAAGCTGTGCCAGGAAACGGCCCCTCAATCTGCACAGGACAGTAGCCCATATCTTCTCCATCTTCTGCTTCTCTCTCTTCCTACTCAGAGGCAGCCCAGACTTCTCTTTCCATGGACCCTGGGAAGGTGACCCCATTTTGGAGACCCAGAAAAACCTCAGCGGAGCCTCTACCTCAGTCCACTGTGGCCAAAGTTCAAGCCATGCTCACAGGTGTTCAGTTTACAAACTTCAGAGAAATTCCTGGTGGCCTTCTATGGCTAGAGATGACATGTAAATGCCAATGGTTTGCTCAGCCTCTTCTTCTAGGGCAGTACAGACATGCTTCCATCCCCAGAAGGAGGCAGCTATCTGGTCATGTGCCCAGGGTCTGCCTCGGTACATGCCAACCAAGAGTGGTCACAGCAGCTCACACAGGAATGGAAAAGGGATGCTTTTGTGGGTGAGGGAGGATAGAGGAGGACCAGTATTCACTCCAGCCCATGAAGAGAACAGTTCTTGAGTACCTACTCTGGCTAGGCACTCACTGGACCTGTGGAGAAAGAAGTAGAAGATAGATACATTTGAGAAAAGATAATCACAAAATTTCAGTTCACAGTCGTAACAGATGAGAGCTGTGTTAGTCAGCTTTTCATCATTGTGACCAAAATACCTGACAAGAACAGCTTAGTGGAAGAAAATTTTATTTTGGCTCACAGTTTCAGAGGTTCAGTCCAGGGTGGCCAACTCCATAGCTTTGGGCTCAAGGTGAGGCAGAATATCGTGGTGGAAGTTCAGCCAGCAGCAGAGGAAATCTACCCAGCTCATGGTAGCCAGAAAGCCGAGAGGGGTGAGAAGGGACTGTAAAGAAGACAAACTCTTCCAGGGTATGCCCCAGTGACCCACCTCCTCCAGCTATGCCCCACCTGCCTGCAGTTACTACCTAGTTAGTCTGTTCAAACTAGGATGGACTGATTAGGTTACAGCTCTGACAAAACAATCATTTCACCTCTGAACATCCCTGTATTAACACAGGAGCTTTAGGGGGACATTTTATATCCAAACTATAACAAAAGGCTAGAGGAACAGGACTGCAAGGCACCAAACTCAAGAAGCACCTCTGCACAACCTTGATCACACACATAGGCACATGGAGGAGCACCAGCCTGCACTCCTGCTTTAGAAATCCAACCCCCACCAAACCCACAGCCGAACATCAACCCGTGAACTCCTCAACCCGAGGCCCACTTACATGGGGGTTTAGGCTATTGGGCCAATATCTCTAAATGCAACATTCTGCCCACCTGTTTTTATATACAGGCCTGAAGTTTACACCTTTTACTCTGCACCAGATACATCTCATTGAGTATCTTTCTTCTGTGATACAACTGATCAAGTTTGAGATAGAGTTCAACAGTGACTGATCCTGCTGGAGAAAAGGCCCAATCTGCGAATGTAGCAGGTTTCCCAGGGTAGGGGATCGGGGGGGGGGGGGGGGGAGCAGCACACACTCTCAGCCTTTACAGGGTGACACTTCTACAGGACACTAACACTTCTGTGTGGCCAGCTGTGACTGTGTACTGGCCCTGCTCCCTGCAAATGGGAGCAGGTCCTGAGCCCAAGGTGAGTGTGGATGGAATAACATGGTAGGAAGGGTGGGATAATGATATTAGAAGAAACATGACTAAAAAAAAAAAAAAAAGGAGAAAAAAATCCAAAATTATTGAATGCACTAGGCTAGACCCTTGAACACATGCTACTTCATTTACAGATGAGGACACTGAGACTCCAGTTAAACAATTTGCATTCAAGGGTTCCACAGCTAATAGGTTTGTAGAGGCCAACTGTGAACCCAGAGCTCCCCACTTCTGAAGGAAATGGTATTTCCCCCTGCTTGTGCCTCAGAGAGACTGGCTGACAGAGACACAATGCACAGGATTGCTTTCATAAGAGACTCACTGTAACGCTAAAGAAAAAAATGGGGGAAAATGAAGTAGAAATAAAGGGTGGAAAAGAAATCTTTTTCACTCAATCCCAAATGAATAGAAATTCCTGGAGGGCTCTGGGTATTTACCCCACCACCACCACCCTAGAGCACACAATCCCTCATGCAAGAATGAGTTACAACTGTTGACACTGATTAAAACCAGTAGCGTGCACTGAGAACCCAGCAATGCAATTTAGGTGGGCTACAAACTACCGGCCCTAGGGGGGAAATTTCCCTAATACCTGTAGGCAGCCTCCTTTTTAGGGTATATAGCAGACATACACACAAAAAAAAAAATCAGTAGTCTATGTAAACAGGATGATGGGATCTGGTTAAGATGACAACATAAAATTGTCACTTACTATGGGGGAAGGGGGGAAGAAAAGAGAATTAAAGAGGAGGACTAAGAAGCCATTTTTTCCATCATTTTTGTGGTATTATTTCAAAATGAAGAGCATCATCATATGTTGGTATTTAGTCACAAATAAAAGAAAATGCCAACTTAGACTGGGGACAGATGCAGGAAATGTTAAACAACAATACAGCAGGTAAATTACATTATGAGACAGCAACACAAGAGCACTCACAAGTCAGTCCATGATTAAGACCCAAAGAATATCCCTTAGATGAGTGCAGTGTGCTGCTATTCAAAAGCTCTTCTCCATCCATCATGTCATTGGATCTTCCCTGGAGAGGGGGAAATGCTTATTCTGCATGTTCTGGTCTTCTGGCTGAGGCAAAGAAAGCCCAGGGAGGCTGACCTGACCAAGGGTCCACTCAGTCTTCAGTAATCCCAGGCCCTCTGACCCCTTCTCCATCCTGGTGCCATCTTTTCCAAAGGAAGCAGAAGTTCAGGTGTGGATGAACTATGGGTGAGACGTGGTGGAGGAAACGGTAATGGTGGTTGACCTCAAGAACCGTGTAGGTTTGAGGGCGAAGGGAATCCATGAGGCAATTCAGGGAGATGGAACAGGGTCATAAAAAAAATGGGCAGGAACAAGTTATGGCTGTGAGGTGATTTGGCTATGGCAGAGCATATAGACAGAAAAGTAGCAAGAGAAGGATCAAGAGAAAAAGGACTGGGAGTGGTCGATGCCAAGGGAAGGAGACTACACTGGCCTCTGTAAGTCAGTGGGAGCCACAAAATAATTTTAAGGAGATGGGCATAATAGAAGATATATACTGGCAGGACAAAAATTACGTCTTTAGAGATCTAATTTAATGCCACCATTTAACATAGAAGAGGACACTCAAAATACCAAATTGGCCAAATTTTCCAATAAGTGTGAGACACAGGCTGCTACCAGGCACCCCCTAATCAGCCATTTGCTAAATAATACAGGCTTACTCCTTCCACTTAGAGGCTGTGACTGGGAGAAACTTGGCAACCTTACCTACCTGTCCTTATGATGTCTCTGCTCTGGCATCCTCTGACTTCCCCTCTCCACTGTGCTTTTAACCAAGAGACAACATCTTACTTGGATGCCTCTCAGTATCAGAATGCAGGTGACTTACAGGTGACTTCAGCTAGTTCAGTAAAATAACTCAAGCCAAGAGCACAACTGTTACATCCATAGGGTGTCCCTTCCCCACACATGCTCTTTCACAGAGACCTCCAGCCTAACTTTGTGGTTCCAGATCACAGAGTTGGCATAGATCATCTTAGTCCCCAGCCCTAGACAGTCTGCCTAATGGATCAGGGATAGGACCCAGATGTATGCATTGTTAGAATCTCCAGGTGACTCTGATGTTTTGCCAGAGTTGAAACCCCTGAAATTCCAAAGAGGAAAACAGGAATTTCAGATGCTCTGACAGAAACAGTATGGTAGTATGGTCTAGATCCTTCAAATGAAACCATACAAGAAGGGCTCTCTGGAGTCCTAGCACTACATTGCAGATGTTCATATTTCACCAAGGTCATACTAAAAGTCAGCAGATTTATGTACATATAACTATCTTCATAAAGATCTCATGAAATCAGGACTTGAGATAACTCAGCAAGAACCATGCTAAAATTAAATTTGCTCTCTTAACCAGAAAGGAGCTAAACATAGTAAAGAAGATGATCATGAATGAGTTTAGAATTCTGGGGGAAACTCCATGAATATATTAGGCATAAACTATCATTTAACTCAGAAACCCCAAACATCTGGTCTGCAAATGAACAACTTTTGGTCACCCGGGTATCATACCATATGCTTGCCTTAATCTCTGTAACAGTAATACTCTTATGTACTTAGTTTTTTTCCTCTGATTGACTCACTTTTCCTACTAATTCAGAAATTACAATATGAAAGTTATAACAATGTCATAAATGAATAGAATATTGTTTAACAAAGAGAAGCCAATTGCAGATGCAGGCATAGTTACTATCATTTAAAAAGTCCATTCTGTGTGCCACTGAAAGTCATTTCCTATACCACTGATGACCCAACAGTTAGGGAAATATGATCTAGGACCAACCACCTCATTTGCCAAAAAAAGAAATGAGTGTTCTTAAAGATAAAGTAATTTGACGAAGCTCACACTGCTCCTAAGAAGCACACCTCTGAGCTGGATAGAGTGGTGCATGCCTGTAATCCAGCAAGTTGGGAGGCTGGGTCAGGAAAGTTCAAAGCCAGTCTCAGCAACCTATTGAGGCCCTAACCAACTCAGCAAGACCCCATCTCTAAATAAAACACAAAAAAAGGTCTGGGACTGGGGCAGTGGCACATGCCTGTAATCCCAGTGACTCAGGAGGCTAAGGCAGAAGGATCGCAAGTTCAAAGCCAGCCTCAGCAAAAGCGAGGCCCTAAGCAACTCAGGGAGACCCTGTCTCTAAATAAAATACAAAATAGGTCTGGAAATGTGACTCAATGGTCCAGTGCCCCTGAGTTCAATCCCCAGTACCTGCCCCCCAAAAAATAAAGGCAAGCATACCTCTAGTCTCCCAAGTCCTTGCTCAGTAATGTTGTTTCCTGTAATATGAATATTCAGCTGATATCTTAATAGCAAATCATTGTCATATTTTCATTAAAATAAGTACCCTAAGTATCTCTACTAGGCAACATTAAGGGAGCCTACTTCAAACAACTTTGTTTATCTCTGAACATAAATAAGGGGTTTTTTTCCTTTTAAATACAGTTGTCACAGACTTTTCATTAATTCTTATGCGTCCCTTTACTCCAACAATTCTCTGTTTTCACAACAAATTTCATAAAACTACATTTAAAATAACACATGTTCTTTATTTGAGGCTGGCTCTTGTGTTTTGCAAAATGCTATTCATATTTTTAAGACGTCCGTATCTTGAGCAGTCAGACTTCGTGAAATGACTCATTTATGATTCGACACTGAGAGCGAGAAAGCCACTGCAGTCTTCGGGGTCTCTTTCCTCAAGCCCACGTCCTTAATTAGCAGAGAGGGAAGAAGGGGCAGTGAGCACTTCCCTTGTCCATCACCAAGGTTCACCCAAGCTGACTGGGTGGCATCAACCCATCACAAGCTGCTGCTGCTTCTAAAGAGCTCGGCTCAGCAGGGGAGGGTCCCCAAGGTAAGGTCAAGGCTTGGTGAGTTCCTTGATACACCTCCCCAGGGAGCAGCCAGCCCTGAACTGTGGACACTCTTCTCCTGGGGTTGCTGCTATCCTCAGGTTATAACAAGTTCATGATTCCAAAAGAGAAAGAATATAAAAACAACACCCATGTCCACAAAACCACCTTGTAAATTAAATAGCGTGCTACGGGCAGCACGGTGCGCCCTGTGTCGTGTTGTCAGATGCAAGTGCAAAACACAGGTTCTGAAGAAGCAAAGGGGAGACTGGGATTCAGTCCCCACCACCACTGTCAAACCTGCTAAGGGGACAAAAAGAAGTTGACCTGGGTAGGGGAGGAGAGGAGAGACAGGACAGGAGGGAGGAGGAGGGAGGAGGAAAAAAGTCCTAGGGCTTCTTTCTTCCCTTCTCCCCCCTAGTCTGTGGCATGAAAAAACAATGGCTTTTCTGAGGCACTGTGCAGACAAGGCAGCTCTGAAAAAAAAACTAATGGCCGTGATTAATGACAATGGGCTGTAGGAGAGCAGGGACACAGCCGCCACATACATCATCCCTTCCCGTCAGTCTCTGCTCCTCCCTGCCCCTCTTCCTCCTACCAGCAAGGCATTATAAAAACGTCTTATCTGCTCCGGACGCTTATTTTAAAGCTGAAATCACAGCGAGACCCCCACCCAAAAGACAAACAAAGAGTGAGAAAGACCGGCCAAGAAAGGATGGCGCTAGAGGAGGGCCCAGAGAGGAAAGAGGGAGAGAGGAGGAGAGAGGGAGAGAGACAAAGAGGTGATAGGGTGAACAAGAAAATGGCATGTAAAATAACTCTAAGATATTCCAGGGGAAAATGTGCAGGCTGTAATCATTCAAGATTTCAGCAACTTGACTCCTCACATGCTGAAGCCACATTTTCAAGGTCTTATCTGCCATATGGTTCCCTGTTTAGATGATTTATTAGGTGTAGAAAGCACACTGATAAATTTTACTGCATTTCCCTGAATAGGCAACCTATGGTGTCAATAACAAAGCTCAGGCGGCTTTAATGAAAACTGCAAGCACCAAAGGGTAACCATTTATTTTTGAGTCGCTATAGTATTACTAGGACAAAATTTATCTTCCCTTCTCACGCACTCTGTAGAAACCAAATCTGGTCAAAGTAACAGAGATCACATCCATATGTCAGTGGCTCGCTAACATCTCCCCGGCATGAAGCACTGGCTGTTGCGCTGGAGAAATTGTTTGGTGCTTGCAAGTGACCCATTTTGCATAAGAAATCTTGTTTTTATGAAAAACAAGGAGAGACCCAAAGAACTCTGCAAACGCCAGAGCCTCAGCAATCACACTTAAAGGCGCCACCGAATCCTCTCGTTTTTCTTTACCCAGAAAATGGGACAGCTGCCCCAGGGGTAGGGATGAAAAAGGAGAAGGTGATGTGTGGATGAGGAGGAGAGAGATTTAGAGAGACAGTCCAATCCATAAATATTTTAAATTTAACCCATCCACACAACATTGTTTGCCTCTATCCACTCTGTTTCTTAGGACGCTGGTCATAAAATAAGTGAAGTCTCTGTTCTCCGCTCATGACCCGGTTCCTAACCCTGCACCTGCCCCTCAACATATACACACACTGCCCCCAGATGCCTCTCTTCCTGGCTAGTAGCTATCTGCAAGTCTGATGTATGTGTTATTTTTATAACAGAGAAACAATCCAACTTTTTAAAACTCCAAAGGCAGCAAAATTAATGACCAAACTGTGGTGGTGGTTGGGGGGGGGGGGTTCCTCCAGATGAGGGGAGAAAGAAAGCAGATAGCACTCTCTCGCCGTGTAATCCCCAGCCACAGCGATCGGCTGCAAGCAAATATTTGGCCAGGTTTTCAAGTCTGCAGTTTTCCCCACTGTGGAACAGGCCTGAGTGAAGACAGCCTTGCCCAGGAATGTCAAAAGAAGGAAGGGTAAAGAAGAAGTTCAACCGCAACAGCATAAGTTTGAGTCATGTTCTTAGAACTGCAAACCAACAAACGAAATAAGCAAAGTTAAAAGGTTGGACCAAAGCTTGCCATACACCAATCTCAATCTTCATTTTTTTTTTTTTCCACCAAAGTTGACACTCAGAAAAATGCCTCCTCCAGACGATCCTACCCAGGTTTGTTTCATTTTAGACTTTTTAAACACATCTTTTTCCTTGTTCTGCATCAATATCTTCTATAATAATTTCACAGTGAGAAGATATAAAAAATCCTTTCTTATTGGTTTTTATCTGCCACTTCAGAAAATGTATATATTTATTTATATACAACTTACATATGTTTATGTATGTATACATATTTATATGTATATATATATATATATATATATATATATATATATATATATATATATAAATGTAGGCATAATGAGCAAATAAGTAAGCAAACTCTTTGGAAATCAGAACAAAAATTATCAACATTTTAGGTGAAACCTCTTTTCACATCATATATAACAAACAATTAAAAGTCATCTTAATCAGTTCAACAGCTATCATTGCTGCTTTTAAAATGTGCTTAGTAAAATGGCATCAATTAAAGTTTAATGTCTTATAAAAGATCATTCAAGTATTATAGTAGAATTAAGAGGAAATAGGTACTGCTTGGACCCTGGCCATATTTTTAGTTTCTCAACTGGAGAGATTTACAAGAGTATTCATTATTGCTTAGATTGTTTTCAATTCAGCCACGGGTTTATTAAAAGAGGTAGGGCGAAAGGGCCCAGCGTGGTTCAGAGTGCATTCAACCAGCTGCGTTTCAGTTTGCTAAATATTTCAGCTAGTTTTCAAAGACATCGCAGAAATGATACCTCACACTTTTGTTTTTCTACACACTTTTCCTTGTGTGTGTGTGTGTGTGTGTGTGTGTGTGTGTGTTGCTGGGGACTGAACCCAGGGCCTTGGCATGCGAGACAAGCACTCTACCAACTGAGCTACATCCCCAGTCCCCTCTTAATTTTAAACCCCCTCAGTACTTCCTAAGAAAAAGTAATCCACAGAAGTCATTTGCACTCAGCTCCCACAAATGGCATTTGAATGTTAGGGGTTGTTCCTAGTGGCCCATTTACCTTCTCTGATGGGCTCTGAAGGCTTTTATTCTTGGGAAATCCCATTCTGAAGAGAATCAATCAACTTGAATACTAAGACAGCAGAGGGAACTAGGCCATAGGAGAGAGACCCAAGAATACAAATGGGGAACAGCCCTGTCAGGGGTTCCAAGGCAATAAGAAATCTCTTTGATGGCCCAATAAACAGGACTGACTGACACAGTGATTCAGGTTGTTCACTAACCAATGGTATTTGGCCAAAAGGACAGATGGGGACTGAGATCTAGTCTATACCCCACTTTCCAAGCTCAGGTCCTACTTATGGTTTCATCCACACAGAGGAAAGGGACACCTTTTCCTAATTCTCCCAGAAGCATTATATGGCAGGCTGCTAATAAAGTCACTTGAGGAAAACCAGGCTAAGCCATTCATAAAAGGACAAATACTGTGTGATTCTACTCCTAAGGTTGCCAGGGGCTGAGGGAAGTGGAGAACAGGAGTCATTCTTTAATAAATACAGAATTTCAGTGAGAAGAAGAGAAACTTCTAGAGATGGATGGCGGTGATGTGAATGTACTTAGTGCTGTATAACCAAACACTTAAGATTGGTTAAATGGTTATTTTATGTTATTATATTTTGCTATAATAAAAAAGAAAGAAAGAAAGAAAGAGTCGACCGCTGCTAGGTCCTCCCCACCATGGACCCTTGGATACAGATTCTGCTCGTGGACAGGTTTTCCACCAGCACAGGCCACCAGTCTGGATCCCCACTGTGCCCACCAGACACCCAGCTACAGACCACCTGCTCAGGCCCCTCTCTGACACCTTTGGCCTCCAAAGGCTCAGAGGAGCCAGAGCTTCTCCCGAAGGTTCCTGGCCCATCTCACCTACACACCTGCTACCAAGCCCTCAGTCCACCCCAACCTCTGCTGGCTGCCTCCCTGCCCCAACCACGCCACACCAAGCCCTGGGAGAGAGAGGCCCACTCACCCAAGTCCACCTGCTGCCCAGAACAGCTCCTCACGCTCCACACACTTCAAGTTCAACTCAGGAAGAAGAAAAGTTTACTGCTCCTTTGACTCTGAATTTGTGGAAAAATTCCGTTTCAGCAGGGCCAAAGAAAGGGTTTGCTGTGAGAATTTACAACGTAAACAAGACTTGAGTGGGAAATGTTCAAGAGAAGAGAAGAAATGATTCTTAAAGGTTTTCGTTCAACAATACATTTTATGGAACGTTTATGGCCCATTACGAAGACATTAAAGAAAACACACCATTCCAGGATTAGGAAACTTGGTTCCTCCTCTGCCATTCAAATAGAGGCTGGTCCCACACAAACTGTAGCCACAGAATTGGACAGAGAATTTCCTAAGTCCTTCTGGCCACCATCAGACTATGAAATTTATATAGCATACTTTATATATTTCTATATACAAAAGTAGATGTGTTTGTGTGTGTGTGTGTGTGTGTGTGTGTAGTATCTGGTACATGTATGTAGTGTGTATATCTAGTACAGGTGGGTATGTGCTCAGTGTGTAGGTATGCACATATACATGGGTTAATATAGTGTGTATGTACATGTCTACACGTAGTGAGGTCTCCTCCTGAATAGAAAGACTCTATCATTTATTTCAAAATAGTTTTTCCACTTAAAAGTAGAACTAAATAGTGGTGATAGCTGTACAACACTGTGAATGTATTAAGTGCCACTGAACCACAAACTTTCAAATGGTTAAAATGACAAATTTTATGTTATGCATATTTTCCCACAATTTTTTTTAAAAAATGATAAAGATGTATTTCTTTTAAATTAGTAAGTATGTTCTCCAATTCTGAAGCTGTGGCTCAGTATAGGTTTCCAAGTTAGCAGGATTTGCACTACCCACCCAGATAACCTTCAAATAAAGTCTGAGAATTTCTGATTTCACCAGGCCGTGGACAAGTCCCAGGGGCTAGACGTTCTTTCTGGCCAATGAAAGGTAACAGCCTCACCATCTGCACACTAGGTAGGCCCCATTTCTGCCTACTGGTGACCTTCTCAGCAGAGAAAGTGACTGCTGATGCCTGTTCCCACAGGAGGACCACACTGAGCACACTCAGCTCACACTCATGCTTCATCACTGCAGAACTCATCACATGCACACTCGGGTCTTCTCACCTGGTCCAGATCTCCTTCCTTGTCCACAAAGCTTAAAGCTGCAGATTTTATCCCAACTATGCAATTTCGAAAGTAAATGCAATGCTTCGATGAACAAGGGGATCAAAAATTTCCTTACAAAGAAGAAAGGTGCTGCATTCTCTTAAGATGCTGCATTTGCTCTTTCTAGAACTAGGCCCTAAAGGGAAGAGATTGACAATGAAGAAGGAAGATGGAACAGCCACAGTGTTCAAATGCAACTTCCGGTACCAACACTTTGGGTTTAACTCCTGATTCTAACTCCACCTTCCAGCCTGGAGAGGGCTACCACCTGCCAGAACAATCCCAGGTGCTAATTATCTCAAGGGTAAATGGTTCTATTAGGTATGCAAGATTAATGACGGCCCATGAACACACTAGGGAGAGCTAACAAGAAAATGAAGGTGAGTTAGCTCTCTAAGATGCTCATGCAGGTAACTAGAGTAAGAGAAGGGTCACTGCCCCTGGCAAACAGTTGCTGAGCAAAGTCTCTGGAGACCATGACTTGGAACAGAGCCCTTGACCAACACAGGTGATCCAGGCAGAAACAGTAACAGAAAAGGAAAAACAAAACAAAACAAAAAAACTAAGAAATAAGGAACAGAGAGGCGCTAGAGTCTGGTGTGAAAAACAAACATGATCTGACTCATTAGCCTTCCCCTCTCTCAAAGGGTCACACTTCCCACTTTACAGTTACTGGCCCATACTGCTTCCCAAATTAAGCAACTCTTTCTCTGCTATGAACAGACGGAAGACACATAGGAATTCTATCTGGCTACTTTTAATAAAAATTTTTAAATATGTAAGGTGTGCAACACAATATTTTCATGTAGATATACAGAGTGAACTGATAGCCACAATCATGCTGATTAACACACCTTCTCTTTGCACAGTTTCCATTTTGCAAAAGTGTGGTGACAACACTTCGGACATACCCTTTTAGCAAATTTCAGGTATAAAATATAGTATTATTAACTACAGACCGGATGGTGAATATTAGGTTGCCAGAGCTTATTCATCCTAGTACAGGAGAGTATGTGCTCAGTGTGTGGGTATGTGCATATACATGGGTTAATATGGTGTGTATGTACATGTCTACACATATAATAGTGAGGTCTGCTCCTGAATAGAAAGACTCTGTCATTTATTTCAAAATAGTTTCTCCACTTAAAAGTGGAACTATACAATACAGTATTATTAACTTCAGACAGGGTGGTGTACATTAGGTCTCCAGAACTTATTCATCCTCCATAACTGAAACTTTGTATCACATGACCAACATGGCCCATTTCCCCCACCCAGCCCTGCCCCTGGAAACCACTCTTCTATTCTCTACATTTTTGTGGCTGATTATTTCAGATTCCACAGAAGTGACATCATGCAGTATTCTCCTGAGCCTGGCTTATTTCACTTAACATGATGCCGTCCAGGCTCATCCATATTGTTGCCAGGGATGGGGAAAGAGTGAGAGAGAGACTCACAATTTCTTATCCATTCATCTATTAATGGACACTTAGGTTGTTTCCACATCTTGGTTATCTAGGTATATAACCAAAAGAATGAAATCAATATCTCAAAGAGGTGTCTGCTCTCCCATGTTATGACAGCACAATTCATAATAGCCAAGATACGGCTACTGAATTTTTAACCAGTCTAACCAATATTTTCATGTTTGGACACCCACCAGGAACAACCACCACAGAACTGGTTGAAAACAGGAATTTGGGCTCTGCACCAAAACCCACTAAATAAGAATCTATAGGAGTGGAGCCTAAGAATCTATATTTTCATAAGTTCCTTATAGCCCGTCTACAGTCCAGGATTTGGGGACACCACTATGTCAACTCACCTGCTTTCATATGAAAAACAAAGCCAGTGCTATTAATACAAAACCTAAAAAAATCAAGGATTTCTCCTAAAAAGAAAAAGATGTTCACTTCTAATGCCCTAGCATTTGTTTACAGATCATTAAATGTGGACGGAAAGAAGGTTAGAGATCTAAGAAGATCAAGTGTTGAAAAATAAAACCAAAAGGACCAGGAATAAATTAATCTCCATTAAATTGGCCTCCATTATAAAATCATCACCTGCAACAAAAGAAAAATATAGTTCAATATAAGGACATCCCAAGGAATATATTACATAAAATGACTTCCCATTAATACTAGCTTTAACAATACATAATTAAGACAATAAATCTGCTGAAAGGAAAATATCATGTAGGTCAATCTTGTTCATTCGTATGTAACAGACTGGAGATTTGTAAAAATTTTAATGGGATTTACTTTCCTATCAGATGTCAAGAAAGGCCTGGCCCATAATATAAGATAGGAAAGATGATAGAAGATAGTTGAAACCCATAAGGACAGTTCTTAAATGTCTCAATCGCTTTAGAAATAACTATTTCTATAAAATTTTATGACACAATGCCAAATATTTTTAACTAGTCATTAAAACTATCCTAAGATTTTTCTATTGTAGACTTTGATTATCTAATTCAAATGACTGGACCATTTGAAAGCTTATGAAATCAATTTTCCATAGAATATAATTTGGGCTTCACTAATCCAAACTGGCCTCCTTCCTAATTAGGCTGAATTCATGAGATTTTATTACACTATACTGGCAAGTCAAATTTTTGAAACTTGGAACTTGGTGCTGTTCTGGATTCTCATATCACCCCTTCCCTCCATCAGCAGGGATGACCGGAGGTTACGAGTACGATAAATATTTAATAGATGGCAACACTGTCCCTTGCCCCCAGAAATAGAGACGCAGACACAAACATCCCTTCAGATCTATTTGTAACCTGCTTTCTGCCCTCTCTCTTGCCCATGGCAAATAGTGAATTTTCACAGTTCAAAGAGAAATGCCAATCGACTCACTCAAGCCAAAGGTAAACAGAAAGAAGTGAGAAGAAAGGAACAAAAAAACAGAAAGACAATGATTGTGGCAGCTCTGGGAGACTTGCCAAGAGATGGCCCCCTCTTCCAAATGTCCCTAACCCCCAGAACACTTGAAATCCAATGGTACAGTGGCGGTCCAGAGCTTCAGGAGAGACATCAGAGCTGATGCGGCCCAGAGCAGACTCTGCCTTTAGCTAGAAGCTGGGAGTCACGGCTCTGAAAACAAAGGAGTTTGTCCGTTTTGTTTTGTTTTCTGGTTTTAGTATTTTCACTGCACCTTTGTTTTAAAAGCCTGTTGGGAGTTCTGACATTTTTCTTCCATTTGTCAATCACTGGAGGAGAAATGAAGCCACTTTGTAAGAGCACTGGCATTCCCCCTTCTCAGCACCCAGGCACCGGAGCACAGGGACATCTGGCCCCCTGCTTGGCATGGTCTGACAGAGGACGTCAACAGCAGGACATCCTCACCATTCTTTGGAAGATGTCTTTGGAAGGAGGGTGAAACTGGGAAGAGAGCTTTAATTCCCACCACCACCATTCTCTCCAGCTGATCACAGGATGATGAAGAACCTGGACACGGGAACCAGAGAAATGCAGATTTCCATCCCAACTTCACCTCCTCCTCTATGTGACATTAGGTAGGTTAACTATCTTCTGTGACTCCATTTCTTCATCCCTAACATGCTGATAATTGCCAGGTGCAGTGGCATATGCCTGTAGTCCCAGCTATTCAGGATGTAGAGGCAGGAGAATCCCAAGTTCAAGGTCAGCCTGAACTCTGTCTCAAAAGAACATAAGATGGCCTGGTGGTGTAGCTTCATGGTAGAGCACTCGCCCAGCATGCTCGAGACCCTGAGTTTACTATCCAGTATGGCAAAAAATAAAAATAAATAAATAAAACTAAATGCTGACAATTATTTTTGCTGTAGTCACATGGCAGAAGGGGCTAGAACATGCCCAGAAAAGATGCTTTAGGGCAAGGATCCTGGTTGTTGCTTTCAAATCTCATAGAAGTGTCCAACAAGTAGCCTTTCAAAGTGCTTACCTTCTTCCTTTCTTCTCCACCCACTGCTGGTGAAGACAGTGTCAAATTACCCCTGACACAGGAACTTTCTGGGTGCTATTCTCTGCTTGGGGCCAACACAGGAAACTTCAAAGAGATCCAGATGGAGACCAGGCTGACTCTTGAGTGGAACACGCTGTAGACCACAGAATGAACAGGCCATCTTCTCCATGATAGTGACTGTCATCTCACCTACTGAAATCCAACCAGCAGTAGAAATACCATTGAGAGGAAAGGACTCGAAGATGACACTCAGATCCAAACTCAGAGAAACAGACTTAGAATTAAAAACTCTTCATTCCTTGGCCTCAGACTCCTCCGGTACACAGTCTTCAGTCATTTAAATGCAGTAGCATTCCCAGTTTATTCTTATTACCCCTCAAGATAGATACCCAGGCTGACAGTCAGCAAGTTGCCTCAATGAATTTCTCCTTTTCTATGCAATACCACAAATGTCTGTGAGCATCAGGTCGTGTTTCGGTTCCCCAACACTCATTTCGAGGATAAACTTCCAGATGGCTGCAGGGGACTCTCCGGCTCTACCTAGGTAGGCAGTGGAAAGGAGTGGCTGGGAGATGGCATTAATAATGATAAACATGAACACTGACAAAAAAATTGAATTTCTGTATCCCAGTGGGTCTGAAAAGCAGTTCTGGCTCCATTCCAATATTCCCCAAATTTCATATCTTTCACTGTATTTCACCCCAAGGAAGTTCAGCATTTCTACTCTAACAGATAATCTGTATTGCTTCTTCCTGATGCTCTGAAATCCCCAAACTAAATATGATCCTCTGCCAAGACACCAAATTTATCTTGACCTCCTTTTTCTGGGCAATGGGCTTGATCTTATGAAACACAAATAATAAAAAAAATTAAATGAATGAATTTTTGAAAAACTGAAAGCACATGGAGAAGGTCACAATCCAACTGGTATAAAATTGGGGACCACAGAGGTCGAATGACTTGCTCATTATTACACTGCATGGGAAAAGGCAAGAACCCAAATTTCCTGGCTCTAAATTCACTGTTTTTCTCCTATTACACCATGCCGCATCAAAATCCAAAACTTCCTGGCTGGATTTCTAATAGCTCAGCTAATAAGTACCGAGATCCTTGGCTAGCTTCACAAATCCAGCACCAGTGGCATAGTACTAGTGCACAAGGGACAATAATTTTATGATCAAAAAAGCAAAATCACACCTTGATTTTTTAAAAATCAGAATGCACATCTACTGCTGAATATGCGTACTTGGTCACGCACAATTCCATAAGGGTTGGGTTGGGGGGGCACTCTTAATATAAGGTGATTAACATGGGGTCCCAAGGACAAAGTTGAGGGGGATCCATGAATCTCGTGTTTCCCATCTTGATATGTTCCAGAGTGTTCCATGTTAGCTCATGTAAATTTTTACATTAACATTCATTTTTGTGAGACAAACAACCATGGTTTTCATTAGATTCTCAAATATTTCATCTTGAAATACTAGGAATCCCTAATCTAATACAATTATTTCCGCTGTCTGAGGTTATATCTTGTGAATTTCATAACACCCCTTACCACCACTCTCCTTAATGTGCTTAATGTGATATTAGAATTGATTTAGTAATATTTGGGTGTTTTTTTTTTAATCAACCAACCTCTGACCATAATGCTGCAGGCCCTGGCTAGCAACTACCAGCTAAGTATCAAGGTGGCCCTGGGTATTGCCACTGACTGTGGTTGACAGAATTCTTTTCAAAAGTGCATTCTTAATCATGAAACAGGCCCTAAACTTGACTCAATTTAAAAGAGAAGCTCCAAAGATGAAATTTTCATGATTTTCATTCTTCGCCTAAAATCCACTTTTTGAAATAGTGACTTTTAAAAAACTTTAAGGTCAGGCTGACTATATCGAGAATGGTAAGGTTCTGAAATATATAAACTATGGCTATTAAGCACTAAGATATAAGGGTCCTCTTTAGTAGAAACCTGGGTTACTGTATAGTTGAAACCTAACTATCCATCATAAACACCTTCAATACATTTGAAATCGCAGGGTGGACAGCTTCTCTCACACTGAGGGTCATTTATGAAGCGATCAAAGGCTGTAGTGGGAAAAAGAAGTATGAAGAGGGACAAGGCTTTATGGAATGAATAACTTTTCTCATTCTCAATATTTCTTATGTTCTTTTACAACAAATTGCTTGGCTCTTGAGAACAGACTCATAAAAGAAGTGAAATATATTTTCTATCCTGAATCTGAACTTTTTTTTTTAATATATAAAGTTGTAATGACCCTTTCCAAACAATATGAGCCAACACTTTTAAAATTTCCATTGTTTCAAAGATACAAATGACTCTGTGCATCTGTGTCTATCAACTGAAGGAAGAAGGAAAACACATGAAAGTCATTTGAAAGACATCTCCTAGGAGTTAGGCTGGCAAGCAGAAAAGCCCAGTCATCTCCCTACCTAGATAAGTGGAGTTTTCCAAATGACTAAGGGGATCAACCGTGGAGCAGGGCCAGGCATTTGAATGTTATAAAGGAGACTCGGTATTGGCCCCTAGAGAGCGAATCCACCCAGCAGTTCCTTTATGGCCAGCCGACCTCTCTAAGACACAGCCCTACCTTGAGTGGAAGGAAACCAAAACAGAACAATATCTTCAAGTGATTTACACACAGTTCAAACAGAATTTCTCCAGGCTCAGAAAATTTGAAGTTTATTCTCTCCATGCTATGCCAGTCCTTCCTTTTTTTGCAAATAGAACTTCGAGACAAGCAGCCATTTCCTAGTCACTCAAGATCAAAATCCCTTCTCCCTTAACCGCAAAACATTAGTGACAGTAACTGTACGTCATTTGGAATGTTTGGGGGATTCTTTCCCCCAATAAGAAACTTGACTGGACATATTTTGAAAAGTGTCTCCGCAGCCCTATTCAACACCCCTTCCATTGGTAGCAAACACTAGACGAGTGATTTGATCTAGCAATGAGTTCCTGAAACCAGTGTTTAGGAAAGCTGACAACAGCTCAATTGGGTGATTATCAATCACTCAGGATAATATTCTGGAAGAGAAAAGATACCACATAGAGCATTTTTCTCATGGAGAAAATAAGCTTTTGAAGTAGAGATGATCACCCACACCACCTAAGTCAAAATTCATACCTTCACAGAGGAGATGGTGTAACACAGTCTAGTCAGAAAGACCCTAGGACAAATCTTAACTTGGCCAATGGATCCTGGGCAATTTACTTTATCTGAAGCTCAGTTTCCCCACTTAGAGACTCGTAATGATGATGATAGTAATACCTAGCTCACGGTGTTGAAATAATTAAATGACATAATGCATGTAAAACACTGAACTCAGTGCCTAGCACACAGTAAGCACTCAAAAGATGTCAGTGTGGCTATTGTTATTACTAGGTTTTTAACGATCAAAATCAACAAATGGAAAGCAAGTTCCTAATTTTTCCTTCCTTGAAATTCTGTTCTTGTATACAAAAATTCCCTTATGTGTACCTGTGTTTCCTCCAACAAACAAAAAACTCTTTCCCCTGGGGGAGGCATTACAACTACACAGAACATTTTGAAAGTGCCCATTATCCCCTTTACTTTCTCAAGAATTGGATTGTTCTGAACTTTTGCATTCCCCACTACCCCCATCTTCCATGGTTGTTCCCAAGGGGTCAAATTAACTTACAACAAAATCAGCATTCCTATTCCCTAACTTGAAGAAGGAATCAGAATTCCCAGGCCAAAGGGGTCCCTTTGAGCAGCTCAGAGGCATCTCGAACCAACAGGCAAGAAAGAGCAGCCATTCATGGAACAAATAAATGATTTGCATTTCCAAGGATGTGGGGAAACATATTAGTTATAATTAGCAAACACACAGAGTCCCCGTGACAGCTTCACTTTACAAACCCTTGAATGTTTGACAAGAAAAGGTCATGTTTTGTAAAATCCTCAAAAGGTCATTCAATAACAAATCACATGAATGAAATCGCAAGGGTTCAGGGAGGTTAACAGAGACACCACTGGCAGTAAAGTGCATTTTCAAGGTAAACAAGGAAAGAGGGAGAGCGGCCTGGCCTCAGCTCTGGAAGGGGAGAAATACAAGCAATCTCTAATTTACCAAACACTATAATTTCAAGACATTTTCTCTGTACTTGGTGGTTTAACACTGAATGTTATTTCTTGTGTTCAGCACACTTGGGGGATTAGCAGATAACAGCCCAGCAACGTTTCAGCCGTTGTTCAAAAGGTCTGGGCTGATCTCAGGCGAGGCTTTCATTTTTATTTTTATTGTTTAATGCATCTCATGAGTTGGTCCTTGCTAAGACAAAAAGGTAGCCACATATGAGGCACATGCACACCTATAGATGAACCCCCAGCAGCATGTCCCACACCCCCCACAGACCCCAAATCTGGAAACTTGAGCCCAGAAGCCTTTTCTTCTGACACTTTGACCTGCTCATGACCTCTTCCTTCCCAGGTCTATTTTCTTCTTCAACAAGAGCCAGCAGCACATCTCTCACAGTCAGGAACAACAAAGGCTTGTTTATATAGGGTAATTTAGCGACAGGATCAGCAGCCAGAAAAGGATGATGTATCTGGTCCACAGGTCAAAAGCACAATTCAGACGTGCAGGGCCGACAGGTTTAAGGGAGGGCTCCCTAGGGGACAAGGCCAATGAGCAGACTGCCTTTCAGAAACTAGGACCAGTGCAAGGAAGCGTCCTCTAAACTGTCTCAGACTCAGGCACACCCTTCACAGACGCAGGGTATTAAGACTAAGAACTCTGTGAAAGAAGGTGCTGGAGCCTGAGATCAAGGAGAGAGGGAGCACAAAGCCCACACCTCCCAGAGGGCAGAGTCAGCCCCTGGAAAAGAGGAAGAACTCACAACTTAGCAGCGGAAAACCTAGGGCCTGACTTGCTTTGTGACTTTGTGACCTATCTAGGCCTTGGTTTTCCCATTTGTAAAATGGGCTTATACTCAATCTTGCTTACTTTTGCAAGAAAGAAAAAGAAAAAAAAAAGAAGAAGATGATAGCGCCAGGAAAAGCAGCATGTTTTTTCATACCAGGAAGGGCTTGGGGGGAAGCAGTCCTGACGGATCACCATTCACATCCACGTCTGACTCCAGCCTCAGACTCTCCTGGAGAAACCACTAAGGCAGCGACATGTGGCTCTTTGAATTTTAGTGATTTATGGTTCATTGAAATTTAAAATTCATTCCCTCAGTCATAGTAGTCCAGTGCTCAATGGCTACCCAGGGCTAATCACTCCCCTACTGGACAATGGAGATGCAGAACATTCCCATCCTCACAGAACCTTCGTCCCACCAGGCAGCATAGCTGAGCGCTACCTGCTCCAGGTGAAGGACAAGCCTGCTCAGCTTTCATCCTCTCTGTGGCATCCCGCTCCACCCCAGGTTCTTGCATTCTATACCCACCCTAGAGGACCATCTCCATCTACAGCCCCTGACAGATGGTTCTGAACACGTCCCTCTCACCTTTACAATTACCTGCCGACCATAAAACCCTACCAGGTTGGCGACTGTTTGATGAGAATGACGGTCAGAACCAGGACACCTCACTTTGTCTTTCTTGCCAACTATTTTAGCTTATTTGCCACGAGTACAGGGTATAATTAATATCACACAGGAGCCAGCATTGTCATTTTTCAAATCATTTCCCTGGAAATGTTCTACACCTCTTAATGGCCCTGCTAATGCTGTAGCTGTCATGTTTTGGACAGCTGCACTTTTACAAGACAAACTCTGTAGCGCCAGGAGACTCTCTGCAGACTTTTCAGCTCAGAGGCTCAGAGGCCGTGCACGCCAGCCGGTAATGGCTAGATGGAAATCTTTGATTAATTTTTTTACCTCTTGGTGCTGAGTGTTCCTCAAGTGTCACCTTCCCGGCTTCCATCCCCAGCCACCTCTCCCCTTCTTGCCCTCTTCCTCCCTTCACCTACCTCCTCTCTTCTATGCTGCCTGATGGACAGGGGATGAGTGAAATAGGTCCAAAGCATATAACTGATTAAAGCCAGGACACTCCATCCAGAGGTGACAAGGCTTACGCATCTGGATAAAAGCCAGGCCCCTTTGCTAAATGCCACACACTGAGAAAGTGTGGCCCTTCATGCCTATGATTTTATCTTTCAGGAATAAGCTTTTTTCCTCCATGACAACCTCTTAGCAAAAGGTTCAAATTTCTCTAGGTCCTGGGTATGTGTGAGGAAGAGGGGGAAGGAGGAGGACCAGGAAAGGAGTTATATTTGAAGATCTCCCAGGAGCCACACAGAAGGCAAACGAGGGTAATCTGAACCACACCAAATATTTATTAAGGGAAAAGGAATGAAGATGCTTTCAAACAAGAAGGAGACACTCGCCAGATCATATTAGGTAGTAACAGGGCATTTTGTTGGTGCTTTTTGCAGGTTAAATTTTTTTCTTTCAATAAATGATTTGAAATAGGGGGAAATGTTGGGTTGAATGTTATTGCCAGAGACTATGTCATCCTGCACTGTCCAGGAAAGCCTTCTCTGCTGAGGCCTTAGGTCTTAAAAGGCAGCCAAAGCCAGTCTGGGGACATGGCTCTTTTTTGTAGGCTAAACAGCAGTGTCAACTCTCTGCTCCTTTAATACCGTGTTTATTAGTGATCCATAGCCCAGGGAGAGACGAGCTCACAACTTCCTTTCACGCTGCGTCTGCAAAATGCTACAGAAAGTTGGACTCATCAGTGAAGCAGCAGGTCCCTTGGTTGAAACCAGCCAGGCCAGAAAAGTGACATGAACAGGATGCTGCTAAACATGCACAATTCGAAAATACACACTGTATTCTCTTCTGCATGATTTGCTGCCATTTAAAAGACAATAAACAGCAACTTTAGATTGCTAACAACGTGTCATTTAAGGTTTGCTGTTGCTCAACATCAAGAAAAATCAATGCTGGCTCTACGGGGGCAGCAAACCCCGAGAACGGAGCTCCATTTCAGGTCTGTTTGAACTCATTTCCTTTCTCCATGGTTGCCCCCTTGTACTCCCCCTCAGGCGTCCCCTCGCAGCAGGCTGACAGCTTGACACATTGACAGCTCGCACTGAATGACAACTGATTTGTACAAATTTCAAGCCTTATAAATCTACCTGTCACAACAACAACATAAAAGCGCCCAGGCCCAGCAGGTAATTCAGAAAAAGCTTCCCTTGACGGCACTTTCTGAAAAGCAATGGCGTGCCTCCTGCCAAAAATTCCAACTATCATCCTTGTATAACTTTGAATAAAAATTCAGGGCCCATTTTCTTGCCAACAGGCTACCAATCGTCTTATTTAAAGATTAAAAAGAGCGAGCGGCAAAGAGGGGGGAAAAACATCCACACAATTTCATTTTCTACTGATATGAAAGTCACACCACCCGCTATGCCAGGATTACTACACCGTTTTTCTCTCCAGTGCTCAGAAGGAGTAAATGATGGAGGCTTTTTACGGTATTTAAACAATATCCCAGATTGCAGGGACTGAGCCTCCCAGCACCCTCCCTGCTCACCTGGGGCCAGTCCTGCTGCCAGGACAAGGTGTTAGACCTGGTAGGGGGCTCAGGTGAGGTTCCAAGCTGTTGGCCACTGTTTTAACTACCCCAAGATTCCTCCCAAACAAAAGCCCTCATGTCTCCTTAGATCCATTCATCCCACCCATTTTCTTAATATCATGGAACTTCAAATCATATTATCTCATCACCACATCTTTAATATGCAAGAAAACTGGAGTTGAGAATTCAGCCTTCATCTTTAGGTGTGGTTTTACAACCAGGTAGAACGCTGAAGAAAAAAAAATTGAGCAAAATAAGAACAAATGACTCAAAGAAATTAAGGCACAAAAGTATTTAAACAGGAATAAGAAGTTTATGAAAAACCTCTCAACTTCTACTAGTCAAGCCCTTCCAGTTCCACTTTGTGTGAAAAGTAGTTGGCACAATTTCTCATGCATTACATTGCTCACGTAAAATCTCTCAGCACAACTGGTAGGCAGAAAAATCGACTTGGTTTTGCCTTTGAGGGTTTCACGTAAGCACATGTTAAAGGTGGATACAGGTAAGGTGAGTCCTAGGGAGAAGGTGTGGACTATGGCTGAGAGCAAAGTAAGTGACCCTCCCCCAGCAGGCAGAACTCAGAAGCAACAGGGGTGCCAGCAAAGTCACAGTGCAAGTCACCTCCATCTTCAGTAGAGGCAGACAAATCAAACAGTGTTGAGCACAGATGAAGGGAACAGGTATTTTGATTTCAAATTCCAGCTTTTGCACCTAAGAGTTGTGTTCACTTTGGGTGAGTTATATTTACACTCTCTCTGTACTTCAGTTTCACCACCTGCAAAGTAGGGATCATGATCATACCAACCTCAGAGAGTGGGAGGACTAAACACCTGTGAAGAGTTCGCAGTAAACAATATCTTTTCAGTTATTCATTCATATAGACACAAATGCACACAAAAAGTTTTATGTGCTATAAGGAAAAAAAGACAAATTATTATATCATCCTATTATTAATATTAACCCTCTTTCAGATTCCAGAAATATAGTCATCCCTTGAATATCCACAGGGATTGGTGTCAGAACTCACCTGAAGATACAAAACTCCACGGAGGCTCAAGTCCCTTTTATAAAATGGTGCAGCATTTGCATATGACCTACTCACATCCTTCCCACCATCTCTAAATTACCTGTAATACCTAATACAATGTAATGCTGTGCACATAGTTGTTATGCTGTTTTGTTTAGGGAATAATGACAAGGAAAAAAGGGTGTACATGTTCAGTGCAAATGCAATTTTTTTCAAATATTCTCAACCCACCATTGAAAGATCTATAAGATGTGGAATGCGTGGATACAAAGACTCTCTAATTACTTTTCTCCCATGCGGTTCAAGTTTCCAGTGTAAAAACAAGGTGGGGGGATAGAAGGGAATAAGCCCTGAAAGTGTTGTGACCTATTTGGTTGAAATGTACAGATTAGAGATCTTTGTGGCTGGACTGTATTTCTTTCCTACTCTATGGTTGAAATGAATTTCTCTATCTACTCTTTCTACTTGCTTCTTTTTGAATTCATGACTAATGAAGCCATCCAGGGTGTGTTGGAAAAATATCTATTAATTTACAAATACATAATTTTCATTGTCTTAATACCATTTATCACTTAGAAATATTATGAATGTGTGAATTACAAAGTAAGAAAAATAATCTGTACACATAATATACACACTAATATGAGAATAGACATTAAATATTATGTAAAGAAAAGAGAATACTTTGGCCCAAAACATAGCTAATGCCAGTATTAGTTGGCTAATCTGAAATTTAAATCAGAGAATAAAAGATGTCATGTCCACTGTCAACATTAGCTGGACCCTAAAATATAACCAGGAGTAGAATTATCCCAATTATCTGAACTGATCCAAACATGTAGTATTCTTGTTATTAATCTTCTTGATTTGGTTAATGTCAAGACTGATATGAACCAGTTGAATTTCTGCTTCTGAAAAGGAATGGAAACCAGCAAATCTATTATTTTACAACTATTTGTATGACAAAGAACATGTGTTTTGATGATGGGCCATTAGCAGTAAAACTGGGTTCAAATTTCACAAACACTTTTGAATTTCAAAAGATTTGTGTTTTGTACTAAGAAGTCAAAAATCAAAATTTTCATATAAAAAATAATTGATAAGGCATAAACCCAAAACAACTGCACAGTAAATCCTTGTAGAATGATATGGAGGGAAAACAAGCAACTACTTATGGAATTGATGAGAATAATATTTTACATTAACTAAAGCAGACTTCTTTTTTAACTTTCATCAGTAAAAGGTGAACATGGGAGCAGATGAGGAATGGACAGAAAAAAACAAGGGTCTTGGATAAATTTCATGTTTGAGCCAATATCCACCCAGGGTAAGTAAATGAGATTTTTTTTGTTGTTAACCATTCAATTTTCAACAGTATTTTTTTGGCTTAACAAAATGATAACTAATATTTTTGCTAGCAAATGTCTTTTGGACATCAATCACCAAGATTTAACAAATGCTGTCTCACATATGCTGGGGTCCCCCTTCTGTGACCAGTGAAATAACAAATCATTCAGTGGAGAACTTCAGGGCTGACAAAGGCATTATCAAGTATAGCACTGGTCAGCAAAGAATCACACGGGCCCAGGGACAGTACTCAAAAAATAATAATAATAATAAGCAGGAAATTTCTACCTGCAGAACATATGCTGTCTTGTCAGTATTTTATATTTGTTAGTATGTTTTAACCATTTGTTTCCTAGAAGAAAAAGCAATGTTTTCAAATATGTTGGTCTTTGGTGCCTATGAAGTTCTTTTTCTACCCCAAGAGGCCTCTTACAAGGCTGCTTTTTTCTCCATTTCAGTAAGGACCCAACTGGGACCTCAGAATGCTATCCATCTTTAGCCATCAGTCCAGGAAAGCCAAGAGGCTTCAAGACACAAAGGTATTTCCTTGTAGCCTAGGAAAAAGCCCCAACTGCTACTCACTGAGAAAACTGCTAGACCTCTAGAATTGCTGCCTGCCCTCTGCCCTAGCACAGCGTTCAGGACCCTCCCCACTTCCCTCCCAGCTGCCCATCAACAGGTGTGCCCATTACAACCTGAGGCATTATCAGTCCTCCAACCAATACCTTGAGAAGAGTGGCTGGGTTTCTACCACTGGTGGGTCTCTGTCCACAATTGCCAGGACAAAAGGACCCACTCGATGCAATCTTTCCCATAGAACACCTGGTCAAAAGACATTTTCCTACCATCTGAAGTCATGTGAAAAGCCCATACCATAAGTCACCAGGGAAGGCTGAGGATCACCTCCTCCCATGGTCTCCTCACCTCCATTTACAAGCAAAGCCATCTGAGGCCATAAACCACTTAATTAGGTGCTACCTTCCCAGGTTAAAGGCCACCAAGAGTCCAGGCTTGGCTTGTTTGGCGCCCCCCAGGGGCAAGACAAGAGAGCTGTCCAGGAAATAAGGGAGAGAGGATTCACACAGCCTCTGGCTTGAACTTCCATGGAATCAGTAAATTTTTACCACTTAGGATAAGCCATGTTATTTGTAACTGTCAGAGGAAGGAAAATCTGTAATTGTTAAGGGGGATGAAGCCTGTGCAAATTCTTTCCTGTGCAAAGTGAACAGTCAATCACTTTTATAAGGACAGCAACAACTGAAACTATCCATTCGTATACTTTCCTTTAGTCAACAATATTACCTTTAGTAATCTGGGGAATGTGCATCCATAAATTACAGAAAGTGTTATTGCATTGCTGAATAAACAGCAACATTTCCATCAGCAGCAGCGGTGGCAGCCCCACAAAGGTATAACAAACAGACTCAATCATTTTCTTGTCAAGCTTTGCAATGACTGCAGAGTTTACTGCTGGAGATAATGTTGCTTTCCTCAGCATTGTGTGCCAAACTGCAAACTGCTTATTAAAACAAAACCTCTTTTTCAGAGCAGCATGAGTTGGATAATCACTTATTGCACTCAAGAAAAAACAGGTTTGGTGCCCAGAGGAGGTTAACAATCAGGCATATGTGTTAACATTTGGTTGGTAAAGACTGGTTAAAAAATAAATTATCCCACGTCAGGGTGGGAAAGGGAAGGAGGTGACTTATTAAACATGGCTGCCCCCAGGTTGACTATTTTCCTTATGACATCATTCAGTTTTTCTGACAATGTGTTCCATGGCACTGACCTAGTATGCCTGAAGCTTTGGCAAGGTGGTTCAGAAAGAGGAGGAGGAGGGATGGAGAAGATTATGGAAGGAAACCAGAAGTGAAATGAAGCCTGTTACTCTCCAGATGAAGAAATCTCTGGGAAAGAAAATAAAAAAACCTACATTCCAGGGGTTGGAGAGAAGATTGAAGAAAAAAGTACAGAGGGAAGCGAATAAACTTTAAGAACTAGGCATTTGTGACTAAACTATTTCTGAAGACAGCACCTATTATTACTCTTCGAAGAAATCGCTTGACATAACTAAGCCAGCAATAGCACTGAAAAACCATCCTCAATTTTCTTCGCTTAAAATAGATTGACAGCCATTTTAGTGAGCCCGAGGAACAGGTAAGCCGAGATGGAGCCTGGGAGGCCCCCCGTGTCAGAAGCACAGCAACCAAAGGAAAACCATTATTCCTGACTACAGAGGAGCTGCCCCAATACTTTTTCATGTTTTTTTTTCCTTTTCATACCCATTACAGATGAATTAATATCAAAGTAGGCAGACCCTCTTCCCTCAGCCCCCGCCTCCACTGTCGCAGCAGTTGGTGGCCTTGCGGTCCCAGATACCGACTATGCACAGGAAAGCCTATACTTTGGATGTCCCTATCAGGACAGGAAATGAGACTTTGAAGGCTTTATTATAACTTTGGGCAGCATATGAGGTCTAACTCCTATCACTGCTCTAAAATGAGAATAAGTAGAAAACAAAGAACAGCACCACAGTGTCGTGTGGAAAGGCAGCTGTCATCTGCACCACCCAGCTTCAGCCACAGCGGGGCCCAGAGGGCAAATGCCCAGTAGCATCCTGCTGTCCCAGGCTCCAGCCGCTCCTCCTCCCTGCTCTAAACCTGCAGAACCAAGGACCCTCCCAACTCTGCTCACTTTGCCACCTCAGGGCCTCAAGCCATGCCATGCCCCCTGCCTAGATTGCTTCTCCTCCCTTCGCCTGGTTGATCGTTCACACATTAGTCACTTTTTCAGAGAAAGGTCCTGCCTGACTACACCATCGAAACTCCACCCCATCTGCTTGTTTTGCCCTTCTTCTTACTTCAGATGATTACATCACCTGAGATTATATGGTTCATGGGTTTACTGTCTCCTCCCCTAGAAGGTGGATTTCATGAGGGCAAAGATTCTGTCTTAGAAGCAACATCTCCAGCACCTAGCAAGTATTAAATGGATTACTGAATATTCATTCCACAGCATGTATAACTAGAACAAATTGTAAAAAGTAAGTTACTCAATATATATATATATATATATATATATATATATATATATTTTTTTTTTTTTTTTCATTCCACAGTTCCAGAGAAAATACCCTGGTAAACATAAATCAGAGGACTGTCAGACCCAAATGGTGGTTTCTGAGTGTGAACTAAGAGTCTTGATTATGGAAGGACTGTGGGGAATCTCAAAAGACGGGACCTGCTCATTCTTGTATCTCTAAGAATTTACAGGACTTAATTAACTGCTTTTATATTAGGGGTGGTACAAGCCATAGAGGACTTTTGTTCTGTTTGTATAAATTTCAAAAATTAAGAAGCTGCCCATGACCTAAATAAAAGAACTTCAGTAAGGAGTTAGAAAACCTGGACTTCATACCCTCCTCTCCTGCTATATATAACTGAGAGCACATTTGCACACCTGAGGAAAGGAAGGCTCACCTTCTTGGATGTTCTTGGATGCTATTTTTAATATCCAATTACTGGTACAAAGAAATATAAATTGAAAATAGTGAATCTACAACATCCATGTTCTCCCCCAGATTTATCAAAGCTTAAGATGTTGAATCATATTTATACTAGACTTTTTAAAAAAAATTACTATAGAAAGAACAGTGGTGCACACCTGTGCAGTGTGCACACCTGTGATCCCAGTGATCAAGAAACTGAGGCAGGAGGACTGCAAGGTCAAGACCCTATTTCAAAATGAACAAGGACTGGGGATGTTGCTCAATGGTAAAGCACCCCCAGATTCAATCCCCAGTCCAATTTTTTAAAAAGTGACTGCTTATCCATGTTATTATGAGGATTAGGTATATCTGGTCTTCAAAATATTTGTCACAATTAAATGCCACTTGTTACAATAGCTACCAGCCTCTAAAGGCATTTGCCATAAATTTTCACCTTTATTCTCCTGCCAGCATTTTAAGTCTCTGCTCCTCTTCCACATCCCTCACCATGATTTCTTTTCAGTTATTTCTCCTGATCTCGTGCCTGATTCCCCAACTGCTTTCAAAGTTGGGTAAGACGATGTCATATGCCAAAATAAATTCCAAATAAGAAAACATTTTTTTAAAGGAGGCCATAAAAATACTAGGAGAAAATCAGGGAGTAGAGAAATCCTTTCTACCATAATGGAAAAAAAAAACTAAAAGTCATGAAGTGGAAGACAATAAATTCAATTGCATAAAAATCAGCATGACGTAGAGCAAAAACTCTGTATGACAACACAAAAAACACAGCAAACAAAAACTCACCAGAAGACAAATTCAGTGGGGGAAAAAGTACAAATTTATCACAGAAAGAGCATTAGTTACATACAGAGTACACACATGCACATAAAAATCACACACATGAAAAAACACATACACAAAGAGCTCTAAAACAATCAATAACAAGACAAAAACCTGATGGAAAAATGGACAAAGGACAAATCATGCAGTTCACCGAGAGGGAAATGCCTATTAAATGCATAATGGGATGCTTAACCTCATTCATAATAAGAGAAATGCAAATTAAAATACTAAGAAACCCTTTTTTATCTACCATATTGGCATAAATCCAAAAGTTTAATAACATACGCTATAGGTGCGGCTGTGGGAAAACAGGCATGCTCCTAACATTGCTGGTGAGAGTATAAATTACTTCAGCTCCTGAGGAACACAATTTGGCAATGGCTATCAAAATTACAAATGCAAATATCCTTTGACCCAGTAAGACTATTTCTGGGAATTTATCCTACAGATATACTTGCATCCAAAAAAGACAGTTTAAGATCATTCATTGCAGCTCTGTAATACTGAAAGGAAGAAAACAAGCACCAAGTCCATCAATGGAGATAAATATACAAATTATGAAGTATCCATGCAATGGAACACTATGCTCCCATAAAAAATTAATGAGAATGTGCTCTATGTACTGAAATGGAAAGGCATTTTCTTACTTGACAAAAGCAAAAGACAAGAATACAAAAAGAATGCTCCCTTTTATATAAACAGAAAATATGGATGCCTATTAAATATATTATATTATAGGCTATCATTTTATAGGTTCAATCACTTAATTTTACTTCAACATACAATATACATTTAATTTTATATATTTGTATATATTTAATTTTAACATTTTAAAGATTTGCTTAACTGTTTATATTTACTTTTAATAAAAGTAAATATAAATGTATATATATTAATATATATCAGTTTTCAAATCATATAGGCATATTACCTACCAAATCCTGAAATTGATTAAAAACAATAATAAATCTCCACTCAGAATGCTTTTAAAAATAAGGAGGAACTTGGGAATAAAATTTACTTGTTTTCTTTTATGTATATATGAAGATATAACAACAAATTCCACTATTGTGTATAATTACAAAGCACAACAAAAGTTCAAATATAAGTACACACACACACACACACAGAGAGAGAGAGAGAGAGAGAGAGAGAGAGAGAGAGCGAGCCAGCGCTGGTCAGATCCATGTGCCCTAAATAGGAAAAGAAGGTCCTGCCTGCTGAATGGGAAGGGACTCACATGGACCCAGCAGGAACATAGAGGAGTGGGAAGCTTCCATCTATTTTCAGCCCCACAGCAAATCACCTACAACATGCAAAATTCAGGGCACTTTTGACAAAAGCAAAAAGCCCCTGATGGTCTGTTTCCTTTCTTTGGCCATTACTGCACTTGCTGGCTGTCCTCTATCTGACCATCTTTTCTCCAGCCTTCTCAGTGATGTCTTCCCAACACCTGCACTCTTTTCTACCTGGAGACAAATCCTTTCTCACTTCACACCTCTGATCCCCCGCAGGTCATTCTTAACCCCATTCAATCTTCCTTCTCTCAGATCTTGCTGGGTTCACAGCAGGTGGCCGGAGCAGCAACCTAGTGCTACCTTGAGATTATCAGTGAACAAAAGAAAAAGATCAAAGGGAAACAGTGTCTATCTAGTTTCCCTAAGAAAACATAAGCAAGAATCCATTATCCATTTCTCTTTAGCTAGTATTCAGTTGTGTAAAAAAAGAGACCCTGGGGGCAAGATTTTCAGAATTATACCAGAAACATCCATTGCACACTGCTTCTTCAAAGGTCCCCTGCTCTGCCCATTGCCTGACGAAGTGAGCCTGAAGAGACACACGGGAACCAATTAGTCATGTTCCCTAATTTGGCTCATTGAACTAGGGCGCTTAAGTGGAAGTATGACTATCCACAAGGACCAGCAATCGCTCATGTTAGATTGGAACCACTCACCTTTCCAGCCTGTCACAATATCTTTGGATTCCAATTGTCATTCAAAGTTAACAATTCTAGATCAAAATTCCCTGATTGAAGTTATCCAAAGACTGGACCAGCAGATCAAACGTTTTAGCTATGGCAAACCTCATGGAATTCTGGACAGAGGACTGCAACAACCATTAGAGATCCTAAAGAAATTCTACATAATCTATTTTATATACCTTCTTATATACTTTTTCTTAAAATTTTTAAGTGTACATGTAAAAAGGTTAGTAGAATGTTAAATGTATGCATTCAAAGAACATGGAGCTACTGTGGTGTATATTTAGAAAGAACAAATTAAAAAAACAGAAAAAGAAAACAATATGGAGAAATTGGAGCCCTTGGTAGAAATGCAATATTATGCGGCTGCTATGAAAAGAAGGATGGAGGGTCTTCAGAAAATTAAAAATAGAACTACTTTATGATCCAGCAGTCCTAATTCTGGGTATTTATCAAAAAAATAGCATACTGAAGTGATATTAGCTGTCTTGTATTTAATGCAACACTATTCACAATAGTCAAGATGTGTAAACTAAATGTACATCAATAGATGAATGGATAAAGACATTTTGATATATATATATGTATGCATATATATGTGTATGTGTACATATATATAAAATACATATCACTTATGATACATATTATATATGTGTATATATACATATATACATATATATAACACATATAATACATAATATGGAATAATATTAATCTTTTTTAAAAAGGAGGAAATTTTGCAATTCAGCAAGGATTAACTTTAAGGACAACATGCTAAGTCAAACAGGACAACCATAGAAAGACAATAAATACTATATGATTCTACTTATATGTGGCATCTAAAATAGTCAAGATCATAGGATCAAAAAGAGGAGTGGGGGTTGCCATGAGTTGGGTAAGAAGAGAAAATGGAGTGTTACTAACCAATAGGCATGAAGTTGCTGTTGAGCAAGATGAATAATCTCAACAGATCTGTCATATAACATTGTACCTCTAGCCAATAATAATGTATTATACCCCTAAAATTTTGATAAGAGGGTAGATCTCATAATAATGTTTTTATCATAATAAAATAAAATTTTAAAAATAAACAAACAAATTCTGGCAAGTATTGACACATCTGTCTTACTCTGTTGGCAAAAATATAAATTGGCACAACCACTCTGGAATACTGTTGGGAAGTATCTGCTAACACTGAGGACAAGCATAGCTCATGGGCTATAGTCCACCTCTAGGCATGTTCCCAAGAGAAATGGGTATCTATGTTCACCAAAAGACAGATAAGGACTTCCATAAGCCACACTATTCACCATAGCCCCAAACTGGAAACAATCTAAACAACCATAAATACTAAAAGTTTTTTCAAATTTATATCCATAGCATGGAATAACATACAGCAATGAGAATAAGCACATCACTGTTACTTCAATATGGGCAAATTTCACAGGAATAATGTTGAGCAAATGAAGTCTATGTTCAACAACATACTATTTGATTCCATTTACCTAAAGTTCTAAAAGAGGCAAAATTAATCTCTGCTGCCAAAGGAAGACAACAGTCAGTTACCCTCAGGGAAAGGAGACAAGTGGTAACTGTAACAAGCACCAGGTGAATTTCTGGTTATGACTGCCAGCAATATTCTCTCTCCTAACCTGATGCTGACTGCATGAGTATGTTCATTATGTGATAAGTAATCAAGCTGCACGCTTAGGATTGTGCACATTTTTATGTAAGTTATGTATCAACAAAAATGTTTATTTTAAAATATGTAGGAAAAAAATGCCTGTAATTAGTCTTCAAAGCATCAAGAACATGAACTGTTGCCCCAAAGTTAGAGGGACCTTTAATTCCTATCATTAGCTACTGACATGTCCAAATGATTCTTGGGCTACTTGTTAATAATGGAATCAAAAGGCACTAATCTCATTATCGCCTGTCAGCAGGGACTGTCAGAATGCTGTTGGCCATTAGTCACCTGCTGCTGCAATCAGCCAGTGATTTGCAAGGCACCCAAAAATGAGACACAAAATACTGGCAGTTTTCTTTTTCTCTTGTTCTACTCACCTTTTGCCAACCTCATGCTAGATCCTTCACGACGGAGACCACACGTTACCTTCTCCAAGAAGCCACCCTGGCTCTCTTTCACCCTATACAACTTCCATTCTCTGAATAACTCATGTATTTACTCACTCACTCATCCACACATCCACAGAAACATTTGTTGAGCACCCCACATGGGCCAGGCTGGGTGCTCAAGGTACAAAATTAAGTATAAGTAAAATTAAATACAGGCACCTGAAGGTGCTCACAGTATTGCATGGAAAACAGACACAAAAAACAGGATTAGAATGATAGTAGATAGGTATGTGAACAGCGGTAGGAACATAGGAGAGAAACATACAAGCCGGTTTCTTGAGGGGAAGGGGGTCAGAGGTGACAATAAAAAATAAGGAAATAATTCCTGCAGGAGGAACTATAGCTTGGATCTTGAATGTTCCCCCAAAGGTCCTGTTAAAGGCTGGTCCCCAGGGTGGAAGATAGTGAAATCTTTAACAGATGGGGCCTAGTCTTGAATATTGTGGCACCCTGGTCCCTTTCTCTTTTTCTTTGCTCCCTGGCTCATGATGTAAGCAGTTTTGTTCCACCACATGCTCTTGCCATGACATGTGGTGCCTCCGCACATGCCCAAGACAACGGGGCCAACTGTTCATGCACTGGAAGCTCCAAAACTATAACCCAAAGTCAGCATTTTTCTCTTTATAAGTTAATTATCTTCAGTATGTTGTTAAAGTGACAGAAAGCTGACTAATATAGGAGTGTAACTATAAAATATGCCCCAAAGGATGACAAGTTGCCCTGTCTGGTGAAGATGAGGGCTGCATTCAGCCGAGAGAACCTCATGAGTCAAAGCACAGAAGCCATGGAAGGCCCATGACGGGAATGTGGAAGCCAACATGTGGTGGGGGCCCAGACAGCTCCGTATCATCAGAGAGTGAAATCTGAGTGAAGGCAGAGAACTTCATGGTCCTTGAGAACCGCATGAAGGATGTGAGAGGAAGGACAGTCCCTGGGTGTGCTGAGCAGAATGGCTTGAGTCTGTCATCAAGGAACTGTGTGGGAAATGGAATTGGAGAAGGAAAAAGGCAGGGAAATGTCAGCAGTAGGCCTGCTGAGACAGGGGAACAGACAGAACTGGAGCACTTAAAGTAGGGCTGGAGAGGAGAAAATCCCAAGAAATATTTAGGTGGTAAAATCAGAAGGACTTAGTGACTGAGTAGATGTAGTAGGAGAATGAGGAGGGAGAAAGGGGTAAGAACAGACAGATGGAATAATGTGAGAAGAGAAGTCTGACGATGGAGAGGAGAAAGGGGGGTGAGGTCAGCCTTGGAGGTATTAAATATGAAGTGCCTACCGGGAGTTGAGGAGACATCCAGCAGAAGAAGTGAATGCCTAGTCTGGATGCTCAAAAAAAGCCCTGGTTGCAGGTAGACATGTTAAGGTCTGTAAACAAGTCAGGATGGCACCTGGTATTTTGCCAGAGAAATGTTAGAGTCTGTAAACAAGTCTGCATGGTGCCTGGCAAAATGCCAGAGGGAGTGGTTTGTGAAGTAACAAAAGCAAGCCATTAAGTGTGGAGATTCCTTATTGGTTGACTGCTGTATCTATTTTATGCTAATTAGATAAGCTGTGTAAAATGTATAAATATCGCTCAGATCCTACAATAAACAGCTTCCACTCCTGCTGTATCAACGTACACAAGTCATTCGTCACCCCCCGGATATTTTGCCCAGCCAGCCAGGCTGCGGCATAGACATGGACTGGTCAGTGCATTCTAATAATTGAAACTCCATAGTGTATGAGATCCCAGAGTGCAGGAACAGATAGCAAGCCAAGAATTCCAGGTAACACCAATGCTGAGGAAAGAGTGGAGGAAGAAGGCCTGAGGAAGAGGACAGATCGGCAATGAATGGAATGGTACTCAGCGAACCAGTAGAGTGTGCTGCCCGGGCGGCAGAGTTTTAAAAGAGGAGTGACTGATAAAATGGTCCCAAATATAGAGGCCAGAGATGGAGGAAGGTTAGAAAGGAAATCATTTCACTGGATTTGGCAATAAGGAAGTCACTGATGCCATTAGTGAGAGATTTCAGACTTCAGTTCCAAGAACACATCAGACTACACTGATATAAATCTATCGCAACCCTCTTAAAGAAAATACAGATAAAACACAACCCTCACCTAAAATTTTTATACAGAGAAGAGCTTGAAAAAGAGAGAAGGAGAAATTTTCAAGTGAGATAAAAACGACTAAACCCAAAGCTTACACCAGAGCAGAGAAGTCCATATTGGATCTGGCTATAACCCTGGGATCTGGGTGTTTAATATCCTCAGGGGGATAGAACGTGCTGCTCTGGGTTCACACAGGATGAGGACTGGAGTTACAGTCCTATGTAAATCTGGAATCTAAGAGCTATCTGATATTTTAAAAAGAGACCAGAGAAACTTTATATACCATCTCAGAAAAGTAATAAGGAAGAGTGTTATTTCTCAGGATTCTGGGAAAGGGAAAAAGGACTCCTGCAAGAAGCAAAAATTCTGAGCCTTCACTATTCATGAATATAGAGTTATGGTATTTGAAATCCATAATACAAAAGTAATGTTAGACCTAGGAAACCTCTGTTTTTCAAAACTAGTGATCTTTCCACAATCCAGGCCCCAAGAGACAACTCTAGACAAACATAAACTCACATTAAAAAAAAAAAAATTAGAATTCACACCAGGAATGAAATCTCTATAGAGGGGAGTCAGCTAATCACAAAATCAGGAATTGGACCTTATTTTAAACATTTGAAACAAGAGTTAAAAAGGTATAGGAACCATTAGGAAATAAGAAGACACATGAGAGAAAGAGATACAAGAAGGATGTCTACCAAAAAAATTAATAAAAACAAAAACATAGGCCTCAGCATCAAAATTTGATCAATGGACTCCAGAGAACATTAAATGCCACTGTAAAGAGAGAATTTATGAATTATAAGGCTAAATCAGAGGTAGGGGGGATTACCCAGAACTCAGCATGGGGAGATAAAAAGATTGGATATATTAAATAAAAGATACATGGCAAAGGGGACAGAATAAGACGCACAATATAATAAGAATTCTAGAAAAAAGGAAAGAAAATGGGGAAAAAACATTAAGCAAAAATACAATAACTCAGGATTTTCTAGAACTGGAGAACAAATAAATACATGAATTCTTAGATTGAATAATATCACTGAATCCTAAGGATTTTAAATAAAACCCATTCACACATTGATACATAATATTGTAATAAAAACTCTGAAAGTAAGAAAAACAATCTTTTAAATCAAGCAAATTCCTGTATTCAAAGGAATAAAAGACTAAGAGCAGGCTTCTCATGAGTAACAGTATATTCTAGAAGACAATGAAATCTGTACTAGCCAGCTTGGGCTGCCATAACAAAATACCATGGACTGGGTGGCTTCACAACATTTATTTTTCCACAGTTCTGGAGACTGGAAGACCATGATTGAGATTCCAACAAATTCCATTTCTGGTGAGGACCATATTCCCAGCTTATAAGTGCCTGCCATTTTGCTATGTCTTCACATGCAAGGGACATGCAAAGACATGTGGTCTTTCTTTCCAACATGTTTTCACAAAGATAGATAGATGTCCAGTATCTTTCTCTTCCTATAAGGGCACTAGTCCTTTTGAATTTAAGCGCCATCCTTCAGGCCTCATTTAACTTCCTAAAGGTTATAATTCCAAATGCAGTCTCATTAGGGACAGGGATTGACTTGTGAACTTGGAGACAGGACGGAGATACATGCCAGGACATAACTGAATGTATTTAAAGTGTTCAGGAAAAAAAATAACTATCTGCTAGAATTCTATACCCAGCTAAATGACACTTATCCTTCATCAAGGAAGCCAAAGTTAAGGCATTTTCAGGTAAAACAAGAAAATTCCTATAGCTAAACCACTGTTTAAAAAAAAATCCTACAAAATAGTACACTCAGCAGAAATTGAAAATATATGGATAGAATGAAGAGAAAAAGCAATAAATCAACTAAACTAGTTAAAAAAACTTAAAAAAAATAAAAAAGAAAGTCACTCTTTCCTGTATACTAGACACTGTCCAATTTGCCACAGATGCCAGAATGAGTGCAACAAAACCTAGGGTTTCTTACAAATAATCTGGTAAATTTAGTGAAGAAAGAACAAAACAGGAAAAGAGGGCAGGGCTAAGGTTAAGAATTATATTCCATGTAAAATTTACATAGGCGTTGAATATTTTAAAATAACTATGGGGGTGAATTTTGAGAGTTTCATATCTGAAGACTAAGGCAACAAGGACCACTTGGGTCAGATGGGATTAAGAGGCTCAGAAATTAATATAAGGGAACCAGAGTCAAGTTTCCAGGATTTTTCCAGGTTTCCCTCTGCTACTTTCAGTGTGTCAGGAATCCCATCTCACAGTGGTAAGATGACTACAGTCTCCAAAGTGTCTTGTAGTGGTAAAAGTGGAATCATCTCTAACTTGTATCTCTTAAGAACAAAGAAACCTTTTCCCAAAACCTCTTGACAGATTTCCCCTTGAGCTCGCCTGTCCAGTGTCACATGCCCATGTCTAAACCAGTCACAGGCAAGGGGAATAGGATCCCGGTACAGGTCTTAAAACAGTCCAGATTTAGCCCCTGATAGTGGGTAATGTGGGGAAAGGGAGACACCCAGGAGAAAAAAATAAATCACGGCTTTTCCAGAAAGGAAGAAAAACACGCCTACCGAGGAGACCACAAGATAATGTTTGCCCTGACTTGTCATCTGTCCCAATATGCACCACACAGTGGTGCCTACATGACACTGATCATATCTCCACACAATGTGGCAGGATATTACACTGGGAATTTTTTAAAGGAACATTATGATAATCTAATGCTTTCTATAAGTCCAACTGCTTTGACCAAAGCCCACAGCATGTTAACTCATCTAGATCACTATTTCATTAATTCAATAACCAAACTATAAGGAAAACAGGACCATCAACTGCCTCCTAGATAATCCCCGAAGAGGATAAATCTGAGCACTTACCATGCACAGCCCAAATTGTGGTCAATTTATGCAGATATTTAAAGTTTCCCAGATGCCCCTATAAAAATTCTCTCTCTTCAGGCTATATAGTCACTTCCAGATTAGCTGAAATGTCAAAGAAATGTGCCTTTCACTAACTACCACTTCCAAATTATTTCAACATTATCAGATCAGAGGGAGGTTGTGGGACTGGCTGGCTAAAGTGAATTAAATGCTTTCATTTCTACAACGAGAAATTGAAGTTATGATAATGGAATTTTAGAGCCAAAAGGGACTTCTAAGAGAGTATTTAATATGACTCCCACATTTTACAGATGAGACTTTGTACAAGTCAGTGGCACCACAGCTGGCAATTTGACAAAAGGAATCTTTTAAATATTGCTGTTACCACATTGTCCTGGGAACAGAGAGAATATATTAATTTAACAGTTCTCAACCTGTGTGGTAAAGTCACAGACCCAAATTGTACATCCAATTTCAGGTTGATCCTGAACCCTCTGGAGCTCCTCTAGGGATACTTGGAATAAAAATCCACCATTACATTTAGTAACACAGTTCAGATAAATACAATGAGGTCATGATTTGCCATATCATTACTTAGAGGAAATAATTTTATACTAGTTTCTCTACTTCCTCCTCAATCCTCTTGCATCTTCCCCATCTAATATAAATTCAAGAAATTCAATCTATTTTAAAAACCAAGAAAAATAAAATAATCATCTCATAATGTAAGGTTAATAAGAGGGAGCCTCTGCCTTCTCTCCTGTACACCACTGTCTGCAGGTCCAGCAGAGCTCCTCACAGGAGGGCAGCCGTTGATAAAAACAGTCAAGGAAGTAAATATATGAGTGTCATGCTTTCAATTCATCAAGTTACTTTCAAATCTATTATCTCAAGCTCACAATCTGGAACCATCTAGGAAGGATTGGTTTGATGATTATTATTCCCATTTTACAGAAAACACAACCCAGTGACTTGCCTGAGGTCATGGATCTAATAAAGAACAAAATTGGGTCTAATACCTGGGTTTCCTCATTGGTTTCCAACAATTAAACCAGTGGTCCACAACAGCACCTCTTAGACTGGATGAAGCTATACAAACATAAGCTCTTGTTCATACACAGTATACCTTCCTGAGCAAACACAACTGCTTTGTGGATTATCTGCTCATTTTCAACTATCCACACTGCTTCCCTCCACTGGCCTGGAGAATAGCTATGCATTCAAAAAAAAAAAAACCACCTCCATCCACATGAACTGTCCAGTCAATAAAAGCACAAAGACAAGGCCTTCTGCAGGCTAGCTGACCACAGGTCATCTCAAGGGTGTCCAAGTAAGACAGAGTAACTTTGGCATCACCTCAATCTGATCTGTGCTAAAGCTATTCCTTTGTCTGGGCTAATCAGAGAGCGAGTGCAACCACTGTGTGATTTGTCTATAGGCACTCCACTAACTTGGATCACATTCCAGCTCATTTTAGCTAGGTAAATAATAGCTTGATATGTAGCACCTGCTAAGTGATGTGAAAATGGAAAATGTTTTAAAGGACTTTTGCTTAATGTCTTTTATACTACTGTAAATGTATGAAAATTTTATATCCGGGTTTTTATTACTGTTGATTTCTAAACTGACAGGGGAAAATAATCCAAGCTGGCACATTAATGAGACTTGATTTTTTTCTATGTTCTTCTCTTTTATATAAAAAAAAAGAAAAAAGCTAAACACAATTAAATAGTAAAAGCCACTCCAACACTTAACTCTATAAGGATTAAACAGTAGATATTGAATTTTTTAAAATCTACTTTCTTAGTCACTTCACCCTTGTCTAGAAAACACTACGCTTTTTTTCCTGACATGGCCAAACCCAGCCTTATGTTTTTAGGTTTGACCTCTTACTGCCACTACTTTGTCATTTTTCAAATAATTGTGTTTTCAGAATCTTCAGAAATGTACCCTATTCCAGAGAACCATGACAATACAGAGAAAGACAGAATAGAAAAAGAGCACCAAGAACTGTGGGCACATGCCAGGAGAGGCCCCGTGGAGAACAGACGTGCCCTGGAGAAAGAGTGCCAACATTAATCCAAGTCTCTGAAGTGGATTCAGCCCCACCAGTAACAACAAAGAAGAGCTCAGCACCCTTCCAACAACGCTCTCACAGACTCTCTTGGATGAGTTGCTCTGGAAGCCCACATTCATCCAAGAGGTGGTGTCAGCGGTGGAATTAGTCACACCTGCCAGTGAATAGCACATAACAGCTGTACAGACACAACTGAGTTATTGGTCTTGGGCTACAATCTCCCAGGAAGCAAACTATGCAATTTCTGCCGCTTCCAGGCCAATTGAAAGGAACTTAAACTTGCAAATGATTAAGCATCTTAATTGTATCATTTTTAAAGCATTTCATTACCATAACCAGTACCAAAGGACTGGGAGAGCCCAGCTGCTGCTGCATTCAAATGTTTGACCCTAAATTTTAGCAGCCACGACATTTTCCATCCACTTCTTCCTCACCATCCATCCGATCCTGCATGTGTGTTCTCTCTTGCTCAACACAAACAAGTTAGTGAAAGACGGAGCTGCAGAAACCAAAGCTTCTGACTCCTAGCCTGTTGTTCCCAGTGTTCCTTTGTCACACTGGTCCCATCTTTTGTTTTTGTTTTGTTTAAAAACAAAGGAGGAGATTCAGGGATTGAGTATAAGGTGTTCAAGAACTTTCTCCCAATGTTTAATTTTATGAACTCAACCTGTATTTACTATGTACCTGCTGAAAATCCAACCTTATGCAAGATGCTGGAATGATATAAAAAGAGACATATAATATGTGGTTTGTGTCCTCAGAGAAATTCTGTTCTGGACCAGGAGACAAAACCTACATTACACTAACATTCATTCAACAATATTTATTAAGACACTCTATAAGTATTGCACATAATGTCTTCAGAGAAACTATAATTAGGAAGCAATTCCCCTCTGACAACAATAACTGAGTAAAGTTGGATTTAAAATTACCTCAGAGACCACCCAGTGAACTCAACTACCAAGTGACTCTTGTCATGTTTCCCTCCAAAAACTTTCCAACTTGTCCATTTTCACCTTAAAAAGGAGGGTGCAGACCTGAGCACAATATTCTGGGTATGGCTTTTTCCTCTTTCAAGATCATGTGCTGTGTCACTGAACCCACCAAGCTCAGGAGCTCTTTAAATGTTCACATTCAGGTAGCAGAAGATGCCAAATAAAAATTAACTTTTTCACACACACCATCTCTGCTCTAGTACTTTATTAGTGGATTTGGAAGCCCTAGTGCAAGAGTAAATTTCATCTCTTCTGATTTGGCCCATATGGTCTAGCTGATAAAATACAGAGGGACCATGATTCTGTTATGTGATGCTACTGTCCTTTCCAGCTCTGTTCCCCACAAATACATGTGTGTCTTCTGTATCTTCACCTAAGTCACTAGCAATTACGTTTTGCCAATAATCAGGCACAAAACCAAGCCCCATGGGTAACCTCAAGAAATAGTCCTCCAAACTAACATCGTTCCATTTATGTGCCCACTTTTGGTAGTGGGCAAATTGATATCAAATGCCTTCCTCAACTTCAAATTTTGATGCTTAACGCAGTTCTTTTTCTATGAAGTCAAAAATAAAATAAAATAAAAAGAAAAGATCATGGGGCTTCATCTATCTGCAATAAACCTATACTAGCTCATAACGATGGCTATTTCACTCTCTATCCTTTTAGTAATCTGAATTAGAGTCTCATTCCAGATTCTGGGGCCATCTTTAGTTAGTAGGGAAATGCCAAAGAGAGGAAACAGGACTTCAGTTTGGCCAAGCAGAGTGCACTTGCAGAAGACAGACAGTCTCATAGCTGAAGGAGGGAACCAGGGCCTGACCATGAAAGGCCTTGAGCCTGCGCTGAAGGGCTGAGACTGAAGACAGGGAGAAACAAGGAGTGCTTTGGAGCAGAGGAAGGGTGTGATAAGACATCTAAGGAGGAAAAAAAAATAGCAGAGGACAAGAGAGAGTGAGGCGCAGCAGCAGCTAGAATTATAAAGATCAGGCCCTTGTAATGGCTCAGAAGAGAGGCTAAAATAACCTGATTAAATAGTAAATGAGAAAATAAGAACACAAGACAATGACGGAGGTACAATCCGGCGACTGATTAGACAGGGGAGGAAGCGAGGAAGGAAGTCAAGGATGTTGCTGAGGCCTTTCGTGGGACGCTTTTAACTCAAGGCAGGCCGAGGAGCAGAGGCCTCACAAGTTGGTTTGGATTGGGGTTCCAGAGGGACAGTAAATGTGGAGCTGTTCAGAAATTAACTGGAACAGCGGAAATGGACCTTAGAAAAAGCGAAAATGGGGCTGGAGATCAATTATGGATAAGTCTGTATTTTGGAGTTGGCAAGAAGAAAGACAACAATAGACAAACCCGGGGGGGGAAATGGCCAGCCAGGGGTGAGGGAAGGAGAGCAGGATGAAGCTGTGTTAGAGAAGTCAGAGAGAAACAAGTGAAGAGGAAAGCTGTCAAAATGACAGAATGGCCAAGAAGAAGGAAGAGTGAGAACTGTCCCTTAGACTGTGCTTGGAAGGTCGCGCGAGGCCTTTAAGAAAGTTTTCAGCTTAGCAGTGTTTCTGAGACTAGACTAATGTGCCAATCACTTGGAGATCTGTGAAAATGAGGATTCTGACTCAGTAAGTCTATGATGGGGCCCACAATTCTGCATTTTTAACAAGCTCCCAAGGGATGCCAAGGCTGCTGGCCCATAACTCACACTTAGATCAAGAAGGAGAGGTGAATGGGAGGTGAGAGTGTGAAGGCAAGAATGGAAATGACTTTGAGAAAGTGTGGTAGAGAAGGAGTGAGTGATGGGGTGGCCAATACGGACTGTGAGTACGGTGGAAACTAAGACTCAGAGGAAGAAACAACCAGTGCTATTTTTAAAGACATCCGCTATCCTGAGAGTTTAATAAGTATCCTAAGGGGTTTCAGTGTATGATTTCAGTTCCTCTGTTCTTTAATCTGACTTGACCCCAGCAATTTAAAATTTAAAGCTAAGTAGGTAGTATATTGGCAATGGGGTTGATCAGAAAGAAAAAAAAAAAAAAGAATGGATTCCCATTATCCTACTCGCTGACTGGGAAAACAGCCCCAAAGTTGCCCCAAACTTCTAACAGCTCCCACAATGCCATTCTCACAAGTACTTCAGCTCCACGCTGCCCCAACTTATCCACACCTGTGTGATTAGGATTTAGTCTCTGTTGACAGGTTTTATCTTTGGATATGCTCCTGGCTGTGTCAAAAAGAGCAAGTTAAGCAAAGGATCAACCAAAATGCTCACTGATGCAGTCACATGGGCACCCAGTTAAGAGACAGAATGCAACAAGTTCAGGTAAGCCCCCCTAGGAACGGCTAACAGCACACCCCTGCTGGCTGCCCCCCAGTAAATGATGTAGCATCTAGTCCCTATCAGCTTGAAAACAGCCATGTTTCTTGAATGGAAACATTATTCTTGAAGGAACTTTTATGTCCTCTTTACCTACCCTAAGTAACAAAACTATCCTCTGAAACCCACAAAGAATCTCTAAGCCACCAAGGTCAGCTGATGGTCTGGGACAAGCCAAGAAATGACGTGGAGAACCAAGGTGGTGCCAGAGCTTCAGCTCCTAAAGTTGACTAGAAAAATCTTTGTGGATTATTTCTATTCCTTGGAATAGCTCAATCAAATAGCTCAATTGAAAGATTAAATAAGTAACTGAGATATTGCCAAACAAGAGGACCCAAAGGATATTAACACTCAAAATATCACTTGATCTTAAATGGTTGCATTTTAAAAGAGACAGTTGATATGCCAAAAAAAAAAAAAAATCATTTTCCTGACATTTATGTAAAATCATGGAATCACAGAATGTTACAATCTAGAGAGCCCCTTACAGATCAGCAAAAGGACCACCTATGAAACCTGTTGAAGATCCAGGTCTCCCCCGATACCATGGACTTACTGACCTAAACTCTCCAAGGGCATCCAATTAACTCATTTTATAAGATCCACAGAAATTAAGTGACTTCCCTAGGATAACATATTTTTTGATATTCCATCTTGTTTCAAAAAGGATCAAAGGTAGAAGTCACGTGGTTGACCATAGTGCAATTGATGATTAGATGTAGGCCCCCTTAAATAGGATTCAAGTCAATGAATACATTGAGGACTGACTTCATGCTACCCAACACAAATTTTTATTGAAACCCATAGAGAGTTTTTCCCTCCTGGCAAAAAGCCTGGAAATAGCATTCTTCTCTCACAGTGCCAGCACCCTCTTGGTCCTACAAACCCCCAACTGCCTTACTTAACCTACTTTTCAGGGAGGTGCTTTAAAAAATGTTTAGCAGAGACCAGACTAATCAGGCAAGAAATCATACCACTGATTCTCACCTCATTTCCTTCTTTTTCCAAGCTGGACGAACTATGGTTTCCCATCCTTTCTCTGCAGGAGGCTCTGGGGGTACAAGTGGCATCTGTCAGAGTAGTACACACCACATCCCATCTTCACCAGAAATTAGGAAATATTTTTGTGGCTGTATCCTCTATGCCCAGGAGGGACAGCAAAGTCATTCAGACTAGGCCTCCTGCATTCATTCTGAAAGGACACATCAAAACACCTTGTTCTTGAAACCTCTTGGGGGCCCAGGTGGAAGACAGCTGGACTAAAATCAGCACCAAGCTCTATATATTACACAGCTTTAAAAGGAGGCAGAAGGAAAAGCTTAGTGAAAACAGGAACTATTTGCTTAAAAGTGGACAAGACATGGCCAGGCAAAGCAGGAGGAAGATGGTAGGAATCTTGCCTCTCACTTCAATCCCAACTCCACTTATTCTCTGTGTGGAAGAGCCATATTTAGCTCTGGCTGATAGCACACAGTGGTGAATCCCTGCCAGGAGACCTGGACAGACCAGAAGCCATGCTTCATATTTGCTCCAAAGAGTTCATGTCCCTTTATATCATCCACAAATATCATTCTTGCAGGGCTAGAACATGGATTATCATGGCCACGCTGACTTCTGAAATCCTGAAGCATCTCCAAACCACTGAAAACTAAAAAGTCAAGTTCATTATTTCCCTTCCAATTGGATATTCAGTCTCTGAACATTTAATGTAATTATTGATAATGATTTTAGTCTACCATTTTATTTTTGCTCTTTTGCTTTCTTCTTACATTTTGGGTTCCTTTATTCTCCTTTCCTGCCTTCTTTTGGAGAAACTAAGTAGTATTTTAGAATTTCATTTTAATTTACCTGTTAGATTTTTTACCTGTCTCTTTTTGCTACATTTCAGGAATTTATAGGATTTCAATACTTAGTCATAATTTTTCACAATCTGCTTAATGTTAATATTGTATCACTTCATGCAAAATGAAGAAAAAAATCATGCAGCCAGATAGGTGTGTTACCCCACACCCAGCCTTTATGCTATAGTTGTTATACACCCCACCTGCACATATTGTAGGCTCAAGTTCAGGAGCAAAGCAGTCACATATATTTTAGAGAAATTAAGAGAGAAATAGTCTTTGCTTACTGAAATATTTATCACATCTGATGCTCTTCATTGCTTCCCAAGGATGAGTTTTCATTCTGCAGCCTGAAGACCTTCCTTTACCCTTTCTTGACATGCAGGTCTGCTAGTGATTAATTATCTTAGTTTTCTTCTGCATGAAAATGTCTTCATATCACCTTTATTCCTGAAGGATACTTTTGCTGGATAGAAAATCCTGGATTTACAGAGGGTTTTTGTTTATTTTCTTATTGCTATAAGCTCTTTAAAGATGATGCCCTACTACCTTCTGGCCTCAATAGTTTCTGTTGAGACATTAAGAAAATTCTAGTTGTTGTTCCCTATAAGTAAGGTGTATTTTTTTCCTGCTAGTTGTTTCCAAGATTTTTCCATTGGTATTTGAAAGTTTAACCAGAATGCGCCTAGGTACAGTTTTCTTTAAATTAATCCTTCTTAATGATCTGAACTTCTCAAATCTACAAATGCATGTCATTTAACCAAATCTGGGATGTTTTCATGCATTATTTCTTGAATTTTGTTCCCATTCCCTCACTTCTCCTTATGCAAGTCGAACACATTGAAACTTGTATTTGAGCACATATCAGAGCTTTCGATGCTCTCCCACAGCTCCCTGTATCTCTGAACACAATTTTTCTTTTTTCTTTTAAATCAGGGAGTGCTTAACCACTGAGCCACATCCCCAGCCCTTTTAATTTTTTATTTTGAGACAGGGCCTCTTTAAGTTGCTGAGGTTGGCTTTCAACTTGTGAGCCATCTGCCTCAGTCTCCCAACTGCTGGGGTTATTAGGCATGTGCCACCAAGCCCCGGTTTTTTCCCTCTATTCTTAAAATAGAATAATTTCTGTTGATCTCTCATTTCTCTCACTCATACTCTGTCATCTCCATTCTACCCTAAGCTCATCCAGTGAATTTTTATTGCATATTATGATTTTCAGATTTAGAATATCCACTATTTCTCTGCTGAGATTTCCCATCTTTTCCTAGACTGTCAGCATATTTCCCTCTATGTCCTTGAGAACATTTACAATAGCTCCTTTAAAATCTTTGCTTGCTATCCCATCTTCTGGGTATTCTTGAGGTTGGTCTCTGATGGCTGTTCTGAATGATATGTTGTAGAAATTATGGATTCTGTTAAGTTTCTCTGAAAATCTTTTCTTTTTTTAAGAAGGCAGTTAACTTAACTGAAATCAAATTGCAAAACACTGTCTCCCCTGAGGTAGGTAGCAAGCCTAATCTCAGTTCAATTATTGTAGCCTAAACTATCGAGAGTGGAATCTACCCCACACAGGTGGTTCAGAATCCAGCTGTACATTGAGAAGATTTTATATGTGGAATTTGGGACCTCATTTTCTGGCTCACTCCTTTCAAAGGTCATGCTTTCAACAGCTAAGGCTACCTTGAACCCTGATCATATTCTGCTTATTGAAGCCAACAACAACAACAACAAAGAAAATATATGCTTTTCTATTGAGTTTTAGCCTTTCTGCATAGTGCAGCCCAAAGACTGTACTCAAGGAAAAACCTGCAGAAAAAAAGAAAACTACCCTATGCCTTTTCCTCCACCAGAGGTCTACTCCCTGTACTTCTCCTTCCCTTAATAATCATGTAAGGAGAGTGTAGTTGCTCCCTAGCTTTCTTTAGAATTCCCTTATAGGGCAACAGACAGCCAACAGCCAAGGATCCACCAAACTCCCCTCATCAGGGCCAGGGACTGTCCCTCCTCATCAGATACCCATGGATTCTGAAAGCCCAGCTTCTCCAGACTGACTATCAGGGCCCATCAGAGCAAGAAATTCCCTCCATACTGGCTGATGGGAGAGACTGCTTAAAAAGTACCCTACTGACCAGAGCACATAACTTTTGGGAGTCACAAAAGTAAATGACTCATACACATAACATACTTCACCTCTTTTCAGATGAAAAGCATCTGAACAATATTTTAAGGAGGATATTATTAAACCCAGTTTACACAAGGAAACTGGGCCTCAGAAAATTGTGTTAACTTGGCCATGTTTTCTCTGCTAGAAATTGGTAGTGCCAAGTTTTGAACTTCGGTCTCTGCAAATCTAAAAGCTTACATCCTTTTCACTTTTTCCATTCCAACCTCAATGGCTTTAACTAATGGCACATTCTTCCTGATATTAAACTGAAGTCTGCCATTTTATTATCATCACTGGCTATGATACTTTTAGACTGTGATCCCCAAAGAATAGGGAGAGTATCTTATTTGTCTTTGCATCCCCAATGCCTTGTACAGAGGAAAAGATAAATAACTGATCAGTTAGTTGATTAATACCCTTAAAAACATCAGGTAAAAAAAAATTCATACATGTGTCATCATTACAATCTCACAGCTACATGTAGTGGTGATCTTATACCACATTCCTTTCTTTGGCAAAGTTTCTCCTCTCTAGACAAATGTGTTTTAACTACTTCCCATATGATAGGATATCTAGAATCCTCTGGATTTTCTTATACACACTACAACTGACCTCTAAATGTTACTCTAAATGTTACCCAGGAATTCCATTCCTTCTCAGGTTCCTTCTCACTCCCACACTACAAGAAAAAAAATCAGATATTCTAAAACATTGTAACTTTGCTCCAACCCATCAGAGATCTGAGGTTACAAGGCAAGCAGTGAACTGAATCCCAAAGCATGGCTGATCCCTACAGGGAAATAGAGAACACATGAAGTATTTCATCTTTGATAGAAGATAGGTTGAAGACGAAGCCATCATAAAAGTGAATACAAACAAAACAGCAGAAATTTTAACAAATTTGTAAATGCTGGATATGGACTGGCAAAAAATGTCAACAATTCCTAAGAGTGCCAGACACGAGAGTCTGCATATAATTGCTAGGTTTTTTCCATGGTGCTCACAAAAAAAGATGAAGACCAATCAAGAGACCAAAGAAAGCCCCCTAACCTGTGGACAGGCAAAGAATCTTGCCTGCTCCCCAGATCTTTCTCAAATTTTGAGGAAGAAGAAGAGAGAAAATAGTAGGAGGAAGCTTATCATCATAAGCCATTAAGGAAGAATAGCCCCCAGGAAAAGGTACTTCCGTTAAAGCCACGATAGAAGCGAAATGTGTCTGCTTCTGGGGGAAGGGGTAGAAAATATTTGGGGGTATAGCATCTCACATAGAGTCCTGCAACCACTGGAAGGAGACAAGAAAGCTTCTCCTTTCCAAGATCTCCTACTAATAAGAGACAGAACGAAAAAGAAAAAAACAACAATAATCTGTCATGCCTAGGATCCAGGCACACAGGGTCTACCTAAGGCCAAAATCAGATCAGGAGAAAAGAGAAACCACCCCCTACCCACCCACCACAAGCTGCACAATGAGTAAGTAACAAGCAACAGCGGTCTAGTCTTCACTGAGGGGCAAGGACATGAAGAGAGACTTGCTCTCTGGTATAAGCACGTGGGACCTGCTAAAAGCTAAGGAAGAAGTGGAAACATGAGGAAAACCTCCACACCTCCAGGCTCCACACTCAGTAAAAGGAAGCACCATGCCACCATGGGAGGAATTTGAAGGAGTAAAACTGAGATTCAGCTCAGTTACTGAAATAGCGACTCAGTGATCCACATTAACGTCCCAACAGCAGTGCCTCTATTTCCGGATATAAATATTATTTCATTCTCTAGTATTTTTATTACATTGGCTGGCACTGAAACAAAAATTATAGGACAAACAAAAAAAAACAAGAAGAAAACAGAGAATCTTGATCAAACAAAACACTAGAACCAGAGGCAATAAAGACACCGGAATTATCAGAAACTTAAGATAACTACTGCTGCTGATTTTTTTTTAATCCAGAAGAAAAGGTAGACATCATGAATGAACAGATGGGTAATTTCATAAGAGAAATGAAAACTTTAAGTCAAATGGAATTGCTAGGTAAAATTATGACAGCACAAAGAATTCGTTCAATAAGCTTATCAATAAACTGAACAACAGAGCCAAGGATTTATGAACTTGAAGATAGGTAAATCAAAATGATCCAAGCTAAACAAGGAAAACAAAGAAGAAAAAAAAAGGGCATCCAAGAGCTACATGATGATATGAAATAATATAAGATATATGTGGAATCACAGAAGTCGGAGAGAGAGAAAAGGAAGCAGGAAATTTGTCTGAAAAGAGAATAGCCAAGAATTTTCCAAAATTAATGAAAAACATCAAACAACAGTTCAAAGAACCACAGAAAACCCCAACGGCATGGGAGGCATGGTAAGGTCTATCACAGTAAAAGTGCTAGAAAACAAAGATAAAGTGAAAATTTTGAAGACCTCCAGAGCAATGAAACATACAGAACAAAGGCAAGAATGATATCAAGAGTTTTCAAAAGAAAGAATGCAAGGCAGAAGAAAATGAAACGGCATCATTAAAGTACTGAAAGAAAATAATACTGTCTATATTGAAATCTATGCACAGAGAAAATATCTTCTAAAAAGAAGTAAGATGAAGAATTTCCCAAACAAAAAAAATGAGAGAATTCATTGTCTTTATGGTATCATAAAGATCTTAAAGAATGGCCTCAGGCAAGAGATTAGTACCAGAAGGAAATTCAGATCTACATAATAAAATATAGAGCTCAAGAAATGGTAAAGATATAATATGACAGATTTTTTTCCTTAATTTAATCTCCTTAAAAGATAACTGTCTTTGCAAGTTATACTTAGTTATTTTAAAACTAAAACTATTTTTAAGTAGACTATTGTAACTTTCTTTTTGAATAAGCAAAAAGAAACATTTTTCATGATTAAAAAAAATAACTGATGTCTAAAAGAAAACTAGTAAAAATTATAACGGAGATGAAATTAAATCATAAGCATATGCAAATAATTCCAAAAAAATGATGAGAAGGAAGCAGGCACAGAGAACGAATGGGACAAATAGAAAACAATTGGCAAAACATTAGATTCAAAACCAACTATAACTAACTGTGCTAAATATAGCTGGCCACGACATTACAGTTAAAAAGCAAAAATGGTCAAATTGGATATGAAAGCAAGACCCAACTCTGGGCTCTCTAGAAGAAATTCAATATGAATCTAAATATAAATAAGAGATATATTAAAAGTGAAAGGATATAAAAAATGTAACACAAAGACATTTTAAAAAGCTTGAGTCTCTGTAATAATTCAAATATGTTGAATACAAATAGTTGCTTGATCAAGAAGACATAATAAATGTGTGCATCTAACAGAATTTTAAGAATGAAAAATCCAATCAAATTGAAAGAATAGACACAACTTCCCTACTCCTTCAAGTCTCTAAGTAGACCCAAAAATCACTAGGCATACAGAAAACGTAAACAACTCTATCAAGTAATTTCACATAATTGCCACTTATAGAAAACTCGACCACAATAGCAGAATCCACATTCTTTTCCAAAATCCCTGAAACATTTGCCAAGATAGACTATTTTCTGAGTGAATATTTTTTAACCACGTTATTCATAATAACTAAAAACTTTAAACAATCCAAACATCCATCAAATGGTGAATGTGTCAACAATCGTGGTACATCCACACAATGGAACACTTATTCATCAATAACAGGCAATATTGTTCATCAATAAAACTGACACATGTGACAACGCAAATGAATCTCAAAAGCATTATGCTAAAAGAAAAAAAGTAGGTACAAAAGGCTATCTACCATATGATTCCATTTTCATGGCATTCTGGAGGAAGGCAATGTTATAAAGACAAAAATCAGCTCAGTGTATGCCATATGCTAGGGAAGGGAAAGGAGACTGACAAGGGACACAGGGGAACATTTAGGGGTGATGGGAATGTCTTCTCTTGATTGCAGTGGTGGTTAAAGGACTTTGCATTTGTTAAAACTCATAGAACTGTCCACTTAGAAAGGGAATGAATTACATGTAAATTAAACCTTCCTAAATCTGACTTTAAAAATTAAAATAGAGTAAAATACTGTCACCCAAGACAGGGAACAATAGTAATGAAATAAACTCAACATCACCATCATCGTCATCACACTCAAGTCTTATTGTGGTCGGAAAACACAGGCTTTGACTTTCCTTCTTACAAAAGACCAAGGAATTACCCTATCATGTCACCTCAAACGGAACTTCACTGAGCTCCCAGCTTTGTCACAGATGGGCCTACACAAACCAAATGTACATTTTTCCTAATACATCCTTAGATTTATTTTATAGGCCAGAGATCAAAGTGATAAGAAATATTACAGATTTCAATAGCATGAAGGTATATGGAAATTCATTTTCACATTTCAAACCCACTGCCAAGCATCTGGTTCTGAGTTGTCCTCCTTAAGAAAACAGAGTGTTCAAAAGGGAGTTCTGGGAAGCAGAAGACCATCTGGGAGCCTTTATTGAGAATAGGAACTGCCCTTCCTTGACCTTCACTGTTTAAGGTTCTGTGGGCTGTCCAGGTCAGCAGCAATCTAATTAGCAAAGAAGGCCAAGCTGGGTCCTAGATGTTGGGGTCTACCCAAGGTACTACAATCAGAGTTCCTCACTCTTGCAAGGGGAAGGAGCTCCCAGAACTCTTCCTTGGGCATATCCAGGACTCAAAATGAGCCTTCCTACATAGAAGGAAGATGTCAGCCAACACTGCTAGAACCTTACTGGTTCCTGAAGAGAGAAGTCAATACCAGACGCTCGTTTTATCGCTAAAGGTTAATCTGCAAAAATATTAAATGCCATCCTGCTCTGAGGAAGAATCTTTGGAAAAGTTCACAGTGTTGCTATCAAACCCAAAATAACTTTCCTAATTGCCTGTTAAGGGCTCCCGACAGCCCACCTCTTGAGAAACATTTGTCCTCTGAGTGTTGTTTTTTTTTTCTTTTAAACACTGTCTTTCACCACTATGTTTACACTTTCCGCAAAGATACAGCATGATTAATGCAGAAAAAATAAATATGAAAAGCCTTACAATCAAATTAGGAGAGCACTTGATAAAATGAGCCCTCTTCTTGTGAGTAATTTGAAAGAATAACTGTTTTTCATTACAACCTCAGCTCCCAGCAGGTCCTACATAAACCAACCCAGCTGCGGTTCAAGAAAAGGTCCAAAGGAGGACCCACTCAAGGTGGGGATAAATCACAATTGTGATCACAGACCAGGTTTCGCTCTTTTTTTTTTTTTTATCCCCCTTAATAAATTGGGCTTGACCTGAAACTCCAAGAAAGTTAATTTATAACAGCCCCCAAAATTCTTTTTTTTTTTTTAACATAACAGCTCACCTTTCTTTTTCTTTTAAATTTAAACCATTATGACAAATGGAGATTTATTATATACTATAAACACATGTGGCTTGAGTGCTGGTATTTAGTCTGGAAACTCAGATGGGGCAGTAAGCCGCTGGTGCAATCAGGAAATGCCATGTGACATTCCTGATAAAGACAAAACACACTCACTCCACAGTACTTAGTGGCCACTGTGGTTTTAGCCATTGTGTGGGAGCCACAGACCCTGGAAAGGCCTGGAACTAAAAGATGATTCAGCTAGGTGAGGGGGGTGGCCAGGGCCACACTCAGACAACTCAGCACAAAAATCCTTCACAAAGGCAATCAGAACTTTTAATTAGACATGATCAAAGAAAACCAGCTTTCCAAGACACTTCTCTGGCCTGGGCCTGGTCTCCTCTTGATCTGTCTTAACCCTACAACTGGTTCATCTGTTTTGGTCCAAGATACTCAGTAATGCTGCACAGAATCCTCCTAAAACGTCAGGCCAGGTGCCCTGGAGAGACAGAACCCTTGGTGGAAGGTGAGGGGGAAACCTTATTTCCCACCAAGCCAAAGCCAAAATGATTCATTCCTCCTCAACCCATCACCCTGGGAGTCCTCACTGGCAATATGGCAATAAGCACTAACTAGGTGATTTACCAGCTAAGCAGAGTTCTCTCGGAGATCATATTAACTGGGGTCTAAAGAAGCAAACTTCAGAGCCAATCCTGGCTCCCTTGTTTGCCAAATTCTCTATACCTAAGTTTTCCATTTGTGAAATAGGAATACTTACCAAAGGTTCCCTAAGAGTCTGTTGAGAGGATGCAACAAAATAATACATAAGAACCACATAGATGTCCAGAAACAACAACAACAAAACAAAATTAGAGCTTCTCTATTATAATCTAGCTAGTCAGATAATGGTATAATAATTAATAGTGATTAGTAATGGTCATTATTATTAACAAACTTTCCACGTGTCTGTCTTCTCCCCAAGACTACAATAAAAGTTCCCTGAGGGCAAAACCTCCATCCTTTTTTTTTTAGAGAGAGAGAGAGAATTTTAATATTTATTTTTTAGTTTTCGGCGGACACAACATCTTTGTTTGTATGTGGTGCTGAGGATCAAACCCGCGCCGCACGCATGCCAGGCGAGCACACTACCGCTTGAGCCACATCCCCAGCCCCAAAACCTCCATCCTTATCCTCCTTTGGCCTGACATATATTTTCCTAGCACATGCAACTTAATAAATATTTAAAGCAATTTAATAGATATTTGTTGATCACATCAATTCTGCCATTTGAAAAAAAACTTTCATTATAATTATTTGTAAAACAGAAATTAGTAAAAATGGATAAATATTAAAAGCATCCTTGATCCCACACTAGAAATAAATAACCAGTTAGTATTCCGTCCTTTTCTCTATTCACACGTTTATTTCAAAGTACAATGGGATCACTAGTGTATACATTATTTTGTAATCTATTTTTTGACTTATGAATAGTTCATGGATATTTTCCCATCATTAAATATTCTTCAAAAACACACCCTTGGAAGTCAGCGTGTATGCTACACTTATGTCCCACATTGTTTTCATCCAGCATCTTGGAAATAAAGAATGCCAATGATACCAGAGCTCAGTAAGACGGCTGAAACCAGAAAATGTGTGCAGAATCGCCTGGCACCGCGCCCAATGCTGCTCAACACTCAATAAATGCTCTATCCTTCCCCCTTTGTGTGTCTAGTATCCTTCACGAAACTGTGTGAAAGATTCCAACTTTCAGCATAAAATAACGTTTCTGAGCACTAAAATGCACTACAGACCCAAACCTTTCCTCCTAGTCTCCTGCTCATTCATTCCTGCTAGCTTCCAATTCAAGACCCATCAAAACAGAATCCTTATGAGTGTCATGGTAGCTATACTAGAATTCCATTTACCCCTCCCTCCGTCCTTCCAAAACCCAGAGCTCTCAGACTAGAATTTTTGTCACTAAATGTTTCTCTAATTGTTTCAGACATGTTGACCCTTCCTTCCCAATCAGACTTAAGTTCTAGAATGTGAAAGGAAGCTTAATGCTGTAAAGAATGCAGACTTTGGAATCAGGAGACTTGGGTTCTAGTCTCAATTTTGTCTCTTATAGGTGTCATTGTTTGGGGTAAATAATGTCCCCTCTCTGGATCTCAGTTTTCTCATCCATAAAATGGAGGCTTCAATAAGATAATTCCAAAGAGTCATCATGTCATCACTTTTAGGGCAGCGACTCATTTAAACGTAGTTATCATTTGTTAATAAAGGTCTAGTGTAAGCTATGGGCTTTTCCTGTGGTACTGGTATTGTCTGAATCAGCCCCATTTAGCAGAGGAGGAAACTGAGGCTTAGAGAGTTTAATCAACACACCAAAGGTATGTAGCAGAGCCACTGTCTGAATCTAAGTGTGTGTCTAAGCATGTATTTACAACCAGCAAGCTATGTAGCTTCTCGAGTCCTTTTGTCTGTATCACCCATCACAGCACCTCTAAGTTCTCAGTAATACTTGTTGATTGACAGATTGTGGTTTCTGACTCAATGCATGAAATTTTACTGAAAGCTTATTTCTTTCTATACATCATTGTGCTAACAAAATACTGACATTTTTGACCTGATCGTTGTTGGCTGGGAGAGCTTTCCTGTGTGTTATAGGATGTTTAGCAGCATCACTACCCTTTACCCGCTAGATTCCAGTAAGACCCATGCCTGCAAGGTTATGACAAGTCAAATGTCTCCCAGGGTTAGGGGGAAACTTCACTTACCACATTGAGAACCTCTGCTATAAAACAACACACCCTGAAGACACAGGAAAGACAGGTAAAAGAATAAAAGCATTCAGCTAATAACCACATGAGCAGTAAGAATAGGAACGCATCAAGTAACCACAAGAGGTTCTAACACCACATCCCTACTAAGAGCAAGCCCTGAAGAAGAACGCTACAGCACAGCAGTACAAACAACAGTCAGCTCTCTTGCCCCGGTACTTAAGGTTGGGTTGGGGCCGATCCTTTTGCTGTGGAGACCATGCAAGATGCAGTTCCTCCTTTTCCAAGTGAGTTACAGGCAGGGAGGAGGAAGGCAAGGAGACCCATCTTATATGCTTACGTCCCACATTGTTTTGATCCAGCATCTTGGAAATAAAGAATGCCAATGATACCAGAGTTCAGTAAGACGGCTGAAACCAGAAAATGTGTGCAAGTTATACCCACGTTAGGATTCTGAAGGTATTTTCCAGTGGAATCAATACTGTAACGATTAGATTCTCAGGCTAGCCCATCACAGTCTATTTTACCTAAAAGGGTGCTTCTCATTCCGCAGTAATTAATTTGGTGAAATGGCCCGGGAAGCTACCATCAATTAGACCACTATTTGGTAAGAATATAAATTCTAAATAGGTACTACCAATCAACAATAAACTTTCAGAGTTAGAGAATAATTATAAATACGACAGCAGAATCTTTTTTCTACCTGTTCTCCCAGAAGTTCCTAGGAACAGGAATCTGTCCCCTCCCTCTTAGGTCGTCCATCAAAACTCATCCATCGGAGAGTGTGGAGACCCGCACGGGGGGTTCACGCACAGAAAAACCTTTTCGTTTCTTAAGCGAATCTGTAGTTGAGTTTCGGGATCTTCCTGCGCTCTTTTGAAGTTGGTTCTGGGTCTTCAACTGTGTTTGGACAGAGGTAGGGTGAGAGAGCCAAACTTTAGATATGCCAGAACGCACAGGCCACAGTGGGGAAGTGCGTTCAGGGACCCCTATATCAGAATTAGTAAGTTTCTGTCACTGACAGGAGTGAGAATCTAGAAGTGCTATAGATCATCAAGGACACTTGAACTCACCGCCATATTTCATGGACAAAATTACATTCCAGGAAAGGGGAGGGGGAGAAGGGAGAGTCGGTACAGGGAGGGAGGGAAAGCCACATAAAAGTTCTGAAATATATCAATGTCCAGAAATGGGAAAGGAAAAAAAAATTAAAAGAAACGTTTGGGGAGTATAAAAATATGAAATAAAACATCTATCTTATTTCAGAATCCTGGAGTAAATAATGTTTCTGATGCTCCCATAGAGAGTCAAATCCAAGCAGCAAAACAAATACAAATAAATACTGGGCTAGCGAATCAGGGAAGGTACACAGAGGAATTTAAAAATAGGATGAAGGTTTTGTTCAGAAATGGGATCCTTCCTCTCTCCTCCTACACACCCCCAATTTTTTTATTTTTCCTGAAGTAAAATCCATTATTTTGAAAACACCATTTGAAATCCTAAAGAAAGAGCAAAACACAGTATTGTGGTATTCCAAAGTAATATCTCTTGTTTATAACCATATAAATTTAGCCCCTGGCAATACCGGGCTTATATAATAGAATAGAGTTATTTTAACAGGGCCCTGTTAAAGAAGCAGCAAAATGTTCAGCTCATTTTCTCCAGTGGGAGGGACACATGGCCTCATGCGAGAGAGGGAACATGCCTAAGTCATTACTGCGGGAAAGCAATCCGTCAAAGCTGGGTCGCTCTGGCATGGCCAGCACCACTGGTGAGATCAGAGAGGCAGCCTCTGCTTGCAATTACCAGGGAAGGACCTTGGCTCTCGGCAGCCTGCTATCAATTACTACCCTGGCCTCGCCGCTTGGACTTGTCAGTTTCCCAGTGTCTTCTGTTTTGTAACAGTAAGAAAAAGGGCTCCTCCTGACTGATTCTTGGAAGTTCCTCATGTGTTGTGTCACTCCTCGGTGTCATTAACAATTCAATTAAAATTTCACAGCACACAGGCAGGCAGCCCTGGACAGAGGCGGGAAGGGGCCCCAGAGAGGAGATTTCCTAAGGGCCCACGTCGGGGCCACGTTGGGGATCAGGCCGATCCATCCAATCATGAAATATCTTTGACTTCACAAGTCAGGCTTACATGTGTCTCCCATCTGACACGACGCTGGGTTGTCATCTTGGCAAGGCGACATGCTTGATGTTCTCACCCCGTTGGGGGGCGGGGGTGCACTGATGGAATGGAATTTGGGGCTGGCTTGGAACAAAAATGTGGCCTTCTTGCACTAAATGTGCTGGTTCCATGAGACATAAAGTATTCACAATCCGCTCTCTTAATCGACACTGAGTTCTAGAAACTTCTTCTTCTTTTTTTTTTTTTTTTAATTGAGTTCTATTTTGCAGAGTTTCAGAGCAGGGTGTCTATAAGAACTGAGAGATGGAGTGTAAATCACAATGACATCCTTCAGGAAGGTAGATGACGGGGGAACACTAAGACGGGATGGCTAGAAACGAGAAAGACTTGCTACTGTCATTATTAACTCTGTGAAAGTGCAAACACTCCTTTGTCTCGCTGAATGATGGAACTACACATGCTCACGTGCTCTTAAGCGTCCCAAGGGTTTAGGGCAAAATCAAAAAAAAAAAAAAAAAAAAGTTTCAGGCTTAAGACTTCTGAGGCAGCTTTCTCTCTAACCCTCTCAATGAGTTTAGTCATGCAAGGAAAGATTCTTTAAAGTTACCAAAGACTTTGTTTAATGCCCAAGAAAATGCAGACTGTCAGCACCCTTTGTCAAGTTTTGGTGGCTTAAGTCCATTCCCCAATACACTGGTGACCCTCCACCCTCATTCACTAGTTTCTTTTTGACATCAAGCGCTGGATAATTGTTTGATTTCCTTCTAGGTAAAAGGAGATTAAATGCCCAGCTGCAACAGCCGACACACAAAAGGGAAAATATAGTTTAACCACCATATTTATCAAGATAATTTTTCTTCCACACACTGATTAATAACATTAGCCAACATCCCCTTTGGCTTGGGGGGTGGGTGGAAAGAGGTGGGAAGAGACATGTCCCCCTCAGAGTATCAGAAACAGGAGTTGACAGTTCAAGGCAAAAATGATTTGCATGTAAATTCTGATCAAAAGCAAGTCTGCACCCTGAAGTTGTCAAGTTTTGCTACCAATTTGACACTTAAATGGGCTATAGCAAAACTTGATTTAAACCGAAGAGGAAAAAAAACATGGCAACTCAATTACCCCCTAGCAGATCGGATCTGGCAGCTGAGGTCAAACTTTTCACCCTGCCATTACATTTCTCAATACCTGATGCTTTAAACAAACACTATGTATTCCTCCTACAATCCGGGAGGAAAATGCATTTCTCAGGGCTCCCTACTGTGCCCCAGATTAAAAAATAAAGTTTCACTTGTGTGGGATCCAGGGCCATTTTCTCCATGTAAATTTCTGAATAAATCAGGACTTAAGAAATGGCCTTTTGGACTGGGAAGAATAAAAAAAAAATCGCCTGTGCTTTAAAAAAGAAAAAGAAGGGAAAAAAAAATATCTTTGCAGGGAAGATTTGTAGAGTACTAAAAGATGATTTAAAAACAAATATTCCCATAGCATTAGAGGCAAAACATTGACCTGTTTTTAGTTTGCTTTTAATATATTTCATATTTGAGCTTAAGCTGAACAGCACATTAATTCAGCAGGGAGAAAAGCAGCAAACTAGTTCCAAATCAGCTCCACATTTACGGAGGACAAAGTATCTCGTAAGGCCTTAGGACAAAAGCCCAAAGGCAGGAAAGACCCAGTCTAATGACCCAATTGGTCTCTGGAATCTCCATCCACCAGGGTTTGAATGCCACCACAGTGCCTAGCCATCAGCCCCAGGAGAGTTTCTCGTTTTGCTGCAACTATTTAAACCAACAACTGTTTACCCAAAGTCCTCTGAGTGCCCTAAAGCAACTCCAAAACTGATGTTCTGCTTTGTTTTGTTTTTTAAGCTGGTTTTAAGCTCCCTCTATAAAAGCAGGGAGTTTATTGAATTGGCATTCATCATAATTTCTAGTACTCATAATGGGCAGCCAAGTAACACACAGGGAATTGTTTCACTTATTTAACCAACAAATATATTAAACGTTTACTGCGCGCAAGGCCCAGTGCTAAGCACTGAGGACCCAAGCATGAGCAATAGCTGTTCACAGCTGGAAAGACAATCATCTATGCAACTAATTACAACAGTGTGGGTGATATTAAAAGTGTCTGAGAACACATTTGACTGGGGATTCATTCCGGGTAAGCCAAAACTTTAATTCCCCTGGCGTCTGCAACGTTATCCATACTGGCATCGAGAGAATGGTGGAGCAGGAGTGCCAGTCGGGATGTTAGATGTTTCTACAGGAGCCCGTAAGGTAGAAACAGGAAAGCTTAATTGCCCAGGTACTGAGAAGATGAAGACAGTGTGTCATCAAACAAGAATCCTACAAGTACATACATGGGACAAATGTGAGGAGTCGTCTCGTGCTCAATCTTCCTATAAGCCAATATGCCAATCTTCAAACTTGGAGCCCTCTCATCACTGCTGTTGCACTGGCTTTCTTTGCTAAAACATGCCAAGTTTGTTCTGGCCCCAGGGCCTTTGCACTTGCTGTTCCCTCTGTCAAGTTCCCAAACCTTTGCACGACTCAAGCTGTCTCATGTTACTCTTCAGAACAGGCTTCCTTGAATTTTACTCAGCAATAAAAGAGAATAAAATCATGGCATTTGCAGGTAAATGGATGGCGTTGGAGAAGATAATGCTAAGTGAAGTCAGCCAATCCCCAAAATACAAATGCTGAGTGTTTTCTCTGATATAAGGAGGCTGAATCATAGTGGGGTAGGGAGGGGGAGCATGGGAGGAATAGACGAACTCTAGATAAGGCAGAGGGGTGGAAGGGGAAGACAAGGGACAGAGGGTTAGCAATGATGGAGGAATGTGATGAACATCATTATCCAAAGAACATGTATGAAGACACGAATTGGGTGTCAACCTACTTTATATACAAACAGAGATATGAAAAATTGTGCTGTATATGTGTAATAAGAATTTTAATGTATTCCGCTGTCATTTATTTTTTTTAAAAATCAATTAAAAAAAAAAAGAACAGGCTTGCCTGATATCTCTATCCATAGTGGCTCCCATATCCACTTCTCTAAGACACTCTAATCCCTTACATCCTGCTTTCTTTTCTTCATAGAATATATCACTATCTGAAATTTTATTATCTGTTTATTATCTCTCTCCCTCACTAGACTGGAAGCAATATGAAGATCAGTATTGTATCCTTACTTCCTGTAACCAATAGTAGATGCTCAATAAACAGATGATAAATCCATTAACGCCCACTGAGCCCCCAGATGCCATTAGGCTTATATCCCTAAATTAACAAAGAAAATTAAGGGCAACATCAAAATCATCACAGACCCTGATTTCTAAGCCCTTGGTTGTATCAGGAACAAATCATGATAGAGGAGCAAATATAAATGGAGAAGTTTTTTAAAATCTAAATATAGCCAGAGGGGGAAATCACCATCATATTTAAAAAAAAAAAAAAAATGGGTATTTAACTGAGCCAAATCACTGAGCTCTTTCTGGAAAAAGAAAAAAAAAATTAACTTCAACCAGGTTCCCAGGCTTCCCACAAATCACCACCACCCAAGAGGAAACCATGTGAGAAGTTATGTTCTGCTTCTGAACATTTAAGCATTTTTATCAATATTATTTGCCAGTATAAATATTTTCCCCATAACTTTATATTTAAAATAGGAGTGCACCAAACCGGGACTTATAAAGTGCAAAGGAAACAGTTCAGTCTAAGGTATTCATGACTTCAGTCATTCTCTCATAAAACAACAGATGAAATAAAATGTATGACATTCCCAAAGAGGGAGTTTTCTCGTGTAATTCATCTTAAAATGCAACGTTCTGTCATCTCAAGTAACACTTACTGAAAGCAACCATCAATACTTTTTGTCAAAAGCCCGTACTCTGTGTAAAATGTTCCATCAATCTCTATTTACATAAAACACAAAACTTTCAGAGTGGTTCTAACACACAGCCGTGGAGCGTCTCCATCTCCAGTTTTCATGCTCTGCTGAAAAATAATTTGACTGACACCAGAAAAATACAGATGACCCTTGAGGAAGGCTTTGAGGAAGGGAAACACCTTCCAGTGCTGCACAGCATCCTACACAAGTGGGGGCTCGCTGGCTGTTTCTGTTTGTTTTTCAACCAGAAGATACATTTTCACTTCAAATAAAAAATTCCATTTTGCCAGGAAGTCTTCCAAAGAAGCTTTACTTACCAGTCACAGACGCAGGGACGGCACCCTGCTGATTCTGAACTTGTGCAAGCTAGGGGCACCACTTTATTCCAAGCCAGAAACTTTAGCTTTAGGTCCTGTAGGACTCGAATATGGAATGAAGCTCCAAGAAGGTCATTGCCTGGGAATGTTTATAAAACACACAAATTAAGGCATTAGCCTTTTCACCTTGAAGGTCTGGAGATCAACTCCCAGCTTAGGTAACAAAACACAAAGTCTGTCTGCCAGCCTTTGCCTAAGGCTTGGGGGTTGAAAACATACAGTCCCTTCATCTGACCCAAGTTAGCTAAGGCCAAGATGAGAAAGCTGAGAAACTGCAAGTCAAAGCCCATTTGAGATATCTGAATTTCATGCCAAGTGACTGTCTGTGCCATTCTTCATCCTATCCCTATGACTTCAGCAGCCTAGGGTTGAAGATTTCCCAAGGCTGAACCTGCTGCAACCCTTCCTAATTATTCCTTGCACTCAAGTGCCCATTATGTGAAATGTGTAGGGCAGAGAGAGAAGTCTAACATGGCTTCAAGTAAGCTGTGGGGTTTCTCAGCTGAACCACTACCCCCCTCCAAGTCTCTGACATTTAGTTTCTTACGGTTTCTTTTTTTTTTTTTTTTTTTTTTTTTGGTACCAGGAATTGAACCCAAGGGCACTTAACCCCTGAGCCACAAACCCAGATCTTTTTATTTAGAGACAATGTCTTGTTAAGTTGCTTAGGGCCTCACTAAGTTGCTGAGGTTGGCTTTGAACTCTGCAGGATCCTCCTGCATCAGCCCCACCGAGCTGCTGGGATTACAGGTGTGCACCACCACGCCCAGCCACTTAGTTTCTTTACCTACAAAAATGAGAGGATCTGGCAAGGCCAGTGGTTTTCAAAGTCTACTCTGCCAAGCTCAGTGGGCAGCACAAAGGTTCAAGGGTCTTATCCCAGAGGAGATAACAACTGGGCACACAGGACCCTGGCTCCATCTTTGACCCAGCAATCTCATCAGTATCTGTTTTGGATCAAATGTGCCAGCAAAGCTTCAGGTTTCACTGGCAACACTGTCCTCTGATCTGGACGGTCCTTGCCAGCTCTGATACTCAGATCTCACATGGTGGAGGAGCAGGAACACAGACACACACCTCAAACCAGGTTAGAGGGCAAAGAAAAGAGTGTTCCCCAGGAAGGGTCACACGAGCTGCATGGGGACCACCAGGGCACAGTATGGTTAAGGGCAGAGCTTGGAACTTGAGGAAGGGTAGAAACAGCATCTGAAACAGGGACAAACCAGACCCGAAGCAGAAAACAGGGGCAGGGCAGGGGGCATGTGTGGGAAACACTGGGCACCCCTCTAAAAGGAGGTAGGGAAAGGGAATGATCAAAAGCCTGCATGCCAGGCAGAGGATTCTGAATTCCCTGCACCTATATTTATCCCCCACACCAGGCATAAACGCAAATGCCACAGGAGCCACCTAGCCCTAGCTATTCCAATGCTTTTAATTGTGTTTGCAAACCCCAGACATATTTGTACAGATCTGAATTTCTGTCCTTAAGGGCCTGGCTCAGGCCCACATATCTGGTAGTCAATACAGGCTTTGATAGCCAGGATAATGAGGATAAATTATGCCAGGCACTGTGCTCAGAGCTGTACAGGTAAAGTCTCATTTAATCCTGACAACCAGGGAAGTAGGTCCATCATCATGTTATGAGAGAGAAAATTAAGGCTTAGAGAGACTCAATAACTTGTCTAATGTCACACAGCCAGGAAGAGGCAGAGCAGAACTCAAACTCAGAAATATCTGGCCCCAAGACCCAGGTTCTCGGCCACACTGTCTCCCTTTTGAGGATTCCCAGGACCTGAGCTGGAAGCAGCAGCGAGTGGAGTGCCTCTAGATTAGAGAAAGGATGCACCCTTCAAAGAATAGATGATGGACCAACGTGGCTTTGAGCTAACTGGGAAAAAATATCATTTCCAAATAAGAAGGAACCTCAGTACCAAAAATGAAGGCAGAATTTGGACTCAAAATTGCATTCTCTGCTTTTGTTCTTGACCTGGACATAAGGCAAGTGAGCAGCTGAAATGCCAAAGTCTCTTGCTCCCTAGTAATTCTAGGCTTAATCACCAAAAGTCAGTGGGACACCTATTATCTGTCCAGCTCTGCCGGGTACTGAGGGAGACATAATGAGGATACCATTCTTGTCTTCAAGGTTCTGAGAATTAAATGTCAACCAAGGCTCAAACACAAAGTCACTTCCAGGTCAAACATGTTACAATAAAAGGACAGCAAGTGGGTCCCATATATACTTGTGTTGGGCAGTGCAGAATGTTCTACAGAAGTTCTGAGCAGGGGCAGCTCATTAAGGACAGACTGCAGCATCTAGGAAAGGCCTGACATTGCCTGAACAGGCCCCATAAGGATGGTTAAGGTTCCAGTAGCAACAAGAAGCCAGTAAAGAGCAAACAGAGAGAGGGCAGCTCAGAGCGGGAGGCTGACCGAGCAAAGCCAGGGAAGAGAAAGGACAAAGACCACAGCATGGCAGAAGCAAAGTGACAAGCAACAAGTGAGAGAGTGAAGAGATGCCTTCACCCTCCATCACACAAGACCAGACATCACCTGGTCCAACCTCTCATCTTACAGGGTGCAAAGAACAATTCGGTCTTTCTCAATTTAGTGATAGAGATGCATGAGAATAGCTCTCATCCCAGCCTCCAATGCTGAGGCACCTTCTACTCTACCCCACAACTTCCTCCTTGAAGCATAAGCAAAATCTGTCCCTTCAAGAGGAGGCGGCACCAGGGACCTGAAGGAGATCAGTTCCTATTACAAACATGGATCCACTTTGACTTCATCCAAAATGCTTCCAGGGTTCTTTTCTGATTCTTTTTTTAGCCACACCCCATTTTTGATAGGGCTTCATCCTAAAAACCCTTGGATGATAAAGTTCTCGTCAACAAACATTTCAAGTTCCTGAACATAACCTCATAGTTCTTTAGTCTGGGTTATTGGCATTAGTTAGCCTGCCTTCTTCTCCAAAATGCAATAGGAACAAAAAAGAAATTGCGATTGAAAAAGAAAAGAGGAAGAAATTATCTAATTTTGAGATTCTGCCTCTCACAGAGGGATTCATGCCTTGAATGACAACACTTGAAGCTACTGCTAATGATGCTCTTCCCCAAAAAAAGGACTAGAGTGGAGATTAAAAAAAATTAAAGAAACTGGAGAAAAGATGAGAATCAGAACTAGAATTCTAGGGAAGAAATTAAAAACTAGAAAAGACTTTCCAAGTATTTAAGGTTGTTAGTGGGGTGTCAATACTAAGAAGAAAAACTCATTGAAATGTCTATGAGAATGTGCTGGTAACAATACAATCCTGATGTGGAAAATTGTTAAAAAAAAAAAAAAAAAAAAAAAAACTAGGTCAAAGAAAGCAACAACAAACAATTTCGTGACAATGACAATAAATTTGTAGATGGACACAAGATCTTTATTTATTTTATGTGGTGCTGAGGATCAAACTCAGTGCCTTACATGTGTAAGGCAAACACTCTACCACTGAGCTACAGCCCCAACTCATACAATTAATTTCTAGAAGACTAATTAAAAAAAAAAAAAAAGAGCAGTCTTCTACTTGTAAAAGATTCTAAGACACATTCACAAAATGTTTTTCTCCAGCAGACATTTATAACCAAGTCCCTTCATGGTGGACAGTGCCGTTACCAAATAAATGTGTTGTTATTTATTTTGGTTTTTGAGTTTTGTTTTCGATTTTTAATTAAAGTTGTAGGATAAGAGAAATTTGAGTGTCTAATATAAGCTCATAGTAACAAAACTTTCCCCTAAATCTGATCCCCCCCTACCCCTATTACCTAAGCGCAAACCCTAATTAAGCTTGGGAGGAAAAAAAAAGAACCATCTTGTCCATTTCCTTAAAAGTCCTATTTTGGGATTCATATTTCTTCCAAAAAAAAAAAAAAAAGTCAAGCTGAATTATTCAGCTGCTCTGTGGTTAGACTAAAGGTTTTATGGTCATTTTTCTATCCATCAGCCATCGCAAGTTGGGGGAAAGGAGACGGATACATCGTAATTCAGATGCTATTCTGGGTCTCTGTACGTGACCTGACATGATGCTCAAAATCAGCTCGAGCCCACCAAGAATTTACGCTCATTTTGGAAAGCAGTCCTTGACTTAAAAGCTAAAGAACAGAAGCTCTCCTCATCTTCCATTCTCACTTGCAAAGGTAACTCATAACCCCAGAATCCCCACCCCTGCCAAAAATATACATCCACAACATTGGAGAGAAAGCAAATAAATGTTTCAAGAGTCAGGTGGCTAGAGTCAGTACAAAATGGCCCCCAATTCAGGGATACAATTTTTTTCACTGTTTTTTTTCCTTATCTTGTGCTTTAAGTACACCACGTGACAACAGTCTGAAGAGGACACGTGCCCACCTTATGTGATGGGCTACTAACTGACTTGCACCCAGAGGATGTTCAGAGTTAGTTGCTGAACTGAATCCAGATTTGTATTACAAGCACTGGACAAATGGTCACTAGAGCCATTTCAAATGTTCACCCTCACAAACCAAGTTGTCTGTGAAGGACCAAATTTAAGCCTCAGGTGGAACAGCCCTGAGATGCTGATGTTAGCAACGGCCCAGAGAAGAAAGCCTGAAAATGGGGTTCACAAGAACATCAGCTGAGGTGCTGCATTAACCTACCCTGAGACCTACCCAAATTTACCCGGGCAATAAGTTTCCTTCACTGTTGAATCCAGTTTGAGTTGGAATTTCCATCACCTGCGCCATAAAGAATCATGATGTTATGGTGCCCAAATCACATATACATTTTATCCTAATGTTTGTGTTCTTATTCGATGATGATCCTTTCAGTCCACTCCAAATATCACCTCCTCTGAGGAAGTGCAATTAGTGGCTCCTTTCTCTGTACCCTGTAGAATGCTGTCAACTCTCTCCACTGTTATCCCCGGATTAGGCCCAACTCCCCTAGGAATAGTAGGGCCCAGGGAGAGCCTGCTCAGGAATAGACTGCCACAATGTCCTGATCCCAATCCTACTCACATGGACACCAGAAAACAACAGCCCTAGACTCCTACTCCAAGATTTTCCAGAAAGTCGTGTCCTCACATAGAACGGACAAGAAAACATAGTTGTGCGATGACATGATTTATGATTTACACTCACCGCATTATTCCCACTAAGTCAGTGGAAGAAACAATAAAGGGGCTTGTACTCAGAGCTCTCTCCTATCAGACCCAGGGAACTTACGTGTAAACAACTCAGAGATTTCTACCCAGGATATTGATGCACAAAACATTCTCAGATTCTATTGTTGGCCTTTCCTGAAGTAGATCCAGAGAGACCATGGATTGCTCCTCCTCTAATTACTGTTTATTTTACTAGTGTGTGGGTTTTCCTCATTAAAATAATGTCATGACAAAATTGAGAGTTCATTTTAAGGGTAAATGAAGAGTGGTACATGAACATCTCAGCCTTTACTGAAACTTTAACAAAGTCAAATTCTCACTATGTTCTTTGTTGACCCTTGTTCCCTACAGTTGAAAGGTTAGGGAATATTCTACAGCTATGCAGGTGACTTCTCTCTTCATACAGTCTGACTCACTAGGATATGTTTTTGAAGCTTACCAAAATAAGGGCATTTCTTTTTTACTTGCTTAACAGCGAGTCTTCCTCTCAGCAATGGGGCCCACTCAACAAACATGGCTGTGTCTTGCTTATATTAAAATTAAGATATGAGACATCTCTTTTTTTCTTGGAGAGGAGACTAAGAGGGCGATGGCAATATTTCCTTTCAATGTCTGCAGTGCCTAAATCTGGGGTTCATACAAAACAAATGAGTAATTTTCAAATTTGAATTCACAGTGTGATCAACCACCAAGCTCATTAAAAGTTCAGATCCTTGAGTCTCCAGGGACCACGAGCTACTGGGTCCGGGAATCTTCATTTCTAACAGAGTGAATCTGATAGACACAGGTTTTCTGTCCAATGTACTGAGAATTATGGAAGTAGGCCCTAAATTTAAAAAAAAAAATTAAATGAATATGGTACAGACTTAGCTAAAGAGATATCCCAAGCTCACCACCAGTGTGTTTGTCCCCTGGTATGCACATCTTGAATCATACTACGGCCCCTGGAAAACAGAACCTGATTGCTTAGCAAACTGCCTTGGTCAGCAGCAGAGAGCACACCTTCCCCACACCCTCTCCTCCATTCTCAACACTCTCAATACCTAAGTTTGAAAATAACATCTCAGGACTCAGAGCTCCAAAAGCTCAAGGACATCAATGCCAGGACAAAAATTCCAATATTCAGCATAGAAAGAAAAATGGAAACTGAGGTTCTGGGACCATTATGAGAACAGGCCACCAGGATTCCTTTGTCACCTATCCCCAGGGTCTTCAGGATTTGGGCTCAAATGTGAAACCTCTAGTAGGAGGTAAAACTAACAGAGGTGTTCAAGACGACAATAAAGACAATGCCAGGGCAAGCAGTAGCCTGAGAGGCATGAAAATGGGCCCCTGGTTCCTTTTTAATCACATTGGACCTGTCCTGTGCTGTTCACTGGTCCTTCCCCAGGCCCAAGTCCTATTGGCCTGCATGAACTGTACATCCCTTGAGTGCGGGGGAAATATGCCTCGTTTCTTGTTTGTGCGTTAAAGTCAGGCACATGCTTGGTGACTGAGAAGACTGTTGGAGAACAAGGCAAGGTAATATAGTGAGGAGGGCTGGCCAGAGAGAGCAGAGTTCGAATGCCACCTTACCTGTAAATCCCTTCAAAGCTTGCAACCAGATGCTACACAAAAGAAACCAATAATTGCTTGAGCCAGTATTCCTGGGCCAGTCACTCAACTCCCTCTACAGAGCAAAGAAGGGGGAAATCTGGGGTGGGCAGGCCTGGCTCTCAAGACCCTCATGTTCATTCACATTTGCTCACCCTTTATAAGGCCATACTTACCATGAGTCTATGAAAGGAACAGGGAAGCCTGCTCAACTGGCCTCTCCCATTGGGACCTGCCTTCCTGTGGACCTGTGTGTACTAAAGACAGGACAGTGGGTATCCTGTCCTCCCATCTCACCCCAGAGACCACTAGCACAGTGATTGATGCACACACGCACCAAAGAGATGTGTCCTAGGAAAGAAAAAGACTTAGCCAAGCCTTGATCATCTCAGATGTGAAACAGATAATGTTTGACTTCCAGGACAGCTGGACAATTAAAGATGATAAATGTGATGTGGCCTAATTCAGTCCTCATTCAATAAAGTCCAGATAGTTCAACAGTGAAAACCTGCCTGAGACTCCTGGTTACCAACACACCCAGAGTGAGCCCGGAGTGACGGCACTGCGCCATGGAGTCCCTCGAAAGGAATGCCAGAGGCAACGGTTTCTTGGAGGCTTTCTGAGCTCCTGTTCTCCAGAATCGATCCCTCAAACCCACCTTTGGCTTCTGCTTCAAATAAAAACAATGGAGAGGACTTCCGGAATGAGGATGCGCCTGGTTGCCGTCAAACCTTAGGTTAGAAAATGAATTGACGGGGGATCCAACATGGCGGCCGGCGAGGAAGCTGCACTTTCAATATCTCCACATTAACGGGATCAGAAACACCAATTAAAACAGCTACATTCTACCTACTGAGGATCTTCTAGCAAAATTCCGTTGAAAGGAGACCTGCCGAGAATTAGTAAGTTTATTAGACGTGACAGTTTGCCCCAAACAAGTGAAACTTGACTGGCAGCGCGGGCTCAGAGTCCAATCCCGCGGCCACCCGCCGCTTCTGCAAGCGGCAGGCGGCCCAGAGCAGCGCGGCAGAAGGGTCCCCGCCCAGCCAGCAGACAGCGCCCGCCATCCCGGCTACCCTGGCGGCCCTGCTTTCGCCCGGCGAACAGCCACCCCACCCGGCTGGTTCTTAGCCACGCCGCTGCAGACACCCGGCTTTACAAGCACCCCCGGCGGCCCTGCTCGGCGAGAAGGGTCCCCGCCCTGCCGGCAGACAGCTCCCGCCATTCCGCTCTTGTTCTGCAAACAGCCACCCCGCCCGCTTGGTTCTTAGCCACGAGGCTGCAGCCGCCCGGCTTTACAAGCGCCCCCGGCGACCCTGCTCGGCGAGAAGGGTCCCTGCCCGGCCAACAGACAGTTTCCGCCATCCCGGCTACCCTGCCGGTCCCGCTCTTGCCCTGCAAACAGCCACCCCGCCCGCCTGGGTCTTAGACACGCGGCGGCAGCCACCCGGCTTTACAAGCGCCCCCGGCGGCCCTGCTCTGCGAGAAGGGTCCCCGCCCTGCCGGCAGACAGCTCCCGCCATTCCGCTCTTGTTCTGCAAACAGCCAGCCCGCCCGCTTGGTTCTTAGCCACGAGGCTGCAGCCGCCCGGCTTTACAAGCGCCCCCGGCGACCCTCCTCGGCGAGAAGGGTCCCCGCCCTGCCGGCAGACAGCTCCCGCCATTCCGCTCTCGTTCTGCAAACAGCCACCCCGCCCGCTTGGTTCTTAGCCACGAGGCTGCAGCCGCCCGGCTTTACAAGCGCCCCCGGCGACCCTGCTCGGCGAGAAGGGTCCCTGCCCGGCCAACAGACAGTTTCCGCCATCCCGGCTACCCTGCCGGTCCCGCTCTTGCCCTGCAAACAGCCACCCCGCCCGCCTGGGTCTTAGACACGCGGCGGCAGCCGCCCGGCTTTACAAGCGCCCCCAGCGGCCCTGCTCGTCGAGAAGGGTCCCTGCCCGGCCGGCAGACAGCTCCCACCATCCCGGCACTCCTGGCGGCCCTCCCGCTCTGCGAAGGGTTACCCCACCCGGCTCTTAGCCACGCGGGCGCCATCTGCCTGGCGCTGAGGGAGCCCCCGGCGGCCCAGCGCAGCCAGAAGGGTCCCCGCCTGGCCCGACAGAAGGCACATGCCCTTCCGGCTCTGCTAACGGCCCTGCCCACCCAGGAAAGGGCTCCCCACCTTGAGAGGATGGGAAGGAAATCTAACCAAGCCTCTATGAATTAGCGAACTGGGATCTAAAACCAGAGATTATATCAGACCAGAGACAAGCCAGTTCCACCTCTCCCTTCGGTCACTCCTGCAAGGAGCCAGGGGCCCGCCATAGCAGAGAGGGGAAGTCACCAAAGATCGGCCAAAGAGATTCCTTCCCAGCGGACTCTAAATTAGCAGGAGCGGCGAGGGAGCCGGACGGAGCTGGCGGGAACCGCGGCAGCGGCACGGGAACCGGCGGGAGCTGAGGCGGCGCTGACGCAGGAGCCGGCGGGAGCCGCGCGGCGCGGGTCTCCCAGCTACAGCCCCCACCAGTGCTGACAACTGAGGTCTCTTGCACCAGATACGGGGGCGTGGCTACCAGAAGAACGAAACGCGATCAGTATGAAAAGACAAGGAAAGAAAGGACCACAAGCAATGCAGGTCAACTCAACTTTAGAAGAGGTAATATCTGCAGCAGATGGAATGTCAGATAAAGAATTCAGGATATACATGCTTCAGATGATCTGGAGTCTCAAGGAAGACATTAGACAGCAAAATCAGACAATGAAAGACCACTTCGACCACTTCGACAATAAATTACACAAACAAATCCAAGAAGCAAAAGATCAATTATACAGGGAGATAGAGGTTATAAAAAACAAACAAACAGAAATCCTGGAAATGCAGGAAACAATAAACCAACTTAAAAACTCAATTGAGAATACTACCAGCAGAGTAGAACACTTAGAAGATAGAACATCAGACAATGAAGACAAAGTATTTCAACTGGAGAAGAACATAGACAGCTCAGCAAAGCTGTTAAGAAACCATGAGCAGAACATTCAAGAAATATGGGATAACATAAAGAGACCCAACTTAAGGGTCATGGGGATACAGGAAGGTATTGAGGTCCAAACCAAAGGAATGACCAATCTATTCAACGAAATAATACGAGAAAACTTCCCAGACTTGAAGAATGAGACAGAATCCCAAATCCTAGAAGCCTACAGGACGCCGAATGTGCAAAATCATAAGAGAGCCACACCTAGACACATTATAATGAAGATGCCCAACATACAGAATAAGGAGAGAATTTTAAAAGCTACAAGAGATAGGAAGCAGATTACATTTAGGGGTAAACCAATCAGGATAACAGCTGATCTTTCAACACAGACTCTGAAAGCTAGAAGATCCTGGAATAACATATTTCAAACGTTGAAAGAAAAGGGGTTCCAACCAAGAATTGTGTATCCCGCGAAATTAAGCTTCAGGATGGAAGATGAAATTAAAACCTTCCATGATAAACAAAAGTTAAAAGAATTTGCAGCTAGAAAACCAGCTCTTCAAAACATCCTCGGCAAAATATTACAGGAAGAGGAAATGGAAAATATCAATGAAAACCAACAGCGGGAGGTAGTACAGTAAAGGTGGGGGGGAATAATCAAAGAGGAAAACAAACCATGTTTAGTAACATAAATAAACAAATATGGCTGGAAGAACAAACCATATCTCAATAATAACTCTAAATGTTAATGGCTTAAACTCACCAATTAAGAGACACAGGCTAGCAGAATGGATCACTAAACAAGACCCAACAATATGCTGCCTTCAGGAGACACATCTGATAGGAAAAGACATACATAGACTGAAGGTGAAAGGCTGGGAAAAATCATATCACTCATATGGACTTCGCAAACAAGCAGGAGTGTCCATACTCATTTCAAATAAAATAGATTTCAAGCCAAAGTTAATCAAAAGGGATGAAGAGGGACACTACATACTTCTCAAGGGAACCATACACCAACAAGACATAACAATTATAAATATATATGCCCCAAACAATGGTGCAGCTATGTTCATCAAACAAACTCTTCTCAAGTTCAAGAGTCTAATAGACCACCATACAATAATCATGGGAGACTTCAACACACCTCTCTCACCACTGGACAGATCTTCCAAACAAAAGTTGAATAAGGAAACTATAGAGCTCAATAACACAATTAATAACCTAGACTTAATTGACATATATAGAATATACCACCCAACATCAAGCAGTTACACTTTTTTCTCAGCAGCACATGGATCCTTCTCAAAAATAGATCATATATTATGTCACAGGGCAACTATTAGACAATATAAAGGAGTAGAGATAATACCATGCATATTATCTGATCATAATGGAATGAAATTGAAAATCAACAATAAAAGAAGTAAGGAAAAATCATGCATCACTTGGAGAATGAACAATAGGTTACTGAATGATCAATGGGTTATAGAAGACATCAAGGAGGAAATTAAAAAATTCTTAGACACAACATATCGGAATCTATGGGACACATTGAAAGCAGTTCTAAGAGGAAAATTTATTGCTTGGAGTTCATTCCTTAAAAAAAGAAAAAACCAACAAATAAATGATCTAATACTTCAACTCAAAATCCTAGAAAAAGAAGAGCAAAAAAACAGCAAAAGAAGTAGAAGACAAGAAATAATTAAAATCAGAGCTGAAATTAATGAAATCGAAACGAAAGAAACAATTGAAAAAATTGACAAAACTAAAAGTTGGTTCTTTGAAAAAATAAATAAAATCGACAGACCCTTAGCCACGCTAACAAAGAGAAGAAGAGAGAGAACTCAAATTACCAGCATACGGGATGAAAAAGGCAATATCACAACAGACACTTCAGAAATACAGAAGATTATCAGAAATTATTTTGAATCCTTATACTCCAATAAATTAGAAGATAGTGAAGGCATCGATAAATTTCTTAAGTCATATGATTTGCCCAGATTGAGCCAAGAGGATATTGACAACCTAAACAGACCAATATCAATTGAGGAAATAGAAGATACCATCAAAAGACTACCAACTAAGAAAAGCCCAGGACCGGATGGGTATACAGCAGAGTTTTTCAAAACCTTTAAAGAGGAATTAACACCAATACTTTTCAAGCTATTTAAGGAAATAGAAAAAGAGGGAGAACTTCCAAATTCATTCTATGAGGCCAACATCACCCTGATTCCTAAACCAGACAAAGACACTTCAAAGAAAGAAAACTACAGACCAATATCTCTAATGAACCTAGATGCAAAAATCCTCAATAAACTTCTTGCGAACCGGATACAAAAACATATCAAAAAAATTGTGCACCATGATCAGGTAGGATTTATCCCTGGGATGCAAGGTTGGTTCAATATACGGAAATCAATAAATGTTATTCACCACATCAACAGGCTTAAAAATAAGAACCATATGGTCATCTCGATAGATGCGGAAAAAGCATTCGACAAAGTACAGCATCCCTTTATGTTCAAAACTCTAGAAAAACTAGGGATAACAGGAACATACCTCAACATTGTAAAAGCAATCTATGCTAAGCCTCAGGCTAGCATCATTCTGAATGGAGAAAAACTGAAGGCGTTCCCTCTAAAATCTGGAACAAGACAGGGATGCCCTCTCTCACCACTTCTGTTCAACATAGTTCTCGAATCACTGGCCAGAGCAATTAGACAGACGAAAGAAATTAAAGGCATAAAAATAGGAAAAGAAGAACTCAAATTATCACTATTTGCAGATGACATGATTCTATACCTAGCAGACCCAAAAGGGTCTACAAAGAAACTATTAGAGCTAATAAATGAATTCAGCAAAGTGGCAGGCTATAAGATCAACACGCATAAATCAAAGGCATTCCTGTATATCAGCAACAAATCCTCTGAAATGGAAATGAGGACAACCACCCCATTCACAATATCCTCAAAGAAAATAAAATACTTGGGAATCAACCTAACAAAAGAGGTGAAAGACTTATACAATGAAAACTACAGAACCCTAAAGAGAGAAATAGAAGAAGATCTTAGAAGATGGAAAAATATACCCTGTTCATGGATAGGTAGAAGTAACATCATCAAAATGGCGATATTACCAAAAGTTCTCTATAGGTTTAATGCAATGCCAATCAAAATCCCAACGGCATTTCTTGTAGAAATAGAGAAAGCAATCATGAAATTCATATGGAAAAATAAAAGACCCAGAATAGCAAAAACAATTCTAAGCAGGAAATGTGAATCAGGCGGCATAGCTATACCAGACTTCAAACTATACTACAGAGCAATAGTAACAAAAACAGCATGGTACTGGTACCAAAACAGGCAGGTGGACCAATGGTACAGAATAGAGGACACAGAAACCAATCCACAAAACTACAACTATCTTATATTTGATAAAGGGGCTAAAAGCATGAAATGGAAGAAGGATAGCATCTTCAACAAATGGTGTTGGGAAAACTGGAAATCCATATGCAACAAAATGAAACTGAATCCCTTTCTCTCGCCATGCACAAAAGTTAACTCAAAGTGGATCAAGGAACTTGATATCAAATCAGAGACATGGCGTCTGATAGAAGAAAAAGTTGGCTATGATCTACATACTGTGGGGTCGGGCTCCAAATTCCTCAATAGGACACCCATAGCACAACAGTTAATAACTAGAATCAACAAATGGGACTTACTAAAACTAAAAAGTTTTTTCTCAGCAAAAGAAACAATAAGAGAGGTGAATAGGGAGCCTACGTCCTGGGAACAAATCTTTACTCCTCACACTTCAGACAGAGCCCTAATATCCAGAATATACAAAGAACTAAAAAAATTAGACAATGAGATAACGAATAACCCAATCAACAAATGGGCCAAGGACCTGAACAGAAATTTCTCAGAGGAGGACATACAATCAATCAACAAGTATATGAAAAAATGCTCACCATCTCTAGCAGTCAGAGAAATGCAAATCAAAACCACCCTAAGATACCATCTCACTCCAGTAAGATTGGCAGCCATTAGGAAGTCAAACAGCAACAAGTGCTGGCGAGGATGTGGAGAAAAGGGTACTCTTGTACATTGCTGGTGGGACTGCAAATTGGTGCGGCCAATTTGGAAAGCAGTATGGAGATTTCTTGGAAAGCTCGGAATGGAACCACCATTTGATCCAGCTATTCCACTACTCGGTCTATTCCCTAAAGACCTAAAAAGAGCACACTATAGGGACACTGCTACATCCATGTTCATAGCAGCACAATTCACAATAGCAAGACTGTGGAACCAACCTAGATGCCCTTCAATAGACGAATGGATAAAAAAAATGTGGCATTTATACACAATGGAGTATTACTCTGCATTAAGAAATGACAAAATCATAGAATTTGGAGGGAAATGGATGGCATTAGAGCAGATTATGCTAAGTGAAGCTAGCCAATCCCTTAAAAACAAATGCCAAATGTCTTCTTTGATATAAGGAGAGTTACTAAGAACAGAGTAGGGAAGAAGAGCATGAGAAGAAGATTAACATTAAACAGGGATGAGAGGTGGGAGGGAAAGGGAGAGAGAAGGGAAATTGCATGTAAATGGAAGGAGACCCTCAGGGGTATACAAAATTACATACAAGAGGAAGTGAGGGGAAAGGAGGGAAAATATAAGGGGGAGAAATGAATTACAGTAGAGGGGGTAGAGAGAGAAGAGGGGAGGGGAGGGGGGAGGGGGGATAGCGGAGGATGGGAAAGGCAGCAGAATACAACAGACTCCAGAATGGCAATATGTAAATCAATGTGCAACTGATGTGATTCTGCAATCTGTATATGGGGTAAAAATGGGAGTTCATATCCCACTTGAATCAAAGTGTGAATTATGATATATCAAAAACTATGTAATGTTTTGAACAACCTACAATAAAAATTAATTAAAAAAAAAAAAATAAAAACAATGGAGAATATGGGGAAGAGGAATGTTGGCTCTTTGTTCCGGGGAGCTCCATGTTGTTTCCCAATCTCAGTGAGCCCCACCCGAAACCAAGGGTCTGATGAACCAGGCAAAAGCCATTCCCACGGCAAAGCAGGAGTCAAACTGATTTATGAGGCAAGATTCTAAAGAAGCTAAACACACACCGCGTGGCACAGCAACCAGGGTGACGATGTGCAGAAAGGGTCCTTTCCCAGCCAGGGAACATCCGAGCCGCGTCAACACAGAGGTCAACAGTGCAAAGGGGGCAAATCGCAGGTCCCATGTTCTGAGAAAAACTCACAGGCACCTTGCTGCCCGTCAACTGACCGGAGGTGCTCTGGGGATTTCTTTCTTGGTGTTCAGGATCAGACGCAGAACCTCTTGCATGCCAGGCAGGCACTCCGCCCCTGAGCCACACCCCCACCTCTGCTCTGGGCATTTCTATCTTTAAATTCCTGCCACGCTGCCATGCGGTTAAGAACTCCTCCTTTGGGAAAGTGTCACTCTGAGCAGCACTCCGTGGAGACTTGCCAGGAATTCCCATCCATCATTCTCATGAATCAATCCTTTTTTTAACATTTTTTTCAAATTATGAAAAAAGCATATGATCATTGTAGAAAATGTGGGAAATATAAAATGTGCAAAGAGGCGGGAGTAAATGCTCATAATCCCACTCTCATGTTTCCCTCAAGGTTTCGATCTGATTTTTTTTTTTCTCTTAAGTTTTATCTAGATTTCAGCCTAGCACAGGGATGTGCGCTAAAGTCCTAGACACTCAGGAGGCTGAAGTGGGAGATCTCTTGAGCCCAGGAATTGGAGAACAGCCTACATAGCATAATCAGACCCTATTTCTTAAAAATAAAGACTAAAAAGTTATATTTAGCTTTCTGTTTTTTAAAGATAATGTAAATATACAATGAATATGAATATATGACCACCTAAAAACAAACATACAGAGAATCAAAAAGCTCCCCAGGAGCTAGGCATGGTGGGGCACATACCTGTAATCCCAGCAGCTCCGGAGGCTGAGGAAGAAGAATTCCAGATTCAAAGTCAGCCCCAGCAATTTATCGAGACCCTAAGCAACTTAGTGAGACCCTGTCTCAAAATAAAAAATAAAAAGGGCTGAGGATGTGACATGGTGGAAAGTACCCCTAGGTTTAATGCCCCCAGTACCAAATATATATATATTTGTTTTATTTATATATATATATATATATATATATATATATATATATATATATATATCACACACACACACACGCACACACACACACACACACTTCCCCATGATTTGATGCAAAAAAAAAAAAAAAAAAAAAAAACCCACATCTCCAGCCCCTTTCTTTCCCTTCCTCTTTCCTTCCAGTCTCTCTTTGGGCTGAGGATTTGGGGTTTTCCTCCCTATCTGTAATTTACAAGCAAGCCCTGCTGTTTCCTAGTTCTTCAGTTCTTGACATGCTCTAAGCAGCCACTCCCTAATCTCACCTCTATTTCTCCACTGTTGTCGTATCTTAATTTGGGTTTGACCATAGTTTCTTTTCCTGGTTATATTATATTCCTCATGTTATAATTAAGACTTACAAGATCTTTCCTGTACATTTTTGGTTCTCCAAGGAATTAACATTTTCTACCAATAACTCAATACTAAATTCTTGGCTAACATATTGAGTCATCCCTTGAGATGTGCAGATGCATCAGGTGTCCTGGCATGTCCAGTGTCCAGGAGATCTAGGTTGGTGGCTGTCCCCACCCTGGGCACAGCTGTCATCCTGAGACTTTCCCTGCCATCCTCCTGGAGATACACTTTCCTGCTGCCAGTAGCAGCTTCTCTCACTACTCGCTCGTTTCGGTGGAACATTTTCTCTCGTAGTTTCCTAAGATGGCTAAAATTGTGAAACATTTCACACTTCGAAATGTTTCTGTCCTGCCCTCAATCTAGACTGAAGCATATTAGCAGTTATCAGGAGCTGGAGGGAGGGGAGAAGAGGAGGGAGGCTGAGTGGATACAGGGTTTCCTTTTGAGATCATGAAACAATTCTAGAACCAGACAGAGGTGATGGCTGCACATTTTGAATGTACTAATGACCACTGGATTGTATATTTTATAATGATTAAACTAGGAAATTCTATGATATGTATATTTTACCACAAATTTAAAAAAAAAAATGTGGCTGGTACCTCCAGTCATAGTCTTGAGCAAGTTTATGCCTTTTTAAATCTTTTTGCTCTGTTTTATAGGGTTTGGGGGAAAATAAAACATTCGTGGGCTCTATTTTCCATTTGTAATTACACAATATTTAAAATATAAAATCAGCAAATGTTCATCAGGGAGATGGAAAACAAAAGTATCATAAATTATAATCCTACCTACAGGGAGTTTACAATCAAGTTGGAATTTTACACACATACATACAATATAGTGTATACATATATATTATATACATACACATATATATGCATAGTCTTTCATTATATATATGTGTATATACATATTGTGTGTGTGTGTGATGAAAGAAAACCACACTCTAAAATATATGAGATCAGAATGGTTCAGACAGTGACATAGAGCTCAAAAGAAAGGGTTATAGCTGTGGATATTAAGACAGACTCTACACTAAACACTGAATCAGAGCTGGGGAAGAAATACTCTAAAAAAGGGAAGATTATACTAGTGAAGTGGGTCACAAATATATTTAGGGCATGATCAGGAGACCAGCTGAACTAGTTTGTAGTAAACTATTATGCAAAAAAAAAAAAAAAAAAATATATATATATATATATATATATATATATATATATATGGTCTGAAGTCAGAAAATAAAGGGCCAATTTGCCTATTTTTTAAAAAAGAAAAAGAAAAACACCACCAGACGCAAGTTTCTCAGTCCCAGGCTCACCAATCCAGGTTAAGCTGTTTGTATGAGCCTGCCCATTGAGAACCCTCCATGCCGCACTTAATCCTGGGCATTTCCATTTTCAGCTCTAGAAGCAAAATGGCCCAGAACACCACAGACTGCATACTGTGATCCACTGCAGAATTCCAGGACCCTTGGCATGACAGACCTGGGCTCCCACAGCTGCCTGAACTTCCACATGAAAGCCACTCTGTGAGGTGCACTGACCTCTCACTCATCATCCTAGAGGAAGGAGGAAGTAACCCCTGCTGACTGGTAACCAGATGTCCACTGACTGCCTAGGATGCTTTTCCTTCTCAACTAAATGGGTAGGTCAGAGGATCAGTACGGATGCCACACAGCCATGGGTGGTCTTCACAAGATTTGTCAATGGGCTATGAGGGAGGGTAAAATCATTACCCAGTCTCCTGTGGGGTTCCGAGCAATATGAACTGATAAATTCTCTCTGTGGGTATGAAAATTTATGTTGGGTTTGAGTCACTTGCACCTAAAAGGCATTGACCCAGCCTTAATTGGCACATACCTTTTCTAAGCCCCATGACTATTGGGCTTGAACATCTTAAAAGCCCCTTTGAATTTTAGTTCTCTTCAAATTAGTAAGACTCTAAGTTCCTTAGGCATCTTTGTTTCATTCTCACATCAACCTGTGCATCTCAGTTACTTAACAAATACTGGATAGATGGATGGATGGATGGATGGGTGAAAGGAATAAAATTAAGGAAAGGAAAATATGGAGAATTTCTGGCTCATTTTTTCTTTATTCATCTTCTATCTTCCAACTCTCAATTTTTCTGTTTCAAATCCCTTGGAACAGGATTTCCAAGAGGTCTTCACCTGATGACTACAGAGACCAAAATTAAACAGGAGAAGCTCCATGAAGGTAATCTATGCCACCTTCCAATTTCCTACCCCAGTGACCCTGGAAAAGAAATGATCAAGAAAGGAAAGCCCAATGTCTTGAAAGCCCGTGTCTGCCAGGCACTTTACTGGGCAGTTCGTTAATATTCTCTCACACAGTCAACATCAAGAATCGTGGATTATAGGTTAATGATCTGATCCCCATTATTCATATTGGCAACCCTAAGACCCAGGGAAAGTTGAAAATCTTGACTAAGGTCATACAACTAGGCTGAGAACAGATCTAACTTCTGTATGTCTGGCTCCACAATCTTTACATCTGAAAATCGATCACTTAAATAGACAAATGCCTATATGATGTGAGTGGAGGTCCTCAAAAAAGACCAGTCTATCCCAAAACATCTCTTCCTTTGAGGCTAGAAATTCTCCCATTATAAATTCCTTCTTTGGGTTGTTTTTCTATAATCTTATGAATAATAACTTATGTTTGTATTAACCCTTCATTAGTCATGAATCACTTCCTATAAATTCTTTTGTTTGATCTGCACAGCAACCCCATAAAGCTGATGATATTATCCCCGTGACGCAGATGAAAAGACTGAGGTTCAGAGAGGCAGCAGCCTATCCAAAGCAAAGTCAGTGACTGCCGACATCCTGGGTCTTCCAACTTCGTGTTTTCACATGCTCCTTTTATATGCAACTTATTAGTTGAGATGAGGGCTGACAGTTGATCAGACACTAGGAGGTATGGTGCCTCAGGAAGGGGCAGATAAAAGAACAGATGGTGAAAAGACGGGAAGTGGATGAACCCGATGGAGGAGGTTAGAGGCAAACTGCTCATCACACAGTCTGCCTGGGCTTGAACTGGATTGAGATGCCCACGTGTTAATTCTAGAGTAGCCACACAGCCCGTCCCGGATAATCTCAGGTCATGCCCAGCATAATTCTTACAGCTCCCTCTTTTTCACTTTCAGAAGAATTCTAATTCGGATGATAAATCACATAGTCACCACCACAGGCAGAGTGGTGGGGAGGTCCCCATACCCAGACCCTGCACAGCTCCCAGCTCTGTTTGTTCCAAGTGAAAGCAGTTGGGTCCTCTTGCTTCCCCTTTCAATGAAATAAAAAACAGCAGCACTGGAGTTCACACAGCGGCCCCTGGGCAGCAGATCTGGGCACCCATGTAAAGCCCATTCTCTCTTTCAGTAATTACTGGTTGTCCAAGGAGCTTAGCACCAACCCCCAAGTAAGCCGCTGTGTAATTATGGGAAGCCTTGAAATGAGGATGTCCTCAGTGTGGTACGGGCTTTTCTAGGAGGACCCATGTGCTCACAGGCTTCTGCACCTGCTCTCAGGGGCCCTCTACCCAGGGAGAGCCAGGAGTCACAGCTAAAGCTTGTGGTTGGAAAACACTTTCCAGGGTATGAAACCATGTTACCCACATTACCCCACTTTCTTTCCAACACCCCCATGAGGAAAGAGTAAAAGTGATATAAACTCCGATTTCAACTCCAAGTTGAAAGAGGGGAAATGACTGCCCAGTGCTGCAGTCAGATGCAGGTCTTCTGATTGCTGCTCAGCGGCCCTCCCCAACAACCACAGGCACCCCAGCACCCACTGCTCAGTTCAAAGCCAGCTTCTACTGTGGGGCGTGCACAAGGGGGACCATCAGCCTGCACTCTCAGCAAGACTTCCAGGACCTGAGGTCACCGGCTCAGCTATTCATCTACATCTACTACCCCAGGACTCTGGCCATCTCCCTCCCTTTCCATACACATGCCTTTTATGATCTTAAGTTTAATTCTAATTCACTTCATGTTTACTAAATGATCCCTCTAGGCTCAGCATCAAGGCAAATGTACAGTTTGACCCCAGGCCCCACACACATATTCACATATACATACACATATATGTATATATGTGTGTGTATGTTTATGTCTATTTATGTGCATGTGTCACCAAAACAGAAATAAATATATACATTTGTATATGTCTATGTATATTTACATGTGTGTATCACCAAAACAGAAATAAATACTCATACTTTGATTATAACCACCATGATTCCAACAGTGCCTTGGTTTAGGACAAAGAAGGAGGGCCTGGGAGTCAGGGCTCCTGGCACACCAGGTACCCACTCACGGGCTGGCAGACTGAGGCAGTTTGACTTACCTCTCTATGCTTTGGTTTCTTCTCTTTAAAATAAAGAGGCCAAAGTAAATCAGAGTTTATAGGCTGGTGGCCAGAGGAAGCATATACTTCCCCAGACATCTTGAATCAACCTGCACAGCATTTTTTAATGACTTTTTTTTAAGATTCTCTATACTACCTGCACCATTCCTAACTCTTCGACATGAAGCTTCTTCATTCTTCATGTTCTCTGCACAGAGGCTTTTGAATGTGCACTTCCTATAGCAGATGACTTCTACGTCCCTCCTAGTCCAATGGCCTGTTAGGGAGGAAGCAATGGCTTAGACCCAAGCCAGGCTGCACCTTCTAAGTGATGCACCTCACCTGAGCGATGAGCCCCTATCTGCTGAAGAGGATAGTCATAGTGCCCACGTTACAGAGTTATTACAAGAACTGGGTTCATACCCACCAAGTGAATACAATAGGGCCAGCTTCAGAGCAGGACTAGATATAGTAATTACGTTCTATTATAGATTAAGCATCCCTAATCCAAAATCCAAAATTTTTTGAACACCTACATGAGGCCTAAAGTGGAAAATTCCACACCTGGTCTGATGAAATGGGTCAGTCAAAATACAAAAATATTGCCTGCAGGCTATACGCATAGGGCATATATGAGACCCGAAACACTTCTGGTTTTAAGCGTTTCATATAAGGGATACTCAACCAGTACCACATTTTGTTTATTCATTCAGTTGATGACAACCAATGCCTTTTAATGTCACACAGAACAGAAATTCTACAGTGTCTACAGAGAGAGGCCCAGTCATCCTCTCCAGGGCCTCTCAGGAGCAGCCACTCTGACCCCATACTTTTTTTTGTTTTCAGTGCTGGGGATTGAATCCAGGGCCTCATATGTCCTAGGCAACTGCTCTCCTGCTAAGCCACACCCCCAGGTCCCCAAACGTATGTTGAACAAACACTGGAAAGACCATCCTACCAGCCTCTCCCCAAATGAGGGCTTAGGTCTTCTCTGCATCAGGGAGAGGAAAATAAATGGCACTGGGGGACTGATATTTGAGGATTAGAGTGGTTTTTCTTAAAGAAAAAAAAATATTATGGTAAGAAAATTGGTAGAATCTTCTTGTGGGTACCAAGGAGGAGATGAAAATTGCCTTTGAATCAACTGTACCACAGACAAGAACAAAACCGGATTGTATGGGTTACATTCTGGAGAACAAAACAAAAATTTATAAATATATTTACAAATATATGTGTGTCTGTGTGTGTGTGTATGTGTATATATATATGTCTGTTTATGTCTATGTATATTTATGTGCATGTGTCATCAAAACAGAAATAAATACTCATCCTTTGATTATAACAACCATGATTCCAAGAGTTCAAAAATGCTCCTAAGAAAAATACCAGGAGACATGTGTCCATTATCACCACCTTATATCTTCTTGTCCACTGTTGTAAGCAGAATAAAGCAGGGTGTCCAAGTCCTCATCCCTAGAACCTGAGGGTTTCCTCACAGGCAAATGGGATTTTGCTGGTGTAATTAAATGAAGGATCTTGAGATGGGCAGATTATCCTGGATCATCCAAGTGGCCCAATGTAATCATGAATGTCCATTGTGAAGGGAGGCCAAAGTGAAAGTGGAAGGTCAAAGTGACACAAGGCCAAGACCCAAGGAATGAGAGTGGCCTCCAGAAGTCACAAAAGGCAAGGGAACAAATGATCCCTTCAAACTCCTGAAAACACAGCCCTAACAACACTTTGATTTCAGCCCATTGGACCCATTCTGACCTCCCATAAGGTAAAATGATAAATCTGCCTTGTTTTAGGTCACTAAGTGTGTGGTCATTTTTTACAGCAGCCAAAAGAAATTAATACAGGCACAGGCACGGTGGCACATGCCTGTAATCCCAGCAGCTCAGGAGGCTGAGGCAGGAGGATTGCAAGTTCAAAGACAGCCTCAGCAATTTAGTGAGGCCCTGTCTCAAAAATTAAAGAACAAAAGGGCTGGGGATGTGGCTCAGTGGTTAAGAAACTCCAGGTTCAATCCTTGGGAAGGGAGGAAGAGAGAAAGGGAGGGAGGGAGGGAAGGAAAGGGATTAATACAAGCAAATAAACCCCAGCTTCTTAAAGTTGGCCTCCCTACATGCTGAAAGGCACTCTGAGAAAGTGGACATTCTCCACTGGGATATCTGCACCTTCAGGACAAAAATGTGGCATTTGTGCAAATAAAAAAAATAACATGCATGTGAGAGACGCAGATAGAGATACAGAGACGGCAAATGTGTACATAAGGGGACCTGGAAAGAGGAGCAAAAATCAACTCTAAAGTTAGTTACACTGGAATGGAAAAAGAAAAAAAAAACAATCACAAATTTTTCACATCTGTCATGAAGCATTTCCCAGCACCTTCAAGGCAGATGGACCCTGGTGAAAGGTTTTAATAAGTAACTGCCCCGTGTGGTAAAGCTCAGAAAATGAACTTTCAATTCTCTTAATTTCCCACTTAAATGAATCTGATTCTCTCTATGGGGAGGGAATGAAACTCCCCCAAACCATGAAAAGTCCCTTTTGCACATAACAACTGATAGGGTAGAGATAAAACTTGGCCATGTAATGGCCTCATTATTCTTACTGCAAACCATCTGTCAAATTTTGTTTAACAAGTAGGGTAAATTCAAGAGAAATAAATAACAGTTTTCTGCAAGCCCTCATGTCCACACAGGTATACTTTAAATGAGCTATGCTTGACATAAAGCACACACACACTTACTTTCTCAATTTCCTGGCAAGGCGCTCTTGCTTAAATACACAACCATCAAGCACAGAGAGAGAGGCGCAAATCATTCCCCATGCTGTTGGGGTTCCTCCTCCTCCCGTTTACTTCCTCTGAGAACTCAGACCCCAAACCAGTTCTGCTCCTTCCCGGCTGCCAGTTCCCAACAACCATCACGACTCACTCGCAGCCCTCCTAAAACAAACAGCACATAAATCAGCGGCAAAAACTAACTCAACTTCAAACCAGCCCATTCCAACATTAATAGCGCCTTTGTTGTCAATAAACCTATATTTGACTTCTCCTGTTTTTATGTGTATTTTATTTATAAATTACTAATGCTTTTCCTGGAGCAAAATGGTCAAAGTAATATTCTACACAGAGCCATACTCTGTCAGTTGGAGAAGGAAGAAAAAAAAAATACAGTTCAAACTGAATCAAGGAGAGAAAACTATTAGCTGTGAATTGACGGGCATTTCCCCATTCTGCTTGATCACTGGCAACCTACCCTTCCCATCCTCCCTACCAGGAGGCAGTCAGCATGACATGGACTTTTATGCGGTAGTCAATCAGACAGATGGAAAGTGGAAGTCAGAGCTCTGAGGAGCCATTCCACCCTGGCTCTGCCTGTTTTTTCAGAGACAATAGTATTGATGCACTTATCCAAACAGATGGAAGTATAGATGATGTGGCAGCGGTGGTTTTACTGCCAAGCGACAACCTCCAACAAACCAAGGACATGTCAGAACCCTCCAGCCCCTTAGGAATGCCAAGAACTTCCAGAAGCAAGAGTTTCCCAAACTGGAGAGCAAGCTGGGACACAGTGCTCACTGGAGGGGATGAGAGAGGTGAACCGTGTGCAGAGGGGAGCATTCAGAGGAGCAGGCGAGGACTTAACAGGAAGAGGCACATTTTCCTTTGCTCAGAAACCAGAAGATCCAGTCCTCCCCCGCGAGGAGCTCATGGTCTAGCGGGTTTTGGTTTTTTGTTTGGGTTTGTTTGGTTGTGGACGTTGTTTATTGTTTGGTGCTGAGGATCAAACCCAGGGCTTTGGGTATGCTAAGCACAAGTTCTACCACTAAGCTATGCTCCCAATCTAGTGGATTTGAAAAGCAAAGCATCTCATCCCTGTTAAGGGAAGAGGGAAAAAAAAGGATGATAGTTTGAGTGTCTTGAACCTCTGACTTAAAGGAAGTGTTCTCCCTCTGATTCTGTTCAAGTGATGAAAAATAAGTTACTTTTACACAACTTGGGAAAACTGTAGTGTGGTGGGTAACATCAATCTTCCTAGGGAGAAGAGAACTGCACTGAATTTTCCAGTAGACACATGGGTTCCAACCTTCCACGTGTCACAGGTTCCTGGTAGGTCAGAGCAGGATGGCACCTAACAGACTGTACTGCCCACCCAACATAATCACCGAGGAAACCGGCACACAGTGTGGTGAAAGGTAAAGTTGCTACCAAGATCCTGGTTTCCCTACCCCTCCTATATTTGAATTTTTTAATTCATAAAAATAGGTCCCTCAAGATGTCACCAGAGCAGGTGCCAGTGTGGATGCAGAGGGGACTCTCACATTGTCAACTACTTTATTTTTATTCCTCCAGGCATCCATCTAGGGAACAAGCAGGTACAAACTGAGAACAGTGCCCCCTTCTTGTAGGGGTGTTTGTGGTTATTTTGCGTGAAAGGATCCACTCTCCTGCCTCAGGGACCAGACCTGTCCTACCCTGGGCTAGCTCAGCTGCTCCCCACTTTACTTCTGCTTCTATGCCCAAAGTCCCCACAGCTCCCAACCTTGCCACTAGATCAACCCTTTCCTGCCTCATAGGATCTATCATATCCATTCAGTTGGCCAAGAAAGCAAACCTGGGTTTAGAACTTAAGAAGACTACTTTATCAGCACAGAGTTTTAGCTTAAAGCTGGTAGATTTTTGCCTATCCAAATTTCAACCACACTTCAAAATGTAGCTCAAACCTAATTCTTCCTCATCTCCTCCTGTTTTTGGACATCTTGGGTCAAGCCACCATCTTGGATCACACTGTGTTCTTAAGTAACCATGACAACTAACATGTCAGGAACAAGTTTTAATCCAAACCACAGAGTCCCCTCCCAGGGACCCATGAGTATCTTCACTTTTCTTCACCTCTCATTCTCTCCTGCCAAGCTAAGGACATCTTTACCCAGATTCAGAGTCAGCCAGTTCTATCATCATGTACTCTTCCAAAAAAAAAAATTTTTTTTTTAAATACTTAAGCCTAAACACTTGAAATTCAAAATCCAAAACTTAATTTTTCCTCTTCTCCATTTTCTGCCACGTCATCACTTATTGAAGAAAGTAAACATCAAATGCCCAAGCCAGTGGAAAGGGAGAAAGGATAATGGATCCAAAGAAATGTAGACTTTATCAATGAAAAATTTTATAGCATAATGACAATCTCAGATTAAGCATCCTGTCACACAAGCATTTATTGAGTGCCTCTTCTCTGCCAGGTACTCTGCCTGGCACTTTCATTTCTCTCATTTGAACTCAGGACAATCCGATCTCCACGTTACAGGAAAAAAAAAAAAAAAAGAAAGAAATTAGATGGCAGATGGCTTCCTCTGAGTTACACAATCAGTGAGCCCCACTGTGAGTCTCCCCTCTGACTCAGACCAGCTGAGTGGCCTCAAGACAGGGCTGTGAGTTCTTCCAAAGACGGGGCTAACAGTTAGGGGATAGCAAACTGGACCCCTTCATTTGACATATGGAGTAACTCCAGCCAGAAAACTCAAGTGACTTGCCCAGTATCTATTGACCAAAAGAAAATGGACATAAATGAAGACAAGGAAAATAATGCAATGGAAAGGATGGCTAGCCTCAAATAAAGACACAGGAACACTAGTCCCAGTCAAGATGTCTCACCTCCCTGGGGCTCAGACTCATCTGACACATTTGAGACCTGGAAGAAACACACAGCAAATCTCGGCATCACAGGCATCAGAGACACCGCCATTCTGTGGCCTCAGAGATCCAATGCTCTTTCTAGACATTAAATAAAACACACACACCCCAGTATACAAAATACACACATGGGTGCAGGCAAAAAAGAGAAATTCAACTCACTCTAAGTTTTGAGTGGAATGTTTGCTTAGGTTTTTTTTTGTTTTTTTTTTTTTTCCCCATCTTTTTCCTCCTGGTAAAATGGCTTGAGTGCGTTTAACACCCACTCAACGCGCACACACACCATAGGCCCAACCTCTTTGGCCATGTAGGTTCTGTTCTTGGGCAACATTGCACCACGGAGAGGGGGAGATGTCAGCCAGCAACAGTGGCCCACGAGGGCCAACAAAGAACGGCCCGCCGAGCACTCCCAGTGTCACCACCCTAAAACACCTGGTCGAGTCTGATTAATGAGATGAGGACCAGATGCTAACAAATGTCTGCTAAATGAAAAGAAAGAAAGAAACAAAGGGAGAAGGAAAGGCAACCAGAAGCCTGCCTTTAATACACTGTACTTTGTTATCTGTAATGTCTTTCAACCACAGATAACAGAACCAACCACATGGAATCTAAGATGCATGCCAGGTGAAAAAACATCATAAAGACATAATAAAAAGTTCCACCAGTGCCTATAAATTGCTAGGGGCTGTTACAAGGGCAGAGCCATAAATTCTTGATGTTTCCCAAATTAGAGGGTACCAACACGTATGCAAATATATTTGTGTGGGTAATTGAGGGCTAAAAATCTTACATTAAGCACAGCTACCTCCTTCAAAGGCTGCTAGGGGAGCCTCCGACAGGCTCACACATACAGCACACACTGTAGGAATTCAATTTGGAAACCATCATCTAAAGCACAGAGGAGAACAGGAAAGTCATATTGCTATAATGCTTAGATTATCAATCATCTTGACAGTTTATTGGCTTTATCACCACACATACCATTAAAATGATGTCTGGCCTAGACTGTCAGGAGCAAACATTAAACAGACCAGGATTAAAAAGCAGATCCCAAACAGCACTCCAGTCAAGTTTCCCTTCCACTCTGAAATTAGTTAGAGCTGACTAAGAAACTGGCGCTAGACTTTGAAGAAATATACAGCCCAAAAGGCTGCGAGTCAACTCAGACCTGACGAGCTGATAGGTAATGTCATGTTATGGCAAATCTGACTCTCCTGCAGTTGATTTATCACGTACTCTGTGTAACAGAATGATTGCTAATGGTGGAAGGGAGAAGGAAAGGGGGGTGGAGAAACAGGCTCTGCCATCATTTGCCTCTTCTTGCAACCAGGGGCGTGCATCAAAAGGGCCAAGCCAGCTCCCTGAAGTGGAGTAGGAATGCTAATAAATTCACACTACTGAGCAAACATATTAACATTACCCCCACACAGGTTATTAAAGTAATTTTACAGATTCAGAAGAACCGAATAGGCAGCGGAAGAGACATTCATAATTCAAGAGCTCTAGACAGCGTAAGAGTTACGAACCCTATACGTTTTTAAAATGCTTCTGCATGTGTCACTTTGGCAAGGAAATCTCAACACAATTAAAACTATACTAGCACATCAAGAGGGCTCAATTGAGAGCTGTGTACCTGCCTTTTACTAGGCCAGCGCTTTATAGATGCCTCAGGAAGAAAGGGGAAATGGGAAATTCAGTGCTAATTAAAGGGAACCTTCTGTGCCTAAGGAAAAATGGTGGCATTTCTAAAATATATATAAAAGAAACACGTTTTCAAATCTCTGCCAAGGGTTTGGCTTTTTCATAGTCCCTAGAACTGTTCTGTGTTTGTTTGGAAGTTACAGAGCTATTCTGTTTGTGATTAATAGCTTGCTTTCCAGGACAAATAAGTCATTAAGAAGGGTGGGGTGGGGCGCAGAGCACTGACGGGGTAGGAGCTGGCCCCGAAACAACACAGCGGGGAAGAAACTCACACCACACTTTTCAACCTTTCACTTCTTTGCTTATTTACCCAAGTGGGGTCCCCTGCCTTCCCTTCTAGGTGACTTCAGCATGACCCCTTAAGTGAAGACAAATCCTAGGACACATCAGAGGCCCCATCTCTTGGTCCCTTCCCCTAGGTGGGTTTGGTACTTTGGGAATTCAGCTAACACATTATTCAGGAAAAGCTCTGGGAAATGACAGAACAGAAGCAGCCATGGGACACGAAAGAACTGCATCAGCAGAGGTCCTGCCCTCACAGGGTGTCCCTGACTTCCAAGGTCTCCCCAGAAGGCTCTGCCGCCCTTGTGTGACACTCCAGCCAGCCACCTGTTTGCAAGCAGTGCCATCTTGCTTTGTGGGGCGTATGTTGAGGGATGACAATACCCCCATTCACCCACAGAGAGTCATTCCCGTCCATCAGATGTTACCAGGAGGAAAACAATAAAAGTTATGCCAGATCACAAGGTTGTACACGGCTGAGCAAACACTGGACTTTTCACTTGAATGAGCATCTGAGTTAGGGAAACCAGGCAGGACACACCTACATCCTCCAGCACATACGTACCCAGAATACCACAACTCCACACACAAGACCCGAGAGACTGACGGAGGGAAGGACTGCCCACAATGGAGCTCCTTCCACCAGAAACCTCCTCTGCCATCACCTCTGGCTCAGATTTCCAAAGCACTTTCATTATCAGTGCGGAGGGAACTTCCCACAACAACCCTCCTCCCTACACTGGCCCCTGCCAGGAAACAGACAGAATCTCCACTTTCACACTCCAAGACATCAAGGCACCAAGAGCTCCATGGGGAGAGATGTAGCAACCAGTCAGTGAAATCAATCATCAAGGTCACTGGGCACAGGCCAAGGGACCAACATGGCGCTGAACTCTATCACATGGCACTCTTACAGCATGATTCTTGTCTCCGCAGAGCAACCACTGACTCAGTTGGAGGATGGGATTGGCTGATCACCAAGGAGATGGCAGATGGTTTGCTCTTTCCATCAGCCAATCCTATTTTCCTGCAGGGCAGAGACCATGTCTCATTGATGTGCTGCACAACTCCAAGAAACAGTCATGAGACATGAATGGAAAAAAAAAATAAATGATTGATTCCTTTTTAATCAAACAAGCAAAGGGTGAAACGGCAGAACGAACTGTTAGTCAGTTTGGAAATCCCAGTTCTGCTGCCAAATGGGGCCCTTTCTTCCACCCAGTGACTAAAAGCAACCAGTGGAGCAGCGGGAAGCTGCATGAGCTTCTTTTTTTTTTTAATTTTTATTATTGGTTGCTCAAAACATTACATAGTTCTTGACATATCATATTTCATACGTTTGATTCAAGTGGGTGAGCTTCTTCTCTTTCCTCTCAAAACACTCTTGTTTTGCCCCATCACACCTGCATCATGCCAATGTTCGTGCTATACTGAGTGCCCATTTGGGGGTCCCTTAGTCTGACTGGAATCATGACAGTAGGGCAGGACAGGACCGGTGGGCACAGGGAAGACAGCTAGGAAATGAGAAGACTGAGGTTTATTTTAGCCTACTTTACTAGGCCTCATTGCCTTCTACTCCAAAAATGTTCCAAAAGACCCCTTAGGGTCAAACACTGAGTTCATTTGGGTTTATCTCACTATGAAGAGTAAGAAGCATTAACGGCCCTGTGTTTGATTTTAGGTGCTACACAAGAGGGAATGGGGAGAGGAGAAATGACTTTGGCCCACAGGAGACTCTTAATACACTTGTTAAACTGAACTGAGACCTACAATAGTGTTTATATAATTCAGTATGAATTAAGCAGAAAAGATGAGACATCAGTGTAAGAACTGTTGTCATTAACAACACAGCAATAGGAGCATTGAGTGTTAAAAGTTCACCCACAGGAATAGCTGAAGTGGAGACAGAGGGATCAGGGACAATTTTAATGGGAAGAATAAGAATTAGCTGGTCCTTGAAACATGATATATTAGTCTGTTTTCCGTAACTATAACAAAATGCCTGAGGCAGGCTACTTTATAAAGAAGATTATTTAGCTCATAGTTCTGGATGTTCAGGAGCATGGTACCAGCATCAGCTCAGTTATAAAGAAAGTGTCAAGGCAGACAGTATCATAAGTCGTAGACATGTAAGAGGGAGAGATCATATCACCATACAGGAAAACAGCACATGGGGAGAAGCAAATCTTGCCCTTTTTATAATAATTCATTCTTATGAGGACAATCAGTGTCCCAGGAGAACCACCTTAATATCTTCCAAGAGCAGTGCCCACAATAAGATCTAGTGACCTCCCACTAGGTTCCACCCTTTAAAGGTCCCACCACCCCTTAATATCACCACACTGAGGACCACGCTTCCAACACACATCCCTTAGGGGAAAACACACATCCAAATGATTGCATGTGAGAAGGACAGAGAAGGTCATTCCAGGCAGGAAGAATGTGGCAAGCACAGGGGGAGCGACATAGTGAAATGGTAGAATAAAGGGTTAATAGAAATCAAGAGAGAGTTAAGATAGGATGGAGGACAGTTAGGATCCAAAACAGCACAAAAATGAATATTTAGTATTCGCCACTGCTCTCCTGCCAAACGGTTCTCCTCCAGTGCTTTCTATTTAGTGACAGAGCTACCACAGTAGAGACCTCTAGCCATGCCCTGGTTATCTAAAATATATGTGGTTATGCAACTAAATTTTGGCCAATGAGATGTGAGCAGCTTCTGGGTGGTGATTTTGAAGAGTAGAATCTAGAATGAGATGGAATACTGGGCCAGCTATAACCGTGCTGGGAAGAATCCGTTTAGAGATGGCAGAACAGTAAGCATCCGAGCAATCCCAGGAATCTTGGAAGCAGGAGGATTCTAGAAGCAGGACACCATGGAACCACCATGTCCTGGAGTGCTGTATTGAGATGGTGATATTTAAAAAAAAAATCCATCTCCATCTTGCTTAGCCACTTTCAAATGTTAACAGCCAAACCTGTACCTGTTCTTGCTCACTTCTGAATCTCTTAGCATGATGTGTGACTCACGGAGGCAAATGTGTAATTCCTAAATAATTAAGTTAGAGCCTACAGAATGGAAGAAAATATTTACCTCACACACCTCAGAGAGATCACTAATCTCCAGGATATATAAAGAACTCAAAAAACTTAACACGAAAGAAACAAATAACCCAATCAATAAATGGGCAAAGGAACTGAACAGACAGTTCACAGAAGAAGAAATACAATTGATAAACAAATAAATGAAAAGAAAAACGTTCAAGGTCTCTAGCAATTAGAGAAATGAAAATCAAAAGTACTCTAAGATTTTCATCTCACTCCAGTAAGAATGGCAGTTATTAAGAATACAAGCAATAATAAGTGTTGGTGAGGATGTGGGGGGAAAGGTACACTCAGACATTGCTGGTGGGATTGCAAACTGGTACATCCATTATGGAAAGCGGTATGAAGATTCCTCAGAAAACTTGGGATGGAATCACCATTTGTTCCTGCTGTCCCACACCTCAGTTTATACCCAAAGGACTTAAAATCAGCATACTACAGTGACATAGCCACATCAATGTTTATAGTAACTCAATTTTAAAAAGCTACACTGTGGAACCAACCTAGATGCCCTTCAACAGATGAATGGATAAAGAATATGTGGCATATATATACACAATGGAATATTATTTAGCCTTAAATAAGAATGAAATTATGGCATTTGCATGTAAATAGATGGAGCTGGAGAATACCATACTAAGTGAAATAAGCCAATTCCAAAACACCAAAGGCACATGTTTTCTCTGATAAGTGGATACTGATCCATAATGGGTGGAGTGGAGAACAGAGGAACTTTGGATTGTACAGAAGGCAATGAGGGTAGGGGAGAGGGGAGAGGGGAGGGGGGTGAGAAGGATGATGGAATGAGATGAACATTATTACCCTATATACAGTGAGACTCTGCACCATGTACAGCCAGAGGAATGAGAAGCTGTGCTCCATTTGTGTACAATGTGTCAAAATGCATTCTGCCTTCATGTATAACTAATTAGAACAAATTTTTAAAAGATGCTAATGAAAGAAGGCAAAATATTTAATTGGTTAAAGTTTCGAGTTAAATGGTGGAGTTTAATATACATAACTTTGCTTTGTTAAAAAAACAATTAATTAATTAACACAGCAATGAATGGATGCCTCTGGTATCTTTGATGGCTTTTACTTCATTAACACCACTAATCTATCTGGTATCTGACTAATAAAATGACCTTATAGTGCCAGATTATTGACCTTTGCAAATGAAGCAAAGGTTCTCTTAACTATCAGGCAAATACCCTGACTGCTCTCCCTTCTTTGCCTTCGTCCCCCACGATGGTTGGTACCCGACTGTGTGGATTTGGCTCCTGTGCATTTTGTTCCCAGTGTAACTATTGTGCATCAAAAAGAGAAAAAAAAAATCTCAGAGGAACTGAGTATCACTGGTACTTAATGACCCAGTAGACAGCCACCTTGATGCAAACCAGAAGGTGGTTAATGCTTGAACAAACTGACTGTAAACCAAGGTAACAGAGAGTGACAAAGGGAGTACAGCCCCTATAAGCCAATAGTCATGGTTTATAACACTAATATTTCATTAACCAAATGGGAAACGGGGTATACTGGATTCTTGACTGATTACAAAGCAATACAACTGAATCTCAGGGGTGTGACAGAGTTCCCCAAATGTCTGAAGCCATGGGCCTAATGTCATTTCCACCCCAAAATGGCACATTTTCCCTTTACTTTTCCACTACCACCAACCCTGCCCTCCACACGCACAGCACATGTGGCAGCAACCATACGTCTCCAGCATAAGAAGTTGCAAACCCAAAACTGCACAGTCAAGTCATCTGGAAGAAGCCAATGCAAGGGCTCTAAAAGCCAGCTGGCTTTGCATGCAAATGCAGACGAAGGCAAGCACAATGGTGGTAATAAAGAGAAAGGTAATAAATAAAATGGGCTATGAACCAAGAGTGGGCAGACTCGCCTCCAAAACATGATTCCCTAGAGAAATTAGGCCCTCCCTGGCTTTTGTATTTTTACATGGTGACCTTACAAAAGCCTTTCTGTGGTGTGTGCCATGCTACCGTGCCACAGAGACTTAAGCATTTGGGTCCCTCAAGGGGCACAGATGGGGGCTACCATGGGTGGCAGGTGCTGTGGGCTGCGCAGGGGGCATGGTGGCCTCAGAGGCAAGAGCAGTTTGCCCCTGCTGGGAGACAGCAGAACAGGAAAGGGAAAAACGAGGACCAGTCACGACAAAAATAGGGAAAAGTACATCTCATAAAGCCTGGAAGACCTCTGAGCCCCAGGAAGAAAGAGCAAAAATAAACATAGCCCCCCACCCTTGCATCTGCAACTATGGATGCCAGGGCCAGCTGTGACCTGACCTTGACACTAGTCACTCCCAAGCAGTTACTGTACCTGATTCTTCCCAAAGAAACTTAAGGGCTTGGCAAGGGATGTTCCTCCACTCAGAGGCTAGCGCGATGGTTCCATGAATTCAGGTCAGAAGTCCGCTTAAATATAAATAACAGAAAGCAAGAAAGTATCTAATTTGTTCTCTGGACTTGGGTGGGTCAACCAAAGTCCCCTCCCAAGGTGTGCACACCAGTAGGGCAATGATGTGAAATCGCCCTCCCTGGCTTCCAGGCACTTGCTGCATGGCATGTCCCAGCCTTTCAGGAATGAGAGGGCGCATCTTAGTTCTCACCTAGGAAGTGTGAAAGGGAGTGAGGTGTGAGTTTCAGACAAAGGCAGTAGAGAGTTTTCTTTCCCCATCACCAAAGAATAGAGAGGACTCCAGGAAGACAGAAGGGGCACCAGGAGAAAGGAGCCTGGGTCCCTGTGTAATGGCAGGAAACCCAGCTCTCCTCTCCCACCTGGCTCCGCCTCAGCCACACACCCTCTGCTCCTGAGAAGACAATGAATGGCCTTCAATCACATCAAGCCACAAAGACTCTTTAATAGCAATTAGTCTTCTTTATTAGAACAACTCAAACTTCATTAGCAGCTGGGTGGAGATCTATTTTGGTTATGTTTATTTACATAGAAGATTCACCCTCTTGATTAAACTGGGCTCTGCTTACTGTGAATATTTGGTCCGGATTCCCTCTGTTGGGTGATTGAGTCAAACCTGAGATTAAAAACAGAAAAAAAAAAAAAAAAACTCACCATGGAAAACCTTCTATACCGAAAAGGCACCAGCAGGCACTCAAGAGCTGACCCCATCCCATCCATCAACGGGACCCATTCTATCTCGCTTTCATGTTCCTTCTGTGCTCTCTCAGAATGGGCAGGACAACATGGAGCCCACTCCTTTTACAGACTTATTAGGCCAGTTGCTAGGAAGAAGGAAAAAATGATTTAAACACAAACACCTCAGGCAAGCGTGGGAGCAACTGGGAGCACATTTTGCAAGAGGATAAATATGAATTTCAATCAATGGAACAAGTTGTTATGCACTCCCTGTATGAGACTCCCATTAAAAAATACTTGTTTCAAAGAAAGAATTGTTCAGTTTATTCAAGATCATTATGGTATGTCAAAAAAAAAATGTAAGCCATGGACTGACTCCTTCTGGGGTGATAAATAGAAAGGAAAAGACATCAAAAAAACAAAAGCAATGCCCCAAAACCCTGAAGCACCCCAGGAAGCACACTGAGGCTCAGTGGAAGCCTACACTTGTGTTCCTAGAGAGGGGTCAGGAATGGTGGCCACCTGCAGTAGCCAAGTCTGTGGCTTGAAGCAGGGACAACAGAGAAGCAATCTGAGAACCTGTCCAGGATCCTAGTAGCAGGTAGCAAGAGCTCATTTCTAGACTCAGGGAATCCAATGCAAATAAACAGACAAACTCACATTACCAAGTTTTTACTGAGTATCTGCGATATCATTGGAAAACCTGCTGGAAGAACTAAATTTGACTACTTGGAGTTGAAAGAGATCTTAGAGATCATCTGTCACTTCTCAGCGGCGAAACTTGACCTCCCAACCTTGATCTCCTCGTCTGTGGAACAGGGATAACACCACCCTGCTGCCTGTGGAAATATTGTAAGAATATCGTCAGTTGATCAATACAAAGCATTTAGCAAAGGTGGGCCCACAATTTGCTTTATCAATCATCAGAATAACCGTGGTAATTCTTACCAAAAGGTTTAATTAAGTGTGCATTTTGTGTGGTGTGTATTTAACAGTATTTGTTATCGTTTGAATGTAAGAAATTCCCTGAAAGCTCACGTGTGAGACAATGCAGGAACATTCAGAGGTAAAAGCATTTGATTATAAGAGCTATAACTAATCAGTGGATTAATCCATTTGGTGGATTAGTAATTTGGATGGTCTAATGGGTGGTAACTATAGGCAGGTAATGCTTGGCTGGAGGAACTAGGTCACTGGGGCGTGCCCCTGGGAATTATATTATCCCCGGCTCCTTGCACTCAAACTCTGCTTCCTGGCTATTATGTTCTGGGCTGCTTTTCTCCACCATGTCCTTCTGCCATGGAGTTCTGCCTCACCTCTGGCCCACAGTAATGGAATCAGCTGGCCATAGATTAAACCTCTGAAATCATGACCTGAAATAAACTTTTCTTCCTCTAAGTTGCTCTTATAGGGTATTTTGGTCACAGTCACAAAAAAGGCAACTAACACAGTATTTCAAGGAAGCATGGGAATCACCAGAAGACTCCTGCCATCATCTCTTTTTTGCAGAAGAGAAAACTCAGGCCCAGAGAATTCATGAGTAACTGGGCCCATTCACCCAGCTGGGAAGAATGAAGGCAGATTCTACCCGCCTGGCAGCTGGACTTCCTTTCCTATCCTCTTTGCAGTCCACAAATGGTCTCCCAATCTGAGATCCACAGAAAGAGAAATAAACATCACAGACATATTGAGAACAGATGCATTTTAGGAATTGGGGACAGGAAGATAACTGGAAAACTGGAAGACAATGGGGAGAGAAAGTTCACATCTCAAGCAAGGTCAGACGCCCAACAGACAGAATGGCAGTGTCTCTTGCATCAGCCCAGAAAAACTACCAGGAGGAGGAGAGATTTAAGAAAGGGCCTAGATCTCATCGTGCAGACCATCTCCATTCCCTCATTTCCAACCCCACCCTTCCTTGTTGCCTCCAGGTTCCCAGCCTGGTTGTACAGGTCAGCATATCTCCTAGACTAGGTCCTGCTCACGGTTGACACGCAAATGTTCTGCCTCTACCCACCCATATTAGGAGAATCCACAGCACCTCCTACAGTTCGACAGCCCCAAGCCAAATCACCTCCCCCTCTGCAGATTTCTGAAAGGGAAAGACTGAAGAAGGCCACATCCCTGCTAACGCTGTGCCAATGCACTCCATCCTCCCCTTGTTAATTTCCCCCATTATTCCTGGATCAGTTTCCTCACCCTGTGCTAATTCCTCTCCCTCTCCGGTGTTTATACCCTTCAGATATTTGCAGGCTATTATCATGTACCCACTTAGTCAAGCAGCGCACATTAAGTTCTTTTCATCTTTCCTCATAAATCAATCCCTTAATCCCTCCAAGCCCTTTAATCGTACTTGCTGCTCCTCTCTGAACTCCATCCAGTTTCCTCAAGTCTCTGATAATGTTGTGACACAGGGCTGGTTGCAAGGCTCCAGCTGCTGACTCACCAAACGCTGTAAATGTCAAGGAGCTCAATGCATGCACACACACACAGGCACACACACACGTGCACACGCAGCTCTGCCTAGAAGGGGGACACATTGCCTTGCCAGCTTGCCAGCTGTCAGCTCCCACCACCCTTGCCACAGCCACATCATCAAGAAGTGACTGCAGGTATCTATAAAGATCCAGAGCACTCTCAAGCATTTTGGTGCCATACAGAATTTGAAGGGGGAAAAAAAGTACCTACAGGAAGTTGTATAGCCCCATAAGATTTTCACCAGTCATCCCCACACAATCCCTAAGAATAGAACTACTGCCTCTGAGATCAAGGGGTACACAGGCTATCAGGTCCCCTTAGTCTTCAGTGGCACTACACCTCCACTAGTGAATGGCTATTATTAAAAAGACTGACAATACTAAATGTGGGGAAAGATAGGGAGCAACCAGAACTCTCACACTGTGGTGGCAGAAGTAATGAAATGAAATGGTCACTTGCAGAAAAGTTCTAGAAAATTTTTGTAAAACTAAACAGAAGTATCCTAAGACTCAGAAATTTCACTCCCCAGTATTAACTCAAGAGAAGGAAAAATAGATATACATGCAAAGACTTGCATAAAAATGTTCACAGCAACTTAATAACTAGAATTTGGAAACAGATCAATCAACATTGAAAAAGAGAATGAATGAGCCAGTCTATGCAGACACTGGGACACTACTCAACAATAAAAAGAAGCCAACTACTGACATACATCACGTGGATGGATCTCAAACACGCTATGCTGGTGAAAGAAGTCTCACACACACAAAGGTGCATACTGTGTGATCCCAATTATAGGAAGCCCTAAAGCAGTCAAAATTACTCTACAGTGGAAAAAAATCAGATCGCCACCAGGCATGGTGGTGCACCCCTGTAATCCCAGCAGCTCAGGAGGCTGAGACAGGAGGATAGTGAGTTCAAAGCCAGCCTCAGCAAAAGCGAGGCATTAAGCAACTCAGTGAGGCCCTGTCTCTAATAAAATACAAAATAGGGCTGGGATGTGGCCCAGGAGTCAAGTGTCCCTGAGTTCAATCCCCCCATAATCCCCCACCAAAAAACCAGATTGCCTTTGGGGGAAAAGGAGCAGGAATGAACTGGGAAAGGACAAGAGGAAATGTTCTGATTTTGGTAAGGGCTTGGATTACACAGATGTTTGGTATGCTTAGTGTTTGTGCATTTCTAAAAAGAAAAAAAAATAACCAATATTGAATATAGAAAATACTATGCATGCTGAGTGTTACCAGAGAAGGACACTGATGTCTGTGACTTACTGTGAAATATATCAAAAAAACATGATAGACTTAGAATAGAGCTGGAACACAGCAAGCAGAGTGAAATGTTCATAGAAGAACCTGGGGTGGGTATATCACATATGGCTCTACCATTCTTTCAATTTTTCCACAGTTTATAGAAATTTATCATCAGAACATATTGGAGTTGGTAAATATCTTGATAATTTCCATTCTTGACTTCTTGGAGAGCCTGGAGCCATGATCTGTTGTGATTTTTATCATTCCATCATCATCTCTATGCTTCTTTCTTGTTCTGGGTGTGGTCAACTCTCCCAATCACCTTTCCACACCTTATATAGGTCTGCCACTCCCTTCTCTTCCCCATTCTGCCAATCTCTATATCCCTGGGCAGAGGGTGACCTGGGCTGAAGGTTCTTAACCTAAGGTTTCTACCAGGGGTTCAGGGAGTAGGAAGATGAGATCCACTGACTATCTAAAACTACATAAAAAACTCCATGTATGCACTTAGGTACATTTTCTAAGAAGGTCCACAGTTCTCATAGAGGATCATGATCCAGGAAAGTTCAAGGCACAGCTTGAAGATCTCTTGAAGCACTTCTAAAAGTTCACCAGGTCAGGTAAGACTATCAATTGAGAAATTGCTTATGTTACTAGTTGTCAAAGTGCCTCTTCACGGCATACCCATCGCATGTAAATAGAAGAAGGGATGCTTAAAAATCTTCATTTGAGATCCTGTCTTCCTGAACAATATCTCCAGCCATGTCTAAAAAGATCAGGGTGAGAAAAAATAAAACTAAATTTATAACACTTGCCATTGCTCAAGTTTTTTCAAAAAGTTTTTGATCATAAAACTAATAAGTATTTATAAGTCCTTGGTACAGTGAATTGCATATAAGAGAAGTGTTACTGAGGACCTACTATGTGCTAGATGCTTTACTATGTTCTTGTTTAATTTCATTCTTCATTGAATTATATATATATATATATATATATATATATATATATATATATATATTTTACCATCTCCATTTTATAGATATTAAAAACAGAACCTCAAATTAATTTATCAAATTAATCCATCAAAAATCACACAACACGAGGGTTTGAATCTAGGCCTCTAGGGCTCCAAAGTTCATTTTCTTCAAGCTTCTCTAAGCAAGACCTCCAGATATCACATCATTGATTGCTCCTAGATCTTGCAAAAATCTCTTTGAATTCAAATAATCCATACCATGGAATCTGAAAATACTCAAAAGGACCCAGAAAAGGAAACACTCCAGACTGTGAAACTAGTCTTCACAGTTGAGCCTTTGTTTTCAAAGGTGGCAAACTCTTTCACCAGATCACATGTCTCAATTCCTGATTTGAAACCCTCCACCTCTGGATGGGCTGGGGTGTAAGGAAGGACACAGCAATGTCACCTGCACCAGCATAGGGGCCTGCCTTCGCTGGAGCTTGGGGACCACCACAGGCACCATCACCAGAGTTTGTAACCACTGAGACTGAGACTCTAAAGCAGCAGCTCCCCCGAGGCATTGCTTCATCTCCTATCTGAGAATTCTTTAAAGTGAGCCTCTTCACTGGAGGGAGTTTATGTGACGCTGGCCTTGACTACTGGATCCTAGGGACCTCTCTAAGGCAGCAAGCACTTCACCCCCATAAACCACCAGGCACTAGACTTCAAGGGGACTGCCCTTTGACCCAGCTGCCTGCAGGCAAGGTGGGGAGGGGAGTTTCTGGAGAAGAGTGACAGTCGTGGTGCCTCGAAGGGTGAAAAGACAGGTGAGAGGCCTTGGAGACCACTCATACTCTCCATCACCTCTCCTCTGTAAGGCAGGCCCTGAGGTGTCAGCTCTGCACAGAAATGTTACAAGAGGAGAAATGAAGAGCCAGTATTCAGGGTAAGGCCTCCTCCATCCCTGACATCTTAGTACCAATACAAGTGGCTTAAAACCAACACCAAGGAAAACTTGAAAGAGGAAAAAGGCATAAAAAAATCGTCTGGGCAACGTATGGCACTATGGAGGAGCATCACTAGTGGGACCTGGAAGATGGTGAAGACAGAACACGATAGATGAATGAGCAGATACGCCGAATGCCACACTCCACAGGTGACTGATCCCAGGATCAGCTCTCCCTTCTCCCTAAGAACAAAGTCTCAAAATTCAGCAGAGCATGTTGCCACCCCAGAATGAGACCACAATTTTCTGCCTATCTCACGATTAGTTGTGCCCTTATATCTTCACTGCTACGGGGAATTTCTAAAGAGATTCCTTTAAAAGGGAAGAAAAAATAGTCTTCTTTTTTTTACCTTCTCCTGCCAGCCTGGAATGCAGACAAGATGGCTGGACTTCCAGTGCCATCCTGGGCCAAGAACTTTAGTCCAAGATGCCATATCCTATATGTGACAGAGTAGAAAACTAGAAGGAGATTGTGTGCCCCGTGATACCATGAAGCCAATATCCGCTCTATACTACCAGCCTCTAGTCTTATTATACATGAAAAAGAAACATGAACCTTGTTGAAGGCTTAGTAACTGGGGTTATTTATCTTATGCAACTGAACTTAATCCTAACTGATAGAGAAAACTGGAAGAGTAAGTGGGTTAAGTAGTTCTTGTTAACCCATCTTTTTGTCACACCATCCCACATATGGACCAGCTATAAAAACTTAAATTCAGCAACAAATATACCACTTTCGGCAACTCTGAAACAATATTTTAATATTATGTTCCCAGAATTTAAACGTGGGACTTAAAGGGCTAAGAAGTTATTTTTAACAACACCTGGCACAACTACCACACCCTAATCATAATTCTGTCCTCTTATTGGTCCCTACTATCCCAATTAGGAATGGTCAGGATGTCCGTCCGCTTTCCATCACTTTGGCAAAATACCTGAGATGATCAATGTACAAGGAGGAAGGGTTCATTTTAGCTCATAGTTTCAGGGATTTCGATGCATGGTCACTTCACTCTATTGTCATGGTGGGGAGCATGTAGCAGAGGAGGCTTCTCACCTGGTGGCAGCTGGGAAACAAAAGAGGCCAGGGTCCTAACATCCCCTTCAAGGGAAATTTCCCAGTGACTGACTTCCTTCCATTAGGACCCACCCCTTAAAGGGCTCACCACCTCCCCACATGGCACCAAGAACTGGGGACCAAGCCTTCAATACCTGGGGCTTTGGGGGATATTCAAGATCCTGACTATAGCAGTTGTTTGATTGAAAAAACCGCCCCCAAACCTCCCCCTTGGAAAGACCTGAAGTAAAAGGCCATCCTTTTCAAGCTACTAAATTGAAATGATCATTTTAAGCAAATTCACTTGTTCAGGGCATTGTGCCTTATGTAATAAGGTAGAGAAAAATGTGGATTCCTTATTAACTAGGCCTCAGCATCCCCATCTCATAGCAAGTAAACTTTAAAATGCATACTTTCCCTAAGGGGAATTTATAGAGAAAGTTGCAGGCTTTAAACAAGGACACTGGAAACAAGTCAGTCCGGGAGTCACAAGACCAGAAGCTCCCTAATGAGACCACAGGGAATCAGAAATAGGAAATGGTGACTGGCTCTTTCCAGATGCGCTCCTCCCCTCCATGACGACTGGGTAGGAAGAGAACACCTTCTTCAACAAATTTCTAAGACAGGCCTGCACTCAGCGAACCCGGTTCACCACATCTGGAGTCTCAAGGATGAGGTAGGTGGTTACCTAGCAGCAGGGGAGACAAGGCCAAGATGTCAGATTTCTAGGTGGTGACTTGTCCATCTCAGACAGGAGCACTGTACCTACAGCAGTCACAGCTTTTCCACTATCCGCTTCAGAAGGGGGGACTTCAGAGCAGGCCAGCTCTGCCCATGTGACAGGTGAGGTACCATCTGAACATGCCCATTGCAACCCAAGGGGATTCTGGGGAGCTCTATGGTTTGCCATTCATCATCTTGTGGCTCCGATTTCATGGGCTCACACACCCCCACCTTGACCCTCCACGGCTCTCTCCTCCCTCCCCAGGCCTTTCCCAGAGACCCAAAGGGCCAACATTCCTGAGAACCTCAGGAAGAAAGAAGTTTTCTGCTTGCTTCCCAACTTGGGAGGATTTGTTCTCCAAGGATATCCGAGTGGGTAGGGAAACTCATCTTTTCGGTTCTCAGAGGTTGGATTTCAGTGATAAAGTTTTAAATTGCTGTCCATTATTAATGTTAGACTCGCAGCAGTCAGCCCTGAGATCTGCAATTATAACAATTCATAAAAACAGCCCCTTTGTTAGTCGCGCTTGAAGAGCTTTTGAAATATAATTGCAACGCGGTGCAAAGTAAAATAAAAATTCAGATTTTCTTTTACCGAGGCCATGAACAATACTGTCCTTTTTTACAGCAGCGGAAAGCCTCAAGACATCCGTTATATTCCTTCAATGAGCTTTGTTCAATAAATGCTAAGCCTTGAAGCTTTTAAATGTATTAAAGTGATTATGATATCATCACTCCAAAAGCACTTCAATAGAACATTAAGACAGAAACAATTTTCCTCCACACAAACGGCATAACAGTAACAAAAAGTTGATTAAATGCACATTGTATCAAAAATATTTTCAGTATTTATAGACATATGTAGATAACATTAACTGCAACCCACACCATGGGCAGGGAAGGAAAGAGAAAGTCATAAAAGCATTAGGGGGAGAGTGAATTTTAACAATAAATCTTCAAAACTTAAACTGTGGCTCGACTGTGACTTTGCTTGTGGATTTACAGTCAAAGTCACACTACATAAAAGAGAATAGGGCTCAAAATTCAGGAATACTAGAGAACAACTCCTTGCTTTCTTTTATCCCAAGCACTGCCCCCACCCCATACCACATATGCCAGGCTTCCTTAAATTCCTCAATATGACTGGCAGGAAATGCGGATCTATTTATTTAAAATGTGTAACATGCTGCATTTAACGTACTGCAGGCAGGCGATGACTCCGCAAGGGGCGGATGCCTTCAGCTATCAAACCAGGAGGTGTAGAGAGGTTAGGATGGGACCACGAGGTGGGGTCAGAGCAAAACCGCAAGATGCAAGATTCTCTTTGTTGCAGGCTTGTCACAGAATGCTCTTAGCACAGATAAGGGGATTATGAATTCACATGTGAATTTATCCCCTATTAAACTTTCAGCAAAAGGGTCAGTTGGCTGGAAAGCACCATGGTCACATGCCATGGGAGGAATTACTTGTAGGCTCTCCTGAGAGATGTAAGAAAGAAAGAAGGGGCCGCCTCAGTCCTGAGTGCCTAGAGACTAACACTGACATCTGCTTAGTTCTGGATCCTGCCATTTTGCTCAGCCTGATCTTGAGGGCATGTTCCCGAGGCACTGAAAACTTGGCAGCACCCTTTTTTATGGGTCACGATAGGATGTGGATGTTTATTTTTTATTTTTTTGTAGTAGCTGTTTATAAAGTAAGGATATTGATCCCGTGCTTGTCATGGTATGATACAAATAGTTATCAGTTGTTTCTGCTTGTTGAGTTTCTTTATGGGGTTTTCTAAGATGAACGAGTTTTACATCTTGAAATTACAAAGAATAACGGCATTCTAAAGAACAGACAGCAAGACTACAGAGGAGAAGACAGGGAACTCCCAAACCAGTCAAGACCAAATCCCCCCATCTGACCAAGTGTCGTTCAACCCAGGCCAAAGGGAGAGTGTCTGTGTTTCTCTGTGGAAAACACTCTATAAACAATGCAGACTACACAAGAAAAGCCACTGACAAGGCCTTTTATTACCCAACTTGGGGCCCTTGTGATTTTCTTTATGGGAGAGTATCCTTGTCCATCACTCCAAGCACTGTTTCCTGGCCCTGGCGGCTTCTTAAACCAGCCCAGAGAAAGGAACACATAACAAAGGGCCAAGAAAAATGGGAAATAAAGACCATACAGTGGGTGACAAGTTCCCCCACTCAAGCAACTAGCCAGTGCTGTGGGCCAGAATTGATTTTCTATACAACATCAGAAAGGATTACCTCTCCCCCACAATACTGCCCAGGGGGATGGAGTGGAAATCATAATTAATTCAGGCAAATTCAATTCTGAGAGTCCGAGTGACAAATACTTTCCTTATAATATGAAGCACAGTCTCAAAACATCTTAAAAACAGTTGGTGGGAGCTATAGCAACACACTCAATGCAATAATGACGCGAAGCTACACAATAAAATGCCTGTGACCAAATAATAATTCTTCCCAGTCAGGAAAGAATATTCTTTTAAAAAATAAATTCAAACTTCAAAGAAAATGCATTTCCATTAATAATCCTGCCTCTCCTTCCCTCCTGGTGATAGGGGATAGGTAGGAGTGAAGGTCAATTTAATTCCCTAACTATCTTGGTCCATTAAGCCAACAAAAATATTCTGTATTAGAGGAAAATACATTATTGTGCTTCTGATGCAAGGAATCAGATAGGAGAGGTTGCTTCCCTGGCCAATTTATGACTTAAGCCCCCAAGAATCTAAAAATACTATGGCAGTCCACTATGAATTAGCCACACCAGCAGAGAATTAGTGGCACCCATAATTGAAAATAGATAATTAAAACACAATTTGTTTTTGGCTTCAGAGTCTATGCCATTGAGTAGCAGGGTCATACAGCAGGGAGAGGAGATAACCCAAAATCTAGTTCCAATCCCAGGACAATCAACCAGAGGCCTTGGGCCAATTGCTACCTCTCTGGAGGGCCCAAGTCTCCTCTCTAAAATGTCACAGTTGACTTGTATGTCTCCGTATGCTCACTAGGTTTTAGTAATTTGTAACTGTGTGATGATTATAAACTGCCCAAAGGTATTCTGCTTAGAATTATATTTTTAAAGTTTCTGTTCCTTGACCCTTCCAACGAGGCAAAGGTGAACACGTGCTGGGTAAAAAAGAACACTCTGAAATTAACAGTCAGGGTTAGTCTCAAAGTAGAAAATCAGAAGTGAACTGTATGTGTGCACATGGGCATGCCATGCTCTACACATATCTGCTTGGCCAAATGCTTCTCATTTCATCATCACAACCTACTGTTTTTAAGTGCCCATTCGGGAATATGCCTCTGTTTAGCTAATTATATGTGATCAGAAAGGTTGATATGAGCAGTCTTTGAAATCAGACAACTGACTCACCTTCCAGCTCCTTAGGCAAGTTCTATAACATCTCTGAACCTCAGTTTCTTCGTCTAGAAAGCATAAAGGGTGATAAATAGTGCCTTTCTCAAAGGATTATTATGAGATGCAAATGAGATAATCCATATAAAGTAGGCACAGTAATTGCTATAATTATTATCACTTACCACTATCACCATCATTACTACCTCTATTAATATCTCACTGTATTGTTGTAAGAGTTAAATGAGAACACATATTAAGTATTTAGCACCAGTACCTGGCACGTAGTAAAAGTCAATAAATGCTGTCATTACTCTTATCATCTCTTACATTCATCTGTGGAGTATTATTGTATTATTATCACCATCAGATAAGATTGTAGCATTTCTCGAGTCCAATACTCCTTGTTTTCCTCACAAAGATCATTTTCAGTGGAATAGTTCTAACATTCAGAACCCCTCATACATGAACCACAAACTCCAATCAACCTAACACTTCTTTCTCCCTGAAATGTAAGAGGGCAAAACCTGATGAGTTCAGAGACCCCTCAAACTCTGACATCATACAACCTGTCAGTCCCTAAAATCTATTGATCACACAGAGCCCAGCATACCCTCTCACACCTATAGACTTGATCACACATACACACTTAAGAAAAAAAAAAGAAGAAGAAGAAGAACTTGAACTCAAAGGAGTAGATTTTACATATAGCTGAAAGAGCAACTTGTTGGGGGTGGGGGTAGATAGAAGAATCTGGGCTTTAACCCAATTTTGTTCTTTTTTTTCATTTTTTCCATTTTTTAATTGATACATTGTAATTATACATAATAGTGGGATTCATTCTGCCATATTCATACATGCATGTAACATAATTGGATCTATCTCATTCCTAGTGCGTTCCCTTTCCCTCCTCTTCTCCCTCCCCATATCCACTTGCTCTGTTCTGCTAAGCTCCTTTCTATCGTTGTTACTGTACTTTTAATTAGTAAATATACACATATGTATATTTGTTTGTTTGCAGGATTCACCATGGTATATTTGTACCCAGACATAGCACAGTTTAGTAGATCTCATTCCCCATGTCCTCGCCATCTCCTTCTAATTTTATTCTTTGTATGAAACATCGACATTTCTGGACACCAAGTCATAGAGTCCAGTCCATGAGTTTCTCTACTAACCCGTTAGATTCCACTTATGATGATGTTCAGAACATTCAGTTCTATTTCAGTCCTCTACGAGCAAAATGTCTATTTTTTTTTCCTGAAAGTCCAAGCAGATTGGCATCATTTTGCCCACCATGGAGTGATTATTGCAATGTGAGATACCCTTACTCTTCACCCAACAAAGAAGGCAGTTCAACCAGCAGGTCCGTCTCTGCTTCTTAGGAGCCAAAATTAAAAAACAAGAAAGCATTGCATGTTCCTTTGGCTGTAAACTCTGTGAGTTGTCTTTTTGGGAAAGGAGCACAAGATCTTAGAAGGACTCACATAAGAACTCCTTTGATGATAGGGACAACATGTGACAATGGTCACAGCTTCTCAATTTCTGTTGGTTCCCATAAGAGAGAAGAAAAGTATATATTGACAGTGAAGGGGGCTCTCGCTTATCAGGGGAGACAAAGTAACTGTGCTTACAGAGACCGAAGAAGATGGCGCTGGAGCATCTCTGCTAGGAGCCCTCCATTCTACACACACCCTAGTCTACATTCTGCCTCCTCCTGAAATTTTCCCTTGCTTCAAGAAGGGCACTGCTGCTGACTCTGGACATTTAAATAGCATCACGTTTCAGAATCACAAGGACTTTGGCAGGACACTCACCACCTCACCCTGCCACTTGCTTACTTAATGCCTGGCAAGTGAGTCTCAAAATGAAGAACAACAATGCTAACTTTTTGTTCCCATTATTTAGTTACTTTATTAGAGTTTTTCTAACTCCTCTGCACAAAGGGAAGGGTAAGCTATAGAAAACTAAGTGGCTGTGTCATCAAAAGCCTTCACCACACTGGCACACAAACACCTGTCAGGGCAAGATGCCTCTTTATCAAGTCTTCAGACCTACCAGGAGCCAAGCACACTCTGAGCTCTCAGACTATTTTCTTCCAATGTTTTGAAGTCCCTTTCAGTTCACATGAAGGCTAAAGATTTCAAAAAGATGGGGAAAGAAAAAGTTCTTCTTTTTTTTTTTTTTTAAGAAAAAGGAAAAGATACTGAACCGTGATTATGAAGTCCTAAAAGCCTTTTAGCTGACAGCACAGGCTTTGTTGAATAGCCTCTAAGAACCTCCACTGAGAGACAAGATTCAGCAATAAAATAGAGGCAGAGCATACACAGTTTAGCATCCTTGGCCTCCCAAATTCAGGTATCCTATTTGATGCCAGGTTTCTCCCCCAATAGCTCTTTGGAACATTCAAGGTCCAGAGAGGCATCAGACCAACTGACACAGAGGCTCAACTATGCCATACATCATGTGCTGCCAGTAGAGAAATTAGTTTGTATCAAACTCAGCACAATTCTGCAGTTCAAACCAGAATTTCAAAAATAGCAGAAGTGGCTTAAACCCTCGGAGTGCCCCCATAGCCCATCTCCACCAGAATGCTCTACCCTCCGAGCCTGAGTGAGGACCACCCAGCTAATAAAAGCTGCTTTCCCAAGAGCCTGCCCCACTCAGCAGAGCTCAGACCACTCGTGGGCACTTAGAGCACTCAGAGGGGATAGCGCTGGCTTATGGAGAGCCATGGTCACAGCTGCATAAACCTACCTGCTATAATTCCAGTAGCTATTGAACTTCCTGCCTTCTGCCCTGAACACTGGGTTCCAGCTGTAAGCGAAGAGGAGTGAAGGGTGGGAGAAGAAAGCACAACCAAGATTATACTAAAGAACTTCACAATCTCCCATGCATCAGAAACACGAAACTGGCCTGGGCAGTACGTGAAGCATTTGGCTTGCGTGTGTGAAACACCAGCTTTTGAGTGAAGGAACACTCACCCCTCCTTCAGACGCACCTTTTCTCTGAAACTATTACACTCAGTGAGCTTCAAGCTCTGGCTCCAGACCCATCCATCTCACAACAGAAAGCACCTCTCAAGCTCCTTTCTGACACGAGCCCATCATTCACCATTTGCTGGTACGCACAGTTTTTGCTGACAAAGCTCCATTACTAGAAAAAGCTCAGTAAGTAAAGCTGATTTGAAATAACTATATATTATATGGAGGCTGGATGAGGAAAACTGATTTGAAGTCTAGAAAATCATCATATAAAGAGGCTCCAGAAAGAACTGCTTAATTATTTAAATACCTTCACTTCCTACAGACTGCATATCATTTGATTTATCATCAGTGTTAAATATTCGGTAATTTACAGGGGTCATCTGACAAAACAACTCCATATAGCCAGTACATATCAGACACTGTAATTCTTCCATGGAAATGTCTCTGTCTCTCTGATTAATGTGCAAATACTGAGCTCATGCTAACAAATTGAGGTGTGGGCCAATTTTGGCTCTCCAGTAAAAGTGTGAAGCTGAGAACATGCCAGCAGGGTGGCCCAAAGAGCAAACCACTGTGTATTGTCCTCCACCACTGCTAGGTAGGCATGGCTGGAGCGGTCTCAACAAAGATCCTAACTCAGAGTCAAGTGAATGGAGATGACTGGCTCAATGGGCACAGCATGTTTTGCAAATCAAAACCTGGTGCATGCCTCCCCACCACATGCCAGGTGTAGTCAAGGCCCAACTTTCCCCTGTTGCCCCTTATCAACTCTCAACCTCTGAACACCTACTTGTTTTATCATCTCCTGCATAAAGCTTTCCTTCATTGTCTAAGCTCAACATGTTCTCATCAGAAGATCTGATAGATCTGATAGATTTTTCAGTGCTATAAATTGAAAATAGATACAACTTTTAAAGTGCTTATTGATAAAAACTGACCACATAAAGAGGACCTAAAAATCCAAGAAGCAGAAAAAGTATAGATCATATTCTCTGATCACATCTCTTCAATAACTTTATGCCAAGAGAAAATTAATATCAAAATCCCCAAATATCCAGAAATAAATATGCAAACATTATGTATTAGAACTTACAAGAAACAATTAAAGTAGTGCTCAGAGAGAGATTAACAGCTTTAAATATGAATAGTTCTAAACAAGAAAGAATGAAAAAGTTTAAATTAGATGTGCAGCTTAGAAACAAAACAAGGGAATGTAATAAACATAAGGAAAGTAAAAGAATTGGTAGAGATAAAACACTAATTAATAAGAGAAACAGTCGTGCTAATAAATCCAAGAGTTATTAAAAAATACTCAACTACTAAACCAATAATCCAAGGGAAAAATTATAGTTAAAGTAAGAATACAAATGTATATATAACCACAAATACAGAATAAATTAAAAGACATAGAAAATACAATTTTACTCAACCTTATTTTAATACTTTTGAAAACCTGGATAAACTAGCTATTTTCTGGTACAATCAAAACTAAGTCTAGAAAATGTAAGGAAACCATGTACTACAAAAAATATAGTTATCAAAGATAATGAACAAAACAGACCACATATTCTACAGAAAAATGTTACCTGTGTCTTCAAATAATAAGTAACCAAAATGCTATCTGAACTGTTTGTTCCAGAACATAGAGAAATATTCTACTTTTACAAATAAGTACAGATGTTCTTCAACCTATGATGGGCTTACATCCTGATGAATCCATCTTTAGTTGAAAGTATCATAAATCAAAAATGCATTCAATACACTGAACTTACAGAACATCTTAGCTTGGCAACACTGCACACCACAGAATACTGGTACCCTCTTGATCGTGTGGCTGCCTGGGGGATGCAGCATATGGCCACAGCCCAGCACGGAGACTATCCCAGTATATATCACTAACCTGGAAAAAGATCAAAATTCAAAGTATGGTTTCTACTAAATACACATCATTTTTGCACCATGGTAAAGTTGAAAAAATTATAAGTAGGCCATTATAAATTCAGAGACCAGCTATATAGCACTGTAGTAGTCTGCTGAGGCTATCTTAATAAAATATTACAGACTGTAAGATCACTTAAGCTAGAAGTTCAAGATTAGAGTGCCTTTAGAGTTGGTTTCTGGTAAGGCCTCTTCTTGGCCTATAGATGGCTGCCTTCTTGTTGTGTCTCACATAGCTTCCTCTCTGCACAAGAAATAGCTCCCTGGTGCCTCTTCCTTGTCTTACTTATCAGACCAAGGACTCATTTAAATGAGGTCTTATCCTCAAAGACAGTCACATTGGGGGTTAGAGCCTCACTGTATGGACTTTGTGAAGGATACAATTGAGTCCGTAAACACAGAACAAACCCTCACAAGTACAGCACATTAAAACTCCAGCCAATTACTCTCATGAAAGGCAATGCAAAAACCCTAAACAAAACATTAGCAAAAAAGAACCCAAAAATTTGCTCCCAAAATGTAGGCTCTCTCTTCACCTCATTGATTGTTCCTTTTGCTGAGAAGCAGCTTTTTAGTTTGAGTCCATCCCATTTAATTAATTCTTCATTTTATTTCTGGTGCTTTAGGAGTCTTGTTAAGGAAGTCAGGGCCTCATCTGACACGATGAAGATTTGGGCCTACTTTTTCCTCTATTAGGCACAGGGTCTCTGGACTAATTCCTAGGTCTTTGACCCACTTTGAGTTGAGTTTTGTGCATGGTGAGAGATAGGGGTTTATTTTCATTTTGCTGCATATAGATTTCCAGTTTCGCCACACAAACATCAGATAGAGCACTAATCTCCGGGATATATGAAGAACTCAAAAAACTTAACACCAAAAAAACAAATAACCCAATCAATAAATGGGCTGAGGAGCTGAAGAGACATTTCTCAGAAGAAGATATACATTTGATCAACAAGTATATGAAAAAATGTTCAACATCTCTAGCAATTACAGAAATGTAAATCAAAACTACTATAAGATTTTATCTCACTCCAGTCAGAATGACAGTTATCAAGAAGACAGACAACAATAAGTGTTGGCAAGGACGTGGGGGAAAAGGCACACTCAGACTTGCTGGTGGGACTGCAAATTGGTGCAACCTCTCTGGAAAGCAATATGGAAATTCCTTAGAAAACTTGGAATGGAACCACCATTTGACCTAGCTATCCCACTCCTTGGTCATACCCAAAGGACTTAAAATCAACATACTATAGTAATGCAGCCACATCAATGTTCATAGCAGCTCAATTCACAATAGCTAAACTGTGAAAGCAACCTAGATGTCCTTAAATAAATGAATGGATAAAGAAACTGTGGTACATACATATATATACAATGGAATATTTCTCAGCATTAAAAGATAATAAAATTATGGCATTTGCAGGTAAATGGATGAAGTTGGAGAATATCATCCTAAGCAAAGTAAGCCAATCCCCAAAAAACAAAGGTCAAATGTTCTCTCTAATAAGTGAATGCTGACCCATAACAGGGAGGGAGGAGGCATGGGAAAATATGGAGGAACTTTGATTGGGCAAACAGGAGGAAGGGTAGGGAGGGACGCTGGGGGCAGGGAAAATGGTGGAATGAGATAGACATCATTACCCTATGTACATGTATGACTGCACATATGGTGTGACGCTACATCATGTGTAACCATAGAAATGTAAAGTTGTGCTGCAATTGTGTACAATGAATCAAAATGCATTCTGCTGTCATAGATACCTAATTAAAATAAATTAATTTTTAATTTAAAAAAAAACCAGACAACACACTAGATGAGGATGAAATCACACAAAAATTTTAAAACCTTCTTTTCACTACTAAGTAATGATATTATATCACTACTAATATAGGGTTAGTAATATAGGGTTTTAAATAGGATTAATAAGTGCCTCAATATTAAGAACTATAGTTTGTGGCCGCCAGAGCCCGGAACAGGCCCAGCGACCCACCAGCGTGGTGTCGCGTCGCTCCGGCTAGAGCAGGGGCCGAACAGAGCCGCCGCCAGAGCCCGGAACAGGCCCAGCGACCCGCCGGCGTGGTGTCGCGTCGCTCCGGCTAGAGCAGGGGCCGAACAGAGCCGCCGCCTGCGCCCGGAACAGGTCCAGCGACCTGCCGGCGTGGTTGTCAAGAAACCCCAATTGGAGTAGGGGGAAAGCAGATCCTCCACCCGCGTCCGCAAGGTAGGCAGGCCTGTGACAGTCTGGCAGAACAGCCCCAGCGGCCTGCCGGCGTGGTAGACACATCACACCACTTGGGGGAGGGGCAGAGCAGAGCCGCTCCCCGAGCCTGGATCAGGCCCAGCGGCCCGCCAGCGTGGCAGTCACATCACTCCATTTGGAGTAGGGGCAGAGCAGAGCCGACGCCCGAGCCTGCAAGGTAGACAGACTTGCGACCGACCGGCGGAACAGGCCCAGCGGTCTACTGGTGTGGTAGACACGTAACACCAATTGGAGGAGGGGCAGAGCAGAGCCACCTCCTGAGCCCGCATGGTAGGTAGACCTGCGACCTACCGGCGGATCAGGCCCAGTGGCCTGCTGGTGTGGTAGACACGCCACCCATCACCCCAATTGGAGTAGGGGCAGAGCAGAGCCTTCGCCCGCGGTCGGAGCAGGCCCAGCGGCCCGACAGCGTCGTAGTCATGTCAACCCAATTGGAGCGGGGACAGAGCAGAACCGCCACCCGCGCCCAGAACAGGTCCAGCGACCTGCCGGCATAGTAGTCACGACACCTCAATTGGAGTAGGGGCAGAGCAGATCCTCCACCCGAGCCCGCATGATAGGCAGGCCTGTGACAGACTGGCGGAACAGGCCCAGCGGCCTACCGGCGTGGTAGACACGTCACACCACTTGGGGGAGGGGCAGAGCAGAGCCGCAGCCCGCGCCCAGAACAGGCACAGCGACCTACCGGCGTGGTAGTCACGACAACCCAATTGGAGAAGGGGCAGAGCAGAGCTGCCGCCCGCGCCTGCAAGGTAGTCAGATCCGCGACTAACTGGTGGAACAGGCCCAGGGGTTCACGGACGTGGTGACATGGTAGACACGTCACACCAATAGGAGGAAGGGCAGAGCAGAGCTGCTGCCCGCGCCTCCAAGGTAGGCAGACCTGCGACCGACCGGCAGAACAGTCCCAGCGGCCCGCCAGCGTGGTAGACAGATCACCCCAATTGGAGGAGGAGCAGAGCTGCCGCCCGCCCCTGCAAGGGAGACTTTTCAACTACACAAGAGCAATATAAATATATAGGGGGAAAATTTCAAAAACACAACAGTTTCACTAAGCAGAAAGAAACACGAGCAATATGAAAAGACAAGGAAAGAAAGGACCACAAGCAATGCAGGTCAACTCAACTTTAGAAGATGTTATAGCTGCAGCAGATGGAATGTCAGATAAAGAATTCAGGATATACATGCTGCAAATGATCTGGAGCCTCAAGGAAGACATTAGACAGCAAAATCAGACAATGAAAGATCATTTCGACCACTTCGACAATGTATTACATAAACAAATCCAAGAAGCAAAAGATCAACTATACAGGGAGATAGAGGTAATAAAAAACAAACAAACAGAAATCCTAGAAATGCAGGAAGCAATAAACCAACTTAAAAACTCAATTGAGAATACTACCAGCAGAGTAGAACACTTAGAAGATAGAACATCAGACAATGAAGACAAAGTATTTCAACTTGAAAAGAACATAGATAGCTCAGCAAAACTGTTAAGAAACCATGAGCAGAACATCCAAGAAATATGGGATAATATAAAGAGACCAAACTTAAGAGTCATTGGGATACAGGAAGGTATAGAGGTCCAAACCAAAGGAATGAACCACCTATTCAATGAAATAATACGAGAAAACTTCCCAGACTTGAAGAATGAGACAGAATCCCAAATCCTAGAAGCATACAGGACGCCGAATGTGCAAAATCATAAGAGATCCACACCTAGACACATTATAATGAAGATGCCCAACATACAGAATAAGAAGAGAATTTTAAAAGCTACAAGAGAAAGGAAGCAGATTACATTTAGGGGTAAACCAATCAGGATAACAGCTGATCTTTCAACACAGACTCTGAAAGCTAGAAGATCCTGGAATAACATATTTTAAAAACTGAAAGAAAATGGGTTCCAACCAAAAATCATGTATCCAGCGAAATTAAGCTTCAGGATGGAAGATGAAATTAAAACCTTCCACGATAAACGAAAGTTAAAAGAATTTGCAGCTAGAAAACCATGTCTTCAAAACATCCTCGGCAAAACATTACAGGAAGAGGAAATGGAAAATAACAATGAAAACCAACAGTGGGAGGTAGGACAGTAAAGGGGGGAAAAATAATCAAAAAGGAAAACAAACCATGTTTAGTAACATAAATAAACAATTATGGCTGGAAGAACAACCCATATCTCAATAATAACCCTAAATGTTAATGGCTTAAACTCACCAATCAAGAGACACAGGCTAGTAGAATGGATCACAAAACAAGACCCAACAATATGCTGCCTACAGGAGACACATTTGATAGGAAAAGACATACATAGACTGAAGGTGAAAGGTTGGGAAAAATCATATCACTCATATGGACTTCGGAAACAAGCAGGAGTGTCCATACTCATATCAAATAAAATAGATTTCAAGCCAAAATTAATCAAAAGGGATAAAGAGGGACACTACATACTGCTCAAGGGAACCATACACCAACAAGACATAACTATCATAAATATATATGCCCCAAACAATGGTGCAGCTATGTTCATCAAACAAACTCTTCTTAAGTTTAAGAGTCTAATAGACCAACATACAATAATCATGGGAGACTTCAACACACCTCTCTCACCACTAGACAGATCTTCCAAACAAAAGTTGAATAAGGAAACTATAGAACTCAATAACACAATTAATAACCTAGACTTAATTGATATATATAGAATATACCACCCAACATCAAGCAGTTACACTTTTTTCTCAGCAGCACATGGATCCTTCTCAAAAATAGATCATATATTATGTCACAGGGCAACTCTTAGACAATATAAAGGAGTGGAGATAATACCATGCATCTTATCTGATCATAATGGAATGAAACTGAAAATCAACGATAAAAGAAGGAAGGAAAAAACATGCATCACTTGGAGAATGAACAATTGGTTACTAAATGATCAATGGGTTATAGAAGACATCAAGGAGGAAATTAAAAAATTCTTAGAGATAAATGAAAGCACAGACACAACATATCGGAATCTATGGGACACATTAAAAGCAGTTCTAAGAGGAAAATTCATTGCTTGGAGTTCATTCCTTAAAAAAAGAAAAAACCAACAAATAAATGATCTCATACTCCATCTCAAAATCCTAGAAAAAGAAGAGCAAAACAACAGCAAAAGAAGTAGAAGGCAAGAAATTATTAAAATCAGAGCTGAAATTAATGAAATCGAAACAAAAGAAACAATTGAAAAGATTGACAAAACTAAAAGTTGGTTCTTTGAAAAAATAAATAAAATCGACAGACCCTTAGCCATGCTAACGAAGAGAAGAAGAGAGAGAAATCAAATTACTAGCATACGGGATGAAAAAGGCAATATCACAACAGACACTTCAGAAATACAGAAGATAATCAGAAACTATTTTGAATCCTTATACTCCAATAAAATAGAAGATAGTGAAGGCATCGATAAATTTCTTAAGTCATATGATCTGCCCAGATTAAGGCAGGAGGATATAGACAACCTAAACAGACCAATATCAATTGAGGAAATAGAAGAAACCATCAAAAGACTACCAACTAAGAAAAGCCCAGGACCGGATGGGTATACAGCAGAGTTTTACAAAACCTTTAAAGAGGAACTAACACCAATACTTTTCAAGCTATTTCAGGAAATACAAAAAGAGGGAGAACTTCCAAATTCATTCTACGAGGCCAACATCACCCTGATTCCTAAACTAGACAAAGACACTTCAAAGAAAGAAAACTAAGGACCAATATCTCTAATGAACCTAGATGCAAAAATCCTCAATAAAATTTTGGCAAATCGGATTCAAAAACATATCAAAAAAATTGTGCACCATGATCAAGTAGGATTCATCCCTGGGATGCAAGGCTGGTTCAATATACGGAAATCAATTAATGTTATTCACCACATCAATAGACTTAAAAATAAGAACCATATGATCATCTCGATAGATGCAGAAAAAGCATTCGACAAAGTACAGCATCCCTTTATGTTCAAAACGCTAGAAAAACTAGGGATAACAGGAACTTACCTCAACATTGTAAAAGCAATCTATGCTAAACCTCAGGCTAGCATCATTCTGAATGGAGAAAAATTGAAGGCATTCCCTCTAAAATCTGGAACAAGACAGGGATGCCCTCTCTCACCACTTCTGTTCAACATAGTTCTCGAATCACTGGCCAGAGCAATTAGACAGACGAAAGAAATTAAAAGCATAAAAATAGGAAAAGAAGAACTTAAATTATCACTATTTGCAGATGACATGATTCTATACCTAGCAGACCCAAAAGGTTCTACAAAGAAACTATTAGAGCTAATAAATGAATTCAGCAAAGTGGCAGGATATAAAATCAACACATATAAATCAAAGGCATTCCTGTATATCAGCGACAAATCCTCTGAAATGGAAATGAGGACAACCACTCCATTCACAATATCCCCCCAAAAAATAAAATACTTAGGAATCAACCTAACAAAAGAGGTGAAAGACTTATACAATGAAAACTATAGAACCCTAAAGAGAGAAATAGAAGAAGATCTTAGAAGATGGAAAAATATACCCTGCTCATGGATAGGCAGAACTAACATCATCAAAATGATGATATTACCAAAAGTTCTCTATAGGTTTAATGCAATACCAATCAAAATCCCAAAGGCATTTCTTATAGAAATAGAGAAAGCAATCATGAAATTCATATGGAAAAATAAAAGACCCAGAATAGCAAAAACAAAGCTAAGCAGGAAGGGTGAATCAGGCGGTATAGCGATACCAGACTTCAAACTATACTACAGAGCAATAGTAACAAAAACAGCATGGTACTGGTACCAAAACAGGCGGGTGGACCAATGGTACAGAATAGAGGACACAGAAACCAACCCACAAAACTACAACTATCTTATATTTGATAAAGGGGCTAAAAGCATGCAATGGAGGAAGGATAGCATCTTCAACAAATGGTGCTGGGAAAACTGGAAATCCATATGCAACAAAATGAAACTGAATCCCTTTCTCTCGCCATGCACTAAAGTTAACTCAAAATGGATCAAGGAGCTTGATATCAAATCAGAGACACGGCGTCTGATAGAAGAAAAAGTCGGCTACGATCTACATACTGTGGGGTCGGGCTCCAAATTCCTCAATAGGACACCCATAGCACAACAGTTAATAACTAGAATCAACAAATGGGACTTACTCAAACTAAAAAGTTTTTTCTCAGCAAAAGAAACAACAAGAGAGGTAAATAGGGAGCCTACATCCTGGGAACAAATCTTTACTCCTCACACTTCAGATAGAGCCCTAATATCCAGAGTATACAAAGAACTCAAAAAATTAGACAACAAGATAACAAATAACCCAATCAACAAATGGGCCAAAGGCATGAACAGACACTTCTCAGAGGAGGACATACAATCAATCAACAAGTACATGAAAAAATGCTCACCATCCCTAGCAGTCAGAGAAATGTAAATCAAAACCACCCTAAGATACCATCTCACTCCAGTAAGATTGGCAGCCATTATAAAGTCAAACAACAACAAGTGCTGGCGAGGATGTGGGGAAAAGGGTACACTTGTTCATTGTTGGTGGGACTGCAAATTGGTGCAGCCAATCTGGAAAGCAGTATGGAGATTTCTTGGAAAGTTTGGAATGGAACCACCATTTGACCCAGCTATTCCCCTTCTCGGTCTATTCCCTAAAGACCTAAATAGAGCATGCTACAGGGACACTGCTGCATCGATGTTCATAGCAGCACAATTCACAATAGCAAGACTGTGGAACCAACCTAGATGCCCTTCAATAGACGAATGGATAAAAAAAAATGTGGCATTTATACACAATGGAGTATTACTCTGCATTAAGAAATGACAAAATCATAGAATTTGGAGGGAAATGGATGGCATTAGAGCAGATTATGCTAAGTGAAGCCAGCCAATCCCTAAAAAACAAATGCCAAATGTCTTCTTTGATATAAGGAGAGTAACTAAGAACAGAGTAGGGACGAAGAGCATGAGAAGAAGATTAACATTAAACAGGGACGAGAGGTGGGAGGGAAAGGGAGGGAGAAGGGAAATTGCATGGAAATGGAAGGAGACCCTCAGGGTTATACAAAATTACATACAAGAGGTAGCGAGGGGAAAGGGAAAAATAATACAAGGGGGAGATATGAACTGCAGTAGAGTGGGTAGAGAGAGAAGAGGGGAGGGGAGGGGAGGGGAGGGGAGGGGGGTAGTAACGGATAGGAAAGGCAGCAGAATACAACAGACCCTAGTATGGCAATATATAAATCAATGGAAGTGTAACTGATGTGATTCTGCAATTTGTATACGGAGTAAAAATGGGAGTTCATAACCCACTTGAATCAAAGTGTGAAATATGATATATCAAGAACTATGTAATGTTTTGAACAACCAACAATAAAAAATAAATAAAAAATTAAAAAAAAGAACTATAGTTTGTCATATTAGTAGGTAAGAAATGTGGGAAATCATATCATATGTTCATCTGCATAAATACCAGAAGTTCAACATCAGTTCCTAACCTGGAAAGTGAATAAAGTAATACTGCTTTGAAATTTATCAAAAATAGAATCCTCTCACTACTAGCCAATGCAATGAGACAAGGTAAAGAAATAAAAAGCATAAAATTTAAAAAGGAGAAAAAAATCATTTTTTTCAGAAAACAATTATATGCCCCCCCGAAAAAATACAATTAGAAAAGAGACATTAGTAAGATACCTGGTTATAAGATTAACATTTAAAAATCAATAGTTTTACTCTTTGCTATTTTTCTTGTTTATTCATTCTGTTTTAGTTAACTACAGTTCGTAAGCCCCTTTATTTTTGCAAAGCATTTCTCAGAATCCTGAATAGTAAATATTAATTTCATGTTATACATGCAGAAGTAAAATTCAAGAAGGGTAATCATTTTTCATGGTCACAGAGCTAGTAAAGAGCAATGAATGTGTGTCCTCTGGTTCCAATCCCAATATTCATTCCCCATAATGAGATCGTTTTTTCCCCCATGAGAGAGAGAGATTAAATTCCATGAGTGATTCTGTCAACTCAGTTAACTCTTAAGTCAACAGCAAATATTTTTCGAGGAAATATTTTCATTTAGGAGAATAGAAACATATTCAAGGGAGAATGGAGGCAATTTTGAGAGAGAGGCTTTTGGGGGTAAAGAATACACATTCAAGGGAGAATGCAGGCTACCTCTAAAGGTAGAGACAGTGCAACAGCAGATTTTAAAGGCTTGATCTGTTTCTAATGTAGAAATTATCTATGAAAATGCACCTATTTGTTAATGGGGGACATAATGAATGTCATACACAGCAATCTAGATAAGGAAATCATTAACGAAGCTCATGTGCGTTTTAAGATTGCAGATGAACTGTATTCCCCCACAATTCATGCCACTCTGTAACCCCTTAGCACAAACCAACATTTTATCAAATGTCCTTTTTGAAGTACAATAAAGTTGCATTTTGAAAACCTGTCATTTTGTTTCACATTAATAAAGTATTATAATTGAATGCACAATGTATCCTGATACCTTTGACAGTGGGCCAATTTGGCCAGAACCAGTAAACTCCTAAGATTATAAGGGAAGATTAGGGATTTATACTACATAGTTGAATTGAAGTACAGATTTGACTCTGTTGCTTAACAATTATGGTTGCACACCTGCCATGTTTTACACATTGTGCACAATGCTAGGAAATATGGTACACAGGAACAGACTCAAAACTTATACTCTAGGACTTAGAATATGTAGTTGAGACAATAGACATAAATAAATATATATATATATATAAAATTGCAATTATGGTGACTATTTTATCAGTCATCTATTGTCAAGATAATTCTGCCTAACAAATTACTCTGTAATACAGAAGTATAAAATAAACATTTATTCTAATATATCTGTAAATCAGCTACAACTTAACTGGGCTAGGTGGACTCCAGGTTACAAACCACAGAGCTGACTCAAGTCTGCTCTATTTTATTTAATGGTGAGAAATACCAGTCTCAGAACAGGCAATGGCAGAAGCTTAAGAGATAAACAAAATGTGCAATGCCTCCTCAGATCTAGGCTCAGAACAGGCACATTCTCACTTCCAACTAGATTTCACTGGCCTGAGCAATTTATGTGGCCGTGCCCAACATCAGTGGGTCAAAGGAACATACTCTGATGTAGAAATTATGAAGCCACATGGCAAAAGGCATAGATCTATGGAGGGAGAAAAGCTAGAACATAATGTAACTATCCACAGCCATAAAAGACAGAGAATGATGTCACATAAACACCAACATCCTAGTCTTGTGAGGGAGGACAGAGAAGACTTCCCTGATCAAGTACAACTGGAACTGAAATCTTTAAGACAAGTAGGAATGACAAAGGTTGAAAGTGAAGTAAGAGACCTCTAAGCAGCATGTGCAAAGTCCCAATGTCCAAAGGAGACCTGACCTGTTCAATGTACTTAGGGAAGAAGGATGTGGTTGGACAGAGAGAGAGAGAGACAATGTGGTACAAGATGAGGAGGCAGAGACCCAAATCCCACCAAGGAGTTTGCCTTCATCCTACAGCAGAAAACCATTAAAAGATTCTGAGCAAGGAAGCAGTATAATGAGAACCACCTCTCACAAGATCACTCTCTGCAAAACAGAGACACACAGGTGATCCAATTAGAAGGCTACTGCAAAAGTCTAGGTGAGAGATGATGATGCCTTGGACTAGGATGGCCGTTGACGGGGACAGACAAAAGTGAAAGTGTTCAAGAGACATTGCATGGACCAAAAAGCCCACCCGACCCTTCTATCGAATCATTCCGGCCAAGGTCACTGCCTCCCTACTGCTAAATCCAATGGCTAGTCCAAAAAGTCATCTTGTTTTTCCTCTCTGCACCACTGAATCCCTCAAAATATTCTCTCTTCTTTACACTGTTCTTTCCTCAGCTTTTGGCAAACTTCAAATCTCCTGGTTTCCCTCCACCTTCTCTGGCTATTCATTCTCAGCTCATCCCTTAATTCCTCAGATCTGTCCTATAATCTCTTCTTACCCTACACTGACCCCAAAGCCCAAGTAAATTCATCTACTCCCCATTCCCATTAATGAAGTTCTGAATACATTATGCTGATACTTCCCAGCCCAGTCTTGGTTCTCAGCCACACAGCTGTGTGTTCAGCTGTCTCCTAGACATTCCCATATGGATGTCAAATTCAGTGTCCAAAGGCACCTCAAACTCAGTGTCCCAAATTCATTGGTCCCTCTCTTCCCCTAAACCCTGAAAGCCCTGAAACTTCCTGGTTTCCCTGTCTCTGAGATTGCTACCACCATCCATCCAGTTGTTCCAACAAAAAAACTCAGTCAGCTGTGATTCCCCCCATGCTCCCCGCTTCACATCCACTCATCATAAATAACATCAAAACAGCCCCTAAAATATTGCCTAAAATCATCTACTTCACTGTCACACTACCACTGTTCCAGTGCAGCCCCTTCTGGAAGACTCAGAACCGCATGACTCACCTAATAACCTGCTTCCCTACCCTTTAGTAAGATCTTACTAAAATACAAATATGACCACATCAGTCTCCTGACTAAAACCCTTGAGTGGCAAGCCTACCCTCAGGATAAAATCCAAAGAGTTCACAAACCCTTTGGTGATCTGTGACTTGAATATCCTCATTCTGTTCCCTCTGCCTGGAAGAGTCTTCAACTCCCATCACCCCTTCACTTGGCTGACCCATGTGGTTAAAAAATAGGTTCCGTGAAGGAGGGACCCTGCCTGCTTGGTCCACTGCTGTTTCCCAGTGGACAGTGACTGCTCCCTGGAAGCATTAACAGCTCTCTAAGTGAATGAAAATGAATGGACCCTTCAGGATGCCTTTCCTGATGCTCTTCACTCCTCCTGAGGTTGGGTGGACCTTTTAGATGTTCTCAGAGCAGCCTCGGCTTTCCCCAGGTGAGTGGCTCCTCGCTATTCGCTTGGCTGCACCCTCTTACCCACTTTCTCCAAATTAAACGTAAGCTCCATGAACACAGGAACTCTTTCTGTTGCAGGAAGGAGCCCTGAGAGCGCGAGTGAACCAGAAATGGCCCGGCCTTGAAGGGGGGTCCCTGAAGGCATGAGCCAAAGAGATGAAATAACACCAGGGAAGGAAGACCCCAGGGGGGAAGTCCAAACTGAATGAACCATGTCCAAGTGACCAAGGTACACAGAGGACATTCATGGTGAGAGAAGGAAGGAGAAGTGAGGCCAGCAGCCAAGGAGGAGTGCAAAGATCAAAAACTAATGTCAGGGAGTGGGGTTGTGGCTCAGCAGTAGAGCACCCACCTAGCACGCGTGAGGCACTGGGTTCCATCCTCAGCACCACATATAAATAAACAAAATAAAGGTATTGTGTCCACCTACAGCTAAAACAAAATATTAAAAAAAATAAAAAACAATGTCAGTCACAGAGGCCACACAATACCACATCTGCCCCATCCCTCACTGGCTACATAGAGATGTCCTCTTTTTATACAGAGATGCATATAAATGGGACAGGAGCTCCATACCTTGTAAAAATGCACCAATTCACTCTAAAATCCTTTATACATTGTTTTAGAAATGACCTTGTGGGGACTTTTACCCATCACCATTTTGTTCCAAGGGGACAGACAACATTCACATGAAACATGAGGTGTATGTTAATGTTTTTTATAATGGATGGAATTTCATTAAGTCGGTCAACTTCTTCCAAAGTTATTAAAGAACAATCTTTTACATGTGAAATGCAAAATACTTACGTTGAAACAGAAACCTTCCTTAATTCAATCAAATATAGTAACATGATCAGGGACAAGACAAAGCAACTCTAGAGGTGAGCCCAAGCAAAATCAAATATTGAAACTAAAGAAGTTAAAGGAATGGAGAGTCCCAGTTGACAGGCAAAAATATGGCCTCGTTGGACCTTCAATCTCTTGGTTATTAACAGCAGACAATGCCACATTCGTCACCAAGCCTGAACCAAGGACCTTTGCCTGAGGTTAGCTTCCAAAGTATCCACTCAGCACATTCAGACTCTTAAATATGATGTTCCCGTCGCTATTTTTCTCCACCTGACTTGAAGCAGGTTGTAATGTTGGGAGACAGCTGCATCCTTCCAAGGTGAAAGCTGGCAGCTCAGAGTGGGAATCCAGTGACACGCCAGCTTAAAGGCCTTCTCCCATGTCCTGTGACCCTTCAGAATGGTCTAAAAATCAAATGGATGACAGACCATTTCTTTAATGGAGCATGGTTCTGAAGAATGAGGAAAGGGGGGAGAAAATAGGAAATGAAGGAAAGAAGGCCAACGCGTTGGGGGCCACGGCAGCAGCAATGACCCAAGTTGCCTGTGCATGAAAGGTCCAGGGTGTCCTGTGCCGCAGCTGAAAGGGCCATGTGCATAAAGAATTAGAAAAGGAATAGTAACTACTACAGAACTGAGAGGAGGCCTGCAGGACAGGGAGATTCGTCAAAGGCTGGGTGCCTGGCAGTGGTGCACTCTGAGTGATGCTTAAGCAGGAGGGACTGCTTATAGTGGGGACAGCAGGGCCCCAGGAGTTGTACAAGCCTCAGGTTCCCAAGAAGTGGAAGCAGAAATCCAGCCTTCATGCCAGCAATTTTACTTAGGGGTTTGGCCAAAGTGGGAGGCTCCCTGGATGCAGAACGCAGCAGGGCAATCCCACACAGAGTGAGGAGGACTGGATGGAAATGTTGGGAGGAACCTTGAACACTGTTTGTGAGGTGGAGATAGAAGGGCTTTCCTAGGGGAGAGGTGTTATGGGCTAAATGATGCCCCTCCAAACCCTTATGTCAAAGTCCTAACCCCGAGACCTCAGAATGGGACTGTATTTGAAGACAGGTCTTGAAAGAGGTAATTAAGCTAAGATGAGGTCATTAGGGTAGCCCCAATCCAATATGACTGGTGTCCTCCTAAGAGGAGCAGGTTAGGAAACGGATACACAGAGGGAAGGCCATGTGAAAACACAAGGAAGATAGCTACCTGCAAATCAGGGAGAGTCTTCAGGAGAACCAACTCTGACAACACCTTGATCTTAGACTTTAAGCCTACAGGATTGCAAGAAAGAATTTTTCTGTTGTTTAAGCCACTGGATCTATAGTATTTTGTTATAGCAGCCCTGGCAAACTAATACAAGAGAAGACCAAGAACTAGGAAAACATAAGACAAAATGAGTCCATTCACTTGGCCTTAGGAAAAGAGTAACTACACTAGAAAAGTCACTGGAAGACTGGGAGGTTGACGTCGTTTCTACAGACACTAGTTTGAAGTTAGGGAGTAACTTGGATCTAACCACAACTCTCCACATGGCTCTGTTGACAAGGTGTGGAGGAGCAAAAAGAAGGGGGCAGGAAGAACAAACCTTAAGGGTATGAGAAAGTGAACTTAGATTTGAACTTGGGATGTTGGGAGGATGGTGACACCATTAACTGAGATAAAGGAGACAAGAACAAATTTGAGGAGGAACTGGATGAGCTGAGTTTGCACATAATTTGGGTAGGAAGGCAGGGCAGAATCCACCCCCACCTCCCTGCTTCCTGAGAGCTGCTATTATCCCTTGGCAGCTTGGTCCACACTTGTGCAAATACATCTATTTGGAGCCCTAAATTCATAAGCAGTGAGATAGATAGATAGAAGGAAGGAAGGAATTTTCCCCCCAGTACTTGGAATTGAACCTAGGGATCTTTACCACTGTGCTACTTCTCCAACTTCTCCAGCCATTTTTACTTTTCTATTTTGAGACAGGATCTCACTAAGTTGCCCAGGCGGGCCTCGAACTTGCAAATCTTCTGCCTCACCCTCCTCAGTTGCTGGTATTAGAAGCGTGCGCCACCATGCCAGGCTCACAAGCAGTGATTTTTTCAATGGCACCACAACCAACTTAGCCCAAATGTAACAGACTTCAAGTAGTGATCCAATAAATATGAATGAGACTTGAATCCCACCACTTTCAGTTCAGGTCCCCGCATCTCCTGAATCTCTCAAGACTCCTATTTCCATTCTGATGGGCCGGAGTACAGAATCCTGGGTGAAGCTGCCAGAACATTCTGGTGTTTGCAAACTATGAAAGTTCAAATAAGACTCTACCTTGTGGGAAAGCAGGGAGGTGGGAGGCAACTCTTTGAATGTTGTGGTCTTGGACCACTTAAGAAAAGCATAATCAAAAATCACTTTCAACACCCACACCTTCTTTCAGAAAAAAAGAAAAACATTTAAAAGCACTGCCTATTGGGGGGAGGGGGTATAAATCATTTTATTTCATGCTCCATCATTTACTCAGTACAGGGTTCCAGTGACACCTCTTGATTAGGTTTAATTTTAAGCCAGCAAGAACACCACATACCGTATTGTCAGAGAAAGTTCCATTTCTCTCCAAGCCTGATGGGTGACTATTGTAATGTAAAACCTGGGGATTTAAATAACACAAGGAGATTCTATTATGAGGAGAAAGGTTTATATTTTGGAGTCTTTTCACTTCAAAGGAGCCCAGATACCAAACCATGAATTACCTGAAACAATGGGCTTCAATGATCAGCCCTTCCAGGGTTTCTTTAGGAAAAAGACTACTTTACTCAACTAACAGAGAAACTCAGTGATCCAATTATCTTTCAGAAACAGTCCCAGGTTCTCAAAATTAACACTGGTTAGGAAAACTGGAAGAGGAATGAGAGTGGGCTTCCCTGAACTGCCCAGATTCCTTCACTACTCCATTTACTCCCAGGCCCTGGTTCTCCCTTCCCCAAGGCGTTGGCTCCCAACAACTCAAACTACCCTACTCCCACGCTAATCTCCAGGGAGAGCTTCTCAAGATGCCTTCAAGCTAAAGAGGACCATCTCCCCAGGAAACACAGAAAGGAAGCAATTACAACCCGAGGGAGAAAACTAAGAGCTCTGGCCTCTTGGGTCTTCAGAACTCCCTCCTGCACCCAGCCAGGACCTGCCCACATCTACTCCTTTAGTTCCCAGTGCCAGGTGCTCTCCAAAGATCCCATCGGTCACATGGGACTCTTGCTCTGATGTCTCAGAGGACATGTAGAATCTCTCAAGAGATATTTTTATATGAGACTCTGTGCCAGGTGCTAGGCTAGTGATAAAAGAACTACCAACTAGTCTCCACCCTCAATGAGCAGAAACACAATGAGTGTGTGTTAGAGACAACATATAGCAATGCTGGCCCTGGAGTGTGTTCCACACCTTAAGAGACTGGCACCACCAACCATTAGGGCAGGACAGAGGATCGGGAACAACTTCCTACAGGTGAGGATCTTCCTGGAGACCATGTTTATTAAATCAATCAAGTACTGACACCTCTCTCCCCCCCCCCTCTCTCTCTCTCACACACACACACACACACAAAACACACACACAGAGTCTTACCATTCCACTGAAGAGTGAAGGGATCAGTCCTCAGGAAAAAGAACAAGATAAAAAGGGAAATGGTGTTACAATAAGGGGCCCAGAGTACATCTCACTCTGATCACCTCCAAGAAGATCCAAAACACTCAGAAGGGCATCTGACAGATGGTCTCCGCTGTAACCACAAGTCTGACCTGCACTGCTATGGTCTGAATGCTTTCGTCTCCACCCCTCAATCCTCACTCCCAAGGTCTCCCTACTGGGAAGCACAGATTCATTAATTCATTGGGGCCCTTATAAAAGAGGGCCAAGGGAGACCCATTGCCCCTTCTACCACGTGTGAGTGAGAAGACAGCCTTCTAAGGGGAAGTGGGACCTTATCAGACACCCCATGTACTATCACCTTGATCTTGGAGTTCCCAGCCTCCTTGAGAAACAAATTTCTTCTCTTCTCACCTGATCTATGGTGTTTTGTCATAGCAGCCCAGACAGACTAAGACACATACCCAAGCAAGGCTGGCTTAAAGAGCAGGAATCACTCATGCCTTCTTCCTCTCTTTATGACATCTCATCATGCCAACAAGCTGTCCTGCACCAACCATAGGATTCCTTGATTTCAAAGGGATTGTGGGTAACAAATCATCTAAGAATGAGGAGAGATGGCACTACAGTGGGAAGAACAGAACCTGCAACAGCATGTTCTAAATTATATTACAGGAAACACACATAGATCGGGTGCATCAGCATCACCTGGGAAGTCATGGGAACTGCAAACTCTTGGACCCGACCTCAGACCTACTGAATCTAAAATTCCATTTTCAAAAAAACTACTAGGTGACACTGACGATGATGGGATGCAGTGTGAGAACCAGTGCACCAGGAGAGCATTACCTTGGTCACTGGAGAGATGATGATCATGTTCATGATGACACAAAGAGCTGCAGGTGGCAGTACCTACTGAATGCTTACCACAAGCCAGACATTCCTTAAGTAGTCTGATGGCATCATGTCATATGTCCTCTGAACCAGCACTCCACAGGTAAGGAAACTGAGCCACAGAAATGTTAAGCAGGTTACACAACATTGCAGCAACCCCTGTCTGTGGAGCTGAAACTTGAACCCATAGAGTCTGCTTGGAGCCCAAGCTCCCAGGTGCACCCTCTCTGCAGGTGCACTCATAACCCCACCTCCAAACACAACCACTGAGCCACTGTGTGGTGATTTCAATGGGAGACTGGCATGAGAGGCTCTCAGAAATCCTCGTGTTGAGGAAGCACTGAACTTGGGAATCCCAACATTTCAAACATGGTTATTTTGAGGAACATGATCATCTCTATCCCTAGAGATCCCATCTCTCTCATACCTTTAGCTCACCAGCACTTGCTTCTGCAGCTGCACATCACACACAGGGCCTCCGCAGATCTCACCCTTACCTCTATCTCATATGATGCTGGCCCCTGCAGGAAAGCTCTAGGTTTGAGCTGAAGATGTAGCTCTGTGGTTGAGCACTTGCCTAGCACACACAAGGCCCTGGGTTTGCTCCCCAACACAAGAAAAGAAAGAAGGACAGGGAGAGAGACGAAAGAAAGAAAAAGAAAAGTTCCAGCTCTCCTCACCCTTTGATCTACACCTCTTGATTAAGCCTCACTCTCTTTTACACCAGGCTCACATCGCCAGCCAAGAACTAGGAAGCAGCAATAGGAAAGATCTCCAGAGCTTTCCAGTATTTACCGAGCAGTCTGATAGCAAAACAGCTCTATCTTGGTCCATCATAGAGGAACCTGACCTGACCCCCAAAGCTAAAGGTGACCAAAGCATGCCAACCTCCCTCCTGCCTATGCCCAGGTCATTCTGTTCTCAGACTGGCCACACCCACCTTCCCTCTAGCTGTTAGGACCTCCGAGAGAGAGGGAAACTGAAGGAGGAAGACAAAGAACAGATGTGGGCTTTGCTCTAGCTCAGAGCAGAAGGCTGTTTCAAGATGTTTTTCCTCCTACCCACCTCGTGTCAATGCCTGACCCTTGCTAAACTACAGAGATCAGGGTTTGAAATGAAAAGCACACACCACATGCAGGGCTGACTAAATTTTTCCTTTCTGATTCAGCACTGCACTGGAGGAATTTTCAACCCCACAAAGGAAACTGCCCAACAATTCAATTTGACACACATTTAATGAGCACCTACTACGTGTCTTCCACTGCACATGGACGGTTAGGGGCATTAAGAAGTTACAGAAATGATCTCTGTACCTGCCATTTGAGAGTGCTGACAATGTCATGGCTTTCATTTTCTCTTGCCTGGGCTTGGGTAACTGGGACAACTACTTAAGCCTTCTTCACTATAAGGCGGGGATAAAATTCCACTACAAAAGGTCAATATGAAAATCAAACAAGACGAGAGTAGAAGAGAGCCTGGGACACAATGAGGACAGGAGTGGGTAAGACCCCCCCCGACCCCGCCTCTTTCCTTACTCAATTTTGGGAAGACAAGAATTCATATGACAGCATATAATTTGGTGTCAAGTTGAACAAGGCAGAGTTTCAGGGAGTTTGGTGCAAGGAGAACCTGACATTGGCAGCAGGGCCTGGAAGCTATCTATGTTGAGCTGAGATTTAACGCCTGAGCTGAGGTTTAAAGCCTGGACAGTTGGATAGAGAAGATGTGGGAGGGAAGGCAGAGAGCATTTTGCATAAAGAGAATGGATTTGGGCCTAGGATATAAGATGGGCAAATGGGTAGGACCGAAAGGACCAGCCTGGCAGATGGTTTTGGCTCTCCCTGAGGAAAAGGGCAGATGAGGGGATCTCTTAAGGGCCCAGAAGAGAAATCTGGCTTGAGCAAGTAGACAGGGGTTCAAGGACAAGGGCCAAGCTCTCGTCCCATGAACCTTCCCTGACACGGGAATTCCTCCAACCTGAAGACCCCCACAAGGCTACATCTGTGTCAGGCTAATTGCTCCTTTTGGGGGGACACAGGGGATCTTGGAACTCTCCACTCGATTTTCAACATCAAAGAAATTAGAAATAAACATTCAATATTTCAGGGACTGGTTTACATTAGAGTACATCAGCATGGGGAGAAAAATCATGTAGTCATTTAAAAAGATTATCATGAATACTATAGAAACACAGAAAAATGCTTTTGACATGTTAAGTGAAAAACAGCAGAACTCAAAACAATGTGGGTTAGCAAGAGACTGGTTTGGTAGAGGGAGAGCAGGCTCAGGACAGAGTAAAATCCTGACACTGACTCTGCAACTTAGGCACTGTGAGTACTTAGGCAGGTTTACCTTGACGGTAAAAGGAGGTAATAAAAAATGCCCTTACTGGGTTGCCTGGCTTACAGGTGAAGTTCAACTCCCTCAACTCCCACAGATGAGGGAGTTGAACATAACTTGCTAGATGAAATTATGGTGTGGTGTTGTGTTTTTTTTTCCAATAGAATAAAAGGTGATCTTTCAAACACAGGAGGTGAGTTTTTGAAGGCAGGAAAAGTGTCTTGCTCACTGCTATGTGCCCAGAACTCAATAAAAGCAGAACTAAGGTGATGGGATTCCAAATGACTTCTTACTACCACTACCTACAGTTGTTAAAAAAACAAAGAGGGTGTGCCTGTGTCTTTCAGACACTAAGAGGACCATAATCAGACCATTTCTCCTCTCTGGAAGCCAACTACTAAAGAGGGTGTAGGGGCCAACCTCTAAACTCATGAACCTACTAGCCTATTGGGAGACCAGTGGCATCTCTGAACCACTGATGTGCTGGTCCAGGACAGTAACTCACTAAGGAAGGTCCAAAGCTTCAAAGACCAGGGTATGGAAATGGATCCTTCCAGACTATGGAAAAGCAGGTCAAGGCCTGTCATGGATCACCAGTGCCAACATCTGAAGATGTCCTATCTATGGCCCAGGAAATGACTGGGAGAAGACTCCCAACCTTATATACTCTGGGGGGCATGATTGTTCCCATGGACCATCACTGGGCCTCTCAGGCCAAGGGCACTTGCAAGGAAGAACCTCAGGCAAGCTCTGAGCCACGCAAGCCATCCAGGCATCGTCCACACCATAGCTGGCACAACCATCTACCTGCTCCATACACACCCCCGATCTCTAAAGGACACTCCAGGGCCCTCTTCCTAATGGCTGAAACTTTTCCAAATGCAACTCTCCTTCAGCTTTGTTTTTAGTTTCGCTGACATGGAAGCACATGAAAGGTAGTCAGAATCCATTCCAACAACTTGACCTTCACCTGAAAGGGTTTCAGACCTGATCCTCAGCCCTCCTTGACAGTGGCACAGGAAAGGGGGAAAAATGAAAGAAGAGAGGTGAACCCAAGGACCAGGAGTGTAGGGATACTGAAGATAAGCCCCTTGGATTCTTCCCTATTGCTCAGATTTAGCCTTGGTGCTCTGCAGGGGACAAGCCACAGCACACAACACATGACCTAGAGCAGACAAGTCCCTGAAGCCCAGTACCAAGCTTTGAATCTTGTTGGAAGGTCAAAGGACAGTTAGTTACACTGGTTTCTGGGCCCAGAAGGCTGCCCATCCTCTTTGGCGTTATCCTAGGTCCCCAGCCCACATCAACCTTACCTTGAACAAGCATGGAGGCAACTCCCCATCCCTCTGCAAGAGTCCAGCACTGTTCTGTGACTCCAAGAAAAACAAAGAAGTTGCTAGCTCCCCTCACCCCACCATCTTCTATTGCCCACCCCTTGTCCACACAGACAGCCAGTACAACACCTGCACATGACCAGAACTAAAAATACCGCCAGATGTCATCACAGTCATCAGAAAAAGGTTGAGGGGAAAGGAGCTGAGAAAGCAGCACACATTCCAGGTTCAGGCTGGGCTCAGACCCCTCAAACCTCTATACAGCAAGACCCTGGAAGTTGCTATGCCTCTGACAGGTGGGGGAAGGGGCAGTTAAGGCAAATAACTAAAGGCATCTCAATTGATGATGCGCCCCCAGTGACTCACTGTTCCTTTATTGCAACGTGCTCTCTATAAAAGCCATTTTCCTCTCACAGGATCTGCTTGGGCAACATGTGATGTCATCATAAATCATTTCTCTCTCTCTCTCTCTTTTTTTTTTTCCTTTAAAATGTCAGCAGATTTCTTGGAGTTTCTAAAAAGCCAAGAGAGCCAGCACCATCTCCCAGTTTTGGCAGGGAAACCCGTTTTCTTTCCCAAGACGTCTGTCTTCACTTTTTCCCCTTGCTCTCCCATAGGAGCACGGCAGAGATAGAGCCTTGAGGAGGACAGACAGCCACAGAAAGCATGCATGGAAAAAGCCCTCCTTTCTACCCTTTCCAAATGCAGGCTCTTTCTCTCGCTCCCTTTTTTCCTTTCGTCCTATTTTGGTGCACTTCCAGGGGAAGTGAATGTATAGCGAGCACTTTTTAAACAAGGTCTAATACAATCCATGCCTCCAAGACACGGATGCCATTAATCAGAACGAAGGCTTTGTGTGAGACAGGCCACGAGCTGGATGGGCGCCACGCACCAATAATGCAAGCAGGCCCCTACCTATCCACCCACCCCACCCCACCTCACCCCTGTTGGGGCTTGGCATTCATTCTTCCCACTCTACCGGCTCCAAACCCTGTGCCCTCCATTTCCCCCAAAGACCTCCTGTGAAAACCTTCTACCACAGGAGAAAAAAAAAGTTTCCTTTCATTCCAAATTCACTGGCCCAAAAAGAAATCATTATCATCACTTTAGCTGCAGAATCTCAAAAGGAACAGGAAAAACTCAAATCAACTCTAATCCACAAGAACTTGTAGGGCCTTGGTAGAAGTGAATCGACTGCTGGCTGAGGTGTGTGTCCCATCACACGGAGCATCCCTCTTGAGGCAAATCTAACTTCTGGAAGGGATCCTTCCAGAAAGAGCTCTGTGGTTAGACTGTGGCCACCCTGTCCCTAACATATAATGGCCATACAATGATGAAGACATGAAGATGATACTGGATACCTAATGGCCCTGCTTTGCACATTCTTGACCCCAACTGACAGTCTTCCCCACTTCTTAACCCATCCCCCCCAAAAGAATCAAATTAACTAAGAACAACTTGGAGCAAAGGAATATATCCATGAGGAAGAGTGACAACCACCTACATGAAGCTTTGGGTACTATTCTGAATCCTCTAAGCCCCCTTCTACCTCTCTCCTTAAAAGAAACTCTTTTGCCTGGTTTAAGATGCCTGATGTTTCACCTTAGTCCAAGGATATAACATTGGAAACATGTAGCTATTTCTTGGAGATTTTTATACCCCTCTCAGCCATTCATACCTAATATGAATAAGCATAAGAACCTTAGTAAGGACAGAATAAAGAGAATGGGGGTAACACACAGCAATATGGAACTGGGGCAGGTAAAGATTTTGCAATCTTGATGTTGGCCATAGGGCTGGTCTCAGCCTCCACAATTTGCCCACACACAAGTAGGCCTCCCAGGAACCACATTATGCATGCAATGGGGAGGCCACATCCTTTGTTTGCCCCTCCTCCATCTCATCACCCTGACAGATCCCAGTTCCTAATCCTGAAGAAAGATCAAAGGTGGGAGAAACTCAGGAGGGGAAAAGAAGAAGAAGATCTGGGACAAAAAAGAGGCACAGAAGACAGAGGTCTTTGCTCTGTGCCATCTCCAGCCCTGGAAACAGCAACTGATTCAACTCAGACACTCTGCGTGCACTGACTGGGTAAGCCAGAGATTGCCAGAGCCAATCCACCCTGGTCAAAAAACGGCAAGAGGGGAAGTCACCCCTGGGGCAAGTAAAATCTTGGCTCCAATTTGTCTGGCCCTTCCCTGCCATTGCTCATACCTTGCCCTTCTGCCTGAAAAGTCTTCCTCGTGTTTCCCACTGGTTCAAACTGCGTCTCTTTTCAGATTCAACTCAGACATGCACCCACTCCAGGGCCTGCCTGCCACTCCAGGATGAGTTGAGATTTCATCCCTTCACTGGGTCCTATTTACCTGTTTCTACATGGCTCCTCTCCAGGGACATGTGTCATTTTTGCATCTTTTATACCTAACACCCCACCTGGCGCACAGCAAGTACTGGTAGCTGTTGATAAATCCATTGAGTCACTGAAAGAAAAAGAAATTTGAATCAAATGTATGATATGTCAAGATCATTGTATTGTCTTGAACAACTAATAAAAAAAAAAATCACCAACTCGCTGGAATTATTTCAGTGTTGGTTTTTGTTGATTTTCCGACCTTCCGTTTCTTTTCAGAGATTTATGTCAGGGTTTCTGAAAAGCTCAAAAAGGAGAATCAAGAGAGGAGGGAATGGTTTGGAAGTGGTAGAGTTCCATGACAAACAGAAGGGTTAACTCAGTGGAGAGTGTTTCCTTCCTGTGATGAAGGAGCTTTCTGGAATCTCTCCACAGAGTTAGGTCACACCATCTGAGATGGAAAACAACAGCGAGTGGGGGAGAGTGGGTATAGCTTCATTTAGCCCAGGCAATCCCAGCCCCCACCTGCAGGGGGGGAATAAACCCCAAATTTTCATCAAACCCTCACGGCTATACAGCTGCCCGAGGTACTTCGAGGTGGCTTCAATGGATGGAAAGAGGTTGTTGATAAAGGCCTGTTAATTCTTACAGCCCTGAAGCAAAGCCACCAACTCCCAGGGCACCCAGAGACAGCAGGAAGCAATTGAAGGAACTCACCAAGACAAAGAAAAAAGGTATCCTCAAGGTCCCCCCCACAGACCCACCCATACCCCTGCAACTAAGGGTTCCATCACTCCTGACCCAGAGCAAACTGAAGATGGGAGAGAAATAAAAACCTCTCCCCAAATATAGCAACGGCCCTCCAAATCACCTCCCACCCAAGGCCTGATTACTACCTCTTGCAATCTCCCAGGCTCACTTCTGGAAAGTTTCAAAGTCACCACCAACCAACCCTTCCTGACGCACAATGGCATTTAATAATTGCTTACGGTTCTCGCCTGGGAAGCCAGGCAAGCACCCACAATTCATTACATGTGTGACCTTTCAAGCCCTCAGCCCCCAAATGATTTTCACTCACTTTAATCTGAGTCCGATTCAAAACAGATCTGCTGTCAGCAGCCTGAATTCTGTAGCCCCATAGATGGGCAGTGCCTACGGCTAATCTTTTAGTGCCTTAATCATAAAATGCAGCACTTCCCCAGCTGTTTTCACCCAAATAGCTAGAAAAACGGGGTGAGCAGGGTGTGAAAAATGATGAATTATGAACTCCAAAGTAGTATTTCATTAAGCCAGATTGGACGCTAAAACTTTAACTGTGCTCTCTGCAATTGAAAGGTCATTTTATAAAAATCCAAACTGAGAGAATCTTGAGGTCTGTGCATTTCACAGGGGAGCCCACCACCATGTGCCAGACTGGGGGAGGGGACCAAAGATCTCGTCAACCTAAACTGGTTTTTAAACCACTGGCCACTTCAGGTTTTTTTTTTTTTTTTGCAATGTGATGCCAAGCGCGTTCAACAGGTCTACAAATGCGCTGCATTAGGCCAAATTTAGTGGGTGTTAATTGAAATCAGAGCTGCAGTCGTTACCACCGACATGTTTCTAAATACTACCCAATAAATTTTTGTCTGTTTCAGATTCTCTATGACAGCTGGCAATGAAAACCAAGAGAGGGCACGTAAAATGGTCTTCTTATGTTCTGAGTCCCACCGTGTGCATACAGAAGGACATCTGCACGTGGGTCTGGCCTATGTCTGCACACACAGATGTGTGCGTGTGGATAAACATGAGATAGATGTGCATGCCTTGCCCGTTTTTAGAAGGTGAGCAGGGGACATGTGCAAGGAGGCACTTGTATACTCTGTTTTCCGGCCACTTCTTTTACTAATGCACGCTCCTCCAAAGAAAGCAAAACAGCCCCCTCTCCATGTGACAAAAACGGCCTAGTTTACAGTAAAAGGGATTTCTGGTACAACTTATGTGCCTCTTTCAGATGGGCTGTTTCCCGTCCCTTCTCTCTGGTTCACCTCACCCATGTCAGGTAAGCCTTGTTTTAATTTAAGAAACAAAATTAAAATTTCCTCCAGGACAGAGCATTTAAGGGTCAGCCAGCAAAAGGGCTTCAGTGCACGGGATCTGAAAGGAAGGAGGTGGCGACCCAGGGGAAGGAGGGAAAAGTCTAGAAAAAGAATCAACTGCCCTGAGTTCCTTCAGAAAAATACAACTTCATCCTCCCAAGTACTCATTAGTTCATTATTAGTCTGCATGAAAAGAAAAGAGGGGTCTTTGTACTCTCTGAGTCATGACTAGCTGAAATAAAAAGGAAAGGGGAGGAGAGAGCCTGGCCTGGGGGCTCCACACAGACTGCCCTTCCTGATCCCCCAGTGATGAGTTGAGGACTTCCCCCATCCCAGCTGCATTGTCTAACTTTGCCGGGGGTCTATTCCAACTGAAAATAAACACTGCAGTCAGCTTCCACAGCACTGTGCCAGGAGGAACCTTGGAGGCATTTATGTTTACCAAAGACTAATGGCACCAAAGGACTCCATTTTAGCCCCAGCAGTAGAATCTCATGTAGTTTCTCTTTCTTCAACGTCTACCCCATCGATCTGATTATTCAAATAAGTTATCAGTCAAGGAGCCCTATTGCTCCTGTTGGCAAACTCGCTCCCTTCCCCTCCCTCCACCCAGGCTTGGTACATGTCTGCCCTAAACACAGGTAACAGGTGTGATCACTATTACACAAAAACCACTGCACATGCAGGCTTGCTTTGTGACAGACCTATTCCCAGACACACCACTCGTGTGTACACAAAAACACACTCTGTCAACACATACACACACATCAGTGAGTGCCACTCTCACATAGGACAATGGACACAAGTGCACAGCACATATGAGCGCACACACCAACACCCACCCACCCCTTCAGAGAAGGCAAGAGGCTACCTTGAACTCAGGAGAAGGGCTGTCTCCCTAGACACATAAAGCTGGAAGAAAATTGATAGATCCTGGCCTCCTCCAAAGTGATTAGAAACATTTCTGCAGAAGAAATAACTTCTTCATGTAGAAATCGTCCAAAGCAGTCCAGACCATCCCAGCATCCTGAGACTTTTCTCCTTTCATAACTCCACACTAAGGGAGCCCCTCACATGGTCTATGGGAAGAATGAATCAAAGTCCCTGATGCACAAGTCTGTTCTGCGAAGCAGCAGGTCAGTATCACCTGGGAACTTGTTAGAAATGCAGAGTATCAGGCCCAATCCCAGACCTACTGAACAAGACAGGCATTTGAACAAGCTCCCTGGCGGACTGTGGACACACTCAAGTTTGGCAGCCCTCCTTAGAGTCTGCCCATCCTATAACAAGGACATACCCAGCTGAGGTCACCCAGTCCTCACCAACCCTAAACATCCCAGCTATCTGGCTCTCGCTGAAGCAGAGAGGAGAGAGTAAAGAGCCAGGCTTGGTGGTGCACGCCCGTAATCCCAGCGGCTCTGGAGGCCGAGGCAAGAGGATCTCAAGTCCAAAACCAGCCTCAGCAATGGAGAGGTGCTAAGCAACTCGATGAGACCCTGTCTCAAAACACAAAATAGGGCTGGGGATGTGGCTCAGTGGCTGAGTGCCCCTGTGTTCAATCCCTGATACCTCCCAGAAAAAAAAAAAAAAAAAAAAGGGTAAGGGAGCAGTCCTCCACCCTCAGATTCACAACCTCCCAACTCACCAGCAGGAACTTAAATTATCAACAGAGCCTCAGGTGTCCAGACCTCGCCTGCATCTCTAAACCCACCAGAAGCTCTGTGACTCTAACAGTTTTCTCCCCACTAATTGTCTCATCACCTCACAACTGCTGCTTTTTTATTTCATTACGCTTCTCATCAGTCTCAGATAGGAATATAACCGAAAAAGAAATTGGAGAAGAACAATTTCAATATCTCAAAACACATGCAAATCAACACCCAGAATCCTACCTGGAGTGTCTTTATTGAGACAATTCTGTGCTTGTCGGAAAGATGACCTTATAATAAATAAATTCATATCTTGCAAAGGTAGATTTTCTCCCCACCTTATAAAGCTAATTACATCGGCACAACATAACATTTTCCTAAATGCCTGATAACCTCATCCTGTTACTCAGGAAATATTATTTTTAAATAGGTGTGATAGATACAAACTGAAACACTCGGATTTCAATTCAGCCCCAATTCCCGGATCCCCTCTCTGAGTAATTTAAGGACTTCCTCCAGATAGTTTTTCATATTCTTTTAACTGACATTTTATCTTTATACAGTATCTCACAGAATGAGCACGCACTAAGACAATGACAGCCAAGAAGGCCTGTCATTTCTCATTCCGACAAAGACAGATGTCTTACACTGGCTTATGCCAATAATAGATCCAACAAAAAACAAAAGAGACTACACCTGCCGCTGATGTAAAGGCACCAATTCACATTTGTGACACTCATTTGTCAATTAACAGATTTCTTCCATTGTTGACACACGAGACTTAAAAGATGTGGGCTCGAATGTGATGAATTAAAAAAGACAGATGAGTAAGCTATGCGCTGCAAAGTAATGCTATAATGTGCTTTAGATATGAATATCAACTGACACCCCTGACAGGCCATACAAGGTTTTATTTCATTTTGCACTGTATCCAGGCTTCATACTTTGTCTTCTTTGTTCGCTTTTCATCAAGCTCCTAACATCTCATTCTGACAGCCAGAGACATTTAAGGCACTTTCGTTTCAAATGCAAGTTAGCGTACTTGATTTGTCATTAAAATGCAAAACGATTGCCTTTGCAGGTAAATGTAGGTATGCTTAAAAGGTTGGATCTGCAAAGGAAAAGCTGAAAATGGCTTGGATCTCTTTGCTTTCCCTCCTTTGCTAGCCTGGCTGCCTGGCACAGCCCTACCCAACATGCCCTGGAGCAAAGGTCTGCCCAGAGAGTGCCTCAGGAGTTCCCTGCCCCAGCAGGGGCCAGGGACCTGCACACTCAAGTGAGCCAGGCCTGAGTGGAGAACAGTGTTCTCCCCATGAAGTGTCCCACAGATCTATATATTTACCTGTATTGAACCATTGTAAGCACACACCAGCACTCAGTTTGTGAAGAGGACACATGGACAGGCTTATGTCAGGATGCTCAGAATGGTTTTTCCCCTGAGCCCCAACCTGACCCTTCTTCCTCCTCCTATAGGGAAGGAGAAAACTCCAAACCCTTGGACACTCCACAGCTAAGACAAATGGTCAGATGGGGTGATGAGGTAAAGGACACGCCACCCCAAAATATGACATCATAGTATTTGAAAAGACAGCAGAAGCAGGAAAGCCAATCTTATCTTCCCCTGCCTTAAAGCAGGCCTTAAGAACGTCATTTAAGAGGTACCCTCTATACCTCAAGAAAAGGAACAACCTTATCTTCAAGACACATAACTCAGAGAAGAATCTGAACATGCCCTGCTAAGCTCCCCCAGTTCATCACCACTAGATCACACTCTGCATCTGGTCATGCCTCTCTACACTTATCCATTTTTCCACCAAACCTAGTGTTGATAACACACACACAGCTTTCCCTGTTTGGGGGGGTCTTCCTTTATAAATGTCCCATGTCATATGAAACTTATATTAAATAAGTTTGCATGCTTTCCTCTTATTAATCCATGGTTTGCTACGGGGCCTCAGCCATGAGCCTACTGATAGGAGCTTCGTGGAAATGTCTGTTTACTGACCCTTCATGCATTCAATATTTTCACTCTTTGGGAAATTACCTTGGCAAAACAGTGAAAATTATAAAACAACAATTTACAGACAAACATATTCATCCCAGCATTTCTTATTAAACCAAAGAGTTCAAAACAAGCCAGGTGTGATGGCACATGCCTGTAATCCCAGCGGCTCAGGAGGCTGAGATAGGAGGATCACAAGTTCAAAGCCAGCCTCAGCAACAGTGAGGTGCTAAGCAATTCAGTGAGACCCTGTTTCTAAATAAAATTTAAAAAAGGGTTGGGGATGTGGCTCAGTGGTTGAATGCCCCTAAGTTCAATCCCTACTACCCACCCACTTCCCCCCCACAAAAAAAATAGTAAAAAATAATATATAAATTTGCTGAACAATAAGAGAACAGCTAAAGTATGTCATATCTATGAAAAACATTATGTAATCACTGTAAAAACCTTATCATCCAAGGAAACTGAACCTCATAACATTAAAGGAATAAAATAGAACATAAGCCCTTATATGCCGCCTAATCCTAATTCTGAAAAAAATTATTACACTCAATGTTAGAAGAGGTTTATTGTTCACTGATAAAGTTATGGATTATGTTCTACTTCTTTCTGTATATTTTTCTGTATTTTTAGTTTTTTAATAAAATGAATATAAACTACTTTTATATTTACAAGAAATTTTTAAAAGCTTAAAAAACTAATCTTAAAATGTAAAAAGTTTTTTGACCGAACTTCCTGTCCCCTGGCACCAAGCAACCATGTGTGCTTTCTAGGCCTCAGTTTCCTTTGTTAAAAGAAAGCGTTAGACCAGTGTTTTTCAAAGGTTCCATGACGAGTTTCTGAATTGCTCCAAATGGCTAATTTAAATTTAACTTTTAGATTATGTTAACTGTTTTCAAAAGCAGCATGCAACTTAGCAGGACAGGGATGTAGCTCAATGATTAAACACCCCTGGGTTCAATCCCTGATTTAAAAAAAAAAAAAAATCAAGGAAGAGTTTTTCTGAGTGAGGTGGTGTATTGTTTTTGCTGATTTTCTTTTTTTTTTAAGTAAATATTAAAATGTTTTTATTCTGTAATAGGCCTATATAAAAAGTCATTTGATAGGGATTCTGCTATTGGGAAAGAAATTTTGAAAACCACTGGATTAAACCAACCTAACTCTAAGTCTTCTTCTGCCCAGCATGGGATACCACAGAAAGAATCACACAATGTGATAAAGGGGGACAGTGGAGTTCCCCCTTTCGCATTTACTATGTGATATGGGCAAGTTACTTGATAAATCTAAGCCTCGCTTTATCTGTAAAAAGGGAATGCAAACCTCACAAAGTTGGAAGAATTCAATAAAATAGCACAATAAGCACCAAATACCTGTTAGTCAATGTTTTATCAGTGTTGCTACTTGATAGATAGGTGAGAGAAAATAAAGACTGAAGAGAAGTCTCCACACAGCCCAAACAGTTCACAGAAGCATCAAACTAAAACACTTTCATAAGGTCAATAGCAGACTTTTCTTTACTAAATTGATTAATAGAATTCAGACAGGCTTTCTCTAGATCACCTGGCCCACATTTAGTTCCTCATTTATTTCCTCACTTTCTCTATCATCTCACTAGTTTAAACTCTGGATGTACAGTCTTCTTTTAATATTAAATCAATTTCAAATCTCCGTACTGCATCTTGCTATGCACTGCCTAAATGTGATTTTTATAATTATCTTTTGGGAAGAGACTCTAAGGAGCCCTTTTAAAAAAAAAAAAAAAAAAAAAAAACTCTAAGAGATCCTGTTCATTTCAACTGAGCCATTCAATTCAAAGTAGACCAGAAATCACATAAGATGCAAACTTTTAGTAAAGGCAAAAAAAATCACATGGGAGAAGCTATAGTTGCAGAAATAATCATAGGATCCTGGCCAAAAAAAAAAAAACTCAGTAAGTCTATAATCTTCCTTTTGTTTGGTGTATTAGACACAAGGCAACTGTTTCTCAAACTCAAAGCAGGAAGATAGAAGTAGTTCAGAGTTGGGGACAGTGATACATATATGTAGTCCCAGTTATGCAGGAGACTGGAGCAGGAGGATCACTTGAGCCCAGGAATTTGAGGCCAGTCTGGGCAATGCAGAGAGACCCCGTTTAAAAAAATAATAATAAAAAAGTAGCTCTTTCTGCCTGAATGAGAATATATATCCAAATTCTCAGTTATAGTCCATGATCGAACAAATTGAGAGAAGGAAAAGGGAGAGTTGAATGAGAAAATTCCTCTCCAGTCTGATGTCAGCAGTATAACTGGATATTTTTTTTTTAAACTGAAGTCACTCAAAATTATTTAAAAAGATAGAATTTTTCTCTGGCATCTGCTTGTTTTAAAATCTTGCAGTGATTGCAGAGCCTATTTAATATTCTATCCACAGTATTAATAATTATGCTTATTTTATTCTAATGAAGATTCTGCTTCTTCACCACCCCCTACTTCTAGTTAATTTGGGAAGCATCCTACTGTTCCTTATTCTTGCCCAAGGGAAACCTGCCATTCAGACCCAATACCATAACCTTGAGATTTGTGGTCTGGCAAGAGCTAGACTCCTCCAGAGCCTCAACTTTGGAAAACCAAAGCTTTAACACACCAATGGCATAGGACCTCAAGGAAAACAATCCCAAAGATAATTCTGCTCAAAAGCAAACAAAAGAATCAAAAATGACATAAACTACTTTGGGGATGTCGGTTCTTCTGCAACACATCTTCTACAGGAAGAACAAAACTCTTTCACATTTCATATTTCATTTCATTTGATATTCACAACCTCTCAAGTGAGTACCATTATCCCCCATTTGGAAAGTGGCAATGAAGATGATATTACTTTCTTGACATTTCATAAATCATCTCTGATGGAATGAAGGTGGCTACTCAGTACTCAGGTGTCCTCTTTCATGATATCCTTGCTCCTCTACCATCCTCCAGCCAGAACTCCGGTGGCTTCTTGAAGTTCTTCCAGAACTCCAACAATGGCTCTGAGCTTCAAACTAGTAAGTACTTAGTTTCTCACTTAAAAGCAAAAACATAATCAATAATACCTTAGAGTTATGTAGTTCTTAGTGATTTATAATAACCTACCTCCTTTGCAACCGACAGGCAGCCCTGAAGAGTGAGAAAATTATACAATATTCTTTGCCTATAACTGATGAGAAAATTGAGACTTAGGCTCCTAAGGGTTGTCCAGATAAACCAAAGCAGCAACAGGACCGAAACATACTCAAGGTGGAACCAGTGTCACAGAGGTCCATAAAGGAACATAAAAATAAAATTTAACCCAATCTAATCTTTCACAAACCTTTAAAACACAAGGATATTCATCATATTGCACTTCACTTTATAACACTTCATAGATATGGCATTTTTTCCAAATTGAAGGTCTGTGGCAACCATGGGTCATGCAAGCCTACAGGCATCAGTTTTCCAAAAGCTCAGATGATCCTTAGCATTTCTTTGCAATAATTTTTAAATTAAAGTATGTGCTTTTTTAAACACAATTTTATTACATGCTTAATAGAGTACAGTATAGCATAAATATAAATTTTATGTCCACAGAAACAAAAAAATTCCTGTGTCTCATTTTATTGTAAAACTTGCTTTATTGCAACCGTCTGGAACCAAACCCTCTATATCTCCAAGGTACGCATGTACTCAACTTTTATCACCTTTTGACAAAATGATGACGTCAAATATGAGTTGAAGAAGAAAATCAAACAGCAACATCCTTGAAGGCAGAGGGTGGAAGACCCATTTTCAGGATCCTGAAAAATAAAATTTTCTTCTCCTCCACCATACAGTTACCAACCTGCCCTAGGTTGCCAGATAAAGATCTTGAAGACAACAAGGAATTCAAACTGGCAGGGAAACGGACAATCTAATGGGGTACATACAGGAGCTAAGAAGGGGGACGTGAAAGTCACACAAAGATGCATCTAAATCTTGGCTCCCCACTGACCACTGCGCACCCTTAGGAAAGTCACTCAACCACAGTACCCTTTCATTCTTGCCTTTAAACCGCAAAGAATGCCTGGCTTGCTGTAAGATTTAAGGAGGTAATCAGGGAAAGCTGATGGGTGAATGGGAGTCACTCGTGTATCACCTTTTCCAATAAAGGCTATTTCCATCTTTTTAAAAACCCACTTTAGCAAATGAAAAATTCTCAGATTGAATTGCATCCTCCACCAGAGAGGTGCCACTACATACTCTGCCCAGGATACTCCTAAAGAGAAGCTGATTCCTGTCCTGGAAAAGCCTACATTTCAACTGGAGACAAAGTACCTTCAAAGGCTCCAAGGTGTTTGCAGAACCGATGAGGCACAATTTTCCCAGGGGAGGATGCACCCTAAGTGCCCACCTTGCAGAAACAAGACATTGTGGGAGAGTGATAATAAACAGGATTTCTGAAAGATGAAGTTTCAAGTTTGAGTTCCTCACCTTCTGAGCAAGAGCAGGGCCAGTGTGCAGAGGCACCGCATACTGTGGCATGAGTCATGGGAGAACTGCATTAGCTGTGACCCTTCTAACAGCATAATTGCCATGTATGTGTGTCAGGGCCAATGCTCAGGCCCCACTCAGCCAGTTGCAGATGGCCTCTCTCCTCCACATGTCTGTCACTCCATGGGGAAGGCTTGAGAGGGAGAACCCATACCCTCAAGTCCTTCCTTGGCCAGCGCTCCCTAAAACACTCTGACCTTCATGTCCCAGCTCTGCACGGCAACTGGGGAGCGTATATCTTCATGTTGAGAAGACACTCTGCTCTTCAACTTCCTCCAGGACTCCAACCAACCCCTGAGGGCACAGAGAGATCAGAGATCGGGGTCTCTCCATCCCACTGACGACAAACCTAATCCCAAAGCTCTGCCATCACACAAGCTGTCTACTCAGTTCAGAAACCTTGACCCACTGGACAAATCCTGCCTTCCCTCCAGGGTGGGGCCCAGGTTTCCATCTCTTCATAAAGTTTACTTTGAAAATTTCCTCCTTCCTCAGAATGTCTTAGACACATGATCTACCTGATGCCCCGGCACATTATTAGACTGTGCTTTATTAGACTTGGTGTATAACTCAGAAGACTTACCTGGGTCAATACATTCATTCTGCCTGGCCAGCTTGGACCTCTCCCCTCCACACTTGGTTCCCAATGCTGCTAAGTCAAGGAGAACAAGCTTTCCAGAGATGGAATCACTCTGCTCCCCAACAGGAGACAAATGCAAGGTTCCCAAAGCCCACTGGAAGAATGTGACCAAGGCCCTGAATTGTCTTCAGTAATCCCACCTTCTCTTCACATTGAGTGTGTGAGTTTTTGAAGGAAGAAATATCACATTTGTAAGTTCCAAGCGCTGGGGAAGCTTTGGAGCCTTCACAAGAATCTGTCTCCCATCACCTGAGGCATTGTATACAATAATATCTATGGATCTATAAAGTAGAAGAGGGACCTGCAAAGAATAATGGTCCAAGTCCTGGGCCTTTGAGGTCAAAGCTCTGGGGAAGCCCTGTTCCCTTCAGCAGGTCCCACCCACCCTTGCTAGTTGAATGACTAGTCCATTGTCATGGCTGCATGAGCCATATTACCAGACCTTGAAGAAAGACCACTTGGCCCTGAGGCTCACTGATAGAGGGACCCATTTGTTCAGGGCAACTAGAACAATCATTTTAATAATAATCCCGCTGACTTCCACCTATCAGATAAAGAGGAAAAAGATAAGAAACACTTCAAAGTATATAGTTAAATTCTCCCTCTAGTCTCTCTTCCTGGGCCTCTTGTCATGGACCAGGAAAAAAAAAATCAGTATTCCTCAGAGGCAGGGCGCTAGACAAAAGGGCCTTCGGGAGCCATTGCAAGGCTCCTTTTTTCTACAACCCACATCAGTCTCATCTTTCATACTAAAGCCCAGCTGCCAAGTACGGAATTTAGGGTCTTCATTCGCCCCATCCAACAGCAACTGGAGGGCTGGTTAGCTTTCTGTGAGGATAGTCTGGCTCAGGTGTCTGGGAAGAATTTCACAAGGGCTAACCAGGGCAGACCCGCCGATCAACTGTTAGCATGGGTGAAAATGGCTGCCTCCCCAGGCTCCTTCCTGGGGTCCTGGACCACCCGCTTGCTTGCCCAATCCTGAGAGAGCAAGCTGATGCACTTAGAAAAAACAGGGAACATATTCTGAAAAGTCGCTGAAATCAAACTAACACCCCACTAAGCAATTCCAACCTACCCCCTCAAAGACCAGCCTGTGAGTGGGCAAGTGCCCACCCACCCAACGTCTCAGAAAGTAACAGACAACCAAAGTTCCCAACTCGCCCAGCCCCTCTCATCCTGCTTCATCAACCCTGTAAATGTATTCTGATAGGTTCAATCTACAGAGCAGGAGCAGAAGAAATGGCAAAAGAAAAATCATCAAATTAATATCTGCATTTTACAAGTGGGAAATCTGAAATTCAAGAGTTACTGGTTCGAGGTCATACAGAGACTGATTCACTGGCATTTGAACCCTATACCATGTGGTCTGACAAACTAAATACTAATATAGAGACAAATCATTAAAAAAAATCATTAGAATTTGGGGGAAGCAAAGCCCCTCAAAACTCACATATTAAGGCCTCTAGATATGTTTGCAGAAGTGAAACAGAAGAGGATCTTGAAGAAACAGGCACCTTTACAAACGGCATTTTATTTAAAAGTATATGGAAATGATCCCCAGGAGTGTTATTTCTTTAGCAATGGGGGAACAGAACAAGGCTAGCTCGAATTAGCACAACTTTAATTTTAAGATAATAACAATGATGTATCTTCCTTTGTCATCCTGTTTTCCTGTTATACAACTGAGTGCTACTTAGGAGAAACTATGAAAACCAGTAGCTAGTTTGAGACCACAAGCAGAGACAAAAGTACTCCAAGCAGCACATTTTGGCAATGCTCAAAGCCAGTTTTCCTTCACACAGTCACTCATTCATGCTCCACCTGCCCCCGACCCACAATGCCTCTCAGAGGTGTCCACAAGGCTACCCTCTCTGGAGATATACAACAATACCTAGAAAGTGTCTTTTCTGAGTAAACAATGCTCTACATATGAATCCTCTGATTTCTCTTGGATCCCTAGCAAATTTAATCAGACTGAATTTCCAGGTATTGTTTTCTCTCCTCCAAAATACAAAAGCCTTTTTCCCTCAGAAAAGTCTCCTACACTTATTAAAATAATTTGAAGCTTCATCAGAAAGACCACTTTGCCTGTAAACTGTAAATAATTTAAGTGACTCCTTGTATATAAATATTTTATATCTAAAATTGATTTCCAAATGAAATGCACATGAAGAATGACCACAGTAAGCAGTGTCCAGTGCATCCTGGTCCTGGTGTTCTCGCAGACATCCAGCATTTTAATGCAGTTGAAAAACCAAATTCCACACAAGGTCACACATGATTATACGCGCTATGTAGAATTAAAACTGCTGCCTCTAACTCCCTTTGTGTCAGACTAGAAAGCTACCGGGTAGAATCTTCAGAAAGAAAAGCTAAACAAATTTTTGCTTTGCTAAACTGCTGACTTTTCAGAGGAATAACCTGGGTTATAGATAAGGTTGAGAACAAATGCTGGATACTTTAAAAAAGAAAAAGAAAAAAGAAAAGAAAACTGCCATACCTTGAAAGCATTGAATTTTACCCTAGGCTAAGACCAGAGTAAAAATTTAAGCACCCAATCCTAAAAGGGCTCTGGTCACTAACCCCATCTTATGTCAAGAGGCAAAGAAAAAAATCCTATGTCTAAAACTTGTGAGAGAAAAACAGGGCTATGATGCGACCCCAAGTCTCAAAACATGCACAGTTTCTCCCTGAGCGGCTTGAACAGCAGTCACATTGAAAAGGGTGAACAAAGAACAGAGACGCGCGATAAACACCATTAACCAGGGCTCCAGGCAGCGCAGAATCAACTAACTCGAAATAAATGGGCAGTGAGACCCCAGTATGTACTTCCCAGGCAGCCTCAGGAGTGAGACAGCCCAGGACCCCGGGCACCTGAAATGTGGCAAAGAACAGAAAGTGGGCTGGGAACAGGGTATGCCCCTCCCCTACCCTCTCCAACAACACTGGCCACTTCCCTTCATCTCTTCCTTGGGTACGGAGGGATACAGGTATAACAAGATCAGGTGGGACTGATGCAAGTCCAACATGCCCACTTCCCATGCCAAGCCCAGAGCCCAGAACTAAGCAAAGTCACACGCACACATAACCCCCAAATGTACCATCAGGCAAAGCATCACCTTGCTGATGGAGACTAAGGAGACAGACAGACAGACACACACACACACACACACACACACACACACACACACAAATACACACCAAAAAAATACTTCTTTACCAGAGCAATAGCTGAGAAGAAAAAATTATAACCCTCAAGCCATAAAGAAAGCTAAATCCTGTCTTGCCTTCGCTGCCGCAATCGGCTTGATGTAGCTAAATTAACAAAATGTTCCCTTGGCATTTAAATTCCCTCTTTTTCTTTTCTTTTTTCCCCCTTGCAAGCAGAGTAGGGGGTGAAGTGTAATAAGTCAAAAGACAAAGCAACTTCAAAACAAAATCAGTTATTTGTAAACAATCCTTGTGGGGATTTTTTTTCTCCTCCTCTCCCCCACCCCAAGAAAAACAGCCCTGCCAGTTATAATAGAAAGCCAAGTAAAGATAAATCAATTAGCTTGCTAATTTCTCCCCTCTCATTTATTTAGCTCTGCACTGTATTTGTCGTAATTGACTACAATTATGTTAATTACTAACTCCAGTATAATTACTATATTTATTGTCATTGAGCACGCGATGTACCCACAGCAAAGCTGGCATTTGTCGGGCATCAAGAAAGCAAACTGTCGAGAGGTGATTCTCGGCAAACTGGCGGATGTGGCTTCAGCAAATGAAAGGGCAAAAGAGATTTCATGCAATGTTAGTTTGAAAGCACCGGTTCATTAAGGATATTAATTTTCTGATAACTACACATTTAAGCATGACACACTAGCGCAGTATCTACAGGATTTCGCAATTATTAATGCGTGACAGTTTCAAATGCTAAGTGAATCAATTAAACAGCAGCATTCACAATTTGAGAAGAGATAACTGCTTCATAACTACCTAAGACTACAATTTTCACATGACAAAAAAGAGCCATTGAGGCGCCTTCAAAACCTGACAGGTCAAGAAAGAAGTTTGAAACAAAAGCACCTTACAACCATCATCTCCCCTCTTTACTTGTCAGATCAACTTTGCTAGTGTCTCCCCAGAAACGGCATCACATGCCAGCTGCCACAAGGTGATTTTTCATGTCTTGTCAAAGAAATCTTTTATTCTATTTGCTCTGCATTAACATGTTACATTTATTGATCAAGGGCCTGTTCGGCAGCCACAGCAGGGCACTGAGCTCTCCATGCCTACGGGGCTTTGATGTCCCGGTGACATTCGAGCCCGAATAATGCACATACTAAATGGATTTAATGCAGAAATGTGTTTGGGCCTGACAGTTACATTAATAACAGCCCCTCACACTGATAAATATGCAATTGCTACTATTAAGAGTTACCCAATTATGGGGAAAATATTTCTCTACCTTATAAATAAATCCATCAAGGAAAAAAAAAGTTTTAACAATGGTGCATTTTCTTAAAACACTTCTGCGGCAGGAGACAGGCCGTGTGGGGGTTAACACCCCCTCTTTTGCTCTCCCCTCCAATTGTTTTTAATAAGTCTTGCTTTATCTCAAGAATGGTTTGGGGATTTTTTTTTTTTCTTTTAAACCTCTTTTGTCGGTCTTCCCTGTTGTACCCGTCTCTTATTTCTTCAGAACCAGAGAAAAAGCAGACACCCAGGAGACTGAAAAAATTGGGTTCTGGGTAAAGTCAGAGAGGCGCTTAGGGGAGGTGGTGCAGAGGTGGGGGGCATGTGGCTGATCTCAGTAATGATGGGTCTGGGGGAGGAGCCTTTCTATTTAAACTCTAAACAAAACCTGAACATGTGTGTATGTCTCTCTCATTTAAAACCCTAAGTGACCTTGTCTTATGGCAATGATTGGAGTGGGGGTGCACAGGGAAAGAAAGCAGCTGGGATGGGAGAGACCTTTTATGGGAAAAGTCTTGGCCAGGGAGAACTTGCAGTTATTATATTCCTGCAATTAAGTACAGACACCCAGCATAAAGCATAATCACTCCCTTTTCATCAACAAGGAATGGGGAACAGCTAAAATCACCAACACCACAGTCCCTGAGGAGAAGAAAGAGTCTTTTCAAATAGCGAGTGTGTGCACATGAGTCCAAGTGCATGAATGCACTCCCACCCCACCTCTTCTTTTCCCTTTAGACTCAAAACCCTAGCATGCAGTTCTCCTCCAAGGTCTACCCGTTTCAAGGCTGGAACAACAAACGGTCCAGCCAGAGCAATTGCTAAGCCTTTTCTCCCATGACCATGACCTTGGATCTGAGCCAAGCTTCCCAGTTCAAGAGAAGGAAGAAGCAAATGCATACTCTCGAACACTTGCCCTCACCTTCAAGCCTGCCCAGGCCTCTGAGGTCCTACCTGGCCAAACTTCCAAACCAGAAAGGTCTTAGAGAATCAGGAGAGAGGAGGGGAGGCAATGTGTAAGACTCAGGGGCCTCAAAGGTGGATGAATAAGACCTACTCCAACCTTCGACAGTGACTTCCAACAGCTTTGAGTGATTTAACAAGAAAAAAGAAACTTCCCACACACAACAAAATATAGGTTTGGAAGTCACTGCCCAGCTCCTTAAGCAAAGAAAGTAATAATCTGTACCATGAAAAGCAGTTTCAAATAGCCATGCAGCTAGTCAGACCATGGGGCCATTTAGTCCTAGCTGTCCCATTTTAATCATTGGTTGAGAACCTGGAGGTCCAGTGAGGAGAAAGTCTGAAAGGGTTAAGGTCCCCAGCCACTCTTCCTACCCTCCACACCCCCAGAACTCCACGGCAACCTTGACCATATGGAGGGCAGCATCACTCACATGCACAATTGTATCTACAGGGCAGAGGGAAAAGGTGGAGCAGTGAGGCCCAAGGCCCAAACAGTTCAGGGAGAGAGAAAAGAATACAAATCCCAGGATTCTGGGGGAGTAAAATGGGTGAGATGGGAAATAAAAGACAGTATTTAAAAGGAATTTCTCATCCTAAGCAGCAAATAATGGCAGAAATATGGAGACAATGTTTGTGAAAGCAATTTCTAAATTATGCTGTAAATTAAAGGATCCTCCTCATGAACTTCAGGAAAGTCCCGCGACCTCTGAGCAGTCCTCTCCAACTGCCCACCACTTCCCAGCCCAGACTCACCCACTGTGGCTCAACACCCCACTTTCTGTGCCCAAAGGGTAGAAATCCAGGAAGTCAGGAGGACTTGGGAGTGGAGGAAATGCCACTGAAACCACCTCACAGTACCTGATACCTGTCCCTTAATGCCCTTCCCTCCCCAGCTTAGCCAACTGTTTCCTGTGCTTCTATAGTCATGGTGGTCACTCCAGAAAGTGTTAGAAATAAAGAGAATTGAGGTCTTGCTACTGAGAACTTAACTTTTACCTGTCAAGTCGTTTCCCATGTCACCTTTTGGTCATCTGTTCTGCTGGTTGGTAGATAGATACATTAGAATGGCCAGTGAGAGTCTTGGAATGACCACGAAAAAAAAAAAAAAAAAAAGTGTGTGTGTTTTAAACCACATTACTCAGCAGAGAAAGCACATGGATTTCAACTACACCGAACCCTGCGCCTCATCAGAATCATGCAAGATTTATTAATGCCCTAGAAATATACCGAAATTTCAAGAACAGTTTATCTTTCTAAAGTCTCTCTTTGCTACCAAAGCTCTTATCAAAGATTATTGGCATGAGCTCTGTTGCCTCCCCACCGAATGTCAATCAATATGCTTCCCAGGAAAGACCACTAAATTTGGAGTTTGGAAAAAAAAAAAAAAAAGTGTGAACAAGGTCATTGACTGCAAAGACACAGGTTAGTAAAGACCACTGCCAACAGAACATGTTCTGTGAACTGCTCTCCTAAGAGTTAAGATGGGGAATTTTCTCTCCTATTCCACTACTAGAATATGACCAAGTGTACCCTCCTAGCTGATGGGGATTAAAAATAAACAAGATGAATGAAGTTAGCCTCTGGAATACTGGGATTAGCTGTAAAACTAAAGTATTTGTATAAGTTAGGATAGGCTAGGTTGTGCTGAATTAACAAATAACCTCCAAAATTTATAACACAGATTTATTTCTCAAAGTCTATGTCCAAAATAGATTAGCAAAGGGATCTGCTTGTCTACAGTTAAAATCCCAGACTGATGTATCATGATAGCAGGGGAAGTGAAAGTAGCAAGCTGTGCATTGGTTCTTAAAAGTTTCTGCTATGCAGTCCTACCACAGAGAACAGAGATATGAAATCTTTAATATCTGTGAAGAAATCCAATCATGTTCTACTAACAATAGCTATGCTTACTGAAGACCTACTATGTCTCAGGTAACTTATAGGAATATTACATATAGCACTTAATACCTCAGCAACTAGACCAAGATGAGTAAAACACCAAAGTGACATAAGCAAGATTTCAAGCCAGGGTGGTCTAAAGTCAAAGTCTTGGTTCTTCCCATGGGAAAGGGTGGAGCAGTGAGGCCCCAGGTCCAAACAGGTCCATCTTCCCAACTGAGCAACAATTTAACAGGCCCTATTCAATCCAGTAGTTCATAGCATAGACAAAGAAAGTGTGGTTGTCAATATCTACATGCAAAAACGTTCCATATCTCTAACAATCAGGGAAATGCCAGTCAAAACTACATTAAGATTTCATCTCACTCCAGTCAGAATGGCAATTATCAAGAATATAAATAATAATAAATGCTGGCAAGGATGTAGGGAAAAGTCTACACTTTTACATTGTTGGTGGAACTGCAAATTAGTACAACCACTCTGGAAATCAATACGGAAATTTCTCATAAAACTAGAAATAGAACCATCATCTGACCCAGCTATCCTACTCCTCAGTATTTATCCAAAAGAACTAAAATCAGCATACAATTGTGTTATGGTCTTATCCATGTTTATAGCAGCACAATTCACAATAGCCAAGTTATGGTACTGGCCCAGATACCTGTCAACAGATGAATAGATAAAGAAAATGTGGTATACAATGAAGTTTTACACAGTCATAAAGAAAAATGAAAATATGGCATTTGCTGGTAAACAGAACTAGAGAATATCATATAAAATAAGCCAGACTCCAAAAGTCAAGGGTCAGATATTTTCTCTCATATGCAGAAGCTGGACCAAAATAAGAGGGGAAAAGAGGGAAAGGAAGATCAGTGGAGCAGAAGAAGGTGATTGAGGGGAAAGGAGGAGGGATAAGAAAAAGCAGAACGGTAGAATTAATTTGACCAAACTACGCTATGTACATATATGAATATTCCATAGTGAATTTCACCTTTATGCATTTCTATAAAGCACTAATTTTTTTAAAAGATATAAATAAATAGAAAGAAGACCAAAAGAGTAGAGGAAAGGAAACAGGGGGAGGAGCGAGGGAAGGGAAAGGAAAGTGAAAATACTACAGACTGAACTGAAGCAAATTATATTCCATGCTTGTATGATTAGGTCGAAATGAACCCCTATATTATGTATAACTAAAATGCACTAATAAAAATAGTAATAGAAAACAAAAAGAAAGCGTGTTGTGTGTCCTTAAAGAAGCTGTGATGGTATGCCAGGTGTCCCCTTCTGCATGCAGGCGCAGGGAGAAGGTAGACCCTCTGATCTTCACTGGAACTGCACAAATCTCCCAGGCCTTTCCCCTCGTCCTGGTCAAAGCCAGGGAAGCAACAAGCAAGCTCCCACCTAAGAAATTTTCTCCTAAGCAATTCCCTATCCAGTGCATTTATCAGAGTGATGCTAAATAAGATGCGACTGCAAATAATTTAATTTTTAAAACGTAAGCTTCCTGTTGCCATAGATCAATTAAACCCTCTCACTTTTATTGCCAGATTGACATGGGCATATTTATCACTGCCACAGGAGCTCTGCTGTGTTCAACAAGCTAAGCAGGCAACCCACTCAAAGCATTTGGGGTCCTTGAGGGACAGGAATGGGACCACCAGAGAGGATTTTTTTCCCTGCCCCAAACAGGGAGAGGAAAAACTGAAATTAGAACAACTCATTGAAAAGCTCTCTTTGGGCTGAACATGGAGGTGCACTCCTGTAATCCCAGCCACTTGGGAGGCTGAGGCAGGAGGAATGCAAGTTCTAGGAGAGTCCAGGCAACTCAGTGAGATCCTGCCTCAAAATGTAATTTAAAAGAGGGTGGAGATGTGTGGCTTAGTGGTTGAGTGCCTCTGCTTTCATTCCCTAGCAGTGGGTGGAGAGGACTCTCTGCCTTGAGCAAATCAAAGGATTCTGTTTGCTCATCTGCAAAGTAAAGACGAAATATGAAGAAGCTCAAGCAAGAATTCAACCAATGGACTTCATATACTCTTGGTAGCAGAAACTGGCATATTCTCTCTAGAGGGAAATTTGAAACATGTAGGAAAGCCCCCCTGACAATTTGTCTCTAGGAATTTATCCAAAGCAACCAAGACATACTCATCAATGGTACTCCAAAGATATTTACAATAGAGTCATTTATAACAGTAAAAAAAAATCTAGAAATAACCACATGTCCAATACTAAGAAATAACTTAGACACCATTAAAAATTGTGAGCAGTATGAGCAGTATTATGAAGATGGAAAAATGCTTCCAACAGTGTGAACAAGAGCATTGATTTTTTTTTAAAGGCAGTAAAAAAGACTAAGAAGGCATCACAATTTTTTAAATGGTGATTTCTGGCTGGTAAAATTATCAGTGATTTTAAAACACAACTGTTTCCTTCATAACTTTCTATATTTTCAAATATTTCTATATTTATTATTGCTGCTTTTACATAAGAAAAATTATCTTCCAACATAAAGATCTTAAATATAATTTCATGAAGATGTAGACATTAGATCATGGACATTCATGCATTCAGATTCAAGGGGCAAAAGGTCACTCCTTCTGGATGTAACCTGATTAACTTCCTAAATCCTCTATCCTCATTTCAGGATAGATGGCAGGATCCCAATTCTTGGAATTTTTGTGCAAAATTTTGTACAAAGAGCTTGTCCCAGTCTTTGTAGCTAAACTTGTTTCCACCTAATCACAACAGGAAGAATCAGATCCAGGCTGAAACATCAGAGGAGAGGGATGTTCAGACCTCAAAAGGGAGACTGAGTTTTCATTTGGGCCTGTTTTCTTACTTCCCTTTCCAACTTCCAACCTGACATTGATTCTAGTGTCTTTAATTCCCCCAAGACAGAGTCATCTAAACAATACAACTTGGAAGTTCTGACCTTCTTCATGGGGAGGTAAACAGTTTATTACTGGACAATCCAACTGAGACAGAGGTGAATTCATCAACATTAATGCAGAAGACTCTGAGATGTAATAGGAAGGAAGAAAAAAATCAGATGGTAATTTCAAACAAAAGTTCTGAGCTTATAAATTCATAACTACCCTTCCTGTCAGCATGAGCAGGTAGCCACAGAAGAATCAGCAGAACCAACACTTTTAAAGATGAGACCAACATTAAGGATGGTGTATGGCTAAGAATGAATGATGAGACAACAAAGAAGGATGGTTTTGGGGCCTGGTAGTAAAGTAAATACACATGTGGGCATATGAGAAGAAATTCACCTGAATAGAGCAATAATAATCAGGGCCATTAAGTAAGTCATTAAAAACCACCCAACAAAGAAGAGCCCTACTAGACCTAATTTTTCACTATTGAATACTACCAAACATTGAAAGAATTAACATCAACTCTTCTTGGACTTCTTCAAAATAATAGTAGAGGAGGGAACATTTCCAAACTCATTTTACAAGGTGAGCATTAATTACCCTGACACCAAAGCCAGACAAGGACCAATAAAAAAATAAAATTAAAGGCCAACATCCCTGATGCACACAGATGCAAAATTTTCAACAATTCTAACAAACCAAATTCAACATCACATTAAAGCTGGGCCCAGAAGCTCGTCCCTATAATCTCAGATACTTGGGAGGCTGAAGCAGGAGGATCACAAGTTCAAATCCAGACTGGAAAACAAAGTGAGACCCTATCTCAAAAATGGAAAATTAAAAAAGGGTCATGGATATAGCTCAGGACAGAATACTCCTGGATTCAATCCCCAGCACCACAAAAAAAAATAAATAAAAATTAAAAACCCAACACACTAAAAGGATACTATTCCATGGGACACAAGGATGAGTTCAATATACACAAATCAATAAATGTGGCACACCACATAAACAGAATAAAGATAAAAATCATATGATCATCTCGATAGAGGCAGGAAAAGCATTCAACAACATTCAACATTATTTCATGATTAAAAAAAAAAAAAAAAAAAAAAAAAAAAAAAAAAAAAAAAAAAAAAAAACCTCTCAACAAATTAGATACAGAGGAATGTACTTCAACAGAATAAAGGCCACAGCAAACATCACACACTCAATGGTGATAAAGTGAAAGTTTTTCCTCTAAGACCAGGAATAAAACAAGGATGCCCACTCTTATTATTTTCTTTCAGTATAGTACTAGAAATCCCAACCAGAGCAATAGGTAAGAAATAAAAAGCATCCAAATCAGAAAAGAAAAAGTAAAATTGTCTCTGTTTGCAGATGTCATGATGATACACATAGAAAACCATAGAGATTCTACCAAAAATTTAAAACTAAAAAAATTGAGTAAAATTACAGGATAACAAATCAAGATACAAAAACCCAGTTACATTCCTGCTAACAATAAATAAATATCCAAAAGAGAGATTGAGAAAACAATTCCATTTACAACAGAATCAACAATAAAATACTTAGAAATAAATTTAACTAAGGAAATGAAATATATGTATTGAAAATTATGAAACATTGAGGAAAGAAATTTTAAAAGGCACAAATAAATGAAAAGCAATCCTGTGTTTATGGATTGAAAGACTTAATATTGTTAAAAGATCCTCACTACCTCATATGATCAACAGATTCAATACCACCCCTATCAAAATTCCAATGGCATTTTTTTTTCCACAAAAACTGGTTTGACCACAAAAGACTCATATAGCCAAAGCAATCTTAAGCAAAAAGAATACAGCTGAAGACATCATACTACCTAATTTCAAAACATACTACAAAGAAAAACAATATAGTACTGGCACAAAACAGACACATGTACAAGACATCCACATGTACAAGAATGAAATTAGATCCTTATCTTTTATTATATAAAGAAAAAAAAGTCAAAGTGAATTAAAGACTTAAATGTAAGACTTAAAACTATAAAATCACTAGAAGAGAAATAGTGCCTTGATATTGGTTTGGGCAATGATTTTTTCGATATGGCACCAATAGCACAGGGAACAAAAGCAGAAATAAATAAAGGGGATTACAGAAGCTAAATAGCTTCTGCACGGCAAAGGAAATAATGATCAGACAACCTATGAAATGGGAAAAATATTTGCAAACCATATATGTTAGTCAGTTTTGCATTACTATAACAAAAAAACCTGAGATGATCAACTTAAAAAGAGGAAAGGTTTATCCTGGCTCACAGTTTTGGAGGTTTCAGTCCATGGTCATTTGGCCCTGTTGCTTTTGGGCCTGTGGGGAGGCAGTACCTCATGGCAAGAGCATATGACCAAAAAAGCCTATTCACCTCAAAAAAGAGAGAGACTAATACCTCATAATCCCCTTCAAGGGTACACCCCCAATGACCTAAGACCTCCCACTAGGCCCCACCTATAAGGGTTTCACCACCTCCCAATAGCACCATAGAGCTATTGACCAAGCCTCTTAACACATAGGCCTTTGGAGGACACTTCTACAAACCGTATCATCATACATCTAAGAGGTTAATATCCAAAATATATAAGGAACTCAACTCAATGGCAAGAAAAGAAATAACCTCATTTTAAAGTGAACAAAGATCTTCAATAGACATTCTCAAAAGAAGATGTATAATCAGATGTGATAGTGCACACTGGATGTGATAGTGCACAGTAATCCCAGCAACTGAGGATGCTGAGGCAGGAAGATCACAAGTTCAAGGCCAGCCTCAGCAATTTGGTGAGATCCACAGAAACTTAGCAAGATTCTGTCTCAAAATAAAAAATAAAAAAGCTGGGGAGGTGATTCAGTGGAAAAGTACCCCTGGGTTCAATCCCCAGTACCAAAAAAAAAAGGATAAATGGCCAGTAGATATATGGTTAAAAAAAAAAAATCACTATTCATCAGGGAAGCACCAACCTAAACAACAATGAGATATCATCTCTCACCTGTTAAATGGCTATTATCAAAAGACAACAAGTGCTGACCAAGATATGGAGAAAAGGGAACCTTCACACACTAGGGGTGGAATGCAAATTGAGATAGCCATTGTGGAAAACAGTATGGAGGTTCTTCAAAAAATTAAAAATAAAACAATCATATGACTCAGAAATCCCACTCCTGAGAATAAATCAAATGAAATTAAAGCAGCATGCCAAAGAGCCATCTGCATTCCCATGATCATTGCAGCACTATTGGCAGTAGCCAAGATGTGGAATCAACCTAAGTGTCCACTGACAAGTGAATGGATTTTTTTTAAAAAAAGTGAAACTGATAAACACAATGGAATATTACTCATCACAAAAAAAGAAGGAAATCTTGACATTTTCAACAATGTGGATGAGCCTGGAGGACATTATGCTAAGTGAAACAAAACAGGCACAGAGAGACAAACACTGCATCATCTCATTTACATATGGAATCTAAAAAGTCAAACTGCTAGAAACAAAGAATAGAATGGTGGTGGGCAAAGGGCTGGCGGGTGGGGGAAATGAAGAGATGTTGGTCAAAAAGAAAAATACTCAGTTATGCAAGATGAAGTTCTAGAGAAGAATGAAATTTGACTCTTACCTCAAGCCATATATATAAAAATACACTCATAAAAAATGATACAAAAAATACACTCAAAATGGATTAAACACTTTCATACAAAGACGGCAGGCTGACTATGGTTAATGTTGCTGTAGTATACACTTGAAATTCGCTAAGACAGTGGATCTTCGATGTTTTCACCATTAGAAAAAGGTAGTTACGTGAAGTGACACGTATGTAAATTAGCTTAAATGTGGTAATCACCTAAGTATATATGACTATGAAAACATCTGACCACAAATATGTACACTTTTTAATTGTCAATTATGCCTCAATAAAGTTGGAAAAGAGAAATTCACAAGTGTTCAAGAGCAGAAGTGGGAGGCTAAAGGACACAGGGGTGGCGGAGACTCTTGTCTCCCTCTTTGTATGTTTGATCTTTGGAAAGCCTTTCCACATGCGGGTTTGAATTATTCAAAAATGAATAAATAGAACCCTTAGCCTAAAAATAAATTGTGAGCTAACACACAAATAGACTGCAACTAATCGTGCAATCCAGGGAAGAATTTCATTGCTCTGTTTTAGGTCGTACCCTGACATGATTTGGGATGTCAAAAGGAAGGCTGCAGAGATGTTCTTAAAAGGAGGGGAGAGAGTTAATTTTTCTGTATATACAAAAGTGAAAAGAGTTTTGTGTTTCTCAGGGCAGCTCTGGGGAAATACAGTAAACAACATGGGAGAGAAAGGCACTTGGTCATACGAAGAAGGCCTAACCCTAAATGAGCAGGGCCAGCAAGGAGTACCCAAAAGATTCCCAGGAACAGTGCTATCCCAAATGTGTCTCCTGCTGTATGCTACAACGTCCACCATCAACCCCTTCCCATACACACTACAACGTGAACTGGCATAATACATAATAACATTGCATCAGGATTCAGAGAAAATCGGGTATCCCTAGTGGAGCCAAGCAGGCTGCCAAAGGAGAACCATATACAAGAAGTCAAGAGATAATCAGAACTGATGATATGGTAAATCTGGGTGCAGTTTAGATTGACTGGGAAATATGCTCTTCTTTAATTCCATGATCATGGAAGGGGGGCAGGTCTAGGAGGAAACTTTCCACAGAATATGGGCTGCAGATTTCCAGTATTTCATTTTGATATGATGATCCCTGAAGCCTACCAGGCCTGGGTCATTTATTACACACCCACTTACTTGGAAAGCTTGATGATCTCCTATCTCTTCCTTACTCTCTATTCTCCCCTCTTCCTCACCCTTATTCTTTTTTAAGGGGAACAGTTAAGCATCTAAAACATCTTAGATTCTGATCTAGATGAAGGCAAAGACAGACTGTAACCTGAGTGCATTCACATCTTCCTCTGACACCCATGAAGAATAGTGCCATCGCCCTTGCCCCGTAATTAGGTAAATAAAGAAGGTTAAAGATGATCCCAACCAAGCATACCCGAGTCAAGTCAGTGTGCTTCTCCCCACCCTGGTCTGTAACTCCCTCCTAAACAAACTCTTCCTGAACCTTGGGCCTCACCCCTCCATTGTACAACCCTGCCCCAACCCAGCTACAGCCCAGAGCAGAGAAGACACCCCAAGAACAGCTCCTGAGCAGCCTCAAATTCAGCACTACAGAAAATTCTCTCCCCTCAACAAAGGAGAATATGTGTTTACTATTTTTTCACTGAATCCACTTTACAGACCTCCCCCTTGTAAATTTTCCTGCATACAGGATCCACCTTTTCCTACAATAAGGACAGATCCAGCCCTGCACACACTTTTCAAAGTTCAGCCTCTTCTGTACCAAAGGGAGGCAGGGCCCCAGGCGTGACAAAGAGATGTATCTCCTCAGATCTGAGAGCCCAAACCCATGGCCCCTTTCCACTGACACTCCCTCACAGGGCCCAGCCTCCCGAGAAGCACATCCAGGCTTCCACCAGTCATTCCCAAGACAACCACAGCCCCAAGTCCTGATGTCCTGAGGCCCTGGAGGCCAGTCCCACAAAAGGCACCAGCAAAGGAACCTTTCGTCTGAACCCAGGCAGGGGAGCTATTCAGAGTGCACACACGCCAAGGTTCACACAAGTGTCAGCCATATTCCACTCTGGGATATGCACTCTGTCCCTTCTCTGAATACTGGGACCAGAAAATATCCTGCATTTCTCTAGGATCTGCCTTTGTTTGGCTCCCTCTGGTCACTACTTTCCACATCTCCCCACAGACATGCAAACCCTGGGAGTCAGGGAAAGAACACACAGCGGCCATGCTCTTCCCACCACCATCCTTCTTAGAGATGATGCTCAGTGGGTCTCAGTGCTCCAGGGCACCAGCTAGAACTCTGCTGATGTATCCCACATTCTCCTCTACCCACTGCTGCCTTAGTGCTCAATTTTTGTCCATTTCCCCCAAATTCTTAAGTCCCAAGTATCCTGACTCCAAGTTTGGGAGTGAAAAGAATCCAAGGCTGAAAGCAGGATAGTGCCTGAGCTCCAGAATGGGATTCAGGCTCCTCCCCCCTCCTTCTACCCCAAGAGTTTGTCCTAGACAGAGGACAACACAGAACTCAATGATGGCACTTAGGGGAAAAGCTCTGAGTAGAACAAGCTTAATGGGAAAAGCCACCAGCCTGACCCTGCTCATTTATCCCACTGATACGTGCCTTTCAAGTACCTACTCCCCCAGACCCCCAGGTCCCAGTCATAAGCCATAACCTTTTAGGACAAAATGAAATGACTGTGTTCTCCATTAAAATAACATACAAGATCACACTTACCTTTTGCCAAGATTGGAACAGTTGTTAGAGGATTTCCTTCCCTCCCACCCACCCCATGCCAACAGTGTCTGATTCCTTTGAAACACCATCTGGGAGAAATCATAATCACAAATATTTAAAGCTCCAATTCATAAAAAGTAAAAGAAAGAAAACATACACATGCACAGGCCCTACCTGTGATTTGGCAAATGCCTAAGAAGGCGGAGTTATCCAAGAAAGCACACCTAAATGCCCCCAAAACTCTTGCTGGCTCCATCTCATTCCTTCCCTAAGAGTATTCTGACTCATCTACATAGGCGGCAGTGAGAAAGGGAAAGAACAAAGTGATAATGTGATGGCCTCCTGTGGAAACTCAGGTGACATAGATGATGCTCCAACACTTGATACTCCTCCAGCGACACAAAAAGACAAGCCAACAAATCAGTTGAAGTGGAGTCAAACTTTTGGGTTTTGATTCCATGTGGCTCAGGACCCTGCACTAAATAAAAGAACACTCTGTACAGAGCTGGAACCTTTGACTTCCATCTGCTGGCCCATAAGTACCCAGGGGAACTGGGCCTCCCAGGCTGGGCCTGCATCCTGTGAAGGTTACATACCTCAGAAGGTTGAAGCTCAGATCCAGCCTCTTTGCAAAATGTCCACAGTCCCTGCCAAGGTGTTCTGGAATTTCTCTGCAGTCCTGGCCTATGTAGGACACCTGGAAATCAAATGGAACAGAAACAATGTGGCAAACGGAAATTACCCAGCTGCTCACAACCCTGAGTCATTGATCTGATGATTGCTTCCGTAACTTTAAACCTTTAAACGCATGCTCCTCACACACAAAAGGGCTACACTGTGACTGTTTTCATGATCAAATAAGCTTCAGGGGCTTCAGAGATTCTGCCAACAGCTCCCCTTTCCTGAAACAGCTAGTGATGGAGACTAATCCTGGCACAATGGAAATTAGACTAAAATTGGCCAGATTCAGGTGTCCAAAGAAACCCCAATGTCAGAGCACACTAATAGAATCCTAACAATCAGCCTCTCACTCTGAGGTCTTTCCAACAACTGCCCCTCTGGCTCTCCTTCTGTCTCTCCTACACTGTCCCCTCCCAATCACCCTGTAATGCACCTGGCCTAATGCATATGGCCTCAGAAAAGGACACAGCAGATACATTCACCCTTCAACCCTCAGGGTGCTAGAACAATAGAGTTAGTTAAGCAAACCTCCCCAGACTGCCAATTCCATCCCATTACCATTGAGTATAAAATGCCCTCCAATCTCCAAATGATACTTAAAAGGTGACAGGGTAATGACATATGGCCAAGTCTCCAAGTCTCCCTCTTCCAGGGAGCCTCTTGCAATCGACCCCATTCAGCTGATAGAGCTGCCTCCTTAGTCATTTATTTTATTTTATTTTATTTATTTTAAATGCCTGGAAAGTGCTCACATATTACAAGACTGAACTGAAATTCAATCCCAGAACTTACAACTGTGAGAAGGTCTATGGACTTTCTCCTTACCCTAAATGCCCACTTTTGGGAACCCATTTTAAAGATATCTTATAAATAACATTCTGGAGATAGAACTGGCAATTCCAAAACTGGAAAAATGAGCCCATGCATCAGAGATAGCCAGCAGGCCACAATACATGATACATGTCCAAAGTATACCACCTTCAACTTCCAGGTAGAAATTCAGGCCTGTCTTGTAGCTACAGCCTTGATCCTTTCTCCCTACAAACCTACATTCTGTGCTTATGGACATGTCTCAAAATGAGTTGGAGGGGGGTACAAAAATATAGTGGCCATTTACATCTTCAGATACTAGATTAAACCACATTCATTACCAACATCCAACTATTAGCACTATAAAATAAAAACTTCACATGGTTCGACCTAATACAAACCACAGGACCCCCTAGCACCTTCCATTTTTCAAGTTATCACTCACCCCTCTCCTAACCAATGAGGGTGAACCACTGACAATACAATAGCCTGTAGTCACTCTTTTTCCATTCATTCTCCTTCAGTGATTTCACTCCAGGAGGAAAGAAAATGGGGAGAATGCATAGAAAAATAGCTGACTGAAATGAAATAATTTGACTCAGAAAGGTACAAGCTGAAAAATAAAGGGCTCTAGGTTCAATCTAGCAATCTCTCCCCTTACTACATGGGGCCCATCTTTCTTCATAGATCCTTGTATAACACATTAAGTTCTGAGAAATCATACACCAAGGAGATATCAGAGCTATAAGGCCCAAATCAATCTAGGGACTCCCTCAAAAGATTGACTTAGTCAGCAGATTCTTGTGCATTATAAGTTTGCATTTACCCCCAGACCTATGGGGCTCACCCAATCCCACTCACCCTGGCCTGCACCACAGCATGTATATGTCATCATCACTCAAGACCTCTGAGTCAGGAAAGCTGAGACTTGAATAGAGACACTGAACTCTTTCCTTATAGATTAGCCAAGGACTAAATCCAGTAGGGATCCAGCTTATCAAAACTTTTGTCTTTTATACCAGAAAATTAAGACTCCAAAACCCTGATCAACCTGAGACAGCTTCTTAGTGACAAAGCCTAGAGCAAGTTCTGCACCATAAATAAGGACTTTGAACTTGGGGAATCCCTACAAATCCAATGTGGATGTAAGTGTTCTTGATCAAAAAATACCAATGATGCCTCTACCATGATGCTTGGCTTCAAAATGAATCTTCCTGGCTGACAGGACCATCTGGAAGGCCCAAGGAGAATGCCAGAGCCTGGGAAAAGACAGGGATGCTTGCTTCCTTTTTCCTTCCCCTTCAGAAGAAACAGTAGTACCAAGGCCAGCTGTCACCAAGAAGCACTTGGATCACAAGTCTAACAACTTATTTTAGTATATGGTCTTAACAGCACAACATTCTCGGAAAACAAAACACAACACAACTTGCTCCCAATCCATAAAGACATAAGTCTCTAAAATTTAGCATGAGAACCAACTTGATAAGCCATGCTTGGACCGCCCTGGTAGTAAGCTGGCAGCTTTTAGAGATGTCAGCTAAGCCAACCAGGCTGAAGGGCTCAAATCAGCTGGAAAAAGGCTTAAAAGCAGCAAGCAGTCATTGCCGAGCATTGCAACCAATGGCTAGAAGAGAGACTTGTTTAAGATGTGCTTCTGAGTAGAAGACCTCTCAGGACATAGGGAAACTTCCTGGTGCACAGGACCACCTAATGTAAGATACAAGGCCTGAAGAGCCAGACCAAAAATAAATTTCTTTTTCAGCAAGCAGGGATGTAGAAATTAGCAAGGTCTTTTTGTTTATATTGTTTTTGTTTGTTTGTAGGTACTAGGGATTGAACCCAGGGTTGCTTTACCACTGAAGCTACATCCCCAGCCCTATTTAATTTTTTAGTTTATTTTGAGACAGGGTCTCACTAAGTCACTTAGGGCCTAAGTTGCTGAGGCTGACCTTAAACTAGTAATCCTCCCGCCTCAGCCTCCTGAGTTGCTGGGACCATAGGCGTGTGCCACCACGCCCAGCAGAAATTAATATCTCTTAAATGGCATAGAAGCAAGAGCATATTCAGGACAAAAAGTCATTGCATTTAGTCAATTACCTTGACTCAGACTGAACTAGAACAAAGTTTTGAACTTTTAACTTTCCTACTTTATATAATTTGTACCCCTTCTACCTTGTGTGGAATAAGAGGACAGATCATTAACCGGCATTAACATCATTTGCAGGCAAATGAAAATATGTCAAGTTAAAGATCCCCGCAGAAAGGAACATCAGAGGGAAATGAGAGTGTCTGGGCGGGATTCCCACCCATGCACAAACTCAGCCCCTCCGTGGAAGCTGCAGAAGACCAAACTGCAAAGACTGCAAGTTTCTCTTTGCCTTTAGGACAGTCACTCCCAAGGCCTCTCCGGACATGATAGGTTTGTGAGTAGTCAGGTGGGGGGCGAGGGGTGGTATTTTATGATGCCTATCCCTAGGCAAGGGTGGGGGATTTTCCATATTATATTTGAATTACCAGAATCACTGTCACAGTAAAAACATCCCTAGGTACAAAATGTACAAGTCCCTGAGCTGCTACTTATTAGCTGTGTTATCTTGCATGAGTCACAACCTTGTGAAGTCTATTTCCTCTTTTGTAAATCATCCTAACACTAACTGCCCCAAAAGTAGTAAGGATAACATAATAACTCACCTTTATTAAATACCAACTATGTGCCCAGCATCTATTCAGTCCTCAAGAAACACCCTCCCTCATGAAATGTGGAAAATAATAATTTTTTTTAAAAAACAAAAAGAAATGAAAATCAACTTGAGAAGAAACAGTCCCATGAATCACATATAATCCCCAATTTAAGACACATAGCATTTTCATTGGCACCTAGCAATCACTAGGTAAATAGAACAGAATCAGACCACTGTCCCTATGGGAGAGATTGGTTATTTCCAATGTCTCTTGAGCACATGATTTCAGTGCCCAAATGCCAAGTTTACATTTGTGTCCAAAATTGCATCAATACTACAATTTTAATTGTCATGCATTAGTGAAAATAGAGGACTTAATGCTGAATATAAATGATGACTTCGAGTCAAGAGAAGCCAAATGAAGTCAGATCCATGTTGAAGAGAAAGATTTTACAAAGAAATGTGATGGAAGACGAGGACATCCTCAAGCAAATGCGGTGACAGGCCTGTATAAAAGTGACAGGAGCTCTATAAAAGCAGCTGAGCCACAGTCAGCCCACAATGGCAATGAGAGCCATGATCTAACTTCAACCACACGTCATCATCCATCACATTAATTGGTTTGTTATTGAGTTTTTCTTTCTTTTCTTTATACATAAACCATTGCTTTATTTTATTTGGGATTCATGGGTCTCTAATTGTTGAGAAAGTTACATCTGACTTTATGTTTGTATATTTTGATAACACTGCAATATACATGATACAGATACTATGGGCTCATGGGAAGTTTTGTGGTTTCATTGTTGTTTTGTTTTGTTTTGTTCACCCTTTAAGAAGGATCTACCTGAGAATAGAATAGTGATTTATTGAGACTGGACAGGTGAGGTGGGGACGGGGTTAACAGGTACAAAGGTGCTGTGGATAAGAGAAATAACTTCTAATGTTCTGTAGCACAGTAGGGTACTATAATTGATAACAGTTAGTTGTGTGTTTCAAAACAGCTAGCTATTCTGAAAACTCTTAAATAAATAAATGATCTGTTTTAAGGTGATGAATATACCAATTACCTTCTTCTGGTCATTACACATTGTATACATGTATTGAAATACCACAAATAGATATGTGTCAAAAAAAATTTTAAAAAGAAGTCTCTACCAAAGTTTGAAAAGTTATATGCTACACATTAAAGTTGCTACCTCTAGCTATAAACTGGCAGGAGCAGACTATTACCAAATACTAAATCCACTGACCTGGGCGGTTTAAGAAATAGGGTACTAAACCCCAGGGGTATTTTCCAGTCCTCCCCAGACAGCTCCATTTTCTTAAAGCAGTCTCCAAAACCCAAAATGTCTCAAGCACACTTCAGTGGATGCCCTTGAGCTGTCTGGAGTAGGCTGAAAACAGTGGGTGCAGGAAACATCAAGTTTGGCAAATGGGGGTAGAAAAAGGAAACAGAGGCACGGGAAAGCTCACAGTCCCACTGAGAAGTCTTCCATAAACTTGGAAGGAGCTTCAAGCAGAGATTCTGGGTTTCAAAATGTAGAGAAACCTAGGGTTTAGGGGCAGAGACCTCTCATTTCTGAACTCTGGACTTTCTCCAGCTCCCTAACAGACTATGAGCCTAACTAAGGACAAAGGCAGCAATCCCAGGCAACAACAAGGGGTAGGGGCAGTGCAAAGAGACCATGGAGGGGCTATTTCCAACAACACCTGGTGGTGCAGGGTGCATAGTAGGCCCTGAATAAATAATGTGCAGAAATTGAAGAAATGACAGGATTCTAAAAATAAAGAAGAAAAAAATACAGGTAGCAACCAGTTTGGTGAAATGCACAACCAGCCTGTTGGAGCTGTAAAACCCCTTAGACCTCTAAACAGAAATCGCTCCTTTTAGCCCAAAGTAATCTCAAAATCCAAAATGTGCCTGACACTGGCTGCCTTAGGCAACCCAAGGGGAGTGCTTCAAAAACTCAGAACTGCTTCTTCAGGTTGTGCAGAGAAAGGCGGGAAATGGGAGGGCTGGCTTAATCAGAAAGTAGAGAAGAGGTTAAAGACAGAGACCTGGCTGTACCACCAGATACAAAACACCTGATCTCAGCCAGGCTGAGTTCCTCCCTCCAGCAATGAATTAAAAACACCTGAGGCTTTACTACAGGGCTGAAAACACGTGAGCCCAGGTGTCTATCATTCAGGGTTGAAATTGGGAGTGTTCTTGTCCCCCAGGAACACCTGTTAAGAAATCAGGGTTGCCAATAAAACTGTAGCGAACCCTGAGCTTCCGCCAGACTTGGATAAGGAGCCTACCAGAATAACAGAACCTAGTCAGCGACCCCCGCCCCAGATACATTATGATTTTCTTTGTGACTTTGGTGGCTCTAGATATTTTGACTCCATGCCCCCTCTTTCCTCCATTTAAAATATATCAGTTAACTTCTGCATTGGTATAAAGATGAATACATTGTGATATGTTAAAACATTTTTTTGACCAAAAGTTCTCGTTAAATCCGGATTATAAAGAAGAAAGTTAAACACTTTCAGTGGGCCCCCCAAAAGTACCGTGAGCCGCAGCACTGTGTGGAAAGGAGAATTTGGTTCTGGGGGCTGCTCAGTGGGACGCTAGGAACAGGGGGAAGTGGGAGGGTCCGGGCCCCTTCCCGCACTGCAGGGAGCGTGCCAGGGCCGAAAGAGCGGCCTGTCCTCAGCAGACTAGGGCAGGCTTGGGCACTTGACACGCATCACTCGCACGCGCAGCCGTCTCAGGCGGGGGCGCTGTGAAGCCTTGGGGTACCCCGGCCCCGCGGTCCCTCCCCACACGGCCAATGCCCCGGGCCGGGGCGGGGCTCTCTCCGGGGGACTTACTTGAGTTCCACTGACCACGAGCCCAGCCATGACAGCCAAGACCCGGAGCGCGCGCAGCACTGGGCTCGGGCAGGCGGCGGCCGGAGCGCAGTTCCGCACTGGGCGGTCAGCTGACCCGGCGGAAGCCCAAGGCGCGGGCCGGGCGCGGGGAACTACGCTCAGCTGAGCGCCGCCGCCCTCCGCTCGGACGGGCCCCCGGCAGGTGAGCCTCCGCAGCCCCCCGGCGCGCTGCGACAGGTGGCCCGCTGCTAGCCGACCCCGCGCCCCCAACGAGACAGGACTCCTTGACTTCCCTGTCCCGCCCCCGCCCAGGGCCCCTTCGCCCCAAGAGGTGTCCTCCAAAATTCCATGCTCAAAACTTTATTTCATTAATCAGGACCCAGTTTGAGGGTGGGGGTCCCAAACAGGGACTCCCCAGTTGAGCCGTTAGTCTGGAGGGCAGAGTCGGGCCTTTCCTAAATTTCACAATGTAGGTTGCATAACTCCCTCAACTGTCTCTGGAGGAGGGGCTTCTTATCCCTCTTATCCCTGCTTTGGTATGGAGTAGAGGAATCAGTAGGTTGAAAGAACTCCTGATGGGATGGGGTTTCCATTTGTAGAGAGATAGAAGAGGGGGAGTTGAATTTCCCTATAAAGTCTTAGCTGGGCTCAGACCCCGCCCCAGCCCCTCCCACACACAGCCTCCAGCGCTTGTCAATAATAAACCTTAGGGAATGAGAATTGAATGATGTCTCCAAATATCAGACTTCTCTTATTCACCCCCTCAAGAGAGGCACTGTCAGCACACACAGGCACTGTCAGTCACCCCCTCAACACACACACTTCTCCCACCCCACCTCCCCATCTGGAGGTGAGAGGTCGCTCTTTCTGCCCCTTGTTTGGATGAAATCCAGCCTCAGGTAACTCATAAATTCATGCCTGCCTGTCTCTGGAAGGATCCGAATTTTCTCCCTACCTATGTTTGCCTATCCACCTTAACCCTCAGAGTGATTCTGGATACCTATTCATCTTCACCCACTCCTTATTGTGCTAAAAGCCAGCCCGGCGCCAAATGGTGTAGGGGACATCACCAGCGTCATCCCCCACGTTCCTAGCAAAAGACAAGTTAACAAAGAAAACAAATTTGCTTAATCAAAGTTTTAGAGAATATGGGAGACTTCAGAAGTGAAGATGGAAGATCCAAGGGAAATTCTTTATGCTTAGGCTAGACAAAAAATGGACAGCTGTGTGGAAATGTGATTGGACAAAATGTGATGTAATAGACTGAAGGGAGAAACCCAGTAAGGCCTGTCCACATTCTTCTTGATCTCTGTGTTGTGTTCCACCCTCCCAGGTATGGGGTAGGAATCCTCTGGAATGAAGATCTTAGGATCTGCTATCAGACAAGGCAGGTCAGAGGATTTCATTATTGTCAGTTCCTACCCAGAAAGGTGGGTTAAAGTAATATTTCTAAGTTTTATGGCTGGCTTTGGGGAAAGGAGTTCTAGTTTCTATAACCCACCTTGGGGAAGAATAATTCTAGTTTCCATGCCTCAATTCAGGGGAGAAGATGGAGTAGAAGACAGGAGGGCAGGAAAAAGAGATTTTGCTTTTGAGATGCTTCTAAGGCCTTCTGGTCTCCTTCAGTTCAAAATACTCAGTATGCCAAAGCACCAGACTTTGGAGTATCATTTTCAAATCCCCCACCCTGTTCCCTTAGAACAGATGGGTGTAGGCATCATTCAGCTGAGAGGGGAGCACTGAGTCCAGATGTGAAGACCTGGTCTCACACATGTTGCAAGCACCCCAACCCAGCCTTTGATTACCGTGCTCCCCATCTCCAATGAGGGGATGATAACAGGGCTTTTATTTTGTTCCCTTTGTCTAAATAGCACTGAGAAGCTCCTGGTCACACAGCTGATAAAAGCAGTTATGATTATGGTGAAGCATTCTGTGGTTGTCGGTTTTTTCTCAGACTTCCCTGGTCCTAATGCAGGGCTACATGGGCCTCAGTGTCAGCATTCTGGTGAGCGGCTTTGGTCTGCAAGAGCTGATAGGCTGCCCCTCTCTCTGCTGGAAGGAGTGGACATAGCCAAGTAGAGCTGTGAGAATGCAGACTTGCTCTCTCTCTTGGCTGTGTTTATTATGGGGGTTCCAGGAAATGCTGCAACTAAAGGTCCTGCAGGCCAAAGAAGAGAGCTTACCCTCCAGAGATAAGGGGATCAAAGAGAGCCTCCCAAGGGCCAGCTGCCCCTCCCCTTCTCTGCTGGTCCATTGTCCACTTTCGTCTGCCTTTCCTACATGAAAAGGAGGAAGTGGCCCTGGGCCCTGACAGTTATGATACTCTGCCCTCCCCCGCCACCTTTCACCCCGTCTTCCTAGAAGGACTGTGACCAGTAGACGAGGACTCAGGAAGCAAGGAACAGGGCCAAAGCTATGCAAAGATGAAATCAAAGAAGTGCCCTACCTGTCTCATCTGGAGGAGTTGCTGGAGGCCCCCCCTCCTGCCCCTGCCTTCATGTACCATGCTTCTGAGCATAGACGGTTATGCAGACACTATGTAGCAATGACACCAAGTGGACAGGGATCTTGTCCCCTTTTCTTGACCCCCTCACTGCTATGCCCCTCTCACATAGCCCAAGTGACCATGCTGAAAGCCCAATCTAGCCCTACCTAAAATCTTGCAACAGTTCCCACGCAACTATTCATTCAGTCCAAAAATTCTAGTGTGTTCCTCAGATCTCTTATAATCCCATTAAACCTTAACTCTGCAGCCTTGTATCTCACTTTCCCCATTGTCTGCTTGTCCCTTTCTTTCTCAGTGAACAACTCAGGTCAGTTAACTGTATGGGGAAATCACACAAAAATAAAGTTCAAGATAGCTCAGCCTGAGGTGACCTTCAGTTTTTGCAATGTAAACTGATAACAATAGGGAGCTGTTCAAAGTTCTTGAGGGGAGTACTTGTCTTTGACTGTTCCAGCTGCTATAACAAAATACCATAAACTGGATTGCTTGTAAGCAACAGAAGTTTTCTTTCTCATAATTCTGGATGCTGGGAAGTCCAAGATCAGGGTGCCAGCAGATTCAGTGTGTGGTGAGCCCACTTTCTGATTCATAGCTTGGCAGTGTCGAAGTGTCCTCACACCATGGAAGAGTGAGCTAGCTCTCTGGGGTCTGTTTCATAAGGGCATCAATCCCATTCATGAGACTCCACTCTCATGACCTAACTCCTCCCAAAGATACCATTTCCTTATATCGCTGCCTTCAGGGTTAGGGTTTTAACATTATTAATGGGGAGGACTATAGCAATAGTTTCCTGGATGTAGTTGAAGGAAGATTCCTCTGCTCACTCCCCTCAACTTCTGGAGGTTACTCTTCAGAACAGAACGAAGAAAAGGAAGAAGAAGAAGGGGGTGGAGGGAGAGCAGAAATGAGAAGGAGAAGAAGAATCTGTGTCCCGGGACCAAGGAAGATTGGAAGAGAAGAGGGGGCCATCATGCTACTTCCTCATCATTTTCTTCAATTAAATAGAAATAATAAAGGTCAAGTTCTCGGGAGACCCAGACAGCAAAGGAACGCTGCAGTAGTGCTGACCCTGGAGGGGAACAAATGATTCCTTTGGAATTCAGGGATTTACAAGGGCGGACTGAGGTCCACTGAGGCTTCTGGGTGAACAGGTTAGGTTATTTCAGCCCCTACCCCAGGAGCACTGAGACACATGGAAACCTCATGTAGTCACCCCGGTTTCTCCCGGGTCCCCTCACCCCATTCTATGACTGATTATGAGCCGCAAGTTTCCCCTATCCTGCCTCATTTTATTCCACAGCCTGTCTGCCCCAGCTTCCAAGGACCAGGCCCTGTGCTAGACACTAGGGACATTTATGACTAACATATGGCCTTAGGGAGAGATGGTCAAATTTGCCCTCAGACATCCGCAATCCTGCGTCAACAAGAAATGCTGCAATTGTGATCCTATTTTCTGAACCCCCAAAAGAGGTGTGCCTCTCAATTTGTGTAAGTGCTCTCCTGAGACCCACCATGCAGGAAGTTCAAACCAGACCTGGGCTGGACCTCCAGGGCCTGTGGTTTCTGGAGCTGTAGCAGGGCACCTGGAGAGACAACACAAGGGGACACTGCCTTATCGCCCTTAATGAAAAGGGCAGGATTCTATTCCTACTGTCATTGTTGTTGGTGTTATTTTTCTCTGGCAGAAAAGGCCCTTTCCCTTAGAGTCCTTCCTCCATCACATTCCTGAGGACAAAAAGGAAGATCCTGTTTATTTCCAATTAAGGGAGTTGATGCCAGGGTCAGCCAGAATCAGCAAAGCAGAAACTGACTCCTGAAATCTTCCAACTCTGTGCATTAGCAGCTGGGAGGACAGGACCAGCTGACCAAGTTTTCTTAGCATTCCTACCTGTCCTTAGCTGAGTCTTTCTTCAGCACAGCCTCGCTTCTTTTAGGCCCAGCGCCTGTTCAGGTTAGGATGGTTACTGTAATTAATCATGCCCCAGCCCCTGTTTCAGACTCAGCACATTTTGATTTCAATTTTATAAAGAGACTGGATGTGTGTCTATGAAGTGTTCTTTGTTGCTGTCACAACCTCCTTTGAGCCTCTAGGAGGGAGGTGCAAGAAAAAGAAGAGGTTTGCAAAGCCCTTTCCCAAGTATTTGCGCATAAGTGAAAGGATCCTGGATTCTCTGTGCTTCAAAACACTTCCAGTATCTCCCACTTGGAACAAATTGAATTTTGAAAAATGTATATTGGATACTTTTATAATATCAGGCATGAGTATTCATTTCATGAATGTTAGTTTATTATTATTTACTGTTGTAATTATTACTATTATTAATTCTCAGTGCTTCTAGTTTCCCTTCTGTTTAGGTCTTAAAAGGTTGTGTTGTTCCCCTATTAAAATGCAAATAGCAAGGAGCAGGAAGGAAGTAGGTTCAGGGAACCTGGGAGTAGGAACCAGGCTTCTGTTTTTCATTCCATTTCTTCTGTGGTTTTTGCAACATGCATCTAAGAATTTTGCAATTAAAAATAAAGAATGAGATTGGTGTGGAAGGGAGAAAAAAGAGAATTGACCACTGAAATTCAATATGCTCATCTCTTAACATTATTTTAACAAATCGGAGAACGGCAACAAGAAACAAATCATATTTCCCAATTTGCCTGAACTTGTCAAATACTCCAGGTCCTTGAGTGGCCATAGGAGGCAGGTCAGCTCTGACCTAGAGAAGGGTTCATCCTGGACTTCAGAAAGGAAAGAGAACATGGACCAGAAAAGCATGTTTCCAAGTATTTATGTTACGGTGTAGATATGAGGTGTCCCCCAAAAGCTCATGTGTGAGACAATGCAACTAAGTTCTGAGGTGAAATGATTGGTCATGAAATTTTTAGCTTAATCAGTGCATTAATTCCCTGACAGGGATAAAACTGGTCGGTAACTGTAGGCAGGTAGGGTGTGGCCAGAGAAGGTGGCCTGGGGGCGTCCTTTGGGGTATGTATACTTTGTGCCTAGGAGTTCTCTCTCCCTCTCCTTTCTGGTGCTGTTTTCCCCTGTCACACCCTTTCATCTTGATGTTTTGTGAAAACCTGAGTCCCCAAATAAACTTTTCCTCCTCTAAATTGTTCTTTTCAGGTGTTTTGGCCACAGCCACACACACACACACACACACACACACACACACACCAAAAAGAAGAAGAAGAAGAAGCTGACTAAAATAGTATATTTCCAGTGGGGGCATTTTTCCAGAATTCCAGCTTGACTTGGGAAGTTCTGCCACTTGGAAGTTGGGGAAGGACTCCCCCAACCCCGTCAAACCCTCAGTTAAAATACATGGAACTTGACATAATTTCAGGGAGATGGTTCCCTAGCATCTGTGTTTTGCCCAAGTATCCCCCAAGTAATAATTCGGATTGTGATTATCCCAAACCCGCTGCTTTTATATCATCTCCTCCTACTACCAAATGGGAAAACTGAGGTCCGGAGAGTAGAAGAGACTTGCCCAGTGTCACCAGCAAACAAGCAGCTGACCCCAGGCCAGGCAAGAAAGCAAGACTCCTCCTAAATCCCACTGAAAACAGGATGAGGCGGCTACAGGATCCCCTGAAAGATACCATTTCACATCTAATCGCTTCTTGTCACGTTGTAACCATTTTCCTCATATGGAGCCCCACGCTGATGGATCAGAAATAACATTTTCAAAGTTATATCTGCAAGGAAATGGCTATTAATGTTCTTCCTCTCCTTTTAGAGCGCCGAGGAATACATATTAATTTTCTCCCTACTTATATTGCCTATTTGCAAATTGTATTCACTACCCAGCGTTCCAATTTGTCCTACCCCTGAAGAGATGATGATGAATAAATGTGTTCCTGGAAATAAAGTAAAATACAAAATTTGTCACTGAGATTTATTTTTATAATTATTTACAGGGATTATTTTAGAATATATGGGGGGCAATAATAATAATGCACACATGAGAGTTCTACCATGATTTACCAACATTAATTTCGAGTCTCTTCCTACTTTTTTGAAAGGATGCTGTTTGCAACTATGAGCCAAAGACAAAGCAAGCATCAATTGCACCTGGTACCACCAGGGCTGCTCGGCCTTGTAGTGGTCCTGGTCCAGGAGTCCTCCGTTTGCCACTAACGAGATGGTGCCCATGTTTAATCCATTTGCAACTAAGCTTTTCTCAGATGCAAACTACTGATCTAAGAAGTTTTGATTACTATAATAATGCAATAGTTTGGATCTAGATTGTCCCCAAGGGCCCATATGTTAAAGGCTTGGTCACCAGTCTGGTACTATAGGAAGGTGGTAGAACCTGCGAGAGGTGGGAGCTAACGGGAGGTCCTCAGGTCATTGGAGAAGACCCTTGAGGGGCCTTCCTTTCTCTCTCTCCCTCTCTAGCTTCTTGGCCTTGAAGGGGGAGTTTTCCTCCACCATGCTTTTCTACCATGATGTGCTTTTTCGCCCTGGGCCCCAAGGCAACAGGGCCAACGGATCATGGACTGAAACCCCTGTAACTATGAACCAGGGCTGGGGATGTAGTTGAGTGGGAAAGTGTTTGCCTAGCATGTGTGAGGCCCTGGGTTCAATCCTTAATACCAAAAAATAAAATAAAATCACTATGAAGCAAAGTAAAACTTTTTATAAGCCGGTTAACTTAGGGACTTGTTACAGTAATGGAAAGTTGACTGATACAAATAAAAATGCAAGTAAATATGCACATCCCCCCCCCAAAAAAAATAAAACAAAACCACTCACTAGTGGTTATTTACTGAGCATCTGCTATATTTCAGGCACTGGAGGGACAAGCAGGAATAGAGTAGATACAGTCCTTCTCCTGCAAGGTTTACATTATGGTGGGAGGAGCAGGTAACAAGTACATAAATAATATGAAATCAAGTATGTGAAATATACCATTTCAGAAGACACTGATACATGCTAAGAAGACAAAAGCTGACAAGGGAGTAAGAGTGGGGGCGGTGGGGAATGCTGACTTAGCTACAGTTTGTCCAGGTCTCTGCTGGCCTCCCTCCTGTCAAATCCTTGAGGAGCAAAACATGGGCGGGACTTGGGCCCCACTCACCCCCTCTGCACAGGGCTCTTGTGAAGCACACACTGCCTGATTTCAGACAGCTGTGGTGTGTCCTGGGAAGGTTGCTCTCAGGGGAGGGATGTTTGAGCTGAAATCCAAATCATGAGATAGACTCAGCCCTGGGAAAACCTGAATGAAGGGTTTTCCAGACAGGGAACTGCAAACACAAGAGCTATGCCTGTTCTCATGTTGTCACTCTGCTTGGCCTGAGTGGTAAATTTGAACTCAAATGCGTCCAATGGCAAAGTGTCACCCAAGACAAAAAGAAGAGTATCTCAATGTGACTGCAATAGATGGACTAGGGCTTCGAGACACAGCATCTGGAAACAGAGTCATGCATGAACCCACAGAAGTTCTAGAGTCCTTTGAAGCAACTGTGGTTTACTTGGAGAGGGAAACACAGAAGGATCGATAGCCCTTATCAAATGACTGAATCCAAACACTCACAGACAAAATAGCACAAGGACACACGTGTAAATGCACAGACCCACAAGACACATGTCAGCCTTGGATCCAGCATTCCATTTGGTGGCTACAGTCAGAACCCTGAACCCTATTCCTAGGCACACCCCAATCTCCCATCTCATTGCAATGGCTACTAGTGGCCAATGAAGAATGCAGACATTGTAGATGGTCAATAGTTCCTTAGAAATGAAAGGGTTTATAGCTTATACTCAAGTACTAAAACTCAATCATCCAATTCATTCAATTCATTCATTCAAAAAATATTTATTAGCCAGGCTCACTAGAATGCACCTGCAGTCCCAGCAACTTGAGAGGCTGAGGATCCCTTGAACCAAGGACTTAGAGGCAAGCCTGGGAAACATAGCAAGATCCCATCTCAAAAAATAATAATAAATAATAATAATAAATAAAATTTAATATGAAATTGAATATTTGAAACATATATTTATTTACTGAGTGCCTACTATTTGCCTGATACTGTTCTAACCTCGAAGGATGGAGCAGAAGAACAGTTTCTTCTTACCCTTTGCAGTTGGGGGTGGGGGATGGATAATAAGCAAATGCAGCATCAGGTGGTAATGAGATCTGTACAACAGGAAAGGAAAAGAAAAGTGCCAGGACACATGGGGTGATCAGGAAATTCCCCACTGAGAGAGTGATATTGAAGCTCAACACTTTGTAGGAAGTAGAGGAGAGCCAAGTGGACAGCTAGGGAGAGATTATTCCCAACAAAGGGAAGAGTAAGTGCAAAGGCACTGAGGCAAGAGTCTGCTGGAAAATTTGGGATATACCTGAGTAGCTGGAGTGAGTGAGGGGGAGAACAATAGTAAATGAAGTCACATGGGGGGACATGGGGGCACAGCTCACAGAGGGACAGATAGGCTGAAGTTAACACTTCAGTTTAAACTTTCAGTGAGAGAAAAACCTTGAGCAGAGGATGGGCATGATCTGACTCCCATTTTGTAAAGATTGCTTTGACTGCTCTGCTGCTCTGCTATGGGCCATGGAGAGGGAGGCAGGAAGAGTAGGCTACAGGCAGATCATCAGGGGAATCCTGGAAATAAGTAAATATATATATATATATATATATATATATATATATATATATACACACACACACACACACACACACACACACACACACACACACACATATATATACACACACACACATACACATACACACACACACACTCACAGTGCCAGGGATTGAACCCAAGGGTGCTTAACCACTGGGCCACATCCCCAGCCCTTTTTTACATTTTATTTAGAGACAGGGTCTTTCTGAATTGCTAAATGCCTTGCTAAGTTGCTGAGGCTGGCTTTGAACTTTTGATCCTCCTGCCTCAGCCCCCCAAGTTGCTGGGATTACAGGTGTGCATCACCATGCCCTGACCACCTGAATATATTTTAAAGATGACATCAACAAAATTTTATGATGGCTTGGACATGAAAAGTATGAAAAACAGGGGTCAAAGGTAACCCCAAGATTATCTTTGATGGAGTTGTCATATAAAATGGATGAGAAAATTTGGGAATGGAAGGGTCCAGGGGTCTTTTTTGGACTTGATACTTTGAGAAGACTCTGAGACTTATAAGTACAGATGTGAAGCAGACAAATAGATGCAAGTGTGTGGAGTTCACAAGGCAGATCTGGACCACAATTAGAAATCTGAATTCTTAGATGACATATAAAACCCTAAGACAGAAAGAAAAAAAATCTGAAGGTTGAGCCTTAGTGTACTCTGGCAGAGGTCAAAAGAACTACCATGTGACATGTGAAGGGGCAGCTGGAGAAGTTAATGCAGAACCAAAGGCAAGTTAAGACCCAGAAGCCAAGAAAAGAAAGATATCAAAAAAGATGGGGTTCCAGCCAATTCAGCCAAGGATCATCAGAGGATATGCACATGGTCTCAAAGTATCACCCTACAGATAACCTACAAATTGCAAAAGGGGAACACACCTATACAGTGGAGAGGCCTAAAGGTCCCACTTCCCAACCAAGAGCTCAAATGCCACATCTCCAAGGTGATACAACCTGACATTTTGGTCTTCTGATGTGATTCATTGAGAAGTACACACCCCTTGCATGTTATTCTTGCCAAATATGCTTAACCTGAATCCACTTGGGAGGAAATAGACAAATCCAAAAGGTGGAAAATTTTACAAGACAACTAGGCCAGACTGTCCAAAATGTCAATGTCATGGAGGCAAAAGGACTGTTCTAGATAAAACGGCCTAAAGAGACAGCACAATGCATAATCCTATATTGGATACTGGAACTGAAAACAGCTCAGAGGACATTTTAGGAGCAACTGGGAACATCTAAACATGAACTGTTTGATGACATTATTATGAAGTTATTGAATTCACATTATTCTGCTTAGTTGTGCTAATGGTATTGTAGTTTCGTAAGAAAATATCATTTTCCAGCCAGGCACAGTGGTGCACACCTGTAATCCCAGCAACTCTGGAGGCTGAGGCAGGAAGATCAGAGTTCAAAGCCAGCTTCCACAACTTAGCAAGACCTTGTCTCAAAATAAATAAATAAATAAAAAGGGTTGAGGAGGTAGCTCAGTGATAGAGCACCTCTGGGTTCAATCTCCAGTACTACAAAAAAAAAAAGAAAGAAAGAAAAGAAAAGAAAAAATGTCCTTTTCTTTGGGAGGTACAAGCTGAAGAAATTAGGGGTAGACATCAAGATGCACATGACTTTAAAATAATTCAGAGGGAAGAAATGGGCAAAAGAGACAAAGAGAGAGATAGCAACATGGCAAAATGTTAAGAGCTAGTGAATCTGGGAGAAGGTATTGGGTGTTCATTATCCTATTTAAATTTTTTCACAAGTTTAAAAATTTTTGGAATAAAAGGTCAAGAACTAAAAGAAAAAGGGATTGATCAACTGTATCTGGTACTGCTTAAAGCCAAATAAAGGGAAGACTAAGAATCAACATCAGCTTTAACAACATCAGATCATTGGTGACCTGGACAAAGGGGCAGCACAAGAGGTACACAGGAGCCACCTCGGAAGAGCTCTGTGGGCCTTGCCAGGAGGACTATGGGGGTAAAATGATCACATCTGTTTTTCTTTTTTTTTTTTTTTAAATATATTTTATTTAGAGACAAGGTCTTGCTGAGTTGCTAAGTGACTTTTTTTTTTTTAAAGAGAGAGCAAGAGAGGAGAGAGAGAGAGAGAGAATGAGAGAGAATTTTTTTTAATATTTATTTTTTTTTTAGTTATCGGCGGACACAACATCTTTGTTTGTACGTGGTGCTGAGAATCGAACCCGGGCCGCACGCATGCCAGGCGAGCGCGCTACCACTTGAGCCACATCCCCAGCCCACATCTGTGTTTCAGAGTCCTTGGTCAGACAGGTTGGGGAGGATATTTAGAAGGGGAAAGTAGGCCTTGAAATGCATCCTAGCCCCATTCCTCTGTGGTGAAGACCTGAAGGGAGAGAGCAGCAATGGGGATATAAAAATTGGGGGCTAAGCAAAGGTGTAACAGCCCAGTATCTCTGACTTAATATCGCCTGAGAGAAGTGGATGGAGGGGCCTAGGTGGTGACATTCCCTAAAATACCGGCTGGGGGGTTGGCGAGTCCTGCTTAGGACGTGAGGCATTCACACATCGTTCCCACCTCTGGAGGAAGCAGCAGGTGGGACACTGAGTCCTCCCCACCCCTCACTCGGCTCCTCTGACATCTGAGCCAAGCTCAAGGTGCAGACTATGATTCAATAGGTCAGTGACCTGATGATGCCTTAGTTCACGAAGTCTCCACGTCCTGGGAATCCCTCTGCCCAGAACCCCTCCAAGTCCTGTTCACCCTGTAGACAAGTCCCCCCCACCGCCGCCCAGTGGCCCAGCTTTCAGTGACTGCTCCAGCATCTGAAAAGCCACATCAATGCTTCTTTCACGTGCCTGGCCTTGACGCCTGCTGTAGTGGGGTCATGTACATTTATATCTGTTTCCACCTTACCAACAAGGTGGTCACCTCCTTGAATATAGGGAACCAGTTTGTATCCCCAGCCTTGTCCAGAATAGATGATCAATAAACAAGAAAGGAGAAGGGGAGAGAGGAAGAGGAGGGGGAGGCCATAGCTTAATCCTACAGATGCCCTAAAAGCCAACTGAGGATTTCTGAGCCACGGGGAACACTTCTCAATCCTATGGGTGGGGTGCAGTTGCAAAGGCCCTGGCCACCAGCACCCCCCTAATTCCTGAGTTAGACCCCCTGGTAGGAAGCCTCCCTAAGCACAGCCCACACCGCTCTTTCCAAAGCTGTTTGCAGTGACTCACCCAATTAAGAGCATCTACATAACAAAGCCTCACCGGGCCGCAGAGGTCACAGAGACTGTGAAGTGTGTCTTTAGTGTGTGTGGCAGAGAAGGTTCACTAATTACCAGTCATTTCCACCCCTCAAGAGCCTGTCAGCCTTTGAGATGCAGGGGATAAAAGAATCCCCAAATTTTTCCCACCCCGCACCAATCACTTCTCTCTCTCCAGCCCACCCCTGCATTTCAAACCTGTGACTAATAAGTGCCAGGGATGGTTCCCTTCCCACCTGGATGAGAGTGGGGCGAGGAAAGAGGAAGCTTCAACTCAGGAGTATTTTTTAGCAATACACAACGGGGAGATCGCATCATCTGTTCAACAAGGAAGCCAACGAAATTAGTATTTTTTTTTTTTTTTTTTTGGTTCTCCACTTATAAAAGGAAGCAATGTTCATAGTGGAAACTGCAGGTGAGAAAGAGGAAAGTCCTGAGATGATCACTGGTCCCACAGACATCCCTACAGCCTGATTTCTTAGTGACAGGTACTTAATGTGGGTGTGGGCATGTTTCTGATCTTTCATAACTGGCTTTTTAAATGTAATGATCTGTCTCCAATATCACCCCCTATGAGGACATGGAAAGAATGTGAGAGCTGGCAGAAAAGCTAAACTAGCAGACTAGGCTCACGTTGGGCACTGGAGCAGGAGAAGGAGGCATTATGAGAACATCTGAAAGCTGAAGGAGGCTGTTTTGAGGCTATTAAGAGCCCTGATCTTTAGAACTAAATCAAGTGATTTCATCTTTGGGAACCTCAGTTCCCTTATCTGTGAAATGGGTATTACAGTATATGCCTTAAGGATTATTATGAGGCATAAATACAATTATTTCATGCTCAACAAAGGCACCACAAACATATATTGGAGAAAAAATAGGCTCTTCAACAAATGGTGCTGGTAAAACTGGAAATCCATATGTAATAAAATGAAATCCGACTCCTCTCTCTCATCCCACACAAAACTCAAAGTGGATTAAGGACCTAGGCATTAGACCAGAGACCCTGCACCTAACAGAAGAAAAATAGGCCCAAATCTCCATCATGTTGGCTTAGGAACCAAATTCCTCAACAAAACTCCTAAAGAGCAAGAAATAAAATCAAGAATCTATATGTGGGGTGGAATCAAATTAAAAAGCTTCTTCACAGCAAAGGAAGCAATCAAGAACTGAAGAGAGATCCTACAAAATGGGAGAAAATCTTTGCCACCTGCACCCCAATAGAGCATTAATCTCCAGGATACATAAAGAACTCAAAAAACTCAACACCAGAAAAACCAATAACCCAATCAATAGATGGGCAAAGGAACTGAATAGACACATCACAGAAGAAGAAATAGGTATAGTCAACAAATACATGAAAAATTTTAAAACTACACTGAGATTTCATCTCACTTCAGTCAGAATGGCAATTATCTAGAATACAAGTAACAATAAATGTTGGTGAGGGTTTGGGTAAAAAGGCACACTCATACATTTCTGGTGGGGCTGCAAATTGGTGCAACCATTCTGGAAAGCAGTACGGAGATTCTCAAAAAACACTGAATGGAACCACCATTTGACCCAGTTCTCCCACTCCTCAACATATACCTAAAGGACTTAAAATCAACAATATAGTGATACAGCCACATCAGTGTCCATAGCAGCTCAATTCACAATAGCTAAGCTGTGGAACCAACCTAGATGCCCTTCAACAGGCGCATGGATAAAGAAAATGTGGTACATATACACAATGGAATATTACTCAGACTTAAAGAAGAATGAAATTATGGTATTTGCTGGTAAATGGGTGGAACTGGAGACTATCATATTAAGTGAAATAAGCCAATCCCCAAAAAACAAAGGCTGAATATTCTTTCTGATATGCGAATGCTGACTCACAATGAGAGAAGTGGAGGTTCACCAGATTGGATGGCGGGGAAACAGGAGAATGAACTGGACATAACATTCCTATGTTCATATATGAATACACAACCAGTGAAACTCCACATCATGTACAACCTATGCTCCATATATGTATGATACGTCAAAATACACTCTATTGTGATGTACAACTAAAAAGAACAAATTCTTTCAAAAAGGATTATTGTGAAGATTAAGGGAGATCCTGGTTGTGAGAGAACTATACAGACATTGGATGTTTTATTACTCACTTTAATAAGTGTTCATTAATTAGTGCCCTCTTTTTACTTAGCCTGCTGCTAGTCTGTGCTGAGAATATAAAGAAAGCATCTGGTTCAGGCCTGGAGGAGTTTAAGATCTAATTGGAAAGTTGAACACACACACAAACACGAAGTCAAACCTAAGAATTTAAATGGCTAATAAAAGATGTCATCAATTAGTAGATAATTAAGTGCCAGACAAATGGCACAGACAGCACTCCTGGGGTTCAAAGGTAAGAACGAACACAGAGGGACAATAATAACAACCACTTTGAGCACTTCCTAGTGCCAGGCACGTGTATTATCTTGTTTCATTTCCCCATTGACCATATGAGGTAGAGTCCATTATTATATTCATTTTGCAGAGGAGGAAATGGAAACTTCAGAGAGGTTAAGAACTTTGCCCCAGGTCACACACCTAGTAAACAGAAGAGTGCTGTTCTTTAGAACCAGCAGCTGGGCCCTAGAGCCCACACAGGCTGAAGGGCCCATGTCCTGCTCTGATGGAGGCAGGGGTGGGGGTCCTTCGTCCTGAGGTGGATGGCACAGGAGGGAGCCCCCTGATCAAAGGCAGGCTGAGGCCAGTTGGTTGGTATTAAGGCAAATATCCCAGGCTGGCTGGATGACTGGTCTTGGGAAACAGCAAGCTTTGAGGTAAGAAGATTCAATGAGAACATCAAAGACAATCCAAACTTTGGGGTAGAAAATGAGTTGTCCCCGAGGGTTTGGGGCAATGTGGGGTCCAATGAGAGCAGTCGGGAAGTGGGGGTTGGGAAGAGAAACCTTCAGAGGATTTTGGATGGAAGGTAAGAGCTGAGAGCTGAGGCTGGAGCAGAATGTCCTGGGAAGGTGGAATAAAGCCATCCTTCTTAGCAACCCCTTCTTTCCTTACTTTTATCTTTGTGACATTTGGGGCTAATCTACATTTTGTTCCCATGACTTCCAGCCTCATTTAAGCATGTTTATTAACTCCTTTCACACTGGGCTTCTACAGGAAGTAGCTTGTTCATTCATTCTGTTCATTCAGTAAGTGCTTATATAGCCTCCTTTAAAGGGGGCCAGGCACAGTGTCACATGCCTATAATTCCAGTGACTCAGGAAGCTGAGGGAGGTGGATCAAAAGTTTGAGGCCAGGCTGGGGTTGTGGCTCAGCAGTAGAGCGCTCACCTAGCACGTGAGGGGCCCTGGGTTTGCTCCTCAGCACCACATACATAAACAGAATAAAGCTGTTATGTCCAACTACAACTAAAAAATAAATATTAAAAAAAAAGTTTGAGGCCCAGCCCAGGCAACTCAGTGAGACCTTTAACAATTTAGTAATGTCCTGTCTCAAAAAAAAAAAAATTAAAAGGTCTGGGGACGTGGCTCAGTGGTAAAGCACCCATGGTTCAAACCCCAGAACCAAATGGGAATCAGTTGACACCATCTGGGGACTGATCATCATTAAGGGAGACAGAGATGAAAGATGATTCTTGTCTTGACAGTTAACCCCAGCAGACACCCCTCCAAACCCTGCCCTCTCAAGCCTGCAGACCTGCCCTCCCCATCTCAACCAGCTCAGGCCTTGAGCTTCAGCTGCCACCCCTTGCCTCCACAGCCCCTCGTCTCTGTTGAAGAAGTTGGTTCCCCACCAGTGAAAGGCCAAAAGACCCCCTTCCCTTCTGAACAAGTTGGCAGGCAAGTCTTTTGAGTCTTCAAGTGAAACTTGAAGAACTGTGTGGTACAAGTAGTCCCTGAAGGACAGAATATTCAGAAGCAAAAGGGAGACCTGAGAAAAATATTTGAAAAATGTATTCATATAAGTGATATTTACCGAGTATTGTTAATTTTCATGGTACAATGGGGAGTAAAAGTAAGAATGACATCATTGGTGCCCTGAATGCTTTCCAAAATGTGGGAGGTGGGAGAAGAAGGGAAGTAAGAATAGAAATTGAAAAGAAAACAAAAGAATCAACTCTGATCCCAGAGACATGACGCATCTTGGCCAAGGTCAGAGGTTGGGGAAAGTGCAGAGCAGTGTGAAAGAAAACCGCCCCCTCCCTTCTCTGATGTTCAAGACCTCAAAAGCATCAGCCCATCACCTTCCCAAGGAACTGTAGCCTAGGTGTGTTCCCGTGCCATTGATTGCTTTCCACAAACATTTTCTGAGCACTCCAAGGTACCAGGCACTTAAGCTCTTAAGCTCTGCTGGGAAGAATCAGAGTTGATTGTCACCTAAGGTGGTCGATCTTGACAGTGTCCTTTGATGCCTTAGAAACCTTAATCAGACATATTGAGCGCCATCCAGCCTGTGGGAAGAGGGGCTAGAAGTCAAGGGGAGAAACTCTGTACATTCTCGAACCAGATGGGGATAATCAGCCCTTTCCCACTGGGCTTTGGTAAGAGCTGAATAAGGTAACATTGTGAGGCTACCTGAATTAGTGTTCAGGACCCAGTAGGCATTCAATGAAACCATTAATATGATTGTCTCATTCAATTCTAGCATGACTGATTCTCTTTGCTGAACTTAACAATTTTTTGTTTGAAATCATTATCTGGTTGTGTTGGAGGCCTTCAGCCAGACTGAAGTTGGAGGCCCACATTGTACCCATCATAGGAGCCCCCAGGCACTACTGAGCAGCAATCACCATCAAGTGTTTAGAAGCCACCCTGTGAACCAGGCTATGGCAAAATCAGTTGATATTGTCGGTTGTTTGTGAGTGACGGAAACTAGCTCTGGCATCTTAGCAGAAGGATATCAAGAAGTTCACAGGATCAGTGAGAAGGCTGGAGCTCCACACTTGGGAAATGGACAAGAACTGACAGTGGCTGGGAAATGGAGGTACAGTTGATAATGCTACTGGAATAGTCTAGTTAGGTCGCTGCCTGCGTGGCTGCCATTATCACAAAACCAGACATGGTGGTGACTATGTAATTTCCTCTCTGCCTCCCTGAGATAGTCAATGCCACTGCCTTAGGCTCAGTGCTGCTGTTGGGCTCTCAGAATCTCTGTTACAAATGAGAAGGTTTCTGTACTACTCCCAACTCTCTGCTCATCCCTGGAGAGTTAGAGAGCCAGGAAGGGCATTGTGTGGCACAGCCTCAACGGCCAGGCCTGGAGTAGCTTCTGTAGGTGGAAGCAGGCCCTGCTTTCCAATCAATGTGAAGGGGATTCAGATGCAAGGCAGCCAAAGGTGATAAAATATATATTTTTTTTTAAACCTTAAACGTGCATTATATAAGTTTGCTGTTGCACTGAGGGTTCAAGGTATCACTAGGCCAGACTCCCAGTAACTTTTGACTGTTCTAAAATGCCAAAGCCATCCCCCAAAGAATGTTTGCCTGCTCCTAAGGCTATTTTCTAAAACAATGCTTGAATGAAAATCTTTCAAATAAGTTTCTAAGATCTTTCTGGACCACTGTGGTGGTGTTTTCATGGTGTAATGCCATTGGAAATAACACTTGTTAAAATATGTTTGGCTGCAAATGTACAATAGGAAATTAATTTTTCTAACATAATAATATCCCCTTTGATCATGAAAACAAGGGTGTTTCCCAATTCTTCCCACCTACTTTATCACTCCTTTATTTCTTCTTGTTCCTCATTTGCCTAAAGTGGGTTACAAGGTCAACCCTAGCTGCCAGGATGGTTGGAAAGAAGAAAACAGGATTGTCATGATTGGTCTATGCCAATCACAAATCACATACTGGACTGGGTACATTATTACAATGTGAAGATGAGGAAAAGGAAGGAGGTGGACATTAGACAGTATATCTAAATTCTAATATCGATTTGGTCATTGCAGGATTAGAAGTTGAACACACAAGCATGGGGGACAAGAACTTTTCAGGAAGAGGAAACATAAGGAGCAGAAAGACACTGGAATATGGGGAAAACAAAGAAATTCTATTTGGTAGGTGTGTAGACAGCTGCACTTTAGGGGAACCTATTCTATGGAAATAAAATCACTGATTACAAGGATATGGGCACAAGGAATTTCATAAGGAAAAACCAACTACTAACAACCTATATATCCATTAATAGGGGAATGGTTGAATAAGTGTAGTATAGACATTCTGTGGAATATTATGTAGTTAACAAGTGAATGAATTATCTCTATGTCTACAACCCATTATGTTATCAAGAAGGAAGGAGGGCTGGGATTGTGGCTCAGCAACAGAGCGCTCACCTAGCATGCGCAGGGTTTTTTTGTTTTTGTTTTTGTTTTGTTTTTTTTGTTTTTTTTTTGTGTGTGTTTCTATGTTTTTTTATTATTATTGGTTGTTCAAAACATTACAAAGCTCATGACATATCATCTTTCATACATTTGATTCAAGTGGGTTATGAACTCCCATTTTTACCCCAAATACAAGTTGCAGAATCACATCGGTTACACATCCACATTTTTACATAATGCCATATTAGTGACTGTTGTATTCTGCTACCTTTCCTATCCCCTACTATCCCCCCTCCCCTTCCCTCTCATCTTCCCTCTCTACCCCATCTGCTGTTATTCAATTCTCTCCCTTGTTTTTTTTCCCTTTCCCCTCACAAACTCTTATATGTAATTTTGTGTAACAATGAGAGTCTCCTTCCATTTCCATACAGTTTCCCTTCTCTCTCCCTTTCTCTCCCCCCACTCGTCTCTGTTTAATGTTAATATTTTCCTCATGCTCTTCCTCCCTGTCCTGTTCTTAGTTGCTCTCTTTATATCAAAGAAGACATTTGGCATTTGTTTTTTAGGGATTGGCTAGCTTCACTTAGCATAATCTGCTCTAATGCCATCCATTTCCCTGCAAATTCCATGATTTTGTCGTTTTTTAGTACTGCGTAATACTCCATTGTGTATAAATGCCACATTTTTTTTTTATCCATTCATCTATTGAAGGGCATCTAGGTTGACTCCAGAGTCTAGCTATTGTGAATTGTGCTGCTATGATCATTGTTGTGGCAGTATCCTTACAGTATGCTCTTTTAAGGTCCTCAGGGAATAGACCGAGAAGGGCGATAGCTGGGTCAAATGGTGGTTCCATTCCGAGCTTTCCCAGGAATCTCCATACTGCTTTCCATATTGGCCGCACCAATTTGCAGTCCCACCAGCAATGTACAAGTGTACCCTTTTCCCCACATCCTAGCCAGCACTTATTGTTGTTTGACTTCATAATGGCTGCCAATCTTACTGGAGTGAGATGATATCTTAGGGTGGTTTTGATTTGCATTTCTCTGACTGCTAGAGATGGTGAGCATTTTTTCATGTACTTATTGATTGATTGTATGTCCTCCTCTGAGAAGTGTCTGTTCAGGTCCTTGGCCCATTTGTTGATAGGGTTATTTGTTATCTAATTGTTTAATTTTTTGAGTTCTTTGTATATTCTGGATATTAGGGTCTATCTGAAGTGTGAGGATTAAAAATTTGTTCCCAGGATGTAGGTTCCCTATTTACCTCTCTTATTGTTTCTCTTGCTGAGAAAAAACTTTTTAGTTTGAGTAAGTCCCATTTGTTTATTCTGGTATTTAACTCTTGGGCTATGGGCATCCTATTAAGGAATTTGGAGCCCGACCCCACAATATGTAGATCAGAGCCAACTTTTTCTTCTATCAGGCGCAGAGTCTCTGATTTGATATCAAGCTCTTTGATCCATTTTGAATTAACTTTTGTGCAAGGCGAGAGAAAGGGGTTCAGCTTCATTTTGTTGCATATGGATTTCCAGTTTTCCCAGCACCATTTGTTGAAGATGCTATCCTTTCTCCATTGCATGCTTTTAGCCCCTTTATCAAATATAAGAAAGTTGTAATTTTGTGGATTGATCTCTGTGTCCTCTATTCTGTACCATTGGTCCACCTGCCTGTTTTGGTACCAGTACCATGCTGTTTTTGTTACTATTGCTCTGTAGTACAGTTTGAAATCTGGTATCACTATATCTCCAGATTCACACTTCCTGCTTAGAATTGCTTTTGTTATTCTGAGTCTTTTGTTTTTCCATATGAATTTCATGATTGCTTTATCTATTTCTACAAGAAATGCCGTTGGGATTTTGACTGGCATTGCATTGAACCTGTAGAGAACTTTGGGTAATATCGCCATTTTGATGATGTTGGTTCTGCCTATCCATGAGCAGGGTACATTTTTCCATCTTCTAAGATCTTCTTCTATCTCTCTCTTTAGGGTTCTGTAGTTTTCATTGTATAAATCTTTCACCTCTTTTGTTAGGTTGATTCCCAAGTATTTTATTTTTTTTGAGGATATTGTGAATGGGGTAGTTTTCCTCATTTCCATTTCAGAAGTTTTGTTGCTGATATACAGGAATGCCTTTGATTTATGTGTGTTGATTTTATATCCTGCCACTTTGCTGAATTCATTTATTAGTTCTAGTAGTTTCTTTGTAGACCCTTTTGGGTCTTCTAGGTATAGGATCATGTCGTCTGCAAATAGTGATATTTTAAGTTCTTCTTTTCCTATTTTTATGCCTTTAATTTCTTTTGTCTGTCTAATTGCTCTGGCTAGTATTTCAAGGACTAAATTAAATAAAAGTGGTGAGAGAGGGCATCCCTGTCTTGTTCCAGATTTTAGTGGGAATGCCTTCAGTTTTTCTCCATTCAGAATGATGCTAGCCTGAGGCTTAGCATAGATAGCTTTTACAATGTTGAGGTAAGTTCCTGTTATCCCTAGTTTTTCTAGTGTTTTGAACATAAACGGATGCTGTACTTTGTCGAATGCTTTTTCTGCATCTATCGAGACGATCATATGGTTCTTATCTTTAAGTCTATTGATGTGGTGAATACATTTATTGATTTCCGTATATTGAACCAACCTTGCATCCCAGGGATGAATCCTACTTGATCATGGTGCACAATTTTTTTGAAATGCTTTTGTATTCGATTCGCCAGGATTTTATTGAGAATTTTTGCATCTATGTTCATTAGAGATATTGGTCTGTAGTTTTCTTTCTTTGAAGTGTCTTTGTCTGGTTTCGGGATCAGGGTGATGTTGGCCTCATAGAATGAATTTGGAAGAGCTCCCTCTTTTTCTATTTCCTGAAGTAGCTTGAAAAGTATTGGTATTAATTCTTCTTTGAAGGTTTTGTAAAACTCCGCTGTATACCCATCCAGTCCAGGGCTTTTCTTGGTTGGCAGTCTTTTGATGGCTTCTTCTATTTCTTCCTTTGTTATTGGTCTATTTAAATTGTGTGTGTCCAGAAACCAATTCACAAAACTACAACTATATTATATTCGATAAAGGGGCTAAAAGCATGCAATGGAAGAAGGATAGCATCTTCAACAAATGATGTTGGGAAAACTGGAAATCCATATGCAACAAAATGAAACTGAATCCCTTTCTCTCGCCATGCACAAAAGTTAACTCAAAGTGGATCAAGGAACTTGATATCAAATCAGAGACATGGCGTCTGATAGAAGAAAAAGTTGGCTATGATCTACATACTGTGGGGTCGGGCTCCAAATTCCTCAATAGGACACCCATAGCACAACAGTTAATAACTAGAATCAACAAATGGGACTTACTCAAACTAAAAAGTTTTTTCTCAGCAAAAGAAACAATAAGAGAGGTAAATAGGGAGCCTACATCCTGGGAACAAATCTTTACTCCTCACACTTCAGACAGAGCCCTAATATTCAGAATATACAAAGAACTAAAAAAATTAGACAATGAGATAACAAATAACCCAATCAACAAATGGGCCAACGACCTGAACAGAAATTTCTCAGAGGAGGACATACAATCAATCAACAAGTATATGAAAAAATGCTCACCATCTCTAGCAGTCAGAGAAATGCAAATCAAAACCACCCTAAGATACCATCTCACTCCAGTAAGATTGGCAGCCATTATGAAGTCAAACAACAACAAGTGCTGGCGAGGATGTGGGGAAAAGGGTACTCTTGTACATTGCTGGTGGGACTGCAAATTGGTGCGGCCAATTTGGAAAGCAGTATGGAGATTTCTTGGAAAGCTCGGAATGGAACCACCATTTGATCCAGCTATTCCCCTACTCGGTCTATTCCCTAAAGACCTAAAAAGAGCACACTATAGGGACACTGCTACATCCATGTTCATAGCAGCACAATTCACAATAGCAAGACTGTGGAACCAACCTAGATGCCCTTCAATAGACGAATGGATAAAAAAAAATGTGGCATTTATACACAATGGAGTATTACTCTGCATTAAGAAATGACAAAATCATAGAATTTGGAGGGAAATGGATGGCATTAGAGCAGATTATGCTAAGTGAAGCTAGCCAATCCCTTAAAAACAAATGCCAAATGTCTTCTTTGATATAAGGAGAGTAACTAAGAACAGAGTAGGGACGAAGAGCATGAGAAGAAGATTAACATTAAACAGGGATGAGAGGTGGGAGAGAGAAGGGAAATTGCATGTAAATGGAAGGAGACCCTCAGGGGTATACAAAATTACATACAAGAGGAAGTGAGGGGAAAGGAGGAAAAATATAAGGGGGAGAAATGAATTACAGTAGAGGGGGTAGAGAGAGAAGAGGGGAGGGGAGGGGGGAGGGGGGATAGTAGAGGATAGGAAAGGCAGCAGAATACAACAGACACCAGAATGGCAATATGTAAATCAATGGTTGTGCAACTGATGTGATTCTGCAATCTGTATATGGGGTAAAAATGGGAGCTCATATCCCACTTGAATCAAAGTGTGAAATATGATATATCAAGAACTATGTAATGTTTTGAACAACCTACAATAAAAATTATTTTAAAAAAATTAATGGAAAAAAAATTAAATAAATAAATAAATTGTGTGTGTCTTTCTGACTCAATCTGGGCAGATCATAAGACTTAAGAAATTTATCGATATCTTCACTGTCTTCTATTTTATTAGAATATAGGGTTTCAAAATACTTTCTAATTATCTTCTGTATTTCTGTAGTGTCTGTTGTGATATCGCCTTTTTCATCCCATATGTTAGTAATTTGAGTTTTCTCTCTTCTTCTCTTCGTTAGCATGGCTAAGGGTCTGTCGATCTTATTTATTTTTTCAAAGAACCAACTTTTAGTTTTATCAATTTTTTCAATGGTTTTTTTTTTTTTGTTTCAATCTCGTTGATTTCTGCTCTGATTTTAATTATTTCTTGTCTTCTGCTATATTTGCTGTTGTTTTGCTCTTCCTTTTCTAGGGTTTTGAGATGTAGTGTGAGTTCATTTATTTGTTGGTTTTTTTCTTTTTTTGAGGAATGAACTCCAGGAAATGAATTTCCCTCTTAAAACTGCTTTCATTTTGTCCCATAGATTCCGGTATGTTGTGCCTGAACTGTTGTTTATCTCTAAGAATTTTTTGATTTCCTCCTTTATGTCTTCTGTAACCCATTGATCATCCAGTAACATATTGTTTATTTTCCATGTGATGCAGGATTTTTCCTTCCTTCTTTTATCATTGATTTCCAGTTTCATTCCATTATGATCAGATATGGTGCATGGTATTATCTCCACAGCTTTTTATTTACTAAGAGTTAGGGCCCTGGGTTTGATCCTCAGCACCACATAAAAATAAATGAATGGAATAAAGGTATTATGTCCAACTATAACTAATAAATAAAATTTAAAAAAAATTAAGGAAGGAGCAAGGTGCAGAGACCCATAGTACCCTTTTTTCACAATACCCTTTTTGTATAAACCAGCAATAACATAATAGCCCCATAGTATCTGTGTGTAGCTTATAGGAAAATGATGACTAGGCAAAAGGAATGGAAGCTTACATTGGATGCCTCAGGAGACTGGGTGAGAAATGGAGAGGGTTGGGGAAGATCATTAACACTTTTCTTTGAATATCTTTGAGTATTTTCCTGATTGTGGGGAACATGTGTTTGTTTTATAATTCTGGAATGCAACTTGAAGAGTAGGCTGGAACTAGATTTTGGAGTCAAGTGTTATACACAGACAGTAGAGAACCTCTGAAGATTTTTGAACAAGGGAATTATGTGGTCAGGAAAATTAACCAGGAAGGAGTATGTCTGATGAGTTAGAAGAGAGAGAGGCTGAAGATAGGCAGAACAATTAGAAGGTTCTTGTAGCAGCATCTCATTTAGAAGCTAATAACTGAAATGTGATTACAATAACATGTGAAGACAGGCAGAGGAACAGGGGCCCAGGCTAGAGTCTTGGCAGAGGGTAGTGGGTGGGGTAGGATACATGCCTGAATGTTAGGAGGACTGGTAATGGGGAGAGGTATGTATTTTCTATTAAATTGTGTCAACCAGCACTACTTTGAACTTTCAAAGCCTGAATAAGTGACCGTAAAACTACAGATAGTTCTCTTCTACCTCCTCTAACATCTATTTATTTGACATTTACAATATAAAGATTCAAAATAACCATTATCTTTTTATAAAATTTCTGTTATCTCCCCCTTTTAAATTGAAAACATCTTGGGATATGAGACCATAAATAATGGTCTCACAAAGTATAGTGCACCCCCATATGTAATCATTCACTCATTCAGCATAGTTGATATATATACACATGTGTGTGTTCTTAATTTATTCCTTGAGGAATGAAAAAAAAAAAAAAAAAAAAAAAAAAAATATATATATATATATATATATATATATATATATATATATATATATATATATTTAATACACACTTTCTTCATTCATTCCCTGAAGGACCAGCCCAGTCCTGCTCCTTGGACTTTACCATCCAGAGTGAAAGGGGCAGACTCTCAACAGGAAATTCCTTTTGGGCCAAGAATTACAGGAGGTGGGAGGGGGCAGAAAGGTTGTGCCTAAGCTAAGACCTGAAGGAAGAGGAGGAGTGAGCCAGGTGAAGAAAAAGACTAAAGATCATTCCTGATAAAATGGAAAACATCAGCAAAGCCCCTGAGATGGCAAATAGAATGGCACATTTGAGTTAACCAAAAGAAAGCCATGGATAGCAGGAGCTGAGGGGTAGGGGGAGTAGAAGACAGACAAAGGCAGAAAGAAAAGATCCGCCAGCCAAAAGATGTTGCAGGCTCAACTTGATCCTAAGAGCAATTTGTTGTTGTTGTTGCTGCTGTTTGAGACAAGGTAAGTTGCTGAGGCTGGCCTTGAACTTGAGATCCTCCTGCCTCAGCCTTCTGTGGTTCACTTTTTTCTCCCCTTTAAGAAAGAATGCTCTGAAGCCGGTCATGGTGGCACATGCCTGTAATACAGCAGCTCTGGAGGCTGAGGTAGGAGGATCCCAAGTTCAAAGCCAACCTCAGCAAATTAGCCAGGCCCTGTCTCAAAAAGTAAAAAGGGCTGAGGGTATAGCTCAGTGGTTAAGCATTCCTAGGTTCAATCCTTGGTACCAAAAAAAAAAAAAGGGGGGGTGTGGGGTGGAGAAAGCAAGCAAGCATGCTCTGGCTTTGGCTGGGACTGTAGGGAAACTAAGGCTAAATGGTCTGCTCTTCCCAGTAGGCTAGGAGCTAGCCAGGAGCTGAATTGTGCTCATCCCATTTATAACTCCCTACTCTCTTCCCCTCTACTTGGATCCTCTTCTGCACAGCTCTGGCCTCAGCTGTAAGTGCTTGTGGTTAACAGGTCAATCTTTCCCTCATCAGAGAAGTAAAAGACCAGGAAGACTCATGAAGAATAACAGGAGGGCTGCTGGGGATTTGAAGAAAAGAGACTGGGGTATGGATAGGAAGCCAGTAACACAAGGCCAATTTCTTCTCCCGGTGACCCAACTTTTTAATCTAGAAAACAGGACATTCAGGGTACCTACCTAAAAGAGTTGCTTTAAGGGCTCAATTCACAACAAAGTCCTCAGATATTATCTGGAAAAATGGATAGTCACAAAGTGTTAGGTTTTATTCTTCCTGGAAGATAAGTGGAACCCTGTAGACATGGACTTTATTCCCACAGGTCTGAGAGGACATCTGAAAGTTTGAGAACCCCTTGGGCCCTCAGGTCTCAGGATCACCAAATGATCCAAGTTTTAACAAATCTTAGGTATGAGTTTGAACCTAGATTGCTAATGTGTGGGTGCTTCTGTTGTTAGGATTTAAAAGAACCCCAGGCGGGGAAAAGGGAGCTATCTGTAGCACTCCCTCGAAACCTGAGTCGCGGGTCGGGTCTCCAGCCAGGGCCTGAGAGAGCTCCATGCTTGGGCAGCAGGGGCGGAGCACCGGGAGTAGAGGGCTGGCTGGCGCGGCGGAGAGGCGGGGTCTGCGCGTCAGCTCGCAGCTCCACCCCCAGCGGAAGTGCTTCTGGGCCCGCCCCTCCCTGGAGACCGGTTCCCCCTCGCCCCACCCCCTTGCCTGATCTTCCCAGCGCAATTCCGCTCCCGGAGCTAGTCGGGCCAGGGCCCCAGCACCCGATCCAGAGAGCGGGTCCTGGGTCTGTGCACTGGCGGTCTCGGGCGGTGCTCTCGGTCCCTTCCACTATCCTGCCCTCTCTACCGTTTCTCTGTTATCTGCGCGGCCACAGACGGCGCTGGGGACCGCACAGGTAAAGTCTCGGCAAGTAAGGGCGCAGGTGTGGACGCCTCCCCGGCCGGACCCACTAGGGAGAGATCGACAGCACGTGGCCGGTTTTTTTTTTTTTTTTTTTTCCCCTCGGAGGCGATCATACTGACCGTCTGGGATTGGGGAGGGCGGATGTGAACCCTGGGAACGCTGCAGTGCATTGGGGAGAAATAAGGGGCGGGACTGAGCCCTAGAGCCTGGGGCCGAGTCATGTGTGTCCCCGGGTCTTGCGCAGTCTCCGTTGTGCCTGGGAGGTGGTGAGCTAGTTAGGTGTGAGTAGACACCGAGTTACCGAGGATTGTACTCCCATCCACCCCCCGCGATGACTGGGTTCTGACGACTGCCCCGCCCGGGGTGTTCACAGTCCCAGGTTTGCAGAATGAAAATCAATAAAATCGATGCAATGGCAAAGAACACGAAACATGTTGGGTTATTATTATTTGCGTTTGCTAAATTCTTTTCATGGTGTTTTTTTTTTTAACTTCATTCTTGGAAAAGGTGGCTTCAGGTTGGACCAGGGCCTCGGAGAAGGACGCAAAATATCTCCTGGCCTCCGGGCAAGAGACGAGGGCTTGTCCTCCGCCCCAAGCCTCGCGAACTTGCCCCGGCGGCTGTGCGTGGTCTGGCAACAGGAGGGAAGCCCCGGGGCGCTCTCGGGTACCAGACACGGCTTTAACACCCCCCCCCACCTCTTCGTCTGCCCTTTAGGGAGATGGCCCCCTCCACCGACATTTCCCCGGTTCACCACCCCCACACCCTGGGGGCCGCGCCTCCTCCCCTCCCCCGCGCTCTCCCTAGCGCTTTAAATAATGATATTTGCATGCAGGGAGCGATTCATAAATATGTCAGGGCCGGTGAAATATAGGCAACATTTCAAACTTTCTATTTAAAAAACATGAATTATGGCCGCGGAAAATGTGTTCCCATTTAAAGGCGATACGAAGTATTTGGTGTCTCGTCCCCGGGCCCATCCATCACGCAGACAATAAAGAGAGTTTTTCGCCCTGACACCCGCGATTTATGGGCGCCCTTCTCTGCCCTCATCACTCACCCGCCGCGGCCGGCCCGGCGACAGGCCCCGCGGAGAGACGAGAGGCCGCCCCCGCGCCAATCCGCGCGCGCACTTTGCGCTCTCGCGCCCCGAAAATGCAACACCCAGGGGGAAGCGCCCACTGCCGGGAGTTGGGGGATCACCATAAGGGTCTGAGGAGACAAGTGGGAGTGGGAACCACATTCATTCTCCCACCTCCGCGCAAGCCTCTCTGCCCGCTGGGGCCGAGCCCTCCCAGAAGTGGCCTTGCGGATACCCCGTGCGTCCCGGCACCCTGTGCGTCCCGGCCTTGTCCGTGACCGTTGGGCGGAGCTGAGAACTTTTGCGGCTTCGGCGTTGGAAGGTTATTTAACCGCTGATTCCAGGTGAGGGCAGAGAGTTGGGCAAGGGGCTGTCCAGGCTGATTTGCCCCAAGGAAGGAAAGCTGTTCTAAAGTTTCTTGAGCCCCGCGGGATTGACGCTTCGGAGCAAAGATTTCTGCAACTTTTACAATGCGGTGCCCTTAACCTCCCTAGTGCGATCTCAAAATCAAGCTGTTCGTCCTCTGCAGCTAGAAAATTCTTTACCACCTGGAGCCGAAGAGTAGTGTGAAGGATGGGACTTCCCTGACGTTTTGCCTCCAGCCAAGCTCAGACACCAGGTGGCCTCCTCGTCCCCGCCCCATCCCACACTCACTCGCACTGGCCCACTGTCCTCTCAAAACTGCCACTGAATCTGTTGCAAACTTGCCTCGAGGGAAGTTCGAACTACTTCTGCAGGGGTTTGCTTTCAGTTTTCGCCACGGCAGGACAGGTTTCTGAAGCCTGGGCAGAAGTGGGGTCTGTCAGGCACAGTTAGTCAGCAAGAGGCCGCTCGACCTGTGGGGGCCGTTTGTCCAGCCTACTTCGGAGAGTAGACCCATAGCATCCCAGACACAAGGAGTCACCTCGAGTCCCCGGCTGGGCCAAAGCATACGCGTTCACGCCAGCGGGAAGCCGTTTCCTGCTGGATGTCTGCGAGTCGGATTTATTCGGATAAACGCAGCACAAACGACAGCCAGAGAAATCCCGTCGATTCTAAAAATGACAAGGTTGAATTTATTAGATCGAGATTCATGTGTAAGTGCAGAGAGAGAGAGAGAAAAAAATGTACAAACAGCTCCATGTCCAGTGCGGACACCACTGGTAGCTTCTGGCTTCAAGGGCATGTAACAAAACACATCTGAATACTTAGATCTACAGAAGGATACAAAATAGTCTTAAATTCTCAGTGTATGCACATATATTAAGTTGGAAAAATCTAGAGTAAGTGTCTATTTACAGCTGCTTGGGTGTCATTTGGGTCCGAAATAGAACTTACGTCCAAATGACTGCCCAGTAAATATTTCCCATAGCCAGAGTGGAGGGGTGCCGTTATCTACAGCTTTTTAAATATCTGCAGTGTGGCAAATGTGAAATATATATATATATATTTAAGAAAAGCAGGCGGACAGATAACTGAGCCACTGCATCAACAGAATATTTCTGGGTATGGAAATAAAATAAACAGTTCTACAAAGTCAGCTGTGAAGAGTCAAGACATAGAGGGACTTTTGGGAACCCTGTGTGGGGGCCACCCTCTTGCAGCCCAGCGCACCAAGCAGGCTGAGATGAGCTCTATTGGATAAAGGCGACCTCGAACCCGGCGTGACTGCTGGGAGAGGCTCGGCCTGGACGCTCAGCATTGTAGATAGAGCCTTGGGGTTTCTGTTCTCCCAAATGCAGGCCCAGAAAGAAAGGCTTTCGAGGAGTACTGGACCTGGCATTTAAGGTTGCAGAGTCTGGGGTCGTGTGGGCAACCTTTCTTCCTCAGACACTTCAGCCAGTCCTCCATCCTGGCTCCATCAGGCTCTGGCTTGGACGATTGGCATTTGGAGCAAAAGTGCAGAAAAGAGTGAGTCGCACTTGACGCCAAGACGTCCCAAAGCGGGAAGCCAAAAGCCACCGAGAAGGCCACGATTAAAGCCAGACCCCACCCAGCCCTAGGACGCCAATTTGAAGCCATAGAAGCTGTTACCTGAATGAATTTACTTATGAAATACATACTAGGCACCCTCACATATTCAGTGCTGTTCCCGGACCCCGTAGGGCTCCGCCATCTATTAGCGAAGCCCAGACAACACAAATAGTAAGTTGCAACTGTGAAATTTCAAGACCAAATACTAATTCCAGAACAGGGCACTTGCAACCATCCACCCATCCAAATTGCCCTGTGGTCGCGTTCGCTCTCTCCTTCCTCCCCTCCGACCCCCTTCGAATGCACTCAGCCTCTAAACAAGCACACAGCTTCTAAGAGTCCCTGTTTGGTAAGAAATAAGGGAGGACTTTGTCATGAAATCCGGGAAATAGCACACACTCTTGAGGCAACCCTGCCGCGGAGGAAATAACCCGGGCCCTGAGAATGCCCTGCTCCAGAAAGTGTGACTGTACAGTAAGTGGTTTCTACGGGACGCTAAGAGAGGAGAGAGATAATAGGAAAATATTCCTGGCAAGTAGAAAAGGGGAAAAGGAAGAGGAAATGAAGAGAAAAGAAAGGGTCAAGAAAGAAGCTGCAGTGAAAACAAAAAGAAGAAGGGCTGGGGGGAGAAACGGAGAGCAAGTAGAGGCGAGCTTAGAAGACGGCAGGCCAAAGCGAAGGCCCCAGGACCAAGACGGGTCGCCACTCCGGCAAGTCTGGCGCCTTCCCGCCCCAGAAGCTGTCAGGGTCGCGCGGGACCCCCTCCACCGGTCAGGTGAATTTGAGCCCCTCTCCCGGTGGGGTGGGGCTGGCCTGGATCCTGCGGCCTCGGTGTGCTCTTTCTCTTGCCCCTCCCCAAGGACTGCGAGGCGGAAGAGGACGAGGGTGGGGAGGCCCCTGGGGGCGCACGCCAGTCCGGGACTGTTTGGGCGCTCTGGGCCAGGCTTTGCAGCTCGCCGGGCCTGACCTGTCAGGCGGATTATCTTCGAGGGAGATTAATAGGGGAGGCGGGCTGCAATAATAATCGTTTTGTTTGATGTGACAACTCTGATAGGCGTTGATTTACTTACAAACTGATAGGCTTTTAATTGAGCGCCTCCGCCGAGCCCGAGATGAAAGGGAAGCGGCGGTGAAAGGCGGCCCGCCTGCCCTCCGGCCTCAATACTGATTAGCCATCTCGACAGTGAACAGTTCAAGGCATTTTCAAACTTTTTTCCTCAGCTCTCTCCCCTTCCTTTTCCTCCTCCCACCCCGTCCTTAAATATCTGCCATGCCCATTTTTTTTTTCTTTGAGAAAAACAAATCATTTCCATTGTGTGCAAATAAAACCTACAGGACATCCACGCCAACCGCTGCTAGTGGTTGAAGGCTTTAGGCTCAGCGCGGAGTAATTAATAACCACCCCCAAGCTCCGGCCTTCTGGGCCTTTGGGGATTTGGCCTCCGGCGTAGGTGCGCAGGCTCTGTCCGACGTTGACGCCTACCCAAAGACCCGGGCGCGCAGGACCCCAGGCGCCCCCGTGCGCTCGGACCTTGGGAGCTGAGTTTTGAGCAGAATAAACGCTCAAGGCCCAGGACCCGCGCCCACAAAGCACAGCGCATACCTATGAGGGTCTGAAGCTACAGCCAAGGGCGTAGGAGCCACTCAAGGCTTCCCCGGGCTTTGAGTGTTGGGGTGGCTCCCCCTGAGATTCACTGTGTGATAAGAAAGCTGCTGGAATCAGAGGAGAAAAAAATGCGCCTGGAGATGGATAGGAGGGTGGGGAAGGACGCCCCCGGGCCTGCGGTCATTCTTAGCTCTGGCCGCAGCCCCATTCAGTGTCCAGGCCTGTTTGGGAGTCCTGGGCGACAAGCAGCCCGAGGCCGAGCTCGAGACATTGGGAGCACTGCAGTTGGCCCCAGCTGATACCTAGACTGCCGTGCAGTATCGCGGGCAGACACACCCGCAGAATGAGAGAGGCTTTACAGACACGCAGAGCCAGCTTAGAATCATTGGTCCTTAGAAACCAGCACCTGGGACTCGCACTCCAATGATCAAACAACCTTCACAACCTCACGTGTGATCTCCCCACGGTCTCACCGACTTACCTTCCTCAGTTTTCGAACAGAGACACTGCAAAGCCCCTTGAGTGCAGGTGTGTTCCTACATGCACACAAACCCAGTCCCAAACGCACAAGACCGCATTCTCTTCTGTCCTCTCCAATCTAGCTTTAGTCAAGCTACCATCTCATAAAGTTGACCAATCTAAAGGATCAAGGAATAAAATTAAAACGCAGAAAAATAAACCCTGAGAGGAAATTCTAAAACTCACCCCAGAAAGTTCTCGGTACCCGTGCGGAGTGGGAGACAGAGACAGGAGGAAAGGGGGTAGGGTGGTGGGAGAGGAAAGGGCAAGCACGCCGAGGGCAGGTCCCAGATCTGACCCCCACGCGTACCCAGTTAAGCTCCGGGTGCTGCGCAGGTCTAAACCGTGTCTCCAGCCTCGGCCCCCGCCCCTTATGCGGGCACAGACGGGCTCCAGGCTCCCAGCGCTCCCAGCCCGACCATTTATCAAAAGGACTTGACAACAAAAGAAGAGTCAGGCGGAAAAGTGGGGGAGGGGAGATTCAAAGTCTTCCAAGTCCTTCCGAGGAAGGGGTGTGTCTTCCTTTCACCCCCTTCTAGTTTCCGCGAGTTTCTGGAGGTGACCCTCGAACTCGCTCCACACGCTCTCAAAGCCCTGAGAACTCAGCGGTGCAGGCTTACATAGACACAGTGCACCCAGATCCAGGTACACAGCGGCACGCACAGCGCCGCCCCTCTTCTTTCCAAACAGCCCGACTGACAGTGCAAATCGAGGGGAACGCCGCAGTCCCGCTCCGCTTCCCTGGAAGAACCCGTGTTCCCACAGGCAGCCGCCCCCTCCCTCTCTCGCTCCTTCCCTCGGCTCTCCAAGCGCAAGTCAGTCCCGGCTTGGCGTTCCATTAAATTCGGGCAAGCGGCCCGACTGTAACCCCAGCTCCCAAGGCTGCGGGGATGGCGCGGGACAGATAATGGGGGAGGGTTTAGGGACTGGGAAAGAGTGAACCTTGAAACCTGTTTCCCCCAAACACCCACGTTATGGTCTCTTTTCTGCAGCCTTTAATCCTAGCCACGATCAAGATGGGCAAAGAATTAAGGATGTGTTGCCCCACTGTTGACCTCCAGGACTCAAGGTTACGTTGGTGGGGTAGCTCTTGGAAAGAAGTCTCCGAGTTTAGGGTAGGGCACCATAGAACAAGGATGGCAGCCTGACAGCACACTACACACACCCCCGAGGGATTATCCGGGGAAGCGGGAAAACTCCCGTGTTAGACGTCGCCGCTACGGGTCCGGATACCCAGAGCGGTCCCTAACTCCGCGACCCCAACGGGCGGAAGACCCCAAAGGTGGAGGCTATACGTGTCTCTCCAACACATAGAGGAAGGCGCACATCCCGGGCCTGTGCGCCCCTCAGCGCCCTAGGCGCACCTGCGCACTTTACTCTCACAATGCATTTTCCTGACACTGAGCGCCTGCCGCCCCCCTTCGCATTCTTTTTCTTACTCCCACCTCCCCCGCGCATCCCAGGAGGCCGCTCCTCTTTTCCCCTCCTCCGGTTCCTTCGGTCTCTTCCTTCCTCTGTCTCTCTCTCCCTCTCTCTTTTTCCCTTCAAGTCGCACCCGCCTTGTAATCAGCAACAAAAGCTGACATAAATCACGGGCGGATTGACAAGAGCTGACAAATAACTGATTGATTGCGGTCGAGGCACATTGACAATTGATGGAGGGGTGGAGATGCCCAAAGAACGGGGGTGGGGGGGAGAGGAAAAGAGAGGGTGGCTGGGGAGAGTAAGAATGTGGGGGGGGGGGACTGAAACAGAGGAAACATGTGACCCCCGCTCCTGCCCCAATCTGAGCGTCCTCAGGTGTCACGTGGCCAAGAAGGGCGGAGAGCCCAACGCACGTCGCCGGGATGAGCCACCACCGCCTCCGCTGCCCCTCTAGCTTCTGGTTTCTCTGCTGCGGAATCTCAGGAAATCAAAGCGGGCGGGCGGACTTCCTCCAGAACCCACTCTCCACCTTTCCTTACCCTGGTGGCCGCGCCGCGCGGGATATCAATTACTAAAAAGAACATTTGTGTTCCGGCCCTCTGCACGCCCCTGGAGTTGACCGTCCGGCTGATCCACACTCTCGCCGGAGCTTCTTCTGGACGCCCCCGCGGTTTGCCAGCACATGCACCCACACACACACACTCCAAAAGGTTTCAGTTTATTTTTTGAGCTGGGAAAAGAAGGACCAGGATTTAAAAAAAAAAAAAAGAGGGAGGCGGCAGATGGCAAACGTAGAATAAATGTCCATCTCGTCCTCCGAGCGAAATCGAGGGAGGGGACTCGCTGGGGGGTGGCAAAGAAGGAGCTGCCCATTAAAACCAGCTCTGAGAGTCCTGGCGGCGGCGGCGGTGGCGGCGGCGGCGCGGGACGCGTCACATCCCCTTGACCCTCCAATCACCTCGGGCTCCCATTTGATTGGAAGGCGGCAAAGGCTTTAATCTCCCCCTCGGTGCAGCTGCTTTTGAAGTGAGTTTCCTCGCCAGAGCCCCGGCTGGACAAGCAGCAGCTCACATCGTAGAGCGCAGCGCCGGCTCGGGGCCGCGAGAGCGCAGCGCAAGGGCGCAGCCCGAGGCGGACGCCGCTAACCGCTCCGCGCTCCCGCAGTCCCGCCGGCTGCTCCGGCCGGGCCACCGTTCCACTGCGGGCCACCCAGGATTATTCGCCCCTGGCTCCAGGCGCCAAGAAGGCGTACTGGGCGCCTGAGGCCGCCGCGCCAGCTCCTCCTCCTCCTGCTGCTGCTGCTCCTGCTCCCCGGGCGAGCGCGCAGCACCGAGCCCGCCCCGCGCCTCCGGGAGCCCTCCCCCCGCTGCTCCCATGCGTGCGGGTGGGTCATGAGCACAGCGCCCTCGCTTTCTGCCCTAAGAAGCAGTAAGCACAGCGGCGGCGGCGGAGGCGGCAGTGCGGACCCTGCCTGGACCAGCGCTCTCTCTGGAAATAGCTCCGGCCCCGGCCCAGGCTCGTCCCCGGCCGGCAGCACCAAGCCTTTTGTGCACGCCGTGCCCCCCTCTGACCCTCTGCGCCAGGCCAACCGCCTGCCCATCAAGGTGCTGAAGATGCTGACGGCACGGACTGGCCACATTTTGCACCCCGAGTACCTGCAGCCCCTGCCTTCCACTCCCGTCAGCCCCATCGAGGTAAGGACTCTCTCCCAGGGTTGACCTAGGACCACTACCTTCGCTGCTCCCCACAGGATTTCTTTCTCTGGGGATCTGAGAGTGGGGGTGGGGGTGAAGTGATTCAGCTCTGGGATGAGGGAGAGGACAGCGCTTCAGCACCTCAAAACTAGGGCGCAAAGGAGGAAAAAGGCGGAACGGGGTGTGAATGCCAGGGAGCAAGGAGGCCCAAACTTGTTTCTCTCCTTTTAGTTAAAACCTCTATCCCAACCCACACACCTTCCTACTCGGCCCCGAAGTCGGGCGGGGACCTGAATACCGTTCCAAAGTCTGGTCTCTCGCTGCCCATAAACTAGTGTATGTATGCAGTCTCTGAGGCGCCGACTGCCCAAGCCCTTTGAAGAATTAAGAGATGTGTGGGGGGAGTGGTTACAGTTCTGGGTCTAGGAGCCGAAAACCAAAACATTTTGTAAGGTGCCCCCCCCCCAAAAAAATCAGTTAGCACTAAGAGACTTCGGGAAAGAGGTTTTGGAGTGGGTTCTTCCGCCTTTCCCAAGGGCGAGAATCTTTGCAGTGTCTGTGGAGGGAGTGACTCCGGTCTGAAATGCTCTTAGCGGGCTGTTCGGAGGGACACTATAAACCAGGAATCTAAAGGGTTTCCCCCTTTTTTTCTCTGACCCCTCTTCCACCTCCCCCGTCTGACCCCGCAGCTTGATGCCAAGAAGAGCCCGCTGGCACTGTTGGCGCAAACATGTTCACAGATCGGGAAGCCGGACCCCTCGCCCTCTTCCAAACTCTCTTCGGTTGCCTCCAATGGGGGCGGCGCGAGTGGTGCAGGCGGCGGCGCCGGGGGCGACAAGGACACCAAGTCGGGCCCCCTGAAGCTGAGCGACATCGGCGTGGAGGACAAATCGAGTTTCAAGCCGTACTCCAAACCTGGCTCGGATAAGAAGGAGCCAGGAGGTGGCGGCGGAGGCGGCGGCGGCGGGGGCGGCGGCGGGGGTGTTTCGGCGGAGAAGTCTGGATTCCGGGTACCGAGCGCCACCTGCCAGCCATTCACGCCCAGGACAGGCAGCCCCAGCTCCAGCGCCTCGGCCTGTTCGCCCGGCGGCATGCTGCCCTCGGCCGGGGGCGGCCCGGAGGGCAAGGACGACAAGAAAGACGCTGACGCGGGCGGTGCCGGCAGCAGCAAGGGTGCCGGGGGCGCCTCCGCGGAAGGGGGACCCACCGGGCTGGCGCACGGCCGGATTAGCTGCAGCGGCGGAATTAATGTGGACGTCAACCAACACCCGGATGGGGGTCCCGGAGGCAAGCCCCTAGGCTCTGACTGCGGCGGCTCCTCGGGCTCCAGCTCTGGCTCGGGCCCCAGCGCACCCACCTCCTCCTCGGTGCTGGGCTCTGGGCTGGTGGCTCCAGTGTCTCCCTACAAGCCAGGCCAGACAGTGTTCCCTTTGCCTCCCGCGGGCATGACCTACCCAGGCAGCCTGGCCGGGGCCTACGCCGGCTACCCTCCCCAGTTCCTGCCACACGGCGTGGCACTGGATCCCACCAAGCCCGGCAGCCTGGTGGGGGCACAGCTGGCTGCGGCAGCGGCCGGCTCTCTGGGCTGCAGTAAACCGGCCGGCTCGAGCCCTTTGGCCGGGGCGTCGCCACCGTCTGTGATGACAGCCAGTTTGTGCCGGGACCCGTATTGCCTCAGTTACCACTGCGCCAGTCACCTGGCAGGGGCAGCAGCCGCCAGCGCCTCTTGCGCTCATGATCCCGCCGCTGCGGCCGCAGCGCTCAAATCCGGATACCCACTGGTGTACCCCACGCACCCACTGCACGGCGTGCATTCCTCGCTAACGGCCGCTGCCGCTGCGGGCGCCACACCGCCTTCCCTGGCTGGCCACCCCCTCTACCCTTATGGCTTCATGCTCCCTAACGACCCTCTCCCCCACATCTGCAACTGGGTGTCGGCCAACGGGCCGTGCGACAAGCGCTTTGCTACGTCCGAAGAGCTGCTGAGCCACTTGCGGACCCATACGGCCTTCCCTGGGACAGACAAACTGCTGTCGGGCTACCCCAGCTCGTCCTCTCTGGCCAGCGCCGCGGCGGCAGCCATGGCTTGCCACATGCACATCCCCACGTCCGGCGCCCCAGGCAGCCCAGGGACGCTGGCGCTGCGCAGCCCCCATCACGCGCTGGGACTCAGCAGCCGCTACCACCCCTACTCCAAGAGCCCGCTCCCCACACCCGGCGCCCCGGTGCCGGTGCCCGCCGCCACCGGACCCTACTACTCTCCCTACGCCCTCTACGGACAGAGACTGACTACCGCCTCCGCACTGGGGTATCAGTGAGGGCTGCCGGGAGGGTTACCGAGCGAAAGGAACTGGGGGAGGGGAGGAGCCCAGGGAGGGGCGGGATCCCGGCGGAGGCTGTTGACACCCGCGAGTGGGGAAGACCCACGCTACCGAAGGAAAAATATATATATACCGTATGTACCTATCTACCCATCAACAGCGAACGAGACCCGGTGGGAAACTCCCCTTTCCCCTACTTCTCACCTCCCCCACCCAAACTTTATAAAAGTTGAAAAAAATATCATTTGACTTTTTATAAAAAAAAAAAAGGAAGGAAAAAATAATTGAGAAGGTGTTCATCTGAGGACTTCATCGGTGGACACTGGTATTTATTTATGTTAGCTCCAAGCGGACCCGTGGTTCAAAAGTGCATTATTTAGTTTGAGCTCCGTAGGTAAAAAGGAGGAGGGAAACTTTTTTTTTTTAACTTGAGGGTAAAAATGTGGAAAACAAACCCTCCCATCCCTTGTAGATTATAAATAAAAACAAAACCGCCACAGAACTAGAGGTCTTCTCTTTAATGTTACTTTAAAATTGCTATGATTGTATCGTACGTTCTTATTTAATGTCTGACTGAAACACAAATTTACATGCATGTTTGTTACAAAAATGAAAAAGACGAAACAAGTCACGATTTGTCAGTTCTAATTTCAAATTGCAATTATTTTTAAGGTGTATACCATCAAAAGAGAATGGGTATTTTTTTGTATGTATTCTGGAAGAAAACAAAAAAAAAAAAAAGGAAAAACAATTTTATTCCAAAACCTCATTTGCCTTATTTTGTTCTTTAAAAGGAACACTTAACTATTTTTAATTTTTAAGTCCACCCGCTGAGAAGGGGACAAGGTTTACGTCATGTACTAAAATAATAGACAATGTATCGCTTTAAAGATTAAATTCCGTATATTTGATGTATTAAAAGGTTTTACTTCTTCTTATCATTTTTTATTTTTTTGAGTGAAGAGCAGAGCCGGGCAGTTTCGGCTGCTGTGGGTTCCCAGGGCCTCACCGCTACTCTTCCCAGGATCCGGGCCGAATTTCCTATTGCTTTGTTGTGATTTTCTGCAAGAGGCACAGACTTCGGAAGGGCCAGCCAGCCGCGGGGTTGGCCTTCAGGAAAATGTTCTTAAAGGGGGAAGTTTGGTGACCTTCGCTATTGCTCATTTCGTTTTTATTTAAATCTTCTCTGAGCAGCTGGCTTGTTAAAAGTGAAAGGGTGGACTGGGAGGAGGCCTTTTTGTTTTTGTTAAGTTCTCCTCTTGAGATTTTTGGGCATTTGGGTTTCGTTTTTTTTGCAGAGAGCGGAGCAGGCTGGGACACGCCGTCCGGGCCAGGGCTTCGAGGACCTGCGGCCACCGGCTGTCCCTCGCTTCACTTTCTAAGCATCCCCTGCCCGGGGCAAGCAGCCCGGATAAACTGGGAGACCGAGGGGCTCTTGGGGAACCAGTTGCCTGGGCCTAGAAAGAGCGCGCGGAACCCTCTGGTCCCTCGGGAGTAACGTGAGTGGGCTCTGCTTTTCTTCTGGCGGCCTAGGGTCAACCAGATACCACTGCCCGATCCCGGTGTCCACCCCCCGGGCTCCTTCCTGCCGCGGGAGTACCGGCCCGCTGCAGGCCGGCGCCGCCGCTGCTTTTCCCTGTCTGCGTGGCTCCACAGCCCTCACTCCATCCCGGTCCGCGCCGCAGAGAGCGCGCTGGGGCAAGGGACCCGGAAGTCCCTTGAAATTCGGCCGTGTGAGGGCCTGAGTGTCTCTGCTCCGCCTCTCGGGGCGACCGAGTGGGCGCCGAGTGCGGTTCTGGACGGCGAGTTCGTCTGGGCTAAAGAGCGGCGGGAGCCTGGGTCCCCGCGCGGATCCCCGCTGTGCGGCCGCTGCCTTCTCCCCAGCTTGGACCCCGGGACAGAGCGGCAGGAACGGCAGAGGGAACCGCGTAATGACCCAGTCGCTCTGGGCGGGGGAGGGGTTCCTTCGCTCTGTGCCCGCTCCCTACACCCCAGGCCTGGGCTCAAGCTCTGGTCTTCTGGCGATTTGGGAGCGCTGGGCCCGAGGAGCCCTTTCCTGGGATCCTGGACCAAAGTGGCCGCGCTGGGCGAGCACCTCTAGTTCTGGAGTTTTCTCGAGTCTCAGGCTTCCCGCGGTGCCCAGCTCCCGCCGGCGCCTCTGGGGGCTGCGGAGAGTGCGCCTTCAACCCCGAGCCTGGGTGCGACAGCCGCCGGGCCCGGCAGCCATTTGCACGGGGGTTGGTGACTTTGAGCTTTTCCACCCTCCTCCCACTGCCTGCCTCGCGGCTGCTGGGCCTTTTCCCGGGTGGCACGCAGAGCAGCTCCAGGCGACCTCTGGGACCCCGCCGGGAGCTCCCAGGCCGCTGCCCGAGCCGAGGTGGTGGAAACCCAGGCCTCGCCGCCCCTTCTCTGGGGATAGTCTCGGGCGCCTCTGAGAAACTGACGGAGGGTCGCCTGGAGACCCGGAAACGACAAGTGGCGCCTGAGAAGGATCCTGGCCCTTAGCGTCCGGGGACGCTGCTGCCCCGCTCCCACTACGGTCCGGCCTGGAGAGGCTAGGCCTGGCTCTCGAGAGTCCTGGCCGACTGGCCGGGTCGTCGTCCCCAGCTCTCCGACAGATAGCCCCGCACCCCCCACACACACACATCACCACCATTATCACCACCAGGGGGGCCAGGGGGATGTTCACCGAACGGTGCGACCAGAGTCTCCACACTCCATCGCCTGCAGCTAGGGACCCGAGAGCCGCTGCTCATCCTCTCACTAGCACTAGCCAGGCGACCCTGGTCACTGTGACCCGCAAGCTTTGTCCTTTGCCTTTGGCGGGATCTCTGGGCCGCAGACGCCTGGCTCGCCAGGACCTGCTCGGGCAGGGAAGTACCTAGAAATTCCACCGCCTTGAGATCCAGGCCTGGGACCGGCAGGGGGACGAATGGGACGTTCGTGCCTTCGTGCCCCCTCCTGGTATTTTACTAACAAAAACCAAAACCCTTAAATTTTTTTTTTTTTTTTTTTTTTATGAGACCTTCTTCCCGGAGAAGTTACGCCACGGCAGCAAAATCCCAGTGTTGCAGGACCGGGGACTGAGGACAAAAAGGATTCCCCGACGTGTTGGACATAGCCAAGTCACCCCTGTTGCCAGTTAGTGAAGGGAGAGTGCCAGTATGTACTGCGTGTCCCGGGAGAGGTTCGGGCCTCCTCCTCGGGGGAATCAACGCCCTTCCCCACCGTCCTCCCCTCCAGTCGCCCCCTCTGGCAGACCTCTGCTCCTTTCTCCTGAAAGCCACAGGAGCCCCTGCCTGGCAAACCAGCGACTGGAGCCCGAGCGGAGAGCCGCGCGTCCGCCAGGCGGCGCTGCGGAGCCGGGCGGAGCGGGAAGGAGACGTGGAACCCCTGCCTGCTACTAGGTAGTCATCCCAGGACCCCGCGCTGCCTCCACCTTCGCGTGGCTTTCGGGGTGGTGTCCTCTCCCTGTCGCTCCTCGCTCCTTCTTGACTACTGCGAACCATCTGCCCTGTCCCTCTTCACCTGCTCCAGCTCTGCCATTGCTTTCTCTTGCTCTGCCCCTATCCCTAAAGGGTTGGCCCAGGCGAATGGGTTCCTCCTCACCTAGTGGAGCGCCCACCACCACCCTCAAGGCTCCCACAGGTTACATTGTCTGCCATACTGAAAAGGTCTCCACACACCTGTGCATCTATTCGGTCCTTCATTCACGGATTATTTCATAGCAGGGCGGCACATTCCTTTACTCCACACTGACGGAGGAACTGAGGCTAAGTCCTGGAAGCCAATGTCAAGCTCAGGCCTTTTTCTCCATTCAGCCCTATCCCTGCTTGTCTCTCTGGTGGCAACACCAAGTGACCCGGGTGTCCTGGTGCTGGATGACTCCGAATAAATATGGATGAGGAAAGTATGCCTCAAAGATAGGGAAAGATCAGCTGCTGAAATCTGTTAAGACTGGGCCCCCCACCCCCAGGTAAGCACTACCAACACAAATAGAGAACCTTTAACACACTGTTCACTCCTGGCTGCCAGTGTGTTACGAGAATTTACCCACATTCACAGCAGTGGTCTACCTGCTCAGACAGAGGCACACCTGGGTCTGTGTGGCATACACTTAGGGTCTCAAGCAAATGGGAGGGGAAAGGAAGCAGGCATTGTGTTTGATCTGTGAGGAAAGGCAGATGAAATGCCCTTTCTAGGTGATGAACCTGTGCTTTGGAAAACTCATAAAAGTCACCCAGGAGGTGGCCCTGTCCCCTGCTAGGCTCTGCACTGGCCTCTGCTACACACATTGGCTTAGGGTTGCTCACCCCTGAGGCTAGCAGTCTCATGATGCTTGGAATGACTGCCAAGCCCTGATGGCCTGCTCACCCCTGTTATGGACTACTTCCAGCCCTTATTATCCTGTGTTACCCCATTTAAACTTCACTACTGCACAAAAGTAGACACATCAATAAATAAAACAACAAACTTCACAATAATTCCATAAAGTCATTTGTCTTCATCCCATTTTTCAGAAGAGGAAACTGAGACTTGACAGGGGAAACACACCAGTGTAAGATCCCATAGCTAGTGTGGTGGGGTATAGAAGCTGGATTCTCACCTGGACTGTGGACCTGAGGAGATGTGAAAGTAGAACATTGCCTGGGAGTCAGAGATCTGGTTCCGCTAGGGAAGGGGGTGGTGGACATAGTTGGTGGTGGTGGTTGTTTTTCTTAAGTATTCTGTTATTATTTTTTGTTATGAAGATTTTCAAACACACAGAGGTAGAAGGAATCGTGTAATGGACCCCCAATAAGTCCATCACCCAACCTCAAACCATTATCAACTCTTGGGTAATCTTATTTCCTCTCTACCCCTCCAATTTGCCACCATTCCCATTATTTTGAAATGAAAACAGGCATTTTTTCCTTTCACTTCAGGTGTTTGTCACTTGCAGCCTGGTCTGGTTACCAACCTAAGGCTTATACCCACTGCCCCACCTAAGTTGAGGCTAGGTGTGGTTGAGGATTTTGATCAAAGTCTCTGGCAAAACTGGAATTGGAGCGCGTTTCTACAGAGACCAAGCACTTACAGCTGTCCAGTGCCAGGGGTGCATAAAAGGCCCAGGGGGACTGAGCCCTCTTTGCCCAGTGTGACACCAGAGTGTGCCCTAAGGGCATCTGCCCTGTGAAAAGATTTCCCAGTGCAGTGCCTGGTGGGGACACTCAAAGTGCAAGGGACATTCCAAGAGTGAGAACAGCTTAAAAGCATATGAAGCCGCACATGGATGGTGCACGCCTGTAATCCCCGTAGCTAGGGAGGCTCAGGCAGGAGGATCCTGAGTTCAAAGCCAGCTTCAGAAACTTAGTGAGGCCCTGTCTCTAAGTAAAATATTTAAAAGGGCTGGGAATGTGGCTCAGTGGCCAAGTGCCCCTGAGTTCAATCCTCAGTTTTCTCTTCAATAAAATGGGAAACACTGATACCAACCAACTGGGGTTGTTGTGAGGCTCCAGTGAAATAATAAATTTGAGGCTGGCTGTGTATCTCAGTGGTAGAGCAATTGCCTAGCATCCAGTTGTCCTTGGCACTGGAAATAATAATAATAATAAATTGAAATGCCCAACCTACTGCCTATCCCATACTATCTTTTAAATATAGGTATTTTCTTTCTTTTCTCCCCAATGTCTCATTTTATTATGAACAACCCCCTTGCTCAAGAATTTTCTGTGACTCCTTGTGACCCATTAGGGTGCCTGTAATCATGGTTCATCTTCTTATCTGATCCATCTTTGCCTGTTCTACCTTGTGCCTCACCTCACAGTTTAAGCCCTCTGCCAGCCAGCTAGCCCTGCAACCCACCCCCCAACACCCTGCTCAATCATGCCCATCATACACTCCTTCCCTGGAATATAATATCTCTCCTCTCCCTGCACAGCAAAAATCCCTCAATACTCACCTCTTCCAGGAAGCCCACCGGATCTTTCTCCTCCACACACTACTCTTTCCTTCACTTTGCACTCCCTCAGCACTTAAAGCAAAGGCAGAAGTAGAGGTGTAAAGGCCACTGGGCCAGGGATAAGGACACTTGGTTTTGAGTGGTGTTTCTTCATAGTTGTGAGGCCAGGAACAGTTCACTTATATCTTCTGTTGAGCTTGTCTTCAACCCCAAACTGACACAGGCCTGTGACTACATGGGCAAACCATACATCACCAACACCACTAAAACAGTAAGCAGCACGTGTTGCACACTTACTATTCTGTGCACTCATTTACTCATATCACTATTACTATCCCCATTTCACAAGTGAGGAATTAGAGGGCCACAGAGAAGTAATATGTCAGTATAACACTATGCTAGACCCTGTGCCTGAGATTTTGCCTTTCATCTTCTTTTTCAACTCACAGTTCCTATCTTGGGCCAAGTGTCAGCTCCCTCTGGATGCCCCCCAGGGACTTTTCCTTGGATTTAATGCTCTTCCCTTTGCTCCCATAGTTTCTGCCCTTCCACCACCATACTCACTTTATATTGCCCAGAAAGTCTGGATGAGTTACTGGGGTAAAGGGACCATTTCCCACACCTATGTCTAGTCCTGACAGTTAGCATGGCACCTGGAACACAGTAGATGTTCAATAACTGTTAGAGGGAGGGAGGGAGGAGAAAACAGTGGGAATAAAATAAAAAAACAACCAAAAGGAGGACAGATGCAATTGAATGTAGTCCTCTTGGGGGAGATTATGCTTCTACAGAAGGGAGGAAAAGAAGAGGAGTAGTAAGGGCCTTAGAGAAACTTGGAATGTTGAGCTTCAATGCATTAATTACATGTTGCATCTGCTGACGATAACAAAGACCCCTAAACAGTGGCTTAAGGAAAATAAATGTTCTCCTAGTCTGGAGGTGGGCAGTCCGGGTTGGGTAGCCCTTTGGCACCAGATACCCAGGGTCCTTCTGTCTTTGGCTCTGCCAACTCAACCCAGAAGCTTCATGCTCACATCAACCTGAGTCAAGATGGCTGCTCAAGCTCAGGGACTATCACCCAATGCCAGACAATAGGGAGGAGGAGCAAAAGGGGGTGAATGGACCCCTTCCCATTCTATAGGTCTTTCCAGAATCCACACAACTCTTCCGTTTGCCCCTCATTGCATAGAATTTTGTCACATGGCCACATTTTGTTATAAGAGAAGCTGGGAAATATAATGTTTAGGTGGACACACTGCTATCTCAAATAAATTCAAGGCTGCTGTGGACAGAATTGTGTCCCCACCTCCCTGCAAAAACTCATTCGAAGTTCCATTCCCCAGTCTGACACTATTTGGAGATGGGGGCTTTAGAGAGGTAAATAAGGTTCAACGAGTCCATGAGGGTGGAACTCTAATCTGAGAGGATATGTGGCCTCCTAAGAAGAGGAAGAATCCAAATCAGCCAGTTCCTTGATCTTGGACTTCCAACCCCCAGAACCATGGGAGAAATTTGTTGTTTAAGCTGCCCAGTCTGTGCTATTTTGTATGGTGGCCCAAGCACACTAATAGGGACAGTGCTGTTACTAAAGGGGTGAGAAGGGGGAGCTGGAAAGAACACTGGCCAACTCCCCTGCAATCCCAAACTGACACAGGGATTCTGGATGAGGTCACCCAGAACCACAGTGAGGACAGGTGTTGGCCTCCCACAGGGACCCTGCACAACCACTTCTACCTCTAAACCATAGTTTCCTGATAAAGCGGGCAGGGTGACTGGCAGGCCTCAGGAGTTGTCATTCAGGGCTGGTGCAGCTCAACTGTAACTTTAGGAGCCTGTTGTTTTATAATGCAATGCTGCAGAGTGGGATTTATTAAAAGTAGTTTTTTACTCTCATAAGAAACTTTGTAGAGACCTGTTCATTTTGGCCCACACACAACACCAAGCCAGGGAGGAGGGATCTTCTTTTTAAAAAAAGGTTGGGTAAAAAGGGAGTAGCATGGTGAACCCACCTGCCAGCCCTTCCCTGTTATCACTAAAAAATTGAACACAGCCTCCAAGTCGAAACAGAGGCAGACCCATGTTCAGTCAACTTTGGACTGAGCTCACCTTAAATAACTGTAGTATAGCTACGGAAACCTAAAAGAAACCAAACCCAACTCAGGAGAAGACTAACGATACCATCGATCACAGCAACAAGTGAGCGAGTTCTATCCCACCTGTAGAGAGAGGCGCAGGGGGACCTGTGGAGAAGAACAGAGGAGACTCCTGGGAACTGCAAGGGCTGAGGAGAAAGCCACTGTCCCTTGAGAGGGCACTGATGAATATGGACTTTTTGGTTGCCCTGTTGCTCAAAGAATCTGCTAGCCTGGGGTTTCAGTAAGGGAGAGACATCTCCTGAGCCCTCAGTTGGCTTCTGCCTCCCTGGGTCTCTGCCATTTTTTTTTCACACACTTTACAAACATCCCCTGTCCTCCAGAGTCCTTTGGGGCAGTTCCCATGGTGGGGATTCTATGCCCACCACATCAGTAGCTCGTAGGCCTTGGGGCAGGGGAAAGGTTGAGGGAAGGGGGCAGAAACTGCAGGTGTTTTTAGAGACTTCCACCTTAAAAGTTAGGACCTCCCCACTTCCTAACAGTGAGGACACAGGCACAATATAGGATGAATTATTTCAGATCATTCATGGGCCTTCAGATTTCAGACCTTCAATCCTGAGGGGAAACCTGTGATGTAAATCTGAACATGCCCTAGGAAAACACCCTGAGGAATGCCAGGCTTTCCTTTCCAGATATTCTGAGCTTCAGTGACTTGATGTGATCAAAACGTAATGAATAACTCACGCCACCATCACTGGACTCCATGAAGTGTGCGCTGTCACTGGCCCAGCTTTATAGATGAGACAGAGAAGAGGTGAAATGACTTGTTCAAGGTCAATAACTGGCAGTGCCGGGTATTTTTCTAGAGGATATTAGACTCCATAGCCAATTATTTCCAGCTTCTACTTCTCTGCACACTGAGGCCACACACATCTGCCTTTCTCTCCAAACACAGGTGTCGTCCGCCATCCAGCAGTGTGCTGGAATCAGTTCACAAGAGCCACTGTGCACACCTCTTCCAAGCTCGTCATCCAAGCTACATTATGGTGGTAGCTTGAGACCAAGCCAGGAGTATTTACACTACGGCAATTGGCAAATGCTACAAAATGAAGGTTCCCCTTCTCCCAAAGAGGGATTTGCTCAACTTCTCCTGGCTCGCCTCTTCTAATCGGGACAGCAGCAACCTGCAGCTCCTAGACAGGCCCTGAATTGGCAGGATCCTCCTCCTTGCCAGTGAGGAAGACCTGGATGTTGTCTGCTACTGCCCCCAGGTTTGATGGGATATTGAAGGACAGTACAACATCCTCATTTGAGCCACTGGTGTGGAGTCATCTTCTGACTGCCCTCAGTACCTGCCATCTCCTGCGACCCAAGCTTGGTCATCTGGAAGCCTGGACCCCTTCGCCCCATGGACTCCTCACACTAGAGCAAACTGACCACTGTGGGATGATTCTGGCAGCCTACCTGATTGTGGACAGTCCTTGGCTTCCCAGAAGCCTCTGTTGCCTGCCCAGTTCTGTGCTCCTGACCTTGGGCCCTTTGCTATTTATTGATGCCAGTCAGCCAGATAAAGTTTAGCAGGTAGCCACCCCTCCCATCCACTCCTCCAGAAACAAGTCCTACTCCCCTATCCTCACCTTCCGGAGAGTACCCAGAAAAATGCTTAGTGAGGTCAATCAGTAGTGACCATGCACATTCTCTGACCTTTGTCCACAGGGAATCCCCCATTCAACAGTAAGGCTCCCAGGCAGCCAGGCCCAGAGCGGAGCTTTCCCTGTGTCCTCTCACCAGTCTCGGGCCACAGAAAATAATTAGGGCTATGATTATTATTACTATTTAGTGAGCACTTTCCTTGTGCCAAGTACTATACAAAATGCTTTTATACATTATTTTTTAATCCCCACAAGATCTCTAGAAAATAAGCATTATATTAATCTTATGTTTTAAAAGAGAAACTGAGGCTCAGGAAGGTTAAGTGACATGACTGAAGTTACACAGCCTATAATTAATAGAGCTGAAACGCAAAGCCAGGTCTGTTTCATTCCAAAGACCTTGCCCATAAAACTGGTGAACTTCCACCTACAGATTCTGCACTCAAAGTCAATAGCGTGGTTACAGTTGCTGCCAACCCAGACCTAAGGGAAGTTGTGTGAAGAGTAGCCCCCTTAGGAAGCCACCTTGTTCACCTGTGGCAAGACAGGTGCCCAGGTGGAATTAACAGCTGTCTACCCTGGAAACTGAGTGTGCACTTGCCAGCATGTATTGGGCACCTGCTGCATATACAGCACTATCTTAGGCATGGAGGCAGTGGGGCGATGACCAGGTCATGGTCTCTGTCCTCAGATAACTTTCCAGTCTGGTGGAAACAACTGCTGTGTTAAGGCAGGCTGTGGTGGCAAATAGAACCCATGGGGGCCCAGGACTCATTCCAACAAGAAGATGTGGGAGTCGGCAGGGAGGAAGCAGCACTGGGCATGGGCTTGGAGGATGAGTTGGCATTTGATGTGTATAAAATGGGGAGTTTGGGGGTTCGGGAGGAGAAACCAGCAAGAACAAAGATGTAGAGGCAGGACAGATGGTGTCCTGTTCTTTGTTAAGCAATAGGGAGCCATCAGAGGTCTTTGAGCAGGGGAATAACACGACAGGGTGGGACAATGGGAGACTTGAAACAAAGACCAGTTTGGAGGTCTGGTGGTTCAGAGAGGAACAGGACACGGGGGAGCCTGCAGGAAAAGCAAAGCAAGGATAGGGTGTACTAGGAGAAGGGCGGGAGTGGAGTGGAAAGATGTGGGAACAAGTGCATGGAGTACTGCATTCATGGCATATGCTAAGGGTGTCTGAGTGGCAAATCACTCCCCTCCTGCTAACCGCTTACCACATAGGCACAGCCCTGGGCGTAAGACTGTGTGGCAGTCACAGTGCTTGCTCCGTGGCCTGCTCCTTGATTGGTTGCCACAAGGACAGTTGGCAAGAAATTGTACTGGTGGCTGCCTATAATCTGCTTAGCTACTGCCGGAGTTTATATAGATGGTAACTCCGCAATAAAACCAGACCTGCTACCAGCTTGGTCTCCATAGGTCTTGATTCATGACTCTGCAGCCACACTCTCCTCTACCTGTTCCGTGGACCTCCTCACTGGATGAGAGAGAGCCCATGCAGAGAGATGAAAGGCAAAGAAAATTTTAAGGTCTTTGGCCTCAGGTACTGACTACACTGCTTAACAAAGATGCCCCCAGACACAGTGACATCGGGTAAGCGTCTCTCAGGTAATTACCATGCTGGTGAGACTGTTCTGCTTCAAGATGTCACTCAGAGACTCAAGCACCTCCCATCTTGTTGTTCCCATCTTGATGTTTTCCTAGTGTATCATGCCCATTTATGTGGTGAGTTATGGACAGAACCCAGCCAATGGGCGGAGAGCAAGCAATCCCAGGATGAGAAGCACCCTTTCAAACAAGTGAGGAGGAGTTGCTCAAAGTTGCATGACCATGCCCAGCTGCAAGGGAGGCAGTGAAATGTAGTTTCTGGCTGGGTGGCCATGTGCCAGGGAGAAGGAGAGAATGGATTTGGGGGTGTAATAGAGTCTGCTGCATCTGGGTTCATGGAAGAAACTCCAGAGGGGAGCAGGCCTTGGCAGGGGATGGAGTTGTGAACAGGTTGAGTTTTCAATGGCTGCCTTGGGTCAGAGTCAGAGATGTGAATTGGTGAGTTGTAAGCAGAGAAGAAAGAACAGAAACCTTGGGTATAAATGATATGTCCCCCAAGTGGAGCAAAACAGAAGAAATTTGGACTAAGGTTGGAGCCTGAAATTCATGAGAAGTCTTATGAAGAACAGTCATTTTGCTGGTTGCATTTGCTAATCCTCTGGTGGGGCCAATATATCCCATCCCATGTCCTCTCCTCATCCTGTGAGGTTGACACTCCTTCCTAGACAGGTGGGATCTATGTCCCCTCCCCTGGAATCTGGACAGGGACTGTGATGAGCAGAAATGATGTCATATGACTTTCAAATCTAAGTCATAATAGGTGATACAGCCTCCTCTGGGGAAGCCAACCCATGGGACCCCGTTGCCATGCTGTGATGGAGCCAAGGCCACATGAACAGGCCATGTGGGGGTGTTCCAGCAGAAAGCCCCAGCTGAGGGCCTGGCCAACAGCAGCCCCAACTGCCAGCCACGTGAGTGAATGAGGCTCAGTAGATTCCTCCCCTGCACTGAGCCCTCCCTACCAAGTTCCGCCCCAACTGCTGTTTTTTAAAAAAATGCTGATGTTGTTTTTAAGCCACAAAATTTGGGATTCTTTTTCTTATAGCAATATATTAGTGATATGGGCCAGAATCCCTTTTCCCATCCAAGCACATTGAAAAAGGGTGACCGGGGTTGATTTTGTATTCCCTCACACCTCTCTTCCTGTTTCTCTCCTGCTTATCCTTCATCCAGCTGAGGCATGACACTTTAGCTGGGTTCCTATCCCTTAGCTCTCTGCTTGGACCAGCTTCTGGGTCCCCAGGATGGGCTCAGGCCTTGGCTTGGTCCCCGAGATCACACCACTAGAAGGATGTTCCCAGACTCCATCCCCAGAGAGCCAGGCTGGTGGCAGAGAGGTGAGAGGAGAGCCAGAGTCTCAGCACCAAGGAATGGGACGGTCTCCACATTCCCTCAGATACATTTGTCTCCCCTTTGAGGATCTGTGTGAGGGACATATGTCAAACTGGTGAGAAAGGGGTGAAGGCCTAGAGGAACTGGGATGGGGAGGTGGCCAGAGGCACCACATCCTGTGCTAACAAGAGGCCTCGGAGGGAAACTGGCTCAGATGATGTGGCTCTGGGGCTAGGACTTGGGGTTCTTCAAGCTCTGAGCATGCCACCCACAAGGTGCGGCTCTGGCAAGGTGCATATGCTGCACAGCCAGTGTGTTATTGGGATGCTGGGTTACAGGGGCTATATCCCATCTGGGGCATGGCCAGGTAGTTGCCTGGGTGGAGGGTAGGAGTGAGGATGTGACAGGGAGCCATGTCCTTACAGCACTGAGACTTTGTGTAACAGCAGTACTCAGACACTTGTTTGAGTGTGGCAGGGGGGCATCCTTCGGGGCCTGGCTGTGGTGGGAGGGCAGACCTACCTTTGAACAAACCTGGATAACAATGTGTATGTGTGGGTGGGTGTGTGCTTGTGCCTATGTGAATTGGCATGTGAGTGTATACAAGTGTGTATTTCTTTTTTTTTTTTAAGAGAGAGAGAGAGAATTTTTTAATATTTATTTTTTAGTTTTCGGTGGATACAACATCTTTATTTTATTTTTTTTGTGTGGTGCTAAGGATCAAACCCAGTGCCTCCCACATGCCAGGCGAGCACACTACCGCTTGAGACACATCCCCAGCCCACAAGTGTGTATTTCTATGTGTGTGAATTCATTGTGAGTTTGTGAGTCTTTGTGAGTCTGTGTTCACACATGTGAAATTATCTGTGTAAGTGCATCCGTCTGTACCATCACCAGGAGGTGACAGAAAGGGGGCCTGGGAAACAAGATCTTCAGTGTCCTCAGACAGGAGGCCCACCAGAAAGAGCAGACCATATACTCCACTCCAGCCTCCAAGGGCCTGAGCTGAGGCCTCTCTGGAGAAGCCCCGTGGGCTCTCTAGCCCCCACAGGAACCAGGGTGATCCTGAACTGCCAGGTTTCCATTAGAGCTCATGGGCAGCTCCCCTGGACTGACAACCAGGCACCCTAGAGTTCAGCCCTTGTGCCTGCCATGGCAAGGGGCTGGCCATCAATCAAATAGCTGGCATGCGGATCCAGTGATAGATCAATAGATTGACAGGTCAATGACTGATGGACACACCAGCAGCCCACGTGGCTGAGGACAGAGCTGGCAAGTTCTTGTCCTTACTGCCGCCAACACTGTGCCTAGGGCTGGTTCAGAGTAAATGCTCAACAAACAGCTGACAGATGAGCAGAAGAGCCCACGAAATGACAGGGTGATGATGTAGCTGAGCATCTGGCCAAGGACCCAAGCATGTGAGAGGCTGATTGAATGACCAGGGAGCTGACTGAGTGACCAAGTGATTGGGAAACTGAATGAGGGGCTAAGTGTGTCCTAGATTGCCTGGGAGAGGGCATGACTAGGTGGTTTTCAGAGTTCAGAAAATGTTGGGGTCTGGGTTGCAGAGTCAGCAGCTCCTGCCTAGATCTGAATGGGCTGACCTTTGCCCTGGAAGACCTTGGAGACCTGACAATTCCAGAAACAGCAGAAGTCGGGCAACTGGGGCAGGGACAAACTGGGGTCAGAGGGGAAGGAGACAGGGCCTTGGCCAACACTGGGAAGAGGGATGGAGCTGAGCACTCTAGAGAAGAGATTCCTGCAGAGCCTGTTCACAGAGTTCTGGTCTCACCCAGCCCGAGACAGCTGGGCTGCATCAGGGGGCTGCAAGGTCTGTGTTGGGCTGCGGAGGAATCTTTTGCAGAAAGATCACGGGGACTCAAGTATAAAAAACCAGCTTTCTCCTGGGACACAGGACAAGAATGATGGGCCCTGAATTTTCCAACCCACTATCCTGACATCAAGAACAAGTTGAGCAAGTCACCGCTGACCCTTCTACTGCAGAACAGTGCATTCAGAAGCCCAGGGGAAGACGGATCCAGCAAGGAGTCAGGTGGAGGAGTACTTGTCCTGAACTGCCATGGGAGAGATGTCATGAAACCCTAGAACACAGGGTCAGAGGAAGGGTATCCTGGGTGGTACAGGACTCCTTCAAAATGGTGGCAGGATCCACCTGCCACCATTTTGGCCTGTGGCTGAATGTTGAGTTTGTCTGTTAGGATTAGGTTCTGTGGCAAGTGACAAACTCAACTAAAAAGCTAACTCTCTCCCTCCCCTGCTGCCCAATTGAAATCTAGAGGCAGATAGTCCAGGACTGGCATGGGGAACCTGTTATCTGAGATTTCTGGTCCTTCTGGTTTGTTATTCCACTATACTTTTCACGTAGCCCACGACGCATGCTTGAGTGCCAGCTATCACATCTAGATTCCAGCCAATAGGAAGAAGAGAACCCATGATACATCTACTTATTTCTTATTGACATAAGTAGTTGATATAAGTGGTCATACATCTGACCTAGCTAAAAGAGAGGGAAATACAGTCTTTATTTCATTTAGATCAATTACAAATCAGGATTCTGTGACAAGAAAAAGAGAGAGAGAGAGAAAGAACAGATTGGAGGGTATTAGTGGCCTCTGCTGTAAGGGGACAATGATTGGTTTTGTGTTCTAGTTGAGGGACCTATGCACTGAAGATCAAGCCTCAAGTGCAAGGTGAAACCGCACAGAGCTTTGGAATAATGCCACGCCTGCAGAATTTTCTGAGGGCCATGTTTTCCCCTTTGACCCCTCAGTGTCCTAAGGAGGTACTGAGCTGAGAAGCAGAAAGAGGCCACCTTCGCCCTTTGAAGTGGTTGCTTTCTATTTCCAAAGGCCCAGCCTTGAGGAAGTAAAGTCTTAGGTCCTCCTTGATTCTGCTCATGGCCAAATCTTACTGAAGTTCCCTCTAAGACCTGGTCCCTGGGCTCCTCCTCACTGTGGGTCCTAAATCCTTCCTGGACAGGGCCCGTCCAGAGTCACGACTTCGATTCCAGAGCAAGAAGCACAAATCCTGAAGATTTGCCTTCCTATGCCCGAGTCAAATGGCAGGTTCCGCATCAGCAGCAGGTGGGGGTTGTGTAGAACTCTGGGGCCTCAGGATTCATGTTCCAGCATGGAACCTCATGGCTCCCCACCACACCCCCCCACACAGCATAATTCTCTCATCCATAACATGGGATGATAGCAGTGGTCCGACCTCACAGGGTTATGTAAGTGGTGAGAACAGGACCTGGCAGATGGCAAGGGCTCAAACCCTCACAGTGCTCTGGAAGCACCGACCGTCTATGTTACCTGCCACCACAGCCTTCCAAGGGCAAAGGGCCCTACTTTTCCATCTCATGGGGCCCCTCTCTCTCCCCCCATGCACAGTGGAGCGTGCCCACACCTGGGTGGGTCTGGGCCCAGGTTGGCATGGAGGGAGTGGGTCTGTGGGTCGGGTACTTCTCCAGGCCCCTGCCAGGGGCTCCTCTTCTCCCTCCAAAGCAGCCACTCCCCACCCAGAAGAGCCAAGGGGGCTGTGCTGTGGCCATGAGGCACACACACTTCCCACTCCACGAGGACCCCCACACACACACACCCCTTGCCTTCACATAGCCCCTCTCCCAGAACAAAGGATAACGGGCGAAAATGAAATTTGCTTCCCTCCTTCCCTCTGGTTCCTTGAGTGCCACTTTTCTGCGTATTTATGATAATCATCCCTGCAACAAAAACAGTGACTTCACTGTCTAAATAATAAGGTAATTTGTTACAGCTAATTACTCAAGGACTTCCTTAATCTCAATTAAAAGATCCAAGAGGATTCCTGCCCCCCTCTCATTCCAGTGTTCCTGAAGATCCCCCTAATGTATTCTGGATCACAGATTAGTGGGGAGCCAAGAATGGTCCGTGCTGGGCAGAACTGCTAAAATCCATCCCCGCAACGTGAAGCAGTGATTTATTGTGACATGGAATGTGGGACATTTCCCCAGCTTTTGTGATTGTGGTAATGAAGCTGTAAACCAAATAGCATGAAATGAGGCAAGGCCTTACAATTTAATCAGCTCGTAAACAGATCTACTGCATCAAGCAAATGACATTATTATCCATCCGAAGTAAATCATGCTAATCTCGGGAGATAAAATCAACATCGTTAATGGTCACATGTCATATTCATCAACACTAAACCATCCCCTTTGACAGATTAATCCTAACTACAGCTCCCAGGATGTATGGTAATAGGGCTTGTGCATGCATTTCACTCCGCGCCAGGCTAACCAGCACTCTTAGGCTGCTATTACAAATAATTTTTTTATTGATTTACATATTTTAAAATGCATTTAAGGTGAGGCACCATTAAAAACCCTGTCACCCACCCATATTTCTTCCCTACATTCCCAGACTTTATTAATAGGAACGGGAAGACAAACGCAGTAAACCTTATAAATACTTTGTTTAGGGCACTGTTAGGGGTAATTAAGATCAGGACTGGGGTTTGGGAGGGGAGACAGGGGCAGGTGAGGAAAAGAAGGGGTGACAGAAAGAAGGGACCCTCTTGTGGATCAGGGATAAAGGCTTTCTCCGCTTCCTGTTTTCTTGAGAGTTGCCAGGAAGAATGGGAGCGAAGTCTCCCCTAAGCCTGACATAGTGTCCCCCACCCCACACCCCCTAGCTCCACCTGGTCAGCTTGGCCTACTGCGTGTGCATCTGCGCTTGGGTTCTGGTCGATGTGTCCTGCCTGCTGACTTCAAATGCCAAATGTATTTATCTATCATGAGGCTGACCTAGGATGAATGCTCCCGGAAAAGTGTCCACTATTCAAAATGTCACTTCCCCTCAACAGGCCGTGTATTATATTGACAGGCCTCTGAGTGACGAGGGTGGATGGAGGTTCCGCCAGGGCAGGCACTGCTGCCTGGGCTGAGGGACAGAAGGAGGGAGGGAAGGAGAGAGGAACTGCATAGGTGCCCAAATTATCTGCACCCTCCCCCAGGACCACAGAAGCAGTGTGAGCCAGGACAGTGACAAGGAATGCAATCTGGAGACTTCAGGGGCTGTGTGGCTCCATAGCAAACAGACATGACCCACCTTATCCTAGGCCCCTTTCTGATGGGCACATTCGAGGGGCTTTCTATCCATCTGTGGATCCAGGGGAGGGCAGAAAGGAGGCAGCTATCCTCCTTCTAAGTGACAGCAGAGAGGAAGGGAGTCCCAGGGCCACCAGGAGTGACCATGCAGAACTTGCATTGCACAATAGCATCTTCTGGAATTGCTCAGTGCAGTAACCCTGAGATCCCCATTTCTTCATGACTCATGTCCACATCAACCTGGATAGAAATCCAGGAAGCAGATGGATTTGGGGGGAAAGTGTACCCAAATCAAGCTCTTGAACTCACCTGAGGCACCTTCCCTGGATGAAAAGACCCACCTCCGCAGGAATGAGTGGACTGAGGTTAAGGGGCAGGACACTTCCAACCCACATGGATGCATGGCACAGCTCTCCTCCTGCTGCTATGTAGTTCAGAGACGGTGTGATTGACAGATACAACGGAGCCCGAAAACCTTCCCAGCCCAGGTCTACATTTTGTAAAATTCCATCTATGGATTAGGCCAACTAATGAAATGATGCAGAGAGCAAATTAACTTCAGGGTTTGGTGGCACCAAGTTCAAGCAGTTGGAACCCACTGAGCTATGAAGATCTCTATAAAGGTTTTGATCTGGTTTTTCTTTGATCCTTACTGAGGACCCTGGGGGTGGCCTCTGTGTTGGGGACCCTGGGCAGTCAATAAGCCCTTTTTCCGGATTTTTGCTTGGTCTGAATTAGTATGGCTTAGGAGTGGTTCCCACACTTGAGCATGAATCAGAATTTCCTGGGTGTTTGTTAGGACAAGATTGCTGTCAGATGTGGTGTTGTACAACTAATCCCAGTGACTTGGGAGGCTAAGGCAGGAGGGTTTCAAGTTTGAGGCCAGCCTCTGCAAATTAGTGAGGTCCTAAGCAACTTAGTGAGACCCTGTCTCAAAATAGAAAAAGGAAAAGAAAAAAGATCTAGGGATGTAGCAACATAGCTCAGTGGCACAGTGTCCCTGGATTCAATCTCCAATATCAAAAACAAAAACAAACCCCCCACACATATTGCTAGGCCCAACTCCCACGTCCCAGAGTTTCTTATTCAGTAGGTATGGGGTGAGGACTGAGAGTTTCTAGCAAGTTCCTGAGTGATGCTGATGCTGCTGGTCTCAGAACCACACTTGGAAAACCAGGTTTTTGAGGATAAGAACAGCTAAGCCAGGGAGGGGTAGGGGAGACAGTGGAGAGGCAGGGGTAAAAAGCTCAGTGGATCGGCCTCCACATTTCAGAGAAAACATTCAGCCTTCAGTTTTTGAGGCACTGGCTTATTTTGTTTAGCATAATATTTTCTCCAGCTCCATCCATTTACAGGCAAATGCCATAATTTTATTCTTCTCTAAGGCTGAGTAATTTTCATTGTGCATATATGAAACATTTTCTTTATCCATTCATCTGTTGAAGGGCACCTAGCTTCATTCCATAGCTTGGCTATTGTGAATTGAGCTGCTATGAACATTGATGTGGCTGCATCAATGTAGTATGCTGATTTAAGACCTTTGGGTATATGCCAAGGAGTGGGATAGCTGGGTCAAATGGTGATGCCATTGCAAGTTTTTTGAGGCATCTCCATACTGCTTTCCATAATAGTTGTAACAATTTGCAGCACCACCAGCAATGTCTGAGTGTAAATTTTTTCCCACATCCTCACCAACAGTTATTGTTACTGTACTCTTGATAATTGACATTCTGACTGAAGTGAGATGAAATCTTAGGGCTCTTTTGTTTTTGGGGGTATTTTTGTTGTTGTTGTTTTGGGTACCAGGGAATGAACTCGGGTGCACTCGACAACTGAGCCACATTCCAAGCCCTATTTTGTATTTTATTTTAGAGACAGGGTCTCACTGAATTGCTTATCGCCTCGCTTTTGCTGAGGCTGGCTTTGAATTCATGATCCTCCTGCCTCAGCCTCCGAAGCCACTGGGATTACAGGGGTGTGCCACCGCACCTGGCTAGAGTAGTTTTGACTCACATTTCTCTAATTGCTGCAGATGTTGAACATTTTTTTTTTATATATTTGTTGATCAGTTCTATTTCTTCTGTGAAATGTCTGTTCAGTTCCTTAGCCCATTTATTGATTGGGTTATTTGGGTTTTTTGGTGTTGAAGTTTTTGAGTTCTTTATATATCCTGGAGATTAATACCCTATCTGAGGTGCATGTGATAAAGATTTTCTCCCATTCTGTAGGCTCTCTTGTCACATTATTGATTGTTTCCTTTGCTGTTTGAATCCATCCCATTTATTAATTCTTGATTTTACTTCTTGTACTTCGGGAGTCTTGTTAAGGAAGTCAGATCCTAGGCTGACATGATGAAGATTTGGGCCTACTTTTTCTTCTGTTAGGCACAGGTCTCTGTTCTAATGCCTAAGTTTGATCCACTTTGAGTTGAGTTTTGTGCATGGTGAGAGATAGGGGTTTAATTTCATTTTGTAACATATGGATTTCCAGTTTTCCCAGAACCATTTGTTGAAGTGGCTGCCTTTTCTCCAATGAATGTTTTAGTGTCTTTATCTAATATGAGATAACTTATTTACTTTGTCTTTGTGTCTTCTATTCTGTACCATTGGTCTACATGTCTGTTTTGGTGCCAATACCGTGACATTTTTTGTTACTGTGGCTCTGTAGTATAGTTTAAGGTCTGGTATAGTGATGCCACCTGCTTCACTCTTCCTGCTAAGGATTGCTTTGTCTATTCTGTGTGTCTTATTTTTCCAAATGAATTTCATAATTGCTTTTTCTAGTTCTATGAAGAATTTCATTGTGATTTTAATAAAAATTATATTAAATCTGTATAATGTATTTGGTAGTATGGCCATTTTGACAATATTAATTCCGTCTACCCAAGATCATAAGAGATCTTTCCATCTTCTAAGGTCTTCTTCAATTTCTTCTTTAGTGTTCTGTAGTTTTCATTGTAGAGATCTTTCTCTCTTTTGTTAGATTGATTCCCAAGTTTTTTTTTTTTTCTTTTTTGTGGGTTGTTTTGTTTTTTTTTGTTTTTTTTTTTTTGAGGCTATTGTGAATGGGATAGTTTTCCTAATTTCTCTTTCAGTGGATTCATCACTGATGTTTAGGAATGCATTCGATTTATGTGTGTTTGTGTTATGTCCTGCTACTTTCCTGAATTCCTTTATTAGTTCTAGAAGTTTTCTGGTGGAATTCTTTGGATCTTCTAAATATAGAATCATGTTGAGGGCAAATAGTGATAGTTTGGATTCTTCTTTTCCTATTCATATCCCTTTAATTTCTTTCATCTGTCTAATTGCTTTGGATAGAGTTTCCAGGACTGTGTTGAATAGGAGTAGTGATAGAAGGCATCCTTGTCTTGTTCCAGTTTTTAGAGGGAATGCTTTCGATTTTTCTCCACTTAGAATGCTGTTGGCCTTGGGTTTGGCATAGATAGTTTTTACAATGTTGAGGTATGTTCCTACAATCCCTAGTTTTTCTAGTGTTTTGAATGTGAAGGGGTGCTGTGGGGAGGGAGGAGGGGGATAGGAAAGACAGTAGAATGAATTGGACATTATTACCTTATGTACATATATGATTGCATGACCAGTATGATTCTACGTCATGCACAACCAGAAGAATGAGAAGTTCATACTTCATTTATGTATGTATCAAAATGCATTCTACTGTCACATATAACTAATTAGAACAAAGTTTTAAAAACTTTAAAAAAAAAAAAAAAAAAAAAAAAAAGCTCAGTTGGGTCATGGCAGGAAGCTAAGGCCAGAAGAAGTGAGGTCAGGCGTGGGCTTCCACATCTATGTGGTCTTTCCTCTTCCAAGATTTTGGTCTCTACATGTGAGTGAGCAAAGCAGGCCTAATATAAGCCAAAGTTCAGAACCCCAGAGGTCAAATCCAGAAGTAGTTTGTGTCCTAGAGGCCAGAGATGCCTGGATTCTAGCCTCAGCCCCTGACCTGCTGCAGGACCTGCCGTGTTACCCTCTTCCCTCAGCCCCGTCTCCTCCCTGAGACATTCAGCACAGAACTGCCCTACTTGAAGGGTTGGGAAGAGACAAAGCCAAGGCAATTGCTAGACCAGTTAGAAATTAGTAAATGGTTCGAATATCTCACTGTGAGACAGCAAAAATTTGTATTTATTTTATGATTTATTTACCTGGGGATTGAACTCAGGGGTGCTTCACCACTGAGCTATCCTCCCAGCCCTTTTCACCTTTTATTCTGAAACAGAGATATTACCAACTTGCTGGGGCCAGCTTTGAAGTTGCAATCCTCCTGCCTCAGCCTCCGAGCCACTGGGATTACAGGCCTGTGCCACTGTACCCAATGCAATCAGCTTTACCCCTCCCTCAAGGTCAGATCACTGTACGGTTGCCATGGAGGACACAGGCTGTTGCATGACCCACATGAAGGCCACACCACAAGAAGAAAGAAGAAAAGCCTCATTTCTTCTAAAGTTTGTCTGCTTTCACTTTAAGGACCATGTGACATTGGTAATTCATGATGTTTCTTATTTTCCTTTTTTATTTATTTATTTTTTTTTTTGCTTTGACCACTAGGAAGCCCAGAGCCAAATTTTAGTAATTACATAAGATTGGTCTGTATATCTGCTTGCTGGGTTTCCCCTTCCACCTTTCATCTTATCCTTCTAGGCTTTTCTATTTCTCCTGGACCTTGAATTTTAAAGATTTGATTTTTTATTTTATTTTTTTTATTTATTTTTTTATTTTTTTTTATTTTTGCAGAGATCTGTTATTCTTGTTGCTACCCTTGAAAATCAACTCATTTTTTAAAAATGGAGGAATGGGTCAGAGCATTAAAAAATAACTAAGGAAGATCATTTCCTGACATATCCCTTCTGCTCAAATGCCTGCCTCCCCACTGCCTTGTTGATGTGGAGAGGTTCTGAGGTCCACGAACACCTCCGAAACTCCATGGGATAGAGCTGATTGAAATGATTTTTCCATGGGTGACCTGAGGAATGATTTTCAGCTCAAGAACATGCCAAAATTCATTCCAGCTGCCTGGCCTCCCTTCCAGAGAGTGTGGGAGCTGCCAGCTGCTTATCAGCAAAGCTGACTGCCCCAACTCCAGGTTTACTGGGCCCCTCTGAGCCCAAGGGGTGGCTCTTCCCAGGACAGTTGCTGCTACTGGGATCAGTTTGGAAACTGGCAGGACTAAGAAGCACTGGCAGTGTCTTCCAAATCAGAGTCGGGAAGGACCCCGGGTCTCCACTAAGGGGACAGGGTGGGCATTCTCTAGAACCCAGAGGGTTAGATGCTGTCCCGTCACCTTACATGAGAAATGGCTGTGATAAAATAATAACCAGGAACACTAGGTGACCCAGTTTGAACAAAGGGGCTGAGGATCGATGCTACCCAGCCGCTGCCCGCTTTGTGGGCCCCTTTTCTACAACATTATATATTATATGCAAATCGTGGCACAAAGTTAAGGCTGCTTTTCACGTCAAGAGGCTTCTTTGAGCCTATATGTTATATTTTTCAGATCTTGGACAGTAACATTTTTCTTTTTAGCACGAAGTTGCTCAAGGTTCATCTGAGACTCTTTTAAATTGCTGCTTTCAGAGAAATAACAATGTAAAATGACACGATGATGTATGGCCCCGTCCAGCAGACCGGGGCTGCAGCAGCCGCAAACGCCACCAAACCTCTGGGAATGAAGCGGTCTCCGGAGCGCCATTGTGCAATTGTCCTAACCGGATCATTTTTAATTAGTTGCAATTAATTTCAAGTGACAGCGTCCTGCAATATCAAGTCAGAGAGGCTCTGGTGCGTGGGTGGGGTTATTAGGAACAGACGGCTGGTGAGCGAGAAGCCAGAGGGAGGTCGCATCATGAGGCCCTTACCTACAAGATTTTCCGAGTGGGGGTTAGAGAGAGGATCATTTCCTGAGCTGGGGGGAGAGAACTTCTTCCTAGTGTTGCAAATGTTCTGATTCTTTCTGGGCTGTGTGTGGGCTTTGCTAAGTGGATACTTATTACATCCTGTCCATTTGCTCTTTGGGTGGCAGCAGGTTGGCAATTATCTCAGTTCGGTAACACAAAGTGGTTTGGCCACCTAACCTCTGCCTTAGGTAGGCAGAAGCAGACCCCGAAAACAAGGATCTGGGCAGGTGGCCTCTCAAGGTGACTCCAGGAGAAAGGAAGTGATCGGGAAAGAGAAGGAAAACATGATGTTGTTGTTGTTCTTGTTGTTTTTTTACTTGTTCTTTTTAGTTTTGCATGGCAGCAGAACATATTTTGATATATCCTATATACATAAAATATAAAACTTCCTATTTTTGTGGTTGTACATGATGTGGAGCGACACTGGTCACGTATTTATATATGAACATGGGAAAGTTGTGAGTGAATGGTGTTGTGTTGTGTTTTGTTTTGAGTACTAGAGATTGAGCCCACTGAGCTACATCCCCAGTTCTCTCTCTTTTTTTTTTTTTTTTGGATACAGGGTCTCACTGAGTAACTGAGGCTGGCCTTGAACTTGAGATTCTGCTGTCTTAGCCTCCCCAATAGCTAGGATTTCAGGATTGTGTCACCACACCCAACGAGGAGTGTATTTTGGGGTAAGCCAACACTATGGGTACCTGGAACTCACTCCTACTGGGGAACCTGGGAGACCAGATAGAACATACCTCTCAGAGATATCCCATCGGGGGGTCGAGAAGCTGGGATTATTTATACAATGATCCTGTGAGTCACTGGTTGGGACTCCTTCCTGCCCCTGTGTAAAGACACATGTGTAGCTGCAGAAACCTCTCAGGCCAAGAAATGTAGCAGCCAGCAGCTAAAAATCAGGTTTGGAGTAATAGATATGGTAAAGGGGAAGGGGGCAAAGGGGAAGTGACCATGTCTGTCATATCCTCTATGACACTTTCCAGTTCAAAATTCCTAAAATTTCCCCAATACCTCTCCATGTCCCTCTAAGGCTCTTGCACATAGAGAGTTTAAATAGAGGGACATGCCCAGGGCCACTGACGCTGGCAAAGGAGGGCTGAGAAATCAGGTCTGCTGGTCCACAGTAGCAGGAAATCCCACCCCGCCACACTATTGCTCAGCCCAGGGCGCCACAGCCAGGAACCCAAGCTGTGCTGGCCCAGGATTTTATGAGCCGACTGGGACGTCTTTCCCCGAGTCAGTGTGGACACTTCCATATCCCGTGTTCCTAGCAGACATCACTAGTGGATCGATCTCAACACTCGTTCTCCTGCATCCAGATGTGGATTTAGAATTCTTTCAACAGGATGCAGTGGGGAACTGCATTAAAATTGCTTTGCATTGAGCAGTGGTACATACAAAAGATATAAATCCTGTTTTCTCCCCTGGCCAAGAGAGAGTCTCCTTCTGAACACAGTGTCCTCTAATCAAAATGTTCTGGGGCACAGATTGACTATATAGATTACTTCCATAGTAGCACGATCACTCTTTATCTCCTACCAACTGAATCTTTAGGGCCACGTGGCTAATCCCCACTTCAAATGCACCTGCTGTTCTGAACCAGAACCAGGGCACTTGGCCTCTACCCTGGCTTCTTGGGGAAGGTAGAAGGCAAATATATCTCCCTTGGCTGCTTCTTTTTGTTCCTAAAGCCACCCTTCATTGGTTAATCAGTAGGAAGGGACCAGGAACTAATAAAACCTAGCCCTTTTTGGTGGGGAGTAATGACAACTACAAGAAAGATTTTTGTTTTAGGATGTTCTGTTTTGTTTTATATGGTACTGGAGACTGAAGTGTAGGGTGCTTTACCACTGAGTTACATCTTCAGTCCTTTTTATTTTGAAAGAGTATCTAAATTGCTGAGGCTGGCCTCATAGTTATGATTCACTTGCCTCAGCCTCCCAATTCACTGGGATTATAGACATATGCCACTGCTCGAAGAATAGTTATTGAAGCTAAGCTATAGAACCAACTTAAGTGCCTTTCAACAGATGAACGGATAAAGAGAATGTGGTATGTATACTCAATGGAATATTACTCAGCCATAAAGAAGAATAAAATTATGGCATTTGCAAGTAAATGGATAGAACTGGAGACTATCATACTAAGTGAAATAAGCCAATCCCCCAAAATCAAAGGCTGAATGTTTTCACTAATATGCGGATGCTGATTAATAATAGGCTGTCAGGTCTGGGAGAAGGAGTGGAGGTTCACTGGATTGGACAGGGGGGAATTGGGGGGTAAGAAAGGGGGGATAGGAATAGAAAAGACAGTAGAATGAATCAGACATAACTTTCCTATATTCATATATGAATACATGACCAGTGTAACTCCACATCATATCCAACCACAAGAATGGAAAGTTATACTCCATGTATGTATGATATGTCAAAATACATTCTACTGTCATGTATAACTAAAAAGAACAAACGAAAAAAAATTTAAAATAACAGCCATTGAGCACTCACCATATGCCACCATAGTGTTCTAACATTTTCCTATACCATATTCACTTCCAGAACCCAGTAAAATGATGTTACTATCCCCATTTCAGAGGGAAAGAAACCAAAGCACAGAGAGGTTATGTAACTAAGGTCGCTCAGCTACTCAGCAGTGGGGCTAGGATAAGAACTCAGGCAGGCTGAGCCCAGGGGGACCCCAGGGATGGAATTCTGACACCCTCTACATTTCCATTGAATTTTGGTTCATTCTTCTCTAAAAGTGAAACATGTAAACACTGAAAAGTCAGCTCCCCAAATTGCAGCAGGTATCTAACTAACCACTTCTTTTCTTCTCTCTTTAGAAAACTACATAGATCATTGCGTCCATTTGGGGACTTCCTAGAAATAACTGGAGACCGGGCACTGCCTCCTTCCCTCTGGGTCCTAGGCCCATTGCTGCCCCAGGTTAGAATGGAGGGACTCTGTCTTGGGAATGTGTGTTGTCCCCCCCGACATTGTAAGTGCAGCTCCCAAGAGGAAAGTCCCCCTTCAAAGCCCTTTCTGGTGCCACCATCCATTAACTTACCAAGACCCTGTCCTCTGTAGTTGGCCAATTTTCCCATTTATGAAGGATGTGTCTTTGCCCCAGAAGCATCTGGGGGTTTGTTAGATTTTCTTTTGTTTTTGTGGCACTGGGCATCAAATCCAGGCCTTGCCCAGGCTAGCAAGTGCACGCCCACGGAGCTGCATCCCCAGCTTACCAGGGGTTTTGAAGTCACCATCTCATCACATTAAAAATATATTTTTTTATTCCTCAACATATCTTGTCTTGGAGTTCTCATAAGCTGATCTTAAATAGTCCCAGACCTTGAACGGTTTGTTTCTTCAGTGACTTTTTTTTTTTTTTTTTTTTTACTATTTCCTTCCCCCACTCAGTCCTTACTTTGCCAAAACTATGGTGAAGTTCCTCTTCTTGGGTCTGGGGCTCTCCATTTTGCCCCAGCGCTCTGAGCTGAGGGCTGGGGTTTCCTGAACTCTGTTACTGTGCTGTGGAGGCCCTCTCCTGGTACTTGCCCACAGAGGCCCTGTCCCCCATGGACTTGTTCATTTCAGGACCATGAAAAGCCACCACTTCAAGGCTGTCCTTGGGGAGCCTTATGAATTTACTAGGGACACAATTGACATGATCGTTCCTGAGATGTTCCAGGGAAAAAATCATAGAAAATTGGAATAACAAAGCACTTCATTTCAAGGAGGAAGAAAGGCAGGCTTTGGGTGGGGTGTGGGCTGACCGCCGTCAGAGTGGCCTTCCTAGAGCAGGTGCCGCAGAGTGGCTTCCCACCCATCAGAACCACGGCCTCCTTTTATTGTCAGGTTCTGTCACTCCCATTTACTATCCTAGAATGGAAAGCAGAGATAATATAACTAACCTATCCACATAATTTTTTTAAAGAATCAATATATTGACCCAACTGTAATATAAGGGAGAAATTAAGGAAAGTAAGTTATAATAGCATAATACATATTTCAATATGTAAATGCTTAGGAATCATGAAGAAGTGGAAAGCTAGCAGCTACACATAAAACCGCCCAACAGGGCAGCTCTCAGTGCCACAGGATAGTGTGCTGGAGACAGAAGCCACAGTGGTACGCTCCCTCCATGGAGAGCAGTTTCAGAACTGGTGAGCAAGCAGCTCTAGATAAGGCTCCGTGTACCACACAGGCTATTCCCCTTGGTTGCTCCAAAAGTACATGCCCAGAATCTAGAAAATACAGGGTGTGTTAACAGCCATGCAAAAATTCTTGAAGTCCAACAAAGCTAGGTTCCAAGTCAGGCCACTGTAAAGTCACACCTTTCCACTGGGATCGCTGTCAAGCCCAGGACCTCTCCGATAGCTGTGCAGATTGTGCTCTGCACCACCCTTCACTTCCTCACTTAAGGGAATGGTGCCCCCTAGAGTTGTGGAGAACACAGAGACCTGGGCAGAATTTTCAAAAGTTCCATGAGACACAGGAGAATTATTCATTGCATGGGACTGTCTTACAGGATGCAGAATCCAAAGAGCACCCCTCCTGCTCACACACACACACACACACACACACACACACACACACACTAAATGCTAGCTTACACATGTGGAGAAACAGAAAGTTTAAATGACTAGTCATCTCCTGGCCACACACCTTGAATAAAAAAGGTAGGGGCGTCCCTAGCCCAGGACCCCACAGAGAATCACAACAACCCACAAACAGAACATTCTCAGGGCCTAGCCCCAGAGACTGCCCCAAAGCCACAGAGAACCCACAAAGGGCCTGTACGGCTCGCACCCAGGTCCTGTGTCCCAGGTAGGAGCTGTGAGTAGGCCTGGCTGTGGGCTGAAGGTGGACTCCTGTACTGGGCTTCCACAGGGATCTGAATGGGGCAAGCCTGGCAAATAAAGTTCTTAACAGAGAAAGGGTGTGTGTATGTGTGTATGTGTATATGTGTGTGTGTGTGTGTGTGTGTGTGTGTACATGCCCCCTGCTTTTGCAGTCACCTCTACTGCTGTCTAGCAGGAAAGCAGGCATTTAAACCCCTGATGGCATCTCTCACAATCTTTCACATTGCAGCTTTGGGTGGGGACTTGCCCAAAGCTGGGGGCTAGTGTGACCATGGAATGGGGTATTGAAGAGCAGAATGCTGAAATTTCACTCTCAGAAAGACCAGGTAGCAGGGCAGAGAGGAGGAGACTTGGCTCCCTCCAAAGCCCAACAGTGGTCCCCCACCCTCATGCAGGGCCTGATTCTAATGTCTTCTGATGGGACAAATTGGTGAGCACAACTATTAGCTGGGTGACATCAAAAGGCATTAATCTCTGGTTCCCGAGCAAGACTAGCACCACATTAGTGCCTTGCACCCAGTCATTATTAAGACTTTAGCCCAAGGGTGTAATAAATGTTTTATGGCATGCAAACCAAGGTAATGGAATGCAAATCCCATAATATAGCCATACATTTATTTTCTAATGGAGCAAATGATGATGTATTTTATCTGAGAAGAGCTGCCGATAGGACCTGCTTGGGAAATGTGAAGTTAGATACCCAAAGGGTGAGTGGGTGGCCCTGCTCAGGTGGGGGCATGGGTGGGCCAGGGTGGGAGTCACGGTGGGACTTCCCAGCAACACTCAAGCTTTTGTTCGCGCAAAGCTTCTGGACAAGCCCATCGTTCTTGCTCTCGCACCCCTGAGTACCCCCCTTTTGGGGCATATATTGAACATTCTGAGGCTTAATTACATCCCCTTTCCAGAGTGCCCCCCTCCCCAGAGCCTCCACCCCCAGCCAGAGCTGCATACCAATAAGCTACTCAGCTCATATTGGCTTTCCAAAAATATGGCCGCATTAAGGTGTGAAATGTTAATGGGATTGAGGGGCGCAGGGCTATTTCTCCAGTGGAGTTAGGGCTTGGCATTGGTGCTGATTTTATTAAGAAGCTGACATTGTTCAGTCGCAGCCCTGGGGCTGGGAGGAAGGCTGAGCTGGCTACCCAGGGCCACTGCAGCCTTGGGAAGGGCTCTTGGTAAAAGAGTGCCCTAGGTCCTTCTGACTGCCGCTACTTCGGAAAGAACTTTCTGAATATTCCAAATGTCCAAAAAGAGTAAGAGTTTCCTGCTGCAAAGCGGAGATACTCTTCATCCCCAGTAATGACTCTTGTGCTTTCTATTTTGTCTTCCCCAGGCACATGGTATCCTCCAGGTGGGCAGCTATCAGGCTCCCGAGCCTGAGACTGATGTTCTCTTCCTAGACATGTGAAGGCTTCGCGAAGTCCAAAGCTGTCCCTATCTCCAAGAGGCCGATGATCTAACTAGAGAAAGGGGTGCACATCAGAAAAGACATTAACAATGTAATGGTTTAAGGGTTACCAAGTATATCTGAGGGGTACAAGTTTCCTTGCAGAATTTTTAGAAAAGGCATCCATTGAGAAAACAGAACCCTGATGGAGGTGCTGCTGTGGTTGGATGAGTGGGAACCCTCAAAACTGAAAATGCAGGCCCTTGCTCTTCCCCCTTCAGAGTTGGTATTGAATTCACATTGGTTCTTGTTGTTGTTGGCAGTGGTTTGTTTTGGTTTGGGTTGGGGTTTTTGGTTTGTTCGTTCATTTTTGGTACCAGGGATTAAACCCAAGGGTGCTTGATCACTGAGTCACATTCCCAACCCCTTTTATTTATTATTTTTTAAATTTGAGACAGGGTCTCACTAAGTTGCTGAGGCTGGCCTCAAGCTTGCGATCTTCCTGCTTCAGCCTCCCAAGTAGATGGGATTACAGGCGTGCACCACATCCAGCTCCACATTATTTTTCTAATCCTCTGAAAACCACAACTGTCAGTTCTCAGAGGGTTGGGAATGGATCTAGAATGAGTGTGGCAATATTTTTGATCTTCTAAATGCTCTCTTGCTTGATATAACAATATTAACAGCAATAATTCATTGAGAATTTACACCAGGCTCTGTGTTGAGCACTTCATTCTCTCATTCAATCCTAAAACAATCTAAGAGGAAAGCATCTTAATGATTCCCACCAAGGAATAACAATGAGGAAACAATCTCAGAGTGAGACTTGCCTAAGTTAGTAAGAGCAAGAACTGTAACCAGATCTCTGCCCCAGAGCCCATCCTGCATCACACAGAGGTTAACAGGGGAGTGAAGAGTCACCCTTGAAGACAGAGCCAGCTGGTACTAATGACGGGGTGCTCTGACTTCTGGCCCCAGCTTCTCTGCACCACAATGAGCACAGCTGGGTTTTCAGGTGTGTATATTATCCCAAGAGGGGTCCCCCAGGTCCATGGGCCTGTCTCTCTGTCCTTCAACTAGTCCATAACCAGGGAAGATCTCTTCTTACAAAACAATTGTAATCATGGAGGGACATAAATAGATAATGAGAACAGTAAATATAGTGTCCCAAATGGTTCCTGATCCCACTGTAATGTGAAGAGTTTTCATTGGTTTGATTTCTGTGTGCCTGAGCCTCTTCTCAAACATGGATGCTGTAGGTCAACTACCCTTAAAGGATACTTGGGCTAGAAAGAGTGGCATTGGATTCTGCACTGCTTTGACTCTGTAAATCCCCAGAACAGGCCTCTATGGAACATTATCTTCCAAGGTTCAGAGAATGAGCCACGTTTTCCGCCAGTGTGTGTGTGTGTGTGTGTGTGTGTGTGTGTGTGTGTCAAGGGTGGAAGGGAGACAACAGTCATCAACTATGAATTCTTCAGGCTGGGGTTAGGAACAGGTGGGAGTGGACCCCTAGTGTCTTGAACAAGGCCAGGACTAGGGAAAAGCAAGAGGAGCCCAAGCTGCAAAATTTAAGGAGGACTCACTCTTAGAGTCCCACAAAGCAGCAGTGCCCCCTCAACTTATGTTCTCAGGGCCCTGACCCTGAAGTGCCCTGACTCTATCACAAATGGGAAAGTGGACAGAAGCCCCTGTCTCCTTGGCCCACCCTTGAGTTGGGGGAGGACAAGAATAGCTTCCAATTGATTCCTGCACCTAGAAATCTTGGAACCCAGAGGCTGGAATGCAACATAAATTCAGAGAAATCTGACTCACTCAAGTGTAAACCAAGGAAGAGAGCCCAGGCCATTTTCTGGTTCAATGCAATCAAAGTTCAAGAGCTGTCTGGCCCTAGGCAGGCTGGATCCAGCTCCCCAGCCTCCTCAACCATCTTTTGGTTCCCATCACTCAGCTCTCCTTTCCTTGACTTTCCAGGGCACAGACTAGTTGAAGGTGGACAAAGGGTCACTTGGACATGAGATTGTATACACACTGGAAAACCCAGATCTACTCACAGTGGCACAGGAGACAGCCAGGGCCTAAAGCCATAGCCACTTTCGCAGAGAGAGAATGAAGCAGTGGCTTTGCTTTGGGGTTCAGGAAGCCTCCCCTAGGTGAGGGTAAATGGGCACCAGCAGGCCACTGCTGTTTACTTGGGACCAGTCCCAATGGAAAGAGTGTCTGCTTCCCGGGAGTTGAGCAATAGCAACTCCTGGCCGAGCTCCAGTCCCAAGCTGGTAGCTGAACTAATCTGTCTGTGACCAGGGGCCAACCTGCTTTGATTGGCTAGCTATACTCATGGACGGACCCCTGGGCACCCAACATTCAGCCCCATTTGGAATGACAAATTTAGTGAAAAATGTGAGTTCCCCAAAGGAGAACCTGGGTATTCTTGGAGGAGGTATAGGTGCTAGGTGGACCAACTCAAGAACAGGAGACTCTTCCAGAATTCTGGCTGCACCCAGGCCTTCCCTGAGAGCCCACAGCATGTGCTGCCCAAGTTCGTGTTATCTGTGGCCATCCTCTGTAGGCCTTCCTGAGGCATGGAATGCTTCTCGCTCATCTTTGGCCACTTAATCCTCCCCCTCGAAGGGTCTGGCCAGTGACTTGTGCATTACACTCACTCAGGAAGAATGTGCTGACGTTATGAAAGAATGAATGAGGAACTGTGCTGGGACTGGGCCCCAAACTTTTATTAACTGCAAGGTTAAAAGCTATCGAGGGTCAGGGGCACCACAAAGGGGCAAAGGGAGTGAGTCAATTAACACCTGCCTTTTTATTTCCAAATCGAATTGTTGCATGAGGTTTGGGGATGATGTAAGTGCTCGGCAGTGTTGGGGCAGGATTTATGAGCCAGGGTATCTGGAGCATGGTCTGAGCAGGCAGCTGGTGAGAGGCACTTACCCTAACTGCCCTCGCTTGGAAGTCTCCCGAAAATAATAGTTGTAAGACATGAAGGCACGCTGGCAGTTAAACACCCTTCCTTCTGTGCCCGGGGTGGATCTGAATTGAGTCACTTTTTCCTGGGCTGGTTTAGAAGGGTATCCAGTTTACACCCAGCTTTGTACTGACAGGAATGGAGTAGAAATGTTGGGGATCGGAGAGGGAGGAGCAGGCTGGGTAGGACATTAACTCAGTCTTGGGTCCCGGTAATGGGGACATGCTCTACTGGACCCATCTCAGGTTGGTTCACACTGGAGTAGGGGACACTGTTAGCTGGCGACACAGGGAGTCCATTAGTTAATGTCCATTCATTGTCTCCTACTTAAAATGAGCAGGATTAAGCTCTGCTGGAAGTTTCTGGAATGTGGCTGGCATAGTAGGGACTCACTGACTTGTGCGGGGTACGAGAGGCAGGGAGAAAGGCAGCCTTCCCCTCTAGGCCTTCCCACCAGCTTGGGTCCGAATGATGAATTTTCGACTGGGTCATTAAGTGCTGATTAAAGTACTGGAGGAAAGAACAGGAGGGGAAAACCAACATCAAGTGTTGTACATACACATACATACTCCCACCCCGGCCCCCCTTCCCTTTTCTCAAGCTGCCTCGAAGTTCGTTCCAACCCTCCATTGGAAATGCTATAAAAGGCCAGGTTAATTAAGTCCTATATATTACCAGCACAAACACTTCCAACTTTATTCTGGCGGCTCTGTGAGTGAGGAGGAGGCCAGGCAAGGTCCAGGCAGCTCAGGGTAATAAAACAGAAGACTCAATTACCTTGTACATTTGCAGTTTTTATAAAATCATTTAAAGTTCTCCCAATGAAAATCACAGTAAAGAGGGATTGGAGTCCTGAAATCCAGAGGGAGCTCAAAGAACCAGAGACTCTGGAGTGTCCATGGACAGCAGACTCGTCCTGGCCATTTCTCTACTTCCCTGGGTAGGGAAGCCCCCTCCCCAGGATGGGCTCAAGGCAAAAAAAATAGAGGAAAGACAAAGAGAAGGGGACTCTTTAACCATGCATGCTACCCACTGGGTCTGGAGTACGGTGCTAGTGCTTAAGACAATCCATTGCAGTAGGTATGATCCCCATTTGCAGATGAGGAGACTAAGGCAGCAGAATAAATCTCTGGTGTCCAACCAGGAGAGATCAACACCCCAGACCTGTGTGCCTCCTGTGTTATACTGCAATTCCTGCTCCTCCTTTTAAGCTGTGAAGCCTGCTGTCTGCACATCATGGCTCCATGTTAAGAGAAGAGGCTCTGGAGCACATGGGTCTGGATTCAGTTCCATCACTTCCTAGCTGGGTACCCTTGAGAAAACTACTTACACTTTCTGAGCCTTAAAGAAATTACCTTCCTCATCTGTGAAAACAACATCAGTCCCTTCCTCAAAGCATTGTTAAGCAGATTAAATGGGACCATGTTGTATAAAATGCTCAGGCAAGAGTGTAGAATGTGGGTGTATTAGTTATTATTGTACCAGGTGCCTCTCCACTTGTCATGATCAGCTCATTACACTTTCCAGGGTGACAGCCAGTGAGCCAGCTGTGTGAACCATGCTCCTGTGCCAAAAACAGGGCAGAGAGGCTCTTACTCAGCACCCCAATGATGGAATTCACAAGTCAGTTCTCCCACTTCTGAGAACTTCTTCCCTATGGAAGAAACTCATCTTTTCCCATGGGATCAACAAAAACAAGAGCTACATATAAGTAAAAACAGGACTTCTTGTTTTCTTCTTCCATATATAGAAACTGTTCAATATACCTACTCTTTAAGAAATGGGAATATAAAATTTTAATTCAATAGCAGCCCCCAGAGGGAGAAATTTTTCTCTGGGCTATAGCCACAGTGACCCAGAGCAATGTTCCCAGTGGGCTGGAGAGAATTAAGTCCAAAGTTCCCTCATCTTGATCAAGTCTCTCAGGGCCTCAAGGGCAGAATCTGGGTGGAGGTGGGATCTGGAGGCTGTGCAGCTTTGGATGGAGAGGGAGGCAGCACCTAGCATGTGCTAGACTCTGAATGGATGACACTACAACATCCTGGGCATATCTCAGGTCCCCCGGTTGGAGAGCTTCCTCTGGGTGAAGATGATGAGGCACACCATATTTTTAAAAGGGACCACAGTAACATTTCCAGTCTTCCCTAATTTTCTAGAACCTTGACACTCCCTCATCAAGAAGTAGAGTCTATTTCCTTTTCCCTTGAAATTGTAGTGAAATGTAGTAAATGTGATGCTACATAACCAACAAAGCTAAGTATACAAAGTAACACAGCTTTCACCTGGCTCTCTTCCCCAGCTGCCATATTGTGAGGAAGCCAAAGCTACATGGAAAGGCCACATACTGATATTCTGGTCACAAGGCCGACCCAACAGCCAGTACAAACCACCAGATGCATACGAGATGCATCAGATGATTCAAATGATTCCAGCCCCTAGAGGTTGAGCCAACTTCTGCTTTGGAACCTTCTAGCAGAGGCCCAGAGATAAAGCACCTCCAATGTGCCCTATTGGAATTTCTAAACTCTCAGCAACACAATACAGGAAGTTCAAGTCCCCCTTCTTCTCACAGTTGGCCACAGAGTGTAAAACATAAGTGATTGTTCATACCATTAAGCTTGAGGTAATTTTTAACTTAACACTACATAACCAGAATAGCCAACTATAGCTTTTATTGGTAGGTTCAGGCTGCCATGTAAGAGGGTCACAGACCAACTAAAGAAATTCCCAAGCATTGTGATCAGGGTGGAGGGGGCTGAAACTCTGGCCTAGATGGTGAAAGCTGGAGATGGGTATGGAGTGTGGACTCAGTCATGACCTTTCTACCTCTGAGGGGGAGTGGGATTGCCCTGGGGTGGCAATATGCCTCAGAAGGAAAGGACAGGCTTCAGCATTAGGTGGTGTCTTGGGTTCCATCTTTCCTATCTCCTCTCTCACTATCTTGTGACTTGAATGAATCAGGCCATCTCTGTGGGCCTCCCAAGGGGATAACAACATCCTTCTTGCAGGATGCTTGTGCAGATTAAATAAGAATATAGGTGGCTTGCTTGACACAAAGACTCTTAATAGATATGCTCATAAAAAGGTCCTTTGGCTACCAGTTCAAACTTGCAATAAAGAGGAAGTGTTGGTGAGAAAGGTGATACAGAACACATCTTCTGAGGTAAAGATGGGAAGAAGAACTGGCCTTATCTCAAGGTTTGAGTGTGTAGAAAAGAGGCTTCAGGAGGTGACAGCAGATGGGAGTTTCAGCTTTATTAACAGCAACAATTGTCCAATGACTGCCAAAAGAAGGGCTGCGCAGGAGCCTGGACTTTTCTCTAAGAGGAGATCTTGATTGATTGATTGATTGATTGGTTGGTTGTATCAGGGTTTGAACCCAGGGGTGATTTATCCACTGAGCCACATCCCCAGCCCTCTTTTATTTTTTATTTTTACTTTGAGGATCTCTCTAAGTTGTTTAAGGCCTCCCTAAGTTGCTCAGGCTAGTCTCGAATTTCAATCTTCCTACCTCAGCCTCCCAAGTCACTGGGATTACAGGCATGCACCACTGAGCCCAGCTAAGAGGAGATCTTTAATCAATGATTCATGTTAATGGTTATGGGATTATTCAGGCTTTCTATTCCTTTGTCAGTTTTGGTCACTTGTGTTTTTCTAGGACTTCTGTGTTTTTGTGTATTTTGTATATTCAAATGAACTGATATAAAGTCATCCAAATGCCTTTTTAATCATCCAGACCCCTAAAACAGTGGTGTGAGATCATGTCATGGTCTCTTTCCTACTGGTTGTAGAGGTGGTGGTCTGCCACCCGTTACAGCCCCAGCCACGATACCCCAGGTTTCCTAGGGCAGAGCGGAGGATGCATTGTGCACCTTGCTAGTTAGAAATGCTGCCCATGACTCATCCACAGAGTTCAAGGGAAAGCCAAGTTCTTATAGCCTCTTAAAGACAGCTTGGGCTAGACACAGTGGCACACTTATAATCCCAGCAACTTGAGAGGCTGAAACAGGAGGATCACAAGTTCAAGGCCAGCCAGGGCAACTTAGCAGGGCTCTATCTCAAAATAAAATAAAAATGGTTGGAGATGTAGTTCAGTGGTAGAGCAGCCCTGGGTCCAACAATTCAAAAAAAAAAAAAGACATCTCAAAGTGCCCCCGGATGATTAGGGCTTGGGGTGGCCATCTACCTCAACCCCTACAGTGGACAACTCCTTTCCCTTCCTTCCTTACTGGTTTCCCAAGCCCAGCAGACCCTGGGAACCCCACATTGGCAGGTGGTTATGATGTTCCACTCTCCTCTCTGTAGCTGGTTTATTCCTGCTGAGGACAAGCAGCATCTAGTAGGCTGGGATGTGGGTGAAGGGTTATCTGTTTGTGCCAGGGTGACCTCATGTGTGCAGATGCTGAATTGAGACCGGACAGGGTATTCTCTGCAATGGTTCCAGTGAGGTGTCCACTTAGATGTCCTGTGCTGCTGGCCTGTCCCAGTGGGGCCACCTTCCTTCCCGATGGCTTCAGAGAAACCACAAAGAATGGGACTGTGGGTGGTATTCCTGAGTACTTCCCTCCCAGGGAGTCCCAGCTTGCCGTCCGCCTCCATCTGCTTCGCCCATTGGGTCCTCCTCACTACCCTGCAGCCCCTCCCGCCCTCAAAGAGCAGCCATGCGGAGCTCTGCCTCCCTCCAAGGGTGGCTGCAGGAGGGTCCTGGCAACATCGCCCTCCACCTGGACACCCCACTGAGGAGAACACAAGACACAAGCTGCTGCTAGGTCTGTCTGCCAGGGTCAAAGTCCCCACAGACTTAGTCAGGAAGGGGCCACTCAGCCAGCCCTGGAACCTGAAGCTTGGGGGTAGGGGAGTGAGCGGGGTCCAGGTGGCACAGAAGGGGTTAAAGGAGCTGGTGGAAGATGGGAGCGCAGGGCGCACAGCACTGCTGGAAAGCAGCTAGCCGGGTGCATGGATAATTAGAACTGAACATCAGTAAACAATGCCTTTTCCCCTCATTAAGGACAAATCTGTATGTATAATGTGCCTATTTTCTCTTTCATTAACTTATAAATGGCCACTACTTTAAAGCCATTTAACCAGCAGTTTTGACTTGCCCGTCAGCTCAGGGTCTGACAATCTTCTCACCTCTGAGGCTGACAGAAGTGGCCCCTCAGCACATGGTCCTCACAGGAAAGGACATGTGGGTGCTCCTCTGAGACTCAAGGAACTGCAGAACCTTCCAGAAGGGGATGCAAGGGGATGTGGGAGGACAGGCAAGGCCAGGTGCCCGAGCAGGCCTTCTGCCCTGGACCCAGGTGACCCCACACCAGCCCCTCCTCCTGAGCCTCTGATGATCACCCACGCTCTCTAAATTGCTCTTTTTGTGCCCTTGAGTAGCAGAGGACTCTGATTCTTCCTATAAAAGAGGAGCCTTGAGAATGTGCCCAATCTACACACATCCTCCAGGATGCCCAGCAACAATCTGGAACCAGAGATCCCAAAGGTGAGATATCACATCGGCCCTCACAAAGCTCACAGTCCAGTGGAGAGAGCAGCATGCACACACAGGTAAGGAAATGAGGGTCCTGCCAAGTGAAGTCTGCACTAAAAGTTGGCAAGGCTTCCCAGGAGTAAGTCTGAGGTCTCCTTCATCAGGCTAGACACTTCAGAGGCTACTGACCAGTCCCTCCATGGGACTAGGAGATGCCCTGGAGGCAAAGCCTGGAGACCCCTGGGTTAGGAACTGGGAGTTAAACCTAATCTTTCTAGTTCCGAAGCCTAAGCTCTTTCTACCACATCCAACTGTCACCTGGGATGAATTTTTAAAAATCTCATAAACAGCAGAAAAGAGGAAGAACATCGAGAATGGAGGTTCTGGCAGCTGTCAAACCTCAGATGCAGGAAAGATCTGGAGTGGCCAAAGATGTTCTGAAGATCTGATGGTGAAGCTGGGGAAAGCCCTACTTCTGGACCCCTGCCCTGTACCCTCCCTGGATAGGAAAAGTGAAGGATCCTCAAGCCTGGTGAGGAAACATGCTCATAAATTCAGTTGTTCCTTAAAATACCACCTCTTGGTAGTGTTTTAACATTAGATGGACTTCTGATGGGTGCTAGGTTGTTCCACTGTTGGAACATATGGACATCATGATTATATGTTATTAATTACAAATACTAGGAAACAAGGTGAAATTCCATCCACAAGGAAAAACAAGAGGGTCTATTCACATGCAGAATGCTATCTATACAGCTGTTAATGAAAATAGGTCCATGCAGGCTTGACATGGCTAAGTCTCCAAAATACACTGTCGCATAAAGAAAACACAACTTGCATGCATGATATTACTTATGGAAAAAGAGATATCTCCAAACAAAGTGCTTTCAAGGGCTACATATTGTACTTATGAGATCTGAAAAATACACATCAAACTGATCACAGCAGTTACCTCTGGTTGGGGGTAGACAAAACCAGATGGAAGGATCAAAGGGGACTCTGGTTTTCACGGGGTGACCACCTGTCCAGGTTTGCCCAAGAGGCCTCTGTTTTCCCTGTTGCAGGTGTGACAAATAATAGTGCTTGCTTTTCACTCTCAAAAGTGTTCTGTTTCAGTGATAAATTATATAATGGTCTTACTTATCTATGGTGTTAATTTTTTACAATAAGAACGCATTAATTCAACCCTGTGTCATTTCTGATAATGCATAATGTAGAAGGTAAAGTCCTCCTCCCACCCTCCAGGCCCGGGACCCACTCCTCAGAGGCAGGCATGGTAACAGTTTCCTAGCATCCTTCTTGAAACTGTAAATCCATATCTAACCTCATCACCTTGACACACAGAGAAAGAGATATATGAAATTAGGCAATACATACTGTTTCTAAACTTGCTTTTCTCACTTAATTTTGTCTCTGTCACGATTATTAGGAAAACCTGATTAATACAGATCCTCAGGTCCTACCAATAGAGTTGTAAATTCAGTGGATCACAGTGGGGTCCGTAGATATATATTTCTGACAATCTTTCTCGGTGATTCTGATGACACTACACTATAGATTCCATGTTGATCTTTGTCCACAGAACAATCAATCATTCATTCATTTACTCAATAAACAATTATGGACCCTTGCTCTGGGCTTGGCCTTAGAGAATCGTGGACTTCAACAGAGAACAAATGCAGTCCCTGCCCTCCTGGGCACAGCCTCCTTCTCTTCCCTGTCATCACCGGTGGTTGGTTATAGAGGTCATGAGTATGGCACTACAGCAAGAGCCAATCCTAGTGCACCTCGTCTGACCAAATGACTTTGGGAAAGTACTTAGCCACTCTCTGCCTCAGTTACCTCATTTGTAGAATGGGCACAATAATACTCACATCACATGATGGATGCTCAATAAATTGCAGTTACTATTAATAATAAATTAATTAGAAATAATAAATATATCGATAATAAAACTCATATAGTGTTCCTGACAAGTATGTTTAAACTAAGTCCAATCATGAGCAAATAATGAGACAAATTCTGAACTACAAATCCATAATACAAACATGCTGGTACTCTTTGAAAACATCAGTCTCAGACTAGGGCTATAACTCAGTGGTAGAGTGCTTGCTTAGCATGTGTGAGGCCCTGGGTTTGATCCCTAGCACTGAAAAAAAAAAAGTGTATGTGTCAATATCATAAAAAGCAAATATAAGAAACTTATCTAGATTTTTTTTAAAGAGAGAGAGAGAGAGAGAATTTTTTAATATATATTTTTTAGTTTTCGGTGGACACAACATCTTTATTTTATTTTTATGTGGTGCTGAGGATCGAACCCAGTGCCCTGCGCATGCCAGGCAAGCGTGCTATCACTTGAGCCACATCCCCAGCCCACTTTTCTAGATTTTAAAACATGAAAGAGATATACAACTAAATTCAAAATATTCTTCAAGTTTGGATTATTGATTTTAAAAATATATATCCATAAAGAACATTACCGAAATAACCAAGATATGAATCTTAACTTATGCAACACTGTAGTAATGTTAAATTTCTTTGGTTAATTGTTTTTAGGACACAATACCTTTATTTTATTTATTTATGTGGTGCTGAGGATCGAACCCAGTGCCCCATGCATGCAAGGCAAGCATAATACCACTGAGCCACAACCCCAGCCCTGCAATGTTAAATTTCTTGAGTGTGATAATTGCACTGTATAAATGCCCTCATTCTTAAGAGATCTATGCTGAAACACTCAGAGATAAAAGTGTTGCTGGGGCTAAAATGCTTGAAGCCCTGGATTAAATCCCCAGCACCATAAAGAGAGAGAGAAAGAGAGACAAAGGGTCATGCTGTCTATAAACAACTCTCAAATGGTTCAGAAAATTGCATGTGTAGGGATAGGAAGACAACAGAGAGAAAAGGAGAAGAAAGACAACAGAGAATTTGCAGCAAATGTTAACAACTGGTATGTTAAGTGAACATGTGGGTATTCCTATTCTGTTCTTCCAATTTACTATACAGATCTGGAATTTTTAAATAAAAATTAGGAAAAGTGAAATCTATTGTTTTTTAAAAATAATATGCAGGACAGTGGTTGAATTGGGAGGGAGGAGTAACTTAGAGGGAGATTTCAGGGTGCTGAGGACACTGTATGTCTGAACTGAATGTGTTTGTTTCAGTAGGATTTTTAAACTGGACACTTAAGATCCTACTCCTTTTTGCTTGTATGTTATATGTCAATGATTATAAGTTTTTGAGAATACTTCTCACGTGAAAGCATTCTCCACTACACCCTTCCCTCTGATCTAGGTCTTTGATGCAAGACAGCCTCAAGGCAAAAGTGGAGGCTGGAAGGAAGGCTGGTGTTAGGCTCCCCTTCCCTGACTGCTATGCCATCTCCAGCGGGAGGAGAGGAGGCCTGAATCTGAGGACAGCTGGGACGGGCCTGGCTCCTTGGGAGGACTCAAGCTGTGTCCAGGAGGGGCTCTAGCCTGCTCCTCTGAGCCATGCCTGACTTCTGCTGTCAGGCCCTCAGGCAGGAAGTTAGCCTTGACTCCACACTGTTCTGGTCTCAGTGTTCCCCTCTTTGTCAGCTCTGTGGGCCCAGATGGATGTGGGATTAATGAGGCATCTCATCTGGTGTGAGAAGTAAGTCGAGGGGTCACATTTCCCACTCCTTGCCTTGTTCCCTGTGTGCTTGATCTGATCAGCCTCACTAGCTGGAAACAGGGATGCAGTCACCTCTCTGTGTTTTACAGATTAATTGCTGGAGTCCTCAGCTGCCTCCATTGATAAACATGATAGCAACAGCTAACACATACATGGAGCTAGCTATGTGCCCGATCCTGTTCTAATGTATTTAATGTATATAATACAAAAACTCTCTGAGACAGGTAATATTTTTTACCCATTTTACAGATAGGGAATCAGAGGTATAGAGAACAAAATCATTTGCCTAAGCAGACTTGGCTGCATAATTTGCAGCGCCCAGTGTAAAATTAAAACATGAGGACCTTGTTCAAAACATATTAAGACTTTCAAGACACCAAACATCAAGCCAAGCATAAAGCCTATTTAAGGAGGGGGCCCTGTGAGACTACACACGTCTGCATAACCACAGGCCAGACCTGTACATTACTGTAAGTAGCAGTGGAAACTTGAACTCAAGCAGTCCGACTACAGTGTTTGTTCTATCTACTGTGCAATATTACCTCTCTAACTCACCATTCTCCAAACTGTCCCGGAACCAGAGATACTTACTTGGTGCATCAGGACCTGTTCCATTTCTTAAAAGCCAGATGGACACAGGGTTGAACAGACTTACTTGTTGGCTGCTGCAGCGGGTAACTGTTGAAAACTGGTCTCTCACAGTTCAACACCTGCATAATCACAGTTGCTGGTCCACACAGAAGGACACACAGAGCAAAGCACAACCAGAACTGAAGGGCTGGGAGGACCAGCCTCTCTAACAAACTTCTAAGTTGGCTATTAACTAATTCACCAAATCTAACTCCCTAATTCTTGAGGGTGAGTTTCTTCTCTGGTGTGCTTTTATCCTTTCCTATCAAAGGACCTCAGAGGGGACCAACTTAGTTAACAGAAAGGCTCCCATTAACCTTAAACCCAAAACGAAAGGGTGAGTCAGGGTCTTGGGTTCAGTCCTCCCAGGAGGCTGCTAGTCCCTATGCAAATATCTTTACCTCCATAACCAGCTCCAAACATCAAAATCTTCTTTGGATATTTTTGTTGCACCCTTTCCTAGAGCAAATGTGTTTGCCTACTTACCTCATAACTGCATAATAAGAGGAGAGATGTTACTTATTTTCTAGAAAACCTAGTTTTGCCTAAGTGCTCCATTACACAGTTTTACACCATTGATAGATCAATGTCACACCCAGATACTTTCATAATGACATAGGTGGCTTAAAAGGCATTGGATAATGAGACTTTAAAGGATGAAGAACTGGAGCTTCTGTGTGGATAGGAGGAGCTGAGTGACACTTGGCTTATCATTACCACTATAGCGTCATTTGTACCCAGTAGTTGGCAATGCCCGGGAGTGCCTGGATTGCTCTTGGTACACGGGGCATCTCTGCAGGCACACTTAAGTCATCTCCATTTTAGAAATGCGTTCAGTTGCAGAAAACAGAACACCCAACCAACAGTGCCCTAAAAAAATAGAGGTGTACTCTATTCATGTGACAGAAAGGTAGGACGGATACTGGCATTGATTTACCAGTTCTACAATGTCAGGGTGATATTGCTGTAATTCTTTTGGTCTTTGTATCATAGTGGCCAATGGCTGCTGCAGCTGCAGCCTTCAAGTCTTCACTCACGGGGGAACAAAAGGCAAGAAGGGGCAGCACCAGCAGCATCTGATGTCCTTCATAGGAAAAGAAAAGACTTCCTAGTGCCTCCAGAAGATTTCAGCTTATGCCTCATTGGGTTGAACAGGGTCACATGGCCTTCCCTAGCTGCAAGGGAATCTGAGATTTTATCTTGTTTGGGTCTAGGCACATTTTCACCAGGAACAAAATTGGAATGTTGAAACAAAGAGGGACACAAAGGTGCCACACCCTTCTGCCAGTAGTTCTCTCAGTGGCCCCTGTGCACCTTCCCAACCACCCTGGAACCCTCACAGAGAGCCCCCCGACACCCTTGTGGTCCTCCCAGTACCCCAGGCAAGAGGAGCCCACCCAGGGAGTCAGGATTTCCCCTGATCCGGCAGGCACCACAGTCAGCTTTCTCCTGTGGTGATTAATGATGCTCCGCTGAGCCTGGGAAGAGGCGGCTAATTAGCTATAGACTGATTAAGGACGAAGCAGGCAAAGTCCCAGACATAATAAACGTGAACTTTCCGTCCTCCTCCCTCCCTCCCAACCCTGCCACCACCAGTAGAAACCAAGCCTGAAGTGCCCCTCACAGTCTGCCTGCCTGGTGAGACCTGGCAGTGTCCCCCACATCACAGTAGCCGTGGCCTGGCACAACCAGGGCATGGTGGCAGAAGCGGGCCTACCGGGGTCTTCTTTCAGGGCTGATAGCCCTTCCAGCATTTTCCAAACTCTTTGCTCTAGACCAGGCACGGTTAGACCCAAACAAACTGAGTCTCTACCCTAAAGTATCCGCAGCTGAGGGCTGCAGAAATCCAGGAAGGGCTGAGAACAGCAGGACCTGGGCTTACTGGACAGGGTTCCATGCAGGGACTTGGTGAGTGGAGAGGCGGCCCTGGAGAAAAGGGTGGCCACCTACACAGGTGTGGAGGAGAAATGAGCAGAGCACAGTGGTGAGTGGTGGGCAGTAGTGAGTGTGGGTGGGGCAAAGGGGTGGGGAGAGGTAAGGACAGATGAGAAACAGGAGGCTTAGTCGTGATGCAGCCCAGTTGCTTCCAGCCCCACTTGTCCCACAACAACTGGCATCCAAATACAAGACACCCCCGGTGACCCACTCCACCTCCAGCTAGGACACTTCACCTGTATCTCCCACACCAGAAAGTATACCCAGGTGCAAATGAAGCCATCCCACAGCCACCCCTGCTAAGGATGGATGAAAATGAGCCCTCTGACACACGAATCTTGTACAAGATAAGTCTGTGATAAGGACAGAAGATACACTTTAGCCACAGATAACAGGAGAAATTCAATGAGCATGACTTCTCAGGTTCTCTCGTTTCCTCCAAGGAGATATTTACAGGGGACAAAGGTGAAGGCCTGTCCAGGCCTGACTTGGGAAGCAAGCCTTCCACCTTGCCTGGCTCATCTTTTCCATTCCTTGAGTCTCAGCTCAAGTGCCACTTCTTTGGGAAGCTTTCCCTGAATCCCCAGATTAGGTCAGATTTTCTGTATTTCCCTTTGAGAAGTGCATCATAGTTCATACTAGTGCATTTAAGTGATTGTGTGTCTTTACAATGATGTATTCAACCAGCAAATATTAATGGAGCCACAAAATGTGCTAAGTTATGGGGACACATGAGATGTGCTCTCATAGAACATATTGTCTGTAAGTCCTGTGGCACCTAAGCCAGCATGTACCTTAATGCCAAAAGTGAGGCTTCCCCCAGCCCCAGGAGAACACTAGGACAACTCAGGCATTAATGCCATGCCAGTAGGAAACCACACCCCTCGGGCCACCCCCACAAGCGCTTTCAAGTGCAGTTGCTCAGCTTGCCCATGACATAAGGGGCTTCAGGGCATGCTGGGGTGTGTTGCCCATACTCTTCCTGCAGAGCTGAGACACTGGCTCCTCTAGCTGCAAGGAGAGTCAGCTATTAACAGTTAGTAGCTAAGTTCCTCTGTAGGAATTGTCCTCAGTCAAAGAGAGGCACATTATTCCCCACAGCAGCTCCCAACTGATGCCGGGGCATTTGAGATGACAAAGGCCTGCCCCACCCCCAAACCAGGGCATTTTGGCATAATCGTCCCAGCTTCAGAGCTTCCTGTGGGCTTGCTCAACTTCTCCCTCTGCGGTCCTGCTTCTGTCACCCCAGTACAGGGGTAGCTCCTGAGAGCATTCCCCAGTGAGACTTCTGCATGCAAATTTCAAATGTCAGAGTCTCTTTCTTAAAGAACTTGACCAAGGAACAAGTAGGAGTTGAATCTAGCCAGATGTGTGACTGCCTCAGTCTAGGGGAAAGGACTCCTTTTCTAAGCTGCATGACTTAATAGCCCAGCCCAGCCCAGCACCCCCATCCTACCTGAGAGGTGAACAAGGAATCCAAGCCAGTGCCACAAAGGCCTTGGCAAGGACCTGGGGAAGGAACCAAATCTTGCAGCTAAGTGAGTTAGAAGACTCCAGAGAAGACGATATCTAGGATAAGAAGCCCACCATCCCCTGGAGTCTGATTTCAGCTGATTTAACAGGTCTCCAGGGACTTTATTTCAGTAAGACAACCAGGAAATCTTCGTCTCTATGCTGAGGATTCCCAACATGGGGAAGGGTCAAACCAGCCACCAGCATCCTAATCCAGGCCCAGTGTGTGGGAGAACTTGCCTGGGTGGGTACAGGGGGGTGGTGGAGGCAGTAGGAAGGAATGAGGCTTGCACAAACTTAGTAATTGAAATCATTAATAGCAGTAAAATAAGTTGTCCATCCTACATGTAATTTGTAGTAATGTTTGGTTACTGAGATTAATTTCTGGTAATGAAATACTAATTAAACCATTTATTGAGTAATGTATTTGCTTGGTGGTATTTTATGGGTGTTCACTTATAAATATTTTAATTACTTTTGCTAAGTAATTAGAATTTACTAAATAATTTCCAAACTATTTATTAATTTCTAGCAATTCTCAGCCAACCAACAAGTAATTGTTTTACTTTATATCAGTAATTAAAGTCTTTAAAAAAAATACTTGGAAGAGAAGTTTTGAAGACCTGGCTATTCTATGCACACAAAATTGGATGTGTTAAAGCCAAAAAAGACATAAAATCACTGTTGATCCAATATTATTCAAACACTATTAAATTTTTTTACTTATATCTTTATGGATGTCTTTTATGGGTGCATGTACTATTTTTTCAAAATTGAGATACCAGCTACATGCTTTCTGGTCAACAAACTATGCCAATTTTTTGTGTCAGACTTTCTATTCTATTCATGCCAAGAGGCTAGGGTGTAACTCAGTGGTATGGCAAGTCCTTAGCATACTCAAGGTCCCCAGCACCCAATAAATTAACACATCAGCCAAGTCATCCTAGAAAAAATGCTGTCTTTAACAGTTTAAGAGGCTTTCTGGAAGCAATACTTTTTCCACCTCTACTTACCCACTGTGTACCAGATACTATGCAAAGTAATGTGCACAGGCTACCTATGATCGTCACAACATGGGACTGTAAACCACTCTGTGGCAATAACCTGTATGCCATCAGGCCTCCACAGGGCTCATCGCAGTGTGAAGCCACATAGGTGAAATAACATTTTGGGATGAAAAAAAAAACTGAAATAAATGTAGATCTATTTTTTATCTATGAAAATAAGATTTTAATGAATATATTGTTCTGTAGTTCAGGCTCTCATTTAAAGTATTATAACCATATTTTCATATCAATAAATATTAAAGAGCAGCAGCATCCTTACAGTAGGTGCATGGTATTCCATGAAGTGACCTCCATTTATTATCCAATCTCTAATTACTGGATATTTTGCTTGTTTTAGCTGTTCACTGTGGTGAACAAAACTATAATGAATGTCACTGTGCATAGATCTTTGTGCCCTTGTCCAGCAATTTCCCTAGAACATGTTCTTAGAAGTAGAATTGCTAGATCAAAGTGTTATGAGCATTTTTAAGACTTTTGATACTGTTCAAATGCCGCAAGAAAAACTGAACAAACTTACACTCCACCAGTAGGGACTAAAGTCATGTTTCTTGCACCACATACAATTACTATTATTTTTTGCGGTTTTTTTTTTTTGTTATAGATGGACTTTATACTTTACAAAATACATAACTTTATTTTGTTTATTCATTTTTTTTAATGTGGTGCTGAGAATGGAACTCAATGCCAGGCAAGCGCTTTGCCACTGAGCCACATCCCCAGCCCCCAATTACTATTATTCTAAATTTTGTGTCATTTATTTTCATTCTTTGTCTATATAAAAAGGTGGCCCAAGAGGGCTTTTCGACTCACAGAGCTTCACAACCCACCTCCCCACTGGCTTGGAAGAAATACAGAAGGGTCAACTCGTGAAGACTTATGGGCTCTTTATAATTTAAATAGCATCAAAATGTTTAAAACTGTTTTCCACCACACTATTCCTCTTTGCCCCCCGGTCTCCCACTTTCCACCCAGAGACTGCCTCCCTAAGGACGTCACCAGATGTGGCCCAAAAGGCTTGGCTCGTCACAGGCAGTGTCTGCCCCATATGTTAGCAGAAGAGATACACCTCTGTGGACACTCTCCTTGACTGTTTTTTCAGTACCAGGGGTGCTTTACCACTGAACTATATCCATAGTCCTTTTTATTTTTTATATAGACACAAGGTCTCACTAAGTTCCTGGGGCTGGCCTCAAACTTGCAATTCTCTTGCCTTAGCCTCCCGAGCAGTTGGGATAATAGGTGTGTACCACGGTGCCCAGTTCTCCTTTGCTCTTGACAAAATATCTCCCCTATCAGCATGTTGCAGTGCCTCAAACTTCTACCACCAGTAATACACAATAAGCAGGTTTTTAAACACTCAGAGGTTAGCTTGGGAGGCATTTTATAGTTAGTTTTTCCTGAGGCTCTCCCAGCTTGTTTTCAATGCTCCTTTCTCAACTACAGCCAAGTTACTCAGAGCATTTTTGACATCTCAAAATTTGAAACCCCAATTTTAGCCCCCTTTCCCCTCCTCTGACACGGTTTCCTAGAAGAACTTTTTAGTAAGTATGTGGCTTAGTCTATTTTGTGTTGCTATAACAAAATACCTGAGACTAGATACTTCATAAAGAAATAAAGTTTATTTTGGCTCAAGGGCTTGGAGGCTAAAAAGTCCATGAAGACACACTCTGTGTCATAATATGGCAAATGGTATCACATGGTGGGAACACTTTTGAGAACAGAAAGCAGCGCAGGAAAGAGGCCGAAACACCAGGAGTGACATTGCTTTGTAACAACCCACTCTCACGGTAACTAATCCAACTCACTCCTGGGAGACCTAAGCCACTCTCTTGAGAAAGACACTGATCCATTCATGAGGGTTGATTCCCCATGAGCTAATTAATTATCTCAACAGTTCCCACCGCCTCTCAACACCAACATGTTAGGAATCAAATTCCAACATGAGTTTTGGTGGGGACAAACCACATCCTAACTATAGCAATGACAGAATCACCTGCCTTCTCCAAACAGACCTAACTTTCCTGGATGGAGGAGATACTGCAACAGCGCTTGACCAAAGAGAGGGAGGCAAAGGACGAGAGCGGCCTGAGACTCTCAGCGGAGACCACTGAAGTTGTCTCGCCCTCTAATGAGAACCTCAAGGCAGGGTACACAGCTGGTGCTCAACCTATGTTTGTCGTTTCTCCAAACAATAGATAATTCCCAAGGGCATATCCCTATGATGACACTTTTGTCATTTTTTTCTTTATTCTCTGTATCTATTTCCTCTCTCTTCAGAAAATGCCAGGTTCCAGGCACCTCTCCAGACCCTCAAAATTCTCAGAAGAGAAAAGGAGGAAGGATGAGAGCCCAAGTATTGCTCCTTGCTACCCAGAAAGGTCAAGAGAAAGAAGGCCTGGCTCTCCCTAACAGAATCCCCTCTTCTACTTGGACCAGAGTACAGCTCATGGTAATCATCACTAACATTTATTTATGTAATCCTTGCAAGGTGGCAAGCCCTCTGTTAAGCACTTTGCACACATTATCTCACTTAAATCATATGTTTATCCTTATTTAACTGATGAGAAAGGAAGATTCAATTTTTTGGTTTTGCAGGGTTTAGGCTACAGTCTGAAGGAAAAGTAAATTCTGTGGACTTTGGGTGCATGGGTAATGAAATGCTAAGGGCAGATGCTGAGTCTTATTTATGGGTGTATCCCCCATAAGCATTTAGTGTAGTATCTGAAGAGATCATTAACTTAAGAATTTTCCAAAAGGAAAAAAAATTAAGCCACATATTTAAGAAGTGTTAGAAAATCCAGGCAGAATAAATTCAAAGAAAACCACGCCCACACATTTGGTACATCAGGATAAAACTGCTAAAAAAAAAAAAAAAAAAAACTTTTAGAGAGATGGTGGGGAGGAGAGAAAGAGGGGGCCTTCAAATTAGTAATAATAACTCACTTCTCCATAAAAAAATGGAGAACAGAATAATGAGAGGATCTTCAAAGTTTAGGGCAAAACTAATTGCCAACTTACTGTTATATCTTTCAAAAATATCCCTTAAAAATAAATAGAAAACAAATACATTTCCAGTCAAACAAAAACTGGATCATTTATAACATCAAAAAATAAGAATAATGAGGCTGGGGTTGTGGTTCAGCGGTAGAGCACTCACCTAGCACATCTGAGATGCTGGGTTCGATCCTCAGCACCACATAGAAATAAATAAAATAAAGGCATTGTGTCCAATTACAACTAAAAAAATACTGAGAAAAGAAGAAGAAGAAGAAGAAGAAGAAGAAGCATGAGGAGGAGGAATAGTGAAGAAAGATTTACTGGCAGAAGGAAAATAATACCAGATAAAATATCAAAGATTCATGGAGGAATGAAAAGCAATAAGAATGATAAAAATATGCATAAAACTAAAATGAACACATTGTCTACATAGAAAATTCCAAAGAATCTACCCTCCAAAAATCTCCTACAACTAAAAACTCAGTTTAGTCAATTACAGGATACAAGGTCAATATAAAAAACTCAATTGTATTTCTAAAAATTAGCAATGAACATTGGAATTCACATTTTTAAAAGCAATGCCAATTACAATAGCACCAAAAATGATACTAGTTAAATCTCACAAAATATATTCAAGATCTCTGTGTTGAAAACTACAAAACATTGATGGAAGCAATCAAAAAAAAAAAAACCTAAATAAATACAAAGATATGTCATGCTTGCGAACTGAAAGAATCAAATTGTTAAGAATACAATTCCGGACTGGGGATGTGGCTCAAGCGGTAGCGCGCTAGTCTGGCATGCGTGCGGCCTGGGTTCAATCCTCAGGACCACATACAGACAAAGATGTTGTGTCCGCCAAATACTAAAAAATAGATATTAAAATTCTCAAAAAAAAAAAAATACAATTCCTTTCAAATTGATCTATAGATTCAATAAATTTCCAATCAAAATCTCAGTATATTTTTCTAGAATCACGAGTGACTAAGTGGACTGTGGAATGTACACAGGAAAGGCACAGGAATCTAGAATAAACAAAGTCATTTTGAAACATAAGAACAATGTTGAAGGATTCAAACTACCCAAGTTCAAGACTGACTGACTACAATAATTAAAACAAGTTTTATTGGCAAAAAGATAGACACATAGATCAATGGAATAGAATAAAAAGTCTAGAAACATATCCACATAGAGAACTGACTTTTGACAAAGGTGAGAAGGCCATTCAGTGGAGAAAAGACAGTCATTTCAACAACTGGTTCTTGAACAACTGGATGTTCCTATTCAAAAAGGAGAAGGAGGAGGAAGGATGGGGGAAGAGAAGAGTGAAGATGAAAATTGAAGAAGACGAAGATGAGGAAGGAGACGGAGGAGAAGCAGAAGGGAAAGAGGAAGAAGGAGGAGAAGGAAGAGGAGAAGCTTAACTCACCTTATACACAAATTAACTCAACACTCCTAAGTACCCCCAAGATAATTGAAAGCACATGTTCACAGTGAAAAGTTGTACATGAATGTTTGCAGCAATATTACTAATAATAGCTAAAAAGTGAAAACAACCCAAATGTCTATCAGATGATTAATGGGTAAATGCGTATGTCAACACAATGAAATATCATTATATTCCAACCATAAAAAGGAATGGAGTACTGACACATGCTATATAAGAAATGAATCTTGAGTGAGACACAGAGGCACACACTTGTAATCCCAGAGGCTCGGGAGGCTGAGGCAGGAGGATTGCAAGTTCAAAGCCAACCTCAGCAAAAGCAAGGCACTAAGCAACTCAGTGAGACCCTGTCTCTAAATAAAACACAAAATAGGGCTGGGGATGTGGCTCAGTGGTCGAGTGCCCCTGAGTTCAATTCTTGGTACCCCCCCAAAAAAAACTAAATCTTGAAAATATTATGCCAAATAGAAGGATCTACAAAGACAAAAATGCTGTAGTAGTTGCTTAAGGCTATGAGTAGGGGGAATAGAGGGTCACTGCAAATGGCATGAGACTTCTTTTTCAGATGATGAAGTGCTCTGGAATTAGTGGTGATGGTTGCACAACTTTGTGAATATACTAAAAACCAATGAGTTGTACAGTTTCAGTGGGTGAATTTTATGGTATGTAAATTGTATCTCAAAACAAAACCAAAAAAAAAAACCAATTCAAAATGTATCACAAGCCTGAAAGTACAATGAAAAACTAAGATTTCTCAAAGAAATACAAGAGAAATTCTTTATGATCCTAGTTTAGACAAAAAGTTCCTAGATACTAAAACCATGATCCATAAAAGCATTATTCACAAAAAAGACAGAAATTTATTAAAATTAAAAACTCTTGCTTTGCAAAAGACGTTGTTAGGAAAATGCACAAGCAAACCACAGACTGGAAGAAAACATTTGTAAATCATATTTCTGACAAAGACTTGTGTATCAAATGAAAAAGGTATGCTCAAAACTCAACAATAAGGAAACAAGCAACCTAATTTGTAAAATGGCAATAGTTCTGAACACACACTTCACCAAAGAGGATATATAGATGACTAATAAGCACATGAAAAGAGTTCCACATAATTAGTCATTAAGGACATGCAAATTAAAACAACCATGAGATTCTATAACATACATATTACAGGGACTTAAATCAAAAAGACTGACTGACAATACCAAGTCCTGACAGGGATGTAGAGTAATTGGAAGTCTCAAATATCACTGTGCAAATGCAAAATAGTACAACCTCTTTGGGAAACAATTTGACAGTTTCTTTAAAAATTAAACAGACACACAATATGAAGGAACAATCCACTCCTAGGTATTCACTCAATATAATGAAAACTTATGCTTATGATAAATAAATATTTACAAGAGTTCTATTCATAATTTCCCCAAACTGGAAGCGACTCAGATGCTTTCAGCTAGCAAATTGATAAACACTGTATGGTATAACTATACAGTTGAGTACTATACAGCAATAAAAGGGACAAACTATTGATTAATACAATAATACGTATGAACCTTAAATGCATGTTGCTATGTGAAACAAGAGCCATAAGACTACACAGGATAACAGATATGTGATTTTCAGGACTTAGAGCTGGAAAGATATGGGGATAACACAAGGCAGTTTGGGGAGTAATAGATGACTCTAATTTAAGGTAGTGGTGGTATGAGTTTGGCAAAACCCATAGAACAATGTGCAATGGCAAATGAAGTTCACTCTGTGAATTTTCAAAAATCAACCAGGATATAGGGGAAACCCAAAGTGAAATATCAACTATAACAAATGAAAAATTAATATCATTTCTATAGAAAAATTGTCACAAGGGATCCAAAATGTGGGAATAAAACTAAAATAGATGAAAACAGAAGCATTAAAAAGTTGGAGGTGATAAACGGAGTAAAAGTATTTCAAGGCCCTTGCATGGTAAAAGTGGTAAAAGTATTATTTCATATAGAATTTAATAAATCAAAGACATATATTGCATGCTGTGGAATAATTGCTAAAATAATAGTAAAAGAATATATAATTAACAACATATTAGGAAGGAAATGCAATAATAAGATACTTGCCTAGTCTAAAGCAAGAAAAGAAATGAGAGCAAAAGAAATACAAAACCATGGGAATAAACAGAACAAATATTAAATGGTAAATGTAACCCTAACTGTATCAGTGATCCCATTAAATGTCAGTGAGCATTACAGCCGGGATCTGGAATGTCCCCCAAAGGCTTGAATGTCGGAGAGTTGGTCCCCAACAGAAGTGGCGCTATTGGGAGGCTGTGGAAACTTCAGGAAGCGAGCCCTAGTTGGAAGAGATGGGTCACTAGCAGTGCACCTTTGAAGGGTGTGCTTTGTCCCTGGCCCCAGCTATCTTTGATCTCTTTTTCTTTCTGTCTCTTCCCTTCTCCCTTTTCTCTAGGTCTCTTTTCCCTCTCTTTTTGCTTCCTGGACATCGTGAGGTAAGCAACTCTGTTTCATCATGCCCTCTCCACCATGATGTTCTGCCTCACCAAAGGCTCAAAATGTTGGACCCAAGGGTCAGGGGATCATGAACTGAAACCTCTGAAACTGTGAGCCAGAGTAAACCTTTTCTCCTTCTGCGTTATTTTTCTCAGGTATTTTATCATAGTAGCAGAAAATTGACTAACACAGAGAGCAAGGTATATCAATTAAAAGACAAAAAATTTCATACCATATTAAAAACAATTGCAAGTGGTTTATAAGTGGCATCCTTTAACCATAAGGATACAGAAAATATAAAAGTAAAAAAACAGGAGGGAGATTTCATGCAAATAGTATTCAAAAGGGAGATGATATCTCTACACTAAAATTAGAAAAAATAGACTTTAAGGCAAAAAGCATCGCTATATATAAAGATTAAATGCTAAATCAGAAGGATTGGATAATTCCAAAGATATATGCATTCAATAACACAGTCTCAAAATACATAACACTAAAACTGACAGACTTAAAGATGTAGATATTTCTACATCATAATGAAAAGTTTTAACATGTCTTCCTTAGTAATTGAAAGAAAAATACCAATGATGATATAGATTTTAAAATTAATTATAAATATTTTATTTTATTAATTCCTATATAATATTTGACATTCATAGGGTTAATTATAAAAGTTCAGATTTTAAAATCAAATTATTTCGAAGCCGGATGCAGTAGCACACACCTGTAATCTCAGCTACTTGGGAAACTGAAGCAGGAGGATTGCAAAAGTTCAAGGCCAGCCTGGGCAACTTAGTGAGACCCTATCTCAAAATTTAAAAAAATAAAATGGGGCTGAGCTGGTGGTCTAGTGAGAGGATTTGCCTACCATGTGGAAAGCCCTGGATTCAATTCCAGGGGCATCAAACAAACAAAAACCCTCTTTATTTTGAGATAGAACAGAAATTGACACATCCATAACCCATTTCCTCAAATAGTAAAACTTCATAAAACTATACCCATGAATAGATGTTAAATTTGGTCAAAAGATTTTTCTGCATCAATTCCTATAATCAAGAATTATAATAATTATTTTCTTCTTTATCCTGTTAATATAGTAGATTACATTAGTTAATTGATTTTTCAAATATTGAACTACACAAAGTAAGTGTAGCATATAACTATTCTAGGCAGCATATAATTGGGTCTTACTTGTTTATCCATACAGTGACTCTCTGATAACTCTCTTCATTGTAGTATATAATTCTATTTATATATTGCTAAATTCTATTTGCATAATATACATACGTGTGTGTGTGTGTGTATCAGAGATTAAATCCAGGGGCACTTAATCACTTAGCCACATCCCTAACCCTTTTTGTTTTTTATTTTGAGACAGGGTCTCACTAAGTTGCTTAGAACCTTGCTGAGACCGGCCTCAAACTTGTGATCCTCCTGCCTCAACCTCCCAAGTAGCTGGGATTATAGGAGTGTTCCACCACACCATTTTTGCTAATATTTATTTTTTATAATATCTTTATTTACTTTTTTCTTTGTGGTGCTGAGGATCGAACCCAGTGCCTCACATGTGCTAGGCAGGCGCTCTACCACTGAGCCCCAGCCCCTTGCTAATATTTTAAAGCTTTTTTGATTCGAGCTTGGATAGGAGAATACTAACTTCATGAAATGAATTCTTCTGTTATCAAAACTAGACAAAGACCAGATAAAGAAAGAAAAATATAGACCAATATCATTCGTAAATACTAATGTAAAAAAAAGTTTTAAAATATTAGCAAAAGCCGTTTGGTCAATCTCTGCCTTTAAATTGTATTTAGCCCATTTATATTTAATATAAATTTATACTTGTATTTGAGTAAATCTAATTATATAAGTATGTGTATATACATACATATATATATGTAAGTAAATATATTTGATATGTTAGGACTCAAGTCTGTCTTTTGTTGTTTGTTTTTATCCTTTCTGTTTTTCATTTCTCATTTCCCTACCTTCCTACAGGTTATTTGACTTTAAAATTTTCCTTTTTTATTTATGGCATTTTTTAGAGTATTTCTTTAATAGTGTTATTAGCATTACATTATACATACGTAACTTGCTAGAGTTCCCTGGGTCCTCACTTTACCAATTCAAGTGAAATTTAGAGACTTCCTCCTTTTGTGATCATTTTCTTTCTCCTGTTTGTAATACAGTGGTATTATTTTTCTGTATTCACTTAGAGCCACTAAGATAGTAACAAACAACGTTTTCTATTTAGGGAATTTTATGTACTCATTCTTTTATGATTGTTCTCCTGGGGACAAATTCTCTTACTTTCCCATCATCAGAAATTGTCTTGATTTTTCCTTCACTCCTGAAGAATATTTTTGGTGGGACTAGTACTCGATTGTTTGGGGTTTTTTTGTTTGTTTCTTTGTGTTTGTTTGTTTGCAACACTTGGAAATACTATGCCACTTCCTCTGGCAAGTATGGCTTTTATTTATCTTTCCTGGGTTTATTGAGGTATAACTGACAAAAAAATGTGTAACTTAAGATGTACAACAATAAGTTTTGATATATGTATACATCAGAAAATTATTACTACAATCTTGTTAATTAACTTCTCTATCACCTCATGTAGTTACCTACATTTGTGTAAAGAATACTATCTTACCAAATTTCAAAACACAAAACATTATTGTTAACTATAGTCCTCATGGCGTATATTCCATCTACACAACTTGCTGTGGTTTGAATGCTTGTATCTTCCAAAATTCATGTTGAAATTTGATTGCCATTATAACAGAACACAGAGGAGGGACATTTAAAGGTGCTTAGCCCACAAAACTCTGCCCTCATGGATGGGATTAATGACTGTTTAAAAAGAGTTAATTTGTTCCCCCTTTCTCCCTCTCCCTCTGCCCCCGCCTGTCTCTCCCGACCCACCATGTTCCCCAGGGCATGCCTTCTGCCATGTAAGGACACAACATAAAAGTTCTTGCCAGAGGCCTGTGTCTTCATCTTGAACTACCCAACCTCCAGAACTGGGAGCAAACAAATTTCTGTTCTTTACATATACAGTCTCAGTCTCAGGCAATAACACAAAATGAACTAAAACATTCATTCTCTAACTAAATGTTTATACTCTTTGACCAACATCTCCCCATTTCCCCCATGCCTAGCCCCTGGTATCCAGCCTTCGAGTCTCTGCTTCTATCAATTCTACTTCTTGAGATCCCACAGATAAGTGAGATTATACAGTATTTGTCTTTCTGCATCTGGCTTATTTCACCTAAAAAAAAAAATGTCCTCCAGATTCATTCATGTTGTCACAAATAGCAAAATTTCCTTCCTTTTTAAAGCTAAGATGATCATGGGAATGCAGATGTCTCTTTGAAATAGAGATTTATTGCCTTTGGATATAGGCCTAGAAGTGGGATTGCCATATTGCCAAATAGTTCTATTTTAATTTTTTTTGCAAAAACTCCATACTGTTTTCCATATTGTTGAACCAATTTACATTTCCATCAACACTTGTGTAAGAGATCCTTTTCCTCTACTAAGCCTCCATCTTTTGATTTTTTTTATTGGTTGTTCAAAACATTACAAAGCTCTTGACATATCATATTTCATACATTAGATTCAAGTGGGTTATGAACTCCCATTTTTACCCCAAATACAGATTGCAGAATCACATCGGTTACACATCCACATTTTTACATAATGCCATATTAGTAACTGTTGTATTCAGCTACCTTTCCTATCCTCTACTATCCCCACTCCCCTCCCCTCCCATCTTCTGTCTCTACCCCATCGACTGTAATTCATTTCTCTCCTTGTTTATTTTCCCATTCCCCTCACAACCTCTTATGTGTAATTTTGTATAACAATAAGAGTCTCCTTCCATTTCCATGCAATTTCCCTTTTCTCTCCCTTTCCCTCCCACCTCATGTCTCTGCTTAATGTTAATCTTTTCCTCCTGCTCTTCCTCCCTGCTGTGTTCTTAGTTGCTCTCATTATATCAAAGAAGACATTTGGCATTTGTTTTTTAGGGATTGTCTAGCTTCACTTAGCATAATCTGCTCTAGTGCCATCCATTTCCCTGCAAATTCCATGATTTTGTCATGTTTTAGTGCTGTGTAATATTCCATGGTGTATAAATGCCACATTTTTTTTTTATCCATTCATCTATTAAAGGGCATCTGGGTTGGTTCCACAGCTATTGTGAATTGTGCTGCTATGAACATCGATGTGGAGGTATCCCTGTAGTACGCTCTTTTAAGGTCTTCAGGGAATAGTCCAAGAAGGGCAATAGCTGGGTCAAATGGTGGTTCCATTCCAAGCTTTCCCAGGAATCTCCATACTGCTTTCCAAATTGGCCTCACCAATTTGCAGTCCCACCAGCAATGTACAAGAGTACCCTTTTCCCCACATCCTCACCAGCACTTGTTGTTTGACTTGAGAATGGCTGCCACTCTTACTAGAGTGAGATGGTATCTTAGGGTGGTTTTGATTTGCATTTCTCTGACTGCTAGAGATGGTGAGCATTTTTTCATGTACTTGTTGATTGATTGTATGTCCTCCTCTGAGAAGTGTCTGTTCAGGTCCTTGGCCCATTTGTTGATTGGGTTATTTGTTATCTTATTGTCTAATTTTTTTAGTTCTTTGTATATTCTGGATATTAGGGCTCTGTCTGAAGTGTGAGGAGTAAAGATTTGTTCCCAGGACGTAGGCTCCCTATTTACCTCTCTTATTGTTTCTTTTGCTGAGAAAAAACTTTTTAGTTTGAGTAAGTCCCATTTGTTGATTCTAGTTATTAACTCTTGTGCTATGGGTGTCCTATTGAGGAATTTGGAGCCCGACCCCACAGTATGTAGATCATAGCCAACTTTTTCTTCTATCAAACGCCATGTCTCTGATTTGATATCAAGTTCCTTGATCCACTTTGAGTTAACTTTTGTGCATGGCGAGAGAAAGGGATTCAGTTTCATTTTGTTGCATATGGATTTCCAGTTTTCCCAGCACCATTTGTTGAAGATGCTATCCTTCCTCCATTGCATGCTTTTAGCCCCTTTATCGAATATAAGATAGTTGTAATTTTGTGGATTGGTTTCTGTGTCCTCTATTCTGTACCATTGGTCCACCCGCCTGTTTTGGTACCAGTACCATGCTGTTTTTGTTACTATTGCTCTGTAGTATAGTTTGAAGTCTGGTATAGCTATACCGCCTGATTCACACTTCCTGCTTAGCATTGTTTTTGCTATTCTGGGTCTTTTATTTTTCCATATGAATTTCATGGTTGCTTTCTCTATTTCTACAAGAAATGCCATTGGGATTTTGATTGGCATTGCATTAAACCTATAGAGAACTTTTGGTAATATCGCCATTTTGATGATGTTAGTTCTACCTATCCATGAACAGGGTATATTTTTCCATCTTCTAAGATCTTCTTCTATTTCTCTCTTTAGGGTTCTGTAGTTTTCATTGTATAAATCTTTCACCTCTTTTGTTAGGCTGATTCCCAAGTATTTTTTTTTTGAGGATTATGTAAATGGAGTGTTTTTCCTCCTTTCCATTTCAGAAGTTTTGTCGCTGATATACAGGAATGCCTTTGATTTATGCGTGTTGATTTTATATCCTGCCACTTTGCTGAATTCATTTATTAGCTCTAATAGTTTTTTTGTAGACCCATTTGGGTCTTCTAGGTATAGAATCATGTCGTTCGCAAATAGTGATAGTTTAAGTTCTTCTTTTCCTATTTTTATGCCTTTAATTTCTTTCGTCTGTCTAATTGCTCTGGCCAGTGTTTTGAGAACTATATTGAATAGAAGTGGTGATAGAGGGCATCCCTGTCTTGTTCCAGATTTTAGAGGGAATGCCTTCAATTTTTCTCCATTCAGAATGATGCTAGCCTGAGGCTTAGCATAGATAGCTTTTACAATGTTGAGGTAAGTTTCTGTTATCCCTACTTTTTCTAATGTTTTGAACATAAAGGGATGCTGTACTTTGTCAAATGCTTTTTCTGCATCTATCGAGATGATCATATGGTTCTTATTTTTAAGTCTATTGATGTGGTGAATAACATTTATTGATTTCCATATATTGAACCATCCTTGCATCCCAGGGATGAATCCTACTTGATCATGGTGCACAATTTTTTTTGATGTGTTTTTGTATCTGATTCGCCAGAATTTTATTGAGGATTTTTGCATCTAGGTTCATTAGAGATATTGGTCTGTAGTTTTCTTTCTTTGAGGTGTCTTTGTCTGGTTTCGGAATCAGGGTGATGTTGGCCTCATAGAATGAATTTGGAAGAGCTCCCTCTTTTTCTATTTCCTGAAATAACTTGAAAAGTATTGCTATTAATTCTTCTTTAAAGGTTTTGTAAAACTCCACTGTATACCCATCCGGTCCTGGGCTTTTCTTGGTTGGTAATCTTTTGATTGCTTCTTCTATTTCATCCATTGATATTGGTTTGTTCAAATTGTGTGTATCCTCCTGACTCAGTCTGGGCAAATCATATGACTTAAGAAATTTATCGATGTCTTCACTATCTTCGATTTTATTGGAATATAGGTTTTCAAAATAATTTCTAATTATCTTCTGTGTTTCTGTAGCATCTGTTGTGATATTGCCTTTTTCATCCCGTATGTTAGTAATTTGAGTTCTCTCTCTTCTTCTCTTCGTTAGCATGGCTAAGGGTCTGTCAATCTTATTTATTTTTTCGAAGAACCAACTTTTAGTTTTGTCAATTTTTTCAATAGTTTCTTTGTTTCAATTTCATTGATTTCCTCTCTGATTTTAATTATTTCTTGCCTTCTACTACATTTGCTGTTGTTTTGCTCTTCCTTTTCTAGGGCTTTGAGATGAAGTGTGAGCTCATTTATTTGTTGTTTTTTTCTTTTCTTGAGGAATGACCTCCAGGGAATGAATTTCCCTCTTAAAACTGCTTTCATTGTGTCCCATAGATTCTGATATGTTGTGTCTGTATTTTCATTTATCTCTAAGAATTTTTTGATTTCCTCCTTTATGTCTTCTGTAACCCATTGATCATTCAGTAACATATTGTTCATTTTCCATGTGATGTAGGATTTTTCCTTCCTTCTTTTATCATTGATTTCCAGTTTCATTCCATTATGATCAGATAAAATGCATGGTATTATCTCCACCCCTTTATATTTACTGAGGGTTGCCCTATGGCATAATATATGGTCTATTTTTGAGAAGGATCCATGTGCTGCTGAGAAAAAAGTATATCCACTTGATGATGGTTGATATATTCTATATATGTCAGTTAAGTCTAGGTTATTGATTGTGATATTGAGTTCTATAGTTTCTTTATTCAACTTTTGTTTGGAGGATCTGTCCAATGGTGAGAGAGGTGTGTTGAAGTCACCCATAATTATTGTGTTGTGGTCTATTTGATTCTTGAAGTTGAGGAGAATTTGTTTTATGAACGTCACAGCACCATTATTTGGCGCATAAATATTGATAATTGTTATGTCCTGTTGATGAATGGTTCCTTTTAACAGTATATAATGTCCTTCCTTATCCCTTTTGATTAACTTAGTCTTGAAGTCGATTTTATTCAATATGAGGATGGCCACCCCTGCTTGCTTACAAGGACCGTGTGCGTGGTATATTTTTTCCCAACCTTTCACCTTCAGCCTGTGTATGTCTTTTTCAATCAGATGTGTCTCCTGGAGGCAGAATATTGTTGGATTTATTTTTTTAATCCATGTTACCAGCCTATGTCGCTTTATTGGAGAGTTTAAGCCATTAACGTTTAGAGTTACTATTGATATATGGTTTGTAGTTCCAGCCATGTTTGATTATTTATCTTTTTTTTAATTTAGTTTGTTTCTCCATAATTAGCTTTCCCCCCACCCTTTGTCTTTACTGAGGCACTTCCCACTGATGGTTTTGGTTATTGTTTTTCATTTCTTCCTCGTGTAGTGTTTTGCTCAAGATGCTTTGCAATGCTGGTTTTCTGGCTGCAAATTCTTTTAACTTTTGTTTATCAAAGATTTTTATTTCCTTGTCATACCTGAAGCTTAATTTTGCTGGATACAGAATTCTTGATTGGCATCCATTATCTTTCAGTGTTTGAAATACGTTGTTCCAGGATCTTCTCACCTTCAGCGTCTGTGATGAAAAATCGGTTGTTAACCTTATTAGTTTACCCCTGAATGTAATCTGCCTCCTTTCTCTTGTAGCTTTTAATATTTTCTCTTTGTTCTGTATATTGGATATCTTCATAACAATGTGTCTTGGCGTTGGTCTACTGTGATTTTGTGTGCTCGGTGTCCTGTATGCATCTACAATTTGTATATCCTTTTCCTTTTTTATTTCTGGAAAGTTTTCTGTAATTATTTCATTCAGCAGGTTACTCATTCCCTTGCTTTGAATCTCTATACCTTCCTCTATCCCGATGACTCTTAAGTTTGGTTTTTTTATGTTATCCCATATCTCTTGGATGTTTTTCTCGTGATTTTTTACCAGCCTTTCTGAGTTGGCTAGACTCTTTTCAAGATGATACATTTTGTCTTCATTATCTGACGTTCTGGCTTCTACTTGCTCCACTCTGTTAGTGATACTCTCATTTGAGTTTTTAATTTGGTTTATAGTTTCCTTCATTTCTAGAATTATTGTTTGATTTTTTTTATAATCTCTATCTCCTGATAAAGATGCTTAACTTCTTCTTTTATCTGTTTATGTAATTCATTTTCAATGTGTTCTTTCACTGTTTGAATTTGCTGTCTCATATCCTCTTTAAGGTTCCATTCCATCTGTCTAAGGTATTCCTTGAGTTCTTTATTTGACCATTTTTCTGATGACTCTAGGTCCTCCTGAATATTTAGGCTGTCCTGCATTGTTTGTACTCCTTTTCTTCCTTGCTTTTTCATGCTGCTCATGTTACTTCTTGTTCTGTTTGACTGCTGAGTTACTGTTTACTCCTATAAATTTATTTGATGCTTGGGAGGAAAGGTATTAGAAGGGAAAGGAAGAAGTCACTAAGGAGAATGAGAGTAAGCAGGTAGAATTCAAGGAAGGGGTAATAAGAAAATTGAAAAGAAATGAAAAGACAAAAGAAAAAAAAATAGAAAAGAAAAAAGAAAAAAAATTTAAAAATAATTTTAAAAATAAAAATTTAAATAAAAAAAATAAAATTTAAAAATTTTTTTTAAATTTAAAAAACAACAACAAAAAATGAAAATTAAAAAAAAAACCAAATTTAAAAAAAATTAATAAATGCAGTCTTAGAGTTTGATTAACTTCTCTTCCAGTAGGTGGAGCTGTGCCCACCGGGCCAAGCTTCTCCTCTCAATTTGCGGGAACCAATCACTGAGCAGCAGCTCCTCCTCCCAGACTGAGCGGGTCTCCAATCCTGAGTGCCTAGGGCCTTCTCTTGTGTCTAGTCACTTCCCCACTGTTCCTCAAGCCAGGCCCCGCTCACCACAATACAATACTGGCTACACGCCAGGTCTGCTGCTCCCGGGAGCCCTGTTTTCATGAACGACTGGGCACACTCTCCCTGTTTGCCATTCCCTCACACCCTTGCTTACCCTCCGGTAGCCACGCCCCTGGTAGCTGGTGCAAGAGACCTCAGTTGTCAGCACTGGTGGGAGCAGTAGCCGGGAGTTCCGCGCCTCGGGTCCCGCACCACGGGTCCCGCACCACACCTGATTCCCTCAGTCTGGCTATCGCGCTCACGGGAGACCTGGGAGGGGCCCTCAAGGTTTCCCTGCTGTATGGAGAGGGAAGGCTGGGGATTACACACCTGTCACCGCTGGTTTCAATGAAGTTATCTCCTCCTTCGCATTCTGGTGACGTCAGTTCTCTGCCATGGTGGTATCCCATGCAAATGGCGACAGTTCGTTCCCTTTGCCGGGTGACCAATGCAACGGGTGGGTCCTAACTGTCTCTCGCAAGCCCCGTTTCAATCCTGTGGCCACTGCCTATGAAGGCTCAGTTGGCATTAACCTCCGTAGGGTCAGAAGGGCCGACCAGTTGTTTCAGCTGGATCATTTAGTGCTGAGTCACAGCAGTTTGTCTGCGAGAAGCAGGCGAATGGGAGCTTGAATTCAGCTGATCCGGGCTCGGTGTGTGTTCTGAGAGGCCCAGACTGTTCGCCCCAGATCCACGTCAACTCAGCATTACCTAGTGATCTTGTGCAGGTTTTGCATGCTGCCTGCAGCTCTCCTCAGCAGGCACTCCGTGGTCCAGACATCTCTGTTGCCTTGGAGTCTCTGGGCAGGTCTGCTTCACTCTCACACTCCCCATCTTTTGAATTTTTGATGATTTAGCCTTCATAACAAGGATAAGGGTCATATATCAATATGGTTTTGATTTGAATTTCCCTGATGATATAGCTATTTGATATTTATTTTATGTCTTGTTTGGGGAAACACCTCTTCAGGTCATTTGCCCATTTTTAAAACATGTTATTTGAAGGTGGGGGGGGGGGCCCACTGATGTGTATGAATTCCTTATATTTTGGATACACAGTTTGCAAATATTTTCTCTCATTCCATATGCTACCATTTCATCTGCTGTTTTCTTTGCTGTCTACAGAAATATTTTATTTTGTTGTAACCTTCTTGTTTATTTTTGCTTTTGCTGCCTATAATTTGCTGTCATATCCAAAAATTATTGCCAAGACTAATGTCATGATAATTTTCCTATATTTTCTGCTGAATTTAAAATTTCAATCTTTAATACATTGTGAGTCAATTTTTGTATATGTATAAAATAAACATGATTATTTATTTATTTTTGTATAGGGATATAGTTTTCCCAACAGTATTTACTGATGCAACCATTCTTTCCCATTGTGTATCTTGGTAACTTTGTAATAGATTAGTTGACCAAGTATGTATAGGTTTATTTCTTGTCTTTCTACCCTGTTCCATTGGACTATGTATCCATTTTTATACAGGAACTGATTTGATTAATATAGCTTTGTGATATATGTTGAAATTCATCTTTGTTTTTCTTACTCAAGATTGCTTTCACTATTTGGGGTCTTTTGTAATTTCATACTAATTTCCCACTTTTTTCTATTTCTATTAAAAATGTCATTGGAATTTTGATAGGAATTGATTTAATCTGTAGGTCACTTTGGGTAGTATGAACATTTGTTTAAATATCGATTTTTTTGATCCATGAAGATAAAATATCTATCCACTTATCTGTTTATTCTTCAATTTTTTTCATCATTGTTTCATAGATCTTTTGCTTTTTAGTTAAATTAATGCCTAATTTATTTATTTTGTTCCTATTATGAATTGTTTTTTTAATATCTTCTTCAAATACTTTATTGCTAGTGTATAAAAATAAAACTAATTTTTGTGTATTGATTTTGTATTCTTTTGTATCACTTAACTGATTTTTTTTGTTAGTTCTAATAGTTTTTTGGTTATGTTTATAGGGTCTTTCATATACAAAATCATGCCATTTGCAGACAACTTTATTTCTTCACCAATTGCTCTGGCTGGGACTTCCATTACTATATTGAATAGAAATGGTGAGAGTAGACATCTTCACCTTCTTCCTAATTTAAAGGAAATGCTTTCAACTTTTCACCATTTGTATGTTAGCCATAGGTTTGTCATATGTAGCAAATATTATGTTGAATTAAATTCTTTCTGTGCATAATTTTTAAGTCTTTTACTATCATGAAAAAATATTGAATTTTTTCAAATACGTTTTCTGCACCTTGTGAGATAATCATATGCTTCTTAACCTTCATTCTGTTAATGTGCTGTATAATTTATAATTTGTGTATGTTGAACAATATTTGCTCCTAGGGACAAATTTCACTTGATCATAGTGTATATAACACCTTTAATGTGCTGTTAAACTTGATTTCCAAGTATACTGCTGGGGATTTTTCCATATGTGTTCATCAGGGAAAATGATCTGCAGTATTATTATTATTATTATTATTATTATTATTATTACTACTACTACTACTACTACTACTACTACTACTACTATTTTTGTATTTTCCTTGTCTGTTTTTGGTAACAAGGTAATGTTGGCTTCATTATATGAGTTTGGAAGTGTTCTCGCTACTTCAATTTTTTTTGGAGGAGTGAGGATTAGTATTAATTTTTCTTTAAATGTTTGGTGGACTTCACCAGGATAGCTATTAGTTTCTGACCTTTCCTTTTATGGGGAATTTCTTTTATGATTTGTTCAATCTCCTTTCTCATTATGATAAAATCCACTCAGTGTTGGTAGGATGTGTGTTTCCAGAAATTTATCCAGTTTTTCTAGTTTCTGATTTGTTGGTGTACAATTCACTGTTCATAGTAGATTCTTGTGATTCTCTGTATTTCTGTGGATTAGTTATAACTCTCTCCTTTCATATCTGATTTTATTTGCATTCCCTCTTATCTAGCTAATTTTTTGTTACTGTTTTCAAAAAACAACGCAGTTTTATTGAATTTTCTATCACTTTTCTAGTCTCTATTTCATTTATTTTGTCTCTGCGTTTTGCCATTTCCTTCCTCCTATGAAGACTGGACTTAGTTAATTCTTCTTTTTTATTTCTTTGAGGTATAAAGTGAGGTTGTTTATTTGAGATCTTTCTTATTTATTCATGTAGAAGTTCATCCCTATAAAATTTCCTCTTAGAACTGCTTTTGCTGCATCAGTTGGGTATGTGGTTTTTCCATTTTCATGTGTCTCAATATTTTTTTTTGGTGGGGGGGTGAGTGGTACTAGGGATTGAACCCAGAAGCACTGTACCATTGAGCTACATCTCCAGCCCTTTTTTTAAAAAAATTTCTCATTTTTTAAAATTTTAATTTGTTATATAACAGCAGAATGCATTACAATTCATAGGACACATATAGAGCACAATTTTTCATATCTGGTTGTACACAAAGTATATTCACACCATTCATGTCTTCATACATTTACTTAGGGTAATGATGCCCATCTCATTTCACTGTCTTTTCTACCCTCATGCCCCCTTCCCCTCCCTCCCCTTTTCCCCTTGCCATATCTGGAGTTCATCTAATCCTCCCATGCCCCACCATTACCACATTATGAATCAGCAGCCTTAAATCAGAGAAAACATTTGGTTTGGGGGGAGTTGGCTAACTTCATTTAGTACTATATTCTCCAACTCCATCCATTTACCTCCAAATGCCATGAATTTATTCCCTTTTATTGCTGAATAATATTCCATTGTGTATATGTACCACATTTTCTTTATCCATTCATCTACTGAAGGGCATCTAGGTTGGTTCCACAGTTTAGCTTTTGTGAATTATGCTGCTATAAACATTGATGTTGCTGTGTCCCTGTAGTATGCTGTTTTTAAGTCCTTTGGGTATAGGCAAGGAGTGGGATAACTGTGTCAAATGGTGGTTCTATTCCAAGTTTTCCAAGGAATCTCCATACTGGTTTCCAGATTGGCTGCACCAATTTGCAGTCCCACCAGCAATGTATGAGTGTACCTTTTCCCCACATCCTCGCCATCACTTATTGTTTGTATTCTTAATAGCTGCCATTCTGACTGGAGTGAGATAAAATCTTAGAGTAGTTTTGATTTGCATCTCTCTAATTGCTAGAGATGTTGAACATTTTTTCATATATTTGTTGATTGATTGTTTATCTTCTGAGAAGTGTCTGTTCATTTATTGATTGGGTTATTTGGTTTTTTGGTGTTAAAATTTTTGAGTTCTTTATATATCCTAAATATTAGTGCTCTGATGTGCATGTGATAAAAATTTGTTCCTAAATTGTAGGCTCCTATTCACCTCAGTGATTGTTTCTTTTGCTGAGAAGAAGCTTTTTCATTTGAATCCATCCCATTTATTGATTCTTGATATTAATTCTTGCACTATAGAAGTCTTTGGGGGCCTAATCCAACATGATGGAGATTTGAGACTACTTTTTCTTCTAATAGACACAGAGTCTCTGGTTTAACTCCTAGATCCTTGATCCACTTTGAGTTGGGTTTTGTGCATGGTGAGAGATAGGGAGTTAGTTTCATTTTGTTGCATATGGATGTCCAGTTTGCCCAGCACCATTTGTTGAAGAGGCTATCTTTTATCCAATGTATGTTTTTGGTGCCTTCGTCAAATATAAGTTAACTGTAATTATGTGGGCTAGTCTCTGTGTCCTCTATTCTGTACCATTGGTCTACAAGTCTATTTTGGCGCCAATACCATGCTGTTTTGTTACTATTGCTCTGTAGTATAGTTTAAGGTCTAGTATAGTGATGTCACTTGCTTTACTCTTCTTACTAAGGATTGCTTTATCTATTCTGAGTCTCTTATTTTTCCAGATGAATTTCATGACTGCTTTTTCTATTTATATGAGGAATGTCATTGGGATTTTGATTGGAATTGCATTAAATCTGTATAGAGTTTTTTGGTAATATGGGCATTTTGACAATATTAATTGTGCTTATCCAAGAACAAGGTAGAATTTTCCATCTTCTAAGGTCTTCTTTAATTTCTTTCTTTAATTCACCACATCAGTAGACTTAAAGATAAGAACCATTTGATTATATCAATAGATGCAGAAAAAGCATTCAACAAAATACAGCACCATTTCATGTTCAAAACACTAAAAAAACTACAGATAACAGGAACATATCTCAACATCATAAAAGCTATCTATGCTAAACCCCAGGCCAACATAATTCTAAATGGAAAAAAAGTTGAAGGCATTCCCTCTAAAATCTGGAATAAGACAGGGATGCCCTCTTTCACCACTTCTGTTTAACATAGTTCTTGAAACACTGGCAAGAGCAATTAGACAAAAGAAATTAAAGGGATAAGGGTAGGTGAAGAAGAACTCAAATTAACACTATTTGCCAATGATATGATTCTATACCTAAAAGACCCAAAAAAATTCCACTAGAATACTTCTAGAACTAGTAAGTGAATTCATCAAAGTAGCAGGATACAAAACCAACACCCATAGGGCTGGGGTTGTGGCTCAGTGGCAGAGTGCTTGCCTAGCATGTGTGAGGCACTGGGTTTGATTCTCAGCACCATGTGTCAATAAATAAAATAAAGGTCCACTGACACTAAAAAATATTTTAAAAATCAATACTGGGAATCAACTTATGAAGGAGGTGAAATACTTGCAGCCTTTTTTAATTTTTTATTTTGTGGTAGGGTCTTGCTAAGCTACTTAGGGCCTTGCTAAATTATGAGGCTGGCCTTGAACTTGTAATCCTTTTGCCTCAGCTTTCAAGTTTCTAGGGTTACATCAGTGCACCACCACACCCAGTTGTCTCAAAATATTTTACATTTCCCTTTTGATTTCTTCATGGTCCTTTGTTGTTTAACAGTGAGTTAATTTCCACACTTTTGTGAATTTTCAAGTTTTCTTCCTATTATTGATTTCTAGCTTCATAGCACTGTGGTCATAAAAGATGTTTGATATGCTTTCTACCTTGTTAAATTTGCATAGATTTGTTTTGTGATCTAATATATGATCTATCCTGGAGAATGTTCCATGTACCCTTGAAAAGAATGTATACTCTGATGCTTTTGGATGGAATGTTTTGTGTATAGTCTGTTAGCTCAATTTGATCTAACATGTAGTTCAAGTTCAACATTTGCTTATTAATTCTCTGTCTGGATAACCTGATCATTGTTGAAAGTGGGGTACTAAAGTTCCCTGCTATTATTGAATTGCTGCCTATTTTCCCCTTCAATCTGTTAATAATTGCTTAATACATTTCATTGCTCCAATGTTGGTAGCATATATATTTATAATTCTTATGTCCTATTTATAATTCTTATGAGTGCTTTATCATTATATAATGACCCTATTTTCCCCTTGTTTCAGTTTTCAACTTAAAGTCTATTTTTCCTGATATAAATAGAGCTATTGCTGCTTTCTTTTGGTTTCTATTGCACATGGTATCTTTTTCCATCCACTCATTTTCAAACTCTGTGTCCTTAAAGATGAAATGAGTTTCTTATGGGCAGCACATGTGTACTTGGGTCTTGCTTCTTAATCTGTTCAGTTACTTTATGTCTTTTGATTGAAAAATTTAATCCATGTACATTTAAAATAATTACTGATAGGTGAGGACTTACTATTGCTGTTTTGTTCATTGTCTGGCTGATTTGTAGATCCTTTGTTCCTTTCTCCCTTCCTTGCTATCTTCCTTTGTGATTTAGTTATTTTCTGTAGGTGGTATTCTTTGATTCCATTCTCTTGATCTTTTGTGTATTTACTGTACATTTTTGTTTGTAGTTACCATGAGAATTATATAAAAATTGTTAGGACAAGCCATAACAGCGACATGTGTGCCTGTACTCCCAGCTACTTGGGAAGCTGAGATCAGAGGATAACTTGAATTCAGGAGTTCAAGACTAGCCTGAGCAACATAATGAGACCCTGTTTCTCTCCCCACCCCCACCCCACCCCCCCCCTCTCTCTATATATATATATATATATATGTAATTTTGTATGTGTGTATATATAGTTAGCTGGGCGAGGTGCAGCATGGTTGTGATTCCAGCTACTGGTGAGGTTGAAGCAAGAGGATAGCAAGTTTGAGGCTAGCCTGGGCAATTCAGCGAGATCCTGTCTCAAAATAAAAATTTAAAAGGTCTAGGGGTATACCTCAGTGGTAGAGCACCCCTGAGTTCAATCCCTAGTACCAACAGAAAAAAAAAAAAGGAAAAGAAAGAAAAAGAAAATATATAGAGAGGGAGTTAAAACAAGCTATGTTAAGATGACAACTTACCTTTAATCACATACAAAATTTTATACTTTTACTTCACCCCAACTTTATGTTTCTGATGTCCCAATTTACATCTTTTATTTTCCATATCCATTAATAAGTTATTAAAGTGATAGTTATTATTAATATTTTCATCTTTTATGCTAGAGCTATAAGTGATTTACATACCAGCAATACAATATTGTAATGCATTCTAAATTGAATTATTCACTTCTATTTACTGGTGAGTTTTATACTTCATATTTCCATGTTACTAATATGCATCCTTACATTTTAGCTTGAAGAACTCTTTTTAGCAATTTTTATAAGGCAGGTCTAATGGTAACAACTCCTTCAGCATTTGAGAAATTCATTTATTTTTCTTCATTTTTTTAAGAGGTAGGGTCTCACTGTGTTGCCTAAGTTGGCCCTAAACTCCTGAGCTCAAGCAATCCTCCTGCCCCAGCCTCTTGAATACATGTCACTCTTTGTCTCTCCTTCATTTTGAAGGACATATTTGCCAGTTGAAGGATTCATGGTGCATGTTCTCCCTCTCCCCCTCCCCCTCCCTCTCTCAGCAATGTGTGTATATCATCCCACTGTCTCCAGGCCTGCAAGGTTTCTCTTAAGAAATCCACTGATAGCCTCATAGTGGTTCCCTCTATGTGATGAGATTCTTTTCTCTGCCTTTCAAAATTCTCTTTGACTTCTAACAGTTTGACCGTAATGTGTCATGGTGAAGTTTTATTGGGGTTGAGCCTGATCAGAGACCTTTCGGATTCATGTAGCTGGCTGTTCATTTCTCTCTACACATTTGGGAATTTTTCATGCAAAGATGATGTCTCATAAACCCCACAGACTTCTTATATTACTCTCCTTTTTTCCCCTGTCCTCCGATTGAATATTTTCAAATAACCTGCTCTTGAATTCACAGGTGCTCTATTCTGCTTAAGTCTGCTATTGTGCTATCCTTCACTTTTTTCATTTCATTCATTGTCCTTCAGGATTTCTTTTTTTAATATTTATTTTTAGTTGCAGTTGGACACAATACATTTATTTTATTTATTTATTTTTATGTGGTGCTGAGGATGGAACTCAGGGCCCCATACGTGCAAGGTGAGCACTCTACTGCTGAGCCACAACCCTAGCCCAACCTTCAAGATTTCTGTTTGGTACATTTTTATGGTTTGTCTCTACTTTTCTGTTTGTTATTGTATTGTTTTTCAGATTTGTTGTCTATATGTGTTCTTTTAAGGAAGCTCACTGAGCTTCCTTAAAATGATTATCTTAAATTCTTTGTCAGACAATTTGTCGATCTCTATATCTTTGGACTGATTACTGGAATAGTATTGCATTCCTTCGGTAGTGTCTTTTCCCTTGAGTCTTCATGTTCCTTAAGTCTGTTTCTTCACTTTTTTTTTTAATGTACTTGTAGATGGACACAGTACCTTTTTATTTATTTATTTTTAGGTGATACTGAGGATCAAACCCAGTGCCTCACATGTGCTAGGCAAGTGCTCTACCACTGAACTACAACCACAGCCCCATGTTGTCTTCACTTTTGAAGAAATAATCACCTCCTCCACTGGCTTTGGGAGAGAAACACCTTCACCAAACCACCCAGCTATGTCTTCTGACCTTTCTCAGAACTTTTCTCATGCTCACTCTATTACCTCTAGTTCCTTCTTGAAGAAGTGAAAAGATTAAGATTGTATGCCTTCTCTCCACCCCACAAATCCAGGTCAGGTGCTGAGAACTTCCTTTTTGTTTTAACTAGGGCAATGCCCTGAAATGCTCAAGTCTGTGTGCTTGCTCCCAATACTGCAGTTTGAACCAGTCATCTGTATGAGATACTTTCACTTGCTATCTGCCCAGGAAAGCTCAAGAAGACAGCATGGGGGAGCAGAACATTTGATTTGCCCAGGGACCTATTTGGTGCCACAGGCAAGAATCTCAAGTATCTCTTGGTCAGGATTCCTGATGGGGTCGATAAGAGTGTTTACTAGAGCCGATGGCCTCTCTTTCATGCTCCCAGCTTCTCCCAACCGTTCACTTGTGATGGTCACCTTAGTGGTCTGGGTGGAACAAGAAGTGGGCCTTTCAGACAGCATACCACACAGCCAGGGAGATGGGCACAATTCACTGTGCTCTCGCTTTTCCCCACGGGAGAAATCACAGGCCTCTGGGTCTCTGGCACTGAATTGTGGCACTTTGGGGAAGGTGTGATATGCCTACAATGAAACTGTTCTTCTTACACTCTTCAATGGCCTTTTCTTTAATTTTTTGATCAATAGAATGCTGGAACTTATCCACTGGACTCCCAGACTTACACAGTCTGGGATAGGTTGTCAAAATCCATGCTTCTCTGAGGGAATGACTATAGAAAATTCCAATGCTGTCATCTTGCTGATGGCTCCTGATGAGAAACCTACCACTATTTAACCTATTTTCTCTTATAGGTGTTATTTTTATCTATCTGTTTTCAATATTTTTTTCTGTTATTTTGAGTTTTCAGTAATTTGACTATGGTGTAATTGATTAGCATAGATTAATTTAGGTTTATTCTATTTGGACTTCACTCAGTTTCTTAATTGTGAGTTTATGTCTCTTTCCTGTCCATGTTTCAAAAGAGTGTCATACCAAAATCCAGGAATGTTGGGCTGGGGTTGTGGCTCAGCAGTAGAGTGCTCACCTCGAATGTGTGAAACATTGGGTTCGATTCTCAGCACCACATAAAAATAAATTAATTAAATACAAATCCATCTACAACTAAAAATATATTTTAAAAAAACAGGAATATCTCTAAATGAATTCTTTAAAAGGCAAACCAATCAATGTCAATACCAATAAGCATAAATGCAAAAATTATGTGACAAATATGAAAGCAGTCATGATAAAAATGCTTCAATAGACAATTATGTGTTTTAAACAAATGAAAAAAATAGAAAATCCCAGCCAAGAAATAAAAGATATAAAGAAAAAACAAATGCAAATATTAGAACAAAAAGTATAACTGAAATAAAATCTGAGTTTATAGGATCAATACTGGAATGGAGGACAGAGGAAAAAAATCAGCAAACTAGAACATAGAACTATATAAATTATCCAACTTGGGTAACAGGAAAAAAAAATGATAGACTGAACAGAACTTCAGGGACTTCATGCAAAAAGATAACTACCATATGATTCCACTTCTGTGAGGTGTATAGAGTAGTCAAATTCACAGAAATAGAAACTACTGCCGCAGTCTGGCTGGGCACAAGATCACTAGCCACTCAAACAGGAACAAACTTTATTTTTGAAATAGCCGCCAATACCCCGTACGCGCCCGGGAAGATTCCCGATCCACACACGCGGCGTTCTCCTGGTGGAAAAACACAAACAGAGCCCCGACTCCAGACAATCACTGGGTCAGGACCTTTCCATTGTCCTGTTAGAATAGCCTTCCAAAGTACCTTAGGCTTATGTACATTTTTTGGATTCAAATGTCTTTCCGCAGCACTAAGCCCTGATGAATCCAAATTTAAAAAGTTTAGAGTAAAAAGGGTTATTTTAAGTTTATCTTTGGGGGATATATACCCCTTTCCAATTCCCTCCTTTTGTTTTAATAAGTACGTTTTAATAGTTTGATGAGCTCTTTCAACTATGCCTTGTCCCTGTGGATTGTATGGAATTTCTGTTTTGTGAGTAATGCCAAATGATGAGCAAAATTGTTTAAAAGAGGTAGAAGCATAACCGGGACCATTATCTGTTTTTAACTGTTTTGGAACGCCCACAGTGGCAAAATTTTGTAAGCAATGAGCTATAACATCTTTAGTTTTTTCTCCGGCATGAAGAGAGCCCATCAAAAATCCGGAAGAAGTATCAACTGTAACATGCAAATATTTTAATTTTCCAAATTCTGACAAGTGTGTGACGTCCATCTGCCAAATATGGTTAGGTATCAGTCCTCTAGGATTGACTCCAAGATTAACTTGTGGTAAAAATGTCACACAATTTTGACATTGTTTTATTATATGTCTGGCTTGTTCTTTAGTTATTTTAAAATGCTTTTGTAAAGTATTAGCACTGACATGGAACCTTTTATGAAAATTTATAGCTTCTTCTATTGTGGAGAAAATATGTATGTCATGTGTAGATTTATCTGCTAATTCATTGCCCAAACTAAGGGCTCCAGGCAATCCTGTATGTGCCCTGATATGTCCTATAAAGAATGGATCTTTTCTGTCCCAGATTAGACTTTGTATAGTGGAAAACAAAGAGAAAACAGTAGAAGAAGGGGAAATCCTACCAGCATCTTCAAGGGATACTATAGCATTAACTACATACTGACTATCAGAAAATAAATTAAATACAGAATCTTTAAAGATCATAAAAGCTTGTAATACTGCATTAAGTTCTACCTTTTGAGCTGATTGTTTGGGTACTAAAAATGTAAAAGTTTGATCAGGGGTAACTACTGCTGCTGTGCCATTATTTGACTCATCAGTGAATATATTTGGAGCATTTATGATAGGGGTCTTTCTTGTCATTTTTGGAAAAACTACAGGATGTTTAGACAAAAAAGACAACAAAGGATTAGATGGTAAGTGATTATCAAATGAAACATTAGATTTACACATGATTATTGCCCAAGTATTTAACTCATTAGCTAACTCATCAATTTGATCCATAGTATATGGAGTAATAATTTTATTGGGAGAAATCCCAAAAACTCCCTTTGCTGCTTTTATTCCTTTAAGTATTAATTGTCCTACAGCCTCAGGATATCTAGTAAGAATAGTATTAGGAGAATAAGATAAATGTATCCACAATAATGGACCTTCTTGCCAAAATACTCCTGTAGGAATATTTTTTGTTGGTAGTACAATAAATAATAAAGGCAAACTTATATCAATTCTATCCAAGTGCATATTTTCCATATATGTTTCAATGATTTTTAATGCCTTTCTTGCTTCAGGCGTTAACATGCGGGGTGAATTTGGATCTGATGGACCTTTTAGGATATCAAATAAAGGTCCCAACTCTCCTGTTGGTATGCCTAGATAAGGCCTTATCCAATTTATGTCTCCCAATAACTTTTGGAAGTCATTAAGTGATTTGAGTTGATCTATTCGTATTTGAATTTTTGGTGGACGGACCATGGTTGAGGATAACAGAACTCCTAAATAATTAATTGGAAGATTTAATTGTACTTTATCTATTGCTATCTCTAGATTATAACTATTTATTTCTTGATCTATTTGAATTGGTGCTGTCATACCTTGTTCTTGTTCTCTTAATCTTTTTTCTTTCCTAAAGCCTTGTCTAGCCCTAGTAGTGGGCACGTTAGGACTGATGTTATTTGTTAATGTCAAACCTAATTGATCTAGGACATCTTGTCCCCATAAATTTATAGGAAGATGATCCAATACATAGGGCTGTATAGTTCCTTCACATCCTTCAGGATCCTTCCAATCTAATGCCATTGCACTTTTATGGGGATTGGTCGCCACTCCTAGGCCTCGAAGCATTTGAGTGGCTTGTTGTAATGGCCAATGTTTTGGCCATTCTTGACAAGATATGATGCTGAGGTTCGCACCTGTGTCCAGCAGCCCATTAAATTCATGTCCTTGAATATTTAGTTTTAGCATGGGGCGAGAATCTAAATTTAAAGACAGCATAGCCCAATCTACACCTGTGGAGCCCAAACCCCTGGTACCTCTTTCTACAGTATGACTGGAAAATTTATCATGTAGGCTGGGTACTATTAATAACTGTGCTATTCTATCTCCTGGTGAAATTACTGATATACCTCTTGGAGAACTAGCTATAATTTTTATTTCACTTTCATAATCGGGATCAATTACCCCGGGACTTATCATAAGTCCTTTTAGTGTAGAAGAACTGCGTCCCAATAAGAAGCCTACTGTTCCTTGGGGAAGAGGTCCTTTTACTCCTGTGGGAATGATTTGAACTCCCATCTCTGGAGTTAGTATTGCTCTTGCAGAGGCGCAGCTGTCCAACCCTGTGCTCCCACTAGTTTGTCTGATGAGGGATTTAATGGATAATGTGTCCTGGGCACTAGCTTGATGGTGCTGCTGGGTTCCTCCATTGCCCCGTATATTTGTGGTTTTGGGGCCCGGAGCATTGGGCCCTCCAGTCCGTTTTTTGGCAATGGAGCCTGATGCCTTTCTCCATGATATCGTGGGTAAACACTTGGTCCTTGTCCGTTTTTTGATAACGGAGTGCCCTCTATGGTGGTTTGAGAACAGCATTCATTAGCCCAATGTCTCCCTCTACGGCATCATGGGCAAATACCTGGTATTCTATTCCTTTGATACCTAGCTTTGTTAAACCCTCCTCCTATGGGGCAACTCCTTTTAAAATGTCCTGTTTGATCACAATTATAGCATGTTTTTGGCCTGGCATCTAAAGCCTGTTGTACTGCTGCTAAGACTTGCCCTTGTTCATTAATGTCTCTACATAATTTAATATATGTGTTTAAATCTTCATGTTTCCATGGTCTAATGACCTCTCTGCAGCAACAATTTGCTTGATCATAAGCCAGTTGTTTTATAAATGGCATTGCCTGTTCTGTATCTCCAAATATTCTAGAAGCTGTCTGAATAAGCCTATCTACAAATTCAGCGTAAGGTTCATTAGTTCCTTGTGTTACCTTAGATAACTGTCCTTGTAAATCTCCATGCCCCTGTAAAGTTTTCCATGCCCTAACCGCATCTACAGCAATTTGTGCGTATACACCAGGATCATATTCAATTTGTTGCCGTTGACCCTCATAAGGTCCCTTTCCTAACAACATTTCTAGATTTCTTTGAGAGTAACCTGCTGCTGCATTTCGCCTAGCTGTCTCCGTGCAAAATTCCTCATTGGCAACCTTCCATAACAAATATTGTCCTCCATTTAGCACAGATCGACACATGTTAGCCCAATCTGCTGGTGTCATGTCCAAGTTGGTAATAGATTCGACCATGCTTATGGTGAAGGGTGCTTGCGGGCCATAGGTTGTTACAGCCTCCTTTAATTGCTTCACTGTTTTGAAATCTAAAGCACGGTGAATTCGTTGCCCTCCTGCCTGCTCAAATACAGGGCATGCTAATCTTTGGGGTCCTGCCTCAGGATTTTGTCCATCAACTACGGGAGTTGAGGGCCGCTCAGCTGTAGGTGGAGCTGTTGGTTGAATTACGCCCTCTGGTGATAGAACGGAGTTAGTAGCAGCCTCCTGTTGTAATTCCCCGCCTGATGGTTGTTTTTCCTCTAAGCTTTCTTTCTTCAAATTTTCCTCTGTCTGACTAGCTCGAGAGACCTTCTCTTTTGCTTGACCTGACATGTTTTCTACCACAGTCTGGACCTCTAATAATTTACTTAACAGTCTTTCGGTTTGTTTTTTACTAGTTTCTAATCTACTATAAAGGTAACGCAACCCAATAAGATAACATAAAAGAAAACCGAAACAGAATGAAACAAAAACGGAGCAAAAAATAGTTGTATCAATTTTCTCTTTCTCAGGGCTGAACAACTTCAAACCTTGAGTCAACCATTTTTCCCAGTTTGCCTGAGAAAATTCTAGGGATAGGCAGCTTGAAACAAAAACAAAATAAATCAAAACAACAACACATTGTTTTTTGAAATGGTCACCCATTCTGTCACCTTCCCTCAGGGGTGAGCAATTTTACTCACCTCCAAGCTTCAGGCATCCCCCGCTCGGGCCACCAATTGCCGCAGTCTGGCTGGGCACAAGATCACGAGCCACTCAAATAGGAACAAACTTTATTTTTGAAATAGCCGCCAATACCCCGTACGCGCCCGGGAAGATTCCCGATCCACACACGCGGCGTTCCCCCGGTGGAAAAACACAAACAGAGCCCCAACTCCAGACAATCACTGGGTCAGGACCTTTCCATTGTCCTGTTAGAATATCCTTCCAAAGCACCTTAGGCTTATGTACATTTTTTGGATTCAAATGTCTTTCCGCAGCACTAAGCCCTGATGAATCCAAATTTAAAAAGTTTAGAGTAAAAAGGGTTATTTTAAGTTTATCTTTGGGGGATATATACCCCTTTCCAACTACAATTGTGGTTGCTAGGGGCTCGGTGAGAGAATAGTGGGGAGTCACTGTTTAAAGGGTAGAGAGTTTGTTTTGCAAGATGAAAGGAGCTCTGGAGATGGATGGTGGTAATGATACACAATAATATGAATGAACTTAACACTACTGATCTATATACTTTAAAATGGCTAAGATGATAAATTTTCTGCCAAAATATATGCTGTCAGAAAGGGAGTATGCCAAATAATATTTACAAGATTTTTAATAAAATGATGCTTTATGCAATAGGACTCTTCCTAAACCATATAAATTGGACTTGGATTTGGCTAGTTTATCAAAAAAGTCTATTAATTCATGTCACATAATACAGAGGGTAATTTTTTATTTGATTTGAATGATTTCACGGAAAAATATATATGGGAAACTGACATCATTCACTTCCTCTAGAGAAAGGAATAAGAAAGACTCCAACTCAAAATAATAGTTTATAATGTTGTGATACAGATAACATTTAGATATTTCTGAAAATATTTTAAATATTTAAAGTTAAAGCAAAAAATAATAAAACATAACCATACACATTTTAAATTAAAATATACTGCTATTCATTTATTTAGCAATCTTGTTATCTAGAGCCAATAGCATTTTCCCCCTCATAATTTCACTGTTAGGGCTTTTGCATAGTTTTTCCTATAGAAAAATAAACAATTAATCATCTATGTTAGTAATTTGGGATTTTTTAAGATATAGTGAGAATTTTAAAATAATTTTCAAGCAAAATTTTTCACATGGAGAATATATTTTGGTTATTTGTAACTTTTCTCTTCAATGTTTTCTAGTTTTCATATCCCCCCAATTCATTTTGCTACATGCATTTATTTACCTTTTCCTAAACATTCTATTGTGTTAATGTAAAAAATGTTTGTGTCATAGTCATATTTTATTGGCTTGTGTTATACTTAAATAAGTTATGTGATTAAAATCACAAGTAGACATAAACAAGTTTGGGAGCACACATAACTGGTTTGTAGTAATTTCTAGATATGTGAGAGTAACATATCAGTTACAAGAGCTTATTATGCTATAGGCAATGACTTTCTCAATGGGACCCTAAAACTCAGTAAATAATGCCAAGAGCTAATAAATGGGATGGCATCAAATTAAAAAGCTTCTGCAAAGCAAAAGAAACAAATAGAAATGTGAAGAAAGAACCTACAGAATGGGAAAAAAATCTTTGCTAGCTACTTTTCTGACAAAGTATTAATATCTAGACTATATAAAGAACACAAAAATATCTAGACTATATAAAGAATACAAAAAGATAAATAATCCAATTAATAATTGGGCAAATGAATTAAACAGACACTTCTCAAAAGAAGAAATACAAATGGACAATAAATATATAAAAAAAATATTCAACATCTTTACTGATGAGGGAAATGAAAGTTAAAACTACAATGTGATCTCGTCTCACACCAGTCAGAATATCAGTCATCAATAATACAAACAATAATGACTGTTGGACAGGATGTGGAGAAAAAAGAACACTTTTATACTGGTTGTTGGATGTAAATTAATACACCACTATGGAAATCAGTATGGAGATTCCTCAAAACACCTGGCATGGAACCACCATATGATCTAGTTATCCATCATTCCTTGGTATTTATCCTAAAGAACTGAAGTTATCATACTATAGTGATACATGCATACCCATGCCTATAGCAGCAAAATTTATAATAGACAAATTATGGAACCAGCCCAGATGGGTTCATCATCAACAGATGAATGAATAAAGAAAATGTAGTATATATACACAATGGAGTTTTATTTGGCCATAAGGAAAAAATGAAATTATGTAACTTGCAGGAAAATGTAACATAACTTGAGAACGTTATGCTAAGCAAAATAAGCAAAACTCAGAATGTCAAGGGTCATATATTTTCTCCCATATGTGGAAGCTAGAGAGGAAAAAGGAAATGAAAGTTGGGGGAGTGGTCATTAAAAGGGAAAGGGCACAGGTAGAATAAAGGAAAGGGACCAGGAGATGGGAAGAGGATATGGAGGGGAGAAGTGCTGGGGAGTGATATTAGTCAAATTATATTGTTATATTGTATGCATGTACGAATATGTAACAACAAATCCCATCATTGTGTGCAACTATAATACTCCAATAAAAAAGTGGAAAAAAAAAGATCTCTTAAGAAAGAAGTTTATTGTGCTAAAGGCATCACTCCATATGTTTTATAGAGAGAATGAAGAAGTATTTAAATGAAAGTCAATTAACAGAACTTTTACTGTACATTTGAAAATCACATTTTCACTAATAACCAAGTTTACTAAATGGGATTCTCACCTGGCCTATTTTAATGAATAATGATGCACATTAGTAACTAGCAAGATTAATCTGAAAGTAGACAAAATGTTGAGGTGTTATACATAGTAAGTTATTTTAAGTAGTTCAAACATTCTCCACAATCTGGTTTATACTGTTCTATTCAATTGGTAAATCACTTTTTTCCCAGATACCTAACAATAGCAACCCAACCCATCTATAAAGATTTAGCCAGACTCATTCTCTGTGGCAAACAGATCCTTTGCCTTTAATAAACTAATATCTGAGGGTAGGGAGCAAGTGTGCCTTGACCATTCCCAGTAGGCACACCATCTGACATGAGGTGAGTGATTATATACTGCTTGAATGCATTTGTGAATAAATGAATGAATGCTTGCAGAAAAGAATGTGGGATTTATACTCAATACTAGAGTCTCTACCCCTTCCAGACAGAGGCAGGGTCAATCAAAGAGTCAGAATCAGGAAGAAATGACAGAAGAGCAGTTTGGTCTGGTCACGCCCCTTTTATAGACTTATATTGACAATGTAGACCAAACAGCCTTGCCGCCCACCTCCCCAATCCTTTCTGACACATACTGTCACCCAACCTACATCCACAGCTCTAAAGTTGTCTAGAACCACTTTCCAACTATACCTGGGGTCAATTAGACCTAGGTGGAAACCACAATGAACACATTTGTGGCACAAACTTGGCCCTGGTTTCACACAGTTGTCCTCTCACCTGAAATTCTCCCCTAACTTTCTCACTTCTCTCAAAGGAGAGCCAGAAGCTACTTTGCCACAGTCTGGCTGGGCACAAATCACGAGCCACTCACAGCTTTGTAGATTCAAACAGCAACTCTTTATTCCCAAACTCACACCGGCCTTCTACAAACACATTCTGGGGAAATCCACGTTCTCTGCCCAAATCCACACCCACTGGGCTTCTGTCTCCCAAATATATTCTGAATCCCGTGAGAACTCAAGGGGAACTCAGGCAGCAGGATACGCCCTCTTCTAAACAGGGAACCCAGTAAACTCGGATTATCCTAAACCGGGAACACCCTAAACACAGATCCGCCCTGGTCCTTGAGCTAGGTCACCTTACATGCAATGTCGCTGCAAAATGTCCTATTTCCACGAGTCCTTCCACTAAAGAAACATGGGGGTACGCTGGCAAGGAAATTGTCATACCTACTTGGCTGATGGCTCCCAGCACTACTTATGAAATGTCTTAGAGAAGGGACATTACCCAAGCCTATTTGGACCAATCAATTCAAATTTCTATTCGAAATTTGAACTGCAAGTGTGGAAGACAGGGATGTTCAGTAAACAGAAGCAGAAGATCAAAAAGCAGGTCAAAGGCTTCTGACTTCTGGTATAAGGGAGTTAGAAGATCTTCAAAACCTCTTCCCCACCAAAAAAAAAAAAAAAAAAAAAAAAAAAAACTATAAAATTGGACAAAATTGTCAAAAATATCTATTGTAGTACCTTGGAGTTCTACCAAACATATATAAAGCTAGAGAAACATTATTAATGAAAACTGCTGAAATTTAGTAACAACAGAATGTATCTATGGCTGCTCATACTCCATCTTTCTTCCCCAAGCTCTTTCAGTGCCAGTATAATCAACAGATTTACCACCAATACTGGGGGGTGCAGGGGCTGTGCACCTGATTTAGAGTATGGTCAATTGAAGTGATCTCAGTGGCTAACAAAGAGAAAAGACCAATGGATCCAATGGATCCATTAATCTAAGTTTGCAGATTTATGTCGGATAAGCAAAGAACTGATGGACTAGCAGGGATTTATTAGAAAGTTTCAAGAGGGAAGACAGCATTAGAGTATTTCTCACATATTCTGGGTTGGCCAGAGGTTGCATGCATGTTACAGAGATTAAAGAAACCTGTACACCCCTGACCAACAGAGCCTGTGCACATGTGCAGAGATGTGAGGCTATATTAATGGTGTCAATGTATCTGTAATTGGTATTCTAGAAGAAGAGTAGGAAGAGGAGCAGAAAAAGTATTCAAAGACATAATGAACAAAATTTCCTCAAATTTGATGAAAAATCAATGATGAAAATTAATCTATACACCAAGAAGCTAAATAAACCTAAGTAAGATGACTAAAAAAGATCTATACTTGAATTCACATAGTCAAACTGTTGAAAGCATATGACAAGGAAAAACCCTCAGAAGTAGCAGAGAAAAATTACAGCTCACCACTGTATAAAGAATGACAATACAGTGAACAGCTAACTTCTCATCAGAAAAATGGAGGTCCAAAGGCAATGGAACAACATAGTCAAAGTACTAAAATAGAAAAATGTTCAACTAAGAACCCCACATCCAGATAAAATAATTCCTCAACATGGAAATAAAAAAGATGTTTCCAGATAAACAAAGACTGAGAATGTGTATTACTAGCATGTCTGCTTACAAACAAAACAAAGTCCTTTTATGGTAAAAGGAAATAACTCCATATGATAATTTGAATGCAGAAAAAGAAACAAAGTACCAAAAATGATATTTGCATAAATATAAAAGATACTTGTACATATTTCACTCATTTATTATCTTAGCTTTTTTAAATTTTTTATTGTATGTATTATAATTAGTTATATATGACATCAGAATGTAATTCAATTCATATTATACTAATAGAGCACAGTTTTTCATATATCTGGTTGTACAGAGTACAGTCACACCATTCGTGTTTTCATACATGTACTTAGGGTAATGGTGTCCATCTCAAATCTACCATCTTTCCTACCCAATAACCCCCTTCCCTTCCCGCCCCTTTGACCTATCTAAAGTTCCTCTATTCCTCCCATAGTCCCCCCTCCATCTTCATTATGAATCAGCATCCTTATATTAGAGAAGACATTTGGCATTTGTTTTTTGGGGGATTGGCTTACTTCAGTTAGCAATATATTCTCCAACTCCACCCATTTACCTGCAAATGCCATGATTTTATTCTTTTTTAATGCTGTATATATACCACATTTTCTTTATCCATTCATCTACTGAAGGGTATCTAGGTTGAATCCACAATTTAGCTATTGTGAATTGTGCTGCTATAAACATTGATGTGGCTGTATACCTGTAGTATGCTGTTTTTAAGTCCTTTGGGTATAGACCGAGGAGTGGGATAGCTGGGTCAAATGGTGATTCCATTCCCAGTTTTCCAAGGAATCTCCTCTTAACTTTTTTAAAAACACAAGTTTGTTCAGGCATGGTGGCATATGACTATAATTCCAGCAACTCAGGAATCTGAGGCAGGAGGATCACAAATTTAAGGCTAGCCTCAGCAATTTAGTGAGGCCCTAAGCAACTTAGCAAGACCTTGTCTCAAAATAAAAAGGGCAGGGGATGTGGCTCCGTGTTAAAGCACTCCTGGGTTCAATTCCCAGTACCAAAAATAAAAAATAAAAACACAAGTTTGTAATAATAAATAATTATAACACTGAGCTGGACACAGAGGCACACACCTGTAATCCCAGCTACTGAGGAGGCTGAGGCAGGAGGATCACAAGTTCAAGGCCAACTTGGGCAACTTAATAAGATCCTGTCTCAAAAAAGGAGGGAGCAGGGTTGGGTTGTGGCTAGCGGTAGTACACTTGCCTGGCATGTGTGAAGCACTGGGTTCAATACTCAGCACCACATATAAATAAATGAAATAAACATCTATCAACAACTAAAAAGAATTTTTAAAAAGGGGGGGAAGCATACTCAGTGGTAGAGCACCCCTGAGTTCAATCCCCAGTACTTTCCAAAAAATTATTGTTATAACATTTTATTGTTGGGTTTATAACACAGATAAAGGTGTGGTGGTGGGGGGATAGGAGTACAAAAAAAGAAGAGAAGAAAAAGAGATATATTTGAGCAAAGTTTCTACCAGAATGAAGGTATTATTATTCTGAAATAGAACTTGATAAGTTAAATGCAACTGTAATCTCTGGAGCAACCACTGAGAGAATTATATGAAAAAAATCTAGAAGAAATATTTTTATTTTTAAATAAAAATATAATTATTAACACAAAATAAGGCAATAACAATGGAACAGAAAAACAAAAATACACAAAACAAATAAAAAAATGGCAAGTATAGATGCAGCCACATTAATAATCACATTAAAAGGGAATGGACTGAAAACTTCATTCAAAAGGCAAACTGTCACACTGGATTAAAAAGAAAGATCTAACCAAATGTAACAAGATATACACCACAGACTCAGATATAAATAGACCGAAAGTAAAAAAGTGAGAAGAGATCTCAAGCAAAAAGTCATCATAGAGAGTTGGAGTGGCTATATTACTATTAGATGAAATAGACTTTAAGACAAATATTGCTAGAGACAAAAAAAGGAACTTTTATAATGACAAAATGGTTATCAGGAAATAAGAATAATAAATATATATACACCTAACAACAGAGCCCCAAAATACATAAAACCAGAACTGATAGAACTGAAAGGAGAAATGGATAATTCAACAATATTAACTAGAGATTCTAATACCTCACTCAGTAAATTCAGAAAAAGCATTTGGCAAAATTCCGTGCAATTCATGATTGAAAAAAAAAAAAAGTAGAGCTAGGATAACTATATATCCATATGCAAAAATAAATAAATAGACTTCTCTCATTCAATCTGCATAAATTAATTCCAAATGGATCACAGTCAAAAAGTTAAACATAGAGTTGGCACGTGACCCTGTAATCCCACTTATAGGTATAGACACAAGTAAAAAAGAAAAAAAAAAGTATGTCCACACAGAAATTTGCACACAAGTAAGTGTTCACAACAGCATTATTCATAATAGCTCAAAAGTGCAAACAATTCAATTGCCCATAACCAAAAAATGGATAAACAAGTGTTGTGGATTCATTCCATGAAATATTATTATTTGGCCATTAAAAAACAATGAAGCTCTCACACAAGCTACAACATGGATGAGTCCTGAAACCATTATGCTAAGTGAAGAAGACATACAAAAAGTCACATATTGCATGGTTCTATTCATATGTAATGTCTAAAACAGGCAAACCCACAGAGACAGAAAGTTATTACTGATTTATAGGGAACAGAGGAAGGGAGAAATGGAGAGTGACTGCAAAAGGGTATGAGGGGCCAGGCGCAGTGGTGGACACCTGTAATCTGAGCAGCTCGGGAGGTGGAGGCAGGAGGATAGAGAGTTCAAAGCCAGCCTCAGCAATTTAGTGAGGCACCAAGCAATTCAGTGAGACTCTTTCTTTAATAAAATACAAAATAGGGCTGGGGATGTGGCTCGTGGTTGAGAACCCCCGAGTTCAATCCTGGTACTCAAAAAAAAAAAAAAACTTAAAAAAAAAAAAAAGACATGAGGTATCTTTTTGTTGATGAAATGTTCTGGAATTAGATAGTGGTGATCTTTGTACGATTTTGTGAATATAATAAAAATGACATAATTTTACATTTTAAGTGTAGTCTTTGTGATATATGAATTTTATTTCAATAAAGTTTGTTTTTGTTTTTGTTTTGTTTTGTTTTTTTTAGTAGCCTATAGACCTAAATGTAAAACCTGGTTGCCTGATATTAGAGCTGGCTGGCTCTGAGTACTGACTGAAAAGGAGCTCAAGATGATTTGGGGGGGGGGGATGATGGAAATGCTCTAAAACTGGCCTATATAGTCACAGCTGCAATTTATAAATTTACTAAAAATCATTGGATTGTTCATATACAATGGATGATTTTATGGTATATACGTTCTATTTCAGTAAAGCCTTTAAAAAATGAGTTCACTGAAAACAAATCAAAATATCATAGTAAATAAGTGAGGCAAAGTTGGGTTAACTTTAAAAATGAACAAAGAAGGTTGGGTGGTACTGAGGTAGTGAATGTTCTGTTTCTTGACCTTGTTGTAGGTTACAATTTGTAAAAATTCATTGAGCTGTACTCTTGTGATATGCACACTTTTATTTATGTATTTCATACCAAATTTTTAAAAATCGTTAAATGGCATTAAGGAATCGGGGTGGGGAATAAGCCAGTTACAAGTTACAGAAGCTAAAAGACTCAGTTGTACAGTTGATCTTGGGTCTCCATGGAATTTCTGCCACCATCTTACAATTATCCCATTCCTAGAGCTGGCATGAATAAGTTTGTTTCCTACTACTAAAAAACCTCACCAAAAACTTTTTTAGTGCCAGCTATACATACAGCTACCAAAATGTCACCTCCAGGAGGGCAGGGAACTTGTACACTGCTGAATCCCCAGTGCCTAGAACAATAGCTGGCACTAAAAAAGTTTTTGAATGATTAAACATGAATGAACAGAGAAGTAGTTGTGGAAGGGAGTTGAAGAGGGAGAAACTTGTAAATACAGACATTTTTTAATGCAACTTGACAAACGTTTTCATATTTCCCAGGGATATGGATTAAAACACTGTTGCGAGCCCAGAAGATGAATAATGCCTTCTGGGAAATGTCAGGAACATGTCAGAGAGGAAAGACATGGGAGCTGGGTCCTGAAGGATGAATAGGAGTTTGTCAGAGAATGAAGGCAGGAAAATGGGATAGCAGAGATAAATACAGGCAAAAGCACATTGTTCTGAAAGAGCATGGTGTTCTTGGGGAAATTCAGTGTTCACAGTTGAGGCCAGGTGAGAAATGAGGCTGGCAAGGTAAGCTGGGGGGTAGATGGAGAGGGTTACCTATTACCAGCCAAGACCTGAAACTGACTCCTGCAGAGATCATAGCCAAGAAGGAATCTTAAGCAGGGGTCAAATCTGCTTGGTAGGAAGCTCATTTTAGCTGGGCCTAGCTGAGCTCAGAGGCCCTTTACTTCCTTGGTGTCTGCATTGTCTCTCCTCTGTCTCTTTCTCTGCATTCTTCCTCTTCCTTCTTTCTGCCTCCATGTGTTTTCACGTATGGATTTCTCCTCATTTTTCTCTCAAGACACTACTCCCTGAAGATGTCCCAAATATTCTCCATTTTAACTGTCCCCAAATCACTTTCAGATTTCATCTCCAGGACTCATTCTTCCCCAGGATGTCATCCCCGCCTGGTAGGGTCCTTCAGAAATAAATAACTCAGGATTTCTTCTTAAGCAACAAGCTCTTTGGGGTCTCCTCAGTGTACAGATAGAAGTCTGGAGCAAGGGGGAGCATCTGAGTCACCCTCCACTGGACCCAGAGGGGCTGAGCCACCAGCTTCAAAGGCCTACATGAAATCAATGAGCTGGAAACACCATGTTTTCCTCTGGGGCATCTGATGCTGTGGCCTCTAGCTCAGAAGCCACTGCCCTTCCAGCCTCATGCAGGAAAGCCTAGTGCCCATTACTCATGTCTCTGACCTTCTGCTCTGAAATGCTTCCTGGCATCTGCCCACCCTCCCTCAGGGCTAGACAACTAGGTCAGGGAGGAACAGCCCCTCCACCATGCCGGTCCTAGGACACCTCTCCAGGACAATTCTCTCCCCTGGGACAAGAGGGTCAAGCCGCTCTTCTGGATGTGACCTTAGAGATGTGCAGCAAGGGCCCAGTCCCAATTTATCACCATGGGGCTATAATTAGGTTTGTTAACATACAGTCGAGTGTAGTCTTGTTGACTAGGAACTTAATCACGTTACTATCGAGTTCCTGTACGCATGGCTTGGGGTGACTGTTTTACTTGTAGAGTTATAGCCAAGCCCAACGGGAGGAAATTAGCTTTGGACACAAGTTTAGAGGGGGGTACTTTTTCCTCCTGACTTTCTCTCCCTCCCCCCACTTCCATGTGAAAATATTTAGCAAACAGTGACAATGATGAAAAACAGTAGGAAACAAAATGTTCTACATTAGTATAAAACATGAAAAATGCAGCAAGAACCCTTAGCGGTACAACATGTGTTATGCTGGCTGGCAGTCCATTAGCTCTGATAGACATTTCACTTACCTAAGTCAAATATAACAGTCTAGTATTCATTAATATAAGAAGGGGCTGTGGAATCAGAGCTACCATCTGGCTGGGCCGACAGAATAATCTACAACTCATGATTAGGTCTAAGGAGTGGGGTTTCACTTTAATCTTTCTCATTGCTCGAAATTTCCATCTGCGCAGTTCGGCACATCATTTTTCTTCAAGACAAATGTGCTGTTTTTCATGTTCCAAAATTAGATCAGAAGAAAACGATTAATCATGTCACGGCCTGGGAAAGGAAACAAAGCTCCGATATTCTCGGGCTCCCCCCCACCCCCCTCCACCAGCAAGTCCACCCCTCCCAGACCCTGGAGGGTTGCAAGTTTCGCTTTTTTCCCCCCAACCTCTGGGTTTTCAGCACAACTTTGGGAGCCGCCACCGCCAGCCGAGAGAAGGAAGGGCAGGGCTGCAGGGTGAAGAGTTTGGGGTGCCCTGAGACCCCGGCGGGGCTGCCCTGACGCTGCCCCAGCCCTCCTGCCCCACCCCCACCCCGGGGCGGGGGTCACCCCTGGAGTCGGGGCACCCGGGCGCTGCCGTCTGCCCAGAGTGACAAAAAGGGCTGGGAGCCTGCCTCCCGCGTCCCCCTCCCGGCCGCCACAGCCCTGTCTGTCAGCCGGCTCGCAAGTCATAACAAATCCCTGGCGCGGAGCTGAAGCTGAGCGTTTGCCGGAGCGTCATGGGGATGATGAATGACCCGCAGGCCTTTGAAGTGCTCTGCCAGTTCAGCTGGGTCCGCGGTGCTGACAGAGAAATATACACAACAGCGTAACCAATAATGAGAACATTAAACATTCCTGCGCCCTGACAGGCTGACAGAAAAACCCAGGCTCGCATCAATCATGGCACAGATAGAACCTGACAATCGGCCCCTCACTGACACCCCCCCCCGCCCTCCGGGGCTCCTCCTCTTCCTCTTGGGGTCTCCCCTCTTTCTTCCTCTCCCACTCCTGCAGCCCCTCCTCGCCTCTTCCTTTCTCTCTTCCTCCCCCCGCTTCCCTCCCTCCTCCCCCCATCCCCTCCCTGTGTCCCCTGCCCTCGGGTGACTGCCTTCAAGGGCCTCACTGAGGTCAAGTGAGGTTTGGGCCACTTCCATTCTGTGAAGCTGCCCGTGTGTGAAACCATGAGATGTCACATCAGAGTGACAAGAAGTGTGAAGGCTTTAAGTTCAGAGTTAGCAATTGGTGGCTTTTAGCCACTGCAAAGGAATATTAATGCAATCACTGTAATGTAAAAGCTCATTTGGAAATATTATCAAGTCTAAAGTGAGGCACTTGGGGAAAGTGAGACTGCCATGAGCTCCCTCCTTCCTCCTCTTCTCTGGGCATCTCCCTGTGTGACTTTGCTGAGAGACCTTTTCTTTGTGCCTCAGTCTCTTTCTGCTCTGCTGGACTTATCTGACGGGATCTGGTTTCTGGTGTGTCTCAAAGAGGAAAAAACAGCAGAGAAACACAAAGATCTCTTCCTCTTCCTTTTCCTCCACCAGGAAATGAAATCTGACCAGATAAGACGCATTTGATGGCCCTTCAGCTGCTTCCCTGAGGAAATGCTGTGACCTCTTAGCCACTCTCTGGACTTGATTTGAGCCATACTTCCCTGAACTGAGCATCTACTCCCTATGAAGCGGGCAATCTCCACCTCTTTCACAGAGATCATCCCTGCCAGGCTCTCCCCACTAGCCAACAAGGGCACAAGGAAGAGCCCCACGCTGATGGGCAGAAGCTGGGGTTCTAGTCCCAGCCATGAGACCTTGAACAAGTCCAGAACTTTCCTGGACCATAAAACATAAGAATAGAAGTCCCACACCTGGAGGGTCTTACAGATTTCTTTACATCCTCCTTTTATCCTTGGAGGATTTTTTACTTTGCTTTTTCTCATTCTTAGCTTCCTGAGAAGTTCCTTGAGTTTCCAAAAAGTAATGAAAAACTCCCAATAACCCTCATACAGACATAGGTACACATATGTCCAGAGATGGTGGGCAGAGGAGAAGAAAGACCACTCTGGGGTCATCCAAGGACATAGGTGTTATAAGAAGTCTGGCAGGAAGAGTCAGGGAGGCCAGAGCTTTTTCCCTGAGAAAAGGCTCCACAATGACCATGACACCTCAAGTGTGTTTGCATGCTGCTTCAGCAGAGCAGCTCAAGTGTGAGAAAAGAGCCTCCGTTGACCATCATCCACTCCAAACTCTAAAGCATCTGTCCTTCCTTTCTGTCCACCTGGAAGTCCAGTCCATTCCTAACACTACCCAGAAGCTCATTCTGTATGCCCTAACCCACACTGACACCCCCCCCAATAGCCCCCAGCCCAGATGAGCATCTTACATACTTAGGTAGACTTGAAGCTATTTGAGGCCAGGGACAATGCCATGTTTTACTGTTTTCTAGGTCTCCTGGGACTTGAATATCTTGTTCAGAAGTGTCTGCCTCACCCACAGCCCCTTCTCTAAGGAAGTATTCCTACCAGGCATTTCACTGGGAAAGGCCTCGGGGACCATGTTTGTATTACATAACCCTGCCCCTCACCCCTGCTGATCAGTCTGGTATTTTAACACCTATTCCTACAACCAACTGGATTCTCTTTTCCTTGAAATGTGAACTCAGCCATCGTTGTTATTAGGCTCTTAAATATTTATGTGGGTTTTGGTTGGGGCAGACATTATGAGATATATATATATATATATATATATATATATATATATATATATATATACATACATACATACTGAGGAGGGAAGGAAAAGGAGGTGTTCAAAGGCAAGCAGGAGAATGAGAAAGGGGAAAAGTAACATGAGATCCCAGGTAGACACAAGAGAAGGCAGCACAGCTTCAATTCCTGGCTTGCCAGTTCCTGTCCCAGAAGCCTGGTTGTACTGTTCTTGCCCTTAGGTGCCTGTAAGGCAGCCAGCCACTAGGGAAGACATCAAAGCCTTGCCTGACCAATTTCTATCCTATCTTACCTAAGATGATTGGCCCAGAGATAATCACGTGACCCACATAGCTCAATCAGAGCCCTTCCCTGGGATTTTATGTTGATTCTGAAAGAGATGTTATTCGTTGATTAAGTATTGCAAGGCTAGTACCCAGAGCTTCTAATGCCATGGCTGCTGCTACTTGTAGGAAACCCATCTACTGTAGAGCAAATAAGGCCAATCAGAGCAGCGGAGCCCACTGATGACAAGTCCTGAGAGCTTCTTCAGGCCCTTGTATCTATCTAGTCAAGCCTAAAGCCTTCTCTATACTTGGCCTTCCCAGCAGGTGAGCCAATATGTTCCTTGCCTTGCTCTAAGTAAGTTTAATTTTGATTTCTGTCTCTTGCAACCCAAGAGTCTTCAAACTAGTGTTCGAGGGACATCAGTAAGTTATTCTACCCTTTTTAAGTAAATACACATGAATAAGAACCCACAGAAGCATAAAATAATGAGGTCCACCGCCAACCCTCTCAGATCCTCTCCTTCCCCAAACCCCCTCTGTGACCTTACCTAGTCCTCATGCCATGGATGTTTCTACATGGATCTAACTCTTCCCAGATCAAGCCTGAGTGACTTGGATTCCTGAACCTGGCTAGAATGCTATTTTTCAATCTCTATGATTTGTATCCATTCCCAGACAAGAAGAGGACAGATACAGAGTGAGTAGTGATCCTCACAGTCTCTAAGTAAAGTCATCTGGCCTGTCCCTCTCCTCACTTCCATCCCAGCAGGAATCCAGGGTTCAATTTGACCCCTCATCCACCTCAGACACAGCCTCAGGTCCTACTCTTCAGGCCTCATTTCCCCCTACTCACAAGGTGGGGTCTTGCTATGGTGCTCAGGTTGGCTTTCAACTCCTGAGCTCAAGTGAGCCTCCTGCCTTGGCCTCCCAAGGGACTACAGGCATGTGCCACAAATACCTGGCTCAGAAGATCCTTTGGGGCTAAAAATGGACCTCTGGATATTTGTCCTTATTCTAGTCTTGGTCTGATGACAAGTTTCCTGGACATTGGGAGAGACCAGGTGCAACAACAAAGTGAAAAATGATGAGGGACTTTTAGCTAACTGCAAGCCTGCGATGAGCCTACCTGTGTGATGTTGCTTCTTCAAAAACAAGCAAATAAATAAAACGATGAGCCTGGTTAAGCTAGAGCATGATGTTCAAATGACGTTTTAAGAATTCTAAAGGCTAGAGCTGGAAATGTTGCTCGGTGGTAGAGCACTTGTCTAGCATCTACAAGGCCTTGGGTTCAGTCCTCAGTACCACAAAAAGAGAAAAATTTTAAAGAATTCTGAGAAACTGTAGCTTAGGCAAAGGTGATGAGTGGTTGAGAAATCTTGCCTTCAAGGAACAAGGGGAAAACTATCTCCATGGACATCAAGAGGATTGGCAGAGGTTTGTTCCACCATGAAATGGCTGGAAGGCCCCCAGGCACATACTGGCACACAGCGCTCAAGAGCATTCATTTCCTTCTGTCTTGTCCTCATTCACCAGGTGCAGAACCAGGGTTATGAGAGGACCTTATATGGAAGAGGTTTTTAATCACAATCTAAAAATTTTTCGACCATTCCGACCATGCATAACTGTAACAGGCCCCTACGTAAGGTAATAATCTCCACGTCACTGCACATATTCAGAGACTAGATAATTAACTCCAGGGGTGGTATATAAAGAACCCCTAAAGTGAGTAGATGTTGGGCTTTTAGGGCCCCTTTTCAATACAGTGACTTTGGCAGCCTCTGCAAAGTAGGTATGAGTCAACTCCTCTCATCTTCCTAAATTTACAGGAATGCTCAATTTTTCAAAGATGTGACTATATTTTCAGCAATGGCTGCAGCAACTACTCCTATTCCACACACTATGTAGCTTTGCCTCTCCCCATAAAGAGGAGGCTGATTCCTATCCTGTTCAATCAGAACCAGCTTGTGATGACTTCCCCAGACAGAATGTTGCAGAAGTGACACTGAATGACTTCCAGGGCTAAATTAGAAAGGCCATGAAGCTTTGCTAGCTCTGTGCATGTCTGACCCTATGCTCCAGCTGCCATGCTGTGAGGAAGCCCAAACTAGCCCACATAGAGAATTCCCACAGAGAGACCCATGGAAGTTCTGATTCACAGCCCGGTCAAGGTCTCAGCTGACATCATCATTCAGCAAAAGTGAATAAAGATTTATTCATAGCATCACTATTCTCAGTAGCTAAAACATGGAAGCAAGCAACTGTCTATAAATGGATGAATGAATAAATGAAACAAGATATATACATACATATATATAACTTTAAAAGGAAAGAGAGTCTGACACATGCTACAATATGGACAATTCTTGAAAATATGATTTAAGTGAAATAAACCAGTCAGAAGAAGACAAATATTATATATTTCACTTCTGTAGGTTCCTGAGTATTCAAAATTATATAGAAAATAGAATGGTGGTTGTCAGGGATTTAGGGGAAAGAGAGAATAAGGAGTTAAGTTTCAGAGTTACAAGAGTTTCAATTTTAGATAAAAGAAGTTATGAAAATTGATGCTGGAAATGGTTGCACAACATTATAAATGTATTTAATACCAGTGACCTGTACACTTAAAGTGGTTAAGATGGTAAATTTTATTGTTATGTGTATTTTTATCATAATTAACACAAGTTGAAAATAAGCAAATGAAGACTTTTCCAGATGATTCCAGTCCCCATCAATTCTGTAACCCCCAGTCCTTGAGTAGGCCTAGCTGAAGTCCTACAGAAAGTGCTCTATCCAAATTTCTGACTTATAAAAATTGTGATATAATGAACTGGCTTTGAATAGTTTGTTATGCAGTAATTACCACTAAAACAATCATGGAAAAATAGCCAAGATATTCTCAGAGGCCTGTGACTATGAGATAAGCTAGGGTTGAGACCCACTGATGACTCAGGTATTAATTACCCTCCACTGGACACTGGCCCTCCATCTCCTCCAGGATCGCCCTCTCTCCTGCCAGGTTTTCTCCCAATTTGAAATCCAGGCCTTGCCCCTAACATGGAAAGTTCTTTTCCACCTCCAGCACTGGGGATTGAACCCAGTGGCACTCTATCACTGAGCTAGCCCTTCTTACCTTTAATTTTGAGATGGGGTCTTGCTAAGTGTCCCAGGCTGGCCCGGAACTTGCAATCCCCCTCTAATTCCTGAGAAGCTGGAATCACAGGTGGGTGCCACCCCACCCTCACTACATAAGTGCTTCTTGCTCCCACGCCTTCTGGCCTCAGAAATCTGTTCTGGCCCCCAAGTAGCAAGAAGTATTGAGAGTGTGGGAGCTGCACCCACAGGGGAGGTCAGCCTACACCGACCTCCATGCAAGCCCTCTTTTCAGAGCCCAGGCTCAGGGAGAGCTGGATGCTGGAGCAGACCACTGTGGATGAACCAGACCAAGTCCTCAGCCAAGCACACAGCTTGCTGCCCCTTGTGCAGACAGATCACAGAAAAGGCATGGATGCCTGGAAAGGGGGAAAGTTACATGCATAGTAAAGTTTAAGGGAAAATACTTAACGTTCTATGACTCTCACATAGACCCTGGCCATGAATTCAAAATTTGGGTGAATTTCCCCTCTATCTGGGCCCCATTTCCTCTAGGCATGTGTCCTGCATCATTACAGGTCTTCAGTCACTTTATCCTGAGTTGTCCTGTAGCCCAATTGCCAGAGATTGTGGAGCAGGCTAGGACCCTGTATGCCTCAAGAATCCCAGTGGTGGCATGTTTGTGACTGGCAGGTGGGGAATTCACAACCTAGAAAGCCAGACTCAGCTCCCAGCTGATCCCACTGGAGCCTTTGGGAAGAAGACTGATTAGTTACTGTATGATTTTTTTTTTTATGCCACTGCTTGGGAATTGATGGTTCAAGAATTCTCCATGGTAACAGGACAGCATGGAACTCCTGAATATGGAACTCAACAGCACAGGCCTCACCTGTAGCCAGAAGCCCACCAACATCTCACAGCTTTGGGGCCCCAGGCCCAGACTCACTCCCTCTGCTCTTCCCCTGTTGTACCTGCCCAGTCCTGGGGGGAATGTGGACCAATCTCAGCTGGAGCCAGCCAATTAGAACATTGGCCAAATCTCTGCAATATACACTTCCAGTTCACAAATATAATAAACAAATAAATTATTCCCTGGTTTCAAACACAACTGTGTTCTCTTTATTTTAATATTTTTAGTTGTAGATAGACATAATACCTTCATTTTATTTATTTACTTTTATGTGGTGCTGAGGATGGAACCCAGTGCCTCACATGTACTAGGCAAGTGCTCTACCACTGAGCTACAACCCCAGCTCCCATTTGTCTTGGGACAAATCCCTGAGGAGGCAGGATTACCTGTGTTTGCATCTGGTACCCCATACAATACGTTTCATGCATGTCACTGATGTGGGAATGTCTGGGCCATGCTTCCTCATTTGTAGTGCAGTTACATTTTCCTTGTTCAGCATCACATCTGCCTTCACTTGACCTAACCATGCACAAAGGTGTGCAGGTAGTACCACCAGACTGATCTCAGCACCCATCTTCTCTGCATAGTAAATGGCCCAGGGTTAAGAACATGTCCCCAGCTTAGACAACTAGAGCTCTTCACTAGAAATTCTTAACTGGACCCCAGCATGGATGTAAGATGTGAGGCCACAGCTTTGGCATCAGTGCCCTTACTGTGAGGAGGAGCTGGGAAAGCAGAGTGACATCAACACAGAGCAGTAGAATGGCAAGAGGGAAACTGAGTGCTGACTGGGGGAAGGACTGCCACACGGCCCCACCCTGCTTAAGGCTCAGTTTGTCCATTTGTCCAACCTACTCCCAGGACCTTAAGTCAAAGGTCCAAAATTATCACAAAGCCTAGACCCTGGTAAGTAGGGATGGGAGGGTAGACAACAGGAATGGGTGACTGAGGAAGCAGAAGTCCAGGAAGGGGAGGGGAGGAGGTGGGATGCAGGGTGGGATGGAGAGCAGGCCAGAAAGAGGGTTAGGATAAAGAACAGGGGTTAGGCCATGCAGCCCAGCTGGTAGATGGATCTGTCCCCCAGGATCAGGAGGCAGAGGCAGCTGAGAGATGGAAAAGATCTTGGGAGGAGATTGGAAGGAGACACCCTGGAGTGGAGAGAGGCGATGGTAGAGCACCCAACCCTCCCAGGATCAAGAAGCCCCAGTACAAAAGGTAGCAGACCACCCCACAGATGGTCACCACCAGAAGTACCACCGCTCCTGCAAGGACCAGAGTCAGCTGTGCAGAAAGGCATTTCTGACTCCCTGTGGGCAGAGGCAGATTGGCTCGAGGTGAGCTCAGGCTGAGGAGTTCAGCATACCTGTTTGTCATCCTTCCAGCTGAGCTGCTGGAAGATTCCAGGGTCATACCCCTTCAGCTAGAACCTCCACATGAGGGGTCCTGAGACACCAGGCTGGCAGTTCATGCCCAGTGCTGGGAGCTTAAGAAACACAAAAAGGTTCTCAGTAGCTGCTGGGAACACTCTAAGTCAAAAAGACCTGAATTAGAAAGACTTGGTTCACCCACAATAATGAGCCTGAGAGGTTTCAACAGAGTCGGCAGAGTAGGAAAGGTGGGCCAGTGCCTCTGTCTCAGTCCGGCTCCCTGGACAGGAGCCCCAGCAGATAAGAAAGGATGTGGGATACCTTCCCTCCCTCCCACCACCACCCCAAGAAAGAGGCAATACAGGGAGGTCGGCAACACTGACCAGGAATTGGGCTCTTCCTGTGCGCTAGTCAGTGCCCACCATCTGATGGGCTTCATCACATTGTCTTCACTGCACCCCATGAATAAGTACCACCCATTATCCTCCTTTTACAGGATATCAGGCCCAGAGAAGCTAAGCAAATTGTGTAAAGTTGCAAAGGTGGAAGAGGCAGCTTCCTGGCCTTGGTGTGAGGTTTAGAGAATGGACTTTGGAGCCAGATAGTAACTGTCTTCAAAGGTGGTGAAGAAAGCAGAAGGAAGCAGAGGGAACACCTTCCACACCCTGTGGAGTCTATGCGGTAAGGGTGGCCTATCGCACACAGACGGCACCGCTAGCCCAGGAGATAGATGCATAATGGAACCACCTTATATTTGAGCAAAAACATAATTGAATTCAGTTAAGCTTCATTTTTTCAGCTCCAAGCTCTTCCTAAAGTAATATTGTACCTAGTCCTATGGTTGTGGTGGCACTAAAGAGGCCACATGATGCAAATGAGGACAAAGAACTCAGATTCCAATCCTTTGGCCATAAAGCCAGGCCTAGAACTCTATTCTCTACCTCCCTCTGCTGTGCTCCCTCACATGCCTCTCATGCAGAGATCACCAGGAGGCTACCCTGAGCTACAGTATACTATTTTCTACTGTCTTCCTCTTTCCCTTGGGTCTTTCCCAGCGGTGTGCTGATTGAGAAATGTTTAATAATCAATTCTTCAGGAAACACACACATCTGTCATTTCTCATAGTAGACATATTCCTACCATGGTCAATTTTGAGGTTCCCACATCATTCCTTAAAGGGAGGACTTGCGTGCATCACTGCTCCTCCCATGGTCAAGGGAGGATTCCAGAGCAGGTGAGGCTCGCTGCAAGGACCACAAGCCCACCTAACAGCCTCCCTACGATTTAGTTGGAGATCAATGAGTCCATCATTCAAGGAGGCTGAGAGCAGGAAGGACGTTGATGGCAAAAGAGAAACATCTGTCCCTTGGGCATTTGCTGCCAAACAGACCAAGGTACCAATGTCCTTAACTAGAAGTTTGAATGACTTGTAATGAGTTGAGGAAGATATGGTGTAAGGGTTTAGAGAATGGACTTTGGAGCCAGGTAGTACAATCCAAAACTAACTAGCTGCGTGAGTTTGGACATGTAACTTAACTTACCCATAAAATAGAGACAGTATCAGCACCATATCCTCCTGAGGATTCAATGAGAAACAGGAGCATGAAGCACCTGACACAGTGCCTGGCACATAATCAACACTAACCAAATGTTATCTAGGTTTATAACTTAAGTCAGAGTTGTCCGCAGTTATTATTTAAGTTGAAGTGGAAAATAAAACATGATCAAGGACCAGTGATTGATCATTGGACGTAAAATGCCATGACAGCAAGGACCTTGTCCATTTTGACCACTGCTGTCACCCCACACCTAGAATGGTGCCTAATAGGCATACTGATAGAGTGCACACTCAATAAAATATTGGTTCCATGTTGAGTATCATGAGTATGGCATCTAATGATACTTAAATATTTGTATTTCTTGAGCTCCTGATTTAATAGTATTCTGTTTTAAAATAACATCAGTTACCCTGGCTAATAGTAATTATATTTTTAAAGTTCATTTGAATGGAAATAAGAACCGACCTTCCCCTTGTCCATGGAAATCTGGTGCTGACTCTAATCCAGACACCACATCCACTTGTTGGCAAGATGACCAAATTGAAGGTGAAAGTCCCAGACAAAAACCTTTTCAGTATTGGCCTTACACACCCCCACTAGGAACTGCAGACACAGCTAATCCCAGCCCCAGTCCCGACCCCACTCCACCTTACCCACCCAGCGGGCCCAGAACCGCTGGAGGAAGTCCTGCAGGTAGGTGGATGGAGGGGATTCTTTCTTCCATTTCTGCTCTGCTCTCTTCTTGTCCTTCCTTCCTGTGTCCCCACTCAGTCCCCTTCCCCACACCTCCAGAGCAAACCCCAGCATCCTCCCTCCACAGGCTTCTCCTCACCACTCCCGGCTCTCGCAGACTGGTTGGTTATGGCATGAAAAATGGCTCCGTGGAATAAAGATGTCTCCCCGCTGATGAGCACATTTGCAGAAGGTATGTCAAAGATCCCAGGGCTGGGGTGGGCAGTCTTTCAAGAAAGTTGTTTCTTCTCCCTTCCTGCCCTCCCTCCTCTACCTCTCCCCCAGGCCCCCACCCCCCTTTTTGCTTACTTATTGGAAGAGTAATAAATATTGGGCCGACAGGCCCTGCTCCCAGTTACAAAGCCTACCTGTAAGCGAGCTCAATAATTAGCAGTCTTGAAGATGATATATGACTTTCATTACCCTTTGGGACTGGAGACTAAATGAGGACAGAGCTAATTGCCGTGCAAAGCAGTTTGGCATGAATGAGAAAAATGCAGGCCCTGTCTCCTGCCAAAAAAGGGCCCTATTGCTGCTCTGATCGCCAGGCCGGTTTCTGCGCAGGAGTTCACTCGGTGTCCATAAATCACAGGCTGCTTACAGCCGAAGCTGCCTTCAGTCGTCAGCGGGCTGGACGTTGAGTGACAGATCCCAGCCGACTGCATTAGAGCTTCAACTGCCTCCTTTCTTCTCCTTCTTCTCAGCCTCTTCCTTCTCCTCTTCACACTGACCAGAAAATTAAACCCATACCCCTCAGAGCCCAGGGTGAGGTGGGGACAGTTGACTGGGGTTGGGTTCCCAATGCCCATGTCCAGCTGCTCACCCCCTGCCCATGTCTCCTTCTCAAAGCATGCCCTGGCCCTCAAAGCCAAGGGACAACAGGCCTCTCTATCCTCAGGAGGATGCAGGCCCCTTCTGGAATACTTCAGGCTGAGCTTTTGTCCTTGGTGTGTCATTGAGACAAATGTGGCCTCCCTCTGGCCTGCATGTCTACCTCTTCCCCCACCTCCCCTGCAGGAAAGCTTCACTTCCCCTCAAGGAGAAGGACTGACACCAGCCACAAGTGTGTCTGCTGCTGACAGATGTGCACAAGCCATGGAGGGTGGGGCCAGCTGTGGCAAGGGGACACCTCCTGAAAACATTTTTTTTCCTCCACCCCTTACACGGGCTGCTTGGTTCTGAAGTTCGCAGGTGGGTCACACTGAACATGCAAAGCACCATCCTGTCCCCTTCCATCCAATTCCCCGAGGAGTGGGGGAGGCTCTCTCCCAGTGGGCAGACCGATTTCACACTTGGAGCTGAGCTCCCTAGCTTTTCTGAGGGAAGTCACATAATTAATTCTTAGTATTGCCAAATTATATTTGACACTTAATTTAAAACTCAAGGTTCCATAATACAAATTGTCTCCTAGCAAGAAGGATGACAGGCACATTGAGGATGTATGCAACTTGACAGCCAGGGTTGAAGGGGTGGTTCTGTGTTACTCCCGGAGAAGGAAGAGAGCTTTTACTGAACACCTACTTTACATCCAGGGACTTCCACATATTATCTCATTTCCTTCCCAAGAACCCTGTGAGGCAAGTGCCATTACTGCCTCCACTGTGCAGACAGGGAAACCAACAACCACAAGGTTAATTCATCCAAAGTCATCCTATTAGGGAAGAGGCCAGGCTGGGATTCACGATCTTGCAAGCCCCCACGTTCTTTATGCAATATCATTTCTCTTTTAAGGATGGTGTCAGAGATCTACAAAGTAGAAGCCATAATTGCTCTTTGGGGGTGGGAGTCAGAATCAACTCTGACTGCACATCACAAAATGCCTTGCTACAGACAGCAGCTTCAACCAGTGTGTGTCATTTCTCTCACATAACAAGAAAGACAAAAGCAGGTCACAAGGGCCTGGACTTCAATAATTCAGATTTTTTCTATCTCCCTGATCCATCTTTCTTGCTTTCTAACTTTTTGCATTTTGGTCACAAATTAGCTGCTCCACCAGCAAGCATCATGTCTTCAGTCCAGAGAGGGGGAAAAGAGATAAGGAGAGGAGGGAAAAGGAACTCTCCAGTCAAGGTTTTGTCTTTATTTGGGGAGAGAAGTCTTCTCCAGGAGATTTCCCATTGGCAAGTCATTGTGTCCAACCTTCTCCACCTCCCAGTCATTGGAAGGGATTGAATTGCCACAACTCACTTAGACCAATCATGGTTCATCTTCTGAGGCTGGGGGAGGGCCCAGAGTTCTAGCTGCCCTAACATCAAAGAATTTTCATTTTCTAATTGCACAAGGATGAAGAGGAGTGTGCAATGGGCCTGCCACACCCAGTCCTTTCCCTCAGTTACCTCTTGTATGATAGAATAGACCTGAGTCCCTACCAGAGAAAGGCTAATTTTCTGGGTATGTGATAGACAGCTTTGGGTATACATTTGGTTCCCTCCCAAGCCACCATCTTTCCTGGGTTTTGTTCACCCCCAAATGCAAGATAGTGGGAGTTTGTATTTTGTCCCAGGACCTGAGTCTGAGGATCTGTGTGAGCACAGACAAGGGTGATACCATGACCACGCCCCATGCATGAGTTCCAGAGCCAGTCGTGGCCCCTGATTGGGCATGTAATCCAATGAGGGGGTAACTCCCACAGGAAGATGAAGAACAGGGTGCTGGAGACCACAGACACCAAAACAGACTTGTCTCCTTACCCACAGACAGTTTACACCCTTGCCTTGTAAAATCACTGTCCACTGAATTGACTTAGGCTCTTCTTTGGTTTTGGTTGTTGTTTTGCTTTAGTGCTTTGCAGTACTGGAGAGTGAACTCAGGGGCACTGTCCCACAGAGCTGCACCCCCAGTTCTCTTCTTTTTCTTATTTTCTTTTGAGACAGGGTATCACTAAGTTGCCCAGGCTGGCCTCAAAACTTATCATCCTCCTGCCTCAGTCTCCCAGGTTACTGGGATTACAGGCGTATGCCACAGTGCCTGGCTGATTCAGACTCTTCTGCTTCCTATCTCCAACTACAGCTGGGGCAGAACAGAGCATCTGTCCCTCCTAGTCTGTGGCAGTCCTGGGGAAGTCCTCCTCTCTATCTCCTTCCTATCCAGCCAGGGGCAGATGCACTTCCTGGAAGAGGCATCTGTCTGGAACAGGCAGGAAACAGGTGGCACGCTAATCAGTAACCAGCTCATCAATCATCCCTAAGGACTACAAAGGCCATCTCTAAGCTCCTAACTGCCTCTCTCAACCCAGGATTTCTGATATTTCTCAACCCTCTTTCAAGAAACTCCTCCATGCAGATGGGAAGGATACGGGGGTTCTGAGTGCTATGATCCTCCCCCCTCAGGTTCTCCAGGTTTACAGTGGATCACATCTCACTTTCCTAAAGATCCCAATGGCTTCTAATATCCCTAAGAATAAATTTTATTTTTTTAATTTAATTTTATTTATTTGTTGTTGTTGTTTTTACTGGGGATGGAACCCAGGATCGCTTAACCACCAAACCTCATCTCTAGCCCTTTTTTATATTTGATTTAGAGACATAGTCTCACTGAGTTGTTTAGGGCCTAATTTTCTGAGACTGGCTTTGAACTCATGATCCTCCTGCCTCAGCCTCCTGAGCTGCTGGGATTGTAGGATTACCCGGCCTTAAAATTCAATTCTTTACCTTGGCCTACAAGTAGGGTGAATTGTTACTCCAATGTAATGAGTAGTAGAGTACCCTTTGAAGTGTTGCTAGTCTGGATGGTAAATTACCTGGTCGCTTTATCAAGCAGTAGGGTCTGCATGACCCCAGCCTCCTTGCCTCCACTTCGCTCTAGCTCACCCCAGTCAGGCAGAGCAGTTCCTTGAAGAAACAAGCCCTTTCCACTCTCACGCCACTCCTGTACACCTAGAACACACTGCACCATTCCCCCCCTGTCTTATTTCTATTCAGCTCTTTGGTCTCATTTAAATGTTCCATTTTCAGAGGGGTCTTCCTTCATCAGACCTCCACAAACCCTAAATTGAGCAAATGCTGAGATGTACTTAATTACCAGGGCCATTAATTATGAGAACATGTTTATTTGTCTAATATTCTCCCATAAGACTGTAAGTACCATTAAGGTGGAGGCTGTCTCCAGGACCTAGCATGCAGTTCTGTCCCATAACTATGTGTTTTATGAATTAATGAATATAGGGTGTCTTTCACAAAGGCACATGTCCACACACATGCTACTCCAGAGTACCAGATTCACCACAGTCATCTCCAGAGAGGTGTAATTGTGTTCTAGCACAATCTGAGCTTCCCAGCAGCATCATAGGTTCATTTGAGCTTCCCATCAGAGGAGGAGTTCAGAGGCCACGCAAGGAGATGCATCATGGAATAAGGGACATGACACTGTGAGGTCGCTATAGGCCTGATTCTTGTCCTACCATAGTCAGGAGACCAGTCACATTGCCTCGAACTCCGCACCAGCACATACAATGTCACAATGAACACCCTTCTATCTCTCCCTATGGACTTGTAGGAAGAATTCCCAGGTAGCTGAATGAATGGGTCATTAGGCATGTATGTACTTCTTAATTGGATTAATCCTCCTTCCTCTTTCTTTTAATCTGCGCAAGTTCTAGAATTCTTGGAGTAATTTTCTATCTTGACAAATGGAGCCTTGAATTAAATTTGAGTTTTAAAAATATACCTTTCTTCTGTCCTGCAATAGACTCATGGCATGCATCCTCACAAAATTCATATGTTGAAATCCAAACCCCAAGGTGATGATATTAGGAAGAAGGACGTTTATGAATAGGATTAGAGTCTTTATAAAAGAGACCCCAGGATCTCTTGAGGATGATACCTCACCCTTTTGTCCTTGTGAGGTTACAAAGAAAAGATGGCTATCTACAAAAGAGCAGGCCTTCATCAGATACCAAATCTGTCAGCACCTTGATCCTGAACTTCCTGGCGAGGATTATGAGAAGTAAAATTTCTATTATGTATAAGCTAAGAAGTCTATAGTGTTTCTTTATAGCTTGAATGGACCGACAGATCCCAGCATCTTGAGAAATTTACCAGCTGTTATACCTGCATCTTCTATGTGCTACTGCCCACCCTTAGACATGGTGCCTCAGAGAGAACTATGAGCATTATGGAGGTAGCCTGGGCAACAGCAACACTTACCCATTCCCTGGCATTGGGAATTGATGAGAAGTGCCAGAGAGAAAAAGGAGAGAGTTTTGGTACAAACTGGATCTCCTGGATGATCTGATGGCTTTCCTGGAGGCCCATGGAAAATCCACTCTGTAGAACAGGTTGTGGTCCTCCAAGACCAGAGCTGGGCTTAGAGCAGTAACCAGGTCTCCCTCCCAATGCTAAGAGAGACCTCACCCAATCCAGAAGACACGAAAGGGTCATAAAGCCTACGGGGTTGCTGGGGAAGGAGAAAGGGAAGCAGGGCCCCAGATCAGCACAGCAGACTCAAATGAAAAATCCACTCTGCTCCCACCCTCTCTTCCCAACCAGAACTCCAATGGCAAAGTGTCTGCTTGGCTCATTGTTAGCCTGTCCACAAACCAGCCCGTGCCTGATGGACTTGGGTGTGGACATATAGAATTTGGCAGGATGACTATGTAAGCAGCATGGAGTTTCACTGAGCAGGAAAAAGGAAGGCCCCTGAGAGGGCAGCCACAGACAGCTTCCCAGACTCCAGTGGAATGCATTCAGACACACAGATTTGCAGATAGACATGTAGACAGACATGCAATTGAGGATGACAGATGCATAGCTATGGACACAAAGATGCACATTCTCTCATATAAACTGACTCCTCCTCTTCCAGCCAGTCCCATAAGCTACTTCAGTCTCCTCTAGACCTGATAGCTACAGCTGAAAGCAAAAACAGCATCAAGAACCTTCTATTTCTGCCAAGGAAGAATAACAGACCAGGGGCTGGGGATGTGGCTCAAGCGGTAGAGTGCTCGCTTGGCATGCGTGCGGCCCGGCTTTGATCCTCAGCACCACATACAGATAAAGATGTTGTGTCCGCCAAATACTAAAAAATAAATATTTTTTTAAAAAAAAGAATAACAGACCAAATTCCCTCCCTCCTGAGAAAATTAAAACGTCATAAGAAATACATGAAATAATTTTCAAGACAATGAACATCAAGTAACAAAAATGGGATATCAGGGGCTGGGGATGTAATTCAGTGGTAGAGCATGTGCTTAGCGTGTGAGAGGCCCTGGGTTCAATCTTTAGCACCACTTTCCCAAAAAAAGGAAAATCAAGGAATTTCCCAAATTATGGCCTTGAGAGTTTCCAGAATGTAAAAAGAAGAAGAATCCCAGGCAGAGCTTCTTAAGTAAAGGAGCTGTGTTAAGGAGATGGAGATAAGAGTCTGAGGAGACCAAGGCATCAAGTATTTGCAGGATAAACTCCTGGAGAGGAGAGAGTTGCACAGAGGAAAAAAAAAAACAAAAACAAAAAACAGACAAGTTCAGTTCCCCTCAAGTTTTCAGCAAAGTATGTGCATGGCGTGTGTGAGGATGCTAGCACAGGCTAAGGAAAGAACTACCAGAAAGGATTAAAGGACCGAGAATGGAGTCTTTGTCTACTAGCCAAACTGGAAAATCTCATTTTTCCTTTCCAGAAAAATAGAGGAGAGAGCACTTCCAAACTTATTCTGGCACCAGCATTACTCTGATATAATTTTTTAAAAAAGCATTAAATAACATTTTTCATAAATAAACCTTGATGCAAAATTCTAAACAAAATTTTTGCAAATCACCAGTATGGTAGGAGACACCTGTAAAACCAGCTACTCAAGAGCCTGAGGCAAGAAGATCCCAAATTCAAAGCCAGCCTTAACAAATTTGTGAGATCTTGTCTAGAAAAAAAAATTAAATAGGGCTGAGGTATAGCTCCATGGTAGAGTACTAGATTAGTATGCACAAGGTCCTGGGCTCAATCCCATATATATATATAGATAATAAATTTTCAACAAATATGCACAGGCAATTCAGTGTAGAAAGGACTCTTATCTACAAGAGATGCTGAAATAAATGACTATATGTACATAAATAATGAATGAAGTTCCATACCTCATACCATATGCAAAACGTTAGATCAAAATGGACCCTAGAGTTTAAATGTGAAACCTAAACAATAAATGTTGAGGATATAATATAGTGGCAGAGCACTTGCCTAGCATTCACAAGGCCCTGAGTTTGATCCACTGCACCACACAAAAAGAAAAAAAGCAAAGAACTCAATATAAACATAATCGGAAAAAGACTTGAATAAATAATGTACCAAAGAATAAAATACAAAGGGCAATTAGTAGTCATTAGAGAAATGTAAATTAAAAACAAAATTATATACCATTATGTGCCTATTAAAATAGTTAAAATTAAAAAGACCCATCACACCAAGTATTGGTAAAGATGAATCAAGTATTGAACTCATACACTGCTGCTACAAATGTAATACAGTACAACCACTTTGGAACAGTTTAACAGTCTCTTTAGAAAGTTAAATATAGATCTAGCATTCATTCCAGCCCACCCTTAGACATTTGCTAAGAGAAATGAAGCACATATCCTTACAAAGACATGTAATAGCAGCTTTATCTGTAATAGACAAAAACTTTAGAAACAACCCAATTTCCATCAATAGATGAGTTAATAAACAAGTATATTAAAAAGAACAATTCATCAAAGAGGTATTTATGCACCTGTGTTCACAGCAACACTGTTCATAACAGCCAAAAGGTGTCAGTATCCACTGACAGGTGAATGGATAAGCTAAATGTGGTGTACACATATAATGGAATGTTATTTCGTTTTAAAAGGAATGAAAATCAGGGATAGGGATGTAACTCAGTAGTAGTACTTACCTAGTGTTCACAGGGCCCTGGGTTCAATCCCCAATACTGGAAAAAAAAAATAGAAGGATATTCTAACATATACCACAACACAGACAAACCAAATTTTGTGTTATGTACATTTTACCATAATTAAAAATGCTTTTACAAGATTTTTTGAACTACCAGAGGAAGGAAGAGATTCATTGCACCTTATGCCTCACACCTTGAAAGAATCCCAGGCAGATTCTTGGAGAAGGTATCACTTGGGTAGGGTCTAGGAAGGATGATAAGATTTACCCAGATAACAGGAATTGGGCATTCCATGCAGGGGACAGCTTGGGCAAGGAACTGGAGTGGGCTAGAGGGTGGGGTCTGAGAGCAGGCATCAGAGGACCAGTGGTTGGAGGGATGAGATTGAAAAGTAGTCTGGGCCTACCCTCTAGGGCCTCCCAGCCTCTGTTGGGGGAGAGGGCCATTTGTAAACATCAGCTCTGAGTGAACCAGACCCACAGCACCACGGCTCCATCAAGACAACCGTTCTGGAAGGGAAAGACTTGGGGCTGGCTCTGGATAGTCATCAAAAAATAAACATGTCCCTGGACATTCAGGAAACACTTGGCTGAGGCTGTGTTCAGGCGGGGCTGTTTGCTTATTTGTGACTTTCCTGCTTTCTATCACCCTGTCAGCGGTCACCCTGCCCCTAGCCTGACCCTGACACCCGGTCCAACCTGGCCTCAGTCACTCACTTCAGAAGAAAACTGGTTCCTGGGGTGGGGAAGACTGGCAGGAGAGGAAAAAGCAGAGTGCAAACAGGGTCAGCGGGTGAATGTGTGTGTCAGAGTGCACTGGCATTAAGTGTGAGTGGCAGAACATTCGTGTGCCAGTGTGTCTGTCCACATGTACTGGGCATGTGGGTCTCTGTGCTCAGGCAACACATGCACACAGAGACCCACATAGGGTAGGTGAAATTTTGAGTGAAGCAGTATCAACGTCGGGCACAGATGGACCAGGTTCAAATCCAAACAAGGAAAGTTCCTACAACTCTCTGGACATCCGTTTCTTCATCTGTCAATGGGGAAAATAATATTACTGATCTCACAGGGTTTTTGTAATGAAATGATTCATAAATAGAAGGCACTAGATCAAATAGTGCTGGTACATAGAAAGCAGCTAATAAATGTTAGATGTTATTCATATGCGTACACACGTGCATATGAATTAGTGTGTGTGTTGTGAATGTGGCAATGTAGGCACCTTGGTAGTGAACAAGTAAGAGTGTCTTTAGGGCATTTGTGCTGGGATTCTGGAAAGAGCCACCATAACCAGGAGGTGCCAGTCCCAAGATGCCAGGCTCACCCTCCCCACAGAGGAGAGGCAGGCCTGTGTCCTGCCCTCAGCCTCTGCTGTGTGGAACAGGGCCCCAGGTGCTGGGCTGATTTCTTCCTGCCTTGGGTTGCTGGAATCTTTTATTGTCTTTCCATTTCCTGGGGTTTAGGAGTGTGGATCTTTTTTTCCATCAAAGACTGCTGACCCCCAAAAGAAATCAAGCCAGGGTCATATACAAAAATCAACTTAATCTGTTGCTCCTTGAAGAATAACAAAGGAACCCAACTCCTCTGCTTTTTAAATCAAGAACAGTAAGTGGCGCCAATGCCAAAAGGAAAAGAAAAAAAAAAGAGTCCCATATTATGTAAAATTGCTTTATAAAAGGTAAAGCACTTTACAGATGTGAGGAATTCTTCTCCTTTTAGAGGAAAAGCACCCAGCCAGTGTAAGGGAGGACTCTGTAAAGGGGGAAAGAGAAACTAAAATAAAACCTATAAGTATGAAGCCGAGTGGTGGTTTATGAGGATATGACCTTGAGATCCAGGCTTCAATACGGATAAATGGACAATCATGGCTCTTAGTAGTTGAACTGCTCTAATTTGCAAAGTTTTAGAAGTGCAATTATAGAAAGAAACACAGTAAGGTTTGAACTCAGATCCAAGTTCCAAGATTCAGAGTGAGATTGGAGTTCCAACCCTGTCATCACCAGTGGGGGGGGGGGGGGCACTTCATTAAACACCAGATCCCTGGAATTGTTCTCTGTGGGGGCTGAGTACCAGGTACCACCTCCCAAAATACCTTTGTCTCTGTCCTAATCCCAGAATCAATCAATATTACCTTCTGTGGCAAAAGATGTAAGTTTAGTTTCTTAAGAGGAGTGTTGTGGTGTGAACTGATAAATACAATAAATAAGAGTGTAAGTTATAGGTTATAGATTAGTAAAAAATATAGATTATAGATATAAGATTTTGATAAATGAGATAAGACAATTATAAAGCAAAATGGCCTAAGACTCCATTTTGCTGCCTTCTATAAAAAACTGTTATAAGAGCTGTTTCTGAGAAACTGAAATGAAAGCTGTTTTCTTATAAAAAGATTGTCTATCTGTACTTTGTACCCCACAAATTGTACCCTACTTAGGATGCAGCGGTGGTTGTGGTGAGCTACATCCTGGGTTTGAATGCCCTTGTGGGTCTACATGACTTTGAAGTAAATCCTCTCCCCAGTGACCCCTGCCCAAAATTCAGGATGCAACTGTGTAGCACCTGCTTGAACCCAGGACTGTGGTCAACTGAACCGCAAAACTAATGCTTTTTTTGCTTCTGTTTATCACTTGCTTGCTGAGTGGAATATTCCAGTCCTGCCTAGAGTCTACAGGTCCCACTTATTAATGTTTTAATTTCTATGATTGGCCAGCTTATATGACGATAAGCAAGTCACTAAGTTGTGGTTTTTCTGCTTATAGTCTCTTCTTGAGGCTCTGTGGTGGGTGACAGTCCCTGGCCAGGTAAATAAAGCTTTCTTTTGATTTGAAATTCAGACTTAGAGTGCTTTCTGGAGTGACTCCCCATAACAGGAGGAGCTTATCCTGGTTTGTCTTTGTGGGCCCTAAATCCAATGACAAGTGTCCTTTTAAGAGAAGGCAAAGGGAGATTTGAGGCAGACAAGAGAAGATACAGACACAGAGAAGAGAAGACAGAGACTGAGTGATGCAGACACAGATGTTAGAAAGGGATTCTCCTTCTAGATTCTCTGGGAGAGAGTCCATCTGACTGGCACCTTGATTTAGGACTTCCAGCCTCCAGAACTGTGAAAGAATACATTTCTGTTGGAAGTCACCCAATTTTTGTTACAACAGCCACAGGAAACTTAACACAGGCAAATTCCAGAACTTCTCAAAACCTGACCACAGTGGAAACGCCTTCCTCCCAGATTTTCTCCCTTGGGATTACATAATGAAATGAATGTAAAGTTAGCCGTGGAACTTGGGGTCCCACTTCAAGATTCGAGTGGGAATGTCAACTCCTAGGGCGTGTCCCACAGGGCTCCAGGCTGGGGATGCCTGGCAAGCGGGACTCGGGTTCAGCGCCAGAGTTTTGAGCTTCTGGTTTGTCTGCCTTTGAGGACCCCAAACCCGATCCTCTGCCTTGTAGCCCCGTCTTCTTACAGAGACACCAACACCCATTCCCCACTGTCTCCTTTCACTAGCAACCACAGCTAAGCGCCAGCTGAATAAGCCAACTAATGAGACCTCATTTCCCAGACTCCCTTGCAGCTGGGCATGGCCCTCCACATAAGTCCCGGCCAATGGGTGTGAGAGGAAATGACGTAATCCCCAAAGGACTTGACTTGCCCTCACTTCCTCCTCCCCTTTCTGTGAAGTGGGTGCATTCTGTGAAGTGGCTGTGAAGTGGGTGCAGTCTCTTTTAGCTTCACATGTAAGGATAATGCCCTAGGGCTCCGGTAACCTGCAGCCATTAGCCATGTTTAGCTACTTAAATTAATTTAAAAAAATAAAGTCAAAACTTAGTTCCTCATACTCCACATTCCAAGTCCTCAGTATTGGCTCCTGTATTGGATGGTGCAGATTGAGAACGTTTCCATCATCCTAGAAAAGTTCTACTGGACAGCTCTGTGCTAGAGAATATGAACAGCAAGACAAAAGGAATCTGGGTCCTTGGAAGCCATCCTTACAGCCCCCAGTACCTTAACTGTCTACCACTTTATATTTTACAAAAGAAAAATAAACCTTCTACTTTATCGGTTCATACTTTAAATTAAAAAAAATCAATTCCTTTAAGATTCTTTAAATTTTTTTAAATAGGACTGGGAGTGTAATTTAAGGACATGCCTAGCACATGCAAGACCTCTAGGTTCCATCCACAGCACCACCAAAAACAAAAATTAGAAATAGAATTATATAGAGCTGGATGCAGTGGCAGGTGTTTGTGATCTCAATGACTCAGGAGGCTAAGGCAGGAGGATTGCAAGTTGGAGGGTAGCCTCAAGCAAATTAGCAAGACCACATCTCAAAACAGAATTTCCATGTGATCCCGCAATTCCAATTCTGGGATATACTCAAATGAATTGAAAGCAGGGACTCAAAGAGACATTTGCACACTCAAGTTTACAACAGCGTTATTCAAGAGAGTCAAAAAAGGAGAAACAACCCAGGTGCCCCCTGCAGATGATTGGATAAACAAAATGTAGTGTTTATGTATACTGAAATGTTATACACCTTTAAAAGGAAATGAAGTTTGCAATATGCAACAACGTGGATGAACCCTGAGAAAATTAAGCTAAGTGAAACAAGCCAGTTACAAAAAGTCACCTATGCCTTTTATGAGGCACTAGAATACTAAATTCATGGAGACAGAAAGTAGAATGGTAGTTGGTTGCAGAGAATGTGGAGTTATTGTTTAAAGGGTTTTGTAAGACAAAGAAAATTCTGGAAATGGATGGTAATGATGATTGCACAAAATGAATGTACTTAATGCCACTGAAGTGTTTAGTTAAAAATAAGATAATACATTCTATGTTGTATGGTTTTGTTTTTTGGTTTGGGGGTTTGTTTGTTTTTTCTTTTGTATTGGGGGTTGAACTCAGGGGCACTAGACCACTGAGCCACATCCCTAACCCTGTTATGCATTTTATTTAGAGACAGGGTCTCACTGAGTTGCTTAGCCCCTCACCATTGCTGAGACTGGCTTTGAACTCCCAATCCTCCTGCCTCAGCCTCCCAAGCCACTGGGATTACAGGCATGCACCACCATGCCCAGCCTGTTATTTGTATTTTAACCATAACAAAAAATATATGAAAAAAATCAACCTCTTTTCCATTTAAAGTTACCAGAAGCAGTTTCTGTTGCTTCCAGCCAAGAATTCTGATTATTAGAAAAATGGGTAAATTGAAAGTAAAAGAAAGGTTGCTGATCCTGTCTAGGGGAGCAGGGAGGACTTTCCATAGCAAGTGCTGCTTATGCTGAGACTGTGCTGCTCTGTCTAAAGCAATGGACTGGACTGAGTTCCAGCAGCCACTTCTTGGTCTGCATGTAGGTCGAGCTACAATGTCTGGCCCAAAGTGGTACATGAAAAGTGAGAAGGGGTACTCCTCCCCACAAATTTATTTATCCACTGGAAATGGCTAATCCCAATTCTGAGGCAGGAAATATACAAGATGAACAGTGTCGTACCAGTTAGCAAGGAGTCTTCAAAGACCAGGATAGTGTCAAAGGAACATGTTATAAGGACTCGGGAATGAACCTAAAGAGGCTCCCACTGGGCAAAGATGGGACAAATTGGGCATCAATAAAATAACTAACTGCAATGAATTGAAGTGAACCAAGTGTGTTTAAATCTGTAGTTCATACTGTCACTAAAGGCAAACAGACAACCTAGAAGTTTGACAGGAAAATACATTGTTCTTTGGAAGACTGGTAAACAGAAGGATGAATGCAGCTTTTTCCTGCCTTTTCTATATGACTGTACCACAGGGTAACCAAAGAGTGGATAAAAAGAAGTTTCTTTTCGCTCATAAGTTGAGACAGAATGGGGGCTTTTGTGGCCCCTTGTGAATTTGTGGACCTAGGCATTGGACATCAATGGTCTCTAATATCACAAAAAGAGACACATATGTTCTCCTGGGAGAAAGATACCACCATGGCGGCCTTGTCAAAAACCGGGGATGGGGAGCCTCAAATCTCATCAAACCTCTAGATCCAACTTCTTATTTACAGGAAAATCAGAGTACAGAGGATATTATTAAATATACAATTAGAAAATTCAGACAGTGCAAAACTCTTTTGAACAAACCATCTAGTTTTTCAACAAATCAAGTCCAAGAAGAAAAATGAAAACAAAAAGAAAAACCTGTGGATTAAAAAAGACTCAGACATATATGAATATACATCCAGTGAAATTCCATGTCATGTACAACCGCAAAAACTGATCCTAATTAGAATAAGTTATATTCCACATATGTACGTCAAAATAAGCTCTATTGTCATATATGTCTAAAAACGACAAATTTTAAAAAGACTCAGAGATTTATTAACTAACAACATGTGAATCTTAGATCTTGATTCAGATTAATTTTTTTTGAAAAGTTTAACAATTATGAAACATTGGGAAATTTGGATAATGACAACACTTGGTGATCTAAAGGATTACTATTGGTTGTTTTAGATGTATCAATGGTATTTTCAGATGAAATGATGTGATGTGTGGAATTTGTTCAACATAATAGGGGAAAAGCAACGGGAGGTATGAATGAAAACAAGACCAGCCCGAATTGGTAACTGTTGAAGCCCAGCAATGAGTACACAGGAGTTTCTTACCCCATCCTCTTTCTATCTTGAAATCTGAATCCTTTGCCATCTGTGACTATTTAAAATGTTTTAAAACAGATTTTTAAAAATATAATTCACCACATTCAAAATCCAGGGCACAAACCAAGACGTCTGGACCAAGGTAGATGTTGCTTTTTTCGGCCTTCCCACCCCACCCACCACCACCTCCCCTTCCACCAGCCAAGCCACTGGCTGTCCCTGTCCCATGTCAATTTTACCTCAGGGACCTCCACAGCCTTCCCTGCCACTGGGTCTTTATGTCATTATCTGCTTTGTGAGACATATTCACATAGCACACAAGTCACCCATTTGAAGCATACAATGCAATGACGTTTGCACAGTAACAGATACGGGCACCAACCACCACCATCTATTTTGTAGCATTGCCCCAGGCTCTTTGTAAGACACAGACCCCAAAAGTTCCTGATACCGTCAAAATCTTCCACAAAACAAGTCAGAGTCTTGACCCTTTCTCTCTCAGGAGGCCTCTGCACCTTTGATGCCAGGTTTCCTACAGTGAGACAAGTGCCAGGCACCATTCACTCACAGACAAGTAAATGCCACCTCACTGGTCACCCCACTGCAGAATAATAATGGCCACTCAGCATGAGGAAAGGCCTGAGGCATGAAGCTGTGAGGGTGGGACCCACAAGAGTCCTTAATCATTCAGAAGTGAAAGAGGAAGGGAACAGGAGATGGAGAAGCCCCAGCTGGGCCGAGGGCCTGAGTGGGCCTCTGACACTGTGGATGCTGCAGGTGCCCCTCCTAGGGGGACGGAGCCACTCCCTACTGCCATCTCACCCAGAGGGAAAGCCTGTGCCACAAGCTCCCCTTTCCTGTCCCCTAGCCCACTCCTGAAGCCTGCATGAAAAGCATGCAGGCCCGGCTCAGCCCACAGCACATTTCAAAGCAGCAGTCCGGCCTTTATCCGTAGGCGGGACGCCCACTGCAGGCAGGCCAGCCAGGAGCCCTTTCTCCTTCCCATCCGCCCTTCCCTGGGAATCAAGCTTTTTAGACTTGTCTTCCCAGAAAACCACTCAGGAAACTCCGCCAGGCAAGTCCATATCTCCCATCCTTCTTGCCCCGTCAGAGGCCACTGCTATGGACTTCAAGAATCCTTGTAGCTGGGGCTGCCATGGGGGTCTCAGCCACAGGAGCAAGGCCTGCCTGAGCTCCAGGTGTGTGCTCCACGGATGGTCTCGAGGACTACAAAGCACCTTGCCACCTTCTCCAGCCCTCACCCTACCTCTAGTCCTATGGTCCTGTTCTTCTGGGGTCCCCCAATTGTGATATCCAGAGAAGTCATATGGTAGAGTGAGAAGAATTCACAAAGACCAAGGGCTGGATCCTGGCTCTGCTGTATGACCTTGGCCAACAGACTTGACCTCTCTGAGCCTCCCGGTCCCAGTCAGTAAAACTAGGGCTGTTAAAATGCACCTTGGTGAACAGTAGTAAGGAGGGGGATAAAATGAGATCATGTACTTTAAAATGATTCTTTTCCTTGTTCATTCCGCTCCAGCCACAGTGGCCTTGTTCCTTCAACTCACCAACCTCCTCCCACCTCGGGGCCTTTGCTCTTGATGTTCCCTACGCCTGGATTGTTTCCCTGCATATCCACAGCTCAAATGTTCCCTCCTTAGAGAGGCTATCTAAGATGAGGCCCACCTCCCTCATCCCTCTCTGCCTCTCACCCTGGTTTAATTTTCTAAAAGCCCTAATATTGCCTAACACTAGAAAGTACCGAGTTCACTGACTGCCTATGTTCCCCATGGGAGCAGAAGTGCAGAGAGGACAGGGACCACATCTGTGTTGCTCCTGCTATATCCCTGGTGCTGAGACAGTGCTGGGCACATAGTGGACCCACAACAAATGTTTAATGAATGGAGGAATCAATGGCTGATTGCATGAACCTGTCACCTTGCACAGCACCCTCGCAGGTACTCAGTCAATAGGAATTATTATTGTTTCTAATTTGGAGGTGTTGAGAGGCCCAGAGGGGCTGGGGTCTGGGCTTCTGTAAATGGGTGGGCTGAAGAGAAGAACTCAAATGAGACTCAAAAGGACCCACAGGCCATGGCATAGGCCAAGGGCAGGCATTTGCCTTCAGAGAACTCCCAGCTTTTAGAGACCTTGGCCCCGCAAGCCCTGATTGCAAGCCCTGCTCCCCAGTGTCCTCTGGGACTTCAGTTGACCCAGGTAGGGGATTCTCAGGGATCTGGCCCAAAACTGGACAGAATTTCCACCCACACCTGGGCAGGGTGCCCAGCTTGCCCTGCCGCGGTATTGAAAAGAGACTCTCTGTTCCCAAAGGGACTCCAAGCAGCAGAAAGAGCCAACACAGGACAGAGTTTGCAGTGAACCTCCGGGCCAGGTAGAGAATGAGCCAGGCCCCAGCCAGAGGAACCAAAGGATAGACAGGTAAGTGTGCAGCCCTGAACTGCACCACCAGGGGAGTTTCCAATTCAGAAAAGGCGGACCCCAGAGTTAGGGAGGAATACCCAGTACCATCCCTTTAATTATGTGACCTGTGGAAAATCACTTGCCTTCTCTGATCCTCAATTTTCCCATCTATCAGGAGGAAATAGTAATAATAATAGTAGGCTGACGGGATGATCATTAAGAATTATAATTGTTACCATCTACCAGCACTGTTTGATGTGTGTGTTGAGGGCAGGGGGTGTTATATTATCTCATTTGATCCTCAAAACCTTCATAACATTAGGTATTTCTAGTCCAACTCTACAGAGCAGGAATCCAAGGTTCAAAGAGAGTAGTGACTGGCCCAAAGTCACACAGCTAGTAAGGATCGGAGGGAAACTGAATTCAAGTGTGCTGGTTGCAAAGCCCAGTTTTAACCACCATCTAGAGAATGCTCTTAAAGCCCTAGTACCTGGCCAGGCACAAACAGATGCCCAATGAATGTGATTTTATTTTTTCTCTTCCCCTAAGTTTTACTTCTTGGGGTAGATGGGGGTGGCTACGGAGCCTGAAAGGGCAGGGAGCCAGGTGGCTGTTACCAGGATTGAGGCTGCAGCAGGGGGTCCCACCCTACTCCCAGCCACACACAAGTGGCCTGGGCTGGCTTCCCCAGCCCCAACACCTCCTCTCCCTGCCCAGGCAGCCGGGGGTCATCCTCACAGAGGAAGTTCAGCCAGGTCAGGCCTGTCCCTTTCCCACAGCCCGGGAGTGACCCTCCACAGCTTTTCCACTCACCATTGAATGGAGAATTCCCTGGGGTCCCTGCCCAGGGCCATTGGCATTGTACCCTTAAAAGGGGACAGCCTAATTCATATATGACCCACACCCATAAATCAGGGAGGGGTAAGAGGTGGGGACATTCATAAATCCATATCAAACAGCCCCCAAATTATGACAGATGACATGGCAGTCATAAAATTGCACAAGCAAAACTCACCAAGTCATTAATTTCATGGCCGTAGAAAATAAACAGACACATTTTTTCGCGGCCCTAATAAATTTTTAAAAACTCAAAGAATGGTCCATCTGCTTCGAATAATTTTTAATTTCCTATTCTGTCTCATTCCCATTAGCTATTCCACTGAGATATTTGCTAAATTCTTTCATTTACCTCCTCCCATCTGTATTCAATTACCCTATTCCCAAATAGAGTGAGTTTTTGTTTCTCCTATGCGCAGGACAAAATACCCCCACCTGTACCCTAAAGCAAATGTTATGTGTGTTTTATTATCTGCTAGACCGTATGAGTCATTCTAACTCGATTGCCTGTACAGAAAGGCTTGGAGAGCAATGTGATTTTGATGTTTTCTGGCTTGGGTGGAAAACACCTGCCCGATTCTCAAAGCTAATCTATTAACGTGGTAAATGCTGTAGCAGATGTTCCTGAGTGGGCGAGGGGCCGCGCTGGGCTGTGACCAGGCCCAGTGTCGGGCGCATGGTGGAAATGCTCAGAGATCAGAGGCCAGCAGCACCACCGGGGGCCAAGCTGTCACAAAGTCCCATTTTCTGGCTAGGCCTTGGGCTTTGGCTGCCTGGAGGCTCCCTGCTACCTCCCTAGGCTTCAGCAGCCACTCAAGTTGCAAGGACATTTCAAGGTCATCTGGTCTACCTACCCCCATCCCGTTTTTACAGAAGGGAGACTGAGGACCAGAGAAGAGATGTGCCTTACCCAAAGTCACACAGCACACAGGAAAAAGAGAACATCCATTGAGGTCACAGGTGGGTATAGGCAGCTGAGCTGATGTAGGGCATATCCTTCCTCTAATGCCTTCTACCAGGGCAAATCAGATCATATTAGGAAATTTTCAGTCTCAAATTCTATGTGGCCATTTCTTCTTATCCTGCAGGAGTTGGACTGAGCCTGTGACAGAGCAAAGAACTGAGAACAGAACTGAGAGGTCAAAGCTGTGCCCCAGGGTACGTCCATTCCTATACTGTATCCATCTGGCCCCTGAGAAGGTCCTTTGAAAAGCCCCAGGAATGTAGGCTTCCAGGCAGAGCTGCAGATCTAGGGAGACCTGGAGTCCCCAAAGTCACACAGGGCAGGATCCAGGCGGCTGCAATATGGATGCCCAACTCTCCTTGGCCCTGGTTATTGCCACATGTACGGGTGGCTTCTTACTATAGACCTCTGCAATACCACCCAAGAGCTTTCTCCAGCCTGGAATCATGTTTAGTTGACACTCCAGACAGGCAAGAAGTGCCAAGGACTTTATGACCCCAAGAGCAACCCTAAAACCACAATGAGTGGTAACTGGGGGGTAAATACCCCAGCACTCTCGCCTCTTGGATGGGATGATTCTGAGACATGTACTCCACAGTGGTTCTCAACCATTGATAATTTTGCCCCATAGGAATATCCAACAAAGCCTGGAGCCATTTGGGATGGATGATTGCTATTGGCATCTAGTATGTAGAAGCCGGGATGCTGCCAATCATCCTGCAATGCCCAGGACAGCTCCCCACAACCAAGACTCAACAGCCAATAAATAGTGCCACAATTGAGCAACACTGTCCTAAAGCCTTTCCTAGAGGTCAGGCCACCAGCAGGATGGAGCCCCCGGATGACCACGCCATGTCCTGCTCATTTAGACATGATCTCCTGACTTCTCCGCCTCCCTGGCTTCCCTGCTTCCCTGACAGCGATGTGGGGTCACCTCCATATACCTGCTTTCACTCAGATCCTCTTCTTAGGATCTGCTTTTTGGGACACCAATGTAAGATCGCCCATAACTGCAGTCAGCATGAGAACCTCAGAAGGGTCTTGGGACTCGTGCTTCATTTCAATCATTTAGACTCCTACCACACACATTCAGTCCCAGTGACATCCTCAATGATGGGGCCACTGGAGGACATACATGGGACACACACGTGGGCAGCAGGCCCTTTGGTCCTACTTGAATGGACCAGCCAACTGGAGCTGTGCTTGCTCCACAGAGTGATGTCAGACTGGAGCACAGACCCAACATGACCCTGTCGGAACCCGGCTGACTTCTCTGCAGCCATTAACAATTGACAAACTGATTCCAACATGTGTACGAACTTGCAGGGAAATGGCACAGGCAAGACGATCCTGAAAAGGAACCAAGCAGGAGGACTCCCAATTCCCGATTTCAAAACTTGGGGTAAAGCCACAGTAATTAAGACAGTGTGGTTCTGGCACCAGAGAGACCCCACAGAGCAATGGACGGCAAAAGCAAACTCAAAATGTGAGAGCTAAAACTATGAAACTCAGGAGCAAAGATGGACATAAATCTTCATCACCTTGAATTTGGCAAAGGGTTCTTAGACATGGCCCCAAAATCATAAGCAAAAAAAAGAAAAAAGAAATTGGACATAAAATCTTTTCTGGGCTGAGGATGTAGCTCAGTGGTGGAGCGCTAGCCTGCTGTGGTCCTAGGTTCAATCCACAAAAACACAGAAAAACAAAAACACAACTTTTGTGCTTCTAAGGATACTATCAAGTGGAAATACAATGGGATGAGAGAATATATTTGCAAATCATCTGTCTAATAAGGGATTTATATATGTTGAAGCTATATTATTAGGTATCTATGGGTTTAGAATCATAATTTTCTCCTGGTGAATTTAAATTTTATTATATTCACCTTCTTATCTCTAAATGATGCCTTTTTATCTTAGAGTCAACTCTTTATATCTTAGAGTCTACTCTTTGGGTGAGCCCAGGATTTCTTTTCTTCTTTGTTGCATGCTTTAGAATCGATTGCGGAGTTCTCTTGTTCCACATTTCCCCCATCTACTAGTTTGGAAAATAGGCATTCTAGCTCTTATTTTTTCATTAGTAACTTGGCATTTTGAAATGATCATATAACTTAACGTAATCTATCTAACATTAATCAATGTCTTACCCTTCTCCTGAACAATGCAAGGCACCCTGAAAGCTTTAATTCCATTTATGTAAGGTCTTTTAGCTTCATCTTTTGTTTAAGCCTATGGAATAGGTATTGACCTGGACTATACACGGGTTTATTCAGATTTATCCACTTTTTTTATCACTTTATTTATTCATCATTGCTTCTTATATTTTGTACTCTCTTCACAATATCAATTTTCTTCTCTTCAAGTTCATTCTTCAAAAATTCCTTTGGGGGAGTCTGTTTATAAATTCATTTTCAGTATAAATGAAGATGTATTTATTTCTACGCTTTTTTTTTTTTTTTTTTTTTTTTTTTTTGGTGCCCAGGATTGAACTCAGGGGTACTTGACCACTGAGCCACATCCCCAGCTCTATTTTGTATTTTATTAGAGACACAATCTCACTGAGTTGCTTAGCACCTCGCCATTGCTGAGGCTGGCTTTGAACTCACGATCCTCCTGCCTCAGCCTCCCAAGCCACTGAGATTACAGGCGTGTGCCACTACACTTGGCTCTACCCTGTACCCTATTCTCTCTCTTTTTTTTTTTAGTTGTAGTTGGACACAATGCCTTTATTTTATTTACTTATTTTTATGTGGTGCTGAGGATCAAACCCAGGGCCTTGCACTTGCTAGGCAAGTGCTCTACTGCTGAGCTACAACCCCAGCCCCTTTACCCTTATTCTTACTTTTACATTTGATATTGAGATATGATTCCTATGCCATAAAATTCACACTGTGAAAGCATACTATTCAATGGTTTTAGTATATTTATAAAGTCTTGCAAACATCACCACTATCTAATTCCAGAACATTTCATTACCCAAAAAAGAAACCCCACACCCATCAGCAGCCACTCCACACTCCCCTCCCACACTTCTACCCCCTGGAAGTCACTCCTGTACTTTCTGTCTCTATGGATTTGCCTATTCTAGACATTTTATATTAATGGAATCATATAATATATGGCCTTTATGTCCAACTTCTATCATTAGCACAATGTTTTCAAGGTTCATCCATGACGTTGCATGGATCAGAACTTCATTCATCTCCATGGCAAGTAATAATCTATTATGTGGTCATACCACATTTTATTTATTCATTCATCAGTCAGTGGACATTGGGTGGTTCCAATTTGGGGCTAGTATGAATAATGTTGCTAAGAACATTCATGTAGGGCTGGGGTTGTAGTTCAGCGGTAGAACACTTGCCTAGCATGCAAGAGGCACTGGGTTCAATCCCCAGCCACATTAAGAAACTAAATAAACAAAATAAAGGTATTGTGTCCATTTACAACTAAAAATAAAAATTGAAAAAAAAAAGAACATATATGTAAAGTCAGGCATAGTGGCACACATCTGTAATCCCAGTGGCTCAGAGGCTGAGGAAGGAGGATCACAAATTCAAAGCCAGCCTCAGCAATTTAGGGAGGCCCTATGAAACTTAGACCCTATATCAAAATAAAAAACAAAAAAGGCTTGGGATGTGGCTCAATGGTTAAGAACCCCTGGGTTCAATTCCTGGTATTAAAAAAATTCATGTACACTTTTTGGTGGATATGTTTTCAATTCTCCTGATTATATAACTAGGAACTATACTTATGCTTAAAATATAGTTTTACTGGGATACACAGTCCTTAGTTGGTGTGACTTTCTTAAAATTAATATATTTATACTTATGTATGGAGTGCAGTGTCGTAATTCAATACTTGTGTACCATTTGTAATAGTCAAATCAGAGCAGTGACTAAGGAAGCTGAAGTAGGAAGGTCACAAATTTGAGGCAGGCTTCAGCAACTCAGCAAGACTCTCAACAACATAGTGAGACCCTGTCTCAAAAATATATGTTGATAAAAATGTATGAGATATATATGTGTATATACAGATATAAACATACACACACACACAATGGAATATTAGATATAAAAGGGTAAAATCTTTTCATTTGTATCAACATGGAACAAGAGAACAAAATCTTAAATATAAGCCAAACAGAAAGACAAATATCATATTTGAGGAAGTTACAAAAGTTGATCACATAGAGGTAGAGAGTAGAACTGGAGGCACTAGAGGTGAGGAAGGGAAAATAGGTGTGAGGGAGTGGAAATTCAAACCAAAATATAGAGGGGAAATAGTTCTAATGTTATGTAGCATAATAAGGCAACTATAGCCTATAACAATTATGCTTTTTAAAATGACTAGATAAGAATTTGATGGGCTGGGGTTGTGGCTCAGTAGTAGAGCTCTCACCTAGCACATATGAGGCCCTGGGTTTGATCCTCAGCACCACATATAAATAAATAGATAGATAGATAGATAGATAGATAGATTTAAAGGTTTTGTGTCCAACTACAACTAAAAAAATATTAAAAAAAAAAAAGAATTTGTAAGGTCTCTACATATAAAAGTGATAATATTTGAGAAGATAGACATGCTAAGTACCCTGACTCCTCTTTTTTTTTTTTTTTTTTTCTTTTTTGGTCCTGGGGATTTAACCCAGGTGTGCTTTACCACTGAGCTACATCTCTAGCCCTTTTTTTTTATTTTGAAACAGGGTCTCACTAAGTTACCTAGTGCCCCGCTAAGTTGCTGATGCTGGCCTTGAACTTGTGATCCTCCTACCTCAGCCTCCTAAGCAGCTGAGATTACAGAGATGTGCCACCAACCCCCTGGCCATTTTTATTTATTTTTTTGTTTGTTTGTTTTTTGTTTTTGAGAAAACTTCATACTGTTTTCGGTAATCACTATACTAATTTACATTCCTACCAAGAGTATATGAGTTGCCCCTTCTCCACATTTGCACTGGTATCGTTATTTTTTGTCTTCTCTATAATAGTCATTCTAGCTAGGATGAGATGAGAGCTCATTATGGTTCTTATTTTCATTCTACTGATGGTCAGTGATATTGAACATTTTTTCATATACTTGTTGGCATTTGTATATCTTCTTTTGAAAAATATCTATTCAGATCATTTGCCGATTTTATTTGGATTATTTGATTATTTTGTTGTTGAATTGAAGTCACTTTTTTTTTTTCCTGGCAGTTCAGGGGATTGAGCCCAGGGCCTTATGCATGCAAGCACTCTACCAACTGAGCTATATCCTCAGCCTATAGTGTTAACTTTTTTTTTTTTTTTTTTGGTAGACACAATATTTATTTACTTATTTATTTTTTATGTGGTGCTGAGTATCAAACCCAGTGCCTCACACATGCAAGACAAGTGCTCAACCACTGAGCTACAGCCCCAGCCCCTGGTGTTAACTTTTTAAAAGCTCTTGGAAGTTAATAGTTGTTTTAGTCAGCTTTTTTTTTTTTTTCTGCTGTGACTAAAATATCTGACCAGAACAATTGTAGAGGAAGAAAAGTTTATTTGAGGGTTCACAGTTTCAGAGGTCTTAGTTCATATCCATTCCTGGGGTAAGGTAAGGCAGAGAATCAAGGCAGAAGAGTATGGCAGAAGGAAGCAGTTCACAAGATGATCCAGAAGGGGAGGGGGGAGGGGGAAGGGGGGATGGAAAGAGAGGGAAAGAGAGAGAAAGAGAGAAAAAGAGAGAGAGAGAGAGAGAGAGAGAGAGAGAGAGAGAGAGAGAGAGAAAGAGAGAGAGAGAGACCTCTACTCTCCAGATACAAAATATATACCCCATAGTCTCGCCCCCCGGCCATGAACCACTTCCTCCAGCCACACCCCACTTGCCACCAGTTACCACTCAGTTAATCACATCACAGATTATTTCACTGATTAGGTTTTTGCTATAACCTAATCATTTCCCCTCTTAACCTTCTTGGCATTGTCTCACATGTGAACTTTTGGGGGGCACCTCATACCCAAATCATAACAATAGTTGTCTTTCATTGTTAGTATTGTTGATACTGTTATTACCAGTCAGCTATTAATATATATTTTTTTTCTAATTATAGAAGTTCTGAACACTTAAAAAAAAGACTTTTTCTGGTTCTTCTAAGATCTTCTCATAGTCTTCAGTATTCTTTGATTTGATGGTGATGTATCTATGTATGAATTTCTTTTTATTTTCATGTTTAAGATCATTAAAATTCTTGAATCTGAGGATTTATGTTTTTAATAGTTATGGAAAATTATCAGTGACTATCTCTTTAAATACTGTCTCTTTCTCATTATTCCTATATTTGCAAAAAAATCTGATTAGACATACATTAGAGCTTTTCATTCCATCTTTCATGTCTCTTAACCTCATTCATGTTTTCCATTTTGTCATGATGCATACGTGTAATTTTTTCAGATCTATCTTCCAGTTTACAAATTCTATCTCAAGTTGTATCTATTCTATTTAAATGTTTCATTAAATTTTTATTTTGTATGTAATATATTTAAATTTCTAATCTTCCTGATAATTTTTATAATCTTGCTTCTTTCTTCTCCCACAGTAGCTGAAGGTAAGAAAGTTGCAGACTGCCCAATGACACAGGCATCCTTGGCCTGTGCCACAGTTTCAGGAGCCATTTATTTCCCTGGGGTGGTACTTTTAGTGTGCTCTTGGCCTCTAGTAATTGTCAAGCAGAATGAATATGGACTGTGAAGAAAGAAGGGCAGATTCAGACTTCTGGTTTGGATAACCAGGGAGGTGAAGGTGCAATTAACTGGGATAAAGAACAATGGAAGGGTAGTCCTTATGGACTCTTCCAAACACTAAAGGGGGTTTCAAAAATATTTTTCTAGTATCTTTAAACGTTTTATAGCTGATAAGTCTATAAATCTTAAGTCATTGTGTACATGTGGGTATATATTCATATATACACACATATATATAATTTCTTTGTTTCTTTTCTAATGTTCATATTTTCAGCAAATAATAATTAAGCACCTACAGTGTGCCAAGAACTGAGCTGAAAAAACAGAGAGAAACAAGACAGAGCCTGTCCCTGCTCTCAGGAATTGTCCAGTCTCCAGAGACAGACATTTAACAGGTAACTGTGCCCCCATAGTTAATCACCCTTGGAGTAAAGTGGGCCATGCTGAGATATACAGAGGCCAAAACACTCATATTTGAATTGATTATTTTAAAATAAATATTCAATATTTATTTAAGGGAAAGGAAAATCCCACAAAGCAAAACCCAAGTTCTTTTCCTCCCCTAGAAGGCATTAGGGAAGCTGCCTGCTGTTGTGCAAGTATGTCTTCTTACTGGAACATACATCTTTTGGGGGAAGACTCACTTCCCACCCCAACTCTGAGCCACTTAGAAAATTGGTTATTTCAACCACATATAGCAGCCTCCTGGAAGTATGTTGTGGTAAACAGTTTCCATCTCATCACATTTACACTGGTGTTTTATAGTTGCTGTCCCCAATATCCCTTAATTCTAATGTTCTGGTAACTACTGCCACATACCAATCACTCCAAACGATCACTCTCTGCTATGGGGTGAATTGTGTCCCCCAAGAGATATCTTGAATTCTTGAAACCCAGCATTTCAGAATGTGACCCTGTGTATAAATAGGGTCATTGTAGATGTAACTAGTTAAGATGAGGCAAACTGGGGTAGAATGGACCCCTAATCCAAGATGACTGCTATTCCGTAAGAGAAGGGAAATTTGGACACAGTGACAGTGGAGAACATAATTTGAAGAGAGAGGCAGATGCTGATTGACATTTCCCTAAGCCAAGGGATGGTAAGCATGGCCTATAACCACCTGGGAAGGAAGCAGCCTTACAGAGGCCTTGATTTTGGACTCTGACTTTCGGAACCATAATAAGACAATGCATTTCTGTTGTTTCACCCAGTTTGTGGTCACTGTTACCTAGGAAGCCCTTGGAAACTAATGCACTAGCACTTACTTAGCTGACAAATCCACAGGTTGCGGGGACTCTGATAAGCAATTCTCACTCTGTATGTCAGTACACTGCAGCCATTTTGGTGCTGGAGGCTGGGGACATCTCAAAGCTTCCTCATGCACATGTCTGAGGTCTGGGCTGAGAAGATCCAAGCATCTGGAGCTGCAAAAGTTGGGGCCCAAGGGTATCTCTCACTCCATATGGTCTCTTCCCATGGCGACCCAGGTATTTGTTTATTTTTATGTGGTGCTGAGGATGGAACCCAGCGCTTCACAAGTGCTAGGCCTGCGCTCTACCGCTGAGCCACAACCCCAGTCGCCCCCTACCCAGATGCACTTCTTAGAGAACAACTGACAGTTACCCCAGAGAATGTGGGAGAAGCTACCCAGCCTTCTTAACCCAGCCCTGGAAGTCACATCGCATCACTGCTGCTAAGTTCTAGCCACAAAGGCCGTCAAAGAGGACTGCCTCGGCTCACGGCAGGGAACACAGACGTTATTCCTTAGAGGAGCAGGTAAGAATCCCTTGACACTTTTAAAACCACAATGAAACCGAGTTGCGGGATGAAACTCAGTTCTCCACTTACTTCTGCTGGCAGCTGAGGTCTGCACACACCGGGGCTTCGGCAGCCCATGGCGTTGCAGCTCTTAATGGTGGACCATGCCCTCCAGCTTGCAGCAGACCCCAGCCGCGCCTTTTCAATTTCTTCTTTCAAGTTCTTTGGTGAGTGAACCCCTGGCTAGGACGCACTCAGCAAGGAGAGCACTTGGAGCACCGCCCCAGCGCGCCACTCTAGGAGTTTATATAGCACTTGGTTTGCTGCTATTGGTCCAAGTTTATGCTAATTAGGGTTTGGAACCTTACTATCGCTATTGGTCAGTTTGTGAGTCCCATTCGGGTTTGCCCTCCCTTTTCTCCCAGCTTGGAAAAGCGGGAGGTTGGAGTCATCAATTGCGCATGCTCAGTGGGGTGTGTGGCGCTAGCAGGGCCCGGGCCCAGGGTATTCCCAGGGGTGGGAACCGGGTTCTACACAGAGGCACGGTCCTCCTGATCCCCTGGGGACGTGGCAGAGTATGCTTTGGGGCCTCACCTGCTCAACAGGGCCCAGAAACCGAAGATGAAATCTCTGCCTCCTTGTGGCCTCCCACAGCAGGCGGCCCATGGTGTGCAAGCCGGGCACCGTGGAGTGACAGATCCGCTGGCTCCGGCCCACCACGGCACTGGCCCCAGGCTCAGGCCCGCAGCGTCTGTATGGCGGGCTCCACCAGCCCCGCTCCAACTCGGCTACTCCCCTGCCTCTTCTTAACAGGAAGGCCGGCTGCGCAGCTTGGCAGCCGTAGAGTCATGTCAACAATAGCTCAGGGGACATCTGACTTGGGGAACTGAGGAAGGTGCCCTGAGACAGCAATGCTTGAGGAGTTCCAGGGACAGGCGCTGCCCTGGCCCCAGCCTCCCAGCTGATGGTGGAAAACAGCTTCTTCTGTTCTTCACCACCAGCACCAGGCCTGATGGAGCCCAGGGCTCAGGAATTCAGCTGAGGGCGCCGGCTGTGTGCCAGGCCCTGGAGTCAGATAATCCAGGCTCTGCCCAGATGCTGCAAGCTGGGGGCTCCACCCGGGCTCCATCCACCACCCAAAGGTGGTGGAGGGGAAGCTCAGGGGTCTTCTGTGCCTGAGGAGGCCCTTCCTTTTATCCTTAGTGTAAGACCATTTCTGACCCTGCTTTTCCCACTCCTCTGGGGCTGGCTGACCGGAGGCCCCTCTGAGAGAAGCCAGAGTCCAAAATCAAGGTGTCCGCAGAGCTACTTTGCCAGAGGTTTGGTCTCAGGATCTGGAGTAGTCACTCTCCCCCTACCGACCTAAGTTGTGCCCTCTGAATTGTCCTTTGAAAGCTTCTCCCTGTCCCCACCCTGCCTTACTCTACTGATAAGGACAAGGTGGCAGAGGTCCTGTGCCCCAGGTTGGGTATTCCTAGGTGATTCAGAAAAAAAGTGATGGATGCCCCAATGTCTACACAGGAAAGGAGGATTTCTGGCACCTCGGGTCACATTTGGAGCTGGAAGGGAACCGAAGAGAGCCTCTCCTCACCCCAGCCACACAGATGAGGAAACCGAGTCCAAGACAAAGACATGATTTCCTCACTAACAGAAAGGCAGGCCATGGCCAAGGACCTCATGCTCTGCGCCCTTCTTAGGGTTCTGGGGTCCCACTCAGATCAGGAAATGCAGATGGACTCCCCAGAGGCAGGGCCTCTATTCAGGTGGTTTAACTGGAGAGGCTCGGGAAGGAGGCAGTTGAAGCAGGGAGCTAATGGAGATGTGGTCTCCACTAGAGTGAGCCCCAACCTGATGGCATGGGGGAGGGGAGTTCTGGAACATGAATAGAATCACAGTTAGTCCCACCTGAGGCTTAGGGTCGCCTTTTGTACCACCCTGTGAGTCTGTCATCAGCCAAGTTCTGCCCAGGTGGAGGGAGCTTTTATTTGACTGACCACAGAGCTCCAGGGAAGGGACCGCTGTGAGCCATTAGCAGCAACCCCCTGCAGCTGGGGGCCAGTGAGCCTGCAGGAGAGAAGGACAATAAGCTTCTCTCCTCCCCAAAGCCTCGAAGTCACCCCTGGCATTTGCAGCACAGAATCCAGTGTCTAGGGACAGAGGACTGTCCTCTGCTGCCTCAGTTTCCATGTTCACAAAATGGGCCTGCAGACCATGGGGGTGGGGTGCATAGGTTCCCTTCCAAACCTGCCTTTCCAAGCTCCTGGGACCACTTCCACCTCACCCCCAAGCTCCCACGACACCACCCCCTGCCCCAGAGCCCCGCTTCCCCAGGGAGACTGGAGTGTGGACTCCACTCAGGCAGCCTCAGGCCCACGGGGAGGGCCGAGGCAACAGTTGTTTGGCTGCCTACGTCCCCACTGCCTGCCGAGCGGGCCTAGGGAGTCAGTATTTCTTGAAATGTAAGTACCCAGACCACACTGGGTTGTCAGTAAATTCATTATCCCATTACACAGGCCTGAATTATTCAGCGCTCTGAGGCCGCCTCAGGAACGTGCCTGAGCACAGTCGATGCGGGCATTAGTGGGATGGATGGAGTCAGGCCCCGGGCACGGTTGGTGCCAGGGTGACAGATCTGGGTCCAGAGAGGCTGCCGGGTCTGGAAGGCATAAGGGGAATCTCATAGCAGGGCCTGGGCCCAGGGTATTCCCAGGGGTAGGCATGGGGTTCTCTACAGAGGCACAGTCCTCCTGATCCCCTGGGGACGTGGCAGAGTGTGCTTTGGGGCCCCACCTGCTCAACAGGGCCCAGAAACAGAAGATGTAATCTCTGCCTCCTCCTGGCTCTGTGAGCTCCAGTCGGGGGTTCACCTCTCTGTGCCTGCTTCTTCATGTGTAAAATGCAGCCATGATGCCAAACGCTCCCAGTAACCACGCTCCCTTTTAATGTTAATGATAGTACTGATTTTTCATGGAGCACATAATTACTAGAATAAAGACTGTTGGCTAAAGTGTGACCAGGTGACGAGGTGCTGGTCAAAAGAATACAAGGAGGCCTATCTGTGGAGACTCTAAGGAAAATCTTCAGTTTCCTGAAAGGAAGGGAGCGAGTGAGTCCTGTTTTGTCCTGTCCTTTCCCCTGAAAACAAGAGTAAGGTTATAATGGTTGGAGCTCAAGCAGCTATCTTGCTCAATGAGGAGAAGTCACATGAGGATAGTGCAGGGTTTAGTACTTCAAGCCCTGAAACCAGAAGACCTAGGTTCAAATCCCTACTCTGTCATCTGTAGGCTGTGCAATTTGAGATGGGTTGCTGAATCTCTAAGTAACCCTGAAGATACTTCAGCTTTCCCATTTAGAAGATGGAGATAAAAATGGTACCTCTCCTTGTACAGGGTTGGTGTGAGGATTAACTGAGTTAATATGAAGCCATAAGAAGTGACTGACACAGATAAGTGTTATATAAACTTAGCTGCTATTATCTCCTTTCCACATACCTGGCGGATTCCCTGTGGAACTCAGGAACCTGACCAACCCCTGGGTCTCCCATAGTTTCCCCTTAGTCTGGATTTTCCCTTGGGGTGACTGCTCTTGGGCAGAAAGGTCGGGAGCATTCTGAGCTTCAACAGAATGTGAACAGCTTCCTCTGGGGAAGAGATCCCCACACCCCGAGCCGGTGGGAGGCAGAGACTGGGCTCCCAGGTCAGAGCCTAAACAAGGAATTGTTCTCTGGGATCCAGGTGCGGGTGTTAGGAAGAGAGCAAGAGAAATGAAGGCTCCTGACTTGCTGTGCATCCTGAGCAGCTATTGCTCCTCTCTGAGCCTCTGGGAAGCGAATCAAATGGAGATTCCAGCAGCCAAGAGGCCAGTGAGGCAAATGAAGTTTGTTGGTTCTGGGCAAGAGGGGATGGTGGGGACCAGGGCCAGGGAACCTGACCCATCCGAGCCCCCTGGTACCACGCAGCCCCAGCCAACCTGCCGTACAGCAAAGCAGGCTCCCCACGGGCAAATCTTCTACTTTTGCAGAATGGCAGTCCATCTGAAGTCTTTGTGCCATCTTCTGCTAGTTTAGAGCTGGCTCCATTAAAACAAAACATGGAGCAAGGCAAACAGCACATGTCCCCAGGCCCGCTAGGGGGCTGCCAGATGTGAACAAGAGCTGAGAGGTCTCCGCCCAGCTCACTGCACAGAAGCGCCCACCCCGTCTGGTCACCCACTGTCCCAGAAGCTCCTGTGCCCCTGGCCCCGAGACAGATAGAGGGATCCTCCCTGAAATGGGGATCCCCCACTCCAGGTCCCAGAGAGCGGCAGCCGGTCACCCATCCTGGCTGTGAGACTTGGGCGTGTCCCTGATCCTCACCTGGAGGACGTGGGGGGGGGGGGCACCCAGCTCACAGGGGATGGGAAAGGGTCTGGTCTGCAGCAGGGTGAGGGCGGGGTGCCCAGCACTGGCATTTGGACTCCTTAGGTGAGGGAAGGACTGAGCTCGCATGAGTCTGGGCATGTGGGATGGGGCGTCTTCAATGAAAAATCCTCACACCTGAAGGGAAGGAGCCACCCCCACCCCCGCTCCCCAGAGGCCACAGCTCCAAGTGCAGAGGGGAACCTGTCACTCTAGCCTAAAGGAAAGGTGAACAGGGTTACCCTACACCCACACCAAATTGCTCCTGTGTTTGGCAGTCTGTATCAGTTCATACAGTTTTGAGCTTCAACCAAAAAATAGAAAATAATAATAATAGTTAATTGCTGCTTAAACACAAAGGTCTCCATCTTCTCATATAACAAGGAGCTGGAGGGCAATAACGTTGATTCAGGGCTCAACGATATCTACAAGAACCAACACTCCATCCTTCTTCTCACCACCCTCACTTTTTGGTTTTTTTATCCTTAGTCTTGTTGCCTCATGGCCACAAAATGGCTGCTGTGGCTCTAAACATTTCATTTTTACACAACCTCATTCAAGGTAAGAAGGGAATAAAGAGGGGAAAAGAGTTTTGTTATCAGAAAGGAAAGTGTCCTGGAAAGCACCCATTTATCTATGGCCAGAAATGAGCCACATGGCCAACCTAACAGCATGGGACAGTAAGAATGCAGATATCTTGGGAAAAAGACAGGGATGGTATGACAGCCTGCAACTAATCACAGTTTATCCCCCAGATTTGGGCATGTTGTTGCCTGAACAATACGAGGCTTCCGTTGTTGTTAAGGCAGAAGAAGGGCAGGCTCTAAGGTAGACTTTAATGTTGTTGGCTAGAAGTCCAGGAATCCAAGTCACACAGAGGACGGTGCGCCAGACAGGGCTCTTCATTATAAACCACAGAAGCCACCTTGTGGCAAATAGCAGATTCCACTTTATGGCAAACCCCGGAATTCACTGTGTGGCAAATGGCTAATTCTACTCTGCTGCAAACAGCAGGCTCTGGGAGGAACCCCACCCAGGGACACCACAGGACTGTTCTAATACACAGCAACCACCACCAGCCCTGGGTGGAGGCCCGCCACGCCACGCCACACGGGTGCCAGAGCATCAATCTCCCTCATGCATCTGATTGGCAGAAGTCAAGTCATGTGCCTGCAAGGGAGTCTGGGTAGCGTTCATCTTCTCTGGGGGAAGGGGAGACTCATTGCCTAGACCAGGAGCTCAACGTGGAGAGAGAAGCGCTACAGGGAAACCTCACCAATTCTTAAAAGAATTCCATGAGGTCTCAACTAATGGATCAGTCAAAGCATCCAGCAGAAGCAATGAGACACAGGAGTGGCTGTGACACGGCAGTCCTGGCCACCATACCCAGTCCAAAAAAGAGAAACAGGAAAGACCACATACTCACCTGGTGGGGACTCCCCAGAATACCTGAGCACCAGGCCTGAAATTCAGTCAGCAAAATTGCATCCCATGTAAAATTCTGGTACCTGGTGGTCCTCCCAAGAGAAAGAAATTACTAGATGTGGAGGCACACACCTGTAATCCCGGTGACCCATGAGGCTGAGGCAGGAAGATCACTGAGTTGAAGGCCAGCCTCAGCAACTCAGGGAGGCCTAAGTAACTTAGCAAGTCCTTGTCTCAAAATAAAAAATGATCACACCTTAGCTCTGTTGCTGGTATTTTCTGGTATGTGAAATTCCAGTTTGCACATCTGGAAAAGGAACACGATAGAAGCTCCTTGAAAGAACTGCTGTGAGGATCATCCCCACCAAGCCCCTGAGTGCAGAAGCCTGGAATCAGGTGTTTAAGTATCCAATGCCGTGGTCTCAGGATGGGGGAGGGGGACCAGGTAGGGGCATTTTAAACCTTGTAACCTTCCAGGAGGCTCTGCCAGCAACAGTCTGGCCCCATGCTCTCCGACATCGGCATTACTCCTTGGTTGTTAACTTACATGCCAAGGGCACTTTGCAGATGTAACTAAGGTTACTAAACAATCACCTGCAAATAGAGAGGTTATCCTGCTGGGCCCAAGGTAACCACATGAACCCTTAAAAGCCAAAGAGGAAAGCAGAGTAATTTGAGGCACCCAAAAAATTCAAGGTGTCTTTGCTGGTCTTGAAGATGGAGGGGTTTCATGAGAAGGCCCAGAACTCTGTCCAGAGCCGGTGAGCTTGGAAGACTTGAGAACTGCAGCCCCAGCCATGCCTTGACTTGAACCTGGAGAAGCCTAAGCAGAGAATCCAGCCTGGCCGCAATTCTGGCCTTCACCAGTGTGAGAGAACACATGGGTGTTGTTTTAAAGTATTAGGTTTGTGGTGATTCATTATGCAGGGCCGGGGTGTGGCTTAGTGGTACAGCACTTGCCAAGCATGGGCAAGGCCCTGGGTTCAACCCCCAGCACCACAAAATAAAAACAATTAAACCACTGAGTCAGAAGTACTACCCCTGGGTTAGTGAGATTTCCATCACCATGACAAAATACCTGAGAAAAATTCACTGAAAAGGAGGAACTGGGCCAGGTGGCACACACCTCTAATCCCAGCTACTCAGGACGCTAAGATAGGAAGAGCAGGAGTTTGGGTTTCCTCCTCTTGGGAGGATCAGCAGCAACTTTCCAAGACTTGGGCTACTTTCCAAGACCTGGTCTCAAAAAAAAAAAAAAAAAAGTGAGAGTTAGGATTTATTTATTTATTTTTGGGTCATAGTTTCAGAGGTTTCAGTCCATGGTCACTTGGCCCAGTTACTTTGCACCTGTAGTGGTAAAGTACATCATGGCAACAGAAGCATGTTGGCAGAGCTGGGAAGCAAAGAGAGAAAAGGCTGAATTCCCCATATCCTCAAGGCCACTCCCCAATGACCTAACAGCCTTCCATTAAGCCCCACCTCTTAAAGTGCCACCATCTCCCAAAAGCACCACAGATCAGGTACCCAAGTCTTCAACACATGGGCCTTTGGAGACACTTAAGATCCACACCCTAACAATCCCCATTAATTATTTAATTGAGATACTCTGAGCTCACTCAGAACAAAGTGAACAGAGAATCCAATGTTTAAACCCAAGTTCACCTGCCTCCACAGTCCACAGTCTTGTTTTCCCCTTTGGATTCTCCAAATGAGGAAACTGAGGCACAAGAGGAATTGTCAGTGTCCACTCCTCAGTATCTAAGCACAGAGAGGTGGGACCAGGCTGTGGGCTCTCATCCTCCCCAGCTCATCCGGGGAACCCGGGAAGCCTCTGAACCATAGTCTATCTCCTCAGCCCTCTTGCTTGAACTGGCAATTTGGTCCCAGGAACCCCTGGATCCCTTAAAGTCTTAGGTTAAAAGGTGCCATTATCTCTGTGGAGCGTGGCAGAAGTCACCCAGATGTGGTGAGACTTTAGGCTGAATGCTTCTCTGTGATGAGACCTAAAGCCACCGAGCCCTGGAGGGCCTCCTCTTCATTCCAACTTCTCTGCTCCATACTCCGCTGAGAGGAAACTGGTGCCCTATGAGCCAGGACAGACACATCTCTCAAAGTGGGATCCTATTTGACTGTCATGGTGTTTTAAAAAATCTGAAAGTCTCCCAGTGTTCGAAAAGTGTGAAGTTTTACACCAAACACCACACTTCTAACCCCTCTTGAAGAACCAGATGCTCTGGCCACACGTGGCCCATCTTCCCACTTGACGGCCAGGGGGTGGAGTTAAGTGGCTGTAGCACCTTCTGATGGTACCCGAGCTCCGGAGCAGCGGTCCCCACAGCCCCATTCACCTGGCCCTCACTTGCCTCACCTGCCTGGCTCTGGGGACATCCGAGTTCCAATCCCAGAGTCCCAATTTGATTCTGTGACATTTCCCTTCTGCCTCTGCCCTGCCCAGTCCTGCAAGTCCCTAAAGGGGACCCAGCCTGATGTTAGCAAGGTGGAAGAACTTGGGGGCATTAGGCTAGAAATACAGGGGTCTCCTTCAGACCTGTCTTTGTGGACAACTGTTCCCTTTGACCTAGTTTGGCTAAGAATATCTGAATGTCTCTCTGAATCTATCTGCTTCAGCCTCCTGGGTCTTCTCCACTGTCTGGTGGGGGCATATGGGCGTGTATCAAAACCCATTTTCTCTGCCCTGGGGAGCCTGCCAGTTCCTAGGTGCCTCATGGGGCAGCAGCCTTTAGCCAAAAGGGCAAGTGAGACATGTGGCCAGGCTGCTCCCTCTCCACATGGCCCTGTGGGAAAGCCCACCCCCCTCCACACCACCAGGATCACTGCCTGCCGGGGTAAGCGCCAAACCCCACTTTATCCTCTGCCCCAGCCTCCTAGGAAAAGGCCCTGTAACAGATCCAGAGGCGACACTTTGACTCCATCGTGAGCCGAGAGGCTGGCGCAGCAACGGAGAAGACAAGAAATGAGGAGGAAAGGGGGGAGGGAGGTGGAAAAATTAAATTTTGCGTGATCAGCAAGGTTTCAAACAATCGCTCGCCAACTGAAGTGGGTGCCACGTCTATAAGTCATTCTGTTTTATAGACCATTAGGATCTCCAGAGAGAACCTGCATGGAGACCACTGCTTTTTGTTGAAATTAAAATGTCAGAGAAAAAGAAATAGAACAAAACAGGGAATCTGCAATTAATTACCAGGCCATAAAAATTCAATAATCAGGAGGCAGAGCGGCCGCAGGCCCAGAGGTATCAGAGCCAGCGTAACAAGAATGGAATACATTAATCTTTTCAAATTAGTTTTTTAATCTGACGGGGATATATGGTGACATGCCTCCCCTCCCCTCCTGCTCCCCCCACCTCCACAGCTCCGGCCTGAAGCCAGGCTGGGGGAGGAAGGTTCTGGTGTGAGCTGGGAGCCTGCAAGCCACCCAGACCCCCAGACAGGGCAGAGAGGGACCCAGCTGAGCCCAGACCCCGTGCCAGCTCGCCAGGTGGAAGAGCCCCAGAGGTGCCAGAGAAGCCTATTCCCACTGGGTCCCAGGGCCAGAGGAGCTGGATATGCATTGGGCCCGAGTTTAGAAAGCAAGAGAGAATCTGGGCATGACTTACAGAGGGGCCGAGCTTTAAGCTCTCCATTCCTTCTCCAGAAAATGGGAATGATATCCCTGCCCCACAAGATGACGGGTGAATTGTGTCTAGTATCCAGCAGGCACCCAGCAAGGAGTCCCTACTGCTATTTTAATTGCTGTCAGCTCTGGCAACATGGAGCAGAGAGCACCATCAGGTTGCTGTTCAGACAGCATCTATTTAGCACCTTCCCTTTGCTCAGGCCTGAGGCAAACAGAGAACGGAAGCCGCAGTCCTCACCTGGGAAATGGGATTTGCAGCAAGGTCAAAGGAACCAGCTGGGCAGGAGAATCGCTTGTAATCTCAGCGATTCTGGAGGCTGAGGCAGGAGAATCCTAATTGGAGGCCAGACTAGGCAATTTAGTGAATCCCTGGGCAATTTAGAGAGACCCTGTATAAAAAAATAAATATATAAAAGTAAAAAGGTCCTGGGGGATGAGCTCAGTAGTAAAGGGACTCTGGGTTCAATTCCTGTACCAAAATAATAATAATAATAATAATAATAATAATAATAATAATAATATATTTTTTTAATTGGCAGGGTCAACCAGGGCCAATAAGCAGAGAACAGGAGTTTGTTTCTGGAGCAGATCCACAGGCCTGGAGGCTGGTCGCTGGAGGTGCTGGGGAAGGCGTCTGGGGCTGCTGCAAGCCCACCAGCCCCTGGGGAGAACAAGCTCCTTCCCTGGCCCGCAGCCGAGTCCGGGGGCAGCTGTTGATTGGTCAGAGTCAGCCCCACCCTGTTTCTCATTGGACGCCAGGCTCTCAGCGCCCAGGGCTCCACCCCAAACCTTCAGCGGGTGGAGCCAGTCTCTGCAGGCTCAGGATCAGATTCGGATCACACTGGGGCGCAAGTTTCTGACCTTCAGCCCCAGCCAAGCTGCCCTCTCGCGGACCCCACCACCCAACCCATCCGTTAGCCCCCGGTGGAACTCAATACCTGGTCAGGTGTTGTTCTTCAGTGGGCTCCAAAAACAATCACCCCAGGAACTTCTGCAGAGCAGCTCCAGGACGGCCCTCTTCCCTTGCGGCTTTGACGGCTTTTAAATATAACATCTAAAGCTAAGTGCCAGGGCCTGTGTAAGTCCTTCAGTTGGGTTTTCTCATTGGTTGAACTCCCTGAGAGGTCGGGACTACAGAAGGAAATAGTGAAGCGTTCTGCCAGTCTTGTTGTCTCAACACCAGCGCCACAAAGAATATAAACCATGCGTGGTGGTGCATGCTTGCAATCCCAGCTACTGGGGAGGCTGCGGCAGGAGGATCACAAAGTTTGAGGCCAGTGAGGCAACTAAGCAACTGTCTCCAGGAAAAAAAGAGAAAGACTAAAAAATTCTGGGCATTTAGTTCAGTGGTAGAGCTCTTGCCTAACGTGTGAGAGGAGGGCACTGGATTCATTCTCCAGCACACAAAAAGAAAAATACAGCCGGGTGCCATGGCTCACACCAGTAATCCCAGCATTCGGGAAGGTCAGACAGGAGAATCACAAGTTCAAAGCCAGCCTCAACTATGGTGAGGCTCTAAGCGAGTCAGTGAGACCCTGTCTCTAATAAAATACAAAATAGGGCTGGGGATGTGGCTCACTTGTCGAGTGCCCCTGAGTTCAATCCCAGATACCAAAAAAAAAGAAAGAAAGGAAAGGAAAGGAAAGGAAAGGAAAGGAAAGGAAAGGAAGAAAGAAAGAAAGAAAGAAAGAAAGAAAGAAAGAAAGAAAGAAAGAAAGAAAGAAAGAAATGGAAAGAAAGAAAGAAAAGAAAAGAAAAAAAGAAAGAAAGAAAATACAAGCCAGTACTGTGCCTTTCACCTTCCCCAGAGTTTGGCCTATAGTAGGTTTTCAATTCATCAATCAATGGTCAGTGAATATCGTTCCAGCAGAACAACCCAGCAAGGGACCTCACTTACCATTCAGTCACTGTCTCCCCAAAATATCTTTACTCCAGTGATCATAACAGCTACTGCTATTTATTGAGCACGTACTGTGTGTCAAGCTTTGGAATCTGGTGACTTTTACAGTAAGATTGTGGTTTGTCATTTTACAGAAACAGACTCAGAGATTAACAGGCCAAAGATCACACGCTCATGTGTGGCACCCAAGGACAGGATTCCAACCACTAAGGGTATTGTCTCAGCACTCCATTGGCACCCACCCCCACCGCCACCGCCACCGTATTTCCTAACCAGATCCTTCTTTCCTTTAACTTCTTCCTTTGGACACCTCCACCAGGAGGCCCAGTTTCTTTCTGGGGCTTCTTTATTTGTATCACTTGTATTTGTTACATTCTAGTTACAGTTGCACTCCACACACACACACTCACACACACACACCAACATATGCCCTACGGCCTAGACAGAAGCGATGGCGAGAAAAAAGCTGAATGAGTAGGGGCATTAGACGTTAGATCTGTGCTCCGGAAGCAAGGCGTCTGGACCACCAAATCTGGTACTTCAGACCCTAGATGCGAGTCCTACTCTCGGCCCCGGCGCAGTTCCACATGAGGCCACCAGATGGTGCCTGCCCGTCTTGAGCGGAGCTTGTAGTTAAGCTATGTGGCCGCCAGGTGGTGCCCGAGGCCACGCTCCGCGGACAAGGCAGGGACAAGGTGGAGCCCAGTCGGCCCCCGCGTCAGAGTCTGGCCTTGGTGGCTCTAGCGCACGTGATCTGCCGCTGTCTCCCACCCGCGCCATGACCCAGCCTGTACCCCGGCTCTCTTTGCCCGCCACGCTGGCCCTGGGCTCGGCCGCGCTGGGCGCCGCTTTCGCCACTGGCCTCTTCCTGGGTGAGCTGGGTCAGGCTGCTGCAGCCCCTGCAGAGCCCAACGGGCGCGCGGGCGGGCGAGCGGACGGACGCACCCGGAGCGAAAGCGAGGAGCAAAGCCCGCGATTCCGCGCAGAAGGCCGTGGCTCAGGTTGACCACCGGTGTCCCAGAGCCCAACAAGCCCTGATCCTCCCTCTCTCTGGCAGGGAGACGGTGGCCCTCGTGGCGATTCCGGCGACAGCGGCACCTGCTTCCCCCAGAAGACAGTCCCCTGTGGCAGTATCTGCTGAGCCGCTCAATTCGGGAGCACCCAGCACTACGGAGCCTGCGGCTGGTCAGTAGGGCCGGGGAGGAGAAAGGGCATCCATCCCGGGCTTGGTGGGTCCCACGTGGCTCTGTGACCTTGGGCTGGGCGGTGGCTCTCTGGGCTTCCGGGTACACTCCACCCCTTCCCTCTGGCCCACGCCCACTGCTGCGCCCGCGGCCCTGGGAACTGAGGCGAGGGCAGGTGACTGGCAGGCATGGTGTCACTCTTCCCCCAAACACAGCTGACTCTGGAGCAGCCGCATGGAGATTACATGATGACCTGTGAACAGGCGCAGCTTCTGGCCAACCTGGCACGACTCATCAAGGCCAAGAAGGCGCTGGACCTGGGTAGGGGTGCGAGGCCCAGATAACTGGGGGCCGACGTCACTGGGCTGTCCCCTACCCTGGGCTGAGCTTGTTCATATCCACATCCCCAGGCACTTTCACTGGCTACTCTGCCCTGGCACTGGCCCTGGCGCTGCCCCCCGCCGGGCGTGTGGTGACCTGCGAGGTGGACGCAGGGCCCCCGGAGCTGGGGCGGCCCCTGTGGAGGAAGGTGAGTGTCCCATACACCTGAAGCCGGTCAGTTACGGGCGAGGGAGCATGCTGGCTCTGACCTCGCTTCTTCCGCAGGCTGAGATGGATCACAAAATCGACCTTCGGTTGAAGCCAGCCCTGGAGACCTTGGGTGAGTCCCGGAGCAGGAAAGGCCTTTCCATTTAGGAAATGGAGCCACCGAGTGAAAGCTAGTGGCCAGGTCTGCCCAGCGGGCTGAGGGCACTGACGTCCCCTCCCTTCGCCAGGCCTCATGGTATTTTGCCACATGCAGTGGACAGGGTCAGTGTCCCTGCGTGGCCAGGCCCAGCCTATCACAACACCTGGCCTGATTTGGGCAGGGACTTCCGGCCACCTGGACCTGAGACTCAGGTGCCATCTGCTCCTCTTTCCTGCAAGATGAGCTCCTGGCGGCAGGAGAGGCCAGCACCTTCGACGTGGCCGTGGTGGACGCGGACAAAGAGAACTGCACAGCCTACTATGAGCGATGTCTGCAGCTGCTGCGCCCCGGAGGCATGCTCGCCATCCCTAGAGTAAGGGCTAGACCTGGGTGAAAAGCAAATCCCCTCTCCAGGCTGCCACTTTCCATGACTCCTGCCTGTGCCCAAAGCACCTTCAAAGTACACTGCAGGTTCCTCCCCTCTCTCCCCTCAGCCGGGTCCATAGGCATTCCCCTACTGGAGTTCTGAGTCTCCAGCTCTTGCCCTGCCCGCTGCTCAGCACCTCTGAGGTCCCGCCTCCACGGCCTGGTTGGCTCCGCCCCCCCCACAGGTACTTTGGAACGGAGAGGTACTACAGCCTCAACCAGGGGACACCGCTGCTGAGAGTGTTCGAAACCTAAATGAGCGCATCTGGCGGGATGCCAGGGTTTACATCAGCCTCCTGCCCTTAGGCGATGGCCTCACCTTGGCCTTCAAGATCTAAGCCTGGCCTTTAGCCTGTGAGCTCAGAGAAGGAACCTGGAACCAGACTTCAGTTTTAAATCCTGTAATAAAGTGGGGCTGGGAATTAAATCCTCCTGAGTTTCCTCCCTATCTGGCACTGAATGGGGGTGGGGAAGAGTTTCAGCACAAGTAGCCTCTTCAGTGAAAGGGCTCCTTGATGTCTCTGCCCTTCACTTCTTGCAGTATAGTTTTAATTGGCTACATGTAGTGGCCAGAGGCCCCAACAACTTAAGGTTGCCTCCCCCTAACAGGGTCTGAGGGCTGGATTCAAAGTGCATCCCCTCTTGGTCCCATTTCTATGTCTCCATCCAGGTGAAATTCCTGGCACAGTGCAACTGGGACTGGTGGGGAGACCTCATCTGGGATCTGTCAGTGTGAAAGGACTTGCAGGGGACCAGCACTGCCACAGGTATTTCTATAAGTTATGCTAGTTCTGTCGGCCATTTGTCCACATTTTCAGAGAAATATCAGCTCCCCTGCCTTACCTCTGAGAACCTCAAGTTTGGCTTGAATATATACCCTAATGTTCCCCTTATGTCCTGAAGATGAGGGGACTGCTATCCAAGAAGATGTGAAGCAACAAGCCTGACGGTAGCAGACCTTCAGTATGACAATTTTAAACACATTTCCTAGACAAAGAGAACTTTAGGTTTTCCAACATGCTGGTTTAAAGGAGAGGAAAAGGCAGTTAGGCTTTAGGGACCTTCAAGCCAGATTCTTTGCTTCATTCAAATATCCCCAACCCACAGGAAGATCTTGTCTCTAAGACACAAATGAAAGTCAGGTTCTTTCCAATAACTTTAAGGCCTCGGGCAAAAGGGCACTTACAATAGGCTTTGCTGCCACCTGTTAAGACCTGGTGGCGGAACTGCACCTGAAGACTACTACAAGAAGTTATAGGAGCTGCATGAACCTGTAACTGCAGATTTTCATAATCTTGCTGCTCCAAGGATTTACCTGGCATTCTCCACAATCCTCAGGGTCCTAGATATTACAACTACCCTATTCTAACTCATAAAAGCTTATTAGGGTGCACACAGGTGACCGAGTAACTCAAACCTGTGTGCACTACAGTCCAGATTACTGAACCAGATGAACTTCAACTGCAGCAGAAAGCACAATGATTAGCTGAGGAGCAAAAGTTCATCTAGAAGACCAGATTTCCTCCCTGCAGGTCTAGCCTGCACCCCAAGTACAAGTGTTGTTTTCATACCTAGCATGTAGGGACACCTTTTCATTTTCTTATCTAGCAATAGGTCTAACTCAAATTGCAACCTCCAACCTGCTCCCATGCCCATAAGAGACAGCATGTCTCTGGGGAGACAGCCTTTTGGAAAATCCATCCCTATTTACATGGGCCACTCTGGTGAATTCCTTAGGAAAAACAAGTGCAACCTATTTTATCAGCTTTTTCACTGTTGTGACCAAAAGACCTGACAAGAACAATTAGAGGAGAAAAAGTTTATTTGGGGGTTCACAGTTTCAGAGGTCTTAAGTCATAGATGGCTGACTCCATTCTTTGGGGTCTGAAGTGAGGCAAAACATCATGGCCGAAGTGTTAGGAAAGGAAAACATCTGGGAACATCACACTAGGAAGCAGAGACAGCACTCCTCACCACAACAAAATATAAGCCCCAAAGGCATGCCCCACCTTCTCCAGCTATACCCTACTGGCTATCAAGTTACTAGTCAATGCCTAGCACGGGATTCACTGAAGTGGTTAAACCTTTCATAACCCAATCATTTCACCTCTAAACTTTCCTGCATTGTCTCACATACGAGCTTTTGGGGGACACCTCATATCTAAACCATAACAGACCAAAAAAGGCCTCTTGTCCCTCTTAGTCTCTGTATGGAGAGCTTGCTTTAATTCTATTCTCATCAGATTCTGTTCACCCTGGAAGTTTTTAGCACGTTACCATTTCTTGAATGATGAGTCCCAAAGTACTCCATTGTCTTAATCTGTTCTTTCAAGCTGCAAACTGAGCTTTAGGTTTTGTACTTCAGATGTGTTCAACAAATTTCCCCTTCTCTTTGGCTTTATCCTTCAAACTAGCACCTCCTATCACAAAACTTGTTCTTTAGACTTTTCCAACCAGAATCACCCATTAACATCAATCATTCATGCCCAGATGAAGGCCAAGAGGATTGCCATTGATCTCACAGGTTAACACAGCTTTCCAGTCAATGTCGGCCTGGGTGGAAAAGAGTAATGTATGACTTCCCACTAGGACCCATATTTCCCCTCTCAGACCCTATGGTTATCAATGCTGTCTACACTTTACCTCCCATCCCACTGATTTAGGGGTACAGCACTGGTCACCAGATAACCAGTTTCACTAGAAACCAACTAACAAGTAACTGTCTGAAGATTTTAAACACAATTCTTGTTTAGATCATCCTTGATCACCTTCTTGTGGGGGAAAAAGCCTGCAGGACACAACAGAAATATACTGAGGTCAAATCTTCTGATTCCCAGGGGTTTCTTTCAGGTGAATTAAGCTTCCAATTCCGGGGCAAGCCCAAACAATAGCTCACAGGGGCACTGGTGTGCATATATAATCTTCCAGCACGATCCCTACATTGTCCTATCCTCGTCACTTTCTCCCACCATTCCTGAGGTTAACAATAAATCAGTGTAATTCTGTACAAACTTAGAAACTGAAGAGTATAACTGTGTATATCCTCTTATTTTATTGTAGTCTCAAAAAGCTACTGGAATTCTAGAGATACAGGACTTGTAGCACAGAATTAAGAGCAAAATGCTCACCAGAAAAATAAAGAATCAGCTAAATATCAGGGAGATTTGACCCTAGCTGGCAAATTTTTAACTGCAAATACTTGGAGCCATTAATTATGTATACTTGTTTTATTCATAATTTGTAATGTTCTGGGATACCAAAAGTAATTCTAATGATGGTTGAATTTAACAAAAAAATCTTTACCCTCATCTTAAAACATCCACTGATCCATCTTATTCTATGGCAATATTCAATGTTAAAGGGAACATAAAAACAAACATGCACACAATTGCACAGTTTTCATAAAGGTCTATTTCATTATTGGTGGGTAGCGCATTTAACAGTTAAATACATTTAAATAATGTATAGGTGACTGCATGACTGCAGCATTGGTAACTAGATAACCAATTCAACTAGAAACCAGCTAACAAGTAACTGTCTAAATATTTAAAATACAGCTCTTGTTCAGATCATCCTTGTTTTGATCACCTTCTTGGGGGGAAAAATGCCTGCTGGTCACAATGGAAATATATTAAGGCCAAATCTGATATCCATTCCCAGAGGTTTCTTTTAGCTGGATTAAGCCTCCAATTCCAGGGCAAGCCCAAGTTTGTGGCCTCCAGCATTAATGCTCTTCCCATCTACCAGAGCCGACAGTGTAAGCTTCACACCTGTAAACAAAGCAAACCACTATGAGGGGCCTGCAACAGTTCACTTTAATAACCACACAAAGCCTGGCTGTAACTTCCTCAGCCTGCAGCTGAACTACTAGTACCAGCCACCAGAGGGCGCCTGGAAGTATCCAGGTACTGTGAGAGCTGGGTTAGGTTACTATAATGCATCTTACCTTCAGGTCATAAGGTTAGCAAGTTACAGAACATTAGTTCAAAAGTGTTCTAGAAAATACAATAATGCTCATACTATCTGGACCAAAATATACTGGGGAGACCAAATCATAATTGGACCCTAGAAAGGAAAAACAATAGAGATTTTTGGGGACAAGTGGGGAGCCTGAACATAGTTTACATCTTAGGTAAATTATAGTCTTAGATATGATGATAGTATTATAGTTATGAAGAAAAATATCTTACTCTTAGGCTATATATGTTAGGGTTGTGAATCTACATGTCTGCAAAACACTATTTAAAAGCATGTGCCAGGGCTGGGGATGTGGCTCAAGCCGTAGCGCGCTTGCCTGGCATGCGTGCGGCCCGGGTTTGATCCTCAGCACCACATACAAAGATGTTGTGTCCGCCGAAAACTAAAAAATAAATATTAAAATTCTCTTTTAAAAAAAAAAAAAGCAGGGCTGGGGATGTGGCTCAAGTGGTAGCGCGCTCGCCTGGCATGCGTGCGGCCCGGGTTCGATTCTCAGCACCACATACAGACAGATATGTTGTGTCCGCCGATAACTAAAAAAAAATAAATATTAAAAAATTCTCTCTCTCTCTCTCCTCTCTCACTCTCTCTTTAAAAAAAAATAAAAAATAAAAAAATAAAAAAAAAAAAAAAAAAAAAAAAAAAAAAAAAAAAAAAGCATGTGCCAAAAGCGGGGGGGGGGGGGGGGGATTACATGTACCATGAAAGTGATATATGGCAGTAACTAGTGAATGCAATGAAAAGGTAGATGGGTATTCATTGTATCATTCTTCTGACTTTTCTATAAACTAGTCAAAATAAATTTGGGGAGAAAATCCTTATTGGGAGGGGGATAAAAGCTTTAGATCCTTGATAGTGAAATTTTCTAGGACTAAGGGAATCTGAGGAGCAGGCTGAAAATACAGAACTCCCCATCTCAGACTTATTGGATCAGACTCTGCATTTAAAGAAGCCTTCCCAGGTCAATTAAGTGCATGCTCAAGTTGGAGAAGTCCTGCTATAAAAAACAGCAAGGTACAAAATCCTACATAAAAGAGTCTACAGGGACAGAGCCAAAACAATGATTGAACTTTGACAAAATAAAAATAAATGTAAGACATCTCAGATACGTGATGAAACTGAACAGGGAATGGATATTAAATAATAAGGAGTCATTGTTGTCTTAAATGTGACAAAAGTATTGTGGTTTAAAGCAGGAGAATGTTATTCTAAGGAGCAAAAGAAAGGAATAATCAATCTTCTATAGGCTTTAAAGATCTGCAAAATTAGAAATGAAAATTAACTTTTAAAATACATCAGGCTCGGGGCTGAGGCTGTGGCTCAGTGGTAGAGTGATTGCCTAGCATGTGTGAGGCACTAAGTTAGATTCTCAGCACCACATACAAATAAATGAATAAAATAAAGGTCCACACATCTAAAAAAATATATTTAAAAAAATACTATCAAGCTGAGTGTGGTGGCACACAGCTATAATTTCAGCAACTCAGGAGATGAAGGCAAAAAGTCATGAGGTTTAAGGCCAGTTTTAGCAATTTAGTAAGACCCTTAGTAACTTAACAAGACTTATTTCAGAAAAAAAGGTAGGTGGGGAGGACGGGGGGGTGCTGGGGATGTAGCTCAGTGGTAAAGCACCTGACATGTAGGTTCAACCCCCTATACCAAAAATAACTATAAAAAAATAAAATATTGATGAAACAATCCTACTTTATGAACAATACTTACCAGGCCTCAGAGTCTGAGTGTAGCCCACTCCAATTAAACTAGAGTTGTTGACCTTTGCCTAAAATAAAATTCAAAAATAACTATAAGAAAAAACTTTACATGCAAAGACAAAGCTCCTGTATGTTTCCCTATCATGTAGGTATGAAGAGTTCAACTTGTTAATTCATGTGAGAAAATTTAACATTGTGTACTAAGCCAAATAAAATCCAGATCCACTTAATTCTTGTGCATTCGACTCAAAATCGAATTGTGAGTTGGGCCCAACATCTTGACATCTATTAGGATGTGTCCACAGACCACGAATTGTCCATACAGTGTAAGAACCTAACTACTCTCACATAAACCATGTGGCCAATGAAGCCCACCAGGCTCACAAGAGGTGACATACACCAGCTCTGACATGTAGGATGTAAAGTTTAATTCTGTGACTTACACACACACATCACTACTTTCAGGACTCTTCCTAAAACCTTCAAATAGAAATTCTCCCTCCCTGAATCAGACCAAATAATAGCCTATTACTTCACATTCTCACACTTCTCTTTAAATCACTGGGTTCTAGCTGTGTTAACTAGTCTTGTGCCTGAGAGGAGGTTCCAAAGGGCATCTTTTATCAATTCAGGGCCCTGCCTTCCTTGTAGAATCTTAACATTCTAGGATTTAGTCACAGACTTTCAAGGACTGGCAGGAAAGCTGGAGAGCAAGATAAGGTAAAGAGAAGCTCCTTCCAGCTCTATTCTCTATTTCCATTAACAGTATCAAGCCATACCCAGAGGCCTATGGCTAAAATGGAAGCACCCTGCCTTGATCTCCAGGTCCTAAGCTGAGCCTAGCCAGGTAACTGTGCTCTTTAGTATTCTGAATATGGTATTATAAAGGTGATTAAACAACCTGTGAGCAAAACAGATTTGGAATAATTTGCTGACTACATGCTTATAATGTGTAACACTGAAACAACACACAATCCCAGAATGAAATGACTTAAGTGTACAAGTAAAATTTACCACATAGCACTTATAATCACAACACTATAACCAAGTCTTCAAGGGCCACTGCTGACCACGTGAGTTATTTGTCTAAGGAAGACATACCCTCACTAATGACTTGCTTTTACCCAATAAATTAAGAGTCTCAGACTGTTGATATAAGTTCCTATTATTTAAAAGTAGGAATCAACCATCCAACTATGACAAGAGGGTTAAGCAATGCTTTCTAGGTGCTTCTGGACTGGAGTGACAGTGGCTCTACTTAAGTGTAAAATGCTAGATGTTTCCAAACGAATTCCCAGCAGTCACTCAATGACACACAGGTCCCAGCTTTCTTCCCATTTTATACCATGAACCACTAGGAGCTTCTGTTGGCTGGCATTCAATCTATGACTGTGCCACAGTCATACAATTGAAGAGAACAGTAATGCAACTCTCAGAGAATAGTGCACTATGAAGTTTTTATTGCTACGGGGCAATTAGAAACAGTGAAGGGGGAAGAAAAGGGGGCAATCATGAACTGCAATTGATTTCCATGCAGGTCTGAGTTTGTCATAAGCCCAACTACTATGTATAACCATAAACAACTTTAAAAAAGAAGGAAGGTAGGAAGAAAGGCACGGAGGGAGGGAGGGAGGGAGGGGAAAGAAAGGGAAAAATATCTGAATCACAGTTTTACCAATGGGAAAAACATTCTGAGTGTTTCTCATTCTCTCTGATCACACCTGGACTAAGATAAAACAAGAATGGGACTAAAACTTAACTACCTAAATTATTAAAACATACTGTCCTTAGGAATGAAGAGCACTTTACATAACAAAAATAACTTTCATGGATGGCTTAACTTTCTTTCATTCCCAGTACATACAGTACAGGCAGTTCCTGACCTATAAGCAACTTGACACAGAGGAACAGCTGCTAACCTGCCTGAAATTGAAGCCAACCCTCTACACTCTCATAGTGCACTTTCTCCTACCTTAAACCACTGTGGACTGAAGGCATAAACAGCAGAAAAGGACAGGGATAGGGATCAATCATCCCGTTTGGCAAGAGTAAGGAAGTTCTCAAGATGCAGGGCTTTTAGGAAAGGTCTTGGGCAAAGCAAGATATGCTGCACACACTAGACAGGACTGAAATTAAAAGTCATGTGGGTCCAAGTCCTGGCTCCTCTCCCCTTTCCACTCCACCTCCCCCATAACAATAGCATTATGTCCTTTTCCCTGTCAAGCTTTGGTTTCTTAACCTGCAAAACAGTATGTGTACCAATGACCTTTCAGATCTAATCTGAAGATACTTCATAAACCATAAAAAGATAAAGTTGAAGAAATAATGCTATTATTCTGGCTGGGCACAGGGTTGCACTCCTGTAATTTCAGCAACTCAGGAAGCTAAAACAGGAGGATTGCAAGTTTGAGACTAGCCTCAGTAACTTACTGAACCCTTGTCTTAAAATAAAAGCGTTGGGGTATATCTTTGTGCAGAGCACCCCTAAGTTCAATTCCTAATACTGCCAAAACCAAAAAGTATTATTATTCCCCAACACAAATAAGAACTACTCATGGCCCAAAATACTGATTACCATTAGGCTTAGACAAGCCTGGGGCTCAGGGTTATTATTAACATGAATTCAGCAGCTTTTGAGGTTAAACAAACTTGTATGGCTTGGTCTGGAAATCAAACCTCCTAACACTGTTACCATAGAAAGATCAGCATTCCAAATTCTAATCCTAATCAATACGTAAACTGGGGATTGTTTGCATTGTAATTCTTTTCAACACAATTCAATATACTCAAAGACTGATTCCTACAACCCAAAACCCCATTAAGACCACAGAAGTACTCACAGAAATGGAAGCAGTGGGATCCAACTGATATTTAGCTGCAATGCCAAAACGAGTGCTGTTGGTACCTGATGTCCAAGCAAGGTTTACTGAAGTGTCAAGATCTTCACATACTTTCTGATAGATGGATCCTCCAAATTCTGTCCCATCATTGCTATAAGATATCTTAAATTAGTAAATCTGTAATAACAGACAATGCAATCATTTCTAAGGCACAGGCTGATATTGTAGGACTACATTTAAACAAAAACCATTACTAGGATTAGTGATACAGCTCAGAGGTGGAGCAATTGCCTAGCAAGTGCAAGGTCCCAGAACCGCAAATAAATAGATAGATAGATAGATAGATAGATAGATAGATAGAAAGAAAAGTAAATAGATAGATAGATAGAAAAGTAAATAGAAAGTCTTTTCCTAGCCCATATCTCCAGTTCAGCGATGGGTACAATAAATCATGGTTCATTTACCCAGTGGAATTATCACACCACCATGAACAATCATGTTTTCAAATGCATAGTTATGGGAAAAATTATCTAAATGTACTAAATAAGGGGAACAGCCTTATGAATATATTTTATTTATTTATATATATAAACATATAAAAAGGCGAAATACCAAAACATTAATAAACATTTTATATCTAGCTTGTAACATTACGGAAAAATTTTCTTCTTTATGCTTTTGTTGTTTACCAATAAACTGTTTCTATAATGGAAAAAAGTTAAGTTCTTCCCATATATCTATCCATAGATATATCTTTCCACATATCTATCCATACATTTTAGGCAATCTTAACAAATAAGTACTCTCCACATCATTTGTGATTCTATCAAATGAATGCATTGCAACAGTCTACCAATGTCTGATGATTCTTCTCAAAATATAAACATATCACCCCACTGTGGTGGCTCATGTCTATAATCCCAGTAACTTGGGAAGCTGAGGTAGAACGATCACAAATTCAAGGTCAGCCTCAGCAATTTAGCAATACCCTATCCCCCACCAAAAAAAAATTTTTTTTAAAGAGAGAGAGGTAGAGAGAGAGAGAATTTCAATATTTATTTTTTTTAGTTATCGGTGGGCACAACATCGTTGTTTGTATGTGGTGCTGAGGATCGAACCCAGGCCGCACGCATGCCAGGCGAGCGCGCTACCACTTGAGCCACATCCCCAGCGCCCCCAAAAAAATTTTAAGGGGGCTGGGGGTAGGGGAGGATATAGCAAAGCACCCCTGGGTTTAATCCCCAGTACCAAAAAATATTGATATATAGACAGATAGCACATCAAACTTCTTGTGAAATGAACATTTATTCTCTCAACATCCAAGGTACATTTTTTACTCTGTGCTTCTGGCAGTCACCCTAGAAATAGCCAGGACAATTTTGTTAAGAAAAACCCTTGCCAGGCACAGTGGCACATACCTGTAATCCCAGTGGCCTGGCAAGCTGAGGCAGGTTTTTTGAGTTCAAAGCCAGCCTCATCAACTTAGTGAGGCCCTAAGTAATTCAGTGAGACCTTGTCTCTAAATAAAATACAAAAAAAGGCTGGGGATGTGGCTCAGTACAAAAGAAAAAAGAAAAGAAAAGAAACATCTTTAGGTTGAAACTAGATTAATAAAGATGACTAGAAATGACATCAAATACCATCCTGTGAGGATCTAAATTACAATATCCTACAAAAGAAGTACTTACACATTAGTGTGTAGCTGAAAGTCCCCAGTCCTGTAGCCCACTGCAAAGTTATTCCTAGTCAGCTTTGATTTGGCACTGTCAAAGGTCATCTGGTACCCAGCAAGCCAGCCCTCATAACCAAAGACAGCTGAACCATGGACTGCAGGTCCAGCAAAATCAAAGTCAACATCACAACCAAGGTTTATACACTCCCTCTTGTAAGAGGACTTGATTTTACCACTTTTCTTTCTGGAAAAGAGGGAAAAACTGACTTAAAACTGATGCCAATAACAAAAATTTACACACAACTTCTGCGGAAAGAGCACAAAATAGAGTTAAAATGCAGTATGACTGGGAAGGAAGTAACAATACAATCGCAGGATTAAAAACAGTTCAATGAACTAAAGACAAGGGCACATGGAGTAGCTGGACTCCCAAAGAAGACTGCTTTGCAGAACTGACAATCATGAAAGCCTCTTAGAAACAAGTGAATTACCCAAGTTCATGCCACAATCAAGAGGCAAATGTTTGAAAGTAAGCCAATAACAACCACAGTAATCCAAAAAACAGAAACAGAGGTTAGCCATTGCCAGACAGTTTAGCTAAATGTCAACAAATGCACAACTTTCCTAAACTGACAAAAATAATGCTTTTTAAATTTAATGCATATAAAAATGTCCATGCTTACCCTGTGTTTGGTGAGAAGGTAGTATCAAATGTCAGCTTTAAACCTTGACATATCTATTTTGGAAGAAACAGAACTTACATTCAGCTTTATTTATTTTTTGTGATACAAAAACAAAAATTAATACTAAAGCACATTTCCAACATGTTACCTGGTCTTCAATAGCGATTTCTGTTCCCAGAGTGTTATCGGTGTTCCATTTTTCTGTGAAAGTCAGACCATACTCACACCATTTATATTTGGTCTCCAAGGTCCCAGTAACTTTACCAGTGTCTGTATTAGATGAACCAGATGTTGAGAATTCCTAACAAGACAATAAATAACTTTATGAATCCTTCTCACAAGCCTGGAAGAATTCACTACCAACCTTAGACAACACTTATAACTCCCTAAGCATCCACTAAAAGTGACAAATTAGCCTTTAAGTAACTGATTGCCACCTTAACCTAATTACAACTTATATTCGCAACCAATCACAAGTTAACCTGTGGCTAATTGTCATGGGAACAACAAAATGTTCACCTTTTAAAGAAACTTCAGCCACTGCAATTTTGAGATTCAAAAATTGATGGGGGAAAAAATATCTGTTTTGGCATTGTCTCCAATCTACCTGCTACTGAATAAAACACTGTCAGTAGGGCTCATCACAGATCTCATCACTGAAATCAGAGTTTATAACAACTGAGATTCTATTTATTATGAAATGCTTCCTGAAAATTCTTTTTTTTTTTAAGAGAGAGTTGAGAGAGAGAGAGAGAGAGAATTTTTAATATTTATTTTTTAGTTTTTGGCAGACACAACATCTTTTGTTTTGTATGTGGTGCTGAGGATCGAACCCGGGCCGCACGCATGCCAGGCGAGCACGCTACAGCTTGAGCCACATCCCCACCCCTTCCTGAAAATTCTTAAAACTAAAAACACTCCACAGCAAAGTCCATGTCATGAACAAGATATTTTTAAAAATTCTTTGATCATCATTCTTTCTGAGATAAGAGTCTTCACCAGGTTTCATTCCTTGCCAACCACTTTACATATTCTCATTAAAAAGGGGGTGGGGGGCAGTGGTTTACAGATTTACTCTACAGCTGGCTTATATTATACAGAATACATACTACATTATGTATAATAGATACCAAAGAAATTATCTAACAGGGGTCAACTTGAAGTGCATTTAATCTAGTGTTTGTAACAAACATAGGTAATTTGCCAATCCCCAAGTACCCACCAAATGAAAACAACAGGATGATATAAAGGACTTATCTGAAACTTAAAATCTGCTATAGATGATCGAAGTTATCTAATAAAAGAGTCCAGTATAAAAGCAAGCAAATGAAATCTTCCAAGATAAAATATTAAAATGCCCTGTGAGGGTTTGATTCACAATTTTACCTACTAATAATGGCTCTACACTCTGGTCACTAGAAAACCAAGTTTAAAGAAGCCTGATCTGAAATAATAATAATAAACTGATCAGAAATGGTGACAGCAGCAATTTAAGAAATATCTACAATATCAATGGGGGAATACCAGTCATCCTTCACTTAGAAAACAGAACATTTATGTAACTATTGCTCTGCAGTTAAACAGATCCAAATCCCTAGGTCTTATATACAATCTCCTGAAATTAGATGGTTCCATTAACAGGAATTTCAAATCAAAGCTTGGTACTCAATCTCATACTAAAATGCACTAGCTTATTAGGAAAAAATATTTGATATAAAGTTAGAGGAGTCCTGGTATCCAGTTCTGGATGTTATTAATTAAATATATAACTCTTGAGAAACAGTTTACTTTTTTGGGTCTGCTTCCTCAAACATAAATAATAAAGTCTACCTCTGGAGGATTAAACTGAACTGATACTGAAGGCTTTACACATTTTTACATACTCTACACAAAAGGAAAACACTATTAAAACAATGTATGTGAAGCATATTCATCCAATAGTTTGAATGGGGAGTGGTTATGAATAGCAATTTTTAAATCTGAAGGACAATGATTAATGACTCAAGGCCCCACCCACTGCCATACATCAGTGCAAAGATGAAGCGCCAGCCTATAAACATGCTAAGGAATCCTCAAGACATAATATCAACATCACCTCATGGGAAAAGAACTGAGCCAGATGACACCAATAGTGGAGCTTATACCCTTCACTCCATCCTTACACATTTTTGCTTCTACATTGTGGAATGACCTGAACACCTCTACTGCTGAAATGAGAAAGCAGGCCTTACTGGAACCGATTCGGGCAAGGTACATATTACAACATACACTACCAAGATTGTTAAATTATATACATTAAGTGTAAATAAAATCACACTCTAATTTAGTCCCTATACATCTTTCGTGATCTTAAACCTACTTCCTAACTCTATTCACAGTAAGTCCTTTCCAACAATGATCTTCGTTAATCTGACTACTTGATATTATTCCCTGTTTATAGCTTAGCTCCCTGAATAGAAAATGAGCTTTTAAAACACAAGGACTGAATTTCTACTTTATTAACCTTGTCTTTTGTGTTTCAACAAATATACAGCAAGTGTTTTTAAAGGGCCTCAATAGTTTATGAATGGGAACACACAGCCACCAAAAACAAAGCAAAACAAAACACCAGGCTGTAGTGTGTACACCAGTAGTAAACAACAACAAAATCGAAACCACCAAATCACTGCTCTGTAACCTGCTAACTTGACCAAACCAAGTAAGACACCCAATTAAATAACCAGGCTTCCTTGAAGATCAAAGAAACCAAATGACAGATATGACAAACCCCAGAAAATCAACAAGTCTGGGCATTAAAAAAAAAAACAAAACACAATATTACCTTTAATAAATACCACTTAAGATATATATATTATCAAAATGACCTAAATATTCTAACATGTATACATTACATTTACCTCCAAAACAATTTCCAAACAATCATTTTTAGAGTAAGAAAAAAAATTACACAAAATTAAAATTTACCCTTTTGCATAAGTTTATTAGGAAGGATCACCATTCAAATACCAAAATATTAATCTCTTTTAAAAATATTCAAATCAGGGCTGGGGTTATATAGCTCAGTCAGTAGAGTGCTTGCCTCGCATGCACAAGGCCTTGGGTTCAATCCCCAGCACCACAAAAAAAAAAAAAAAAAAAATCAAATCAGGGCTAGGACTGCAGCTCAGTGATAGAGCACTTGCCTAGTACTAGCAAGGTGCTGGGTTTGATTGCCAGTACCACAATAAAAGAAAAAGATACTCAAATTAGAACTCAATAAGTTCACAAAATACATGTGGAAGTGTTCATGCAGGAATACTAGAATATGACCAAATATAAATATAAGTATGTATGTATATATATATGTATATATATATATATATATATATATATATATATATATATATATACACACATACATAAAAATAAATGATCAGTGTACTCAAATTAAGTCATTGAGTATTTTTATACCCAAAATTCTGATAGGCTGGGCTGGGGATGTGGCTCAAGTGGTAGCGTGCTCGCCTGGCATGAGTGCGGCCCGGGTTCGATCCTCAGCACCACATACAAACAAAGACGTTGTGTCCACCAAGAACTAAAAAATAAATATTAAAAAATTCCCTCTCTCTCTCTCTCTCTCCCCCCTTTAAAAAAAAAAAAAAAATTCTGATAGGCATTAAGAGAAAAGATTACAAAAAAGTCTAACAGGTTTCCTGCCTGAAAAACAGTCCCATATGACCAGTCTTTCCCCAGTTCCTTGTGCATACATAATCAGATGCCAAAAAACAATATGAAAATCAGAAACCAAAATAAATCAAGTCAAATGCAAATTGCTTAAAATAAAATTAACTTCTGCTTCTTCCATAAAACAGATATCTTTCACTATTTTATGGCTTGAAAAATTACAAAGGTTTGTAAGAACTTATTACATAGTTCACACTCACCACGCCACTGCATGACTTTGTTTTCACATCCAGTTTCACCAACCCAAAGCCTTCAAAAAGCAGAAAGCAAAAGATACCAAATGATTCTTTTGTATAGAAGATGCACACCTTATGTTAACAACACTTTTTTTTTTAATGGATACAATACCTTTATTTTATTTATCTTTATGTGGTGCTAAGGATGGAATCCAGGGCCTCACACCTGCTAGGCAAGCTCTCTAGCACTGAGCTATAACCCCAGCCCCATGACAACACTTAAAAAAAAAAAAAAAAAAGTTTCACATATGGGACGGGGGAATAAAAATGTATTAATAGGGGCTGGGGTTGTGGCTCAGTGGTAGAGGCACTGGGTTCAATCCTCAGCACTACATAAAAATAAATGTCTATCAACAACTAAAAAAAATTGTTTTAATGTATTAATATACAATATTTAAACAAAATTTAAAAATTACTTCTACATAAACTAACTTGGTAAAGGACAGAACATCTTTATGTTGCTTTGCCTGATGTACTGCTTTTATGTGGTCTGCCAATCCCAAAAAAGTTTCAAAACCATTTTAAACCTAAATTTGAGATTAGAAAATCAGTTCAACTTATATCACAGAATAGCTTATAGTATATCATTACACAGACATTCAGGACATTTATCTTGAAAGAGTATCTCCAATAATCTAAAGAGAATGGAGTATGTGGGACAAAATCTTCAAGAAAATTCAAATTCACTTGAAAAAAGCTCAGAACCCTTTGAAAAGTATGTTTCAAAACATAACCACAAAAGTGAAAAAGCAACATATCACAACTCTAATCATCAAAGGCCTAAGCTGAGGGGTGGGGGGGGGGGCGGGAAATGAAGCACAAGCTACTTTTTCTTTCTTTTTAAAGGCAGTACTAGACATTGAACTCAGATCCCAGAGCATTGAGCTACATCCCTAGTCCCTTTTATCTGATTTTGAAATAGGATCTTGCTACGCTGCCCATACTGCCTCAAAATGCCATCCTTTTGCCTCAGCCTCCAGAGTAGCTGATATTACAGGCATGTGCCTGGCTCTAACATCTATTTCAACAGAAGTTTAATATAAAACATAACTAATAGAATAACTAATGCAGTAAGATATTTACTGTTTGAAAGAAATTATTAATTTAACTTCTCTAAGAAAACTAAGCATACGTTTTTCACTTTTGATCTGAAATCAAAGAAAAAAATAGTTCTTACCAAATCCTTTGTTGAAGATATCTCTAGCAGCTTTGCCAAGGTCAGCATACGATGGAGGAATACACATTGCTGGTAAGAAGAAACATTCCAGTGTTAAATGTTCCTGTTCTCACCTCTGACCAAAAAGTAGACTATGACCTGATGTTGATCTTTAAATTCAAGCAGTTCAATTTGTTGAAATTGTTCTGTACCACGAGTGACTACAATAAAACTATGCTCTGATGATCCATAAAAGAAATAGGATTAACAAAACCCTATTTCTAAAATGGATAACCATGTGGTTATACAAACTTGGTAAAGTCCAACAGAAAAATACATCTTTTATTCTTAAATTTACACTGTTTAGAGCCTCATGTCATGAGGCTAACGAATCAAGTGTGTGTACACATACATACATACACACACACACACACACACACACATACACACAACACTGCGAAAATTCACTGGGATGGGCTGATTTAAGTAAATTACATAAAGTCAAAACTTAACGCTAGGCCTTCTTCCCTTTGGTAACCTCCCTAAGGTCAAAACCAACACTTGGAAGTGGAAATAAAAGCAACTTAACACTCTGGGAAATTAACTATTGGGACTTAGAAAAAATACAGCTACTCCAATATCTACATCAACTAAATATCAAATGGCACTCAAAACATATTAACATGACTCTCAAGTCTTCCGCCAATGCAGTGAAGCTTAAGGGCAAGCAATCTGAGCTCTTATACCAGCTCATTCATTCTACAAGGCACGTCCACACCCTTAGGAGCACATGTAATGACCTTGCGCTCTTACAAGGCAGATAACTATTTCCTCTGGAAAAGTGACTGATCTAATCTAAGATGGAATACAACAATAAATAACTTTTTGCTTTCGAATTTGCCGAAGGCATGCCCAATAACTGAAGTTGAATGCAGCCAGGCTAACGCCCCGGGCCCACTATCCGAGATCCAGCAGCCCAGCCCCTTCTCCGCAGAGGAAGTGGTCAGACGACCCAGTGGCCACTGAAAGGGACCGGCTATCCAAATTCTTGGAGAGATGAGGGTAGGATAGAGAACAAGATGCGACTTTCTGACCACAAGTTTCGACTCCGGGACACCCCCCGCCCCATCCCACAGAGGTCCCTGCTCCACTTACGCCGCACGCAGCTCTGTCCGTAGGTCGCCATGGTGAGGCCGCGGGAAGAGGTGATCTGCGGAAGGGGCAAGAAGTGCGGTCAGCAGGGATCAGAGGCGGGTCAAAGAGCTCAAAGGGGGTCTCAGAGAGGGGGACGAGGGGCCGCGGGGTAGCGCGGCCATCTTAGAGAGCCAGGGCCGACCCTAAGTCCGGCTCAGGGCCCTGCTTGGCCGTCTAGGCCTCAAGGCTGGCGTGAGGCGGGAGCGGCGGTACCTGGTGGTCTCCTGAGGGGCGCCGCCGCCGCCGCTCGGCTCGCAGCACAGGCCACTCGGCTCGCTAGGATCAGGCTGCAGCTGCTGCTGCTGGAGGGCGAAGTGAAGGAGACACCGTTCCGCCCGCCGCAACCCAGTCCTCCCCCAGCCAGGACCCCGCCGCTGCCCCGCAGGCTGTCCGCAGCGCCTGTCTCCGCAGCGCCACCCTCTGCCCATTCCAACCTGCTCTGGAGCAGCCACGTGGACCACGGGCACCCCTGCCTCCAAGATGGGCTGCCTCCGTCCGTTGGCAGGGGCCGGGAGAGCGGAAGCTGCCGGGCCTTGAGTCAGGCAGCGACCAGGGCAACCCCAGAGCCCAAGGGGCGGGGAACGGCGGAGGCAGCGCAGCGGGGAACGCGCTGGCGGGGGATGGGGCGGAGGCCCCACGCGAGCACGTCACGGGCAGGGCGGGTCGTCGGCTCGCACCGCGGGGTCACGTACTTGTGTCCAACGCCCTCCCAGGGTTGGTACTGGTCCTCCACAGGAGCAGTCCCACGAAGGGGGCTCCTGGAAGGAATCGGCAGGGCGTTACCACCAATCTTTTTAGTACGAGAGCGGAGTGAGCGGGACTCAGGAGCGCCATCCCCAGCCCCTGCGCCCTTCCTGCTCTCGTCTGCCTCCCACCGCCCAGCGTGTCATTGAGACATGAGGCTGGACTAACCTGATGGGCTTTCTGGGGCTGCCACTCCCTGAACACACTGGAGCACGTCTCAAGCTGCCCCGCCCCGATCCCCTGCTCTCGCCTCGGGGATTGCTCTTCTGTGGCCTCCTCCCCACTAGGGTGTGGGACTACTGCTCACACGCACAGAACCGAAGATGGGAGACAAGCCTGCTTCAGCTTTCTGTGGGAGAGAAAGGTGGAGAAAACTGAAGGAATCATGCTGACCGGGCATTAGGATGCTGCACCCAAGTTCTCTGGGTATGCAAGAAGAAAAGGAAATGAGCAATCTATATGAAATAGAAATGGGGTAAATTGGAAATTTGAATCAGTCGCCTACCTCACCAATTTAACCCGTGTACCTCAGTTTCCTCATCTACAAAACGACAAGGTTAAAGATGAAGTGATGTTCAATAGCCATTCAGCTGTACAGCAGCAGACTGTGAGCAAAGTACCCCCACCCTGCCCATTTCCTTTATCTCTGAAAGCCTCTGCTCAAATGCTGTCAAGGTTCTACTCTGCTTCAAAACCAGGAAGGATGGTTACATGGACTTGCACAATCCAAAAACCCAAATTAAACCTGCAGCCTACTGATTTGCCTTCCACAGGCAAACCCAGCCAGCAATCTTGCCTAGTCAAGGCTGGGTTTACTTATGTTGTAAAAAGTTATAAGGGAAAATTCTTTGCTTCTAAGTGATTAGGCTACAGAATCCCGAATTCATTCCTTATTCAAGCTCAGACAAGTCGGTGTGCAATCAGTTTGGCTTCAAAGAAAACTAATATGCTTTACCTATGTTTGATGCTAATGACCAGGACTGCCATCTCCATCCCAACTACTCCATACCACCGCCACCTACCAGAAAAACCCAATCTCTGCCAAATTAGTCGCATCCTTACCATTCACAATGTGAATTTTCTTTTTTCTTAATATTTATTTTTTGGTTAGACACAATACCTTTATTTTGTTTATTTTTATGTGGTTGAGGATCGAGGACCTTGGGCATGCTGGGAGAGCGCTCTACCACTAAGCCACAACCCCAGCCCTCACAATGTGAATTTTCAATGGCAATTTTTAATGCTGGAAAACTTCACTTTCTTTGACACAGGTCTGAGGCTTTGCCTCTCCAAACCTAAAGATATGAGGACAGTATGTAATGTTTGAGAAATAGATGTGTGGCTCAAAAAGTAATTGTAGGGACAGAAAATATGGTGATCCCTTTCCTGCTCAGAATAAAGGCTCATGACAAGGCTTAGTTGAGGCCCTGTCTCAAAGCCTGCGGTTGGCAGGCTGAGGGGTATGTAGCTCAGTGGTAAAGGGTCCCAGGGTTTAATCCCCAGTACCAAAACAAACAACAACAACAACAAAAAAATCTTATAGCTGAAACCACCACTATATACAAGACAGGCTAACAAGAAAAAATATAACAAAATTATTTGATCGTGGTTTTATATGACACAGAGTATTCAGATTGAAGAACACCCAAAGACCTAGGATGAATTATTCATTTTTACGCTTAGGTTCAATGCATGGACATCTGTGAGGAAATATGATTGAACAAAAAGGGTATAATCTAATACTAATAGATAATAGACTGGGGAAATTGAGCAAAGTTTACTTGTTCACATTCTTCTTGGCATCCCTGTGCAGCATTCCTTCCTCCAGGCACAGGGACAGGACCCCTTCTGAAATGGAGTTCTTTTGATCTATCAGACAAGGTCAGAGAATGCCCCACACACACACATAGAAGGGATTGAATCCAGGGGCAATTTGCCACAGAGTTATATCCCCAGCCCTTTTTATTTTTTATTTTGAGACAGGGTCTCACTAAATTGCCCAAGCTGGTCTTAAACTTGTGATCTTCTTGCTTCACCCTCTGGAGCTGCTGGGATTATAGGCATGTGCCACTATGTCTGGCATAGAGATTCTTTTTTTTTTTTTTCTTTTTTTTTTTTTTTTTTTCAGTTTTCAGTGGACACAGTATCTTTTATTTTTATTTTATGTGGTGCTGAGGATAGAACCCAGCACCCCACGCATGTCAGGCGAGCACATTACCTCTTGAGCCACATCCCCAGCCCTGGCTCAGAGATTCTTGGATGCTGTCAGGGCATGAGACTCATGGGTCAAAGACAAAAGACTATATTGCTTGTGGCACAGCAGACATAAACTTCATGTTTGCATCAGTTCCTTTTGTCCTCTATGTCCCACAGGGTGATGCAGAGAAGCTAAGGTAGATGCTTTGAATACCATGCATTTGTGTAATATTGAGGAATACTAAGCTTCAGAAACCCCATCTTTTAAGAAGTTACTAACAAACCTGCACAACATTTCCCCAGAAAGAGACATAATTATGATGCTCAGGAAAAAGAATCTGCCTTCTGTCCCAGAGGGAGCCACTACCTTTTTTCCAAGGCTGGTTGCTATTCAAACATATTTGGGAAGATAGTCTGAGATGAAAGTTGTCATGAGACATGTAGAAACACCATGGAGAATTATCCCCAGCTGGGCATGTTGATATACTCCTATAAGACCTGCAGCTTGGGAGACTGAGGCAGGAGATTAACAAGTTCAAGGCCAACCTTGGCAATTTAGCAAGACCCTATTAAGGATGGTAGCATGCTCTGAGTTCAATCCCCAGTGATGCAAAATAATAATAATAATAATAATAATAATAATAAACAGAAGTTAAAAGGGCTAGCAATATAGCTCAGTGCTAAAGCATTTCTGGATTGAATCCTCATTACTGCCCCCCCAAAAAAGAGAGGAGGGAAATGCAACTCCATCTTTTGAAAGGGATGTTAAAAGAATTTGGGAGTATATTTTAAATCCCCACAGTCCATGCTCAGGTCATAATTGCATTTATTTCCATTCTTATATGCACAATACACTTCATACCTTTCCTCAACTCCCCCAAACCTCTAACATCAGAATGAGCCTAATCGGGTATATTTCCCTAAGTAAGTTTCTACAGTATAGTTCCTTCAAATTAAGGAGAAAAACTTTCTGCCCTACCCCTACACACACAGGTATCTGACACAATGGTGAGGCACAGAATAGCTGCTAAAGACACGTGCCCAGGAGAGGTGGTGCATTCCTATAATCCCAGCAACACCAGAGGCTAATACAGGAGGATCCCAAGTTCCAGACTAGTCTCACCAACTTAGGGAGACCCTGTCTAAAAATAAAAAAGGGGGCTGGGGATGTGGCTCAAGCAGTAGCACGCTCGCCTGGCATGTGTGTGGCCCGGGTTCGATCCTCAGCACCACATGACAAAGATGTCGTGTCCCTGAAAACTAAAAAATAAATGTTAAAAATTCTCTCTCGGGGCTGGGGATGTGGCTCAAGCGGTAGCGCACTCGCCTAGCATGCGTGCGGCCCGGGTTCGATCCTCAGCACCACATACAAACAAAGATGTGTCCACCGATAACTAAAGAATAAATATTTTAAAAAAAAAAAATCTCTCTCTCTCTCTCTCTCTCTCTCTCTCTCTCTCTCTCTCAAAAAATAAATAAATAAAAATAAAAAAGGACTAGGGCGGTAGTTCATTGTAGAGCCCTCCTTGGTTCAATCCCTAGTGTCAAAAATAAAGAGGGCTGGGGTTGTGGCTCAGTGGTAGAGCACTCACCTAGCACATGCAAGGCCCTGGGTTCAATCCTAAGCACCACATAAAAATAAATAAATAAAGGTATTGTGTCCAACTACAACTAAAAAAATAAACGTTAATAAATAAATAAAGACACGCCTGTTCAAATTCTGAAATCCAGCCAGGCAAAATTTGGAGGCTCCTTAATTAGAACTCAGTCTCATTGCTGCCTGTGCCAGAGGAGCCACCTGGGAAGACCACCCCTAAGCACACATTCCTTCTCTTCCTGCTCTGTTTCACACTGGGAGGGGCCACTCTAGCCCACATGTCCAAGCTCCATCCCCCTCACAACTCATATTCCTTTTGTGTTACCAATGATGGAACTCAGGGGCACACTACCACTGAGCTAAGATCCCAGCCTTTTTATTTTTTGAGATAAAGTCTCACTATATTGCCTAGACTGGCCTTGAACTTGTGATGCTGCCTCAGCCTCCTCAGTCACTGGGATTATAGGCATGCAACTCCACACCCAGAACATATTCGACTCCTTGACCACCCCATGGGTTTAGGGGTAACTATGTCCATCCTGAGAGGAAAATCCATGCAAACCCCTGAAGTAGGCTTTGAACTGTTCATCTGGGAATTCTGATGTCTCTTGTATATAGAATTTGGTTTAGATGTGGAGAAGGTAGGCATGGGCCCCTGTGAGCATGTTCCCTTGGCCTAAAGCCTCCCTAGGAATAAGCACAACCAGAGAAGGATTAGAGTGGTGTCCACTAAAGTATGGGGGGCGTGTATTTTTTTATTTTTATTTTTTGAGGCTGGTTTTGAACTGACAATCTCCCTACCTCAGCCTCCCAAGCTGCTGGAATTACAAGTGTGTGCTACCATGCCCACCTGGTGGGTCCATTTTGCTTAGGTTCAAGGCCAAGAGCTGGGGACTTGAAAATATTCCTGTGATTGAAATGTGTTGAGATGAGAGAGAAAACAAGCTCAGGTAATGTTTAGAATATGGGAAGTAGGGATATATGACTTATCAGTGGGATATTTTATGAGGCAAATAAACACAGAAGTGTGGGGTAGAAGTGAAGTTCATTGAAGTCGAGCTGGTCAGGACCAGGGAAAGGCTAGGATGTTGGTGCTGTCTGCCCCATGCACATTCAACGTGATGGGATAGGCAAGGTTTTTTTTTCGTTTTTTTTCTTTTTTTAAGAGAGAGAGAGAGAGAGAGAGAGAGAGAATTTTAATATTTATTTTTTAGTTTTCAGCGGACACAACATCTTTGTATGTGGTGCTGAGGATCGAACCCGGGCCGCACACATGCCAGGTGAGCCCGCTACCGGTTGAGCCACATCCCCAGCCCTGGCAAGGTTGTTGATAGAGATGCCAAAGTCACCAGGATGTTGCTAGGCAAGAAGTGAAGAGGACAACTCCCAGTCAGGTGTCAAAGTCCTCAGGGAAACAGAGGAGCGGCCAGGAAGTTGGTCATAAAGTTGAACAATAGGCCTGGGGGCGCGTAACTGAGTAGTAGAGCATTTGATGTATGAAGCCCTAGGTTTGATCCCTTGAACCATATTTTTTTTTTTTTTTTTTATTAAAAAGGATTGTAGTAGTTTTCTGCTGCTGCTAGTGCTACTGGAGCCATAGTTCACAAGCAATCTTATGCTGAGTTTTCTGGGATACTGCTACAGCTTCCTCAGGAACTAGGAACAGAAGAAAGGAAATAAAATGATTTATCTTCCCTTGTTAAAAAAAAAAAAAGGATTAGAACACATAAAGGATGATAGAATTGATGGCATAAATGATAAAGGAGGTGATCTACTAGGAGGGTGGAAGCATGCAGAAAGCACCGCCCTTCCCCATCCCCAGGCCCAGCCCTAGTACATGGACAGGATGGAAAAAATGAGCAGTCTTCTCTGGAGTCCAGTTCTGGGAAAATGTGAGCAGAGTGAGAGCTTTCAGTTGCAAAGCTGAGGACTTGGTGTGGTTTGCTTGTAATAGAACAGGGCTCTAGAGCACAGAGGACTGAGGCAGCAGGGAGGGGAGGGCAGCATTGGTTCAAACCAGAAAAAAGGGAGCAGAAACAGGACACAGGTGAAAGATGGGGAGAGCATAGATGAGCAAGGGGTTTGCATTTAGGGGAGTTAGGATCCTGCCAGGGATTAGGAGTATTCTAGGATTTACTGAGTTCAAAAGTCAAACCAGTATCTGTAAAAAGCCTTTAAATTATGCATAAATGGGGATAGGGGAGATGTAGCTCAGTAGTAGAGCATGCCTACCATGAGCTGTAAAGGTAAAATTTCTAAGCTGTTTCTAAGCCGCAGAGCTTGAGTTAAAGTGTAAAAGATGGGACATTGTGAAGTTTCTAAACTGCAGGGCTTGGGTTAAAAAGTAAAAGACCAAGTATTGTTAAAGTTCCCCTGCTACCCCCAAAACCTGTAATTCCTGTAGCTGTTAGGACAATACCCGAACTGCCCAGTAAATATTCTCACTGACTCCTCTGGTTGTCTATTAACATGGGACTCTGTGTAGAATGGCAGGCAGGCATCGCAGGACCTAAAACCAATCAGTTTAAATGTGTATCCTGCTTAGGGGTGACCAATCACCCCTGTCCAATCTGTTCCCGCCAATGAATGTACTAATCAGGTCTCAGAGTTGTTCAATTTTCCCGCACCTCATGATGATTTGTTCTGATGTATGCAAAGCCCCCCGCCCTCTCCAAAAAGTGTACTTAAGCTCTGCCTGACCTCTGCTCTGGGCTCTGGGATGCTCTATCTTCCTGAGTGAGCCTGGAGCCTCAGCATGCTGAATCAATAAAACCCCTTCTGCCAATTGCATGGAGCCGGTCTCTTGTGGTCTCTCCCTCCGATGCTTCGCCGGACCCTTACATAGCAAAGCCCTGTTTTTGACCCCCAGCAATACACACACACACACACACACACACACACACACACACACACAATTTATTTCTATAAATATACATAAAAGTTATAAGCATATATACATGTTTATATGGCATAAAAAAGCAGTGTGCCTGGGTTGTTCTGGGCATACAACCTGAGGCTGCCAATCTTAGGCACATTAAAGCATGAAATTACTGATCTAGACTATCAAATTCCAGCAGTGACTGGAGAAAAAGAGGAGCATTTTTCAACTTTCCAGATCACACACAGGGTAAATTCCACTCTGATTAGTATTTAATATAAAATGTGAGGATTAAAGCAGATAGTGGAGTTATAGCTTAATAGTCAGGACACAAATTAAGTACAAGCTTCACATGGCTCCTCCCAACTGACAACAGTTCTGGGTCAATGGAGAACCTGAAGTAAGAGAACTTTGCTACTCACCCTCTAGTCAGCAACCTGTGGTCTCACTCAGAGTTCCATGTAGAACACCTGTGAAACATTGTTTTGTTCCTTAGAAAAGATCAGCACTTTCTGTGGGAAAGCTTGGTTCTAAGTGGTGGGAGAGATGCAGAAAGACTCCAGCTCAAGAATCTTCAATGACTCCTACTTATCGATGGGATAGAGTCCCTGATATGAAAATGGGCCATGATCCACCCTACATCAGTCATGTTTTCCACCTGCTGCCTGTGCCAATTCAGGTCACAGATTAGTCCCAAATCACAGGTTTGGGGTTTTGTTTTCTTCTGTTTGTGTTTTTTATGTTACTGACACTGATTATGCTGCTCTCTTCACCTAGAATGTCTCCCCATCCCCATGTTTGGAGTTAAACCCTCTGAACCCAGGACCTTGAGCATATTAAGCACATGCTCTACCACTGAGCTACACCCCCCACCATCAGCACATTTTTTTTTTTTACTTATTAGCTCCAAGTTCATTTTACTTCCTCTGAACTTTACGAAATTTGTTACATATTTTCATAATGTTGGATATGAAAATGTTCAAACATGTAAAGAAATTGAAAAAAACATATACACATGGTCCTTTCAAATGCATAGGTTCTGTTTCCATGGATTTCATCATCCACAGATTGAAAATGTGGAAAAAACTGCATCTGTCTTGAACATGTGCAGATTTTTTTTTTACATTATTCCCTGCACAATGCAGTGTAACAACTATTTTCATAGCATGTTTATTGTTTTAGGTATTTTAAGTAATCTAGAAATGGCTTAAAAGCTTATAGGGGGATATGAAAATACTATGCCATTTTATATAAACAACTTGAGCATCTGCAGATTTTTTTATCCTCAAGTGGTCCTGGGGCCAATCTCCCAGGAACATTAGGGATGACTATACTGAATATCCATCCATATGTCTACTACCTAGATTTTACAATTATCATTTTGCTCTGTTTCCTTTCTTTATTCCATATCTATTCATCTATCCAATTATCAATCTATTACAGGGGTTTTGTTTTTGTCTTTTGCAATACTGGGGATTGAACCCAGGAGTACCCTACCATTGAACTACATTCCCAGCCCTTTATTTTTTTTTATTTTGAGATTGAGTCTTATTAAATCACTAAGTCTGGCCTCAAAGTTGCAATTTTCTTCCCTCAGCTTCTGGAGTAGCTGGAATGAGAGCATGTTCCACTGCACTTAATTGGATGGTTTCTTTAACAACTATATCCTACCCACACACCCTCTAACATCTAACAATGATGATACTGGTAGTAAATAACAAAAATAATCATGGCTATGGGCTGGGGTTGTGGGTCTGTAAGAGTAAAAGAAATTGAAGTTAAAAAGTGAAGGACCAGGTATTGTTAAATTCCTCTGCTACACCCTGAGGCAGTTAAGACAACGCCCTACTAGGCTATTTTGCTGATTCATAGCCTAGAGCATACAGGGCCTGAACCAATCAGTTTGAATGTGTACCCGCTTAGGAATAACCAATCACCCCTGCCCAATCTGTTCCCGCTAATGAATGTACTAATCATGTCTCAGATTTGTTGTTCAATTTTCCCGCGCCTCATGCTGATTTGTTCTGGTGTATGCAAAGCCCCCGCCCTCCCCAAGAAGTGTACTTAAGCTCTGCTCAACCCCTGCTTGGGGCTCTTGGCTGCTCACCCTTCTTGAGTGGGCCGGGAGCCCCAGCGCGTTGGAATGGATCCCCAATAAACCCCCTTCTGCAATTGCATGAGTCAGTCTCTTGGTGGTCTCTTCCTCCGACGTTTCGCCAGACCCTTACAGGTCAGCGGTAGAGCACTCACCTAGCACATTCGAGGTCCTGGGTTCAATCCTCAGAGCCACATAAAATAAATAAAATTGTGTCCGACCACAACTAAAAAATAAATATGTAAAAAAAAATCATGGCTAATACACACAAGGCATTTCTTCTGTTCCAGTCATTGCTCCAAATACTTCATTGTATTTCATTTAATTCTTATAAAAACTCTCTGAGATCTATGAAAAACACACCTGGCCCAGGGTGCATAGCTTTTCTTTTCTTTTTTTTTTTTTTAGGGGATACTAGGGATTGAATCCAGGTGTGCTTAACCTCTGAGCCACATTCCCAGCCCTTTTTATATTTTGAGACAGGGTCTTGCTAAGCTGCTTAGGATTTCACTAAACTACTAAGGCTGGCTTTGAATTTAACAATCCTCCTGCCTTAGCCTCTTCAGCTGCTGGGATTACAGGCATGTGCCACTATGTCCAGAAGTTAGTTCTTTAGGTGGTGGAAAGAGCTCAGCTCTGAATCCGGGGTACATGCTTTTAACCACCATTCACGCTGCCTCCTATTGTCAAGGCCTTACTGAAGCCAGATTTAAAATTAGGTAGTCAGTGTAGTTAGGTAAATCGGGTCTAATATCATATCGAGGAAATCTAAAATGGAGGCCATGCTGGTAATGATTCTGGGAAATGCAGGACAACTCATGGAATGTTAATGAAGTCCCAGAAAGGCCCTAGGCCAAAGTCCACCCCAAAGAAATGTTAATGGAACCCTGGGAACAGCACCAACAGATTTGGAGATAGCCCATCCCAAGAGGTGATAATGAAGTCCTTCCTGCCCAGATTACCTGTGAACTAACCCTTCCCCCTTACATTCCATCACCAAAACTATAAAAAGGGGAGACAACCGCACTTCCACGGATTCCACCTCTTGGGTCCCCTTCTTCCTCCGGGAGAAGTCTTTTCTGCTGTCCTTTAATAAACTTCTAACTTCTACTCTGACCTTGCCTCGGCGTGCTCTCTGGTGTTATTCTTCAACATTGGGGAAGCAAGGACTCGTCACCGGTCAACAGCGGTAACATTAACACTGAGGCCAACTAATATTTAAAGAACAGAGTTGACTGCTTTGGACCATCCCTATCATGTTTTGCATTTTTGAATGAGCATATCTTCAAAAATTTTTCCTATTAAATTTGTGGTGGGTCCAAAGCCTCCACAATGAGGAATAGAGGAGCTGGCTTCTCCCTCAAACCCATCACTGGGGTCAATGCTGGGACCATCTTGTGACTCACATCCCACACTGCCTGTATCTACTGTGTGGCTGCCCTATATCTCTGGGGCTGGTGTGGGAGGCAGGAGAAGGAGGGTGAGGGAGAGTTCTAAGGCCTGAGAAGTCACAAGGACAATTTGGCTATGAGCCACTTGGACACTCAGTTCAGAGGGAAGCAGATGAGGAAGCCAGAGGAACAATGGGCCATTAATTTTGGCTGTGGGAGGATAGTCTATGATACTGAAATGACCCTCCATGCCTCTCACCAATTTGAGTTCTCCTGGAGTTCTGGCTGGAGAAATAATTTACAGCTCAAATGGTTCACACACCCTTATGTCTGGAGACTGGAGGCAATCTGAGGGTTGGTTATGGCTATAAGAACTGGTAATAAGTGACTGAGTTGAGGGTCACCTTTTCTCCAATCCCTACTAAACACCACTGCCAGGTGAGTGCATGACTCTCCTCTTCTGAACCTCTTCATGAATAGTCCATGCATCAGATTACAAATTCTCCATTCCATGGCCCACCTTTCTTTGGTGCTTAACCCCAGTGCCACATTCCCAGCCTTTGTTTATATTTTATTTAGAAACAGGGTCTCACTGAGTTGCTAAGTGCCTTGCTGAGACTGGTTTTGAACTCACGATTCTCCTGCCTCAGCATCTAGAGCTGCTGAGATTACAGGTTACGTGCTCAGCCTAAACCTAACTTTCTAAGCCAGCATAAGTTGGTTGAATAGCAAATACAAAGATATTAATATAATTATGTATACAGAAGGAACTTTGTAATCAGACTGGGGAACTGTCAGATTAAACCAAGATTTCTTTAAGTGGAACTTCTCAGAGCCCCACTATTGTGGGGCTGAGAGAATGCAGTATGGCTCCAGATTTTTCAAAAAGGATCTTGAGAGGCGAGCATTTCATAGAAAGTATGCTATCTTTAATATCATTCTCAACATAATCACCCATGAAATGTGACCAGGTCTGTGATGACAACCATAAAAATACTGTTCAGATCTGCCATGCACAGGCACAGTGAGCCCTGCTCCAACTGCTGCCCCTCTGGACCCACTGAAGCCACATGAGCTGCTCCAAACTGAGGACTGAGTATGACAGAGACACTCATTCTCATAAACTATGGAGTTTTTTAACAGGCAGCTTTGGCTTAAAGATGTCCCAGTGTTCAAGTACACTTTTCTTAGAATTGTGCTCCCATTTGAGACTCTTCCTACTATTTCTTTTCTTTTTTTTTTTTTTTTTTTAAAGAAAGAGTGAGAGAGGAGAGAGAGAGAGAATTTTAATATTTATTTTTTAGTATTTGGCGGACACAACATCTTTGTCTGTATGTGGTGCTGAGGATCGAACCCGGGCCGCACGCATGCCAGACGAGCGCGCTACCGCTTGAGCTACATCCCCAGCCCCCTATTTCTTTCTTCAGTCCTGGATCACAATCTGAAGTTTCTCCCTCTTCTCCTTTGCAAGTATATCCCTCCACACATCTTTTGCACATCCACACATCCGCATGCATGCCAGGCGAGCACACTACCACTTGAGCCACATCCCCAGCCCCATAGATCTAGGTCTTATTCACAGCTGTTAAGTTATGTGGGGGAACACAATGGCCATTTGTAGAAGGAAAGGGGCATCTCAGAGAAGCGGGCCAGAAGAGCCAATCAGAAGCAGGTCAAGTTAGCCAATGACTCAAGGATATGTAAACACAGTTGGCTCTTTGAATCTGCCAGTCCTGCATCCATGGATTCAGGTAATAATTTACATTATGTTGTAAGTAATCTAGAGATCATTTAAAGGATGTGCATAGTTTATATACAAGTACTATGCCATATATAAGAGACTTGAGTATCTGCAGATTTTGGTATAAGGAGCTGTCCTGGAACTGAAGCCAGATTTACAGATAGGTAGTTAGTGTAGTTAGGTAAATAAATTAGATAAATAAAATGGAGGCCATTATTGAGAATGGAGTCCAGGAAAGCAGAGCAACACTTGGGGAAATTGAAATGTTAATGTCCCCAAGGCCCTGGGCCCATCCTAAAGAAATGTTAATGAAACAGCTCCCAGCAAACAGGGAAATGCTGATCAAAAGCTGCCCCAGGCCCTTCCTGTCCAGATTACTCCTTCAGTCCACCTATCTCCCACTTTTGGGCCTTGTCACCTGCATTTTATCACTGAAAGATAAGGGAAACAAAATACATGAGTGTAGCAAACTGAAAGAAGACCTTAGCTATAAAAAAGGGAAGACCTCCCCCTTCCACAGATTCCGCCTTTTGGGTCCCCTTCTTCCTCTGTTTTAGGGTTTCCCTACTGAGTCTGACTTGGTAGGGGGAAACCATAGCTCCAACAGTGGTTGCCCCCAAAGTAATCTATCCTGTGGGCCTTTCTGGGATGAAGCTGTTGAAATTCCTATTTTCTGTGTTCCCAGCTGTGTTTTGGCCTCTAGTGAGGCTCAGGGAAGGGGAGAAGTCTTTTCTGCTGTCCTTTAATAAAGCTTCTACTTTCCACTCTAAACTTGCCTTGGCATCTTCTCTGGTGTTATTACTTCAGCATTCAGGGAAGCAAGAACTCCTCACCGGTATACAACAGTAACAGAACCATCCAAGCCCCTAGAGATACTGAGGGACTACTACATACAATATATATATAAAATTTATCTAAAATATATTTTATATGTATATATTAAGTCTTTAACATACACATGTATGAAAGAACCATATTTGAGACATATCTGCTTAATACTGGACTAGGAAGACCACAGATGTGTTCCAAGACCCTTTGCAGAGGTGGGTTTATTTAAACAGTAAATACCACCTGGAAGTGTAAGGGTAAAATTTCTAAGCTGATTCTAAACTGCAAAGCCTGAGTTAAAGTGTAAAAGACGGGACATTGTAAAGCTTCGAGGCTTGGGTTAAAGAGTAAAAGACCCCCTGCTACCCCCAAAACCTGTAATCCCTGTAGCTGTTAGGACAATACCCGAACTGCCCAGTAAATATTTCCACTGACTCCCGGGGTTGCCTAATAACTTGGGACTCTGTGTAGTATGTCACGTAGGCATTTAGGCCCTAAAATCAATCAGTTTGAATGTGTACCCCGCTTAGGGGTGACCAATCACCCCTGCCCAATCTGTTCCCGCCAATGAATGTACTAATCAATTCTAAGAATTGTTGTTCAATTTTCCCGCGCATCATGATGATTTGTTCTGATGTATGCCAAGCCTCCACCCTCCCCAAAAAGTGTACTTAAGCACTGCTTGACCTCTGCTCTGGGCTCTGGGCTGCTCTCCCTTTTTGAGCGAGCCTGGCTGGAGCCTCAGCGTGCTGAAATCGGATCCTCAATAAACTCCCTCTTGCTTATTGCATAAAGTCAGTCTCTTGGTGGTCTCTTCCTCCGACGCTTCACCGGACCCTTACAGAAGGACTGTTATAGCAGTGAAAGCCATGCCTCAACACAGCTAGGAAAAAATGGCAGGAAACCAAAGGAAGGAAATTACAAAGGTTGGTGAAAAAATGTGTCAACAATGGGACAAAATTAGGACATCCAGAACCTGGGCTGTCTTGCCTAGCTCAGAGTATTGCCTTCTTGTTTGGTTCAGGATGTCAATCCACCATTTTAGGGTTTCCCTACCGAGTCTGACTTGGTAGGGGAAACCACAGCTCCAACAGTGGTTGCCCCCAAAGTGGGTCTTTCTGGGATGAAGCTATTGAAATTACTGTTTTCTGTGTTCCCAGCTGTGTTTTGGCCTCTAGTGAAGCTCAGGGAAGGGTTTCGATCTGTCCCAGTGGCCCAACATGGCTCTCTGATGGGAGGGAAGTTTAATCCCATAGTCTCATTACTCCTCAAAACCACAGCTCCAGAAAATGTTACCAGAGAGTAGAAAAGTGGGACTGTGGGTGTAGCTCAGAGGCCCTGGATTCAATCCCTAGAATACCACCCCCACAAAAACACACACACACACACACACACACACACACAAAAGGAGAAAAGCCACAGCTGGAAGAAATGCCTAAGGCCCAGTAGGGGGCACAGTCTACCACTAAGGGGCTCTCTGCTCCCAGGGTAGGCAAACCAGTTCCTGTGAAGCCAGGTCTCCCCACCCCACCCTCGCCCCCACCTTTTCACAAAAGGTTAACTACCTTCTGTTCCAAGGGAACAAGTTTTTGCTTTTCTTCATTTAAGGCCTGTATGCTACAGGAAAGTTCTATGCATAAGTTTACAGATGTGGGCTTTTGTTGTTGTTTTTGCTTGTTTTCTGTGGGGAAGGTTGGGAACAGTGGTGCCTGTGGAGTCAGGGCTGCTGCTACAGTTCCCTACAAATAGAAATCCACCAAGCTCATGCGGCTTCCATGTGAACACCAAAGTGTACCAGGGACACCTCCCTCACTGCCTTCAACACAGCATCAGTTTTCTCTTAGTTTCCAGCAATTTTATGAGACAAGCTACAAAGACACACCTTTTGAATGAATCACTGCTCTCTTCAACGCCAAAGAACTTGAAGTGTGGTTAATTCAGAATGACTAGGTCTAGCTGGTTTGACTGAATCATAAAGTATATTATGAGAAATTCAGTTTATTATCTTCAGGAATCTAGGGGAACCATGCTAATAACTTGCTCTTCAGTATGTCTTAAGAGAAATCTGTTTTAATGAACAGATGAAAATATTTTCTAATTTAGTCCATCCGTTGTTTATGTAAAAAGGTTACTCTTCAGATATTTAATTAAGGTTATTTTCTGAAATGCTTACTCTTGTTTATATCACAGTATTTTAGTTTTATTTAATTATGCATTTTGGTACCAGGGTCTACCACGCGGCCAGCGCAATGGTTTCATTAATGAGGTTCTTGGCATAAAAGTTAGCTAGCGAGATCGAAATAAACACACAGACTCAGTTACCTTTTTCTATGACCAGGTCCGAGACGGCTCCCCTCTCTGGTTCCCTCCTCTAACCGCCCGGCAGGGCAGCAAGGATTACTCAGGGCTAGCAGGAGAGAGAGAGAGAGAGCACGCCAGGGAGTAGCCTTTTATTGGGGAGCAAGAAATTCAGGGGATAATTCCATCCAATGAAGGTTGAAGGGGGAGCCGCACTCCAAGGTCAGGGTCAGTGATTGGGCCTCCGGGGTCAGTGGTCAGTTACACCCCCACACGGACAGGTTCTCTCATCAGGAGAGGGCCGGGAAAGCTCCGACACAGCCAGAGCGCCTCAGACCCTAACCGGGAGTCACCCAGTCACGTGTGAGAATGGCTTCCGACACCAGGGATTGAAATGAAGGGCACTAATCACTGAGCCAGATCCCCAGTCCTTATTTTTATTTTTTGAAACAGGTTCTCAATAATTTGCTTAGGGCCTCACTAAGTTGCTGAGGCTAGCTTTGAATTTGTGATCCTCCTGCCTTAAGCCTCCTGAGCCACTGGAATTATAGGTGCCTGGCTCAACAGTATTTTAGTTTAACAACTGTGTTCATAAGTGGTATAAACTCTTTGTCATTCTCTCTAAATAGGTAAAGTCCTTAATGTTCAATGGCTCTGTTGGCATGACATCAAGAATCATCTAGGGCTGCGAATGCAGAGCATCCCTAGGTTCAATCCCCAGTACCGCAAAGAAAAAAAAAAAAAAATGGAAGGGCTGTTAGGGCAAGAAGTAGCAGGAAGATGGGTTACTTGGCAAGACTAGGCAAGAGAGGTCAGCTAAGGCCAGGTTAGAATCTACTGAAGAATGTACCTGCTCAAGTTCTACAGTTTTCATGAAATTATACGCATGAATCTGACATATGTGCCCAGCTGTGGCTCAGCCTATATACCCAGCCATGTCAAGGACCGTGTGCCCAGTCATCAAAAGACACATGGGTTGGTGTCTTCAATTCAGGGCTCCATTGCATATGGAGTATCATATTTAGGACCCGGGTTGTAAGGGTAAAAGAAATTGAAGTTAAAGTGTAAAAGTTAAAGTGTAAAAAGACCGGGCATTGTAAAGTTTCTAAGCTGCAAGGCCTGAGTTAAAAAGTAAAGGACCAGGTATTGTTATGTTCCTCTGCTACCCCCAAAAACCTGAAATTCCTGTAGCTGTTAGGACAATACCCGAACTGCCCAGTAAATATTCCCACTGACCCTCTGGTTGTTTAATAACCTGGGACCCTGTGTAGCTTGTCACGTAGGCATTCAGGCCCCAAAACTAATCAGTTTGAATGTGTACCCCGCTTAGGAGTGACCAATCACCCCCGCCCAATCTGTTCCCACCAATGAATGTACTAATCAAGTCTAAGAATTGTTGTTCAATTTTCCCGCGCATCATGATGATTTGTTCTGATGTATGCAAAGCCCCCGCCCTCCTCAAAAAGTGTACTTAAGCACCGCTCGACCCCTGTCCGGGGCTCTGGGCTGCTCTCCCTTCTTGAGTGAGCACGGAGCCCCAGCGCGTTGGATTGGATCCTCAATAAACCCCTTTTGCTATTGCATGAGTTGGTCACTTGGTGGTCTCTTCCTCCGACGTTTCGCTGGACCCTTACAGGGTGACCAACTAGGGGAGGTAATTCTAAATGAGGTAGAAAAATAATTTAGTCTCTGTTATTCCATCTTTGTTACAGGCATAAGAATTCAATTAAGAATCACAAATTTTAGGGGCTGGGGTTGTAGCTCAGTGGTAGAGTGCTCACCTAGTACTGAAAGGGTAAAATTTCTAAGCTGCAAAGCCTGAGTTAAAATGTAAAGGACCAGGTATTGTTAAGTTCCTATGCTACACCCAAAGCCTGAAATTCCTATAGCTGTTAAGACAATTCCCAGGACTGCCCATTAGATAATCTCCCCTGACCACCTAGTTGTTTAACAACCTGGGACCCTGTGTAGCTTAGCACGTAGGCATCTCAGGGCCTAAACCAATCAGTTTGAATGTGCACCCCACTTTATGACTGACCTATCACCCCTGCCCAACCTGTTCCTGCCAACGAATGTGCTAATCAAGTTTGAGAGTTGTTGTTTGACTTTCCCGTGCCTCATGATGATTTGCTCTGATGTATGCAAAGCTCCCGCCCTCCCCAAAAAGTGTACTTAAGCACTACTTAACCCCTGCTCCCGCCCTCCCCAAAAAGTGTACTTAAGCACTGCTTAACCCCTGCTCGGGGCTCTTGGCCGCTCTCCCTTGTTGAGTGAGCACAGGGCCCCAGCTAGCTGGTTCTTCAATAAACCCCTTTTGCTATTGCATGAGATGGTCTCTTGGTGGTCTCTTCCTCCGAGGTTCGCTGGACCCTTACAGTACGTGCAAGGCCCTGGGTTTGATCCTCAGCACCACATAAAAATAAGTAAAATAAAGGTATTGTGTCCAACTACAAAAAGAAAAAAAAAAAAAAGAATCACACATTTTACAAAGCGTATGAACTGATCCACTTAATACCAGGTAAAGCCAGGTAAGAAAGCACAGTGAGACTGCATTTGAAATCCAATAGTCTCAGAGCCAGGTCCAGTTTTGAGAAAATGGACTTCAGAAATAAGGAACAAAAGACAGCTAAGTGGAAAACACTGAGGCTGGCTGGACTCTGGGCTGGGGGTGGGCAAAACCCCAGAAGGGCCAAGGTCGAGCATCTGCTAGACCATTCAAGAGGAGTGGACATCTACATAAAGCAAAGATTTCCTAACATGAAGAATTTTTCCTTGACCTCTATCTACGTGCCTTGTAAATTCACTTATTTACTTGTAGTGCTGGGGATCAAATCCAGAGCCTCCTGCATGATAACTCCTACCATTGAATTACAGCCCTGGCCCTTAGTTGCCCCCTACAACAGGGGATTGAACCCAAAGGCATTCTACCATTGAGCTACATCCCCAACCCTTTTTAATTTTTTTAATTTTGAGACAGTCTTGCTAAATTGCCTAGGCTGGTCTTACATTTGTGATCCTCCTGCCTCAGCCATACCAGTTTCTGGGGTTACACAGTGTACCACCACATCCCTCTTCAAAATAGCTTTATAATTAAGCAAATTGCAGTAAAGACCCATTTCAGTTGCTTCTTTCTTCCTGAAGAAGTTAGCAGGATAACTATATTCGAGGGGCCTCTGTGGCTAAATCAAGTTCTGAGTTCAGAATGTTGTTTTCCTCTCAAAAGAAAGAACATCCTTGGGTGGAGTGGCACATGCCTATAATCCCAGCAATTAAAGATGTTAAGACAGGAGGGTCCCAAATTGGAGGCTAGCTTTGAAGCCAGATTTAAAGATAGGTAGAGTGTAGGTAGGTAAATCGGTTTTAATAAAGAGTAAGATAATGGAGATCATTATCAAGAATGGAGTCCAGGAAACCAGAACAGCACCTGGGGAAACTGAAATGTTAATGTCCGCCAGGCCCAGAACCCATCCTAAGGAATTATTAATGAAGTAGCTCCCAGCCAACAGGGAGGTGCTAAGCAAACCACCCCAGGCCCTTCCTGCCCAGATTACTCCTCCAGTCCACCCATCTCCCACCTTCTGGCCTTCCCACCTGCATTCTATTACTGCAGGATAGAGGGAGACAAAGGACAGGAATGTGGGAGGACTAAAAGAAGTCCTAAGATATCAAAAAGGGAAGACCTCCCCCCTTCCACGGATTCCACCTTTCGAATCCCCTTCTTCTGGAGGAAGTCTTTTCTACTGCCTTTTAATAAAGCCTTCTGCTTTCAACTCCACACTTGCCTCAGTGTGCCTCTCTGGTGTTATACTTCAGCATTTGGGGAAGCAAGGACTCGTCACCGGTAAACAGTGGTAACAGCTTCAGCAACCTAAGCAACTTGACAAGACTTTCCTCAAAATAAAAGGACCATTGTTGTGGCTTAGTGGTATGTGCCCCTGTGTCCCTGTGTTAAAAAAAAAAGAAGGATATAAAGTGCCTAGGGATGAGTGTGGTGGTGAATGCCTATAATCCCAGCAACTCAGGAGGTTGAGGCAGGAGGAGGGTATATTTGAGGCCAGCCTGGACAATTTAGTGCAACTTTGTCTCAAAATAAAAAGGACTGAGGATGTAGCTCAGTAGTAGAGCACCTCTGGATTTAATCCCCAGTATACCCCACCCCACCCCCCAAAAAAAAGACAAATTATGTCACAAGCTGAAGGCTGACATTCTGATGTTTAATTAGAAATAGGTGCTTAGAGATAATGGCATTTGTGAATTCTTTACCTTTTGTTCCAAACAAGGAGACCAAATAAAATCGAGTGTGGATGAAGGGCAGGAAAAAACAAACAAATAAGAGTTCAGGACAGTGTGGAGCTGGAAAGCAGCTAAGAAAGCTGGAAAACACAGTGACTTGTTAATGAAGTGGAACCTCGTCTTGCAAGGTACAGGAAACCAATGACAAGCAGTTTTAGGAATAAAAAGGTTTAAACTTTATCTGATGCCACTTAACCACACCAAAATTAAATGGCTTAAAAAGACAGTGTACAATGACTGTGGTGCTGAGCATCAACCGGGGTTCTCCTGACCCCTACTGGGCTTACTCCTGAGTCTGCATTAGGACTAGGCTTGTCTGGGCCTCTCTCCCCTCACACAATGTTTCATCCAAGAAACTCCAAGAGGGTGAAAATGAAAGCAAGAGCTCTTGACATTATGAGTCATATAAGATAGCTTCTGACAAATTTTCTTAGAGCAAACCAGAGGGATAGCCCATCCAAAGGTTGAAGAAATGGTCTTCATCTTCTCGACAGAGGGTGTGGTTTAAGGCCAGCCTGATGTTTAATTTGCTGTAATCCCAGCAATTTGAGAGGCTGAGGCAGGAGGATCATAAATTTGAGGCCAGCCTGGGCAATTTAGTGAAACTTCATCTAAAAATAAAAAGGACTATGTTTTAGTCAGCTTTCTCGTTGCTGTGATTAAAAGATCTGACCAGGACTATTGTAGAGGAAGGAAAGTTTACTTGAGGGCTCACGGTTTCAGAGCTCTTAATACACAGAAGACTGGGTCCATTCCTTGATTCAAGGTGAGGCAGAACATCATGGCAGATAGTGTGGCAGAGGAAAGCATCTCATAGGATGATCAGGAAGGAGAGAGAGAGAGAGAGAGAGAGAGAGAGAGAGAGAGAGAGAGAGAGAGACTCCACTGGTCAGATAAACAATATATACCCCAAAGTCATATCCCAGTGTCCCACCTCCTCCAGCCACACCCCACCTGCCTTTAGTTACCATTCACTTCATCCCATCAGGTGATTATTTCACTGATTGGGTTAAGGCCTTTGTAACCCAATCATTTCTTCTCTGAACCTTCTTGTATTGTCTCACATGTGAGCTTCTGGGGGACATCTCACATCCACACCATAACAGACCATGAATGTAGCAGAGGAAAGATAAAGCTGTGTAAATAGGAGACTCATCCCCCTGGATGCCACAAGACAGATGTTTGACGCGCTCCCGTAGCTCCTGGCTCACAGTGCAGGACTGTCCTCACAATGGAAGGCTAAAGGCTAGAGCCTAACATCTCCACTGTGGGAGGGTAATGAGTCTCCTCCCAAGCTCTGGACAAAAAGAACAAATCATCTCATCAAGTCTAGGTCTCTCTGCTCTCAGGGCTAATGTCTATATCCTAATGTTTTTCTTATAAGTGTTCTTAGCAGTCTTTTTGCTGGATTCAGAATACTGTCTAATTGCTCTGTGAATTGGTGTATTGTTTTCTCCTGAATATTGTGATAGAATAGCATCAGTTACTCTAGTTCTGGCCACCAAAGAAACAGGAGTTCAAGATGGAATGGGGGAAGGACAAAACAATCCCTATTCATAAATGAGACGGTTGTCTATAACTATGAAAAGGATCCTGAAGGATCTACTGTAAGGGTCTGGCGAAACGTCGGAGGAAGAGACCACCAAGAGACTGACTCATGCAATTGCAGAAGGGGGTTTATTGGGGATCCATTCCAACGCGCTGGGGCTCCCGGCCCACTCAAGAAGGGCGAGCAGCCAAGAGCCCCAAGCAGGGGTTGAGCAGCACTTAAGTACACTTCTTGGGGAGGGCGGGGGCTTTGCATACATCAGAACAAATCATCATGATGTGCGGGAAAATTGAACAACAACTCTGAGACATGATTAGTACATTCATTGGCGGGAACAGATTGGGCAGGGGTGATGGGTTATTCCTAAGCGGGGTACACATTCAAACTGATTGGTTCGGGCCCTGTATGCTCTAGGCTATGAATCAGCAAAATAGCCTAGTAGGGCGATTGTCTTAACTGCCTCAGGGTGTAGCAGAGGAATTTAACAATACCTGGTCCTTCACTTTTTAACTTCAATTTCTTTTACTCTTACACTACAAAAAAACTAAAACTAATATACAAGAATTTGGCAATGCCATGGGATAAAAGGTTAGGATCCAGAAATCAAATGTATTTTTAATTTTTTGGTACTGGGGATTAAACTCCAGGGCACTTGTATCACTGAGCTATATAATCCCTAGCCCTTTTAATTTTTTATTTTGAGACAGTTGCTTAGGGCCTCCCTAAACTGTTGAAGCTGGCCTCAAATTTGCAATCCTCCTGCCTCAGCCTCCCAAGTTGCTAAGATTACAGATGTGCGCCACAGTGCCTGGCTCAAATGTATTTTTATATACCAAAATTATACAATTGGGAACCAAAAGCAAGAGATGGGAGCCTGAAAAACTAAGCAAGATACTTGCAGTAATCATTTGTACAATTTAAGAGTACTTTCACAACTGCCTAGGAAGAAGAAGAATGAAATTAGAGGAAGCTTTGAGAAAAACCTGCATTCTCAGTCCACACATTTCTGAAATGCTCTAGGGGGTCAGTGTGTTGAAAGGCACTTCAGGTGATCCTTATCACCTCAAGATGGAGAACCAATCTGACTGGGTGCTTCAGCATCACCTGAGAACCTATAAATGAAAAATTTCTCCCACTATTGAATCAAACTATTGAGGTAGGATCTTTCATATGTTTTAACAAGCCAGGTCATTTGATGCTCATGTTATGCTTGTTGGAAACAGTAAGTTCATTCTGTGCCTAAATGAAAGGTACATTGGCTGGTGGGGGTTTGTAGCACCCTCTGCTGGTGTCCACCTGCAAAGGCTGACCTCTAATTCAAAAACAAGTTTCTCTAGTTCAGCAGCCTATGAATTTTTTTTTTTTTTTAAAGAGAGAGAATTTTAATATTTATTTTTTAGTTATCAGCGGACACAACATCTTTGTTTGTATGTGGTGCTGAGGATCGAACCCAGGCCCCATGCATGCCAGGCAAACGCGTTACCGCTTGAGCCACATTCCCAGCCCTTTTTTTTTTTTTGTACCAGGGATTGAACTCAGGGGCACTCAACCACTACTGAGCCACATCCCCAGCCCTTTTTTTTTTTTTTTTTTGTATTTTACTTAGAGATAGGGTCTCGCTGAGTTGCTTAGTGCCTCACTGTTGCTGAGGATGGCTTTGAACCCACAATCCTCCTGCCTACTGTGTTGCTGGGATTACAGGTGTGTGCCATGGTGCCCAACCTGTGAAATGTTTTTGAGAAGCTAAAAACCTGCTTCCTCTTTTCACTGCAGTATTGCTCAGTTAATGTTGCATTTTCTTTTTTTATATATATATATATTTATTTTTTAGGTGTGGACACACCACAATGCCTTTTCTTTTTTTTATGTGGTGCTGAGGATGGAACCTGGGTCCTGCCTGTGCTAGGCGGGCGCTCTACTGCTGAGCCACAATCCCAGCCCAATGTTATATTTTCTTTCACCTCTGTTGTAGCTGCTATTTCCTTGTGCATCCTTCACTTTCAGGCTTCTAACAAAGGACACAGAAAAGCCTGAAGGTCCAATCATGGATAACAGGCTCCAGGACCAGGCTTTACCCTACCCAGAAGCAGCTGGGTAGGAGAGGCTTTCTCTGCCTCAGCAAAGTGTAGTGTCACTCTGGGTTACAATGAGATGTGGGATGAGGATATGAGTCACTCCCTTTCACAAATCCTCTAATGGATTCCCATGGAACTTGAAGCAAAATTTATCTTTACCAATCTTCAAGGCCTGTATGATTGCAGCCCTAGCTACTTCTCTAAGTTCATTTCCAACCACTCTTCCACTTGTTTTTCAGAGCTTTACTACAAAACCAAACAGCAAGGAAGATGATGCAAATGCTCAATTCTACCTCCTCAATCATCTGGCAGGAAGAGAATTTATAGGAATGGGGAGAGAAGCTAAAAACTGCTGCTGGTTCACTGGATGTCAAGGGGGAGTTTTGAGGGTACTTTTGCCATCATCTCTCTTTGCAATTCACATATTTCTTTTTGGGGCTGGTGGGGGATAATATATTTTGTGCCAAGATTTTGAGTTTATGATGTTAGAAATCATCAACCAGGTAAAGCTGGCTTCTTTGCACATGTCCATTCTTGAGAAGCTGTTTTCAAACTGCCCTTGAGTAGATTTTGGAGGAACTTCCTGAAAACTTAGGCTTTGTTATTTAAGGAATTTATGTTGATGTGTGTCCAGGCCTTAGCCATTTCAGCTGCTCCAGAGTCTCACATACTTGCTCTATCTAAACCCACATCTACCTGCCACCACTCCAGGCCTCTGCTTAAAAGTCACCTCTGTAACAGGACTTTCTTTTGTGTTATACCAGGTGGCAGGTGCTCCCTCTTACTTTCTATGTTTTCACCTACTTAAGCATTTATGTTTTGGTCACAGCTCTAATGACTACCTAAAAAGTCAACACTCACCAGGCAAAGATTATCAGGGCACACCTTTGTCCAAACAAAGATAGTTTTTAAATTAGACTTGCAGCAAAAGCAAGAGGGGGAAACTTCAGCAACTGGAAGAAGCATCAGGAGGTACTAGCATAGATTTGGGTTTATGTTAGGTGATCTCAAGGAGGGTTCAAGAAAGAAAGGCAAAGGGGTGCTATCCTGGTTTGGATGCTTTCAGAAAGCTAGGGCAATTAAGTATCTTAATTTGCATGAAAGAGCAAAATAATACTTATTCATATTAAAGGGGGGAACATTTGGTTATTTTTGTTATTGCTTGGTATCTATTGCTGTTGAAGCATATTCATGAGTGAGGATGAATCATCACAATCATGCTGAGCCCTCAGCTGATGCTGATAACCTATAAACTTGCTTACTTCCAGTAGGAGGGTACTACCACCTAGGTCAGTTACTAGTTGACAGCTGTCAGGGATGCTTTTTTTTTTTTTTCTTTTTGGTGCTGTGTCTGTGACCTCTTTGTGTGGTACTATTTTAATGGTTATAACAGGAAGCCTCACAATCATTATTTATTTTTCTCCTTTTTTTTTTTTTTTTAACCATCTTTTAAATTCTTTTCAGCTCTATCTTGTTGCCCATTTTGGCATTTGCTAAGATTTATTCCTTTCTCTCTTGACTTACTAGGGTGTATACAATCTAATGTGAAATCCTAACCAAGAATCCTTGATTCTTGTCTTGTTGTTGGGTCACTTAGCAATGATATTTGATTTTTTTTCTCTTGGGTTTTAGTTTGTTTTACTTATATGAATTTACTATTAAGGATGCTTTTTTTTTTAACAGTACTAGGGACTGAACATAGGGGTACTCTACAACTGGGCCACATCTCTAGCCGCCCCCCCACCACCTTTTTAAAATTTTTTTTTTTCTTTTTTGGTAGTTGTAGATGAACAGAATACCTTTACTTTATTTATTTATTTTTTTATGTGGTGCTGAGGATAGAACCCAGGGCCTCACACATGCTAGACAAGTGCTCTGCCACTGAGCTATAGCCCCAGCCCATCTCCAGCCCTTTTTATTTTTTTGAGATAGGATCTCACTGAGTTGCTGAGGCTGCCCTTAAATTTGCAATTATGTTGCCTCAGTCTCCCGAGTCACTGGCATTACAGTTTTAAGCTATCCTACTTTGCTCTTTCTCATACTTTTTTTGGGGGGTGGGGGGGGGTCTAGAAATTAAGATTTCTGAAAGCAGGGACCTGGTTTTGTTTATCACTTACATCAGCCAGCATAAAACAGGCACTTAATAACGTTGAATAAATATTGCTTTGAAACATCTTCCATCTCTCAGGTCCTACACATCTACACTGGAGCCTTCCCTTCAGGACAGGTAAATTTGGGTCCCTGTGTCTCTTGGATGATGGCAGAGCCAATAATAGCTGCCTGTAGGCAGTCAGTATTAATATTACCCTTCATAGAACTTTATTTTTTATTTATTTTGTGGTGGGGGTGGAGGGTACTGGGGATTGAATCCAGGTGCACTTAACCACTGAGCTATGTTCCCAGCCCTTTTTATTTTTTTAAGACAGGATCTCACTAAATTGCTGAGGCTGGCTTTGCACTCACAATCCTCCTGCCTCAGCCTCTTACAGTTGCTTACAGGAGTATGCCATCATGCCCAGCCTTCACAGAACTTAAAAAACAAAGTAACTAAATCCCTCTAATGTCCCCTGGACTAGACAGGACTTAGCCTTGTACAGGTGCTTGGGGGAATACAATGATTAGAAGAGCTACTTTCCAAAAGTAAGAAATCACCAAATTAAAAAAAAATATATGCTACTAACAAAATGGGAGACACCCTCCTCTACTTGTTAAATCATCTTCATTTCCTAGTTCTTCACATTGTATACTATTCCACCCTGTGTCTTTGGCACATTTTGAATTGGTTATCCAGAGAAACCACAGACCTCCACAGACACAGGAATGGCTCTGAAATCTATCCTTTTGTTACAGGGCTAGGGCCTTCCACGAAACTGAGGCAGCAAAAGGTCCCCCTCTCAAACCCTGATTTTTGTGATCAAGTCAGAAAGATTTCAGAGTTAACAGGATTGAATTTATTAGAAGTGATGGGAAAGGGGGCACCCTCAAGGGAGTGGGGTCCTCTCAGGAGAGGGATAGCATACCTCTCCTGCTTTCTAGTTTTATTGGGGTCCCAAGGAAGTTTCCAGAAAGTCCTCCTTCAGGTCCACCTCTTGACTTTTTACTAACAGCAGAATCATATCAAACTTTTAAGTCCCAGTTACCATGACCACTCTAGGTCACTTTGGCCCATGCTGACCAGTTCTAATTGGAACCTGCTCTTATAGATTTTATGGTAAGGAGAAATTATCCTTATCTCCCTTAGGTCAGGGATTTGGTCTGTTTAAGGGTCACACAAGTCCCCCCTTTTGGGCAACCTGTGTTCCTCTTATCTGCATTATTTCAGGCTTGCATTTCTCCTACAGACAACAAGTAGTTGCTGAAGAATGTAACATCCCTGTCCACTAAAGCCACATGGGGCTGCAGGTAAACTGCTTTTCAAAGGTGAAAGCATGTGGGGGTCAGCACAGTGGGCCCAGTTTATAGAACTATCCCTTTCACCTCAACATTCCCTGTCTGTCCCCTATCATTTCTATAAAAAGAAACATGTATCTAATATCAGTAAACAGCCAATGCAGCAGTGGATTTTCTCCCAGCCTAGGGCAGGAGCCTAGGACAGGTTCTTCTCAGGGAAAAAACAGTTTACCACAGGTAGAAGTTAACCTAAGAAATCTCCTAAGAAATGCCTAACAAGATAACCCTTGCTTGCTGTGTACCCTCTTCTCCTCTCACAACCTTCCACTGCCCAACTACCTCTCTTCCCCCAAGAAGCCCAAGCCTTCATCCCTTTGTTTAGTCTCTTCTTTGAGTCTCATGCTGTGTTTATGCACATTAATAAATTTGCATGCTATTTCTCTGTTAATCTGTATATTGTCCGTTTATTTCACAGACTAAATATTGAAACTTCAGATGGAAAATAGTATAAGTTTAAAATTTCCCCACAACTGGGCGGTATAGCCTCTTGAATCCCAGTGAGTTAGAAGGCTGAGACAGAGGATTGCAAGTTCGAGGCCAGACTCAACAACTTTGGCCCTAAACAAAAACAACTTAGCAAGATCTTATCTCAAAATTAAAAATATAAAAAAAGGAGAATGTAGCATAGTAGTAATCCATAGTGCCCTTGGATTCTATCCCCAGAATCAAATCAGAACAAACAAAAAACTTCCCTACAGGAAGTATACAATGATTAGAAGAGCTAAAAAAGCCCCTACAGGGCTTTTAAGAAAATAAATGATAGTCTGCAGTTTAGATAGTCCTCCAGAAAGATTTGCATACCAATAACATTGTCACCATTCTACCATTTGCTTATTATATTACTATTTTTAAAATACTAATGCAGGCTCAGGCATGGTGGTACATGCTTAGTAAACCCAGTGACTCAAAACACACAAACCCTATCAATACTCTATAATACACACTTTTTTTTTTCCATTGTAATGAGAGCCCTCTAAGGCTTTGATTCCATTCTTGACTTATTCTTTAAGGAAGGTTCAGCTAAAGTTTCACATCCTTAGTGCCCCCAGTTTTCAAGGTGTCCTTACTCCCTCCCCCAAGCTGCCAGGAGAAGACAGTAAATGTACCTATTGCCTCAATGGTTTCAAACATTTCCTTCTCCTATATCAATCTTTTTTCAAAGAGAAGAAGGTCTAGGAAAGCTAGATTATGTAAATCACCATCTATGGATGAAAACAGTACAAGTGAATCAAAAGCTCCACCTCACTTCCCCTAACCCTACTCTGTCACAGAGTCTTAAAGCTACTGATCTAAAAAAATAAATAAATAAGAAAAAAATTTAAATCTTTTTTAAAAACAAAAACAATATTTAAAAACCCATAAAACTACTGATCTGTCCCACTAAAGAATATTATTCTTTATCTTTTTCTGACATCTTCCAGCTAGTTTACTAACTCTCTGGGGCATGGCTTCATTTTATTGACCTAAATTCAAATAATATTTCAACAGTTATGTATTATGTACTGGGCTAGCAAAACTACAGTACATTAGCAATCTTGCCCCCCCACCCCTTTTTTTAAAGAGAGAAGATAGAGAGAATTTTTGATTTCTTTTTTTTTTTTTTTTTAGTTATCAGCAGACACAACATCTTTGTTTGTATGTGGTGCTGAGAATCGAACCCGGGCCGCACGCATGCCAGGCGAGCGTGCTACCGCTTGAGCCACATCCCCAGCCCAACAATCTTGCCCTTAATATAACCTTTTAGTTAGGCTTCCCTATTCTCTGCTTAACACAAGCAACTAAGAACTGGAAAAACCTGACTTAATTAGCAGCAGAGTATAACTCCTATCCAGGTCCTCAGAATCTAAAGACAGTGCATTTTCCATTCTACCAAGGTGACTCTCCATCTGTTCTGGACTATTCTTTCCTGAATTCCCAAGAAAGACCAGCTGGGGCTAGTGCTACTGAGGTAATCAAGAAGACAGGTTCAGGGCTGGGGTTGTGGCTCAGAGGTAGAACGCTTGCTTAGTATGTGCAAGGCCCTGGGTTCCATCATCAGCACCGCATAAAAATAAATACATAAAATAAAGGTATTGTGTCCAGCTACAACTAAAACATGTATACATTAAAAAAAAAAATCTAAACAAACAACTCTAGGGGCTGGAAATGAATCTCAGTGGTAAAGCACTTGCTTAGTATGTACAAGGTCCTGGGATCCACTCTCAGCACTGCAAAACCAGTTTGTTTTGTTTGTTTGTTTGCAAAAACAAACAAAAAACAACTTAAATGTGTTTGGGAATAAAAACAACTTAAATGTGTTTGCCACCACCCCTCCTTTTTTTAAAAAATGTTTATTTTTTAGTTTTAGGTGGACACAATATCTTTATTTTATTTTTATGTAGTGCTGAGGATCAAACCCAGTGCCTCATTCATGCCAGGCGAGCGTGCTACCACTTGAGCCACATCCCAAGCCCACCACCCCTCCATTTGCGGTGCTGGGAGGCCCTCACAAATGCTAGGCAAATGTTTGGCAAATACTCTACCACTAAGCTATATCCCTAGCCTTCAATTTCTTAACCTATAATTTATTCTAATACTTGTAGAAAGATCACTTTTCTTTACCAATTTACAGAAAAGAAAAGGAAAAATTACTTATCTAATGGATAACCAAGAATAAGTAAATGCCAAGGATTAGATACTACAGATTTTAGAGCTCAATTATTGTGAAACTTAAAATTCACTGTATAAATAAGACATGTTGCATTAATAATGCAAAGACCTTTAAATAAGAAACTGCAATTCAACTTTCAAATGTTTTATTTTTAGTATTTTCAAACATTTTAATACAACAAAGATATAAAATAATATATATTAGTTAAATCTGGATTTAATTTAGAATCAAGATATTTACTTATATACAATACTGTGCTTCAAGGTATGGCTACCACAGGAACTTTCACATCTTCAAGTAATACTAATTTCTCTGTGGACAGGGAGACTTAGGTAGAATTCTCAAAACTAAACATACCCACTTTAGTCCAGGCTAACATTGCTTCACCCACTGAGTTCACTTCTTTTGATCCATATCAGAAATACTCATTGTCCTAATAATTCAGATTCTCTGAATGAAAAATTATCAAAATTAGTCATTTTAAGATGACATTACTACCTGGTACTATCACTTGGCTATGTTCAGTTCTTGCCACAACCCAGTAGTTCAGACTGAAACAGACTTGAAATAACAATGAAACTGACAGTGTTCTTTCTACTCTCTTATCAAGCAAAAACTTCCTTACTTTGAGACATGAAGTATAGTGAATAAAAAGTCCTTTGGTTAATTCAGAGTAGAATGTATTCTAAAAACTAACTTATTAGTAACTGAAATAATGGCTTATAGATTTCACAGATATTTGCATTGAACTTGACAAAGTAATATCATATATTAGTTATTTGAAATTAGAGGCATTTATCCGGTTAAGGTGAGATGGGAACCAAAACCTACTTCCACACTAATTTTAGTCATTCAAAGCCACTCAAAGACAGAGAGGGAACAAACAACAAATCACCTCTACCACTTTCCATTTTCACTGGTCCCCTGAAGCATCCTGACCATTGATGTTATTTTACAGCTACGGAGGTATGGTGTATTCAGGCTAAACTTTTTACAAATATGAACTCTTTAAACTGCCAAGTAAAGCTGCATTAAAACTATCTTGCTTTGTTGGCTTTGAAACTGTTTAAAACAACCAATATTGCTTAGAAAGCATGGACTATTCTAAAATAGAGTTTTCTTTGTCTCAAATGCCTGAATACCTTAACTGAGAAATGACTACAGTATAAATTACTTACAGTATGGGATGATGTCAATCTGCAAAAAGACTCTCAAAAAATAAACTTACTAAATCAGAGAACTTAAAAAAAAATATGGTTAACATTCATAAGCATTTTGGATCTAGGAGCCTTAAAATTAATGATAAAAATGCCTTCTGCTGAACACAGTCAAAGTAGGGTAGAGTTGTATAAGTTGGTGAAGTATAAGTAACACTTTCTAAACAGATATTCCCAGCATAGATTGTCTCTTATTAGCTATAATAGGATTTGGCTCCTCTGTTCCCTCTGTACAAATTATAGGATTTTTGAAATTCTTAGTTCTAATACTTAGATAGGTATACAGTAGGGCAGATTACCACTCACAGAGTCAAGGGTAATGCTATCCAGTAGCTCTCTGGGCCATGGGGTTTTCTTTTGTGGGGAACAGCCCACATTTATTTAACTTACTGGTTCTAAGGCTTAGCTTACTGCTTTCAGATTTAGAAGGATAGCAATAAACAAGTCAGCATGTATAAGTTGAATTTTTGCTCTGGCAATTCTGGTCTGAGAGAACTATGGAAGGACAGTCATGTTGAGAAGCCAGAAGCACAGCCCAAAAAGGCTCCCCCCTCCCCCCCCCGCCCGAAATTACCTGATTAACCATAAACTTGCCTTCTTTCAAAACCTCTGACTCCCTATCATCTTCAGTTATCTTTCAGTACACTACCCTACTGTGGTCTTTAAAAAAAGAAAGAAAGGAAATAATGGAGAGAAAGGAAAGTAAGGGTAGGGAAGGGAAGGGAGAAAAGAGAAAAGGGCAACATTGTACCCAAGAATGTAGAAAATGCATCAAGGACTTTCAACATAACCTCCATTTGCATCCCCCAAAGCCAAAACCTTTTTGGTTCCTTCTTTACTATGCTCTCAAGGATGCAAGCTTTTCACAAGTCTGCAACTGTGGAACCAAGTACAAAGTCAAAATAAAAGGTAAACCTAAGGCATGTATGTGGCTTCTCCATCCAGCCATATACATACCCAAATTGTAAACATAAATTCCATCTTCACTAGTTAAGATTTTAACAAGAAAAAAAATTATAAAGACAAAAACATGGAAATTTCTGGACAAAACAAAAAACAACTAAAATATGTACTTTTGTGTTTCCTAAAAACTAAAAATAATTTTGTCTCAAAGTTTTCCAAACAGAGACTTGGAAGTGATTAATTTATGTAAACACTGCCTTGTAACAGTTAAAACAATAAATTATAAATCTAGCTTACCTTCTTCTCAAAACAGATATGAGTAATCACAAGGCTGAAATGTTATTTTACAATACTCATGGCAGCCTGTTGTTAGGTACACTCAAGGTCAATAGCTCTGCAAAGTTAGTGGCAGCTATATTTCTACTTTGTTCTACAATAAAATCCATATGAAGGAAAGAAGATTGATATTAGGGTATTTGTCATTAATAAGCTATTTAACATTTTAAAATTAGGTGTGCCACATTAAAAAAAATATTTTCCCAAAGTCAACATAAGTTCCTTCCTTGTTAAATTTAGTCCTGTTCTGTCATTTAGAAAAAAATGGCAGTTACATATCTTTTGATGTCAAAGGTCAAAGAGTTTTAATAAGTATCTTTCCTTCATTAGCTTATGCAATAATTCTTTAGGTAAGACATTTCCCCGACACTGTACTGGGGATCAAACCCCGGGCCCCCCATACACGCCAGGCAAGTGCTCTACTACCTTGGCATTTTTGTTCCTAGCATGTAACAGAATCAATAATTGAAGATATTGTAAGATTCTGAAGTGCAAGATTTAAAAGCATAAGAAAATGAGTTGACATGTCATTTCTCAAATGAGAAATAAACAATGTACAAAAGACTCAAATTGGGGTTATTCAGCACTGATGGAAACTTACACATGTAGTTTTTCCCTATACAATTCATCCAGACTCTTCTGTAGCTTATACAGGGGTGGGACTGTGACTCAAAGTGCAAAAATAAAATATTTCACTTAGATAAGGAAGTGGCAGGCTTTTGCTATGGCCTAATTTTAGACTTTAGTATGTTAGCACCTTTTCTAACTCTTTTTTTTTTTTTAATGGAATGTAAAAACTATACAATTAATATTCTAAGTAACTAAGTTAATCAGTTAGGGGTCAATTTCCACTTCTACACCATGCTACTGTCATAACTACTATATAAAATCATTAAAAATAAAGTGACAAATGTTATCACAGAGGCGAAATTACTTAAGTACTAAATTTTTAGTGTTGTAAACAGCAGCTAAGTATATAATTTCCTCACTGCCAAATTAAGACTATATAGAAAGAATGTATATACACAATTATTTTAAAAAATAAAAACCAACAGAGTTTTTTTGTATGCAAATATGTTTCAGACTATTTACTTTCTGATGGCCAAGAATGAGAAATTAAGGTTAACATTATATCTACAATCTGTTATAAATTTCTTTTCAAAGAAAAAAAATCTTTGCATGCATACTTCCCTATTTACTGACGTAAGAACTTTAACATCTGATAAAACACTCCTATTTCGCTTATTAAATATATCATTTAAAAAGCATTAAATTGGGCTGTCATCCACTAACATTTATAGCACAAAGTTATTCCAGATACCCATATCATTAAAATTCTGCCACATTTACATTTATAAATGCAGCCATTTTCTCCTCATCAATACTCACTGATGTTCATATTAAACCCTCAGAACAAAATAGGAACTGCATCTTTTGTTTAATCTTTGGTGAAAAATAGAGCCCTATTTCTGCATTAAAAAGAAGGCCAATGACATCCACATCAGTTCTCTGTCACCTCTTATATGGCCCCTTTCATTCTCCTCGTTTCAGGCATGCTGGTATAACTCAGTGTACTTTTCTTAATTATAGTTCAGAAGGCAAAAAGTGATTTATCAGTAAAACAAATCACTTTCCAGACTAACAAACGAATTAGTTCAAAGAACAAATATTGCTTACTTGGTAGTGTTTTTCTTTAGAAGGTAATAAGGAGCTTAAAAATATTATTTCTCGACTAGAGTCCTACTGAAAATCAATAAAAATCTTTCAACCAGGTAACTACCTAAGTTGATTTGCTTATGTTCAATAAGGCAAATACTCAACAGGTAAGGGTAACAGCCTGACTCCAGTTAAACAGTGGGTCTCCCCCTAAAGTGGAGGGGCAGAAAATTCTATTTAATCTTTCTGTTCAAACAGGTAAGTAAGAACTCTTGATTGTTTTTTCTTGTTATTTATAATCATAGCCTTGCTCAGAACAGGAAACTCTACCAACATATAAGCCAAAATGCAACACATCCAGGAACAACCTAGAGGAAGAAAGCAAAGTTATTCATTTCAACAACTACTGTATATTTAATCACAAACTCATTACAAAGATACAGTCTTCATCCAATTAGTCTTTTCATTATTGCTGGTTTTGAAAATGGCCAACAATATTCATTAGGTACTGTGCCATTAACGTTGCATTCAAAAAAAGAAAACATGGGAAACCAAATTCTTGCTCTCCTACTCTGCTGATATGCTCTGGTATTGGCCAGAGTATGATAGTACAAAAAGAGTCTTGTTGTGATATAAAAGGCAATAAACACATCAATGGAATAATGTTCATGGGCAGCCAAGATGAAGAAGATTCCAAAGAGGTTGAGAACCCAGGATAAAGTGTGCAAGAAATTCCAGCTTCTTGGTGTATCTAGGAAAAGGACAGAAAGATCATTTTAAAAAGCATTCCCTCCAGTGCTTATAGTCACACATTTCTTAGGTGATGCTGTTTTACTCCTTCTTAAAAGGACTTTACACACTTTCTACAGCCCCTTGTGTAGCTAGTTATCTAACATGCACAGAAGCACTAAACAAATACTTACATTCAGTGACAAAGAAATTCAGCATAGTTAGGACGACTGTGTGGCCACTGAACATGTAATCGCCACAAGTGTGAACGCCAGTCAGGGTCATACCAAATCCACTCCAAATGGCAAAAGCCCGGTGTAATTTTTCCCATACACTGCCATATATCTACAATGAAAACTATGAATTAGTACTTCAAATGCTTAAGAAGGGAAGAACTTCCCAACATCCATTCTCACTGAAATTCAAATAAGGAATAACTCTGAAATAAGAAGAACTAAGCAAAATCAACAGGGACCCAGTCTAATTAATTCCCGGTAGACCTCAAGAATGGTTGGTCAAAGCTTGACTGTATGTAGAAAAATTTTGGTAATTAAGTGAAATCATTGTAATTCAAACTCCTTTACAGTACTTCCTCTACAAAGAAAAGGTCGCTATAACACAAAAACATCTCCAAGGTTTTTTTCTTTATTCATTTTGAGATGGGGGTCTTGGTATATTGCTCAGGATGGGCTCATATTTCAGCCTCAGTTTCCTGAATAGCTGGAATTACAGCCATGTATTACCACATTGGCTTGTCATTCCTCCCAGTGCCCTCCCTTTTATTAATTTATTTATTTTTGTTTTTTGGTAATACAGGAGATTAAAACCAGGGTTATTCTATCCCTAAACTACATCTCCAGCCTTTTATTTTGAGACAGGGTCTTGCTAAGTGGCTAATGGTGACCTTAAACTTGCAATCCTCCTGCTTCAACCTCTCAAGTAGGTAGAATTACAGCTGAGAGCCACCATGTTGCACCAAGCTCAACCTTAAAACTTTTAATATGATATCACAATAGTATTTGCTTGGTTATTCTTGCTTTAAGAAGTAGGTTACAGGGCCGGGGTTGTGGCTCAGCAGTACAGCGCATGCCTTACAAAGGTTCATTCCCCAGCACCACGTAAAAATAAACAAAGTAAAGGTATTGTGTCCACCTACAACTAAAAAATATATCTTAAAAAAAAAAAAAAAAAAGAAGTAGGTTACAGGGCTGGGCATGTAGCTCAGTAGTACGGCAAATGGCTAGCATGTGAGGCACCCTATGTTCAATCCCCAGTATCGCCCCCTACCATGAAAAAAAAAAAAAAAAAAAAAAGAAAAAGAAATAGTCTTCAGCAGAGATCAAGGGCTACCATTCAATATCCATTCTCCCCTTCTTCACCAGCAACAGAAATTCAAATATATTGATTCGGCCACGAAGTTCCAGAACAATTTATTTCCCAGTCTTCCTTGAAGATAGGTATTCGACATGTAAGTTCTATACAATAAGAAACAGGTAAAGGGCTGGGGATGTGGCTCAAGCGGTAGCACGCTCGCCTGGCATGCGTGCGGCCCGGGTTCGATCCTCAGCCCCACATATGAAACAAAGATGTTATGTCCGCCGAGAACTAAAAAATAAATATTAAAAAATTCTCTAAAAAAAAAAAAAAAAAAAAACAAAAAACAAACAGGTAAAGTGTAAAAGATTGCTGGGAGAGGTATTTATAAAGGAAAGAGATGAGAGCTCAGAGAATCTTTTCTACCATTTTACCTTTCTTCTTGTAGCCTACTTGAAGATCTAGCAGCCATCCTGGACTACAAAGTAGCTTTGAAAATGTAAGCCAAGGGTTAGAACAGTTAAGCAAAAAGACAGAAGAATCACAAATTTTGGATGACTCTATAAAGTTATTATTCCAGGCTTGGAGTATCTACTTTCAGACTTCTGAGAGATAATATATCATGTGTGCTTACTACATCATAGTCATTTTGAATTTCCTGTTGTCAGCAGCCAAAACCAACTCCAACGCCCACACCTAAACTTTAAAAAGCAAATTACCTTGAGTGATAGATTCTAATATGGCTAATGACCAAAAAAAACAAACCAAACCAAAACAAAACAATTTCATTAGATGTCCTAATCTCACTAGAAAGTTCACCTACTGCTTATACACTTTTCCTTTCTGCCGCAGTTGAGAGAAAAGAGAGAAATTTATTACTGGAAAAGAGCAAGATACTCAACAAATACACATAATTTGGTTCTTCTATGACCTCTGATGAATAGAGATGTTATTTTTGAGAAGGTAAAAACCTCATAAAAGGAGAGAAGAGATTTCCAGGTACAATGATATATGACTGTAATCACTGCAATTTGAGAGGCTGAGGCAGAAGAATCACAAGTTTGAAACCAGCCTCTGAAAAAAAAAAAAAAAAAAACAAAAAACAAACAAACAGGTAAAGTGTAAAAGATTGCTGGGAGAGGTATTTATAAAGGAAAGAGATGAGAGCTCTCTTAAAGAATAAAAAGGGAGAGACCCTGTCTTAAAGAATAAAAAGGGAGAATAGAATGCTCTTTCTTCCTTTCTGCTGTAGGCCTGGCTGCTTGCTGTTGAAATGGGCAAGTTCATGGAACCTTGGAAGATGGTGTTGGTCCTGGCTGGACGCTACTCCAAACACAAAGCTGTCGTCATTGATGATGGCACATCAGAGTGTCCCTAAAGCCATGCTTTGGTAGCTAGAATTAATCGATATCCCCACAAAGTGACACCTGCCATGGGCAAAAAGAAAACTTCCAAAAGGTCAAAGATCAAGTCTTTTGTGAAAGTTTTATAATTACAATCATATCATGCCCACAAGGTACTCTGTGGATATCCCCTTGGACACAACTGTTGTTGACTAGGATGTCTTCAGAGATCCTGCTCTTAAATGTAAGGCCCATCAGAAGGCCAAGGTTAAGTTTGAAGAGATGTTTAAGACAGCAAGAACAAATGGTTCTTTTAGAAACTTCGGTTTTAGATGTTTTTGTTGTTATTGTTCCCATAATTAAAAACAAAATTTAGAAAGAGAAAAAGGGGGCTGGGAATGAGGTTCAGTGGTAGAACAATCCTGGTTTTAATCCAATACCACCCCCCACCCCCCACACACAAGGAGGTAAGGAAGGTGGGGTGGGGGAGAGAGGAGAGGAGGGGGAGACCTCTGGGAAAATGTCTCAACCAAAGACAGAGAACAAGTGATGCCAGTCAAAAGAAGGAAATTACCAATTACTCCAGTCTCCTCATCATTTTCCAGCTTAAATGTTTCATACATTCTTTCCAAAATGTCAAAACTAAAACACTTCGGAGCAAAATGAACAGGATGCTCTGACTAGAAATTGGCATTGAAGATCCTAAATTTCAAAAATAAACACCCTATTTCTGGGAATATGATTTCAGTCAATTAATTTATTACAATGAAAATGCCTTATGGAACAAATTAAAATATTTTAAAAATGCCTTATGGGCAGCGGGGCAAGGTAGCACATGCCTGTAATCCCAGCAGCTTGGGAGGCTGAGGCAGGAGGATCTCGAGTTCAAACCCAGCCTCAGCAAAAGGGGCTGGGGATGTGGCTCAAGTGGTAGTGCGCTCCCCTGGCATGCGTGCAGCCTGGGTTCGATCCTCAGCACCACATACAAACAAAGATGTTGTGTCCGCCGAAAACTAAAAAATAAATATTAAAAATTCTCTCTCTCTCTCTTTTTTTTTTAAATATGAATATTTATTTTTTAGTTTTCAGCGGACACAACATCTTTGTTTGTATGTGGTGCTGAGGATCGAACCCGGGCCACACGCATGGCAAGCGGGCGCGCTACCGCTTGAGCCACATCCCCAGCCCCCCTCTCTCTCTCTTTAAAAAAAAAAAAAAAGTGAGGTGCTAAACAACTCAGTGAGACCCTATCTCTAAATAAAATAAAAAATAGGGCTAGGGATGTGGCTTAATGGTCGAGTGTCCCTAAGTTCAATTCCCAGTACCCCCCCCCCCGCCCCCCCGCAAAAAAAAAAAAAAAAAAAAAAGCCTTATGGGTTGGCAGCTGGGGTAGAGCACTTGCCTCCTACTTGTAAGGCACTGGATTCGATCCTCAGCACCACATAAAAGTAAATAAACAAAATAAAGATACTGCATCCATGTATAACTTAAGAAAAAAAACTTTTTAAAAAATGCCTTATAGAAGTCACTGTAAGGGATCTGATTGCTAATTATTATCCTCTTTTTTCTATTTTTAATGATTACTGGAAATAATTCAGGTTAATAAGTAGGTTATATCATAATTCAAAGCAATTAACAGTATTTAGGGCAGATTTGAATAAATATATCCATATATAACTAACTGGCAATGGAAAACAACCATTAGAGACAGAAAATAGGCTGTCCATACTTGGAGAAATGGCATCTACCTTATTTCTGTAGCACATGTAGCAGCCCTATGCACAGATCTAAGGTTCTCTTCAGTGGCTGTCCCACAGTTAAATTCCTCGGCTACCTCTCTCATCCATGTAACAAGCTTTATGGGAGAGTAAAATAGCTCACCCCAAATATACTTCTTTTGTGTTATTCAGAGAACTGCAGGCAGAAATAGTTCTGAAAATCTGTCCTATGGGGCTGGGGATGTGGCTCAAGCGGTAGCGCTCTCGCCTGGCATGCGTGCGGCCCGGGTTCGATCCTCAGCACCACATACAAACAAAGATGTTGTGTCCGCGGAAAAACTAAAAAAGAGGCTTTCTCTAAGATATCCACATCTGCTTAGGAAAGATCTTTTCATAGAAAGGAGACTGGGGGGTCTGACACGTGGCCACAGGCAGTTTTTGAGGGCTATTCTTGGAAACTTTGTCTACATCATAAGACAGTTTTTGATGGCCATGCAGTTCTTCTCCTGAACCTCTTATGGGTTGTACTGCCATCCAACCTGTTCTGGGAACCCTAAATCCCTAATCCTTTGTGTACTGCAAGCTTCAATCACCTGGTCATATTTTATGTATGTTTCTAAACTTCTGCATAACAGTAAATGTGTTCTTTTTCTCCTGTTAATTTATTGTTTATTTCAGAAACTGAAATTATCAAAACTTCAGAGGTAAAAGAAACAATTTAAAACTTCCCTACAGGGAGTCTCTGAGGTCCAGTTCCTGGACTGGCATGGCCAGAGTAGTAGCAGAGAGGACTAATCCAAGTTTTCTTTCTGCATCTGCCCTGTGCAGATTCCCTGCACTGGTCACCCCCACACTTTGTCTACTCATGAACTGCTGACTGAGTAGTGCCTCTGGTGGTGGGGTGCTGTAATTCTTGTCCCCACCTCTCTATGTAAAGCACCTGGACCTGCACCAGGGCCTGATCAGAGGAAAAATGCTCAATGTCCCGCATTTCTACTGGAGCAGCCAATACCAGATGCTAAGAGCCACAGCCAAGTAATATGATGCAAGGCATTTTTGGTTGAAAGTTGACACCAGCAAGCCATCAAGATGATATGATTATGTTAAGATCTGCATTCATATGGATATTGGACTCCTGTTGTCCACCTCGGCCTGCTACGGGACTCCTGGAGAGTTCCCATTGGTTGGGGAAGTGCGGTAGGAGGGAATTCCGGAGGAGGGACTTCCTGTTGGGGTCCGGGAGAACGCCTCGTGAGTCAGTCGGCAATCTTCCCGGGAGCGTAAGGGGCATTGGCGGCAGTTTCAAAAATAAAGTTTGTTCCTGCTTGAGTGGCTCGTGATTTTGTGCCCAGCCAGACTCCGGCAACCAGACACCCTTCTGAGTAGCAGAAACAACTTCAGAGGTGCCTGAGGAAATCCCTATCATCTGAAAGAGGTTACTACTCCCACTGAAGAAATTATACAGGGTGCACCTCACATACTCTGCTATCTACACCACACCTGTCTAAATGCTAGTGTCTTCACTCCTGCATGACTTGCAGAGACAGTGGTTCTCTCAACTCCGATATGTAAGTGTTGTGCCCAAATGTACTAAGCATAGTCCAAAACTATAATAAAAATAAAACTACAGGGAGATTACACTATGACCTAGAAAGAAACTCAAAACTGCATAACAAACTAATACTCCAAGACACACCTTTAGGAAAAATCTGCTTACTAAACAAGGCTATTCCATAAAAAGCAGAGAATACACACATTTCATCAGATGTACAAAAGTCAATATGGGAACCCAAGAAATGTTAAAAAAACAAGGTAAAGTGACACCTCCTGATGTTCATCTGTCTAATAATAGATTCCAAAGATATCAAAGTGAATGAAATGCCTGATAAATTTCAAAAGAATTAAAAGCTCTATCGGTCAGCTGAAAACCTCAATAATGGACTAGATTAAGCGGAAAAAGAATATTGAAGCTTGATGACAGGTCTTTTGAAGTACCACATTCAGAAAGAAATTTAAAAATATATGAAAGAATAGAAAGATACAAGATCTTTAAAACATCAAATGTCTGCATCATCAGCATAGCAGAAACTTCCTAATCTTGGGATAGACTTGGTCATGTAGGTATAGGAAGCCTAGAGAACCCCAAATAGACATGACCAGAAAAGATCTTTACCATGACATATTATAGTCCAATTCTTTGTCAAAGGACAAAGAATTTTAAAACCTGCGACGAAAAAATATGAAGTCACTTTTAAGGAAAATTCCATTAGACTAACAGATTTCTCAGCAGAAACTCTAATTGCCAAGAGGGCATGGAATAATGTATATGAAGTCCTGAAAGAAAATAACTTTACTATCAACTAAAATTACTATACCCAGCAAGATTATCCCTCAGAACCAAAACGGAAATAAAGACCTTCCAAAATAAGCAAAAACTAAGGGAATACGTGACCATCAAACCAGACTTATGAAAGATTAAGGGAACCTGATATCCAGAAATGGAAATTTCTTTCATGATAGCATGTGAAAATATAAATCCCACTAGAGGAGCAGATACACAGATCAGAAATAGAAAAGAATCAAACATTATGAAAAAGTAAACTATCATACCACAAAGATGAATAAAAGAACTAAAGAATATCCAAAACAAACTCAACAAAATAACAGGCACAAACCTGTTATTAATTCTGAGGATAAGCAGTCTTAATTTTCCAGTTAGAAGACACAGACTGGCTGAATGGATTAAAAAACAAAACCAACAATAAGCTGCCTACCAGAAAGTTAGCTCTCTGGTAAGGATACACAGTCTGAAAATGAAAGAATAAAAAAGGATCTTTCAAGCAAATAGAATCCTAAAGCAAGCAGGAGAAGCTACAGTTATATTTTAAAAAATGGACTTCAAAAGAAGAAACAGTAAGAAAAGACAAAGAAGGTTGCTATATAATGATTGAGAGAGCAATTCATCAAGAAGATTAAAAATTATAAATCTACGAAGGATTTATGTCTATAATCCCAGCAACTGGGGAAGCTGAGGCAGGATGATTGCAAGTTCAAGGACAGCCTCAGCAATTTAGTGAAACCTTCAACAACTTATAGAGACCCTTTCTCAAAATAAAAATAAAAAGATCTGGGGATGTAGCTCAGTGATAAAATGTCCCTGGGTTTAATCACCAGTGCCAAAATAAGCAATTTATCTATACATCTATCTATCTAATATTGAAATACCTGATTTTATAAAACAAACACTATTAGGAAGAGATAGGTTCCAATACAATAAAAGTTAGATATTTCAATACCCCCTTGTCCCCAATGAATAGATCATCCTTTTTTTTTTTTTAAAAAAAAAAAGAGAGATGGAAAAATTCCTTAAAACAAATGAAAATGGAAACACAACATACCAAAACCTCTGGAATACAGAAAAAACAGTATTATGAGAATGTTCATAGCAATAAAACAGTATTATAAGAATGATTATAGCAACGAATGCCCACATTTTAAAAAAAAATAGAGGGTCAGGGTTGTGGCTCAGTGGTAGAGCGCTTGCCTAGCATGTGTGAGGCACTGGGTTCGATCCCCAGCAACACATAAAAACAATAAAATAAAGGTATTTTGTACATCTACAACTAAAAGAGCATTAAAAATAAACAGAATTGGTTCTTGGAAAATATAGATAAAATTGGCAAATCTTTGAATAGCCTGAGAGAGAAAGAAGACCCAAAAAATAAAATGAGAGATTAAAAAAGAGACACCATGACTATAGAAATTCAAAGACCATAAAGAATTATTTTTGAGAAACTAGATGGTTTTTTTAAAATACACATTCTTTTTTTTTTTTTAGAGAGAGAGAGAATTTTTAATATTTATTTATTTTTTTTAGTTCTCGGCGCACATAACATCTTTGTTTGTATGTGGTGCTGAGGATTGAACCCAGGCTGCACACATGCCAGGCGAGCGCGCTACCGCTTGAGCCACATCCCCAGCCTGAGAAACTAGATGTTAACAGACTGGAAAATCTAGAAGAAATGGACGAGTTTCTGGACTTACATGATCTATCAAAATTGAACCAAGAGGATAGAAAAAAACCTGAATAAATCAATAACAAATAATGAAACTGAATCAATTAAAAAAAAAAAGTCTCCAAAGAAAAGTTCAGAACTGAATGGCTTCACATGTGAATTTTATGAAATCTTTTAAAAGGAGCTGACACTAATGCTAACTATTCCATAGAATTGAAAGGGAATAAATGCTTTTGAGGTACTAAAACCTAACAAGGACACACACACACACACCAATGTTCCTCATGAATATAGATGCAGAAATCCTTAACAAAATATTTGCAAATTGAATTTAACAGCACATCAAAAAGATCACACAATAACCAAGACTATTTTAGTTTTATTCTAGGGATACAAGGATGGATGGTTCAATATTTGCAAATCAACAAAAGTAACACATTACATAAATAAAATGAAGGATAAAGGTCAGATGATCATTCCAATAGATGCAGAAACCACATTTGATAAAGTTCAACATCCTTTCATGATAAGGGATGAAAAAAATTAGGCATAAGAGGGTCATACCTCAACACAATAAAAGCTATAGACAAATCCACACAGCAAACATAACTAAATGGGAAAAAACTGCAAGCATTTCAGTGTCCATTCTCACTGCTCTTGTTCAGCATAGTACTAGAAGTTTTAGAGCAATTAAGAAAGAAATAAAAAGCAAATAAACAGGAGCAAGTCTAATTATCCCTATTTAGCAGATATGACGCTATACATAGAAAATCCTAAAGATTCTGCAAAAGACTATTAAAACTGATAAACAAATCCAGGAAAAGTATCAGGATACAAAACTAACATAAAAAAATCAGTGGCTGGGCTGGGGTTGTGGCTCAGCGATAGAGTGCTAGCCTAGCATGTGCAAGGCCCTGGATTTGATCCTCAGCACCACATAATAAATAAAAATAAAAGTATGTGTCCAACTACAACTAAAAAGTAAATGTTAAAAAAAAAAAAATCGGAGGCTTAGCTGGGCATGGTGTAGTGCATGCCTGTAAACCGTGAGTTCAAAGCCAGCCTCAGGCAAAAGTGAGATGGTAAGCAACTCAATGAGACCCTGTCTCTGAATAAAAACACAAAATAGGGCTGGGGATGTGGCTCAGTGGTCAAGTGACCTGAGTTCAATCCCTGATTGGTGGGGAAGGGGGGATCAGTGGCTTTTGTATACAACAATAATGAATTGGTTCAGAAAAATCATGAAAGCAATCCTGTTAACAATAGCCACAATTAATAAACAAATAATATACTTAGGATTAAACTTAACCTAAGAATGTGAATAACCTCTACAATGAAAATCACAAAATACTAAACAAAGAAAATGAAGGGGCTGGGGTTGTGGCTTAGTGGTACAGCGCTCGACCTCAGCACCACATAATAATAAATAAATAAAAACAAAGGTATTAAAAAATAAATATTAAAAAAAAGAAAAAAGAAAATTAAGACATTAAAAGGTAGAAAGTTGGACTGCAGTTGTGGCTCAATGGTAGAGCAATTGACTAGCACATGTGAGGCACTGGGTTTTTTTGATCCTCAGCACCACATAAAAATAATAAATAAAATAAAGGTACTGTGTCCATCTACAACTGGAGAAAAAAAGAAGGTGGAAAGTCCTCTCATGTTCATGAATTGGAAGAATATTGTTAAGGTATCCATTCTACCCAAAGAGATGTACATATTCAATGCAATTCCCACCAAAATACTAATGACATTTTTCACAGAATGAAAATAATCCTAAAATTTATATGGAAGTACAAGAGACCCCCAAAAGCCAAAGCAATCTTGAGCAGAAGAAGCAAAGTGGAAACATCATAACAACTGAGTCCAAAAATATTACTACAGAGCCTTAATAACAAAAATAGCACAGTATTAGCATTAAAAAAAAAAAAAGACAGAGGCCACTGGAACAGAATAGAGAACTCAGAAATAAATCCATATATCTACAGGGAATTAATTCTCAAAAAAGATATAGAAACTTGATCCCTATCTTGCATCATGTAAAAAGTCAACTAAACACTTAATATAAGACCTGAAATTCTTAAACTACTAGAGGAAAAGGGGGAAACACTTTAAGATACTTGCAATGGCTCCAAAAGTACAGGAAACAAAGGCAAAAAATATCAAGGCTACATCAAACAAGCTTCTGTTCAGCAAAAGTTAACAAGTCTACAGAGTAAAGAAACAATCTAGAGAATGGGAGGAAATATTTGCCAGCCACTGATCTACAATTAAAGAAATAAAACGCTTAACAAAAAACTAGTAATCCACCTAAAAAATGAGTCAATTAGCTACATTCCCAGCCTTTTTTATTTTGAAACAGTCTTGCTAAATCACCCACACTGGCTTTGAACATGTCATCCTCCTGCCTCAGCCTCCTGAACATATTGATAATGTGTATGAAAACCAAAAGTAAATAAGTGAATCCTTAATGTTTTCCTTTAGAAAGAAAAACAAATTATCACAATTTTTAATGTGTAAGTTCTTTAATTTCACAATTCTGCTTAAGGAGATTCATATAATGGAATACCATGAAGCTGTTATAAAGGTGAATAACCATATATATTTTTTCAGAAAAAGTAAACATACCATTAAATTAAAAATAAGCTAAAACCAGGTGTAGTGGCACACACCTGTAAACCCAGTGGCTTGAGAGGCTGAGGCAAAAGGATCACAAATTCAAACTCAGCCTTGGCAATGCAGCAAGATCCTGTCTCAAAAAAAATTAATAATAAAATAAAAGGACTGGGTAATGTAGCTCAGTGGTAAAGCATCCTTAGTTCAATTCCCAGTACCAAAGAAATAAAAAATAAAAAGGGCTGGGGATGGTGGCTCAGTAATGAAGCACCTATGGATTCAATCTCTGGTACAAAAATAAATAAATAAATAAAAATAAAAACAAACCTACAAAACAGAAACAAAAAAAAAACTAAATAATAATGCCTGAGATATAATCCAATCTTTATTTAAAAAGTATCCATCTATATAAACTTATGTGAGCGTGTAAGAAATCTGCTTACAAATGGTCTGTGCAGCTATATATACTACTGTTAAAAGTATTACTTGCAGGATGGGTTAAAAAAAAAAAGGATTTATGTGAGCTTTCACTTTTTAATGCATACATCTCTATATAATTTGTAGTTTTACAATAAGCTTATATAACTTTATGATTAGGAAAAAATTACTTTTCCTTTTTGAAAAATCCAAAATCTCCCAACTTTTACCTTAAAAATAAACAAAAGAGTTTCTTTATGTCAACTCTTAAGTCATATTAACCACTCCTCCTTGCCCACTTACTTTCTTTCTTTTTTTTTTTGTGGTGCCAGGGATTGAACCCAGAGCCTTGTGCAATTGAGGCAAGCACTCTACCAATTGAGCAACATCCCCGGCACGCCTCCACTTTCTTATTGCTCATTGAAAACATTCCTAATACCTAGAGAAAGTTTGTTACCCTTTGCCTCAAGGGCATTATTTTTATATCTGGATCTCCTTTGGCTGCTTAATCTTCCCTAGTTGGTAAGTCAGCTATTTTTATTACAGTACAGGAACTAACACCTAATTTTGGTTTACAAACAACACTAAAATAACAACAAAGGTGTTAATGAATATTTGGGAATACAAAACTAAGGCATGAAGGCTTGGAAAAGTAGAATAATAACTTCTTTTGTCCAAATTTAACCAATTACAACAATCAATTTTGTGTATCAAGGACAGGTGATTTTTTGGGCTGGGGATGTGGCTCAAGTGGTAGCGCGCTTGCCTGGTATGCGTGTGGCCCGGGATCAATCCTCAGCACCACATACAAACAAAGATGTTGTGTCTGCCAAGAACTAAAAAATAAATATTAAAAAAAAAAAAAAAATTCTCTCTCTCTCTCTCTCTTAAAAAAAAAAGGATAGGTGATTTTCAAGTTCTTTTAAAAATTTTTCAGCATATTCACAATCCTCTTTCTTATTCCTATCAGCATAATTTCTCCTCTCTGTTTAAACAAAAGAGATGATGTGTCAACAGTACACCAATATGCTACAAAGTGCAAACAAAAAATAACAAATCCACCATTATTTGTATATCTCAGAAAGAATTTAGAGTACTAAGTACTATATTTTAAATGGGATATGCTAAAACTGCAAAATTTTTTTAAAAAGGAGTGATGAAGATAATGAAGTGACCAGAGTATAAACTGCTAAGGAGTTAGAAAAGGGAATATGTTGGGGTTTGAAAAGATAATTCAGAGAAAACTTTTTTCCTATAGCTCTACAGCATGGAACTAGTATCAATGGATAGAAACAAAGGGAGACAGAGTCTAGCTTAGAATTTTTACCAAATTATTTTTTAGGAGTTAATTAGGTCTTGTGAATACCAAAAGGCACATTTTAATAGTAAGAGCAAAATTTTGTCCCTACTACATATGCTGTGCCATTAACCCAGTAAGAACAAAAAGGAAAGAATGATAAAGAAGGTAGCAGGCTACCTTTCCAGTGCATTGCAGGTGCTGTCCTGGCACGGAGAGGGAGGTCACAAACATGGTAAAGCAGCGAAGCAAGAATACAGTGCCCATCAGACTACAGAGCCTTCGCAGAAGGATTGACCTGTGAACAGAGCAAGCAAAGAGGGAAAAAGATCAGAAAAAAACAAACCAAAAAACCCTAGCATCAAATGTTTACCTAAAGGGAAAGCAAGCAGAAAAACCACTAGATTTTTTTTTAAGAAGACAGGAATCTTAGAGTACATCTAAAGCATCACTATCCAATAGAAGTCTCTGCAATGATAGAAATGTTCTATAAATACTTTGTCCAATATGCTATTTACATGTGGTTCTTGAGCACTTGAAATGAGGCTAGTATAGCCACAGAACTTAATTTTAAATTTTATTTCATTTTAATTGATTTAATAAATTGGCTAATGAGGGCTGGAGTTGTGGCTCAGTTGGAAGAGTGTTTGCCTTGCATGTGTGAGGTACTGGGTTTGATCCTCAGCACCACAAAAAAACAAATAAATAAAATAAAGTATTTAAAAAATTGGCTAATAATATTAGCTGATATTCATTCTAACTTTTCCTAACTTAAGCTATAATTTTTTTTAGATACAAAGTTTGATATTAAGTATATCTGAAATATAAGTTTTGAAAAACTACAATTTGGGTAATCATGAACTGCACTGTGACATCATTTTTACTGTTATATTATTTCTTTAAATGTCCTAAATTAAAATAAACTAAGATGCTTAGAGAGAACTTTTGTTTTATACATTTATATAAATACTCCTCTTGGGCTGGGGATGTGGCTGAGTGGTACAGTGTTTGCCTAGCCATGAATGATGTCCTGGGTTCAATCCCCAGCAACAAAAAAACATATAAATAATATAGAAAGAAAGAAATCAAAATGCTCCTTTCTCCCTCAAAAAGAGCTTTGAACACAAGACTAGGTATATTTCAAGTCTCAGTGTACATACCTGGGAATAGGAATCTGCATTTTAACAAACATCCAAATGATTCTAATAAAAGTGATGCTTCAAGAAATGTCTTTTTAAACTAAGTAAATTTGCATTGAACTGACCGCTACTATGCTTTGCTAAACCAACAGTTTATAAGGTAAAACTCTCTTTTGCTTTGAAAACTTGGATAAATTCAAATCCATGGAGTTCTATGAGGCAAAGGTAACCAGAAAGCAGTGGTGCATGTTTCTAAACACCTCAGGTTCAAAAGCAAACCAGAATTAAAAATATTGCTGCAAAACTGAAAAAAAAAAAAAAAAAAAATGGGACAGAAAGGTTCAATATGGCCTCAAAGTGCGACAAGAATAGCAATCATCAACCTTACTTTTCACCTTCAAAGCCTGAAATAAGTATGGCTTAGGACACAAAGCTCATCATTGTGGTTATCTCAAGCACATCCTGTTGAGGAGAAAGGATAGAAAATGACAAGAAAGTGTCCTTATTCCTCTCCTGCATTCCAAAGATGGACAGCAGATCACTACAAATTTTATTCTTCTTTAAATTTTTCCCTTTTTTACTTGAATCAAGTAATTTTCCTCATTAGAGTAGGAAAAGAGCCTCTCCTAGGGCCCTTATGCTTTCCTTTTTTAACCAAAAAAATTCTTCCCTTTATATTTCTTGGTGAATATGCCAAAGAAGCACTTCTCCTATTAAGCAATTTCCTATACCATCTCAAGTAAATCACACTGCATAGACAGATATATAGAGTATGTAAAATGGTCTCATTTTTTAAACGGACCTTCTCCAAACAGAGAACACTTTCTTTCATTTAAACATTTGAACCAAACACTGTCCTTGGAAGAGTTTCTATTCTTCTATAGAATGTGACATTTCCGATTTGTTTCTTTCAAAAAAAAAAAAAAAAAAAGATAAGGCTAAACTGGTAAGGATTAGCTCACAGCTGATCACCCACAATTCTGTTCTTTTCCTGCAAAATACATTCACAATATTACTTACTATGTAGGTACTATGTAGGATGACACTTCTGTTGATTAAATCTGAGACCTTTTTTTTTTTTTGTTAATAACTATAATGTCACACTTACCAGAGAAGGAAATTAACCAGAAAAATGCAAAGGGAGGGACAAGACTTGATGACCAAACACAAGAGAGTAAGGAAGGTACCTGTGCTTGTGAAGAAGAAGAACCAGGAGCCAAATATAACATAGAATCATGCCACATACTTCTGTCATGGCAAAGGCCCATGGGATTCTAGGAACACTGGAACAGAAAAAAAATTTTTTTTGAACTGAAGAGAAGTAAATATCACCCTTTTCAATAGATATTCACTTTTCTAAAAATGACATTAAAAGTTTAAATAACTTTACCTCTCTCAAGAAATGGTATTTGGAGAGTCTGGGAATAAAAATCAATTTTATAAAGTGAACCACTTCTTAGAACATGCTTGTTTTCTGTGATTCCAAGTTCTGGCTCTCTATGAAAAAGCAATGACCATTTTCTCCCACCTTATCGCATGGCAAACCTGGATACAGAACTACCCACAAAGAACGGAAAAAAAGACCTTTTCTTATATGTTAATTTCAGAATCCAGACAATCAGGACTTGAAATTGTTCTTTTCTTTAATAATTATATCCATTATTATCATGAAAAAATATTTAAATACGTAATACATATAAATATGTATATATACAATTTTTTTTTAAGTGTTTAAAAGTGTTTATTTGGGGTTGGGGTTGTGGCTCAGTGGTAGAGCACTTGCCTAGCATGTGTGAGGCACTGGGTTCGATTCTCAGCACTGCATACAAATAAATGAATAAAATTAAGGTTCATTAACATCTGAAAAAATATTTCTTCTAAAAAATTGTTTGGGCTGGGGATGTAGCTCAGTGGTGTAGAGTACTTGCCTAGCATGCACAAGGCCCTGGGTTCAATCCCCAGTATTGCAAAAATAAAACAAAACAAAACAAAATTTATATAGTGCTTATTTAACTTAATTCTTGTACCTGAGAGGCAATCACTGTCACTCTTCTAGCTACTTCATCTAGCATTAAATCTTTTAGTCACAAACTTTCCTAACACACACACAGTCTCTCTCATGCTCTTAATATTTCATAATTTTGTTTAAAAGATTTGTGTAAATCTTAATTAAGATTAAGTGCAAATTGGGTTGGGGTTGTGGCTCAGCAGTAGTGTGCTTGCCTAGCATGGATGAGGCTTGGGTTCGATCCTCAGCACCACATAAAAAATAAATAAATAAAACAAAGGTATTGTGTCCAACTACAACTAAAAAATAAATATTAAAAAAACAAAAGAATAAGTACATCTTAATCACTCCAGAAAATTCCCCTGTGCCCCCACCCCAGCCCAAGGGCAACAACTGACGTGGATTGGTGTCCCTGAAAGGATTGCCTTTTCCAGAAAGATCTACTTATTGTAAGTTCATTCCTTGAACAACTTCTTATAATTCTCCAAAGCTAATAAATACTTTTTTTATTTGCAATACTCGGGATTGATTCCAGGGGCACATTACCTCTGAGTTACACTCTCATTCCTTTTTATTTTTTGAGACAGGGTATCTCTAAATTGCTGAGACTGGCCTTCAACTTGTGATATGTCCTGCCTTGGCCTCCTCAGATGCTGGGATTACAGACCTGATCCAGAGCATACAGCTATTTTATTAATTTCTCTTTTCCCTCAAGGGAAATGTCTCCAAGAGTTCTTCTTGCTCTTATCCCAATTTAGAATGGCTGCATTTTTTACTCCTCCTGCACGGTTATTTATTAGAATAAAGTTATTATTAGAATAAAATTCATCTTGTGAATTCCTCTTTCTATATCAAATTTTCGGTTTTTAAAAATTTAATAACAGTTATCAAGAATACAAGCAATAATAAGTGTTGATGAGGATGTGGGGGAAAAAGTACACTCATACATTGCTGGTAGGACTGCACACTGGTGCAACCACTTTGGATAGCTGTGTGGAGATTCCTCAGAAAACTTGGAATGGAACCACCATTTGACCCAGCTATCCTACTACACGGTCTATATCCAAAGGACTTAAAATCAGCATACTATAGTGACACAGCCACATCAATGTTTATAGCAGCTGAATTCATAATAGCCAAACTGTGGAACCATCTAGAAGCCCATCAATAGATAAATGGAAAAATAAACTGTGGTGTATATACACACACAATGGAATATTATTCATCATTAAAAGAAAATAAAATTATGACATTTGCAGGTAAATAAATGGAGTTGGAAAATATCATGCTAAGCTAAGTAAATCAGTCCCAAAAAATCTAAGTCCATGAGTCCATGACAGGAGAGGGTGGTTTCGGAGAACCAACTTTGGAATGGGATAAAGGAAGGGTGGGGAGGGATCATAGGGGTAGGATGGTGGAATGAGATGGACATCATTACCCTAGGTGATGATGTATGACTCAGGGTATGTATAATTGCATGAATGGTGAATCTCTACTTCGTGTACAGTCAGAGGATTGAAATGTTGCATTCTATTTGTGTAAGATGAATTGAAATACATTCTACTGTCATGTACAACTAAGTAGAACAAATTAAAAAAAAAAATCTAAGTTCTGCTTGGTAGTATAGGGTATGGCCTATAATCCCAGTTACTTAGAGGCTGAGGTGCATTAGCAACTTAGTGAGACCCTGCCTCAAAAAAAAAAAAAAAAAAAAAAAAAAAAAAAAAGGGTTGTAGCTCAAGGGTAGAGCACTCCTGGATCCAATCCCTAGTATCCCCAAAAAGGTTTGTATTTTTTAAATTTATTTCATTTTTCCCTTGCTCCTTCCTTTCTTTCTAGGTACTAGGGATTGAATCCAGGGCCTCACACATGCTAAGTAAGCATTCATCATTTTTTTTTTTTTTAAAGTATTCTTCTGCTCCCTATTTTGTTTCCAAATTTCCCTTTTTCCTGTTTGTATTGGTATGTTTTCCTTGAATGTTTGGATATTCTTGAATGACCATTCATATGGCCTATTGTGTAAAATAGGCTTCAGAAGCAAACCCTGGAACAAATACAGTGTGAAAGAGATTTTTGAGGAAGAGTTCCAAAGAAAATCTATAGGGTGGTAGAACATGAAATCAATAAGACAGAGAAGCAAAGCAAGGGTGAGACATAAAGCAAAACTCTGTAGGAAGTCAGGAATGGCTAACTTCAGCTCAATCCTATGGGGAATTTGGTCCAGTGTAGGTTCCAGCTAAATACTGTCCCAGTTAGGGCAAAGAGAAATGAAGTATCTATACCCCATCTCTTAAGTCATTGGCTATGGACTGCTACTAAAGGAATGTAAATTTCTAAGCATTTTTTACTCTCTTTTCAAGTAGGCAGTGTATTCTGGCAGCTCAAGAGCAGCCCTCCAACAAACAGGCATAACTACCAGGTCTTGAGAGCATTAGTGTTCAGGAAAATGGAAAAGAGATCTGAGAGGATACTGAAGGAACACTAACAGCATCTGCGACTGTTCTCTGATGAAAAAAGCTTTAAATGTTTAAGAGCATGAAGCTTTGTTAGTGAATGACACTGTAGATAGTAAAGCAAAAAAAATTTGGTTTCAAATTCCTGTTATGAATTGAGAAAATGTCTATTTGTACATGAATGTTCAAGCCTCATTATTAATAGTAGCCAAAAGAAGGAAACAACCCCAATGCCCATCAATTAATAAGTGGGTAAATAAAATATGGTATATCTACACAATAGAAAATCATTTGGTAATAAAAAAGAAACATAGTATTGATGCATACTATAATATGTATGAATCCTGAAAGCATGTTAAGAAGCCAGATACAAAAAAGCCACATATGGTGTCATTTATATGAAATGGACAGAATAGACATATTCATAGAAACAATGGTTGGCAGGGTCTGAAGAAAGGAGGGAAAAGAGTATGATTGCTAATGGTATGAATTTCTTTTGAGGTTGAATGTTTTGGATTTAGTGGTGATGGCTGTACAACTCAAAACAAAATCCTCATTGCTCTACCAAACTATTTTCCCTTTCTTTCTTTATTCCTTGTGATGGCTATTTACAGAAGTTCAGGATAATTGTCACTCTAATTCTAACAATAATTTGTGTTCTTGCTCACTTCTACTTTCACTTCTCTTCCTATGATCTTGTCCTTTACCCTACACCACAGCAATTTCAACTCATGTTGTAACTGAAACCTTGTCATTTAAGATTATTCCTCATAATCTCAATTTCATGAATTGTATTGTCTAATACCCCTATGCCAAGGGTATGTAAGTTTTTTTGGGTTTTTTTTTTGGCAGGGGTGGTTCTGGGAATCAAACTCAGGGCACTAGTCATGCTATATACATGCTGTACCATAGTAATCACCTCGAACAGGCCCCTAGTGCTGCTATGACATTACATGAATCTGCTCACTCTTTTGTTCTGTAGAGGAACATTTTATATTCCAGCTTTTCTTTCCAAACCTCCATTTCTTTTCTCTGTTCTCACTTTCTGTACACAGAGAAAATAAAAGCCATCAGAAGAGCACTTCCTATGTTCCATCAGCACATACAGCAGTCTTCTGCCTGTTTCCACATTTTCTACCTTTGCTGTTATTATATTTATTTTGTTTATTTATTTTTATGTGGTGCTGAGGATGGAACCCAGAGTCTCACACGTGCGAGGTGAGCACTCTACCGCTGAGCCACAATCCCAGCCCCTCATTCCCATTTTAAACTCCACAGTTTAGCCTATTCAAAACAAAACAAACAATACCTTTTGACCCCATTTCTCCCCCCCATTCATTCCCATACTATAGCTCCACTTAGTGCTTATAGAAAAGTTTGCCCTTATAAGAAAGATTTGATTATCTCTAATTTCTGTGTTCCCATCCTATTTCTCTCATCATTTCTTTGACTAATTGTTTTATTTTGAAAAAAATCTGATTCTACTGAAAAAAGTTACAAGAATAATAAGCACTTTGTTTCTCATCTAAGTCCCTCATTGTTTGTAATAATTAATGCTCTGCCACATTTACTTCATTATACACACACACAAACACACACACACACAACTCTTTTGGGGGAAACTGAAGTCTCCCAAAGTAAATTACAGACATTATGATACTCTAAATATTTTGGCATTTCTAAGAACAAGCATATCCTTTTCATAACGCAATATACTATTACATCCAGGAAATTATAACATTGATTTAGTTATCATCATTTAATATACAGGTCTTCAAAATTTCCTAATTACCTCAAAATGTTCTTTATAGAAATATTTTTTTCTTAATATAGGATCCAATTAAAGTACTGTTCCTGTTTATATCTCTTCAATTTCTCTTACAATTCCCCCTGGTTTTTGTGACGACACTGATATTTCTGGGGATTTCAGATTACTTATTGTGTAGAATATTCCATGTTTCACATCTTTCTGATTATGTTCTCATAGAGTTACATTTTTTAAAAATTAGGGTGGGGAGCAAGATTATAGGTGATATTGTGAACATCACACACTTTCAATGCACAGAATGTTGGTTTGTTCTATGGAGATGCTACATTTGGTCATTTGGTTAAGCAGACACATCCCAGGTCTTGCTATATTGTAAAGGTACTTTATTCTTTATGTAATTAAGTAATATGTAAGATGATACTTTCAGATCTCGACACTATGCTGCTACCAAATGGCCTTTCACCTTATTGGAGGATGTAAAACAGTCGTGCGACCACATTTATTTGCTGGATAGTGTTCTTAAAGGGCTTCCTGTCTTACCCATTATTTTTTGTTTATTACCGTAGATTTAAAGATTATTTTTCTTACTCAATATATTATAGTCCATTACCAACATTATTCTTTTTAATGTTCCAATTATACTAATTTGTTCAGCAGGAGCCCCTTTAAACCAATTCCTATGTTTTTTTGATGTGTTGCCATTGGTTTGTGCACTTTCCCTGATTTATGGCACAAGATCTGCTTCTCACTTATGTTATACTTTCCTTACCACAGACTTAAAATTGGTCACTTCTCTGAGAAGCCCTGGTCTAGTTTCTTTTCACCAGGGAATGGTGGTTATACATGACCATCTATAAGCTCACAGTGTTCACTGCCAAGTTTCAGGGTTTTTTTGCTCTGTTTTAATTTTTTTTTTTTTTTTAGTTGTAGATGAACACAATACCTTTATTTATTTATATGTGGTGCTGAGGATCGAACCCAGTGCCTCACACATGCAAGGCAAGTGTTCTACCACTGAACCACAAAATCCCAGCCCCCATTGCTGAGTTTTTGTTGCAAATCACTTCATATAATTTCATAGAAATTATCTGCATTCTTTTTTATGATTAAATAGTAATTCACTGTGTAGATGTAACCATAGTATATTCAATAGTTTTCCATGGATAAACGTTTAAATTATTGCCAATATTTATAATTATTATAAATAATGTCACAATGTAATGTTTTTTCATATTTGTGAGGAATTACCTTCAGGTAAATCACATTCTCACTTGAATCCATTATAATTGGATTTTTGCCATTATTAACTCTTGCCATAGTCACTGATGACCAATATGTTGCTAAATCCAAAGGCCAATTAATTACTGAATTGCATGACCTCTCCGAGCATTTGACATAGCCAGTTACCCAGCCTTCTTTTTTTTTTTTTTAAATTGACTAGTTTGTTTTTAAATCTTGACTTTTTTTTTTTTTTTTTTTTTTGAGAGAGAGAGAGAGAGAATTTTTTGATATTTATTTTTTAGTTTTCGGAGGACACAACATCTTTGTTTGTATGTGGTGCTGAGGATCGAACCCAGGCCGCACGCATGCCAGGCGAGCGCGCTACCACTTGAGCCACATCCCCAGCCCCCCAGCCTTCTTAAAATACTTTTTTTGCCTGACTTCTAGGATATTTGTGGAAGTATCTTTCTCTTCAGTCTTCTGAATGGTTTCTCTTTCTCTCGATCTTCTTTAATAGTTACTCCTTATTTATTTGATTTCAATGCTCTTCCTATTTTTTACTTCTTGTACCTTAAACATGCCAGAATACTCCCAATTTAGAATTTTTTGTGCCTAGCTGTTTCCTCTGCTATTTCCCCCAACATATCAGATATCCACACACTTTCTTCCTTAGGAATTTTTGTTTACAGGTGGGAAAACTATATAGAATAGGAGATAGAATATTCTAATAATTTCTTAAACAACTTTCAACCAGTTCTGTTTATTTTAGCATAACTCCTTCACCTCCAATGTCCACAGCTTTGAGAAATTTGCAGTATAAATTAGGTTGATTTTCAGTTTTCTCCATTGCTATTTTAGAATTAGGATATTTTTTGCTAGTTGCTATTCATTTATTCTGCCTTCACACTTCCAAAAATGTATAGCTGTTTTATCCAACCCATCCTGTAGGCTTTAGTACTTAAAAAACAAAAGCAAAAAAAAATTTTTTTAGTTGGGATTTCACAGGGAGCAAAAATGTCATGTGTATGCTATTCTTTCTGTGTATGTTTATGTGACTGTGTGTGTGTTACTGGGAATTAAAGGCAGGGGTTCATTTATGCTAGGAAAGTACCCACTAAACTACATACCCACCCCTTTTTATTTTATTTATTTATTTTTAAAATTTTTATGTATTTATTTATTTACTTTGAGAGAGAGAGAGAGAGAGAGAGAGAGAGAGAGAATTTTTTAATATTTATTTTTTAGTTTTCGGCAGACACAACATCTTTGTTGTTTGTATGTGGTGCTGAGGATCGAACCCGGGCCGCACGCATGCCAGGCCAGTGCGCTACCACTTGAGCCACATCCCCAGCCCCCCCAACCCCTTTTTAAATTTTAAGATAGCATCTTACTATGTTGCCCAGGCTGGCCTACAACTTACAATTCTCCTGCCTCAGCCTCCCAAATACTACTGTCTTTTTTTTTTTTTTCCAGTGGTGGGATCAATCCCAGGGCCTCACACATGCCAGGGAAGCACTCTAACACAGAGCTCAATTCCCAGACCCTATTCCACCATTGTAATGTGAATATTCTAAAATTATTTCATCTTGCCAGTTGTAGTACACTCTGGTAATCCTAGCAACTCAGGAGGCTTAGACAGGAGGATCCCAAGTTTGAGGTCAGTTTAGCCTTGAAAAAATTTATAGTGCCTTATTTTTATAAAATATTTTGCCCTTGACCTTCCGAAAGTAACATAGTATGTATTTTAAGAATTTTTTATTTTATTTTATTTTGAGTCTTACTAATTGCCCAGGCTGACCTGTGGGAGGCCATCTTCGCATGTAATTTGAGTCACCTCCCTGGCTGGGCGAGAGGTGCTTAGGCACATCTTGTATTCAGAGCTTTCCCCACCCTTCTGAGGTCCGAGGGCTTGTCCGTGTGGAGGCGGACAAGGCTTCATAAATGAAGGTTCAGAACATGAAAAATCTCTAGGAAGTTTTGAATTAAAGAGACAGACTCTAATTACTTTTAAACCAGCTCCAGGACAGCTTCTCCTGTCTCCAGTCACCTATTATGGTAGTGAGGTTTACTGAAGAGGCGCGAGAGAGAGAGAGAGAGAGAGAGAGAGAGAGAGAGAGAGAGAGAGAGAGAGAGAGAGAGAGAGACACACACGGAGGGAGGGAGGGAGGGAGGGGGAGAGATAGAGGAGAGAGAACACGCGAGGGAGTGGACTTTTAATGGGGAACAGAAAATTCTGGGGAAAATCCCATCCAATGAAGATTAAGGGGGCAGTGTCCCAAGGTCAGGTATGACGATTGGGTCTTTGGGGTAGTGGCCAGACACGCCTCCACACGGACAAGCCCTTGGACCTCAGAAGGGTGGGGAAAGCTCTGGACAAAAGACGTGCCTAAGCACTTCTCCACCAGCCAGGAGGTGACTCAAATCCCGTGTGAGGATGGCCTCCCATAGGTCAGCCTGGGCAATTTAGTAAGACTCTATCTCAAAATAAAATAAAATAAAAAATTCTTAAAATACATATACTATAAGTTACTTTCGGAAGGTCAAGAGCAAAATATTTTCTAAAAATAAGGCACTACAAATTTTTTCAAGAGTTCTTTCAAATCACAAATATAAAACAGTTCTGTTTATTGTTCTATTCTTATTTTTCATACAATACATATACTATATTCTTTTTCTAAATCCAGTATTTAATAAAAAATAATACTACAATTAAATCCATTTGTACTAGTTGTGATAATTCCAATTTATTTGGTGATAAGAGACTGCCCACATTTTCAGAAAAGCAGAACCCTGCTCATAATTAAGGGAAAAAAATGGGGGCTAGGGATATAGCTAGCTCAGTGGTAGAGCACTTGCCTAGTACATATGAGGCATGGGTTCAATCCTCAGCACCACATAAAAGTAAAAAAAAAAATCAATCGATCAAACGTACTTCCAGGACACCCTTTCAAAATCTGAAATGCGTAAGGATTAAATCTATACAAAAATAAATTAGGGCTGGGGTTGTAGCTTTGTGGTAGAGCGTTTGCCTACCATGTGTGAGGCATTGGGTTCAATTCTCAGCAACACATAAAAATAAATAAAATAAAGGTCCATAGAAAACTAAAATAAATAAATAAATAAATATATATATATATATATACACATATATATATACATATACATATACATACATACATACATACATATATGAAAAATAAGTTAAGCAGTGGTGGTCACCTAGGTTTGAACTTTTAAGTTTAGGTAAGGTTTTTACTTTAAATGATTTCAAAATATCTTTTTAATACCACCAGATAAAGCAAATGTAAAGTATATGTCAACCACAACCACAACAACATAGTATCACTGCTGTTACTACAGCAACCTTCTACAAACTTAGCATGTAGGAAAAATACTTACCTGTCTAAGAATATATCTGGGAGTGGTGGATAGGTCTGCATGTCAGGCACTCGTTCATGGACTATAACCATAATGAAAGATGTAAATCCGAATACTATAAAAACATATATACAACTTAGTATGGTCTTCCAGTACTCTGGGTCCAATCTTCGAACAGGATGTTTGTTTTTGCCATTCATGTACTGGTACTCATCAGAATTCAAGTCAGTGATGGGTCCATCACAGTCATGTGAAAGTTCACCATTACAGAGCCAGTCTGCACTTTGAAGAGCACTGATGAATGGGGTCATGGAACTCATGGGACTGTCACTATTGTAGCCCATTTCTTCTAAAACATCAATATGTATTTTCTGCAATTTTCGGACAGAAAGCATTAACCTTTTAATGTCCCCTAGGACTTTGATTTCCAGAGGAGGAGACCGGAGATCATATTCAGTCAATGTTAACAATGTGATTCCATCAAGTCGGTGCTTATTGCATAAAATGTCCACATATTCAAAAAAGCCTTCATCCTTCAGCCACACAGCTACATGCTTGGTAGTCCAACGTCGAATACAGAGTTGATTGGGACCTGCCATTTCTTCCTCCACTGTCTGCCAAGGGAAAATAAGTAAACAAAACAAAAATTTTAGTGTGTTAACAACTCCTTCAAAGACCAAATACACAAAAACATAGCAGAAACAGTCATTTACCCACATTCCCTACTGGATTCTAGAGTCAAAGAAATAAAAATTATTAAATAATAAGTGACTTTTCAATAGATCAACATTATATACACTATATACATTTAACCCCAAAGCAGAAGAAAGGCTAATGAACTAACATTTTTGTTTGTTATTTGTTTTCTGGCGGTGCTGGAGATACATCTCATGCATGCTGAGCAAGTGTTTTATCACTGAGTTATATCCTAAGCTCCATGATCTAACATTTTAGAGAAAGTTATTTCACAAACAGCTTTTCTACCATATCAGCCATAACTTACTTTAAAAGACTTCTGTTGACAACAATGGGGGAAAAATATCTCATTTTAATACTTTTCATTAAATGATAGCTATAAAAAGCTTTACTGTATGTTAAAAAAATCAAATCTCTGAAATCACCATATTCTTAGAAAAAGTATCTTTCCAATTTGAGGCAGAAAAAAATCCCCCACAAAAGCAAATAGATAATTGTAATGCATCCTGTTGTCATATATAACAAATTAAAATTAAAAGAAAAAACCCTGCACTTCCCACTTAGACAAATTACAATATTTTACGTCTAGGAAAAAACTTTTTTGTTTCATTACTTTTGTCATCATTATCAATATCATAATCAAAAACAATTGTTTGGGCTGGGGATGTGGCTCAAGCGGTAGCGCGCTTGCCTGGCATGTGTACGGCCTGGGTTCGATCCTCAGCACCACATACAAACAATGTTGTGTCCGCCGAAAACTAAAAAATAAATATTAAAAAAACTCTCAAAAAAAAAAAAAAAACAATTGTTCATTGTAAATTTCTACATTGGTGGGACCCAGGCATGTCTGTCTTGTCAGGTTGATCAATGTGTTATTTGAACAACAGTAATAAACAAATGCCCTATCAGAGTCCTTAAAAAAAAAAAAAAAAAAAAGCAAATAGATAACTGTAATTCCAGGAAACTCTTTAGAGTTAAAATATTTCTATCTACTATTATACATAAAATGATTTCTCTAACAGATATTGAGCCTTTAAACTAGTTATAAATTTAGGTCTTAATAAGAACTCAGTTACTTCTATATTGTGAATATCTCATTATAGAATGGAATAAGACACTTTTGGGATTTTAGTGATAATTTTTTTAAATGGTCTTTTCAATTAACATATAAGTTTGATGACCCATACTTTACATTACAGTTATAAAAGGCCAATATTATGCTATGTTTTAAAAAGCACTTATTAATTTTACTATTTTTATCCTATTAAGATGTTTATGTCATTTTCCTATTGTAAAACTTTCAGTTACCCTGGACTGTGTCAGGTTTATAAAGTATATATCAGATAAATGGGAGACAAAGTCCTACATAGGGGTTAAAAAAAGAAAGGAAAAACAAAACATTATGTCTCAAATGTACCTCCTCAACTACTAAAGCCTGTGTGTTTTCTGACATTTTTCTAAATTTCTAAACACTGAGTCTATTTCCTTCTGAGATGATTTTCAAAATGTGACGGGGAAACTTGAAAGTATTTTTTAAAAATATGAAAAAAAAATGATACAATGAACATCCATGCGCCCACAACACAGTTTGGGGGGTCAAAAAAGTTCCAATACAAATGTTTTATTTCTTAATCTGGATGGATACTAGTTATACAGGTATGCTCCTTCTATGAAAAATCATCATGCTACATATTTATGATCTATACTTTTCTGTATATATGCTAACATTTATTTTAAAAGAGCATTTTAAAAAGCAAGACTAAAAATTATATACAAATTTATCCTGAAAGATAAATCAATGTCCTTCACAATGAAATGGATAACATTCTCCTCCTCTCCTCCCAGATGTAATATCTCCTAACTTTGGTGTTTATCATTGCTTTTTGCATTTTGTGCTATGAAAACCTTCTATAGTTCCTTAGGCTGAGGACAGTGAAAAGCAGATGGTACATGCATTCTCCTCCTATCCACACAAACTTCTTGCCATGAAGACTTAAAATAATTCAGCAAAACAGATACTTTAATAAGTACCACTTGTATCATCATATTATTTCAACAAGAAACACACTTGATAAAATTCCACCCACAGATGAGTGAGAAGAAAATGTCAGCTAATCATAAGTATTTATTTCTTAATTACTTAATCCAAGTTTTTAGAAGGCTTAAACCATATTTTGTTTCCAAATAGAACTTTTGGTTTTATCAACCCTATAGATTTTTAGTCTTAAAAATTAAAATCAAATCCATCTAAAGGAGTTCATATTTTTTTAAAGTTACTACAACATTACAAAAAAACTCTGACTCAACTCTTTTTTTAAATTTTTTATTTGTTCTAACTTATTTGTACATGACAGCAGAATACAAATAGTACAATATTTCAATTCTCTGGTTGTACACAGTGTAGAGACGCATCCTCATTCTCACTCAATTCTTTTAAGCTACAGTATATCATTCTCCACCCCAAATGTCAAGGAACTATGATTTGTGGAATTTACACATTGTAAATTCATATACACAGCTAGGTAGTTTATTCTATCTACTTATTCCACCTACTTACATATCTCCTTTTCTTCTAGGTATACTCTGACTAAATTACTTGACCCTTAGATAGCCAGCAAGCATATGCTACAAAATCAACAAAAAACAGTTATGATGCAGCAACCTGAGAAAGAAGTGCACTCATAACAACAAGGCCAGATTTCTTCATTATATTCATTACATTTCTATTCTGCTGCTTTTCCCCTTTAACAGCTTACCACCAATGGGTTCCAAGTCACTCCCATGCTTGTAGCATTACTCTTCAGTACAGTTTCATCTCATATTCTACTCAAAATGATTCTTCTTTCAATTTTTTTTCTTTCCTGTTTTTCCCTGTCTTAGCTCATAGTTCTTTACAACCTCCACCAAGCAAATGAGCTTAAGAGCTTTGAAGCTGATGTTTTAGCTGCTAGAAAATAGGAGTTATCATACACAGAAGCCTCATAGAAGTCTTTGAGTCTGGTGTGGGAAGGCCCTAAAAGCATGACACATTTCACTGTTCTGCTTCATCAGGTCAGTGCATGTCCTTTAATTATATGGTACTACATAATAGTTAGAGACACTAAATCACTATTTAACTATGTTGTGGAGCCCTGCATTAAAGAGATATATTAAAAGATGATAAAAAGGTTTAGGGTCCATTTAATATTTATGTTGTGCCACAGGAATTACAGGGAACAGAAGACTTTGAACAAAAAAGAGATACAGGTTTCATACAAATTAATAAAATGAAGAAATTAGGTTAGTGAATGCTTTCAGTTTTAACTAATACTGGTTTGAATCAATTATCATTTAAAGGACTCCTGCTTCTGGCCAAGATGTAGTAACAAGGACTAAATTTATTTACTCTCAGACCTGAAACAACCAAAAACCAGACAAAATATATGGGAGGTGGGGGTCAAGATAGCGGACATCAGGTAAATCCATTAGGGATAGGAAACCACTAAGGTGGGCTCTATCACCCTAGCTTACTTCTTTTGAAGGCTTTCAAGCCATAAAGGCATAGAATGAGAAACCCAGATGAGGCCTAAGGGACTAGCTCACTTGAGAAAATAAAATTAAAAGTCTGGGGTGATCATGGTGGCTAGTGTTCGCAGGATGAATACTAGAGAAGATAAATACACACAGAGGGAGAACTCCAGAGATTTGCAGACGGTCTCCCTTGAATACTGAGTTGAATGCTGATCAATGTGTGCATAGAAGGAAACTAAGACAGAGAAACACCACCCAAAAAAATTCTTGGCACTCACAAAGGCCAAGAAAAATGCCTATCCCAAATAGCCAGACTGGGGAAAAAAAAAAAAAAAAAAAGATCAAGGATGCTGATAAAATTCTATAATGCTGGGGAGTGATACTGACCAAATTATATTGTTATGTTGTGTATTGCATGCATGTACAAATATATAACAACAAATCTCAGTGTGTACAACTATAATGCACCAATTTAAAAAAATGTGGAAAGGGCTGGGGTTGTGGCTCAGCGGTAGATCGCTCGCCTAGCAAGTACGAGGCCCTGGGTTCAATCCTCAGCACCACATAAAAATAAACGAACACAATAAAGGTATTGTGCCCAATTATAAATGTGGAAAAAGGAGCTGGAGTTGTAGCTCAGTGGTAGAGCACTTACCTCACAAATGTGAGGCACTGGGTTGGATCCTAGCACCCCATAAAAATAAAGTCATTGAGTCCATACACAACTAAAAAATGTATTTTAGAAAAGTGGGGAAAAAATTCTATAATGCACAGGACTCCTTTCCCTTCCCAAAAATGAATCATTTGGCTCAAAATATTGGTGCAGAGCTGGCCACTGTGACACATGCTTGTAATCCCAGCTACTTAAGAGGCTGAGGCAAGAGGATTGCAACATGAGCAACTTAGTGAGGCTCTGTCTTAAAATAAAAAATAAAAGGGGTAGGGATGTAGGTGTTCAGTACTAAGTGCCCCTCCTTCAATCTCCAGTACTGGAGGGTGGGTAGGACACTATCTCTTGAGAAAGGATGACTACACTAAATCTATCTCTGGTCCTGTGGTAAGGGCTCTCCAGGAACAAAGAGAAGCAGACATGGCACACTCAGTAACCAGGTATGCATGCATGACTGTTAGGCAACTTGGCACAGTCAGTATCTATGTGCATATGAGGAGTTGCAACTGTTGCAGTTGTAGAGTACAAAAAACCCAATCAGAATGTATGTTACCATATTGGGGAGACAAAGGGACTACCATGCAAGGGCGAGAGACTGGACTATCAATACCCCCACTATGCTTGGGGCTCAGACTTTGGAAACCAATCTGCTGAGCCAGCGCTGACATTAATAAATGCTGCTTCCTGCTGAAAGCCCTGGTGTCTCTGCAAGAATCCTACAACAGTCCAGCCTAACAGATCTTAAAAGAATCAAAAGGATCAAATTGTTTTCAAGCAATTTAACTGTATTTCACAACCAGTTCAGGAATATTAATAGGAGAAATATAAAAGTATTCAGAATTCAATAGGTAAAATTCATAATACCTGGCACCCAGCCATAGCTTATCAGGCATGCAAAGCAGGAAACTCAGAAAAATACATTAAGACAGAAATTGATTCATACCTAATAAAGGATAAAAGAATTAGCACGTAGATAAGAAAATCAATAGGTATAATAACTGTATTATGTTTTTTAAAGTTAAGAGACATGGACACATTAAAAAAAAGACTAAATTTGAATTTTTACAGATGAAATTATATTATCATTGATGGAAAATACATTGGATGAGATTAAGAGCTGACTGTGTTGCCAGGCCAGGTGCAGCATTCCTATGCTCCCAGTGACTCAGGAGACTGGGAAAAAAAAAAAAAAAAAGGTAAAAAGAGCTAATCTTGTAATAGGGACTCTTTAAAATTGGGGATTTAAAGGAGGACCCCAGTAATTGCCTTTTGCTCCTGTGACATGTTCTCTCTCAGTTCTTTCCAGCTTATCTCAATTCAAGTGAGTCCTGTGGGTCTACACCCTATGACAGGCACCAATGCTCCTCCCACCCCCCAGGCAGGAAAAATCACCTCATAAAGGGAATCAAATTGCTCCCCTCAAGCAATGATGACTTCTCTGGCACGCATCAGGACCCCACAGAACCTGTCCTGAGATAATGATCAACCAGTTCTTTTAGTACCTGAGGACAGGTCTTATTAGGACACCGTGTACTGTAGTAGGTACTGTTCCTTCCCAGTATGGAAAATAGTCTTTTTTTTACTTTACCACCACCTGTCTCTCTGATTGGGCTCTCCTGGTTGCCAGAAACTGGGATAAGGGAGAAGGAAGAGTTATTGTCTAATGAGTACAGTTCCAGTTTCGGAAGATAAAAACAGTTCTAGAGATAGGTGGTGGTAACAGCTGCATACAATGTTAATGTACTTAATGTCAATGAACTATACACTTTAAAAATGGTTACTATGGTAAATTTTGGTGTAAATATATATCGTGAAGGGGGCATGGAGAGCAGGCTGTGCTCTGCTCTGAGTTACTGCATGATGTATATAGAACAGAAGTTTTCAGGCTATGCCTAAACCTGTGTTTCTTCATTTTGTAAAGCAGTAAATTACCAAAAGCTAATCAATTTTGATTTTAAGTGCTAAGGTGAAATGGGACTATACTTTGTTTATACAAGAAAACAACCACTATCTGCCTGGCCATAAGGCATAAATCCATAATAAATCAATCGTGCCAATGAAAATAACCACCTGTGAACTTATCAGAATTAATCAGAAGCACATGGATGCATGGGCATTACTCATGAGCTTTACTTTAATACACCAGACCACCAAATGAAGCAACTGCCTAATTCAAGGGCCATAAAAGGTGAAATCCCCTGAGACTAAACATGGAGACATTCTAACCTATTACCTGGTCAGGAGCTTTGCACAGGAAAATCGCCAAAGTGGGGCATTAGCAGAGTTTGGTTTCTACTGCTTGTGATGACCACTCCAAGTTGACATCTGAAGCTAACACTCCTAGATAACACTAGGAAACTGCCATCTGTCTGAACCTGGGCTTAGAATAGTATGTTCCAGAGTTTTGATATCTCTGTACTCTGAACAATTTCTTCAGCTAGCTGGTTCATAATCTTATCTGCCCATCTTTAGTGACTGCATTTGCATGTGTTCTTGCCTTGCTTGTTTGAGCTCTTCATCCCCCGCCATATCTACACCCCCAACCCCCAGCTGTCTTAATCTTTTCCTAGCCTTTCTGAAACATATATGAAATTAAAATTGGAATAAAAGAACTTGTGTTTTCTTGTCTAATGACTACCAGGTAACCCAAGACATAAACATGTTTTGGTCTATGTTAACCACAAAGCTCATTCATGACATGACTGAACTCCAGGGTGCTCTATCACTGGGCCACGACCTCAGTCCTTTTTATTTTTATTTTTTTTAATATCTTAAAAAAATTTTTTTTTTTAGTTGTAGCTGGACACAAAACCTGTATTTTATTTATTTATTTTTATGTGGTGCTGAAGATCGAACCCAGCGTCTCGCACGTGCTAGACAAATACTCTACAGCTGAGACACAACCCCAGCCCCACTTTTTAATTTTTTGTATTGAGAGAGGCCTCACTAATTGCCCAGGCTGGCCTAAAACTTGCAATCTTCCTGCCTCAGCCTCCCAAATTCTAAATCCTTGAGATTATAGATGTGTGCCACCATGCTGGCTGCTATATATATTTTACCAAAATATAAGTAAATAAAAGAAAGAAAAAAGAATGAAGATAAAACAGTGAGAGGAGGGACAACTTCAAACAACCTAATATATATAAATTCCTTTTTTTTGGTACTAAGGATTGAACCCAGGGGCGCTCAACCACTGAGCCACATCCTCAGCCTTTCTTTCTCTCTCTCTCTCTCTCTCTCTTAATTAATTATTAGAGACAAGGTCTCATTGAGCTTAGTACCTTGCTAAATTGCTGCGGCTGGCTTTGAACTTGTGATCCTCCTGCCTCAGCCTCCTGAACCACTGAGATTACAGGTGTGTGACACTACCCCAGCACAACTTAATGTGTTTTTAACTGGATATCTCCAAATGAGATGAACATCTTGCAAAAGAGAAAGAATATAAAAAATAATAGTTGAAATAATAATAGTACCAATTTTTCCAAATCCAGTGAAAACTATAAATATACTATAAAACATAAAAGCTAAATAAACTCCAAACCTAAGAAATAAGAGGTCTAAGGATGTAGTTCAGTAGTAGAGTGCTTAACTAGCTTAGACCCTAGGTTCAACCTCAGCACTACAATAAAAAAGAAACTAACATAATCATACTGTTTAAAACCAGTGACAATGAGAAAATCTTAAAAGCAAAAGAAAAAAATTAGATTAGAAATATGGGAACAAAGCTAAGAATGATAACAGATTTGGGCTAAGGATGTAGTTCAGTGGTAGAGTGCTTGCCCAACATACCTGAGGCTCTGGGTTAGAAACCCAACATCCTCCAACAATGAAGATTTGAGAGTAGGGTACAAGGGATTGAATCCAGAGGCACTCAACCACTGAGCTAAATTGCTTAGGGGCTCCCTAAATTGCTGAGGTTGGCTTTAAACACTTGTGGTTCTCCTGCCTCAGCTCCTGAGCTGTTGAAATTACAGGTACGTGGCTCTGTGACAGGTTTTGGGTTTTTTTTTAATTTCTAAAAAATTTTCACTGGGAACAAAACAAACTAGATTACAATGAAACTATATATATATATATATATATATATATATATATATATATATATATATATATATATATATATATATGTTGTTGTTGTTGTCCATTTGTTTATTACTAGGAATGAAACCTGGGATGTTCTATCACTGAGCTACCTTCCCAACCCTTTTTTTATTTTGACATATGATCTTGCTAAGTTGCTGGGAGTCTTGCTAAACTGCAAGGCTGAGCTCAAACTGTCTTTTTTTTTTTTTAATTTTTTTGTACCAGGGGTTCAATCCAGGGCACTTTACTGCTGAGCTACATCCTCAGTTGTTTATTTGGTTGTTTGCTTTTTGAGACAGGATCTCCCTAGGTTGCTGAGACTGGCCTTGAATTTTCAATCCTCCTTCATTAGCTCCCCAGTTGCTTGGATTATAGGCATGAGCCTCTGTGCCAAGCATAAAATAATATATTTAAAATACTATAAGGAAAAATAAAAAGTCAACTAGTGGGGCTGGGGATGTGGCTCAAGCGGTAGCATGCTCGTCTGGCATGCGTGCAGCCCGGGTTTGATCCTCAGCACCACTTACAAAGATGTTGTGTCCACCGAAAACTGAAAATAAATATTAAAAATTAAAATAATAATAATAATAATAAAAGTCAACCAGTGAATGTCTTTCAAAAATAAAGGTGAAACACCTTTGTCAGACACACAGAAGCTAACCCATTTCATCAGCAACAGGCTTACACTACAAGAAATGTTAAAAAAGAAAGTTCTTCAGGCAAGGGAAAAAATGTTACCATATGAAAATATGATTCTACACAGAAGAAGAACACTAGAAATGGTTACTACATAGATAAACACGTATTTTTTTCTTATTATTTATATTTCTTTAAAAGATAATTTACTGAGCTGGGGGTGTATTCAGGAGTAAAGCACCTGCCTAATATCTATGAGGCCCCAGGTTCAAGTCCCAACACCACACACACAAAAAAGGAAAACAAAAAGGCAATGCAATATGGAATTATATTACAATATTACAGAGTAAAACACATGTCAACCAAAGCACAAAAATTGGAAGAAGTGAAAAAATACCAGCTACTAAAATTAAAAAAAAAATGGAATTATTGTTAATAAGCCAATAAGGGAGATTAAAATAGGGGTGGGGATATGGCTCAATGGCTGAGTGACCCTAAGCTCAATCTCCAGTACACAAAAACAAAAACAAAAAAACCCCACTGAATTCAAAAGAAGGGGTAAGCAGAACAAAATGGGAGAAAAACAGAAAAGACAAAGAAGATGTTACAAAGAAGATGTTACATAATCATATTAAATGTAAAAGTCTTGGACTGAGGAAATAGTTCAGCTTGCCTAGCATGTAGGAGGCCCTGGGTTTAATTCCTAGAAGTGGGGGCAGGGAGGAGAGGAAGAAAGAAAAAGTAAATGCCTTAGGTACCCCAACTGAAGGGCTGAGAATTTGGCTGTGGGGCTGCAGTGGCATACACCTATAATCCTAGCTGCTTGGGAGACCAAGGTAGAAAGATCCTAAATTCAATGTCAGCCTCAGAAATTTAGCAAGACCTTATTTCAAAACAAAACAAAAAGGGTCAGGGCAGAGATTGTTAGATTATCTGAAAATATGCAACTGAATGTTGTCTGTGAGAAATATAATTTAAAAATAGAGAGAGGTTAAAAGAATGGGAAAAATAATACCATGTTAACACTAATTAAATCAGCTGGGTACTTACATTGTTATTAGAAACAGATTTCAGAGCAAAGATTATAATTAAAATTAAAAAAAAATTTTTTTAGTTGTAGATGGACAAAACACCTTTATTTTGTTTATTGACTTTTTTGAGGTGTTGAGGATAGAACCCAGTGCTTCACACATGTTAGGCAAGCACTCTACCACTGAGCTACAACCCTAGCCTAGGAATTTTTTAAAAAATATTTTTAAATTGTAGTTGGACACAATACCTTTATTTATTTATTTTTATGTGGTGCTTAGGATGGAACCAAGGGCCTCGCACGTGCTAGGCAAGCGCCCTACCACTGAGTCACAATCCCAGCCCTAGCCCAGGAATATTTTTAAAGGTCATTTTATAATGATGACAAAGAAATTCTAAGGGTATATGTACTAAATAACTTGTGAAGTAAAGCTGGTAGAACGGCAAGGAGAAATAACTCCACAATTTTAGTAATCAATTATCTTCTTTCTATAATTATTGATCAATAAGCACTGACCAAGATAGACCATATTATAGGCCATAAAGCCAGTTGGGGTAGACCTAAAAAGGTTTAAGTCATACTAAATATGTTCTGTGACCATGACACAATTAAATTGGAAGCTGGGCACAGTGGTGTACATCTATAATCCTAGCAGCTCAGGAGGCTAAGGCAGAGGATTACAAGTTCAAAGCCCGCCTCAGTAACTTAGCAAGGCCCTATCTCAAAAAAAAAAAAAAAAAAAAAAGGGGGGGGGGCTGGGGATGTGGTAGAGTGATTAAGCGCCGCTGGGTTTAATTGCTGGTTCCTAAATAAATAAATAAATGTTTTAAAAATAATAAAAAATTAGAAATCAGTAACAGAAAGATCTCTACAAAGTTTCACAAATATTTGGGAACTAGGGGCTGAGGCAAGAGGATTGCAAGTCTAAGGTCAGCCTCAGACTTGGCTCAGAGGTAGAGCGCTCACCTGGCATGCGTGAGGCACTGGGTTCGATCCTAAGCACAACATAAAAAAATAAAATAAAGGTATTTTGTCCACCTACAACTAAAAAATAAATGTTAAAAAAAATTTGGGAACTAAATAATACACGTAGGTCAAAGAATTCAAATGGAAAAACATTTGATCTGAACACCAATGAAAACACCACAACACCATAGAACTTACAGGATGCTGCTAAACCAGTATTTGGAAAATTTTGGTAGAACTAAATACCTACATTAAAAAATGATGGAAGGTCTCAGATCAGTAGCCTTGGCATTTACAAAACACAGGATCTAGATAAAGATAAAATTAAACCCAAAGTAGAAGGAAAATAATAGATAACAGCAGAAATCAGTAACAAAGATAACAGATAAACAATAAAGAAAAATCAGGGCTGGAGTTGTGGCTCAGTGGTAGAGTGCTTGCCGGGCATGTGTGAGGCCCTGAGTTCAATCCTCAGTACTACATATAAATAAACAAACAAACAAACAAACAAATGATCCAGAAAAAGCAATAAAGAAAAATCAGTAAAACCAAAAGTTGATTCTTTGAGGTCAATAAACTGATAAAACTTTTGGCCAGAATAATCAAAAAAGACAGTGAGAAATCTAAAAACTACCAATGTCAGAAATAAAAATGGTGACATCACCACATATCCTTCAGATATTTAAAGGATAAAAGGGAATTTACACAAATAAGTTTGCTAATTTAGATGAAATGGACAAATTCCTGGAAAGACAGAAACTACCAAATGTCACTCAAGAAGAATAATTCTGTATCTACTAAAGAAATTTCTGATGCAGCTAAAAATATTCTGACAAAACAAATTTCAGACCTAGAGGGCTTCACTGCTAAGTGACAACAAGCATTCAAAGAAGAATATCAAATTCTCTACAAACCCTTCCAGAAAAAGAAGGAATATTTCTGAATTCATTCTGAGGCCAGTGTTACTCTGATACCAAAGCCAGATAAGAAATTACAAAACTACAAACTGATATCTTTAATGAACAGAGATGCAAAAATTCAAAACAAATCAAAACAAATCAAATCCAACATATACAAAAGAATAATATATTATAAGCAAGTGGCATTTATCCCAAGAATTATTCAAAGATAATTTAACACTTGAAAATCAAAATAATTAATCATATTAACAAGCTAAATCAGAGAAATAACAGGATCATCCAAAAGATGAAGAAAAGCATTTGACAAAAAGTAGCATCCATTCTTGTTAAAAATTCTCAGCAAACTTACATGGAAATTTCATCACTTTCATAAGGGGCATCTTTGATAAAAACTATAACTAACATCATTTTGCTAAAAATATTTTTAGTACATCTATTTGTTTGTTTGTTTATTTATTTAAAAGTGGTGCTGAGGATTGAACCCAGTGACTTGCACATGCTAGGCAAGCACTCTGCCACTGAACCACAACTCCAGCCCCAACTAACATCATTTTTTTTTTGTAGTTGTAGATGGACAGAATGCCTTTATTTTATTTGCATATGAAGTTAAGGATCGAACCCAGTGCCTCATGCATGCTAGGCAAGCGCTCTGCCACTGAGCTACAGCCCTAGCCCCCAACTAACCTCATTTTTAAAAAAAATTTTTTGTCAATTTTTATGTGGTGCTGAGGATTGAACCCAGTGCCTCACGCAAGCGCTCTGCCACTGAGCTACAGCCCCAGCCCACGAATATAATTTTTAATGGTGAAAGACTGAATGCTTTCCTTCTAATATCAAGAACAAGGCAAGATTGTTCTCATTTTTATAAAAGATTATAAGTTCTTCAAGTTCAATAAGGCAAGAAGAAATAAAAGGTATACAGATTGAAAAGGAAAAAATAAAACTCACAGCTTGATCATTTATGTAGAAAATCCAACGATGCTTGCTTTGGCAACAAACAATGCTTGCTTTGGAATACATATACCAAAATTGAAACAATACACAGAAGATCAGCATGGCACCTATGCAAGATGACATGCAAATTCACCAAATACTTATTCCATACTGCTTTGGTCAGGGGGTGTAACTCAGCAGTAGAGTGCATGGTTAGCATGCAGGAAGCCCTCGCTCCAATGCCCAGAACCAAAAAACTTCAACATGATCCATCAAAAAAAAAAAAAAAAAAAAAAAGTGGAGGAACATGAAGGCAAGTGCTCTACCACTGAGCCACAATCCCAGCCCATCTTTTTTATTTTAATATTTATTTTTTAGTTATAGGTGGACACAATGTCTTTATTTTACTTTATGTGGTGCTGAGGATTGAACCCAGTGCCTCACGCATGCTAGGCAAGCGCTCTACCACTGAGCTACAGCCCTGGCCCTTCTCAGCTTCTTTACTGCCAAAAATGAATTGCTTTCCTTTGCTCTGCCCTTCCACCATTATGTTCTACTTCACCACAGGCCCATAGCAATGGAGCCAGCCAACCATGGACTGAAACCTCTGAAATCATGAGCCAAAATAAATCTTTCTTCCTTTCAAAGATGTTTATGTCAGGCATTTTAGTCACAGTGACAAAAAGCTGATTAATACAATAATAAAGAATAATAGTCCAAAATTATTCTTTCTTTTTTCTTTTTTCTTTTTTTTTGCAGCAGGATTGGGTGGGGTGGAGTGGGGCTGGGGTTAGAATATTGGGTCTCATGAGTGTTAGGCAAGTGCTTTAATCACTCAGTTACATCCCTGTCCTAAATTGATAGTTGGTCTGTATTTCATTTGAGATGACAATCAAAAAGAAGTATATTCTAAAATCACGAGTGATTAAAAAAGTACTTAAGGATCAAAGGTCCATACTATATTATCAAGACATGGGAAAAATAGTCCAATTCTGCAGAATCTATCAGTAGGCATTAGTTAAACTTCATTCCAAGTTGTAGATAACAGATTAAAACAAAAGCATTCAACTGTTTTGCAGAGTTGGACAAAAGATACCTTATCTGGTTAAAATTTTTTGAAAACTGTAAAAAGAAAAAAAAAATCAATTATCAGTATGTCAACTATTTTAAATTTCTTTTCTCTCTAACCAAATTTAGTTTCTCCTATTCAGAAATTTCAGCAGCCTAAGAGCAAAAGAATTATTTTTTCTATCATGTTCTTACCTACACACTTGATAAAATGGAAAAAACTCAAAATAAGCATAACTTTAAATCTGTTATTCCTTAATATCAGTGTAGCTATTCTTCAATCAGTTTTGAATCCCATTAAGTGATCCAAATCTTTTCACAACAATATAAATATCTCAATTGCGTTTTACCACATTAAAACTGCAAATATTGTGCTTAACAAACTAAGCACAGTCTATAACTACAAAAGAAGATAATGACTCACAACAAACCCATTCCCTCTTCTGCCCTGTTGTTTTGCCCCACCTTATCTCTGTGACTGTCTAGCTGCGGGACAATCTGGTCACTAATGGAAAAGCAGACTTAAATAAAAGGATCATTACCATCTATAACTCAGGGTCTGTGGTAGATATGATGAACTGGCACTCAGTATCCTTTCCACACACTCTCTCTCTAGTTGTTTCCTTTAAGTTGAGCCTGAAAAGCTAAACATTTTTCTTGTAGATAGGGTTCTAAATGTGAATTAGGTCCAACCAACAAAAGCTCTGACATGGGATGTGGAAAGCAAAAGTGAAATAGAGACCAGACTGAGAACAGTGGAAATGTTATTATTATATTTTTTTTGTGTGTGTGTGTGTGTATGCATAATTTCCAATTTTAATCACTAACTTAAGAGTCAGGAGCTAGCTGCAGTTGAGGGACAGCAGAACAGGCTGCAGTGTGTGTGTATGTGTGTGTGTGTGTGTGTGTGTGTGTGTGTGTAGTAAACTATATATACAGTTTATCATTTCAGCCATTTAGAATGTACAGTTCTGCCCATTAAGTATACTCACACTGTTGTGCAACCATCACCATCTATCACTGGAACTTTTTCATCATCTCAAACAGAAATTCTACACCCATTAAGCAGTATCTTCCCATCTTCTCTCACTCCGAGCACCTAGTAACCACTAATCTACTTCCTGTTGTTATGAATTTACATTTTCTAGATATTTCATTTAAGTAAAATCATACAATATTTGTCCTTTTATGTCTGGCTTGTTTCACTTAGGATAATGCCTTTAAGCCTCATCCATGTTGTAACGTTAGATTTCCTTCCTATTAAAGGCTAAAAAAAATTCCATTATATGTATATTTCACATTTGTTTATCCATTCACTTATCAACAGACACTTGGGTTGCTTTCACCTTTTGGGTACTGTAAAAAAGGCTGCTCTGAACCTGGAGTACAAATACCTGTTCAAATCTCTAATTTCTTTCGGGTATATACCCAAAAGTGAAACTGCTGACTTCAACAATAATTCTCCTTAATTTTTTGAGGAGTCACCACACCATTTTCCATTCTACCAGCAATGTGTACAATAAGTTCTAATTTCTCCATATTCTCATCAACAATTATTTCTGGCTTGGAGTTTTTGTTTGTTGGTTGGTTGGTTTTTGTTTTTTAGTTGTAAATAGACATATACCTTTATTTTATTTAATTATTTTTTATGTGGTACTGAGAATAAAATCCAGGGTCTCACCCACATGTCAGGCAAGTGCTCCACTGGAGCACCACTGGGCTACAACCCCAGCCCTGGGTGGCTGGCTTTAATAACAGCTATTCTTTTTTCTTTTTTTTTTTTTTTTTAAAGAGAGAGTGGGGGGGGGGGGAGAGAGAGAGAGAGAGAGAGAGAGAGAGAGAGAGAGAGAGAGAGAATTTTAATATTTATTTTTTAGTTCTCGGCGGACACAACATCTTTGTTTGTATGTGGTGCTGAGGATCGAACCTGGGCCGCACGCATGCCAGGCGCTACCGCTTGAGCCATATCCCCAGCCCCCTAATAACAGCTATTCTAATGAGTTTAAAGTTGTTATCATGGTGTTTTAGTCAGTCTTTTGTTGCTGTGACTGTAAGATCTGACCATAACAATTTTAGGAGGAAAAGTTTACTTCAGGGCTCACGGTTTCAGAGGTCTCAATCTACAGATAGCAGGCTCCATTCCTCAGGGCTTAAGGTAAGGCAGAACATTATGGCAGAAGAGTGTTGCAGAGGCAAGCCGCTCACATGATGATCAGAAAGCAGAGAGGTCTCTACTAGTCTGACACAAATATACACCCCAAAGCCATGCCTCCAATGCCCACCTCCTCCAGCCTTACTCTACCACTTCAGTTACCACTCAGTTAATCCCTACCAGGGAATTAATTAACTGATTGGGTTAAGACTCTTATAATCCAATAATTTTTCCTCTGAACCTTTTTTTATTGTCTCACCCATGAGCTTTTGGGGGATGCCTCACATCCAAACCATATTACATTATTTTGATTTGATTCCCCTAACAATTAGTAAAGCTAAACATCTTTTGATACGCATATTGGGGTTGGGTTTTTTTTTGTTTTTTTGTTTTTTTGAGAAATGCCTAATTCAAATCCTTTGTCCATTTTTCAATCAGGTTGTTTGTTTTTCTGGTGTTGTTGTTTTTCTGGTGTGTTCTTTAAACTCAATAGTTTCATGCTGGTCTCCAACTTTCTGACTGTGGCAAAGGTGGTACTCCTCTATAGGCCAGTTCAAATCATGTTCTACAAGTCATTCCTAGCAGCTCAGACCAGAGCCTAGAGAAGTTTTTGTCTCTTGCAAATGAACCCTTTTGGGACATAACATGTAAATCCTCAGTCCTTTGTAATCTTTCAGAGCAAGTGAAGTACCCAAAATTAAAGGCTCAAGCTCTCAGGTTAGGGTCCACATTCAGGTTCAAATCTAGATAAGTAAGTTCACATTGTTTCCCTTAACTACCGGGGAAACTAAGCAGGATATGGTTTTCTCCTCCATGCTCATTAAATATATAAATACACACACACACACACACACACACACACACACACACTATAGCATTCTTTGGAATGCATTACATTTTGTTTCAGTTAACTATACAAACTTTTTTTTTCAACTAAGCACTTAGTGTCTGTGGAAAGACTTGAGTGAAAAAAAAAAAAGTTCCATTAATAATAAACAAAAGCTCTCATCTTGCTACTTCATATAGTAGCCAGTAAGTAGATTCAATAATATCAAGAAAAATGTAGATAAATATGCCACTACAAATTAAAGAAAAGGAAAAAATGCAAAACAAGAATGCATCTAGCTGTCAGGCATGGAAGCACACCCCTGTAATTCCACTACTCAGGAAGATCCCAAGTTCCAGGCCAGAATCAGCAACTTAGTAAAGTCCTCAGCAACATTAGCAAGACCCTGTCTTAAAATTAATTAATTTATTTATTTTAATTAGGTACATATGACAGCAGAATGCATTTTGATTCACTGTACACATTGCAGCACAACTTTTCATTTCTCTGGTTGTACACAATGTAGCACTGCATCACATGAACAGTCATGTAATACATATACCTAGGGTAATCCATCTCATTCCACCATCTTTCCGGCCCCCATGCCCCCTCCCTACTCTTCCCTCCTTTGCCAAATCAAATTTCCTCCATTTTTTTCTATGCCCCCCACCCCATTATGGATCAGCATCCACTTATCAAAGAGAACATTTGGCCTTTGTTTTTTGGGGATTGGCTTCTTCCTTAGCATGATATTCTCCAACTCCATCCATTTACCTGTAAATGCCATAATTTCAAAATAATTTTTTTAACCACTAAATTTCCCAATGCCTTTCCAAAAAGAATCACTAAAACAACAAACAAACAAACAAACAAAAAAAAACAAGAGCAGGCAGTGGGGGAGGAGGCCTGTAGTCCCAAGGACTCTGGAGGCTGAGGCCCTAAGACCTTAGAGAGACCCTGTCCCAAAATAAAAATTAAAAAGGGCTGGGGAGGGCTGATGTGGCTCAAGCGGTAGCACGCTTGCCTGGCATGCGTGCGGCCCGGGTTCGATCCTCAGCATCACATACAAAACAAAGATGTTGTGTCTGCCGATAACTAAAAAATAAATATTAAAAAAAATTAAAAAAAAAAAAAAAGGGGCCGGGAATGTAATTCTATAGTTAAGCTCTCCCAGTTTCAATCTCTGGTACCAAAAACAACAAAAAGCAAAAATAAGGCAAACACACAAACAAACAAACAAACAAAAAAAAAAAACAAGAAAAAACTTACTTTTAGATAGCTGGTTATTTCATTTCTATGAGTATAACTGGACAATTTTCATCATAAAATTTCCTTTATTTATATTTTTACTATAAAACTTTATGGTAATTGTTCAGTATTTTTCAGACAACGTTTTATTTTGTTAGTGCTGGGAATTAAATCCAGGGCCTTAGGTCTTACACATGCTAGGCAAGAGCTCTACCACTGAGCTACATCCCCTACCCATTTCAGACAGTTTTATACCAATACATTTGGAATGTCTAAATGCCAAGAGATAACACATCACAAATTTGGTAAATTTGCCAGGAACACAATCTGGTAATCAACCTCACAGGTTCAAGTCTTATCTTGTAGATTTACAATATACTAAACAGGCTTCTGAGTGTTTTACTTTTATGGTCAAATAATCCTTATAATGACCATATAAAGTAGGTGCTATTAATTTCCCCACTTTACAGATGTGATAACTGATATAAAGGGGCTAAGCAACTTGCCCAAGATCAGCTTATACTAGTAAATATTACAGATAAGTTTTCAATCCAGGCAATATCATTTCAAAGTTTATGTTCTTACCTACTACAGAACATATGGGAACTGAGGGTTTTTGCACTACTGTAAGAAATAGATCTCATACATATTAAATATTTTCTAGTTGTCAGCAGAGGAATTCATCAAAGATGTTCAGTTACACTAGATAAATACAATAACAACAAGACTGCCTAATAACGAAGGCTTTTTAAACCACAAGTTTTGTACTCTTCAGTCACAATTTTGCATTCAATAAATGCCTTTTTTCTTCTCTTCTCCACTGTCTCCATTTTGCCCCTCCTGCTCTTTTCCTATAGCAGAAATTGAATTCAGGGACTGACATATGCTAGGCAAGTGCTTGTGCTCTATCACTGAGCTACATCCCCAGTCCAAAGTGCTTCCTTTATACTAGTGCTAGACATTAAGGTACTGGGGATACAATCTTAAGATGTCACATTTATTTATCTATTAAATATTCACTATGCACACAGCATGTGAAGAGCACTATGCTGGGCAATGAGACATGTATCTAGATTCTACCTTCATCAATTTGATGGTCTAGAAAGGGATATTAAAGAGTTATTAAAAAAGGAAAAAGGAATTCTAATTGCTCGTTCTTTACATAATTGGCTCACTCAAACCTTAAAACAACACTTAAAAAGTGGTTTCTTAGGTAACTTGTTAAAAATTTGGAAAGTCAAGGAAGTTGGAAAAGAAAGATTATTTCCAGTTGGGAAAACTGGCAAAGAGTTCTCAGAAATGACATTTGAGTTCAGCCTCAAAGAAGGGACAAAACACTAGAGGAAGATGGAGAAATAAAAGTACATTAGAAATTATGAGTGAAGGTAGCAAATAATGAAGAACCATTAGTATTCAAAAGGCACATGGAAGTATTAGGATAAACAAACTACAAATTGAGGCCACATCATAGAAACCATTAATTCTTAAATTAAGGACCATGGGAATCACAGGAAATCTCTAAGCAAGAGAATGACATAGTAATTGTGCTTTAGAAAGAATAATCATCAGGAGCATAATACAAATTATAAGGGTTGAAGCCACAATAAAAAACAGTGATGGGCTCAATCTGTTGGAAACTGCTTCTAAAAAGTAGAGGCACAGAAGGAGGGAAAGTTATCTTTGAGATACCCTCACTAGAAACATGTTTTGCACTTTTAACTTTCTGATGGATTCATTAAAAATAAAAAACATGTGCGGACTTCTGCTTCCAGGAAGATGAAGTACACAAACTTTCCCCTATTACTCCATGGATATTCTACATAAAACAAACCTAAGATATGTCTGAAAGGTAGAGAGGAAAGTAGAATGGCTAAGCACAATGGAACCTGAAGAAAAACAAGAGTACTGAATACTCTGGGTATTTGTGATTGGCTGGTTGTTTTGCCACATTTATCCAACTGGATATGAGAGAAGCCAGCAACCTATAAAAGTCCACCGGATACATACAAAAAGGACCTCAAGAAAAGCCACTTTTCTCCAGCCAAACAACCAGAAATGAGGCAGCCTGGCAAGACAAAAACTTTTTAGACAATAACCATCCTATTCCAGCTCAAACCTCAGGAAAAAAAAAAAAAAAAAAAACAGGCTCCCTTTCTATCCTCTCAGCAAAGGCCAAGAGGACATCCTAAATTGGGGGAGGCAGGTAATGGGAGAGGGTGGAGAAAAAAGGTACTAGGGATTGAACCCAGAGTGCTTAACCACTGAACCACATCCCCAGCCATTTTTATTTTTTTATTTTGAGACAGGGTCTCACTAAGTTGCTTAGGGGCCTCACTAAATTGCCTAGGCTGGCTTTGAACCTGTGATCCTCCTGCCCCACCCAGCCTTCTGAGTCATCTAGGATTATAGGCATGTGCCATCAAACCCTGTGAGAACCTAGATGTTTAACCTTGTCAGCTAATGTAACCAGTCTGTATTTTTCCCCCTACACCAGGATGTTATCAGAAAAGGCCAAGAAGGGACCTGAGACTGTTGTTACTGCCTCTCCCACCCCTAACATAGTATCAGAGGAAATGACACAGGGAACCTGGACTTTCTGCCCACTTACCACTGATGAGGCATATCCCATCCCCTCCTCACTGAAGTGCTGTCAGAGGAGGCCTGGTGGACAATCAGGGCTACTATCACTGCTCAGAAATAACAATCTCTCATCCGACCCCCCACTAGGTAAACAATGAAGTTCACCTCTCCTTTCCAACCAGCAAAGTAGAAAACCTAAACCTCTCTACCTGACACTACAAAGGTAATGTCTATAGAAATTTAAGAAATCTTTGAGGTAACCTCACTCCATATTTCAAGGGACCAATATCTTTCATGAATATAGTTATAAAACCCCTTAACAAAATATTAACAAACAGAATTCAACAATGTATAAAATGAACTATACACCAAGTCCAAATAGGGTTTATTTCTGGGATGCAAGGCTAGTTCAGTCTTTGAAAATCAAATCAAACAATGTTATCTATTATATTGTTATCTACCAGCTAAAGAAAAAAAACACAAAACATACAAATAGATACAGAAACACATCTGACAAAATAATAAACACCCAACTGTGATAAAAACTATCAGAAAACTAGGAATAGAGAAGAAATTCCTAATATGATAAAGAACATCCTTTCTTTAAAAAACCTACAGTTAACATTTATTTAAAGCTAAAAAACTGAATGTTTTCCTCCTAAGATCAAGAATATGTCAAAGATGTTTATTCTTAACACTGTGTTCAGCATAACACTAGAAGTTCTAGCCAGCACAATAGGCAAGAAAAGGAAATTAAAAATGAATATTTTGGAAAGAAATAAAAATATTTCTGTCTGCAGATGATGATAGTCTACATAGAAAATCTCAAAGCATCTACCAAAAAAACAAAAAAGAGACTCAACTAAAAGGTGGGTTCACAAAGGTTGAAAGGACATAAAATCAATATATAAAAATCAAATATAGCAGGGCTTGACCCCATTTGCCTGTAATCTCAGTGACTCAGGGAGGCTGAGTTAGCAAGATTGCAAGTTCAAGGCCAGCCTGGGCAATTTAGTGAGACCATGTCTCAAAAAAATAAAAGTAAAAAGGGCTGGACATGTAGCCCAATGGCAGAATACATCAGGTTCAATACCCAATACCTCAAAAAAAAAAAAAAAAAAAAAAAATCAATCGTAGGAGCTGGGTGTGGTGGTATATACCTGTAATCCCAGAGACTCAGGAAGCTGAGACTGAGAGGAGTGCAAGTTTGAGGCCAACCTGGGAAATTTAATGAGACTCTGTCTCAAAAAAAAAAAAAAAAAAAAAAAAAAAAAAAGGGGGGGGGGGCTGGGTATGTAGCTAACTATAGAGAAGCCCTGAGTTCAATCCCTAGTACCATCCCCAGCACACATACACCCCCCAAAAAAAATCAATGTAGGAGTTGGAGGTATAGCTCAATGGTAAAGCACTTGCCTAGCATGTATAAGGCCCCAAGTTCAATCTCCAGCACTGCAAACATTAAAAAATAAATAAATAAATAAAAAATCAACGGTATTTTTATGTACTGGCAATGAACACATGGACATATAAAATCATTTACAATCACTTTTTTTTTAAAAAGGTGATGGGCTGGCATTGTGGCTCAGTGGTAGAGCGCTTACATAGCATGCGTAAGGCACTGGGTTTGATTTTCAGCACCACATATAAGTAAATAACAATAAACGTCCATCTACAACGGCTAAAAAAAATGTTTTTTAAAAAAGGTGAAATGTCTATATAAATCTAACAACACAACATAGGCTCTGTATAAATAAAAATTATAAAATAAAAAAATCTAAATTACAGATATTCCATGCTCATAAGGTGGCAGATACAATACAATAAAGAAATCAATTCTCAAAGCAATACAAAGGTTAAACACAATTCCTATGAAAATACCAGCAAAGTATTTTATAGATACAGATAAGAGCATCTTAAAATTTACATGGAAGTTTGAACTAAAATAGCTAAAACAACTCTGAACAGAGGGAAAATCCTTCTACTGAATTTCAAGATACATAGCTATGGCAATCAAGACTATGCGTTGCTGGTAGACAGAAATATAGATACAGACATACAGATCAATGGAATAAAATAAAGAACCCAGAAATAGCCCCACACCAGTATGGCCAACTGATTTTTTTTTTGGGGGGGGAGCGTTATGAGGGATTGAACTCAGGTGCACTCGACCACCAAGCCACATCCCCAGCCCTATTTTGTATTTGATTTACAGCCAGGGTCTCACTGAGTTGCATTTTGCTTTAGCTGAGGCTGGCTTTGCTCTCGATCCTCTTGCCTCTGCCTCCAGAGCCACTAGGATTACAGGCCTGCACCACCACACCTGGCTTGGCCAACAGATTTTTGACAAAGATGAAAAGCAACTTAATGGTGGCTAGCTAAAAAATACTGCTAAAGCAACGGGACATCCATAGTCCAAGAAAAACAAACAAATAATAACAACAACAAAAAACCTTTATCAAGCCTCACATCTTCAGTAAAATTTAATTCAAAATAAATTATCATTTAAGTATAAAGAATTAATCGAAAAACTTTCAGACAATAATATAAAAGAAAACCTTTAAGGACACAGGGCAATGACTTCCTAGACATGACACCTAAAAGCACAATAAAATAATAATTAATAAGATGGACTTTACAAAACTAAAAGTTTTTACCATATCAAAGACCCTGTGAATAGAATGCAAAGACAAGCTACAGACTTGAAAAAATATCTTCCATATTTGTAAGAAAGGACTCATGTTTAGAATATATAAATATCTCTAAAAGTTACACAATAAAAAAATACAGTTAGAAAATGGGAGAAAGTCATAAAAAGGCATGTCAAAAAAGATATATGCAAATGGCAAGTAAGCACAGATGTTTAACATCACTAGCTATAAGAGAAATGCAAATAAAGACTATGATGAGGTACCACACATATTAAAGCAGCTAAAATAAACTGACACTACAAAATGCTGTTAAGGATGCAGAGAAACTGGGCCTCTTATACACTGTGCACAGAAATGTAAAATTATACAGCCATGCTGGAGAAACAGTTTTGACAGTTTCTTATAAAAATTACACAGTTAGTTAGGTATTGGTGCACACCTGTAATCCCAGCAGCTCAGGAGGCTGAGACAGGAGGATCAAGTTCAAAGCAAGCCTCAGCAATTTAGCAAGGCTCTAAGCAACTCGGTGAGACCCTGTCTTTAAATAAAATACAAAAAGGGCTAGGGAGTGTGGCTCAGTGGTTAAGCGCCCTGGGTTCAATCTCCCAATACCCACTCCCCCACAAAATTGAACAGAGTTACTATTCAACCCAGCAATTATAATCCTGGGTATTTACTCCAGAAAAATGAAACGTATGTGTACATTAAAACCTATGCACATAAGCATATAGGTTCACAGCAGTATTACTTGTAGTAGTTGAAAACAAAAAAAGTCCTATAATATATGAATAGCCAAACTGTGGCTCTCTGACCATGGAGTATTAGCAATAAAAATGAAAACAAAGAAACTATTGATATACACAATAACTTGGACGAGTCTCAACGGGATTAGGCTGAAGGGGAAAAAGCTAACCTCAAAATGTCACATATTGTATGATTCCATTTATGTAACACTCTCAAACTGATAAAACTATATAATGGAATACAGATTAGTGGTTGCCAGGAACTAGAAATGGTGTGCGTTGAGGCTAGGGGAAAACTATAATAGAATAACACAGGCAGATCTTTGTAGTGATGGAATGTAAGTTCAATATCTTAATTGGGGAAATGATTACACAAATCTATGCATGATGAAACAACAACAACAAAAAACTATGTAATAAGCACATTGTACCAATGTCAATTTCCTGGTTTTGATACTGTTATATAATTATGTAAGATGTAACCATTGCAGGAAACTGGGTGAAAGTACATGAGATCTCTGTACCATCTTTGCAACTTCCTGTAAATCTACATTTCAAAAATAAAAAGTTTAAAAACTTTTATTGAAAAGGAGAATGCTCCTTAAAAATAGCACATGTAGCATATGTATATTTTTTAAATAAAGAAAATACAAAACTATTAACCATTATTACAAATAACAAAAAGTTTTTAATACAAAGTTTTGTATTAAAAATACAAAACTATTAAACTATTATTCCTTAGGTGGGCTCCTTCTACGTTAATTATTTCTAGAATTTCTATATTTTATACAATAAGCATGGTATACTTGGTAATCAGAAGAAAAATAACTTTTTAAAATAATAAATAAATAAAATAACTTTAATTTTATTTATTCATTTTCTTATGTGGTGCTGAGGATCAAACCCAGTGCCTCACCCATGCTAGGCAAACACTCTACCACTGAGTCACAACCCAGCCCAAAAAATAACTTTTAAGAAAATAAAAACAAGACAGGCACAGTGACACATGCCTGTAATCCCTGCTACTCAAGAGGCTAAAACAGAAAAGTCACAAATTCAAGGCCAGTCTTAGTAATTCAGTAAGATTCTGTCTCAAAATTTAAAAAGGAGCTAGACATGTAGCTCAGTGACAGAGTGCCCCTGGGTTCAATCCCCAGTACTGCCCAGAGAGGCGGTGGGGAAGGGAGAAAATGAAAACAATATTATTTCTCACTGTTCCAAACAGATCACTTTAAATAGATACGAATTATACCAATTATTAACTCACATATTCCTATACATACTAAATAAAAGACATGAAATACTGATGTCTTTTTTTTTTTTTTTTTTTTTTTTGGTACCAGTGATTGAACCAGGGGTGCTTAAGCCCCAGCCCTTTTTTATTTTGAGATGGGGTCTCACTAAGTTGTTAGGGCCTTGCTTAGTTACTGAAGCAGGCTTTGAACTTCTGATCCTCCTGCCTCAGCCTCCCAAGCCACTGGGATTACAGGCCTGCAGCACCATGCCTGGCTCAGAGACATTTTTTTTTTTACTTCCCTGACCATGCACTTTTTATATACTACACTCAAAAATTGTTGGGCATATCAAAGAACACACTTTTTTTTTCCTGGCTCCAACTTTTAAACCAAGACTTTACCTATCAGGTTGCACCTATTTCTATATCACATCCAGAACTGTCTGAGCTTAGTAAATAAGAATCTAATAGATATCACTGTCCACTTTATTTCATTGATCATACAAAAATTTTTTACCCTACAATCCAATTTAATGGTAAATTTAGTGAAGGGTTCCTGACCTGGCACATAGCATACTAGTAAAGAAGCTAAGTATATAACATTCTAAATCTTACTCTAAACAGTATAAAAATATTTGGACATATTAACCAATAAAATTTTTACTTTTAAAATATGCTACACTGGGCTGGGGTTGTGGTTCAGTGGTGGAGCACTTGCCTCACATGTCTGGGGCACTGGGTTCAATCCTCAGCACTACATAAAATACATAAAATAAAGGTAGTGTGTCATCTACAACAACAAAAAAGTATTAAATAGGTAAAAATTAATTTTTTAAAAATATGCTACACAGGAGCTGAGAGTGAAGCTCAGTGATAAAGCATTTGCCTAGCATGCACAAAGTTCTGGGTTTCATCCCCAGCACCTCCAAAAATAAATAAATATGCTTCATCCCAAATCTAATCAGCATAATGGAAAATGAGATACTGGCTCAAGATTTCATAGTCTATTACATACTATGAAAACTTATTGAATTTGGACTCAAATTTTAATGTACAGTTTTGGCAATCTCTGCTTCATGCCATTATTACATTGATGAAACTAACATCAATTTAATTTAGTCTCAAAGTCCAAAGCTAAAATGATTTGCAGTTATTTCCATTAACTCAGTAACACAGTTTAACTCAGAAGAAGATTCTTAGGAGAATCCATGGTTCTCACCTATGAGAATTTCTTCAAGAATTTCAGCAGCAGTGGCTCACGTTTGTATTGTAATCTCAATGGCTAGGAAGGCAGAGATAGAAAGATTGAGAGTTCAAAGCCAGCCTCAGAAAGGGCAAGGTGTTTTGCAACTCAGTGAGACCCTGTTTTTAAAAATCAAATACAAAAAAGGGCTGGGGATGTGTTTCAGTGGTCAAGTGCCCCTGAGTTCAATCTCCAGTATCCCCCCCAAAAACAAAAGAATTTCAAAAGAACAGAAAAAGTATCAAGATAATACTTATGTTTCTATGTGTCTCTTGTCCTCTGCCACAAGTCAAAAGCTTAGCTAAACCCACAACCCACAATAAAAATTTAAGACAAATACAATATAACTCACCACTCCCACAACATCATTCTTTTGAGATACACATAAAACACTATTTTATTATCAAACACTGTGGTAGAATTATTATAACCAAGTTTTTTCACATTATATTACATTCAGTATTGAAGTGATTATATTGCTGGAAAGGCTCAGTGTATAGTGAAGCCACATATCATTTCAATATGGAAGCATAAAATCTCGAAACAGCTAGACGTTTCAGCTTAAAATTTGGTGATGGCTCAAGACCCAAGATTCAATCCCTAACACAGCAAAAGGAAAAAAAAAAAAAAATAGGTGATGAATAGTCAAGAGGAAGTAAAGGATCTTCTCCACGTGTGCCCTGTCCATGCTCCCCTGTTTTTAGTTAAGTTCTTGATTTTTCAAGAACCACAAGCCCTAAAGTTAAGAATCACTGTCATGATACTCATAATCAAGTAGTTCTTTCTGTTCTTTTCCTACTATTACACCCTTCCACTGTGTTACATCAGATCTTTAGAGAAAAACAAAAAACAAATGCCAGGTTCCAAAAGGGTTCCCAAAACACATGCAAGCAAAAAATAAAGGATAACAGTATATGTAAAACAAGTAATACCTTATTTGTAAACCAATAAAACACATAAGAAAGTTTAAAAAAAACAAACAAACAGATGTTCCTTCCCCAAATCTCTGCAAAAAAGGTAAGACATTTAATTTGGATATGAAAGAATATAGTTGCCTTTAATAATCTAAATCCATTTATTTAACACCACAATCTTTCAAAAGAGCTTTCACAGGTAACTTAACAGAATATGAAATTGTATTTCTTTCTCATATAAGTCAGTTTGATGTCCAAAAAGAATCAAAGCTACAGAAAACTTTAAATTTAAAAAATGAATGCAACATTCACTAACAATATTATATGTAGTTAATCTTTTGACAACCTTAGTTAAAAGCAAACCTAAGAATTTGCTTCTCCTTTGAAGAAATAATTATTGTTCCACTGAGCATTTGAAGGTAAGACATACAGTCTATACAAAGCTAATTCAAAGGCTTGTTGCAATAGGTAAATTGTCATCCTATGATGATTAGACAGCAAATACTTGTTTAGAGCAGAAAATAATTTTTAAAAAGTTCAAACTGGCCAACAACTTGCAAAATCTTTAATCAGATAAAAAGTTTTAAAACATTACATGAGACATGTAGCTAAAATCCAACTAAGATCCCATGGAGTCACATTATAATTTAATAATTAGAAAAGGAAATTAATTTATTTCTTCTAGAGTGAATATAAATTTTACAAGAATTTTCTGATCTTTTAAATTATGGTTTTGATACTACATCTTCTATAAAAAGCATATATGCTACCTATCCCAGTTATATTAGCTGCCAACTACAAGAATTTGCTTTTTAATTTTCCTAGATTACTCTATTGAAATATTATTCATACAATATCTGCAAAATGGTACTAGAATATTAATCCTTCAAATCTGTCAAAAGTAATCTTCAAGAGGAAAATCTGGTAGGCTCGGGGCTGTGATGATTTCACTTCTAGTTTTATGTGCCTTCTTAACCCAGATACTTAAATTGACCATACTTTTACCCTGTAGCAAAGGCATACGTCATCCCAAGCTGGGAAAATGTTACCAACTCACACTGAGGGACTGTAAAATCAAAACACCCAAATTCCTCTTTCACGTTTAAATTTTCAAAATTTAAAGTTAATGTATTAAATCTCTTTTTTTAGGATTTAAACTTGTCTGGTATTTAAACTTATTTAAGAAATACAAAGAAAAAGAGAAGTACATCATTACAGTTAAAAGAAGTCCAAATGATACCTTTAATTTCAGAATCACTCCTTTCAGTCTTCTTAAAACATCACTTCCTTTGCACTATTTCCCCCAGCCCTGCAGACAAATCAGTGAATACCACCCCTACCACTCCAGATTGTTAAAAGGATCCACTGTCCACAAAGAAAGCACTATGATCCAAGTACACTGCCCGAGTGATCTTTGATGCCTTGAAAGACACCTACTTGTAAAAATGCCAAAGTCCTAAATTAGATCCCCAAGGGCTCCTTTTCTTTCTTGACCACACTTCTCCTTTTCAATCCTTCTCTCAACCCTTTGGGCCAGACGACTTTCCATCCAATAGCCTCTTCCACTCAAACCTAACTCCTGCCCTCCAATACCTCCGTCCCCACCCCGGTCAGTCGGCTATCACTCCAACACGGTTCCCTCTTCCTCGCCCTGGGGTTAATCCCGTGCCAGGCCTGCTTCTGAGATCCCTTCTCCCCACTACCAGAGCCCTGAGCATCTCCTCCTCTGGGTGCACATTCCTGGGGACTCCTTCCATCAGTGCTCTGCTCTCAACAGCTCCAAGCCCTAGCCTCTCCGTGTCCTCCAGTCCTTCTCGCGCCTCAGCCTCTACCGGCCCCTCGGCCACTGGCGTCGTCACCCCTTCAGGCCGTCGGCTCAACAACCTCCATTCCCTCCAGATTCCATTCTAGAGCGGACTCTCTTGGCCCCCTCAACCGTCTCCCCGCGGTCCCTCGGGCTCCCTGCCCCTCGACGCCCCCGGCTCCACCCCTGACTCCTCACTCACCCTTGGCTGCAGGCGCCCCCCAGTCTCCCCTCTCCTCAGCCTCAGCGCCCGCTCACCTCCGCGATGGGAGTCGGGCTTCCCCGACCCGCCTCCGAGTCGGCGTCCGAGGCGCCGTCGGAGTCCCGGGCCCTTCGCGCCTCGCCGGAGTGGAGCACTTCAAGCGGCGGGGGCGGAACCCGGGGCGGAGAGCCGGAGTGGAGGCGGGAGCGGTGGCGACTGCGCGCAGGCATCGCTCAGGCTCCGTCACCGCCGCTCCGGCAGCTGCTCCGTGCCGAACCGGAACTGCTTCGGGAGGCGGAGCACTACCGGCAGGAGGCGGAGCATTACCGGAGAAGGGGCGTGGCCAAGACCGGAAGGGACGCGAGATTCCAGCCCACCGGAGAGAAGAAGGGAAAACGCTGCAGGGGAGCCTGAGAGCGCATGCGTCAGGCCCGCCGCCAAAGAGGGCTGGTGTAGATTAAGGGAGGAACCCATGGGATTGGTAAATGGAGTTGGGGATCCGGAGGAAGTTATCCTGATTCCTTTGCAGAAGACCAGCTCCTTTTCAAGAGCCAACCCCCATGATCATGGCTATCGTAGACCCCTTTTATTCACTGACAATGTCTATGCCAAATGCCATATAAATATCTCAATCCTCGCTCCACCTCTACAAAGTAGATCATACAACACAGAAAGGCCAAAAACATCATTGCTTGAATATCACAGTAAATCTGTGCCCAAACTGGTATTTTATCTAAATCTACATACCAACCAAAATTCTCATTCTACAATGCTACCCCACACTAAGAGAAGCCCTCCCCCACCCCCAACCTAGCCCTATCATTGGCAGAAACCAAATCTAAAGCCAGCTGCCTGGGTTCGAGACCCTTCTTGGCCTTGCCTCCCCATACAGTACTAGACCAGTTTTTCTGACACTGAATGGGATGGGAGCATGCTCCGGGTGGACAGGAGTGCAGACTGTTTCCAGGGTATTCCCTGGAATTGTCTTTACCCTCAAGTCGGACTCAAGACCAGGAGCAGCTGGGAACATGCCCAACAGAGCTCATATCTCTCCCAGGCCCATCAGGGTCCCTATGAAGTCACACGAGGGAGGGCAAGACATCTCCTCTCTTTTGCCAACAACCAGCTCTGGCAGCCTGTCAAGATGGGCAAAAGGTATGACTTATGCAGTCGAGGGGGAGAAATAAAGAATGTCCACACGCTTCTGCCCTTTTCAATGCTTTATTCACTCAAATCACTCAATACAATTTCACTCTATAGGTTCTTAATCAAGAAAATGACAATCCTTAATGCTAGGCACTGCAATAGACATAATCAATTCACAGCAAACAATTCTAATTTAATTCTAAGCACTGCAAACACACTTAATCATGATGGGCTCATGACAGATATTCCCTCTGCATGCTAAGCTCAGGTGTCAGATCAAAAGTTTCAAGCCTTGAGCTCTAAGTCCAGCAGATGCACACTCACTCAGACATGGTTATCAGATCAGGAACCAAGGCAGGCTTCTCCTGGGGTGGAGCTGATGGCCGGTTGAGGAGAGTGTGGTAGGGAGAAGTGGCTCTCACCAGGTTCAAGATGTGGCTGTAGAGTTTGAAAGGTGAGGAAGTTGCAGAGGATCAGGCAAATGATAAGAAGAGTTGGGATGTCAGTCCAGATCCTCATCAGGCTCTCCAGCGTGAGGGCTCAATGTCAGCTAGCTGAATGTCTGTTCATTTGCTCCATACTAAATTTTGGGGCTTGTGACCACCCTTTCAATCCCTATCAGCTGCCACCAGATTTCTCAGTGATGTCATTTGCCCTGGGGTTAAAGCATCTGGTCTGGTGGTCCCCACCCTGATTTTCTTGCCTTTCCTCCTTATTGGGGTGAGGACAACATGACAGAGACTTCACTATGAGCTTATCAGGGTGGGGAGAAGTGACTTGTTTGTGCTTGAGGGCCATACTGGAAGGCTCCGCAAGTGTACCTGGTGAGACTGCAGGTTTCCAAAGGAGTTTTAAAATGGAGTTGCTTAGACTCAGGGCTAAGGCCATCCTTACACAGTTTTTGCAGATAACCAGCTCAACCTTTTATCAGTTTCTATCCTGGGGCTGAAAGCCCTGATAGGCAGAAGACTCTCCCTCCTACCCTCAAAATGTTTCAGAACATTGTCTAGAGCAATGTTCACTTCTCTTTCTTTGATATACAAGGCCCCTTCAACCTTTTTTTGAAGAAAACTGGCCATTTTCATTACAGGACTGTTGTTCAAACCTCCTGTAAACCTTGTGGGTACCCTTTCGATGCTGTACTCCATGTCTCCTCCCCACATTTCTCTTGACACTACAACTCAGAAAACTGCCCTGAGCTCCACAATCCAGAGGCCCATCCAACATTCAAGTCCCACCCAGTTTGTGGCCCTCCCAGACCTACAAAGTTTCTTCTATCATTCATCCTTAGAACCAACCACCTTCTCTCCAACCTGTTTTAACTTAGTCCTCAGAACCAAATTAGGCTTATTGACCAGGCACAGTGATGCATACCTATAATCCCAGCGGCTCAGGAGGCTGAGGCAGGAGGATGGTGAGTTCAAACCCAGCCCATTAAAAAGCAACTCAGTGAGACCCTGTCTCTATATAGAATATAAAACAGAGCTGGGGATGTGGCTCAGTAGTCTAGTGTTCCTGAGTTCAATCCCCCATACCAAATAATAATAATAATAATAATAATAATAATAATCCTTATGCAGGGCTCTAAACCTATCAATTAAAAAACTGTTTCTAAGCATCTACAATGTGTTAGAAATAGCACAACCTTTGATTCATGTAACCTTTGGAACAATAAAAGATGTGATTATCCTTATTTTACAGATGAAGAAACTGAGGTTAAGGGAGATAGTGATTTGCAGGGGTCTATCTGATTCCATGTTCTCAAGAGTGTGGGGGTGGGGCCTGGCTTGGGAGAAACAGGCCTCTGGGACTTGCTGAGTCACTTACTCCCATCCCACCTGTCCCTGCCAATCTCTGGGAAGGAGAAATGACACTGGAGAAGCAGAGGAGTGACCATAGAGGCAGAGGGGTAGGCAGGCTGGCCCATGGCTGAGGCCTTGCTCCCAGAGCTGGAGGGAGATGCCGAAGCCAGGCCTTGCCCCAGTGTCCTGGAGCTAGAGGAGCTCCTGAGGGCAGGGAAGGCCTCTTGCAGCCGTGTGGATGAAGTTTGGCCCAATCTTTTCATAGGAGATGCGTGAGTGGTCACTGGTAGAGGGGTGTGAGGGTGGCGACAAGGAGAAGCAGTTTACCTTACATGGGTGTGTGTGGAAATAAGGGGGAAAGTTCTGTTCTTAGCACCCCGAAGCCAGGGAATTTCTCCAGGACTCCCACCTGCTGGGACAATGCAGTGACCAGATATGGCCACCAGGGGGAGCATATATTTTTTTTCCTACCTGCAAAAAAACGGGTACTTCCCAGAAGTCCTGGAGTCTTCTGGCACATCCAGGACAATTGGCCAGAGGACTGGGGGAAAGTATATGGGGTATAACATGGGGTAGTCAGAGATCCCCCTTTCTGATTCCAGCCTCTTTCTTCTGGACATAGAGTGGGTGGAGAAATCTGACTGAGGGTGAATCAGGGAAGGTGTCACCTCTAGACATTTGCAGATTAGAGGCAGGTATAAGCCGATGACCAAGAGAAACCGGATGTATGTGGGAGGATGTGGGGCAAGAAGGGAGAGGAGGGGATAAAGCAATCCCTTCTTTCCTACCCTGCCCAAGGGCAGATTGCCTGAGGAAGCCAAGAGGTTCTAAAGATAACCCTACACTACCAACTCTCCCACCAGAAAGCTCTGGGGGTGGGGCATGGGGCAGCAGACCTTAGCTGGGGCTGGCTGGGCTCTAGCTCCCTTTGAACACTTAGGGTTTCATCCTTTGAAACAGGGAGCCATGCAAAGCCTCCTTCTTGGACCCCACAGCTCAGCCAGCATCCAGCCCCCTTCCTGCTCCCCCCCCTTCAGGGCCACGGCAAATAACCGCTTTGAGCTGTGGAAGTTGGGCATCACCCACGTGCTGAACGCCGCCCATGGGGGCCTCTACTGTCAGGGCAGCCCTGATTTCTACGGCAGCAGTGTGAGCTACCTGGGGGTGCCAGCCCACGACCTCCCTGATTTTGACATCAGCACCTACTTCTCCTCTGCAGCTGACTTCATCCACCGTGCCCTCAGCACACCTGGGGGTAGGACTTGGGGCCAGAACCCATATCCCACCCTGCTCATTCAAGGGAAGGATGCCCATTTCCCCTCAATCATCAATATGCTCCCATTCCTGGTTTTTAGAAATCTTCCATTTAGTGCTCCAACATTTTACCTAAAACCATTGCTTCACATATGGGGAAACTGAGGCTGAAATTGAAGGCCATGCCTTGAGTTCAAAGGAGCTCTCGGGCCGGAATCCAGGTCTCACAAACAGCAGAATGATTCTTTCTCTGCAACACTTAGCCTTGGGAAAATTTGGTACCTTATGTGTCTGCCCTAAAGTACTTTCAAATGTGTGTATTTGGGGTCGGGGTGGGACAGGCATAGGTTACAATAAAGAAGACTGGAGAGGCAGGAGCTCCTGCTTTGTGTTCATCCTTAAAGACAACTGTGCCTCCTGCTATATGACACTGGGCAAGCCAGTGTCCCTCTCTAGACTTCAGTTTCTTCATCTGTGCGATGGGAATGACAAAATGACAGCTCATATCACTCTTTTTTAAATGCCCAAGGCACTTTGACATTCTTTTGTTATTCATTCATCGGCTATTTATTGAATATCTTCTATGTGCCAGACACTAAACTAAATTCAGGGAATTCAGACTTGAACAAGGCAGGGTCCCTCCCCTCATGAAACCTGCCAGTCAAATTGTGAAGTATTGTGAGTGCTACTGATGTGGGAGGGCAAATGTGAAGTGCTATGGGAACACAGGGCAGGGGTGGCCAGCCCAGAGGACCAGGGAGGTGGGGGACTTCCCTTTACAAGGACATTCATTGGGCCACATGCAGAAATGATGAGCTGCTCTATGATTCAAGCAATACCTTGAGTGATCAGGAAAGCCCTTGGAAGGAAACCATGTATCAGCTGAAACTTGATGAATGAATTGTAGAAGTTAGTCAGACCGAGATCAACAGGAACATTTTTCAAAATAGTAGGAACAACACATGCTTAAGGCTGGAGGTCAGAGACCATGACAGTTTCAAGGAACTGTGTTCCTAGAGATGAGGATTGGGATAGGTTCATCTTGAGATAAGGCTGCAGTTGTCAGGAAGGGCCAGCTCTCAGATGATCTTGCAAGTCATGTTAAGGATTTGGACTGCATCCCAAGGATAGGCCAAATAGGTGGTGTTACCCATTTGAAAAATCAGGAAACTGAGATCCATGATGGCTGAGTGACTTGCCTGGGGTTCCAGAGTGCACCCAAGGCAGGGTAGGGAACGGAACGAGGGTCTCCACCCCAGGCCTGGATGGGATGGCTGGTGGGAAATGGTCTTTTACCAGGATGTCTCCCTCAGCCAAAGTCCTCGTGCACTGTGTGGTGGGTGTGAGCCGCTCTGCCACACTGGTCCTGGCCTACCTCATGCTGCACCAGCAGCTGTCCTTGCGTCAGGCAGTGATCACTGTGAGGGAACACCGGTGGATCTTCCCCAACCGCGGCTTCCTCCACCAGCTCTGCCAGCTGGACAAGAAACTGCGGGGTACAAGCCGGAGCTAAGAAGCCAGGTATGGAGGATACAGTCATGAAGACACAGGTGCCATTGGCAATGAGAAGTCACGTAAGGGCCTGGGCAAAGAATACAGGGCTATGTGTGGCTGGAAATGGTGGCAGGGGGAATTCCATGCTCCCCACGCCTCAGGGCTCCTCTTGCCCATTCAAGGTCTCACTGGAGCCAGGCAGGTAGTCCTCCTATAGGACCCCTGCCCTGTCATCCTCAGTTCACCCCAATTCTTCAGACCCCAGAAAGTGGAGAAAGACAAGAAAAGAAGGTGGTAGTAAGCATTACATGGAAGAGTTGAGGCCTTCCTACCTGCTCCAGCCTGTCTTGTCCTGCCTTAAATGGTGACTCATCAAATCCCACCAAAGCAGATGCACAACCAAGCTGATGGGTCCTTCACCTCCCCCATGACATCCTGTGGACTGGGAAGCCAAAAAGGGGATATGAGCCCTTGGGAATGGCATGTTCCCTGCCTGCTCTCTCCTCAGACGGGATTTAAGAACCTGGAAGATCAGCAGATCTCTGATCATGCCCAATCACCCCACTTTCTCAGGATTCTTAGAAACCCTGACCGCTAATTCAGCATCCTGCCCATCAGGCAGCTGGTTTGGGGGAGCTGTTTGAGCAGGGCTGTAGCACTGCACAACTTATAGAGGTACCATTTATAAAAATGTGTCAGTGGAACCCCTAGGAGTTGTGAAGTGCACAGCCCAGGCAGCTGTAACCAGCAGCTCTGGGGTTTGGGCCCCTGAGGGTACGGGGGCTGCAGAGGGAGGTCCTCTCTCTCCATAAACCTTGAATGCCAAGGCTACCTCATCCCTTCTCACCTACACCCACTTGATCTTGCACATAGGTCTCAAGACAGAAGCAGTTTAGGTGACAGCTCTTGCCACTGTCCTAACAAGTCCCAGCCAGCCTGGACCTTGGTTTATCTGCCTGTAATATGAAGCATGTCTCTCTGCAGAGCCTGTCCTTACTGCCTGCCGCAGGGCTCTGCCACTTTGCGGCTCTGGCACTGACCCTGCTGGTGCTTTTGGAGGCTGTGGCCCATGTGGATGCCAAGAAGATGCTGAGAGCGCAGCATGGGATCCATCCTCGAGTCTGCCACTCCATCTACTTCCTCCTGTGTCCCTCACCCCATCTCCGTCACTGGCTTCAGTCCCCACAGGTGGGAGTAGGCTGCCTTGTTAGCCAAGCCCTGAGATTGCTTGGCCAGGGATCCCAAGTTCCCTGGAGAGAAGGCAGTGGAAGATGGCCACCGCCACCCCTCCCCCATCTCTCCCCGTGCTTAGGGATCCGTGTGTGGGTTGGGGGGATCTGGGAGCAGGAGTGGGGATGAGTTTCAAGGTATGGGTGTATGATGAGGGTCTCTGGATAACAAGGAAAGTTCCTAATAGGCCCAAATCCAAGGTCTCTAACTGACCAGTCTTGGGAGGGACCTGAAAGACCATCTCACAGACCTTATGGGACAGCGAGGCTGTCCAGGGATAGTCTTTCAAGGGAGGGAGAGGATGGCAAAGGGTGGGAGCAGTTTCTGGATAAAGCAGAACAGGGTTGGTGTACAGACCTGCTCTGTAGCCCACTTACACTGTCTGTCTGCCAGTGCTGCCACCCTCAGCCCAAGTCTGCCAGATCTGCCTCCTGAATCAGTTCCATCCTCACCAGCCCCCACCTAAGGGTTGCTGGTGCTGGCAATGCCTCCAGCTGACGCATGCTTTTGACTAGTCTCTGTCCTCCTCTGTACGTCCTACCAGCTCCCGCTATGGGCCCTTGCTCCACACTAACCATGAAGGCCAAGAGAGCTTTCTTTCTTTTTTTTTTTTTTCCCTTTTTTTTTTTGGTGGTGCTGGGGATCAAGCCCAGGGCCTCATATGTGCTAAGCAAGTGCTCTTCCAGAGATCACAACCCCAGTCCCCAGGGGGAGCATCTAAGATGGTTGGTTTGATCTTCCCGCTTCCTGCTCTGTCATCCTGATACACATTCACACAGGCAGACCTCAGCTGAGCTGCCTCTGCTCCCAGCAGGGCCAGGGCTGGGGCCTAGGCCTAGGCTTGGGGGAGGTGCCTGGTTGGGCTTGGCACTGACCTGCTGTGAGACTAGTGGACCAGTTGGGAGTGGCAGGGGGAGGTTAGAAGGGGGGGGAGCAGACCGCATGCTTTATAATTAAACTCAAATCAAAAAATAGAAACAGCATCAAATGTGCAGAGACAGACGGCTGGAAGCTGGCAGCACAAATCGCCTGTCAGAAAAGACCACAGCCTGCATTGGACACCCCCTCAGGTGGGTGAGTGCTCCTAATTCAGGGGGGCCCTGAGCATGCTGGGTAACAGGGTTTGGGGCACAGGGGTGTCAAGCAAGAATGGAGGCTGGATTGAGGGACCAAGCAGGTCTGGGATAAAGGCAGAGATAGACCACAAGACAGTCAGAAAGACCCAGGCTTGAATTCTGACTCCCTCATCAATTGGCTATATGATCTTGCTTAACTTCAAAGCCTCAGTTTTCTCATCTGTAAAATGGGAGTGATAATATTACTGGCTTTATAAGGGTACTATGAAGATTTAGTGAGAAAATACGAGCTCTTAGCTCTGTGTTTGGTACATAGTATGCCCTTTATTAGTAAGTGATAAATATGGTAATTAATCCTGAATAAATAAACACAAAGAGATAAAGACCAACCTCAACCCCCAAAGGGAAGTGGTCCTCTGCCTAGGATACAGCTCAGGCCTGAATGGGTAAGAGTAACTAGAGTAATGATAATTATAATAAAATGCACCATTTATTGGGCATCTCTCACAAGGCAGACCCTGTGGGAGATGCTTTACATTTATGATTTCACGGGATTCTTACAACAGTCTCATGAAAGATAATGGCTCAGAGAAGGCCACATAGACACAAGTGGAAGACCAGAGAATTCTACCCAGGTCTGTCCTCCTCCAAGCTGCATGATGGGCCCAGAACCCACAGCAGCCCACCTCTGGCAGCTGCCTCCCTCCCTCCTGGGGGCTTCATTCCCTAGCCCCTTACTGTCCTGTCTTGTGATCTCCAGTCCCACCCAGCCTGTGCCCCCCTTGGGAAAAGGAGGAGGCAGAGAGGGTGGGCAGCAGGGAGGTACAAGAGCTACACTCTGCTGTGGTTGAGGAAACATGGTACTACCAGGCAGGACCCTCTGCCATCCAGGGCTGAAGGCAGCAGAAACCAGGGGAGCTGAAGCCACAGACTGCCCTTCCTTTGGGAGCCTGAGGTCACCATATGGGCAGCTGGGCCTGACTCTGACTGACAAGGTGGACTGTTCACCCCAGGAGGACAGTGGATGGGTGGGGGTATATCCTGAGTATCAGGAGTGAGGCTCTAGGAGGGGCCTTAAGGCCAAAGAAAGGCTCCATTCTCCAGAGAACTGGGCTGGGGTCTCTTAGGTATCTGAGACCTAGGCTGGGCTGTAGCAGAGCCTCTGATCCATGATCCTTCTGGAGACTCCAAGAGGAACCAGATCCAGTTCTTCACAGCCAAAGCACAGCTGGGCTGCACAGCACCCACTGGCCACTGGGGGGCAGTCTTACCCCACGCCAAATTCAGCAGGCCTGGGTTGGCTCTTGCTAGGTTCTCAAAGCTCCATCTCGTCCTGCCAGGCGCTAGAGCAGCCCCACCTGGTGGCTACAGACTAGTGCTGCTGTCGGATGCCTCCAGAATCTAGGTCCTCCTCCACCCCAACATAGTACACTACCCTCTGCCCTGTGCTTACTTCATACACAGACCTCTCTCTCTTGCTCGGGATAGAACCCCAGAGAATTCTGAGAAATCAGGCAATGCCAGGATCTTTGGTATGATAAAGAGAAATAGTGTCCCAGACACTAGGGAAGAACTGTTCCTACACAGGATCACAGACTGAGTCATGGCAGATTTGTAAGGGAAGCCAGTCTCTCCCTCCCTCTAAAGTTCTCTTGCCACCATTCTCAGGTGGCCTCCCATCTTCAGAACCACACAGGGCTAAGAGCTTTCGCTCCCAGAGATGCCAAGGAGGTAGGGGCCCTGGGGTTTGGAAAGGCTGCTGCTTCAGTCCCCAATGCCTACTCCTCCTCTCAGCCCCACCCCCATGGGCTCCAAGGCCAGGTCTGGAATCCTAGCCGCTTCACAGCGCTTGTGTTCTGGACGGAATCTACATTTGCCCTATTCCGTTCACATGCTGAGTCCTGCCCCTGCACCCAGTCCCCCATTCCCGGTCCCAGACCATGCCCTAGGTAGGTGGCAGGCCACTCAGCCTGCCTTGAGAGGTCACAGTGGGAGATGAGGGGAAAAACTGGGTCTTCACTTCCGCCTTGTCCTCCAGTCACCCGCTGGGTGAGCCTGGTCAAGCCGGTGGCCTCCTGGGTGCCCATTTCTCTCTCTAGTCATGCCACCACTTACAACAGGGAAAAGGTGTTCCTCCCAGTTTGCACCTTCCCTAGTTACTGGTTGAGGGGATCAGGGACACTTGGCCAAGAAAGGCCCTCCTTCCCATCACAGCACCAGGCTCAGGTTCTGGTGCCACTGATGCCCCAGATCTGCAGGGTCCCAGACACCCGGAGCCAGCTGACTCCTGACACAACCCACCCCACTCGGGTGAGGCCTGCCGAGCTGCACTGGCCTGAGTCATGGGGGTAAGGAGGAAAAGCCCGGTGCCTGGAGGCAGATGTGTAGCTCAGCAACACCCAGGCTCCTCTGAGGAGACCACTGGGTTAGTGATCACTCTGGAATCCCCCGAGACGGCAATTGAAAGGCTTGGGGTGGAACTGAAGGTGCACAGAACTGGACTGAAACCCCTGCCCAGCTGCTCATCAGCCACACAGGGTTGGGTGCCACTTAGAAAAACACTCTGAGCTTCTGCATCCTTCTAGGTGAAATAGGGACCTACCCTAAGGGAGGCATTAGACTTAGAAGAGGCATCAGCTCACTCAATATGGAAATGCCCATAAATATCAGTCCACAGCCCCTGACTCTCATACTGGAGGGAGACTCTGATCTCAAGGACCTCCAAGTGGGACCAGCCCTGGAAGTTCAGGGGTGGGGGCTTGAGATGAGCCATCCAGGTTGGGTGCCCTCTGAAAACTGTAGCCTTCTGGAGTTCCCATTCCTAAAGGTACAAATTGACAAGACATTTAAGGGGTGGGATTGACACTGGCTAGTGTCATAAAAAGGGAACCTGAAGGCCCAAAGGCCGAAGCTCTAACAAGCAACAGCCTCAGAAAAGGGCAGGGGTGAGGTCTGCCCAGCAATGCTCAGGAAGTTCTAGTTCCCCTTGTTCCTGGGGGAGAAGGGTCTAGGTCCCAGCCCAGCTGAGCTGGTTAATAAGCTCATTCCAAATAGCGGAGGCCCTTCCCACAGCATCCCAAAGGCACCTGGCCTGCACCACAGAACTCCCTGTCCGCAGGACCCACCTTGGGGAGCCTGTCTCCAGCACTGGGGTGTCTACTCTATTTCAGGATGAACTCACTGCAGAAACAGGATCTCCGGAGGCCCAAGATCCACGGAGCAGTCCGGGCATCTCCCTATTCGCCACCCACGCTGGCCTCGCTGCAGCGCTTGCTGTGGGTCCGTCGGGCCACCATGTTGAACCATATCAATGAGGTCTGGCCCAACCTCTTCTTGGGAGATGCGTGAGTAAGACCTACAAGGCTGGTGGAGGTGGCAGAAGGGTGTGAAGTCCACCTAGGAATGGAAAACAAGCCTCTCCCAGAGTGCTCCCAGACAGAGGTGGCACCCTCTGCTTCCCACCATATCTCTTTACATGTTTTTCTTTCCTCTTAAATTATTATAACTCTTAACTGTGGAAATAGAACTCACATAAGAAAAGTGCTCAGAACACACATGTCCAAGAAATTGGACATTTCTTGTGCCCCAGATGCCTCTACTGAATCCTTCTAACTTTTCTCTTTCCCAGGGATAACCACTCTCTAAGTGTCAAAATCATCATGTCCTTGTTTTTCTTTTAAGTTTTACCACCTATGCACCTAAACAACATGGGTTTGTCTTTTGCCTGTCTTTTTTTTAAATTATTTTTTAGTTGTAGTTGGACAAAATACTTTTATTTTACTTATTCATTTTATGTGGTGCTGAGGATTGAACCCAGGGCCTCCCTTGTGCTAGGCAAGCGCTCCACCACTGAGCCACAACCCCAGCCCCTTGCCTGTCTTTTAAAGTTACACAAATCATATTGTGTGTATTTTGTGGTTGGCAATGATTTGCTTAAAATTGTGAGAGACACTCATGTTTTATGGGTAGCTGCAGTTCATTTATTTTTTATTGCTGTGCAGTATTCCACTGTATGATTATAAAACAATTTATCCATTATATTGCATGTGGACATTTGAATTATTTCCACTTTTTGGCAATTATGAACAATGATCCTAGGAATATTTAAGTAACATGAATCCTAGAAAAACACATAACTTTCTCTAAGTTGTATATAAGAGAATAGAACTGAGAGCTATTTTTCCTAAAAGTTTTCTGAAATATTTGAAAATATGGCCAGGTGCAGTGATGTACACCTGTAATCTCAGCAGCTCAGGAAGCCGAGACAGGAGGACTGGAAGTTCAAGCCAGTCTCAGCATATTAGCAAAGCACTTAGCAACTCAGTGAGAACTTGTCTCCAAATAAAATATTAAAAAGGGCTGGGGATGTGACTCAGAGATTAAGTACTCCAGGGTTCAATCTCCAGTACCAAAACAAAATGTTTTTTTCAAAAATATGGACCAAATATTTATATTTAGAAATTTTCCTTAATATTTGGAAAATACAGATTAATATCTTGTTAACAATATGGCAAATATGGTATTCCTTCTCCCACACAGATATAATCTTTATAGGCTTTAAAAATGAAAACACACATACACACAAAAAAAGAACCTTTAAAAAAATGCAAACACATATACATTCTTTTTCATAGTTCTTTTTTATAAAAATGGCTATTGCTTTATTATACAGCTCTGTGATCTGCTTTATACATAAAGCTTTTATTTTTTTTTTAAAGAGAGAGTGAAAGAGAGAGAGAGAGAGAATTTTTTTAATATTTATTTTTTAGATTTTGGCGGACACAACATCTTTGTTTGTATGTGGTGCTGAGGATTGAACCCGGGCCGCATGCATGCCAGGCGAGCGTGCTACCGCTTGAGCCACATCCCCAGCCCCCATAAAGCTTTTAAAATGAAATGATAGTACATATTTTTAAAAAATGTTAACATTCTGCTTTGTACTCTGTACTTTCACAGGCTCTTTTTTTAATATATTTATTATTTTTTTAGTTGTAGTTGTACACAATACCCAGGGCCTCACACATGCTAGGCACACACTCTACCACTGAGCCACAACACAACCCCACAGGTTCTTGATATAGCATCTACCACAGTTTAGTGGTTGTATAGCATTTCATGATTTAGATACACAGTAGTCCCCCTTTTCTGTGGTGGGGGATATGTACCAAGACCCCCAGTGGATACCTGAAACTGAAGATAGTACCAAACCCATGTATCTTCTGTTTTTTTTTTTACCTATTCATATATATCTATGGAAAGTTTCATTTATAAATTAGGAACAGTAAGAGAGTAACAACTAAAACAAAATAGGAGAGTTACTATATTAACTAAAGTAAAGGTTTATGAATACAAGTACAATAGAATGACAGTCAATCGAATTGCCCAGATAACTATGTGGTGACAAGGGGTGGATAGCATATACACTGTGGATACACTGGACAAAAGAATGATTCACATCCTGGGCAGGATAGTGCAAGATTTCATTCAGTCCTCATAACAGTGCAAAATTTAAAATTTATGAATTGTTTATTTCTGGAATTGACCATTTAATGTTTTTGGACAATGGTTGACTGTGGGCAAATGAAACTGTGTGAAACAAAACTTCAGATAAGAGAGAACTTAATATCCTATTGTAGGATTCTCAGTAGTTTTTTTTTTTCCTTAATTTTTCACTATCTTAAATATCCCTAGATTCAGTTTACATATATTTGTGGGCACTTTCTGAATTCTTCCTTTTATTAAGTGCCTAGAAGGAGAATTGCTAGGGACAAGTATATGTACATTTCTAAAGCTTTTTTGGGGGTTGGGTGGGGATTGAACTCAGGGGTACTAGACCACTGAGTCACCTCCCCAGCTCTATTTTGTATTTTATTTAGAGACAGGGTCTCACTGAGTTGCTTAGCACCTGCCTCGCTTTTGCTGAGGCTGACTTTAAATTTGTGATCCTCCTGCCTCAGCCTCCCAAGCAGCTGGGATTACAGGGATGTGCCACTATGCCCAGCACATTTCTAAGGCTTTTGTTGTGTATAGCCCATTGCCCTTCAGAAAAGTTACCCTGGGGGCTGGGATTATGGCTCAGTGGTAGAGCGCTTGCCTAGCGCATGTGAGGCACTGGATTTGATCCTCAGTGCCTCATATAAATAAATAAATAAATGTATTATATCCATCTTAACTACAAATATTTTTTTAAAAAAGTTACCCTGAATGAAAGAGAGTCTTCAATTTCAACTATAGATGTCCCTCTACTAGGGCAGTTCACCAGTTCCCATCTCTATCCTTGGAGGAAAACAGCAAGTGAAGGGCAAGTTCCAACCCAGATAGAGTTAACCCAGTGAGATCTACCCGCTTATACCCCCTCCAGGTATGCTGCCCGGGACAAGAGCCAGCTGATCCAGATGGGTATTACCCATGTTGTGAATGTTGCTGCAGGCAAGTTTCAAGTGGACACAGGTGCCAAGTTCTACCATGGAATGCCCTTGGAGTACTATGGCATCGAGGCTGATGATAACCCCTTCTTTGACCTCAGTGTCTACTTTCTGCCTGTTGCTCAATATATCCGAACTGCCCTCAATACTCCCCGAGGTGAGCTTCTGGGGAAGGACTTGGTTGGGGTTGGGGGTTAGGCTATCCATTTCTCCAATAGCACTGATGGGTGGGGAGCACAAACCCCATCACCAATCCTCCTACACTATGAAGCAAATATCTCCTACCATTTAGTGTCCCCTTCAGAGACACCCTGGAACAGTGTCAGACATAACTAAAATCTGCTGTGGTCATCAGCATAACCACATGCCTCAGGAAGAGACCAGACATTAGGCAGAAGGCACAAGACCTGTAAAGGTTCTTGAGCAGGCCTCTCTAAGATGAGGCTTTGGCACAGAGCTGCAGGGGCAGGTGAGAGGGCAGAACTGTGGTGCATGTGGGGGAGGGGAAGTAGACATCCCCTGTAATCTGACACAAATTCAGGGGACCCCAGGAGTCCAGGAACCTCCACCTCCAGATGAGTTGCAAAGATGTCAGAGGAAGCACTCTGGGTCAGAAGGGAGTCCCGGCTGCCAACCTTAACTCTGCCAGGACTTGCTATTTGACTTTGAGCCAGCCTTCTTCCCTTGTAGGACCTCAGTTGTCCCATTATACAGGGGTCCCGGCTGCTGTGATGGTGGGCTGAAAGGATGGCGAGGGGTGTCTTCTTTCTAAAGGGGTGGGCGATTCAGGGTTAGGCATCTGACACCTGGGTTGGGTCTCCCCACAGGCCGCGTGCTGGTACACTGTGCCATGGGGGTAAGCCGCTCTGCCACACTTGTCCTGGCCTTCCTCATGATCTACGAGAACATGACACTGGTAGAGGCCATCCAGACGGTGCAGGCCCACCGAGATATTTGCCCCAATTCAGGCTTCCTCCGGCAGCTCCAGGTTCTGGACAACCGGCTAGGGCGGGAGACGGGGCGGCTAATGACCTGACAAGCAGCCCAGAGCCCTGGCTCTCCATCCAGCATAGCCCAACCTGACTAGCCTAGACCTGGGGACGGCAGCCTCTGCTGTTTCCAGAGACCCTGAGATGTAAACAGCAAGTGGGGGCTTAGCTGAGGCAGGGGCAGGGAGAGCTGGGTGGTGACCTTTAGCAGGTGGATTCCCCAACCCAATCAGAGATTCTTTATGCAAAAGAGAATTCAGTCTGTCTCTATAATAAAAGGTTCATCATAATAATGATAAGAGACCTTCTGGTGATTTGTGAGAAAATGGCTTACTCTGCAAGGGCCAGGAGGTTCCAGAGAGCTTGCCAACTGTGATTCAGCATGATGGCAGCCTGGAGAAGAAAAGAGTGAGAGTCGTGCCAAGGCTTAATGAGGAAGGTAAGGACTGGTTGGTGATGTTGGCCCTGGGTGCAATACAGAGGAGTCAGGGTACAAGTGCTGAGGCTTAGATAACTTCTTCCTATATTGTCCTTCTCATACCCTCACCCTAGGGTTGCGTTGTCTGATCAAGACCAAAGTTCTATGTGTTCACATGTTCCATGTGTCCTGTTGGCCCACTCTACCCAAAGCCAATAATAGAAATGTGCTGTTAGGGCTGGTAATATAGCTCAGTGGTACAGCATTTGTCTAGCACGTGCAAGGCCCTGGGTTAGATCACCGGCACCAAACAAAACAAAAAATAACAACAACAAAAAATCCCCCAACACTTGCTGAGCACAAACAGCATCTTTTGGAACCAAGTCAATTACACTCCACTTTAAAAAGGACTGCTTAGCATTACAGATATCTCAAAATGAAGACAATATACAAGAGAAAGAAGATGGAGTTAGGGAGGAGACACTCCAGAAATTCTAGGTGAAGAACAGCTGTATGATGGAACAAAACATTTAGCTCTGAGTTTATTAGTTCTCATGCTACAATAAAATAAAGCACTATAGAAAGCCCTTCTCCACCTCCCACTTACAAATGATACATGCTCAGGTACTTAGGAGGTTTAAATAGGCTGGCTTTGCTTCTTCCTCTCTGGTTGCTCCTATTTATCCCTTGCCTGTTCTGGCTGACCCTCGAATGTCAAGGTTTCTCAGGGTGCTATTCTCTGCCTCTTGTCTCCCTTGGTGTTTCCACTCTCCTGGGGGATCCTCTGCTCTTATGATCTCAGTGAGCATCTCTAGACTACTGATCCCAGACATATATGGCCCAATTCTCTTTCCTGAGCTCAAAACCTCTGCATCCCAATGACCACCCACATCTCAATATTACAACTGAACTTTCAACTCAACTGGCTTTCCATCACCATGCACCCAGACCCACACCTCTTCCTAGGTTCCTAATTCAGTGAAAGGTTCTTATAGCCAAATAGGTGACAAGTGTCATCCTGGACTTCTAAATGCTCCCTGGATTTGCCACTTAGCTCCTCTTCCTGGTGACCACCAGAGTTCCAGCTGCACCCTGCAGGGGTCTCTCTGGCTCCAGCCCTGCCCCTCCAAGGCAGACATCTTACTGAAATAAAAACCTGATCACATGACCCTTCCACTTAAAATTCCCAAAGTACAAACACTTGCCAGATTATAAAGGCGCTTCATCACCTGAGACCTTCTTATATCTCCACCATGTTGAAACTCTGTTCCTATACATACTACGCAAATCAGAAACAGTAAAATTCCTAGAATCCACCTCCCTCTCTTACCTTGGTCGCACCACCTCAGTGCACCACCCTTGCCCTGTTTTACTTTAACTCCAGTTTCTCCTTGAGGTCACACTTTGGATGTCACTTCTGGGAATCCCTCCCAGCACCCTCAAGTTTGGTAGCCCCTCTGTGGGTTACCAAAATGCCCATCTATCCCTTATCACATCACCTGTCACTCCAAATGAAAATTGCCTGGTGTCTTCCCTAAGCTCCATGGTCCTATGGTTCCCACACCCTCTGGCTATGATTCAAGTATGGCTCTGTGGATCCCTGAATGAGTAGTCGTAGCCACTTGTCCATCTCTCCAGAGGCCATGAAGGGAAGTGGATTATAACAGGCCCTAGGACTGTTAGGAAGGTACCGCCTCTGCTCCCAGTTCTTCCTGCATTCAGCATCTCACCAGGACACCCTGTTCCCAGCATATTTTATCACTCTTGTGGCCCCTTTGATCCTCCCCCTCACTCCCCACCAAGGCTCTCTGAGGCCAACTCTGTCCTCTCCTAGGGGACTAAGGGGCTTTCTCCCTTTTCTGACATCTACTGGAGGGCAAGTACTTTTCCTTTGTGCAAATTTAGAAAAGATGTCCTCTCTGAATAAACCAAACTCAGGCAGAAGTACTTCTGAGCAACCAGCTTGGTGAAGAAAAATGTGTTTCCTTCTCCCAATAAGACAGAGCCCCAAGTCAGGGTGCCCAACTGAGTGAATCAACCTCTGGCTGAGTTTTAGCTTTTATTCATCCCTTTTAAATACTTAATCTACATACATAAATGTGTACTACCTTGGTTGGGAGAGATGTATATCATGTATACCTCCATTTTACAGACCAACAAACTGAGGCTCAGGGGAATGAGGCAGGGCTGGAATGCTTCTTCCTGGCTCCAGGACCTCTGGACCCTGGCTCAGGGCAAGTACTGCCCATCCAGCTATTTTGCTCACTTCTCCGTGGTACTTAGTCCCAATACCAGCTGGCTGTGGGCTGCCTCAGGTGCTCTCTGCTCCTTTTCAAGAGGGTATACGTGTCCAGCTGGAGGACAGCAGAAGGGCTGGTGTCATTGTGCCGAGCAGAGTCACAGGGTCCAGCCCCAACCAGACAGGGCTCTTCTCCACTCTAGGGATGGGAAATGATCCTTAATATGTCCTTAGGTTGGTGGGGCCTATAATTCTCCAGAAAAAAAACAAAACTAGTCCCAGCTCAACAGCCCAACCCACCCAGCCCCGATTCCCTTGCCTGACAACTCAGTCCTGTTGCTATTTCTTGCTCATGCACCGTCAGCAGGACCCAAAATAGTGGCTCCAGAAGGCAGTCTCTAAATCATCATCCTGTTCTGCTGCCTGGGGTGGGGTGTCTAGAGGCGAGGACAGAGCCTCATTTTGGGCCCTGGGCCTGGGTTTCAGCATATCACCTCCTTGAGGATCTGTGGGTTGGGCTTGGAGTCTGGGGCTGCAGGGGAGAAGGGAGGAAAGCCATGAGGAAGGAGGCAGGTGGCGGCAAAGTCAAACATTTCCCAGGAGAGCACCTCCCATGGATGTCTTCCTGCCTGCCACACTCACTGGAAAAGTCTGACAATGGCCACTCTCCCTCTTCTCTAGAGCACCTGGTGATAGAAGTGGTATATAAAAGAATGACTTTGGAGTTGGATTCCCTAGGTTCAAATCCTATTTCTGCCCCTCAACAGATATGTGACCTCAGTTAATCTCTCCATAGGTCAATTCCCTAACCATAACATGGGATTAATAATTACTATATAGGGGCTGCAGTCAGAGATCAGCGGTAGATTGCTTGCCTCGCATGGGTGAAGCACTTGGTTCGTTCCTCCGCACCACATAAAAATAAATAAAATAAAGTCAAGACATTGTGTCCATCTTTAAAAAAATCTTAAAAAAAAACAAAAACCCAATCACTATATAGGATTGCTGTTAGCAATGAACAGGGCTTATAGAAAGTGCTTTGCACAATATCTTGATAAGTTCTCAAATATGATAGCTGGGGGTTAACTCAGTGGTACAGCATGTGTTTAACATGTGAGAGACCCTAGGTTCCATCTCCAGCACCACAAAAAGAAAGAAAAAAAAACATATTAAAAAATGATAGCTTTGATGATAATCATAGCACATAGTACAGAGGCTCCTGGCATCATCTGTTACCCAGAACCACCCAGTCTGAGACAAAAAGTTGGCTGTGTTCTCAATATGGTGAATGAAGGGATGAATAGCTAAACATTTGCTGGCCTAAATGCAACATAATATCCTGGATTGAATCCTGCAAAAAAAAAAAAAAATAAGTGGAAAAACTGCTGAAATCAAATGAAGTTTGTACTTTTATAGCATTATACCAATGTTAATTTCTTTGAGAAATACAACATAGATATGTAAGAAGATGGGGGATGATACACAAGAAATGTCTCTGCTATCTTTACAAATTTGCTGTAAATCTAAAATTATTTTAAAATTTTTATTTAAAATTTAAAAAATGAAATGACTTGCTGACACTTTATATAGTGAGATACTGCACTAAATGCTTTAAAGGCACATTTTCTTTTCTATATTTATTTCTTCAGGAAAAAAAACATGGATCAAATATAACAAAGTGTTAAGATTTGATCATACTGAGTTGGGGGAATACAGATATCTGTTGAAATATTTTTTGTATTTTTTTTCCTTTGGTACTACTGGGAAATTGAACCCAGGGATGTTATTCTACTGAGCTACATATCCCTAGTCCTTTTTATTTTTATTTTGAGACAGGGTCTCACTGAGTTTCCCAGGCTGGCCTTGAACTTGCAATCTTTCTGCCTCAGTCTCCCAAGTAGCTGGGAATTACACAGGTGTGTGCCACCATGCCTAGTTTCTTTTTTATATTCTTAAAGTTTTCCATAATTTTAAAAATTAAAAATAAACAAATCAACTAACTTCCAAATTAGAAACATCCCTCTCTACATATTTAGGTCTTGAAACCCATTAAGTCAAATGGATATTTGGAAGTATTCTGAATTAAAACTATAATTATTACTGGCTTCAGGCCTAAAATACTTCAAATTTATAAGTTATCCTTTTAAAACCTGCAAGAGGCTTTATTATGGATAATCTTGCTTTAAGAAAAAAGGTAATGAAGACCCAGTTTATAGTATTTAGATGAAATAACTGTGGTTGAAGAGAAGTTAAGCCAGTAAGTTAAATAATCCATCATTTCTTTTACCCCTTACAACCCTGTGGTTAGGTCCTATTATCACTGTTCTAGCGACAAGAACACAGGTGCAGAGAGATTAGGCCTGTTTAGCTGCTAATATTAATTGAGAGCTTATTATATGCCAGGGCTAAGCTAATGGCTCTGGCAAAAAAAGCCTCAGTGGCCTAAACTCAACAAAGTTTTATTTTTCATTCACAACACACGTGGATGGAGGGACAGGAGAATAAACATGGAGGATGTAGAGAGCAGCTATATCACTTCCCTCTCAAGTTCCAAGGGGCATAACGCAGTCACATGGTCACAACTAATTTTAGGAGAGGATGGGAAATGGTCTAGGATGACCCCCAGAAAGAAAAGGAAACTCTAGATGCTAGTGACCATGAACAAGCTTTTCACAAAAGCCACTGAAATATATACAAATAAAATATCATGTGTTTTAACTCTTATAAGCTATAAGAGGTAAATACTGTTGTTATCCCCATTTTATACATTAAGAAAACTCAGATTCAATCAGCCAAAGTAAACTCTCTCCAGACCTCTTAACTCACAGCTCACAGCTCACCAACTAGGCCAGCAAGCCTGTTCTTAAGAATGTCTTGAGTCTTCACTCTGAGTTGGTCTTGGTGATATACATGCTAAGAAAATGCAGAAATGACATGCTGTGGCTTCAGAGGCTGGATTATGAGATAATTTGCAACTTCTGCCTGGGTCACTTGGGATACTCTCTCTGGGAACCCCAAGCCACTATGCAAGAAGTTTGATCACCCCAAGATCACATGCTGCAGCAGTTACAAGAAGACACATTAGTCAACTACCCCAGCTGAGCTCAGACAATTTGAGTTGTACCTTCATGGACCTTCCAGAACACATCTGCCAGCTAATACCACAGAGTGACCTCTGTCATGCCATGTGGAAGAGATGAATCATGCATCTCTGCCTGCCTGAATTACGACCCACAAATGAGATAAGAAAATGCCCATGTCTGAGTCACTATATCTTGGGGTAGTTTGTTATGTATCAGTAGATAACCAGCACAGGGCAGAGCCCAGTAGGACCAGCAACACTGGCTTCTGACCAGTGTTAACCTCTGAAGAAATGTGTGAACCATGGAAGGACAGAGAAGTCACATCCATCCACTCCCATGCCAAGTACATGAAGATGAGGTCTCACATCTACAGAGTGATACAGGTGGCAACAGGGTCCTGTATCTACTCAGAGTCCTATGGGGGACCAGAAGAGATTGAGGGGGCTGGGGTTGTGGCTCAGTGATAGAGCGCTTGCCTAGCACATGTGAGGTTCTGGGTTCAATTTTCAGCAGCACATATAAGTAAATAAGTAAAAATAAAGGTCCATTGACAACTAAAATTTAAAAAAATATAGAGATAGGAACCCAAGCAGTGTAGGTGACAAAGGCCTTGAGGTGGGCAAGGTGGCACTCTGACTTAATTATGGTTTGTCCCCTCCAAAACTCACATTGGAGTATAATCCCCGTTACGAGGTATTAAGAGACTAGAAATTAAATCTGACAATGGTGTCTAGAGCTGGGGCTTTGGGAGGTGATTAGGATCAGGTAAGTCATCAGGTGGTGCCTCATAATTCAATACTGGTGGCTTTATAAGATGAGGAAAAGAACAGGACATGTGTGCTTCCTGTGTCTCTGCGTTTGATGTCCTGTGCCACCTCAGGACTCTGCTAGCAAGAAGGCCATGACTAGATGTAGTCTCTTGACCTTGGACCAGGACTGTGAGCCCAAACAAACCTCTTTTCTTTTTCACATACTCAGTCTATGGTGTTGTGTTATTGGCAACAGAAAACAGACTAAGACTGGTAGAGAGACTGCCCAGATGGGAACCTCTACCCGCTCTCAGCCCCACCCCTGGCTCTGTCCTAACCCCAGCCACCTACCTTCCTCCAGGCCTGTAGACCCTTGCTCAGGGATCCCAGACTGCCCAGCATGGTAAGGACTCCTGGGGGTCTGCTGGCCACAGCTCACAGCTTGCTTTGACAGCTGTCTCCTCTACAGAATGGATTCCACAGCCAGGACCTGGGAAACCTTGCTTTGAAGACTCCTTGGGGAGAAATATCCCACCTCCTCCCTACCTACCCAGGGGACTGACCAGGCAAGCAGACCCAGCTACCCATATCCTAACCTCCTTGCTCTGTTCGGATCATTCCTCCTGGTTTCCGCATTGCTGTGCTCATCCAGGCTTCCTCAGCCATCTGAGGCCTGGTCAGCTGGTCCCCTCTTCCTGGGAGCTACTAGCATTACCCGTCCCCTGGGATTCCCTGCACCCAGCTGCTACTGAGCCTTCCGTCAGCCCTCCCCCTGCCTCTCTCCTGCAAACCCCATTCTTTCACAGACCTGTGGCAGTATTTTGGCCCTGCCCTTGTAGCTTCTGAGAGTATGACGGGGCTCCTGTGACCCACAACTGCAACCCTGCCTGTCAGACCAGCTTTCTGGGGCTCCTGTTTAGTGACATTGACTTTGGGAGTAACTGGGGAGGAGGGTTGCTGATAAAGCAGAAATGAGAAAATACAAGTACAACAATTAATTTTTCCAGGATCAGGTGTAGAGTGTAAAAAAAGTGCTGGGAAAGGCCCTGTGTCACTTGGATGGTGGATTTGCAGGTAGGACTACCGAGAGGCTCTTCTGGTTCCTTTTGAACCATGCCACATAGATATAAATAAGCTGTCTGTACAGTCCACACAAAGCACCCCTGACACCAGCACCCATTTCTGAGGGATTCTTAGTGTCACCAATTCTCTACCATTTGGACCTGTTGTCCTAATCAAAGATGGCTGCATCAGGATGGGCACTGTGTTATTCCATTTTCTGTTACTATAACAAATACCTGAGATAATCAACTTAGAAAGAGAAAAGATTTATTTTGGTTCACAGTTTTAGAGGGTCCAGCCCACAATCAGGTGAACCTATTGCTTTTTGGCCTCTGGGGAGAGCGCTGGAAGGCAATGGTGGGGAGCTTGTGGCAGAGCAAAATTGCATATTTCATGGCTAGAAAGCAAAAGAGGGAAGAAGGCGCCAGAATCTCCCTACGCATTTTTTTTTTTTTTAACCGAGAATTGAACCCAGGGGCACTTAACCATTGAGCCATATCTCCAGCCCTTTTTTGTATTTTATTTTGAGACAGGGTCTCCCTGAGTTGTTAGGGCCTCTCTTAGTTGCTGAAGCTGGCTTTGAACTCACAATCCTCCTGACTCAGCTTCCTGAGCTACTGGGATTACAGGCATGCGCCACAGTGCCTCACTAGGTCCCACCTTCTAAGGGTTCCATCATCTCCCCTTATTGCCACCCTGGGGACCAAGCCTTTAACACATGCCCCACTTGTTAAAAGACTGTAAAGAAGATTTTATTCAGGACCACTGCAATAGGATTTTGTAGCAGGAGAGAGAGACTGAGCTCAACTCTGAATATAGAATGGGCAGTGGGAATTTATACCCAAGGGGCAGGGTAGGGGTGAGTAGATGAAAAGTTCTTAAGAAAGATGCATCAGCGGTAAGGGGGATTCTGGCTAAGCTGACCTGACAGGATCCTTGCTGAAGACAGGTCAAGGTGATCAGACATCGCCTTGGAGATGGTGGAGGATGAGGAGCCTGATGGGATATTGAGTGTGATCAGATATCATGTGTGGGGAGGAGATCTTGCCAAAGTGATATAGCAGAGTCCTTGCTAAAACTGGATTTTACCAACAAGTGCACAGATGGGCCTAGGAGAAAGTGTAGAGTTGGCTAGGATTTGGTTTTAAGCAGAAAATCTTTGTCAGCAGCTACTTTCCTCCCAATATCTATCCTCCCCTTTGACTCTGGTGAAGAACCTCAACTGTTAGCTGGGTACATTGCCACCCAGCTGACCCCCATTTAAAGTAAATGTGGCCAAGTGACTACCTTTTGAATATGAAGATGGAAGTGGAATTCCTGTGTGGAACTTGAGAAGCTTCTCTACAAGGGAGCCACGTGTCCTTTGGACCCTGACTCCCTGGTGCTACCTGGAGCCTGAATGAGATTGTTTGTCCTGGACAGCCTAGGAAGCCACATTTTTACATGACAGGAAAAAAAGCTATCTCATTTAAGTTGCTATTTTCCAAGTCTCAGTTACTTGTCACCAAGTATGGTCTTCACTGTTCTGTCTCCAGACCCACTGAAAGCAGAGGCCAGTGAGGTCATCTGGTGCATGGGCTGCCGTGGGGTGGGGGCTCTTTCATGGTAGGGAATCCTGGCCCAGTGAGGGCCTTGGAGAATGTGAATACAGAGTCAGAGGAAGCAGGATGGAGGAAGGTACCCAGAGTTGAGTGGGGAAGCAGGGGCCACAGGGCAGCAGAAGTCACAAGTGGACAACCAGAGGGAGTTGTGGGCGTGAAAATAGCAATATCAGAAGCAAAGCAAAGAGGAGCTGAGTGTCCCCAAAGCCAGAGCCCCAGAATGTGCAGTCCCCTGCAACTGAGAACCTACATTAACCTGGTCACCACAGTCACCAAATCTCCCAAAGACATTCCCATTTTCTGGACAGTATTTGTTTTCCTCAAATGAGGTTCTTACAATGAATCTCTCAAGTCCATGAGTGGGAGTCTATCTTTCAGCACCTGAAAGAACCTCATCCATTCTCGCCTTGAACTTCAGATCAGACCACAGTCACCATGTCACAAGAGTGAGTACTTCTGGGAGGACAATGGGTCAGGAGATTCAATCTAGTCCTAGAGATGGCCACCACACAAGGATACACGGCATGGCCTTTCTCATTCTTGATCCAACTTTGTCCCTCCAGAGAAGTAGCAATGTCTCTAGCCAAAGAGATGCTTATGTATTGATCACCAGGATACCACCACCACCATCAGCACCACAGAGTTGAGCTGCTCCCTGGGATGGGAAAGAAGCAGCACAAGAGAAGGAGCCCTACACACAGGGATGCAGGTTTTTTGTCCCAACTCCACCCTTTAACCAGATGCAGGAACCTGCACAGATTTTTTAACTCTCCTGAAACTCAGGTTTCTCAAGGGTCAAAACAGAAAGGATTAACGGCATCATTCAGGTCTGCTGTGAGAATAGCAATGAGGGAGCAGCCCAGTGCACGGCACATAGTAGATGCTTAATAAAAGCTTGAGTGTTTTTCTTCCTGCCAAGACAACAAGGACTTGGAAGGAGAATCTGTATCTCCATCTGTCCTGAGTCAGGGGAAGAAAAGCTGGTCACACAGGCCCCAAAACAGGCACAAGCTTTCCCTGCCACTTCTCAGAACAGCAGTAGGGCACAACAGGGCAATTGCAATCAGCCTTTTTCCAAAAGGTCATCATCTGGATTTACTTTCACATTCTTTTAAATATATGTACATGATTTATAAACTTTTGCCAAGCAGTTTTACATACAGAACCGACTCTGTATTCTGTCACAGATTTCTTAAATATGGTTGTAAACTTAAATTAGGATATTAGGCTATAATGACAAATGCAGCCCTCTTCCATAAAACCCTGATTCTCCAACTACTAGAATATTTGCTTTAATGAAAAGGGTCTTACAGGCACTCCAGACGCCCAGCTGATCTTTATCCTGGTCCTTACACAAAAACCTCCTCACTTTTTCCACGAAAACCCTGGTGTGGTCCGGCCAAAGTATACAAGCTTTCAAACACACACACACACACACACACACACACACACACACACACAAACACACACACATGCCTAAGTCAGGCTTATGAGAAAAATCTGGAATGTCTTGGAGCTTTTTCTTTCTTTTTTTCTTTTCAATTACAGCTCAGTAAAAATGTCCTCATAAAAGTCCTAGGTAAGCAATTGCTTTGCCAGCAGGATGAGGCTACCCACATCCCAGCGAAGCCTGCTTGGTGTGATTAGGGGAGGAAGGGCAGAAAGCCAAAGTTGGTTCCTTCACCATCCCCCTGGCCCCTGCCTCCCTCCCCTCTTCACATACACCACACAATGAGCTCCTCTAAAGACCTGAGCACAGCCGATCCAGGAGTTCCTTCTTTCTGAAGCCTACAAGTCTGTCTAGCCAAGAGGCCAGAAGTGGGTAGGCTCTCTAGCAGGCAAAATATTTTGAAAATACTTAATGGCTATGTTATTTCATCCCTCTCCCCTATAGGCAAGTTCCCTAGTAGTAGGATTGGCAAACAAAATACAAGACAACCAGTTCGATTTCAATTTCACAAAAGCAAAAAAGTATTTTTGATTAATTGATTGATTGATTTTTTTTGAGGCAAGATCTTGCTAAGCTGCCGAAGGTCCTCCTAAGTTGCTGAGTCTGGCCTTGAACTTGTGATCCTCCTGCCTCTGCCTCTCAAGTTGCTGGCATTACACTACCACTTCTGGCACAACAAATACTTTTTAACATAAATATGGCCTGAATATTGCATGAGACACACTAAAAATACATATTTACACATCAGTCCACCCTACCTGGAAGTCACTTCACCATTATGATTCCCAGAGAAATGGGAAAAGGAGGTCAAATCCAGTAGGAGGAGGCCAAGAAGATATTCTGGTAAGAGAGGAAAAGAAAGTGGATGTGTCAGTCAGCTTCTCACTATTGTAACAAATACCTGAGATAACTTAAGAGGAGGAAAAGTTTGTGTTGGCTCACAATTTGGGAGGTTTCCGGCCATGGTCAGCCAGGCCGTCAACTCTTTGGGGGCCAGTGATGAAGCAGGATATCATGGCAGCGGCACATGGCAGAGGAAGCTGATCCTCTCAGGAAGCAAAGAGTGAGAAAGGGGCAGGTACCAATATCCTGTTCAAGGACACAGCCCTAAGAACGCAGCTTCCTCAGCTAGGCCTCATTATTTAAAGGTTCAACAACCTCCCTACAGTGCTATGGGCTAGGGACCACGTCTTTAACCCAAGGGCCTTTGGGGGACATTTCAGATCCAAACACCAGTAGAGGATGGTTGAAGAAGATGGGACTAGAGGAGGCAGCAGCTGGCAAAAAGGTCTATGGGTAGGGATGCCATTCTCTAAGACAATGTCCCAGACAGAGGTGGGCTGCTCTATAGACCCAGGGAAAACTGAACAGGAGAGTCAGGGGTGAGGTTTTGCTCTTTACCTATTTAAAAGTTTCTGGAAGGAGATTATGGTGCACTCACACAGGTGAGCAGCAGCGGTGCTTGAAGGGGCCCCCACCTTGCCTCCTGCAGTCAGCCCCCAGGTACATCATAATCCATCTTGAGCAAGAGAGAGGATTCAGAGAGCCTGAGTTTTAACTGTGAAGAGACTGTGGTCCTGTTGTTTAGCCATTAAGTGTCCTCAATTCCCAGCAGAGTGACAAGGGGCATGCACAAAAGGTTACAAGAGATAAAAATAAATACCTCTTTTTCTTCATACATCCTAGTGCAAAGAAAAACAGAAGATGAGTACGCTGGCATTACATGTCTTGCTGGTACTTCCCCCTCTGTTTCTAGAATACTTCCCAGAACGCACTAGGTGCTCAATCATTATTTGATGTATGGAAATGGGTAGAATGAGTGGATTTTTGACCTGATCTGAGCCTGACTGATTGTAGCAGTGAGGGTCTCTCAGGGTCTGAAGTCATGCTTACTGACACCCCTCTCTCTCAAGACTGGCCTTGGGGACAACATGAGACCACGACCAAAGACACCCAAGTAGTGATAGCTTTCCTCACCCAATCGACCAGCATCTTGTGAAGGTCAGACATATGCTCAGAATCAGAATGTCAATAGTGACATTCTAATAAGGTCTGGTAAGTACTTTGTCTTATTTCATTTATTCCTGAAGAGACAAACCCTCAGAGTCAAATTCATCAGCTGATCCTTTATAATCTATTATCTTTACAATCTTTTACAATCTGACCCACTTCTCACGACCCCTTCTGCTCCCACCCTAGACCAAGGCAGCCGGCATCTCTTGCCTGCATATCCAGAATAGTCTCCTCAGGGGCCTCCCAGGCCTCTACTTTTGTTCACTGTATTCCATTCTCCACCTACCAGTCAGACTGTGCTTTTTAAAATGCAAATCAAATTGTATAACCCTCCTCCCTAGAATAAAATCCAAATTCCTTATGGTAGCCTACAAAGCCCAATGGACTCTCCCATCTGCTAGCTCTCTCTCTCCCCGGATTCCAGCCGCACTGACCTTTGAATGCCTTAGAGCTCAGGCTAGGCTGCTCTCACAGAGACACCAGAATACAGGGACTTAAACAGACAGCTGCTCATTTTTCTTGTGTGACTGCACAGAGGTAGGCAGGCAGTTTGGACAGGCTGGGAAACTTAACCCCACAAGGTCATGCAGGGGCCCACTTTCCTTCCACCACATTGCTCTGTCACAGCCACACCTGTACTCCATGGTTTCCTACTGTTGACACTTCCTGGGTGCTTCTGCCTCCCTTCTCTATCCCTTAAGCCCCCTTACCCTCTGTAAAACCCTTAGGTTTAAACCATCCCTGGTGACTTCTGTTCAGTGTTGGTTCCTGACCAGTACAGGATCCATGTATCAGAGTCAATCCCTTCCTAAAATTGAGCTTAGTCTAGTCTGTGTGTTATCATTTCTCTCCCTAGCAGACAAAGCCCCAGAATTTTTTAGTTTTTATTTTTTGCAGCACATGGGATAGAATCCAGGGCCTTGCACATGCTAGGCAAGTGCTCTACCACTGAGATATATCTCAAGCCCAAAACCTCTGAAATTTAATTGGGATAGGCTCAAAGCCCCTGTCATGATGAAACTGTCTTGCATTGGCTAATGCCTATCCTGGAACTAACATGTCCACAGCAGTTTGGAATAGCTCTCTCAGTACAACAGGTGTTTGCTGAGAACCTATCAGGTTCATAAGTGACCAGCACATTATTACATGATAACCTTCATTTAGCATTCTTTGTCCAGTGCCAAAACCCACTTCCTTCTAAAAATCTTTTCTGTGCCTATTGGCTTTTCTGAGCAGCCCTCACCCCTTTATATATTCCCATCCCAGCCCTCACTCACAGAAGGGTTGGCATGGGCTCAGAGATCTGTCTCCCCACTAGACAGTGAGTTCACCTAAGGCAAGCCTTGCTTTCCTGCCTCCCTGTCCTGCTGCCTCTAGAGCACAGCCTGGACACCGAGTAGGGCCTCACCTCGTAAATGTCTGCTGGATCCACTAGTAGATTCCAACTCTCAGTGGACTGCTAATTTAATTCTCCTTGGTGATTTGCTAATCTATCTAGTGGAGCTAAGACAAGTACCCAAGTTGAGGGACAGAGGGAAAAGAACGGTGATGACTAGCATGTCACAGTTTATTGCAAGCCAAGAGCTTTACATACATTATTTTATTTAATCCTTGTGATAACCTGCAGCTGGATCCTGTTATTATTCCCAACATACAGGTTGGGGGGTAGCTCAGAGAAGTTCATGCACTTTCAACATAGAGCTAAGTAGCAAAGGCAGGATTTGAACCCAATTCCTTGAGTTCTTAGAGTGCATATTCTTCACTCCTGTGCTCTCCTGCCACCCCCATGCAGGCAATCACCCTGTCAACCCTCATCAATGTCACTGTGATGTGCTAACAGGCCGTGAAGGGGAAACAGCTGTCTATCTGTAAAATAAACAAGCTCGGTATGTAGTCAGAGGTGCTAATGGAGACACAATTGACTGATTTGCTGAGATCACTGACAGGCTGGAGCAGGACTGGAAAGGCATTGGTCCCCTGGGAGATAGGGAGTCTGAGGGGGACCCCTGCCCACAGCACACGCACAGGGCCCTAAGGGCTCACAGCCCTCCAGCAAAAGACCAGCAGCAGGCATTCCCAGTGTTTTGACAGACAGGAATAAACAGAGGTATCGATTTCAGAGAAACATCCTGGGTCCTTAGGCCTTCTGTCCAAACACCACGTCCTTATATAACTCAGACATCAAAGTCAAGAGTGACAGCTCTACCACAGACATAGCCTGGACAGTTGCCAGCAAACTCCCAGGCAAGCCACAGAAACCTCCAGAAGCACCCACACCAAGACTTTCTGGTGCTAGGGACTGAGTTCAAGGGAAGGGATGTGATCATCCTCCCGGTGGGAGGAAGGTGTGTCAGGCCTGGGTAGGGAGACAAATGGAAGCCCTCAGCCCATATTCCTCTCACCACACTGACAAGTCCCATTTTCACTGATTGAGACCTGAGCTGTCCAGGATGAGGGCTACCAGCCCCGAGGGGCTACTGAGCCCTTGAGATGTGGCTGGTCCAAACTGAGATGGCTGTAAGTTTAAAATACTCATAGAGGGGCTGGCATTGTGGCTTCAGTGGTGGAGCACTTGCCTAGCATGTGTCAGGCACTGGGTTCGATTCTCAGCACTGCATATAGATGAATGAATAAAATAAAGATCCATCAACATCTAAAAAAGTATTTTTAAAAAAGATACTCATCCAATGATTTAGTACGAAAAAAGAATAATGCTGGGCTGAGGATATAGCTCAGTTGATAGAGTGCTTGCCTTGCATGAATAAGGCTGTGGGTTCACCCCCAGTACCACAAAAACAAAACAAAAAAATGCCAAATACTGTGTTAATTATCTTTCATATTGATTACATATTGAAATGGTAATATTTTGGGGGTATTCAGTTAAATATGTTATTAAAATTAATTTCACCTGCTTATTTTTACACTTTTAAATAGAGCTAGTAAAAAATTTAAAATTACACATATGGTTTGCATTATATTTCTATTGATCAGCACTGCTCTGTAGGATCAAAAATAAAATGATTCACTGAAATTCAAAGTTTAAAAATATGAATTTTGGGGGGCTGGGAGGTAGCTCAGCGATAGAGCGCTCGCCTAACACAGGCAGGACCCGGTTCGATCCTCAGCACCACATAAAAAAAAAAAAAGGCATTGTGTTGTATCCATCTACACCAAAAAAAAAAATATTTAAAAAAAATATGAATTTTTATTAAAATACAAGTAAATAAAAACAATTAAACACTAAAATTTCCCTGTATATTTTCAGAAGTTTTTTTTCTTCTAAAATATTCAGTTTCCATTAAAAATAACAGGGAATACATCATATTAGATATCAAAGTTTTAATCAAAATCATCAAAATAAACTTGAAAATCTCACTTTTTGGAAAATTTTGTTAAATCCTATAAAATATTGTTATAAAAGTAAAGCAACTTACAAACCCACTAGCCAATTTAAAGGAAAGGCACTGTGAGTTATACTTGCTACACCTAGACATATATATATAGGAATGAAAGAATATTATGAACTTTTGGATATACCAGAAGACTTCTCAGCTATTTCACATGTGTTGGAATGCCAAGCTAATTCTAGAGCATCTTAGAGCCAAGAGGTATGAGACAAAATGGCCGCCTCTCACTCCAGATTCTGCTTAGTGCTCAGGCTTTATTTTTTTCTATCTTTTTATGCCAGGTAGCGAACCCAGAGGTGCTCAACCATTGAGCCACATCCTCCCCAGCCCGTTTTGTATTTTACTCACTGAGTTGCTGAGGCCTTGAAATCCTCCTGCCTCAGCCTCAGGCCATTGGGATTACAGGTATGCACCACCACTCATGGCTTACAGTCCAGATTTGACAAGCAGAATTAGCTGTCTTGCATGAAGGTGCTTCCATGGCTCAGGTCCTCCTCATATTCCAAAGCAGCATCTACCTCCATTGAACAAGAGAAAGGATATGACTTCTCTGTGGCTTGGATGGTGTCTGTCACAAAACCTCATAGATACAAGTCATGCTTTGCCAGTGACGACAGCCAGATCCTAATGGCCCTCTAAAAATGCAAACTCAGAATAGGGCCTTCTGCTTCCAGGATCAATGGATGATCCTCTTTAGGAGTGTCAGAAAATTCTCCTCTTGGATAAATTATAGGAAAATGACTTGGAGGCCTTTTTTAATGAGAAAGAGAAGTCCCTGGGCTTAGTCTACCTAGAGGTAGAGACAGAGGACGCTGGACCCCTCTGCTTTGTGTTAAGGGAAGATGAATCCAGAGGCTCTTGACATCATCACTAGAGAGGCAGGTGAGAGACCATGGATGCTGAAAAAGGCGGCTATGGCAATAGCACATCCAGAGAGGAGCCTCACAAACATAGCAGGCACAGGGATAGAGAGGAAGGGAAATTCTCTGGGGATGGGGCTCAGCTGACAAGTTTTGAAAAACAGGAGGTTGTATATTGACTGTGGAGCTGCCTCCTTCTCTGTGCTGTGGTCCCTTCTGTCCTGTTCCCCTCCATCCCACACAATGGCCTTGTGAGTGGGAGTGAGGCCAGAGGGTGCCAGTGAGGGAGAAGAGCATGAAGGCCACAGCAGAATGGACTTGGGTGTAATGACCCAGACCTTGGCTGGGGTGAAAAGTCCTTTGAGATGGACGGCCTCTGGGCAGCCTGCCAAGCATGGCCTCAGTTTGTTTGTTTTGCTTTGTTTTTTGTTTGTCTTTGTTTTTTGAGGCGGGGATCTTTATAATTGCCCAGGTTGGCCCTGAACGTGTACTTCTGCTATCTCAGTCTCTGGATAGCTAGGATTATAGGCATGGGCTACAATGCCAGGCTCTGTTTTTGTTTTGTTTTGTTTTGATTTGAGAGAAAAGTGTGACCTCTAGGACAGCAGAGGACTTCCAGCCATTGGACCCTGGGCTGTGTTGGCAGGGGTCTCTCTGCTCAGGGCTCTCACAGGACTCAGCCACCACACACATTCAGATATACATATGGCCCTAAAGGCTCTAGATCTTTTGGATTCAGAAAAGTTTGAGTGGAGAATGGTAAACTTCAGGTATTAGCCTCCTACTGCTGTTATAACAAATTATCACAAACCTAGTGGTTTAAAATAACCCAAGTCTATTATATTATAGTTCTATAGGTCAGAAGTCTTGTACAGATCTCACTGGGTACTATAAGGCGAATGTGTCCTTCCAAAATCATCTGTGAAAGCCCTAATTCCCAACATGATTGTGTTTAGAGATAGGGGTGTTAGGACAGTATTAAGTTCAAGTGTGGTTTTAAGACTAGGGTCCTAATCTGATAGGATTGGTGACTTTGTTTTTTTTTTTGTTTGTTTGTTTTTTTTGTTTGTTTTTTTAAAGAGAGAGTGAGAGAGAGAGAGAGAGGAGAGAGAGAGAGAGAGAGAGAGAGAGAATTTTTAATATTTATTTTTTAGTTATCGGCGGATACAACATCTTTGTACGTGGTGCTGAGGGTCGAACCTGGGCCGCACGCATGCCAGGCGAGCACGCTACCACTTGAGCCACATCCCCAGCCCAGGATTGGTGACTTTGTAAGAAGAGAAAAATACTCCAGAGACCTGGATCACTAGCTTTCCTTGCACACTGAGGACAGGGAGAAGGTGGCCATTTGTAAGCCAGGAAAGAGTCCTCATCGTAAGTGAACCCTACTGGAACTTTGGTTTTGAACTTTCCAGCCTCCAGAACTGTGAGAAATAGATTTTCACTCAGTCTGTGGTAGGTCAGTACAGCAACCTGAGCTGATTAATTATGCATGAGCCTAAAATCAAGGTGCTGGTAGAATCTTCCTTCTGAAGGTTCCAGAGAAGAATCCATTTCCTGGCCTCTTCCAGGAAGAGAAGCTGTCCTTTGGTATGAGATCCTTTTTTCTGTCTTCAAAGCCAGCAACAGGGAGTTGTGTTCTTCTCTTATCAGATGATCCTTCTCTTTTGCCTCCCTCTTCCACTTTTAAGCAGCTTTCTGATTACGTGGGCCATCTGGATAATCAGTATAATCTCCCTATTTTGAGGTTGGATGATTAGTAGCCTTAATTCCATCTGCAACCTAATTCCCCTTTGCCATGTAATATAATACACTCACAAGTCCCAGGGATTAGGATGTGAGCATCTTTGGAGATGGAACATTCTGCTTCTCTCACCTTGACATTGAGGCTAAATCGGATTCTGATCCAGAGAAGTTGAACAAAGAAGAGTGTCTGCCAGTCTCTGAAAGTGGAGAAAGAAGAGGGTGAAAAGCCAACTCTAGAGAAAAGGAGTTTGCGGAGGAAAATCACATGGATCAAAGAAGGGGTGGTGGTACCATGTCAAACAATGCTGTAGGTTAAGTTCCTAAAAAGCTACATGAAAGTCACAGTGGACCATATTTTCCTGCACTAGTGGAGCTTGCTGTTGCACACATTCTGGGGGAATGTCCTTGGAGTTGGGAACAGCTGGACACATCTCTGATTCCAGCTGATGGTTGCCTGGCTCGCTCCCATTCCAGCAGGATGGCATGCTGTGTTTCCCCATGAGGCAGCTTTGGGGTATCTACCCATCCCCTAGCTCTGCCCTTAGACTTATACAGAGAATACTGCTGTTTCTTATAGGCCACTCCTCTGGCTATTAGAAGACACACCAGATGTCCCCTATACACACCCCCACTGTATTCTGATAAAATCTTCCTAGGACTTCCTGAAGTTCTTTGTAATCTGTGATGTGGCTTTTCCGTTCTTCTCCATCTTTGTTATTCTCTCTTTAGCATAATGTGTGAAGGCTTGGGAGGGGCGTAGGAAGAGGGTTCATCATTTTTCTGGTCAATCATATTTAGGGTTTATTCTAAAGGAGGCTATAATCCAGCAACCTCCCAAATTCTTTTCTTGACTTTATTTACTTAAAGATCCTCCTGATAGTGTGAAATACTATCTTTCATCTGTCTGTCTGTCTATCCATCTGTCCATCACCTAGCTAGCTAGCTCATATGTCTTTAGATGTTTCATTTTCTGCCACTGGCACATCAAATCTTCAAAGGCTTCTCTGGGCTCTTCAGCCCTTGACTTGGGCTGAGACGTCCCTTCAGACTCCTTGCTAGAAAGAAATCTTTCTCTAGTCTCTGTCAATTCCAGCATCTCTGTCTGACTCCCTTAGTTATTAGGATGATTGCAGAAGAGTCTTTTGACCCTTCTGTTCTGACTCCAGCACTTGAAGCAGAGATACACAGAGATGTTTGGATCCTGATATTTTGACCTCATTGCAAACTCAGATTCTGTGTCTTTTCCTTGTAAATATTCTTTGTACCAAGAAATTAACAAAAGCTAAGCAATCCAGAAGTTTCACAATGAATAACAGTAATATAAATAATCACATAAATAAAAATAGCAGAAATAACCCTGCAAGTTGTGAGGAGGGTCTTGGTTTGCTGAATAAAACTGCAAAGGATAATACAATGACTTCAACATAAAAAACCATGTTAACTGAAGGATGTAGGAGAATGGTGTGCCCCTCACAGACCCCCAAATCTCTCACACATTAAGGTATGCCCCCAAAGCAGGTGACAAGGAGATGGGTAAGAATAGAAACCATGTCATTCATTATAAGGAACTATAGCAAGCCCTAATTTTACTAGAAAATTAAAGTGGAATGTGTGGGATTCTGTCCCTCAGTATTAAAAAGCAGGGCTTGAGGGGCTGGGGGTGTAGCTCAGTGGTAGTGCTTGCCCAGCACAGGTGAAGCACTGGGTTTGATCTTTAGCACCACATAAAAATAGTTGTCTATCTACAACTAAAAATATTTTTTTAAATATTTTTGGGGCTGGGGTTGTGGCTCAGCGGTAGAGGACTTGCCTAGCACATGTGAGGCCCTGGTTTGATCCTCAGCATTACATATAAATAAATAAATAAAATAAAGGTATTGTGTCCAACTACAACTAAAAAATAAATATAAAAAATATTTTTAGGGCTGGGATTGTGGCTTAGCAGTAGAGTGCTCACCTAGCATGGGTGGGACCCAGGTTCAATTCTCAGCACCACATAAAAATAAAGGCATTGTGTTGTGTCCATCTACACCCAAAAAATAAATATTAAGAAAAATAAATAAAATAAAAAATATTTTTATAGTAGATGGACGCAATACTTTTTTTAAATTAATTTTTAATTTATATATGACAGGAGAATGCAGTACAATTCTTATTACACATATAGAGCACAATTTTTCATATCTCTAGTTGTATACAAAGTATATTCACACCATTCGTGTCTTCATACATGTACTTTGGATAATGATATCCATCACATTCCACCATCATTGCTAACCCCCTCCCACTCCCTGCCCTATCTAGAGTTCGTCTATTCCTCCCATGCTCCTCCTCCCTACCAATACCTTTATTTTTATTTTATTTTATGTGGTGCTAAGGATTGAACCCAGTGCCTCACAAGTGCTAGGCAAGTGCTCTACCAACTGAGCTATACCCCCAGCCCTACAACTAAAAATATTTTTAAAAAAGAAGAAGAAGGTCTTGGGACACAGACATGGACACACATGCTCCCTGTCTCTTGCTGTATGCTGCTATGTGCTGTTTTGGGATTCTACTAGTAAGAATCACCATCACCAGTACTGAGCCAATGCCAGTGCCATAACCTTGAAGCTCTAAAAGTGTAAGCTAAATAAATCTTTTCTTTAAAAAGTTTTTTTTTTTTTTTTTTTTTTTTTTTTAAGGAGAGTTTGATGGGGGTTGGGGGTAGACCCTGGAGCAAAAAAATAAAAATAATAAAAATAAAATAAAAAGAGTCCATGAGGAGTCAATGAGGCTGGAGGGTGAAAAAGGAACAGCCAAGAAGAGAAACTTGCCACATGTGTAAGTCCAGCTACTTAAAATGCTAAGGCAGGAGGACCACAAGTTCAAGTCCAGCTTAGGCAACTTAGCAAGACCTTGTCAAAAGAAAATAATGTTTAAGAGGGTTGGGGATATAGGATATAGGCTCAGTGGTAGAGTACTACTAGATTCAATCCCCAGTACCCACCCTCCCCAAAAGAGGAAGAGGAGAAAACAAAAGAGATTTGCAAATGACTTAGGAATGTTAAATTGGGAATATTTTCAGCATACTAATACCATGTAGCATTTTTTAAATGCTTACCATGTATCAGGCACTGTTCTAAGTACTTTCCAACCTTTATCTCATTCTATTATTATTATTATTGGGTTTTGTTTTGTTTTGTGGTGCTGAGGATTGAACCCAGGGCCTTGTGCATTTGAGGCAAGCTCTCTTCCAACTGAGCTATATCCCCAGACCTCTTTCATTTAATTCTCATAACAACAAAAGAGGATGGCATTATGATCCTTATCCTCACTGAAGCCTAGAAGGGTTGGGAACCTGGTGGGGAGACTCACAGGAAGTGGCATAATGCAAACTACTACCAATGTCAAGTGATATGACATTTCTCAGAATGTCATATCACTCTGCATGATATGGTGTCCATTCCATCAATCCCTCAGCAATGGCTCTACATACTCTCAGAAAAGACTCGAACAGAGAGTTCTTCTCCATGCTGGATGCTCCCAGCTGTGCCATGAGATTATGTGCCAGCAGACAAACCTCCCCTGTACTAGCCATTCTAGGACATTCTGGCCTCCAGACACCTGGCCTTGTCCATCCCAAGAAAACAAAGCTGGGAAATTCCTGTCTCTGCCCTGGTGGCCATATGTCCTATATCTGTGACTATACTGGGAACAGCATATGAGCTCCAGGTACAGGACTTCCTAAGTCAAAGGTTTCAGGTCACACCAGCGAATCATTTTGCAAGCAAATGCCGCAGGTCTCCTCTCAGATTGGACAGCACACAAGGTCAGCGTCAGCAGATCTGACCCTAAAAATAGGCCCTCTGATTCCAGTCAGGGTGGCCGGGTGTGTGGCTGCCATGCGCCTCAGTACCTCTTGACCCAGCCAGGCCCAGCGCACACAGGTAAGGCCCTTGGGTGGGGAGGCTGGCACCTCTTGGGTTCATCCAAGTGTTCTTTGGAGGCTTGGGAGTGAGGACTGGAAGCCCCCTTTCCTCTGCTCTGGAGCTGTGGAGAACAGCTGACATCCTTTCAGTATGAAAGGCTTCTTGCTACCCCAGCATTTTCCAGAGACACAATGGAATTTTCTCCATCTTCTTCCTTTTAAATCTATTTTCAGTTCGATGGCCATTTCTAAAGGATAACGGGATGGGTCAAAGCTCATGAGGCTCTTTCTGAAGTATTGGATGTCATTGTATTGTATTTCACATTCCAACATGTGTCTGTTTAGCCTGTGGAGAGGTAAAAATCTCGAGAGGGTGTGTGGCAGGACAAATAGAGGTACTGGAGTGACTTGGACTGTGTGTAGGGCAGCACAAATGACAAAGAAGTACATAAATCCTCAGGATGAGAATTCTCCGTCTGTTCTGGGTAATGCTAAGCATCATTTGGACAGACTCTTAATGAATATTTTCCCAGTCTCGGTGGGAGGATGGGGCTGGGGGTGATGCTGCCCTGGTAGAGATGGCGGGGTTGGGACATGGAGGGACTGAGCCACAGGACCAAGACAGCACTGTGTGTGGGTATGAAGAGCCCTGTGTCTCAGGGCTTTCCAATTAGACTCTGGTATCCTTCTCCTGTGGCCCCAAATGTCGCTCACTGGCCTGGAACCCCAAACTGTTGAGACTACAGGGCTCTGACTGTTCAGGAAAGCTCAAATATTTGAAGGGGGAAAACTCCCAAGAATGAAGGGAGGGGATGTGAGGAGCATGTCTGGAGAGGCCACCAGCCCCTGCGGGTCCCTAATATGGATGCTCTTGCTCTTTCTGTTGCCCTGACATTTTCTTTATGGTTCCTCCTTGTTTTCATCATGAGATAATCATTTTGGCCCCACCAATAAATCAGAGGACTCTGACATTTATAAGCAACACTTAAAGGGCTTCTCAGCTGAATCCTTTACAAGGCAAGAGCCTTGGACTTGGGGTGGGAAGGGGGAGAGTTAGGAGAAGGTCAGTTAGTCCTGAAGCCTCTTCAGAGGCGAAAGCGATCTGTGCTGAGTATGATGGGAAGGCATGGGTCCTCAGCCACTGATAAGTTGGAAGTCTTGAATGGGGACATTTCAGCCCTAGGGCAACATCTGGGTTGGAGAGGAATTGGGATCCTGACTGAAGGTGATTTTCCTGTGCCTGCTGTCAATTCCAGGTTAGATAAGAAGCATAAGGGGGGCTGGAAGTTGGAGGCTGGGCTATTAGCATTTCCTGGTAACCCTACTGAGGCCCAGAAGGGTCCAGTTGGGAAGGGGGCAAGCTGCCCTCCTCCAGCCACGGAGCCAGGGCTGGCCTTCCCAGACACTGCCGTGCTTGTGAACTGGCAATGTTTCCTGGTGCTACCCATGTGCCCAGCATGGCTCTAAGGGTTCTCCCTGTTAAGTATTAATTCCTTTCTTCTATGACAGATGGTCGTCCCTGACCTCATTTTCAGATCAGAAAATGGAGGCACAAAGAATTAAGTGGTTTGCTCTAGGTCATACAGCCTGGATGGTGTAAGGGCCTGGAACCCAGTGTGTCTCAGAGTCTGACGGTGTCAACACTGAGGCCTGGAGCCCCTTGACAGGGTGAGAGGCATTAGGGGCATCTCACTTTGCTGCTCCAACCTGGCCCCTCTCCCAGGGAGGCCTGGGCTTGGGAACAGCTGCACTGAGGGCCGGGGCCAGGGATCAAAGCTCTGTTTGTCCTCCTCAGCCTGACTACAGAGTTGACGGTATTTGAATTTCTGCTTCTGGTGACCCTTGATGGTTCTGGGCTCTCCTCTTCCACAGTAAAGAGGAAATAATGACTCATAGCAGCCTAATATGGCCATTGGATGTTAACTAGCCGGAGAGAGTCCTTTCCCTTACTCCTAAAACCCTTCCTTGCACTTCACACAGGAGTGAATAAGACCCATCACCCACAGGAGGATGTTCAGGCTCATTTATGTCCCACCTGCTCTGCCACAACTTCCGTGCAGAGACCCCCTGCCCTGGCCAAATGGCTCCATTCATCCTTCCCTTTATTGGATTCAAAACACAGCTCTACTGACCTCCTCGCTGCCTCTATGACCCTGTTCCATGAAACATTCTGAGCCCATGTTGATGCTTCAAGAGTTAGATTTTCTCATTTACTCCAACAACCAGTGAGATGGATTGTATCTCCCTTGAACACCCGAGGAAGCTAAAGCCCAGTATGTGAGATACAGGGCCAGTGAGAGCTCTTTTCATGACTTCATGCCACTCTGCATTCTGCATGGGGGAGGGGAGCATGCAAAATTGAAAGGCCCAGGCTCACTCTCTGGAACTCACGCCCTGTGATCAGGAATAGTGAATGACCTGTTGACCCAGGTTGGGTGCTAGGCTGCTTGGACTGAGAATTCATTGCACCCTCTTACTAGCTTGGTCTAGTGCTTCTTAGCCTCTCTGACCCTCATTCATTTTCTCATTTGTAATGTGGGGATCGTAATTCCCCATCAAGGAGGTTTAGAGAGTAGATCATCACTGGCACACAACAGAAATAACCACCTGTGTGATCATTTCCCTGTGTCTGGCCAGAGCTTCAATTTCTCTACAAGCTTCTATAGCAGCAAGAAGCAGCAGCCTGAGAGGCTGGGCTGTAGCTCAGCGGTAGAGCACTGGCCTCGCACGTCTAAGGCACTGGGTTGAATCTTCAGCACCATATAAAATAAAGGTATTGTGTCCATCTACAGTTTAAAAAAATATATATTAAAACAAACAAAAAAGAAGCAGCCTGAACTTCATGGCACCCAAAGACAGGCCTAGTGAGGAAGAGAGACCTAGAACAGGAGGCAGAGAGGCCCATGGTGAAGGCCACACTCTCACACTGTAGAAACCCCATGCCCTTCCCCAAAGAAGGCTTGTTCTGAGATGACACTCAGTGGGAAATGGTTCTTAAAGAGTCCCTGTGCTGTGAGCGGCCGGCAGTGTTTCCAGAATCTCCAGAGGAAGCCAAGGCCCAGCTCCTCAGGAGTCAGGAACCACAACTGGCCTGGTCAGACATCAAGGCCCTTGTTTCCCTCACGGGAGCTCCTTCTTCATAGCCCACATGTCCATCCCAGTCTGCTCCCCTGTCTGAGAAGGAAGCCGAGTGTAAGGCTCTGGCCTCCTCACATTTCCGGGAGGCCCATCTCTGCCAAACCAAGATTGGGTAAATCAATTAGGAGTTCATAAATTACCACCCCCAAGCGCTTTGAAACCATTTGAAGAGTTAATCAAACAAGTTCATGACATCAACGCCATCGTAGAAAGAATATTAAATTTCCTTTTAAAAGAAGGCTTTTCTGTTTTTTTAATAAAAGGATTTTATATTAATTCACATAATTGCCTCCTGTTAACATACTTGCCAGAATCCAAAAGGGGAAAAAAAAATCTGTTAAACTTGGATTATGTCTGATACATTAAGAATTAAATTATAGGCAACAAAAAATTCCTGGGTTTTCATATCCAAGTTTTAATTTTTAAAAAATCCACCAACTTTTATTTTCTAGTTGGGATCATTTGGGTAGATTTTAAATGAATAAAGACAAGTACTGACTTGTAGCAAATTAAAAATATGTATATGTTTATATATGGATACTGCTGCCAAATTCCATCCCCCCACACCCCAGCAGTAGGTAATACTCTACTAACAGTCATTTACCCAACCACAATAACGCTTTTACTCTCCCGCTTCTTTAAAAGCACATTCCAAGCCCGACTTGGGTGGTGTCCTGGAAGATATGTGGTGTACACACGTTTCAACGCAAACTGTTTCCCCACAACCCCAATGCATTAGCAACATAGATGTGAACAGATAACAGAATACCTTAGGAGGGAAGGCAATTTTTTTTTTCCCCAAAAATTAGATTATAGACTGGTCTACTAGGCCAAAAGTCTCTAGAAGGAAAAGACCTCCCTGGTCCAGCCTGTCTCACCTCTGCCTGAATCCCTTCTCACACTGGCCTGGTCCACCCCGGGCACAGGGACACGTGAGCAAAGATTTGGAGGAAGGTCAGGGTCTAACTTGTAAAATCAAGTCAAGGAGGAACTGATGGTGCTTCCCACCCCCACCATGACCCCAGAGTTCCCCAGATGCTGGCTGATTAAATCTAAACATACACTAGGCTAAGGGGAAGTCCAAGTCCCTGGCTCTGTCACCAAAGGGTGGGGGTGGAGAGGGGACGGCCCTCTGCATCTGAAATCAAAAGGAAAGAAGTTTCCAGAGGGATTTAGCCTCAGAACCCCACACTTGCAACAGTCTCTTCTGAGGCCCTATACCTGTTTTCTTTTTCTTAAAGAAATCATATGAGCTTCAAGACCCACACAGCCTGGACTTCCCCTGGAGTCCCAGGAAATACGAGGGCCTAGACTGTCCTCCTAACACAACTGAGGCCTGACTCCTGTCCTCAGAGACCTCTAGGACAAGACCTGCCTTCTGAGTTTCCACTTCACAGGAAGGCAACTGGAGCCTCAAGAGAGGAGTGAGGAACACTGTCCAGGTCCGTCCTGAGGGCTGCCTTCTTGGGCCTTGGCCCACAGGTTTAGGGTGAGCATCTTGTACATACAGATTAATTCTAAAATAGAACTTTTGTTTTTATCCCTCCATGTGCTCAACTAATACATGTTTACCACAGAAAATTTAGAAAAGATGGTTACTTAAAAAGAAGAAAACAAGGGGTGGGGTTGTAGCTGAGTGGATGAGCGCTTGACTTGCATGTGTGAGGCACTGGGTTCCATCCTGAGCACCACATAAAAAAAATGACTAAACAAAACGGGGATATTGTCCATCTACAACTAAAAAAAATGTGTTTAAAAAAACACAAGAAAACAATAATCACAATTTTATTGGCCTCAAACAAGCATATAGCCAGTGTTAACATTTTGGACATGTATTTTTGTATAATAATGGGAACATACTATATATGTTGTTTCATAAACTTCTGGTCTCTTCACTGGTACAAGACTTTTTCTTTTATTTCTCAGAACCACCACAAACATGGCTGCTGTGTATAACAGTTTTGCAGAAGATTTAGGGTAACAGCAAGAGGGCTGATGCAGCCAGAGGGCATCACCAAGTTAACTTTGGGATTCCGTGTTACACTAGCTGCTGGATGTTTCTCTCCTGGAATCTCTTTATGAGGTCTCTGGTCCCAAAACCTCCCCCACCAAAGGGCCCTCTCATATCCCTTCTGGAATATTCTAGAAAACTCAAAAACTCTTGTTTTACTACATAGAGCAATTTGTTCTCTGTACTATTTCCTAGGTCTCCTGTCAGAGGGACCCTCAAAAGGTGTTTTTGTTAAGTAAGAGGCCTGTACTGTGGGTCTTAAAAATGACAGACTTTCTTTACAAGCTCTTTCCTAAGCACGGCTTCCTGTCCAGTCTCTGCAGACTCAAGGGCTCCACTCAGAAATTTAATTTTCCCACTGAAATGAATTATGCATCTCTCCACCGTACTTCTCCCATCTTCCACCTTAGAAAACAGAATAGTACAGGTTGGGATTTTTTTGTGTTTTGTTTTAAAAGGCATCTTTACCCTTCCAGTTATAGCTCCATTTTATCAAAGAAACCGATACTCAGGGGGAATGACATGGGTAAATCCAAGTGTCCTCGGTGATTACAGGAGTCAAGAGAATGGAGCAGGCCCTGTCACTGCAGCAAGAAATAAAGGGGGAACCCAGACTATTCTGTTGGGCTAGCACAGTTAAGAAATACAGACATGGTTGTTTATTGTAAAATATGATTATTTTCTGAAAGAAACCCAAAATAGAAAACAGGAAAAAAAAAACCCACCACTCATCCACAATATTAACATTTTGATGCTTTGTTTATTTGTTTTTCTAGTTTAAGAAACAAGAAAATGATATAAAATTTTGGTTTGGGGTTTATGTTTGGTATCAAAATTATTGTTTTGAATGCAAATCAAAATATTTCCTCCTTGGGCAAAGGAAACCTTTAACTAAATACAAGCTGTGCCATCAAAAATTCCTGGAAATAGCTCTCCAAAGCAAGGCTGCTGCTTCACGGAAGGAAACAGCACTCAGGCTTTAGTGGTCTGAGTACTGTTCAGCCTCTTGCATTCTCTGCTATCATAATATATTTCCTTTTTTCTTCTTTAAATTTTTACCCTTAGTCAACAAGTAAGAATTGTGTATATTTATAGGATCTAACATAAAGTTTTCATATAGGCACACACCATATCCTTACATTTTTTTAAAATTAGCCCTATCTTAGTTTAGATTCCCTCAAAAGGAGACCCCAAGATCAGGATCTGGGTGCAAACTGTTTATCTGCAGGGTGCTCCAGGAAGTGTGGGTGGGGCGTGGGGATCCCAAGAGGAGGAAGGATGTGAGTGAGCAGGTCACCTCTCTGGGTAACTACGGACTCTAGCACACAGAAAGGCCTCTGGGGAGAATGCGTGGGGAAAACTTTAAAACTGGTCCACTCAGGGTTGGGGAAGCTGGAGCATTTATCTACCAACTCCTGCCCCTTGTTCATGATAACTTCTGGAGTGTTAACTCTGCTCCTCCTGACCAACATAAAGACCAAAAAATACCTTCCAGCGGGGAAACACAGCTGCTTGAGGTAGAAAGCCACTTGTGTATAAGGAAACTGTCCACTAATGCTGCAGTGACCTGACACAGCAAGAAGAGCATCTGCTATGGCTGCCTACGCTTAGAAATTAATAGATTTCTTGCAAAAATCTGACTTTCTGGCTTTGCATAAAATCAGAAAATCTGGGCTTGTATTCCTACATGGAAGGACAAGCTGCTGCCACCATCAGAGGGGACATTTACTCTTTATTGTACCACAGTCTCTACCACTCCCTAACGTCTCTAGCGTAGGGTCAATAGTCAAGTTATTGCTTGTGTTTTTTTAACATCTAAACACTTCCCTCAGCTATGTTATCTGCCTGCCCACTCCATGAAGGGGACAAGTTGCCTACCCTCAAGGAAGATGCTCACATAGGTCAAGCAGACCTCAGAGTTAGCATTTGATTTCCCAGGACCAAATCTTTAAACATGAAGCTGCAACAGGAACCCGGAGGCCTCTCTTGACATCTTGCCCAGCTCTCATTATGACATTTTAGCCTGTGATTGATATTGTATGTGTCACAGAGACCTTGGCAGTTAATCTCTGGGTCGAATCTATGGAAACCAAACAGAACAGATTTGTCTTCCCCTTCCATTCTGGCTGTGATCTGGAAAACAGACTCTCTTGGCCTCTCTGAGAATTAGAGATTTGGGAGCCATGCAGAGAGGGATGCACACAAGCCGCCTTTAGGATTTGGAAAGATTACAGGTCTGTGGTTTCTGGACGGCTCCATGCTTTGTTCTCTTCCCCCATCAAATCGGCACGACGGAGGATAATAGATCCCAGAGCTCCCTCTGCGTGCCAAGTTGCTCTGGGTAGACCGCACCACTTCCTCCTCTGTCTGGAAATCCAGCCGAGGCTTTCAGCACAGAGGTGGGGCTGGGTATGGCTCTCTCCGCAGTATAATGAAGGAGGACTGGCCTCACCCAGGGTGAGGTCAACTTCAGTGATCAAAAGAGACAGGCGGAGGTTTCAGAATGGAAGTGACTTCAGCATCTCCCTAAAATTGCCTCTTCCCAATCCTCCTTTAGTGGCAGGCAGGGTTCACCACATTGAGGTACACAGTGCCCAGCTTCTACTCACTTCACTACGAGAAGAGTGGGTACCATGGAGGGGCTAAGTCTCAGGCCTCTTGGAATTAAGGCCCCCATGGGCCTGCAGCAGTGAAAGCTGTGACCATGAACTTAGGAGCTGGGACTGGGGGGCGGGGTCTGTGTTGGTTCCTGCAATAGAAGCTTCAGCCACCCCTCGAGATAATTTCTCCCTTCCCACCTGGAAACACCAGCAGACAGGTCTCAGAGTCAAGTTCAAGCCTGACCAACCACTGGCTGGAAGAAGCAGGGTTCATCCTATTCTGTGCTTTTCACCCCTGCACCTGCCTCTGGATCAGCCAGAGCCTCAGTCCTGCTTCAGCAGCTCTGGCTGGGTTCCCTAGCAAGGCCTCACAGGCCTTTGTCCTTCATTTACCCCTCACAAAATCATTCCTTTGTTCAACACACATTTCCCAAGCACTTTCTACACTTCAGACACTGAGGCTACAAGGATAAACATTAAGGAGGCTCAGACCAAGGTGGCCCAGCCTTTCTTCTTTAGGGCCTGCACCTGAATTTGGGAAAGCCAGAACTACCTCAATGAGAAGAATGGAAAGCATTTAGACTGAGCACTCTTAACTATCCTTCTCGAGTGTTCCTACACACACACACACACACGCATGCACATTTGCTTTCTCTGTGCATATATGTATGTACGTGTGTGTGTATATATATAAATATATGTATATTATACATACATATTTCAGTATTAGGGATTGAACCCAGGAGTGCACTACCACAGAGTTCCACCCCTAGCTCTTTTTTTTTCCCAGAAGGGGTCTTATTAATTTGTCCAGGCTGCCCTCGAACTTTGGATCTTCCTGCCTCCAACCCCCGAGTAGCTGGGATTACAGGTGTGTGCCACCATGCCTGGCAGCTCCTTGACTCTTGAGTCACATCTCAATTATTATCAACCTTGAGTGACTGTCAGACTCTCCTGGGAGTTTGTTAAAATACAGACTTTGAGGCCCCAGTGTACAGCCCAGGAGTCTGTTTTTAGGCCATGCAGATGACCCCAACAGGGGTGGTCTTTACATCACACTGAGAGGTTCTCCTCTGCTCCACGTTGCCCTCACCACCCCATCCCAGGAATCAGTGTGTTGCAGGAGGCACTCACAAATCTTGGCTTCCAAGATCCCCACAGACACACACAGTTAGCTCACGATCCTTAAAGGCATCAACTATGGACTTGAGAGAATCAAACCTGAAAGCAGTGGTTTCATCCCTTTCCTCCCCGCACCCATTCTTTTTCTTAAGAGATGAGGTCTCTGAACTCCTGGGCTTAAGCAATCCTTCTTTCTCAGCTTCCTAGGTAGCTGGTACTATAGGGATGTGCCACCTCATGGCCAGTGCCTCTTTTAAAATTTTTATTACATATCCTTCCAACCCACATAAAAATAGTACCACCCTTGAAATCACCATCCAAGCTCAACTGTCACCACCCACAGCCAATCCTGCCTCACACACCTCCATCAAGACCCCACCCTCCAGTATGATGTGACTGCATTTTCAACTATATTGTTTTTAATGTATCATTTCATCTGTGAACATTTAAGTATGTATTCCTAAAAGATAAGGCCCTGTGGTCCTCTGAATCTCTGGCAAATGTCCCATCAGAACTAGACCCTGAAGACTTTGCTATGATTCACCAGTGTGTTCTTATATCAGAAAGCACATTATGGCTGGGCGCAGTGGCATATGCCTGTAATCCTGAGGCTGAGGCAGGAGGATCAATTGTGAGTTCAAAGCCAGCCTCAGCAACTCATTGAGGCCCTAAGCAACTCAGCAAGACTCTTGTCTCTACATAAAATACAAAAATAGTCTGGGGATGTGGTTCAGTGGTTAAGCACCCATGAGTTCAATCCCTGGTACCAAAAAAAAAAAAAAAAAAAAAAAAAAAAAGAAAAGCAAATAATGTCTGTTGTTTCTTCTTATTCTTATATTATTAGCAGTCAATGTTCAGAGCCTGGCCCAGTAGTTTATTGGAAATTGTAAAAATAGTGCTTCCTTTCTTCTTTATTATCTGGAACACCTTTTCAAAGAGAAAAAAGTTCCTATATCTGCTCAGTACAGTTTTTATTAGAAAGGAAGAATAAATGTTAGGTTGTTTTCCTTCATTTATTCATCTCAAAATAATGAGCTAATTTCCAGCACCTTCCAACAGCAAATAATAGTTTTAAGTATCTTTACCATTTAAGTGTTTCATGTGTTTCTGTCTGCTGGAGTTGTTGTTAGTTTGGTGTTGGGCATTAAACTCAAGGACGCTTTTCACTGAGCAATATCTCCAGCCATTTTTATTTTTAATTTCAAGACAGGGTCTCCCTAAATTGTCCAGGCTGGCCTCAAACTTGTGATCCTCCTGCCTCAGCCTCCTGAGTTGCTGGGATTCTAGGCATGTGCCTGGCTGCTGGAGGTTTTTTATTTTTATTTTTTTGTAGTTGTAGATGGGCAGAATGCCTTTTATTTTATTTTATTTTATTTTATTTTATTTTTTATGTGGTGCTGAGGATCGAACTCAGTGCCTCACACATGCTAGGCAAGCACTCTGCCGCTGAGCTTTAGCCCCAGCCCAGGAGTTAATTTTATTACTCATGTTCAGATTGTCCTGTTCCTGAATAAATGGAAGCCTTTGCAAATTTTACTGAGTGGTCTTTGATCCTACTGGTCTATGGAATCACTAGCCCCTTTTTTTTTTTTACATTCTTCAAATCCCTGCCTGACCTTCCTCACATTATATTCTCCATTACTTTCCCTCTAACAGAGTAAGGCCATGTGCTACAAACACCCTCAATTTATAATTTTCCTCATCTGTAAAATGAGGACAATAATAGTGCTTTCCTTATAACAGTTATTCAGATTGAATGAATTTATAACTGCAAGAACTTGGAATAGTGTCTGGGACAAAATAAGTTTAAGGACAGTCCTCCCTCATGACCTCTTGAGAACAGCAAAATCTGGGGGTACACAATACTCAAATCCCTTATATAAAATAGTGTAGTATTTGCATTTAACCTATGCACATTCTTCTGTATACTTCATGAATAGTTGTTATTGTTTAGGGAATAAAGTAAAAAAAAAGTCTGTACATGTTCAGAACAGATGCAATTTTCCTTTTCCTTTTTTGTACTAGGGATTTTTTTTTTAAAGAGAGAGTGAGAGAGGGAGAGGGAGAGAGAGAGGGAGAGAGAGAGAGAGAGAGAGAATTTTTTTAATATTTATTTTTTAGTTCTCGGCGGACACAACATCTTTGTACGTGGTGCTGGGATCGAACCTGGGCCGCATGCATGCCAGGCGAGCACGCTACCCCTTGAGCCACATCCCCAGCCCCTGTACTAGGGATTGAACCCAAGGGTACTTTACCACTCAGCCTCATCCCCAGCCTTTTCAATTTTCATTTTGAGACAGTGTTTTACTAAGTTGCTTAGGGCCTCTCTTAAATTTCCCAGGCTGGCCTTGAACTTGCAGTCCTCCTGCCTCAGTCTCCTGAGTCAATGGGATTACAGGTGTGCACCACTGCACCAGATCAATTTTTCTTTTCTGAATATTTTCAATGCTGTTGGTTGAATCATGAATTTGGAACATGAGGATATGGACAACTGATTGTATTTGTCAAATAAATAACATTCCCTCACTGTCACAGGCCTATCTCTATACTCCTCAGTCATTTCACCCTTTTCTCCTTCTCTCTAGTCTCACAGCATGAGTACAACTTCCCTTCCCTGGCTGTCTGGCCATACATGTGCCATTAACTTGGCTCATAGAACACACACTGCCCTATTCCACTGTGAATTCATTTCCTCAGGGACAATGGAAACTCTTCTTCTGCATTCCACTAGCAGAGCCTGACAAGCTCTCCAGACATGTTTCAATCTGCAGACAGAACAGCTCCTAGCATATCTCTTTTGACTCCGTGATATACTAATGCAGCAATGGCCAGCCTCCTGGTGTGAGCTGTGAACATGACCCCAACTGTCCTAACAAGCTGGCTATCCGTCCTGTAGCAGCTTGCCTCCCACCCCAAGGCTTCTGAAGCCCTGCTTCTGCCCTTGGCTGTGCAGAACCTGGACAGACCTGCTCTGGGCTTGGCCATGTGCCCTTTCTGCTGGCCAAGTGCTCCCTGCAGCTATCAAGCATGCTACAGTCCTGCAACACCAGGGGCTTCTGAACTTTCCTATTTGAGATAAAAATGGCTCAAACTAGCAGATTCCAATCAGATGACAGAAAAAGTAGGCACCAAAGAGGGAGTAAAGTCTAGAAGCATGGTGGAAAGGGACTGGCTGTCTGGGAGGATTTTGTGAGCCCAAAGCCTATTCTGGGTCAGCAGCAAATTAACCTCAGCCCCCAGTACTCTCTGGAAACATTGGAATGTTGAGGAGTGTTGTTTAACTGCCATCATGGCTGGCCTTGCTCACCTGTGTGGCCTGGGATAATCAAGTAGGAGGGAGCAAGCCAGGGACTCTTCAGCCATGTTTTAAGGTCAGCTTCTTCCCACCTCTTTCTGTAATGCCTGTTCCTGACCTTAGCGTTCCCTGCTAATCCCCATCCTGACTCTCTCTCATGACCAGCTGCAGAAAGGAAAGAAAATCCTTTCACTTCAAAATGACATCTGGAGAAGCGAAGACAAGCCTCAAGAATGTCTACCCATCTGCCAAGAAGCTGTCCCTGAAGGCGGAGGAGGAGAGGGAGACAGAGGACTACTGCACCCCTGGAGCCTTCGAGCTGGAGCGGCTCTTCTGGAAGGGCAGCCCCCAGTACACCCATGTCAACGAGGTCTGGCCCAGGCTCTACATTGGCGACGAGTAAGTACCCAGGTTCTCCTTCACTTTGCCCTTGCCCGGGAGAAGGCAGCAGTTCCTCCCCAGGTCACCGCACACCTCCCAGGCAAGCACCTTGGCCTTCAGAGTTGTTCTCTGAAAATTCTATTAGTTAGGGCTGGGTTCATCTTCATTTTACAGAAAATGCAGAAAAGGGGCATAAGCAAGATAGAAGTTTATTTCTCTCTTGCATATAAGTCCAGGGGAAGGCAAGCTGGGGCTGGCATGGTGACTACATGATCAGCAGGGACACAAGCTCATGTGCTCTTCTGTTCTGCCATCTTGAGGGCCTGGCTTCCCTCCTCAAGGTTGCTGCAGGGTCCCAGATGCTTATATGCCTCTGGTCATCAACTGTAGAATCCAGAAAGAAAGAAAGTGGAGGGAAAGGAAAACCAAAAGGGCAGTTTTCCAAGGAGAAGTCCCACCCAGGACTTCCCCCTGCCCCTGGCTACCAGGGAGGCTGGGAAGTACAAGTGCCATGTTTTTTTAAGCTGGGTATAATAGCAACAAGACTGAAATCAATCCTCAGGTTGAGAGCATAGGAACACCCAACCTATGTGTCTGAAAGGATGGTAAGCCTGTCACCATCCCCCTTTCTGAAAAATGCCTACTGTCAATACTACTTTCTACTACTAATGGCTATTATTTAGGAAACCCTGTATGCTGGGCACTTTACTAAGCACGCTGCATGCATGATCTCATTTTAGCCTCATGTCAACCCGACAAAAAAAGATTATCTAATTACTCCCATTTTAAAGGTAAGGAAACTGAACAGTTGAGTTATGCCCATAATATGATAGTGGAGAGCTACAGTTCAAGTGCAGTTCTTTCCAAACCAGAAACCTTCGTCATAACTACCACTCCAAGCCCTCCCACTCCATCATCCAAAACTTTGGGGCAGATGGGGCAGGACCCCTGTGTGTGATATTAATGCACTCTTCCTGCTTAAAATCTAGAGATAAATTGCTAGCCATGAGAATCACCCAAGGGTAGTGTTATGGTGTGGATATGAGGTGTCTCCCAAAAGCTCCTGTGTCATTGCAGGAAGTGAAATAATTGGATTACAAGAGCTGTAACCTACTCGGTGGATTAATCCACTTGGTGGATTAATCATTCCAAAGGACTACTGTACTGGGTGGTCACTGTAGGTAGGTAGGTGTAGCTACAGCGCAGGTCTCTGGGGGCATGCCCTTGGGGATTATCTTGTCCCCTGGCTCCTCCTTCTATCCCACGCTTTGCATCCATCTTGAGCTGAGTGGTCTTCCTCTGCCACAGCATTCCGCCTTCCTTGGTCCCAAAGCAATGGAGTCAGACAACATTGGACTGAGACCTCGGAAACCATGAGCCAAAATAAACTTTTCCCTCTCTGAGGTGTTCTTGTCGGGTGGTCTGGTCACAGCAACAGAAAGCTGACCAACAGACAGCCTCCCTTCCTTGTCCTCTTTTTTGCATTAATATTTTGAAATGTGAGAAATTATAAAAATTGCATGCCTTTTTATACCAAATTAAACAAAATAGGGGGTTATAAAGAGAACTGCATAATCTTTTTCCCCTCTTCTTTTTTTTTTTTTTAAAGAGAGAGAGAGGTAGAGAGAGAGAGAGAGAGAAAGAGAGAATTTTAATATTTATTTTTTAGTTATCGGCAGGCACAACATCTTTGTTTGTATGTGGTGCTGAGGATCGAACCCGGGCCGCACGCACGCCAGGCGAGCGCGCTACCGCTTGAGCCACATCCCCAGCCCTTCCCCTCTTAATTCTACCACTGACCAATATTAAGTTCACATGCATGCTTCTACACACATTCTAACACACATTCAATGTGTGTTCCTGCAAATATTAGGAAACATATACATGCATATAAATGACTTGCATATCTTTTAAACATTTTTTTTTAAAGGAATCATACTATACTTACTGTTCTGCACTTTTCATACTCCACAGTATAACGGCACTATGATTATACTAATCATTTCCCAGTTGAGAACATTAGGGTAATGTAGGTGAGGGGTACATGGACTCTCTGTACTGTTTTCTCTTTTGAATTCAGTTTTATTGGGATATAATTCATGTACCGTAAAATTTATCCTTTTAAAGCGTACAATTCAGTGGTTTTATTATAATCAGAGTTGTGCAACCATCGTCACTATCTAATTTCAGAACATTTTTTTTATTACCTCAAGAGGAAATCAGGAATCCGTAAGCAGTCACTCCTCATTCCCTACCTTGCCCCAGCCCCCCAGCAATCACCAATCTACTTTCTGTTTTTATATGTTAACCCATCCTGGAAGTTTCATATAAATGGAATCATTCAATGTGTGGCCTTTTGTGATTGGCTTTCTTTCACTTTGCATATTCTTCAAGGTTGTTCCTTGTAGCATGTATTAATATTTTATTCCTTTTATTGTCAAACAGTCTCTGCACTATTTTTTTTTTCCTTTGGTACTGGGGATTGAACCCAGGGGCTCATGCATGTCAGGTAAGCACTCTGCCACAGATTTACATGCCCAGTCCTTTTTAAAATTTTATTTTGAGATATGGTCTCATTAAATTGCTCAGACTATCCTCAAACTTGCAATCCTCCTGCCTCAGTCTCTTGAGTTCTAAGTTCCTGGGATTACAGGTGTGCATTATCATGCCCAGCTCACTCTATTATTTTGGAAAATTTTCTGTAAGTCTAAAATTTGTAAAAAAAAAAATGTTTCTTTTAAAGGTAAACATTCACTTTGACCCAAAAATATCACTTTAAGAAATGTAATTGGGCTGGGGTTTTAGCATGTTTGCCTAGCATGTGTGAAGCACTGGGTTAGATTCTCAGCACCACATACAATACAATAAAGGTCCACTGACAACTAAATACACACACACTTTATGTGTGTGAATATATGTGTGTGTGTGTGTGTGTGTGTATGAAATATAATTCACAGAATAACAGTACCAATACATAAGGAAATATACACAATAATGTCTATTATAACATTGACAAAAAGAAAAGGAAAAGGGACCTAAATTTCTCAGCTTTAATGATGAAATATTAAAGAAATGTAGTAAATCTGTTTTCTTACTGTAAAAGTAAAATATGTTCATTATATGAACAGAAAAGTATTAATTCCCTACTTATAAAAGGGTAGTAAAAGAACTTCCTCATAGGGTTCCATGGTTATGTGAGAATATATATATAAAATAGTGCAGTCTCTAGTATATGGTGAGCACTCCCTAAAGATTAGCTCTAGTAATAAAAACAATGGGTACTATAAGGAAGAAAATTTTTCAATCTCCCAAGTCCATATTGCAAAGCTACTCCTATTAATACTTTAGTATATTTCTTCTTAGACTTTTAGAGTATTGTTTTTGGTTGAGTGATTCATTTTTATATAGTTGTAACTGTATCCATTATTCATTTTATCTTTTTCACATGGCTTCATTCATAAGCATTCGTCCTTATTGCATGCACCTCATACATTTAATTATAATAGATATAATGTACCAGATGGACAGGAGATTGTTCATTGAACCGGTTCCCTACTGTTGAACACATTGCTTATTTCCATGTTCTCACTTTCATAAACAGTGCTGCAGTGGACATCTCTATGCATAACTATTTTTTCCATATGTAGAATTATTTCACTAGATCCAAACAAAAATTTTCAAGGGAGGGTAAGGGGGGGGTGGTGAGGAATTAAGGAATAAGGTGTTAAGACTTATACTACCTCTGCGTCTTCAACCATGCTATTCCCTGCCCTTCACCTCATCTCAGTGACCAGATCCTCTGCAGAAGTATGTTTTTCCCTCTACATTTTATATATTATATGTATCTTACCTATAGTTTATAATAGAAACAACAACAATAATAACAGCTACATTGTATTGAATTCTAACCCATGTGTAATGCTCTGTGCTGGGCATCATTTAAATGCCACAACCACCCTATGAAGGAGATACTATTATTACTCCCATTTTACAAATTGGAAAACCAAGGCTCAGAGAGTTCATCTTTTCAGTCAGTAAGCATTTACTGAGCAACTTGCTGGGAACTGTGGGAAATAAAAAGAGGAAACTGAGACTCCGCTGGGCTTAAGTGATCAGCCCAAGGTCATACTACTAGTAAGTGGCAGAATTTATGCTCAAAACACTCAGATCAAAAAAAAGTCACCATTATGAGAAAGACACAGTTTTATTTATAGATGAGGAAAGAAGACACATAAAGAAATGTAATAGGGAAGTGAAGTGGAAGAAAAATGGGATCTGAGTCTTGGATCTGCCAATTACCAGTTTTGTGACCTTGGACAAGTTATTTTACCTCTTCACTTTACAAGGCAACCTTATGGGACTTATCTCATGGGGGAAGATTGAATGCATTAAAATAAGTGCTAGAGTAGTACTCGGCACATAGTGAGTGTTCCATTAAGTGTTTGATATCATCATGAATCTAAGAAAGATCACAGCAGATAAATTCTAAGCCTGGTTTTGGAAGATGGGTAGGATATCCAGATAGACTCTACCACTGTGTGGTTAGTTATCTATCCAAACTCTACCACTGTGTGGTTAGTTTCAACTAGCTGTGCTAATCCAACAGGCCACCCTGGCATCTCAGTGGCCTTCCTCAACAATGGTTTATTTCTCACACGTTACAGTCCACAATGGGTCCGTTGTGACTACACTCAGGGCCTACGCTGAAGGAGCAGACCCTATCTGGCATATTGTTGGGATATTTTTCTCCCTTGGAGAAGAGAGAAAACAGAGACATGGCAAACCATAACCTGACTTAAGAGTGACATGGACCATTTTTTGCCTATAGTTCATTGGACAAAGCAAGTCCATGCCAACATCTCACATCAAGGGGACAGGAAAGCATAAACTGCATAAACTCCCTTAGGAGGGACAGCAATATTCTAAATGATAACAACCTACCCCAGTCACCTGGAGAGCAGTAGTGGCTCTGGGTAGGGCCTTTTACCTTTCTGGGTCTGAGTTCATCTCAGTTACAGAGAAGCTTCAAAGAACTAAGATATGTGAAAGCATTTTGTCACTCATAAAGCAACACATCAATGCAAATGTTTTTGCTACTATTGCTAGTGAAAAAGAAATCCAGAAAGGCAGGTAAGGAGTAGCTTGTAGAAGGCTGAATGCAGGGAGAGCACTTCCTTCACGAGGCCACGGAAGCTGAATTGACTCTTTCGCTGAAGAGAGTTCCAGACCAGGAGATGTGCTGACTATAACCCTGCTCCTGTCACTTCCCTTTCAATTCAATCCAGTCCTGCCTAATCAAGCCCCAAGACAAACACAGACACTCAGTCCAGGCTCCATGGTCAGGTGTGTGGGACCTACATGACCAGCTGGGGGACAGAGTCCAAGACAGCATGGCCTGCTTCAGGCCCCTTCTCGGCTCAGGGCTCCCTCCTGTGACAGCCACTTAACAAGGTTAACAATACTCCCAGAGGCTAATTGGAAGTGCAATGAATTCCACTGCCAATGCGACCACACGGGGTTATAACCTGGGCGGTGAGCAGGCGAGGTCACCTGTGTTCCAGAGCAACAAAAAGCTCAAAGCTGGCTCCTCACACACAAAGCCACAGTTTTAATTTGATATTTACATTTGAGGTTTTCTTTTCCCCTAAAGCATCTCAGAAAGTCAAATGCCAAGGCTCCGGAAGTAAAGGCAGTTCAGACCCAGGAATAAGGGTGGATGTCTGAAGCAGCCAGGACCCCTACCTATCTGTTCCTGAGGCCTAGGCCATTGACTTTTGGGACCTAAAGGAAGCCAGACCTCCCCCAAGATGGAGCATTTGGCCCTCTTTATGGAAACAGGCAAAAACGGTTGGGCATCTGTCTACTCCAGAGCCACCAAGTTGAGGCCAAATATGGACTTCTTTTCTTTTTTTTTTTTCTTTTTGGTACTGGAAATTGAACTCAGGAGCACTCAACAGACTCAACATCCCAGGCCCTATTTTGTATTTTATTTGGGGAGAGGGTGTCACTGAGTAGCTTAGCACCTTACCATTGCTGAAGCTGGCTTCAAACGTGCAATCTTCCTGCCTCAGCCTCCCACACCACTTGGATTACAGGTATGCGCTACTATGCCCAGCCCAAATGTGATTTCTGTGTGGTGTTAGGCAGGTTACTCAAGCTCTCTGAGCTTCAATTGCTTCATCCATAAAACATGGATTCAAGCCAGGCCTGGTATACAGGCCTGTAATCCCAGACCAAGGTAGAAAAATTGCAAGTTCAAAGCCAGCCTCAACAATTTAGCAAGACCCTACCTCAAAATAAAAAATAAAAAGGGCTGGGGATGTGCCTCAGTGGTAAAGCACCTTTGGGTCAATCCCCAATACCCTCCCACCGCATCCCCCACCAAAAAAAAATGTGATTCAATGTGTTAACACATTTCAGATGCTCAGTGCACTGCGTGGAACACTCATTGAGTATGAAATGTTAGATGGGATTACAGGTGAGGCAGATTCTAGAAATTTGACTCAGTGTGTGGGAAAAGTAAAGAGCAGACGCTAGACTTTACCACTAAAGGTCCTTCTACCTCAAGGGCAGCCTTGGGACACAAAACACCGGAGTCAAATTTCTCCCATAAGATCCTAGCATGAAGGCAAGGCCAAGTGCTGGAAGGAAGGACCCTTTCCTGGGCCTTCCTCTCAAACCCAGGTTTTCCCAGGGGGATTCACCCAACACAGTGCCTGGAAACTCCAAGTCCCCACTGCTCACCGGCTCTCAGGGGAGGGGAGAGGCAGTTCCATCACTGCAGCCTGATGAGAAGAGGCCACAGGCAGGAGGGTCTACTGGGTCTGTGGAGGGGGTAGGATCTAACCAACAGGCCACGTGGCAGATATTCCCAGAGGAAAGTCTTCCTCATTCATGGTCCAGCCCCTCTCCACTCATCCCATAACTTGGTAGGCATCTGAGTTGGCCACACTGGGAACCATGGGCTCTGTAAAAGCTGTCCCGCAGGACTCAAGAGTTCAAGTCCCCATTGTGTGTGGTCAGTAGCCTTGTGTGGCCTTTGGCAAAGCATTTTATTGTTCTGGGACTTGGTTTCTTTATTTGTTAAATAAAGGATGATTTCAAAGGTCCCTTCCAGCTCTAAAATAAAATTCTTTAAGAAATGTCCTATTAAATAAATTAGGCTTCATTAGGTTCAAGCACATACTTGTTTTATTACTTTTAAGTCATTCAAATTAGATTCAAATTAGGTTAACCAAGTGTTGCCCTCCAGAGAGCCAAGGACTCAGAGATAAGAATAATTCATCTCGCCTCTTATCAATCAGCAGTCCCTAAATGGGTGCTTCAAAAATGCTTGAGTATGCTTGAAAGCACTAAGTTTCTGTAATTTAAATATTCTCACTTTAATCTTGTTCAGATCTTTCATTTGCTTAGCAAAATCTTTTTTCTTTTTCTTTTTCTTTTTTTTTTTCCCCCTACAGTCAGCAGGAGGGGAAATATCCTAGCTACTCTCAAAGTGATTGCAAATTCCTAGGCAGGGCAGCCTGCAATGATAAGGCTGGGCTGAAACAGGATAATTGAGAAATCTCCCCTGCCACAATGTGGGCGTCCCTGTGAACCAACACCAGGGTGCTGTTTAGCTGTTCTGCTGTTTGAATAGCAGAGGTCCTAAGCAGTTCCCCATTTTTTATTAAAGCTATAGTTGCCTCCAAGGTCTGGTTTTTAGGATCCTTAACAGCCAGCTGCCCTCCCCACAGAGCCTGATCCTTCCCAGCCTATGGCCAGCTGCCTACAGCTGAGCTTGCTTTCCTGGGAGCACTCAGCTCTGTCTTACAGGTTCTGACTTTATGCTCCCAACCAGGCCAACAGCCTCAAAAGCCAGAGGTATCTCCAGGGTTTCCAGCTGGAGAAACTAGAAAAGGAGGTGGAGACAGATCAATCTGCAGGAAAAAAAAAAAAAGAAGAGTCCTCAGATGAGAGAGGACTTGCCCTTGGTGTACCTGTGATCCCTTTCCCCCAAAAACACTTGGCCTCTCAGCACCAAGCTGAACTAAAACTTGACCTGCTCCTCCAAGGTATGGCATGGCAAGTTTAGGATGCGGCAAAAGCACTCCATGGCTGATAATTTAAAATGCTGGATGTCACCTAAAGGAATCAGGACACCTAGACTCGGAACTTTCAACTACTGAAGCTGACTCAAGTGCAACTGGACACCAGTCCAGTTGGAGATGCAAGATGGCCAGATTGGAGATGCATGAGACCATGGCCTGGCTAGGTCTCATGCTTAATGAAGCTTTCTTAGTCAATGCCTCAAAGAACAGTAAGATTCCTTGCACATAGGGTGGGGTTCTAGCTCAGTGGAAGAATGCTTGTCTAGCATGTGTGAGGCACTGGGTTCAATCTCAGCATGGTATATAAATAAATTAAGTAAAGGTCCATTGACAACTAAAATAATATTTTTTTAAAAAAGAGACTCCTTGCACAGTTAGCAAAGAAAATCATTAATGTGACATCATTGCTCAAAAACCAGGCCCCCAGTGGATAATTTCTCTGCTCCCTTCACATCTATCCTTAGAGGACTGGAGTTTGGGGGAGTGGGGCAGACAGGAAGAAATTTTAACAGGAGTTTAATATCCCAAGGCTACCCCATGTCTTTGCAATAGTCAAGTCTCTCCTGAGTACTAAGGAAGTAACATCAATAAAATCATGGTACACATTAAATAGTAAATGAATACATAACATGTTCATTACTAAAAATCTACAAAACACAGACGAAAAGAAAATTAAAATTCCCTATAATCCTATTACCCAGAGATAAACATATTTGATGTACATTTTTCCACTGCCTTTTTCCCCTGAATTTTTATTTTAACATGTCAAAGAAGCTTGAATATTGGATCATTCAACTTCACCAAAAACTCATAAGGAAAGTACTGCCAGTGTAATTGGTTCTATTCTGCAAGCAAGGCAAACTGAGGCTCTCAAAGGTTTCACTGTGTTAGCTCAAGCAGGAGTTTAAGCTGTCACCCTAAGCAGCCACATCAGCTACAAGCTTCACCATCAATGAGTGACAATACCCTAAGAAACTAAAAGACCAGTGAACTTCACCTTCATATTAGGTGAATTAACCAAGATCAGAAGCTCAGAAGGTGCCTACTGTTTTCAAGTCCACCTGCAAGGAGCAGTCACAATCAAGACTCCACTGGAGATGAAGGACATCATCAAGGTCACACCCATAAAATGACATGTGACCACCACAGTGTGACATGCCCCAAGATAAAAAGGTGCCAGATTATAGGACACAGACCACCCGCAAACCAGAATCCATGAGGAGTGTGGGAAAGCAATGGGTCTTCCTGAAGTCAGGATAGGGAGAACTGGCCCAGTCGTGAGTGGCCTTTCTTCAATGCCCAGTGCAGAATTCTGAAACATGGGACCATCTTGCTTTCCACCTGAAGGTAGCTGGCATAAGGTCTGCACAAACATATATAGGAAGAGTTTGTGCCTCCTCCTCTCTGTGTAAGGGCATACACCTGGGAAAATTGTCTTGTCTGCAGAGGCTGAGGAATTTAGGGCCTTAACAAGCAAAACTACAAGAACACTGCCCAAGCAACTTTCACATAGGGAGTGCTATTCTCCATCATTCCTCTAAGGTGGGGTGTCAAGCAAGTTTTCTAGGGCAACTCCAGAGGGCTGGCAGGAGGCTGGGCCAGGCCAGAGAAGGAGGAAGGGAGGGAAGTGTCTGACTGAAGAAACTGGGCCATGTGAGAAAGATGCCCACTTCCTCAGTCCTCCAATCTCAAGTCAGAATCCACAGAAAGGCCAGAGGTTTGTAGGAGGAAGGAACAGCTAAAGAGAACTGAGTCAAAACAGGGATATGTTCTTCAAAAGTGAACTGCATGAGTCCATCACATGAGTGTCAAATGTCCAACCTTATAGTTCAGACAGGTGGATAAAAATGAAATATTAGCTGGCACATGGTGCACACCTATAATCCCAACAATTTGGGAAGCTGGGGCAGGAGGATTGCAGAGTTCTAGGCCAGCCTGGGCAACTTCAAGAGATCCTGTCTCAAAATAAAAAATAAAAGGAGTTAGGGATGTAGCTTAGTGGTAGAATGCTCCTGAGCTCAATTTCCAGTACCAAAAAAAGGAAACATTAACACATTTTTATTTTTTGCCTATTAAGTTTGAAAAAAAAATTAAAATATAAATCTGAACCAGTTTTCTAGAGGGCCACTTAGTAACAAGTATAAAATATATTTAAAAAATGTCCATACCATGGACCCAGCAATTCCACTTCAAGAAATCACCCGTAAGAACATAATCAGATGCTCCCAAAGAAATACAGCAAAGTGATGGGTGAGATAAAGTTTGGGAGATATATGTGAGACTACCATAGCGCTATCAAAGGACATATGTTAGGGGCTGGGATTGTGGCTCAGCGATAGATCGCCCTCCTAGTATGGGCGGGACCTGGGTTTGATCCTCAGCACCACATAAAAATAAAGTCATTGTGTTGTGTCCATCTACATCTAAAAAATAAATATTAAAAAAGGACATATGTTGACAAAGGAAGACATTTATGATATAGCACCATGCCAAAGTTTTTGAAACTGTACACATAAGTATACTTTGGAGACATCATGGGTTCAGTTCCAGGCCACCACAATAAAGAAAAAAATCAAAACAAAGCAAGTCACTCAAATTCTTTGATTTCCCAGGGCATATAAAAGTTGTGTTTACATAATAGTATAGCTAAAGTGTGCAATACCATCATGACTATAAAACAATGTAAATACTTCAGTTCAAAATGTTCATTGCTAAAAAATGCTAATAATCATCAGAGCTATTGGAAAAATGATGCCAATAGATTTGGCTTGCCACAAACCTTTGATTGGTAAAGAATGCCATATTGAGGCTGGGCATATAGCTTAGCATGTATGTGACCCTGGATTCCATCTCTAGCATCACACACACACAAAAAGTATTTGTGCAGCACAATGAAATGAAATATGACTGTATAGTATTGTATTAAAAACACCTTTCTATAAAATACACAAATCTATCCATGGAAAGAAAACTGGAGGATCTTATATCAAAAGGCTAATGATAAACATCGATCACCGTGGCAACAGCTTGGGAAGCTGAGGCATGAGGGTGGTGAGTTCAAAGTCAGCCTCAGCAACTTAGTGAGACCCTGTCTCTAATAAAATACAAAACAGGCTGGGGAGTGGCTCAGTGGTTAAGCATCCTGGATTCAATCCCCAGTACCAAAACAAACAAACAAACAAAAGGCTAATTATAAAATCTTATATCTCTAGCAGATTAGAAATAGTTTTTTTTTTCCCTTGGGGGGGGTTATGTTTCCCACATTCTACAATCAGCATATGTTATTTCTGTAATTAAATGACATTATTTTAAAAAAATGAACAAATTGATCGAATGTAGGATTTTTCTGAAACAATCAGACACTACAGCCCCTGCATCATCCAGATTCTAAAAATAAATTCCTAAATCTATTTTTCCCTCTGAAGTCTCTTCTCCTTCAACAGATACACATAAATGGGCCCAGGACAGGGCCATGTGGCCCTTTTCTCTTTGCCTCCACCTCAAAATGCCTCTGCATTTCTTAGTTTCTTTCCCACATAACATATCAAGACAGAGAATGTATCTGGCCCTGAGATTTTAAAAGCAAAACACTACGTACCAGACAACCACCCTCAATCCCCACCCCACGTCCAGTAATTATTGAGCTGGGCGTCTGGCCCAACTGGGGACCAGCTGCTGTGTGTCTGAGATCTATGAGGCACTGTTGTATTTGCAAATTCCCCATTCTGCTGTGGATGCTCTTCCAAGTCCTCAACTGGACTCTGAGTAACTAAGCTGGGGGTAGTCCCCAGAGTGGAGTGTGAGGACATCATCTCCCCTTCCTGGCCCAGGTAGCCAAAGAGCCCTGAAAATCTGCAGTGGGTCTCAGACACTGACCAGGACTGACGCTCCTCATGAGTCCCTTCCTCTCAGACACAGCCAAAGCCAGCTCAATAGAGTGAATAAGGGGGTGTCATGCAATGAATCTTGTTGCATATCTATCCTGATCCTTGACCTTAAAAGCAGCAAAGTGCAAACTGTTGTTTATTCAAACTGCCATTTGATTATGTTAAAACCCAGTTCCTGAACTCAGAGAGAACCGTCTTTCTGATGGGTACAAGCTTCCTGTCAAAAACAGTTAATTTTAATTTTTCCACTGAGCTCAACCTCAAAGTGGGGTTGATTGCTACTCAGCAATGATGGACTGCATTAGGGGAAGCTTATAATTGAGTGCAGATCTGGGTTCCAAAAGCATAATGTTTGTTGTATACATACTTTGGGACAAAAAGAAAAATGAAAAGCAGACCTTTCTGAGGAAAAATTGAAAGCAGAATGTGTTCCACTGTCAGGATGCCAGCGCCAAGGCAGCTGGAGGCCTTGGTGGAACTCCCCACTGCCCCACACCACAGCTCGACAGGCTGTTTACAAACGTTTCTAAAGGCTCAACGCCTGTGCTCAGGTCTCTCCTTCCCAAACCCTAGACACCATCATGGTTCTTCTCACGGCAAACAAAAAGCTCCAAGAAACTAGTAGAGACAGCAGCACCACTGGAGAGGGGCCACGGCATGTGCTTCTGATGCAGGACTCCTCTCAGCCCAGGGTGTTGGTCCCTATTGCCATTCAGTATGGCACTTCAGTTCACATCCTTTTCCCAGTGGTCCTGAGATGAGGTTTCAGCTGAAGCACAGTGCCACTCCTGTCCTCTTATTATTAGGGTTCCAGACCCATGTCACCTCTTCCCTGAGCTGCAGGCTGGTCTCTGTGCTATTGAGGGAGATGTCTTCTTAAAGCCAGACCTGGTTGTCCCTCTGTGACATCACTGTAGTCCAAGCCTCCTTCCTCTTTTGCCCATACAACTGCAGAAGCCTCCAGCAGACCTCCCTGCTTCTGCTTTTGGTCCCTCTTTAATCCCACTCCACACATCAGCCAGACTGATCTTTATAAAAGGCCAACCGTGCTCACCCTTCTCTTAAAGCCCTCTAAGACTTAAAATAAGATCCAAACTCTTTCCTGTGGCCTGCAGAGCACACCAGGATCCCACCTCTGCCCTCTGCTACAGCCACACCGGTCTCCTTTCTCAGCACTTGTTCCTTCAGCCTGAATGAAACACTCTCCTCCTCCCTTACTTCAATGCCACCTCCTGGCAGAGGCCTACACTGACCATCCCTACCAAAAGCAGGACCATGGTCATTCTGCATCCTGTGACATGGCTCTAGTTCCTTCACAGCTCTTACTTCTGAGATCTTGTTTGTTATTTGCTATGTCTAGTAGAATCTGAGTTTCCCAGGGGACCATGACTAACCTCTTCCCTGCTGTAACATCAGCACCAGAACAGTGCGTGATACCCAATGGATTCTAAGTCACTATTTGGGGATAAATGTTTGACTGCAGAAAGTAATAAACATTTCCTGAAAGGCCTGCATTATCTCCAGCCTCTATATCTCAGGTTGTGAGTTCCTTGGTGTGGTCTGCTCTTGCCTCTCTCTTCCCCTCCATCACCAAGCGCTGACCCTTGTGGTGGGTCAGTCTCAAGGAGGACCCCCCTCCCCAAAAGCTCCCCAACCAACCTGCCCTCCCAGCAACAACTCCTGCTTCCTCTGATAGTCTACCATGTTGCCTTTCCATCTAGTCATGTTCCAAGGCCACAGGATCTTGCTCTTCTTTCTTGGAAATTCTTGTCTAGAAAACTAAATGACTGGGCTGGGGTTGTGGCTCAGTGGTAGAGCACTCTCCTGGCACATGCAAGACCCTGGGTTCGATCCTCAGAACCACATTCAAAAATAAACAAGTGAAATAAAGGTGTTCTGTTCAATTACACCTAAAAAATAAATATTAAAATAAAAAAAGAAAGAAAACTAAATGACTTCTCTGCCAGCTTCAGGAACTTCCCCCAAGTAACTCAAACAATGGGATACTCAAAAGCTGACCTCAGAACAATGCTTTACTCAACTAGGCCAAGGACTCACCAAAGTAACTGTTTCACATTGTGCCCACCCACCCTGTGAAAATTTTGCCCAATCTCAATCAAAATCTCACAAAGACCAGCCTTTAGCCATTCTTTCTAGTCCTGACCCGAAAAAACCCATAAATATCCGGAAGATTCGGAGAAGAGGCCTCTTTAAGGGGTCTACTGGGGCTCTATGAAATCGGCCCAGATGAATGGGTTATCCTGGAAGCCTTTTGGGGGATCTGGCTGGCCCAGTCCAGCAGCAGTGTTCAGTGCCCGGTTTAGCTGGACTTGATAAATGATGAAAAAATGGATGAATAAATAGCTCAGTCACACCATCCTCCAATCCTGCCGAAACAGAGGGATGAAAAGACCAAATGGCGTGAATGGCCCCCGGGTCAGTCTAAACAGGGCTTTGGGGCTTCATTTGAAATCACCTTATTTTAGGAACCGGAATTGAGTGAAGAGAGCCTTGGATGGTCCTCCAAAGTCCCCTCCTCTATCCACCCCAAAGTCCACACCACTCGCCCCCGTCTGCGCCAAGCCCCTCATGGCAGACCATCCTCTCTCCCTTGCGCCCAGGGCGACAGCGCTGGACCGCTACGGGCTGCAGAAGGCGGGCTTCACGCACGTGCTGAACGCGGCCCATGGCCGCTGGAACGTGGACACCGGGCCCGACTACTACCGCGACATGCCCATCGAGTACCATGGCGTCGAGGCCGACGACGTGCCCACCTTCGACCTCAGCGTCTTCTTCTACTCCGCGGCTGCCTTCGTCGACTCCGCTCTCCAAGACGACCGCAGTAAGAGGCCCGCCCCCAGCCCCGCCCCCGCCCCACGAGAGGCCCCGCCCCACGAGAGGCCCCGCCCCACGAGAGGCCCCGCCCCACGAGAGGCCCCGCCCCACGAGAGGCCCCGCCCCACGAGGGATCTGCGCCTTGAAAACGTGATTTTCCTATCCAAGGCTCTAAGGTTGCATGTGATTGATGAGGAGACCTCTGAGGTTGTCATGGTTGAGGACCAGCCTCACCAAGCATGCTACTGGTGGGGTTCCGACTTTGATGACCGCTGAGGAATCGGAATCGTGAGAGTTTAGAGCGAAGGGCTATCATTAGGTCTGAGTAAGTGTTCCCTGAGGAGTATCAGCCATCCTTCAAAAGGAAAAGGCGGGGTCTGGGGGTATAGCTCAGTGATAGAATGCTTGCCTACTGGAGCCTCTGGGTTCAGTCCCCAGCCCCCCCCACCCCTACCCCCAAAAAAGGAGCCAAGATCCTAGCCAGGTTCAGGGTGGGTATCTATGGAGAGACTTTAAATTCTTCTAGTCTCACTAAATTTCCAAACGCACATCCTCTTACCCTCTAACACTCCGTGTAGCAAGACCTCCTATAGCAAGTTGACAACCTTGGCTAAATTGTATCTGAGAATTTGAGTTTTATACCTGCAATGTTCAAGTTTCCCAGCGTTGATTATCCATCTTCTAAATCATAGTACTAGTCCTTTTGCTCAAAAATACAGTTTTAGCTGCCCTAATTTAGGAAAGGCTACAGGCTATTCTGGAGAAAAGGGCACAGCCTAGGCATGTACCAGGGAAAACAATATGCAATTATTGCTGCATATTGCATTATTGCATTCCACAGAGGCCAGAAGGACTTTAACTCCCTAATCTGGGCTCTGACTTCAGCCCCATGTGTCACACTCCTTTCTGGGGACATCACATAATTCAGGGTATTCAGTTACTGAAAGCCTTTCTTGGTGTAAAGATTGGAATCACAAGGCTCACTGACTGACCGACTGACCTGCTTCAGGAATTTGCAACCTGGGGTTGGGCCTAGGCCAGTTCTGCTGGACAGTCATCCCACAGTGGCCCTAGCTCCACAGCCAGCCAGAGCTACTAACAATTTGTCATTATCAATGGTTCAGAAAGCAATGTCACTATGGGAAAAAAACCTTGGAACTGAAGTGCTTGTGTTAAAAGATGTCTCAATTCTAAGTCATTTTTTTTTTACAAGTCTACTTATGGATTATCTTTTGTGTTCTGCACATTCTGGATTTCCAAGCAGGATGAAAAAAGTAACTGAACTCTGACTCATCACCATAAGGTAAAATTTGCCTTGTGGTGTTTGAAGTTAACTGAAAACACATTTGACATGAAAAAACAAAAGCCTATAACAGTTCAATCTTTCAGTTTCTGTTTTATGTGCTTGCTTGCCATTTCTATGCCTTAGAGCTCCCCCTTAATGGAAGAGACCTGGCAGACTTTGGAGAAGACAGGACTGGGTTCAAATTCCTGTTGCAAAACTTACTAATGATGTGATTTCTCTGAGCCTTTGTGTCTCCATCTGGTGATGAAAATATTTACCTTGTGAGGTTATAATGAAGATCAGCAGTAACACACATAAAGCATTTGGCATAGAACCTGGTGCACAGCAGGCTTTCGGATGCATTTGATAAAAAGAGGTCGTGTACTGTGAAGCATATAACTTCGCCAGCATATGCATATCATCATAATAAAGTTTCCAATCCTAAAAAAAAAAAAAAAAAGAAAGAAAGAAAGAAAAGAAGGAAAAAAGACATTCCAACTTTGAACTTGTATGATATACTCACATGAAAGCTTGTTTTAGGTTCCTGGCACAGCATTTGAGAGGCTGCCCCCACTGCCAGATCAGGAAAGAATCAAGATCTAGAGTCACATGTTTAGACCCAGAGAGATCACAGAGCACCAATGAGGATGTTTCAGGATGGTGTGGTTTATGACCCTTAAACCAGGTGGGCGAAAGTACCCAGCAATGGAAGGGTCAAGAGGGAAGAGAGCCGGGTGCCATGGCACACATCTGTAATTCCAGTGACTCAGGAGGCTGAGACAGGAGGATGGCAAGTTCAAAGCCAGACTCAGCAATGGCGAGGCCCTAAGTAACTCAGTGAGACTCTGTCTCTAAATACAATACAAAATAGGGCTAGGGATATAGCTCAGTGGCCAAGTGCCTCTGAGTTTAATCCTTGGTACCCCAAAAAAGAAAAAGAGGGAAGAGGATATATAGAGAGGTTAGAGGATGTGCAAGCAACCAGATTTATTGGAAGGGTGTGAGGCCTAGATCAGCTGGGCAGAATCAGGGAGCAGGATGTGACTGCATTGTAAGGCTGGGCTCCATTCTCAGTGCCCTTTGCCCCTGAATGTCTACAGACTTCCTTAACCTAAAGCATCAAATATCAATCCTTCAGAACCATGCAGAGCAGAAACAAATGAAGGTGTCCGCGTGTAAGGCAGTGGGATGTAGGGACAGGGCTGAAGAAAGTCCTGTGCCCCCTTCAAAGCCAGCAGCTGCTGCTTTATTCCAGCCAGTGTTTCTTGTGAGGATCAATGAAAACATGGTAGAATTTCTGACTTTTCAGGAAAAGTCTCCCATCTGGATTTTACTGCAAAATCACTCACATTTGTTGACAGCAAATTGATATTTATTAAAATGCTTGAGAGGGCAAAACCAAAGCAACCCAATGGCCATCAGCTCGTCACCTGTGCCCTGAATGGTGCAGAGTAACAAAACAAAATGCTTGTTAGCTTAGCAACAGCACTGCCATAGACTCAAGAGAAAGCAGATGACAGGTGCTTGGCCTCCCTGCCACGCGTGCAGTGGGTAGCCTGGTTTTGTCTAGTCATGCAATGGAAAACCAAGGGACACTTTTGTGGCATTTCAGAGGCAGATCCAGTCGTGTGTTTCTTATTATACTCCTGATGTAAGAGGTGTTGATGGGCAGTCTGGCCCAAAGGCAGGCCTCTCTCTTTCCACCCTCCTTCCTGTCTTTCCTGCCCTCCATTGACTCGTTTCAGCCAAGGGTACACTGTTCCCTCTCCCTGTCCCTTACAGCCAGTCATGTTCACTTTCTTTTTTTTAATTTAATTTTTAATTTTTTTGTGATGGGATTGAACTGAGTGCCTTGCACATGCTATGTGTTCTTTTTTTGGTACTGTTGATTGAACCTGGGACCACTCCAACACTGAGCTACATCCCTAGTCCTCCCTGCTTCTTTTGGTACTGGGGATTGAACCCAGGGCACTTAACCATTGAACCATATCCCTAGTCCTGTTTTAAATATTTATATATTTGGTACTGGGGATTGAACCCAGCACCTTGCACCACTCTACCTACCGAGCTATATCCCCAGCCCTTGTTTTTTAATTATGACACAGGATCTCACTAAGCTGTTGAGGGTCTCACTAAGTTGCTGAGGCTGGCCTTGAACTTGCGAGCCTCCTTCCTTAGCCTGGGATTATAGGTGTGTGCCACTGTTCCCAGTGAACCGCAGCTCTTTTTATTTTCTATTTTGAGAGGGTCTCACTAAATTTCCAACTCAAACTGGCGATCTTCCTACCTCAGCCTCCTGAATCACTGGGATTATAGGCATGTGCCATAGTGCTCAGTATATTCATTCTTTTTAAAAACTATCCCTGATGTGTGTCGGGGAACTGTACTCCTGGCCAATTATCATGCCCAGAGGCCCACTCCTACCCCCATTCTATGCTGATTTGACCTTCTGAATGAACTCTCCAGAAAGCCTCAATCATGCTCAAAAAATCTTAAGAAATAAGCTAGTTTGCCATCCAGGCCTGAGATCTCGGAAAACCAAAGCCTAGAGAAGTCAAGTGACCTGCCCAGGGCCACAGAGCTAATCAGAAGCAGCAGTCAGGACATGCCCTTGCCAAGGAAAGGGGTTCCTTCCATCACTGAGGCCTCCTGGAAGCGTCTTTGGCCCTTATTTTGAGCATCTGGTGACTGTGCTGTATGAGGGGTACCAATTATCATGGAAGGCAAGGCATGTCAGCTGGTTATGGGACCTGAAACAAGTGAACTCATCCTTCTTCATCAGAAAAAGAACCTGTGACAGAATACATCTGGAGTGCCTTCACTGTTCCCATGTGATTATCAGGGCCTGAAGATCAAATTTCAGAATCAGCACTGACCCTTGGTTCATTCTTTTTTTCTTTTTTAACTCATGGTACTGGGGAGGAAACCCAGGTCTTCATGCATGCTAGGCAAGCACTCTACCACTAAGCCACATCTCCAAACTGGTTCCTTCTTTCTTAAATAAACAGTCTTTAGCCTACTGTTGAAGCTCTCTTAAAACCTATTATGGACCCAGTAGGTATGAATAAATAAATGAAGTCTTCTTCTAGCAAGAGGTTGATTCTCTGGCTCTGGTTGATTCCCTAAGCCTTAATCAGAACCAGATCACCAAGTGTCTCCTGTCTTCCTATGGCACACACACCCTGGCAGTCCGTCACACACCCTGTTGGTAAGGGGACATAGGGGAAACATTTGATGGAAACTAGCATTTTCCAGATATAGATTGTGACTTATCAGTGGATCAAAAATCAATTTGATGGGTGTTTCTTTTTGAAACATTGAATAAATTAGAAATAAATAGAAAATATCAGCTTGCCTTGCAGGCAGTGCAGGTATAGATTACTTTTGACTGACAGGCACACTGGCCGTCTGCTTGGGCTCAGATCCTGGGTCTGCCACTCCCTAACTGTGTGACTTGGAAAAGTCCCTTCTCTGTACTTCAGTTACCTCATCTGTAAACTGGAGAAAATAACTTCATCAATGTCATTGGGTGACATTGACAACATAAAGTGCTTAGAAGAGAATACAGGTGTCAGCTGCAAATTTCATCCTGCTCTGTTATTTCCTGGGTTTGCGCAGAAAAGTTTAGAAGCCAATGATATAGAAAATGTCAGCTCTGTCAAGGCTGCCTTTGCCGAGGACCCTACCCGTGACTGGCATCCAACTCACAGTCTCCTGCTTTCTCGTGAGGCCAGTGCTGGGAACAGGCCTTCCAACTCTACTGATTCCTGCCACCCAACCCTGGGCTCCAAAGGATGGTGCTTGGCAGGGCCACTGAGCAAAGAGGGAGCAGAGGCCTGAGATTCTGGGTGCAGTCCCAGAGAGGAAAGAGAACAGCAGGCTCTTTACCCTAGGAAGGTCCATCTAGTTCTCATGGCTGACAGCATGAATGCGGAGGTCTTGAAAACCAAATTCAACTCCAGGAACTCTTGCCACAACTGAATGTCCCTCCTCCCTCTTTTCCCGCTTTCCCTTCCACCCCCTCCAGCTCCCTTGTGCCTGCCTCCCCCATCTCCCCCACCTTCCCCTTCCTCTCCCCTCCCCCCCTCACTTAACAGACTTCAGGCTCCCCAAAGGCTTAATGAACTACAGCTTTCGTCTGTTTTAGTATTTAGTCATGACAGGAAGAATTACTCTTTTTGCCAGGAGAGGAAGAAACGCTTTAGTTATCAGCAGAGCTGGCCAGGGGCCAGGCAGCCTCTGGAGCAGCCCGTGGGGATTAGAATGCCAGAGGTAGACATGTGCTGGCCTGGATGCATCCACACCCCATAAGCACAGTTATGCTGGGCAAAAATGTGGGGCCCCCATCCCCTAAGCCCTAAGTAGCAATAAAGAAGGGGGATCTGCTTCCTGCCTCCCTTTCTGGCCAAGGTGAAGAAGGGAAAGGCCCAGCAACATGGAGACGTAGGATGAGCGGGCCTGGTGAGCTTGTGGAGATCAGTTAAATTACGATAAAATAAAGAACTATTTACAGAGCACCTCCCTGTGCCAGGCTTTGCCTGTGGAGAGGCCATTGTTGTCCTCACTGTTGATTGGAGTGCGCAGACTTCTCCAGCCATGTAGGGCTGGAGAGAAGAGCCCAAGTGCTTGGTGTTTAGCACCGCATGGGTTTCTCATGCTGCCTTGGTTTCTGACCATCATCACTCTACTGGGCATTGGTCCGATGAGGAAAGTGAGGTGGTGGCAGTGAGAGGAACATGCAGAGCCACATCTATGCAGAAGCTAGCTGTCCTTGTATCCTGTGATGCTCCATAAACCCACCAATGTCCATGAGTGTCTTCTTGGACAACTCTTCAGACTTCAGGCCTATGACTCAGGAACAGGGCCAGCACTGGGGTCACACAGCTCAAGCAGTCCCAACGACTGTGACACCAGCAGAGTGATCTCATAGCGACAGGAGAGGGTACCCACTGGCAGTGGTGGGACAATCAGTTGAATCTTGTTGCTCTGAGCACAGATAAAGCATGAGATTCTAGTAGCTATTGGCTGGCACACAGTAGGGCCTCAGATATATGTTGCATTGAGCTATTCCAAGCAAAAGCTTTCTGGGCAACCTCTAGCAAAATCATCACACCCCCATCAGCTTGTTTCCCCATCTGCAAAGGAAGGATGATGATAATGAATCCTTGAAGGTTGGCTGAGCATAAAAGGAGATATGAGCTAGGTGAGCTCTAGAGCACCACAAATGGAGGCCTGAGGGATGGGAAGCTTCTGAAGCTCCTGGCTTCTCAGAGAGACCCAGCTGTGGGCTTGGAAGAGGCCAAAGAGCTTTTCTTCCAGATCTTTGGTTCCCAACCTTTTGGATTCAGAATTCTTTTACACTCTTAAAAATTAGTGAATACCAAAGACCTTTTGTCTATGTAGACTATACCTATCAATATTTACCCTATTCAAAGTAAAAACTGAAAAAATTTAAGATATTTGTTCATTTAAACAGATCTATTGTATAGCAACATAATGACATAGTTTTATGAAAAGTTATGAGTTCAAAAATAAGTTAGGGAGAAGAGTGATATTATTTTACATTTTTCACAAATCTCTTCAATGTTAGGTTTAACATAATTCAGTTGTATTCTTATATCTGCTTCTGCATTCAGATTATTGTTATAAGCTCTTTCAGTTGAAATATTTAAAGAAAATACAGTCTTATTTATATATGTAGTTGGACAAGGGAGGAATATTTTAATAGGCTTTTCAGATAATTGTGGATAGTCTTCTTTGAAACTGCACCAAATCTCCACAAACAAAATATTTTAAGGTCACTTGTGATGTGGAATCAGAAACCGTATCAATGAACTTCATATACTCTCACATTAAACTCCACTGGTCTGTCTTAAGTGGATCTTTTGATATAACATTAAAATGTCCTACACTGTTCATTTGAAAATACTAGTTCACTAAGTTATATGTTTCTTTCAAAGCTGACATTTTTCATTGCAGATTATCCAAAAAGCCACACTTGTTAATATCACCATCTATCTTAAAGGAAAAAAAATCATAATGTATTAGGAAACTGTCAATCTCACAGTGATGGATACAAGTTTTCTAAAATTCTAATTTTTGCTTGAAATTCTGCATTTTATCACCAGTAACAAATACATCAGTTGTTTTCTTTGAAATGACAGGCTCACTTGGTTCACTTTTGAGAAGAGGGCTGCTAAATTCCCAAGTTTGAAGACCCATGGTTTTTCTGTCATTTGTTCATTCAAGGAAAAATGTGTTTCCTGAAAACAGCAGCTATTCAGCTCACATCTCAATCAGCTCACATGTGCTTTTCCTTGAGACAACCATTGTACTTCAGTATGTGGCCAAAGTGCTTTATGTATACATCCCATTTCATCACATGGAATATTAAAAAGTACACCCAGGGGCTGGGATTTGATAAAACTAATTTTTACTGCTTCATCGAAGTTATTCTTAAGGGAAATTGCTGTTTGCCCCTTGAGAGTGTGTGGGAGCAGGCAAAGCAATTTGCTTACTAGTCTAACTGGTGCCTGTGCCATGATCCCTGCTAAGACAGCAGAAGTTCTGCACACCATTGCCTTTGTGATGGTCACAAAGGCAATGTCAGCATGCATGTCAACACAGTCAGACAAATATCACCACAGTACGATGATGGAAATCGTATTGACTCCATGCATCTCCTGAAAGTTTCCTGGGAACTCCCAGGGATCTTGGAACACACTTAGAGAACAGCTAGAATAGACAATAATGTAGCTAATTTAAATTTGAAGAATATTCATCCCTTTCCTTTGGCACATGACAGTAAAACTACTTTCATTTTTTTAAAAACTCAACCATGTAATTTTATAGAATTAGATTTGCTCACTGCTGATCTGATTTTGCTTCCCTCCTTGACAGTTGAGGAAATTAGAGCTCCAGAGGCTGAGTGACTTACCTATTTGTTAGCCAACTGGCAATTAGTGGCAGAATCCAGTCTGGAACCCAGGTCTGCAAGAGATCAGGCCAGGGTAATATGGGCCCCACTGGCTACATGGATGCTCAAGGATGCCAAGCAAGCAGACCATGCCCTCTGGGCTGCAGAAAGGGCCATCGGGGATGAGGCAGCTCTCCTTATCCAGGGTCAAATCTAGCAGCACTGCGGATAACGTAAAAAGCATCCATATCTCTCCACTCCACATGTAGCCCTGCATGGGATGGTCATTCCAGGGTCTCCCAGGGAATGCATTCTGTCTATAGTTGTTTATCTCTACAGAGGAATTTCGTTTTAAACACACACACACACAAAATTAAACGAATCCTTCATATACAGATTGATAAAAATGTCCAAGATATATTGTTAAATGGAAAAGCAAGGTACGGAAAAGGATGTAGAACTTTGCCTTTGAGGGGAAAAAAAAAGAAGAAAAATAAATCTATTTCATTATGCATATGCACTGATTCCTCTCTGGAAGAAAAAATTGATAACGTCTGTTGCTCCTGGGAGCTGAGGCACTGGAGTCTTTTCAGGGCATCCTTTAGTAACTTTTGAAATTTGAACCCTAGTGACTACCCTATTCAACATAATAAATGAGCATTAAACACACACACACACACACACACACACACACACACAAACCCATAAAATCATTTCTTCAGCACACTAACTTGGGAGTTCTCACTTAGAGGTACTCAGGCAAGTGAGAGCCTTAACTTCATTTCCCTCTTCCCCTTCCTTACCAAGGCAACAGTAACATCTCCTTTCTATCTATCTATCTATCTATCTATCTATCTAGTGCTGGGGACTGAACCTAGAGGTGCTTTACCACTGACTTAAGTCCTAAGTCCCTAGCCCTTTTTATTTTTTATTTATTTATTTTTTAAATATTTATTTCTTGGTGTAGATGGACACAACACAATGCCTTTATTTTTATGTGGTGCTGAGGATGGAACCTGGTTCCGCCTGTGATAGGCGAGCACTCTACCGCTGAGCCACAATCCCAGCCACCCCCCCATCCCCCCCACCCATTTTATTTTTTGAGACAGGATCTCACTAAGTTGCTGAAGCTGGCTTTGAACTTGCAATTCTCCTGCCTCAGCCTCCTGCACCACTGTGCCCAGCAACTAATGCCATTTATTGAGTTTGTAATGGGTGCCAAGCAGCATACAAAGTATGTTATGTACAAATTACCTCCACAAAGACAAAGAAACCACGAGAGTTTCCCTCATGCACATGGGGGTAGCCAGGCTGTGGGTGAGAGCTGAGTGAGCCAATCAGAACTGAGCAGGCCTCCCTGGGCCTCAGGCAAGGCCTTCTCCACAAGCCATACCACCCCTTCAGTGTGGATTTTCTTCTCCCAATTCCATTTGCAGATAAGATCCTGGTTCACTGCGCCATGGGCCGGAGCAGGTCGGCGACCTTGGTCCTGGCCTACCTTATGATCCACAGGAACATGACTCTGGTGGATGCTATCCAACAAGTGGCCAAGAATCGCTGCGTCCTACCCAACCGGGGCTTTCTGAAGCAACTTCGAGAACTGGACAAGCAGCTGGTTCAGCAGAGGCGACAGACCCAGCGTGGGGACTGCCAGGGGGAGCCATAGGACCCTCTTCACTCTTGGGATGGAGAAAGAAAAGCTGAAATGGCACTGCCCCATGACTTTGGTCACAGAGAAGGGACAGCAAAACAAAAGCTTGACTTCTTCCTAATAATCTTATTAAAGTTCCCAGTGTGTGCTGGGAGCGGGGAGGCTTTAGAGCCGCCTCCAGGCGGAGTCCAGGCCTCAGCCCCGTGGGGGGAGACTGGCGCCCGGCTCAATTGGTTACAGATGAGAGCACCGTTCTGCAGTCTCCTGTAATTTTTTCTCCCTCTTCTTTTTTTTTTAAAGATGGAAACAGAAAAGGATTTAAAAATGTGTGGGAATTGTGTTGTGATTAAATGTTTGGCTTTGTCTGAAAGTCACATTCTTATAAAAAATAATTTAAAAATAGAACTTGATTTACTATAAACACAGAAAATTCCTGTGCAGCTGTTACAGGAGAGCTTTCACAGGTATCAGGGCCCCTGGAGACCACCCCGCATTCTTTACCCATGGAATCCCCAGGTCACCATTCACAGATGCTGCTGGCCTGGCAGGGGTGGGGAGTAGGGTCCTGAGCCCCTTAGAAGTCTCTGCCCTTGGCTTCCTGCCTGCCTCAGGGAGCCAGGGCTCTTCTGAATGGTGGCCAGAGCTGCCACTACTCAGACAAATTCAATAAATTGTGGCAAATTTGGACAAGCAAGAGTTTGGCTTTATAATTTTGCACAAAGAGGGAAAGAAGGAGACACCCTTCAGCAGACCAGGACTGTGCCTCTAGCCAGAGCAGCTGGGGCTGGTTTGTTTTCAGTCACACCAGGAAGTATTTGTAAAGGGGTTTGCTGTGGAATGGGAGGATGGGGCAGTCAGGGGGGCTCAGGGGTGAGCTAAGCCACTCACTGTGAGCATGTGTGCTCTTCATTCTTGAGAAAATAGTAGCAGCACCAAGTGGGTCGTGGTGGCTTCTAGAGCCAGGAACCTGAACCAGACTGAACCCAAAGAGAGAGAGGGGTCGGGGCAGGGGTGGGGTGGGGTGGGGGTCCTAGCAGCCAATGACCAGAAAGGGAAACCACCTGGAAAAGCCAAGAGAGTGTGCTAAAGGCCTACTGGGAAACAATGGAAAGGTGCTGGGTCTCCAGTTTGGTTGTGGTTCTCAACAGAATGAAAGAGGAAGTTCTTGTGGGAGGGAGGTAAGAGTCCAGGGATTCAGCAGCTGGATAAAGTCACCCAAGAGTCTCCCTGTGACCTCAGGGAAGCTGTTCTGCTTGCTGTGTCCTGGGTCCTTGTGCCTGGACCTGATTCCCTGGGACTGTCCGGGTTCTGCTCTGGGAGGGTCACCTTGGCCCAGGAGAAGACTTGGTCCTCTGATGAACATGCACAGGGAGGGGATTCCCCTGAGAGCCCCCACTCTCTGCCTGTGTTAAAGATATTGGGCTTCTAGTAAATTAAAATCCTGAAACGTTGTAAAGGAGTTGCAAAGAAAAAAGGCAAAGCTGAAATGGAAATATGAATGTAAATTGGTCTATCTTGGTGATAAGATCAAAAAGGAGAGATGTTCCCTCTGAAATTGTGACAGGTCTGAACTAGAGAGAGGTCGGGCTGGATCAGCCAAAACTCATGTGATTGTGAGAGAGAGAACAGAATGGTAGGGGCATAATGACCAAGGGTGATGGAATTGCTTAATGACTCAGATTGGGGTATAATTGGAGCCATGTATGGGCTCTTGGGAAAGAGATGCAGACCAAAAGGGACTGGGCTCAGAGTGATCTCTACTAGTCTTCCCTAGCATGGCATCCCGATGACTGCCCTCTGAACTGTTTTCTCTTAGGTCTGATATTCTGTGCCCAGATACAAATCAATATTTCTATTTTAATAAACTATTTACATTTAAGTGAATTCACATGTAGGGAGGATGTGTTTTCTTGAGCACCTACCACTTCCCTATGCCACCATCTCTTTGTGGGGCAGAGCCCTGCTGAGGGCAGAAGCAAGAGAGAACTTAACACTGGAGGGTCTGGACTCTTCTGGTGACTCCTGAGAGCCAGACAGGAGAAAGGAGGAACAGTTTTTCTAATAGTATTTCACATCTTCACAAGTAAAATATTCAATCAATGAGTATTTGTTGAGAATGTACCACACATGACAACGGTTGCATTATAAGAGGTCAAAAATAAAAACAAAAGTGTGGGTTGTAATAAAATGCAATGAGGGAAAAGGGTGCTTAGGTGGACAGCAACAGGGAGTGTTGGGGGAGCAACCCACTTTAGAAGGGCAACCTCTCAGGGAGAGTAAGCGTAGGCTTGAGGTTGTACATCTTGCCAAGGAGGAGCGAGCATTCTAGTCTGAGGAACTGCCTGTCAGGTGAGGGGAGAGTGCAAGAAAAGGGGTGGAGAGGTTGGATTTTATTCCCAGTGCAAAGAAAAACCACTCAAGTGTTTTAAGCAGGGAAATGGTGTGAGCTTTTTCAAGATCACTCCAGAAAGAAAAAAATCATTTGGCCAAAGTATGGAGAATAGGCTATAGGGAACTGAGAAAGGAGACCAGAAGATCAGTTAGGGGGCTATTATAAGAGAGGAAGGTGGCCTGTACAGATAGTGCCAGGGAATTTGCATTCAGGATCATTTTGGAATTATGCGGGAAAAGGAGTGGACTTGCTGAGAGGGGAGAGAAATGAAGGTTAACGAACTGGGTATCACTGCATTATGGCATGTCCAGAAGACACAGAAAAGGTGTCCCAAGTAATTTGATCTGCAATCTAGAGCTCAGAGGAAGGTTCACAACTGGAGATACAAATACTGTGAAGAGGTAGAACTTGAAGTCATCATAGGAGATAGATAAGGAGAAAAAAAGAGAGGATGCTCCAGGCCGGAGTGTTGGAGTGTTGCAGAACGTGAACTTGTCCAGCCAGACCTAGGTGGAGGAGGAATCTGGGAAAAGGAACAAAGAAGCAGCAGGAGTCAGGGAGGCCTGGGCACAGACCCTGAAGTCACTGCTGGGTAAGCGACAGTCCTTGCACTTTCAGTATCTAAGGCTGTCTGCAGAGCAAGCCTTGCTTGCAACAACAAAGGAACCTATATTTATGGAGCACTTAACAGTTTTTACAGCATCATGTATTCATTAGCTAAGCCTTTAAACCAGAGAGGTGACGAGTTACAGCCTTTTCAGAGTTCAATGTTTTAGGAGCCTTTTCACAGGATACAGTGTTTTAGGAGAAAGAGCTGTGATTTGGGAACACCGGGTTTGTTTCAGCTTACAAATTTTAGCTGGGTGAGTTCAGGCAATTAGGTTAGCTTCTTTGAGCCTCCATTTCCTGATCTGTAAATGAAAACGACCACCCCATTTCCCACACAGGGTGAGTGTGGATCAGGTGGAAGCGCTGTTGGTGAAAGCTCTTTGTGACAGTGTTGTGAGTCGTTATTTCTGAAACAGCACATTGGTGAGGAAGGCCAAAGTCTGAGGCCCGAGTCCAAGGGCTGGCACCATTTGAGCTATGAAAGTAGGCTGGCAACAGACAATCCATGTTAGACTCTTGAAGAAAATGAACAAGAACACATTCCTGGTTTTTAATCATTTAATTAATGGCCTAATCGTGAATGAATCCCAACCTAATGGTGAGTGTATTCAGTCAATAAATCCAAGTTCCCGTTTTCCAGGACCTGTGGTGTCACATTCAGGTCTGAATTTCCCATTGAGTGGGCAGGTCAGGAGACAGCAGGGTGCTCCCTGGCCATCCCAGCTGTGCAATTTCTCTCCTATGCTAAACCTTTCTGATCCCTCAAGGAATGCTGGGACTTGGGGCCCAAAGATAGCTCCCAGTGACTACGCCAGTCTGTGGGAGACACAAGATGTCCCGTGTTGGTCTGATTCTGGTGTGGCAGGTCTGGGACAGTGACTGGGATTTGTCCCTGACCTCCCAAGAGGGCTAGAGGGCAGGCATGAGTGGGGACACTGGAGCCCTAGCATCCCACAAACTCAAAGGTGTGATCAGCAGGCCACTGCCAAAGGGAATGGGGGCGGGGGGGGGGTCCTCCAGCCTTCCCCCAAACTTAAAGCAGCAGGAAAAAAACTGAATCATGAAAGTTTCAAAGTGGGTCTTGTGGGGAGCTGTGTGTCACGGACCTCATCCTGCCTCCCACGCTTAGGCAGCCTCTTGCCTGATGCTTGGCCACTTCTGACCTGCTGCAACCATGGATTCACACAAGCCGGGCATTTCCCCGTCAGAAGAATGGGGAGCCCAGCAACTCTGTCTCCCTTCGCCACAGCAGCCCTCGGAGCCCTCAGGCTTCACTACTGATGTTGCCAACTTTGCAGGTGTGGGAGGGAGGGATTTAAGGGTAGAATCTGGATATTAAACCCACTACACATGCAGAAACTGAAAGAGAATGACACAGGTGAGAACACAAGGCCAGGCTCCGCCAGGCATCCTCCTCCATGAGGGGCCTTTTACCCTGGTGCGCGCTCTATCCTACTGTTCAGTGTTTTGGGATCGTTTTAAGGTTTGTATCTATCATCTGTGTTAACACCTAACTATTATGTGTTGAAACAATAGTAGTGACTTGCTTAGCAGAGAGCTGTGAACACCCACTTCTAGACTCATTGCTTGAATAATCCAGTGTTTAAACTTTCATGCAAAACGTTTTCTGAATGCCATTGAATAATGTTTGTGAATATTTACTTTTCCTCCTTGGTCTAAACATTTAGACTAAATAAAACATACAATCAATCATTCACAACAGAGCAAAACTTTCACACTTAAATAAATTTTCAAACACACTATACCAAACTGGGTGTTTTGGAATTAATCTTTATAAAAATGAAGCTTGCTATCATGGTACTAGGCTCTGAGGGTGTTTATACAGACTGTACAAACTAAGCAACTAGATATTTGGGATATTTGTGTAGGATCTCTTTGCAAATGAAGATCAAAGTCAAAAAGAAAAAAACAAATTCACTTTATTTTAAAGACAATGATTGGCATACAGAAGGTATGCACTAGCATAAAATAAACTTTCATGAAAAGCATTAAAATCCATTATAAATTAATTTATTAAATAGGTATTTGGTATATGTGATGGTTTTATTAGATATTACTTTTATTTATTGCCAACCCCTCCCCCAAAGTCAAAGCAAATCAGAAAATCTCATAACTCCAATTTACACTAAATAATTTATTTTCCCAAAATGTGTATGTGTTCTGAGATGTGACACATGATACAGTTCAATTGGTCATTCTCTATCAATCATAATATGACAGGACACAAGAGGCTAAAAATGGCTCATCATAATTTATTTTATGTTAAAATGTACAGCTTTTTTTGTTTGTTTTTGTTTTTTGTTTTTTTTGAAGTAACTGACTAAAAAGATAACAGATAAATACAAGAGTGTCGCTGGCTCCTATTTTATACAAGGATTACGCCTCTCCTGCTTGGCCCTTACTGTCACCCTGTACAGGTACAAAGGCTACAAAAAAGGAAGCAATATAAACAGACACAAATAACTTTTTTTGCTTTTTTACATGCGATTTGTAAGCTTAGTTTGAGCTATTCACAAGCTACTTCTCTATTTTTCCTTAAAAAATAACTCCAATATTTTATAAAGATAGAAAAATCTACAGATGGAATGAAAATGTAAAGTTAGAGGCATTTCCATAAAATAGCAACTTTACACCAAATTCACTATTTTTTTAAATTCTGCCAAGTATTTGGACATATATGAAATGTTTCAAAACCTGACAGATAAACACTGAGATATGCTTCATTCAATAAACAGAAGTCTGCATTTATAAAACAGAAAGCTGCCTTTTTCCCCAAAGAAATCTGTCACCAAAATGGAAAAGGGTCTCAACTTTACACCAAACATTTAGCAATAAAACCCTTTTGACTAACCAAATGGGAATAGCCTTTATAGCTCTTTACAGTTTTATAATTAACAAAAATATAGTTTTTTTTTTAAACCCTCAAATTAGGGCACCCTAATCAAGGCAAAAAACTTAAGAAATGGCTTACTGTTAGCACAACACTTGTACAGTACTACAAAATGCACTGTCACTAACAAAGACATTAGCGGCATGCTGAAGTGTCACCTTAAACAAAATATACAATAACTGAAATGCTAAAGGCATTTACATGGAGTGGACAGGGAAGGAAAAAAAAAGCTCTAGGTTCAATATTAAAACAGATAATCTGGGGGCTTGATATCCACATTGTTTAATGGAAGCAGGCACAACCAGTGGCTGCCTCCAAACTGTAGTCCAGAGAGGCCTTCCTTCGCAGAGAATGTCATATAAAAGTAACAGAAACAAAGGTACCAAAAAAGAAAGAGGAAAAAAAGAAAAACAACTTGTATAAGGCTTTCTGCTGCATACAGCTTTTTTTTTTTTTTTTTTTTTTAATAAATGGTGCCAACAAATGTTTTTGCATTCACACCAATTGCTGGTTTTGAAATCGTACTCTTCAAAGGTATTTGTGCAGATCAATCCAATAATGACGCCCAGTGGGCCTTGTGGACTGCCCAAGGTGTCTACCTTCTCATGTAGGACCCATTGAGAGATTGTTTGGACATGCCTGTGTTCATGTAGCCGTGGTGTCCAGGAGCTGTGTACATCATATTACTGTGAGGCGGGGTCTGCATTGGTTGCTGGGCATATGGCTGGGTTCCCATCATGCCCATCTGCATCTGCATAGGGTACTGGGGAGTTTGATTCATATAGCCATGATTGCTGTGATAGCCACTGTTCATCATTGGCTGGGACATGCTGTACCCATTCATGGCATTGAGAGTGTTCATGTTCATATTCACAGAATTGACATTGTAGGCTGGGGCTGGCATCAGGTTCACACTCATGTTCATGCCTCTTTGCATTGTTAAAGTCCGTGCAGGACCCTGCATGGCTACCGTCTGGGAGCGCCCATAGATTTGTGACTGATGGGTGGCAGCGGCTGGTGACAGAGATGCCGACTTGGTTCTCATGGAGACATGGCCCTTGCTGGCAATCTGAGTTTGCAGTCTTTGGCTGTGGGAGATGCCAATATTTGATGCAGCCATGTTCCGTTGCAAAAGAGGTGGCGGCAGATTCATTGGAGGAGGAGTCAGGTTGGGGGGTGGGGTCATGGTAGCTTGTGCTTGGGGTCCCCCAGGGACGGAGTGTGGAGACTGAGAAAGCTGAACAAGCCCTGTGTTACTTAATGGTGTGGACAAAGAGGCACTGTTTGCATAGGAAGTCACAGCAGCGGAATGGCTGTAAGGCAATGAATGATCAATAAGTGTATTAGTTAACTGCTGCAGTTTGGCAAGGCTGAAGGTGGCAGATGGCTGTGGGTAGTGCCCAGCCCCAAAATCACTTTGACCCATTCGCTCATATAAGCCAATGTTGGCGTTGCCTGTCTCGGGGATGTCAGCCAGCTGCATCGGTGGGGTGAAGTTAGCAGCCATGCTACACTGAGCCAGCTGCTGGCTGCTGCTCGGAGGCCTCTCCACCACACAGCCTTGGGGAGACTTGACGCTGCAGGTTGGGGGAGAGCTGATGCTGGTTTGCTGCAGCATGCTGCAGCTCCCGCTGATGTTGGACATCTGCTGGGTGACGGCACAGCTGCTCTGTGTCAGATTGCTAGAGGTGAGGTTGCTATAGGAGCAGCTGTTCTGTGAAGAGCCATTTCCACAAATGCTGCCACCCATGGTAGAATCATAGCTGCTTGGATTTTCGTAGTTCTCCGTTGTGCTCTCAATACTGCCCAGGTCGCTAAATCCACTATCTACAACTTGCTGTGAGTGATCTGAAACTGATGGGACATCCATCATTGGACTGGTTTCCATGTTCTGCAGAGATGGCACTGAGATGGCGCTCTGATCTGGGCTGATTTGGGCATAGCTGCTCTCTAGGGCAGGAACACTGGGACTATTGACAGAACGAACTGACTGGCCAGGATGGGAATGAACGGATGAAACTGGGCTACTGTGATCTGACTGTTGGCAATCGTCCAGTGTGGCAGCGATTTGTGGACTTTGGTCTGCGTGGGTGTAGTTTTGTAGGCTTCTACAGGCCTCTTGAGTCTCGGCACAATCCTGAAAGGTGTCATCCTGTTCCCTGTTCTCCTGGGTCAAGGACTGAACTGCCTGAACAGTCTCTGAGTCGATTTCCATGGTGGTTGTGTTTCCCTCTTTGAACTCAGAATCCACTTCGCTGTTCTTTTGGTCCTGCTTCTGTGTCTGTTCTTCTGGGGGCTCCTCATCAGACTCAGGTGCATTTTCAGTATCTCCAGCAAGCTCCTTAGGCTCACTGTTACATGAAGCTGCAAGGTCAACCCCACATTCCATCAGGACCTCTGGATTCGAATGACTAGGCTGGACACTAAGGTCTAAAAAAGCCTCCTGATTTTCTAGGACTTCTTTGAAGGTTTCCCTTGGGAGTTCTTCCTTCTCTACTTCGGCAGACTCCATGTGACTGTCATCTTCATCATCCGCATCGTGATCCTCGTTGTGAGATGGCTCTTCATCCTCCTCTTCTTCCTCTTCATGATCATCCAAGTGCACGGTGTCTTCTTTATCCATGGCAATTCCTGGTTCCTCTTTTTCCTGACTTTTAGCACTATCCTGGTTTTTTTCTATAGTTTCTTCCTCCTCCTCCTCCTCCTCCTCCTCTTCCTCCTCCTCCTCCTCCTCTTCCTCCTCCTCCTCCTCTTCTTCTTCCTCAGGTTTGATGAGATCCTCGTCTGGTTTTTCGCCTGGTGATTTATTTGGACTTACAGGTACACACGCTTCTTCCTTTCTGTTTCCATCCCGAGGCAGCAGGGCTTCCACAGTCTCCCTCACCTCCTCCCCAATCCTGATGGGTGTGGGACTAGTTTTGTTTTCTGAAATCTCCTTCTGCTCTTCCACTGTGACCTGGTCATCAGGTTCCATGGGCGTTTCTGGTGGAGTATACAGATTCAGTTTAAATCCGGTCTTCCTCTCTTTGTTTTGCCTCCACTTAGAAAGACCACGCTTTGTTCCTTTTGGCCATACTTGTTTGCACTTTAGAGGTTCAGGATTGTCTTTGCTCCCTTCTTTCAAGTTACTTGCATCATCATCTATTTTGTCTTAGTGGAGAGACAGAAAGGGGAAGGAAGACAAGCAAAGTTTTAGAAAGCATAGCCATGGACAACTTGAATTCCTTCCTCTAACTTAATTAGCCAGCACTGCTTTCAATTTAGCATTTTAAAAGCTGATGGTCAAGATAATCAAGACTAATGTAGAATAATATTGTTGCATAAATCAAATAAATAACTTAGGCCTGGGAAAACATCCGAGTTTAACAAACAAGACATTCTATGATGTGAAAGCCCTGAGTTCTACAACATTAAAAAAAAAAAAATGAAATGAACTTGAACATTTAGAAAGTAAGAAATACAGGGGAATGGAATTAATGCTAGCTTATATGCAAATCATCACTGCACTAGAAAAATAACTAGAACAATAATTCCTATATCTATCCTGAGGAAATCAACTTTTGTGGATATTTACTCGATTTAAATGATCTCAAGATGACATTATTTAATTTTCTTTGAATGTTTTCTCTGGCATAAAAATAAACTGTGTACCTTTGAAACAATGAATAAATAACTAGATACACAAAACACAAATGTATCTGTGAATCATCATTTTTAGGATTATCTTTTTTTCTTTTTCCCTTTGGCAGTACAAGGGATTGAACCCAGAGGCTTTTTACACATGCTATGAGCTAAATCCACAGCCTTTTTGAAGTTGTATTTTGAGACAAGGTCTCACTAAGTTGTCCAGGCTGCCCTGGAACTTATGATCCTCTGGCCTCTGCTTCCCAAGTAGCTGGGATTACAGACATGTGTCACCATGCGTGGCTTAGGATCATCATTTTTGCATGATATAACAACCTACAATACAATTACCATGAAATTACTGAATACTGAAAATACAGGTATTCTTTTCATCTCTCTGTCCACATTATATTTGGGATCAGTTTATGTCTCAACTGGAAGATTTGAAATACAAAAACAATTAGAAACACACTGTGATTGCAAAGTTCATTTTAGTTCAGGTAACCTTATTTTTCTGTGTCCATATGCACATGTGATTATAAATAAATATGTTTATATAAATATGCGCAAACAAATAAATACATGAAAATATATTTACACACACACAAAATAATAAATAAACATATAAAATACCCACGTCTTAACTTCTTTAGAAGATTGAAGACCACACTAATCCCCTAAAGTAAATGGCCAATTTAAAGGGAAAGCTCTATAAAGAGCAATAGTCTTACTAGAAATTCTCTTTTTGGCTAGATACAGTGGCACACTCTCCAGCCACTTAGGAGGCTGAGGCAGGAGGATAAAAAGTTTGAGGGCAGCATTGGCAACACAGCAAGACCTTGTCTCAAAAAATAAAAAAAGGAAGAGCCGGGAAGGTAGCTCAGTAACAGAGCATCCCTGAGTTCCTCTGCTCCCAACCCCTGGCAAAAACAAAACAAAACAAAAAAATTACCAATAACGATAACAAAAAACAAAAGCATCAAACACTATTTTGGAGAACAAAAATAAAATCTAACAACTGAGGAAGAGAGATCCTTCGTGCCAGAATGGAGTGATTTCTAATCCAGTCAGTGCCGGGCAGGGTCAGCTTTAGCTCGTTTACATAATAAAAGGACTACATATAAACTTACCTGCCAGCATGTTACGTTGAAATTGACTAATTGAAAAAAAACATATGAGATGTAGAATGATCTTGGCTGGAAGTGCCAAGTACTGGGCCTGAGTTGTCAAGTTGAGATGTTCAGATTATTTTCTTTATATTCATAATGGCAGATATGGCCATACCAATGACCACAGAATCCACATTCTTACTCTACATGCTACTGATCCTACCAGTAATTTTTTTTTTTTTTTTTTTTTTGGTGGGGGGCAGTGGGGGGAGTTACTGGGGATTTAACCCAGGAGAGCTTTACCACTGAGCTACATCCCCAGTCCTTTTTATTTTCCATTTTGGAACAGGGTTTCCCCAAGTTGTTGAGGGCCTTGTTAAATTGCTGAGATTGGCCTCAACCTGCTATCCTCCTGCTTTAGTCTCTTGAGTTGCTGAGATTATAGGTATGTGCCACACACCTGGTAGTCCTACTAGCTTTTGTAGGAATACCTCCCTAAATCAGAAGATAAATTTTCAGATAATTATTTTTAGAGGGAATAAGATCCAGAAAGGTATAATATAGCCACAAAGGATTCCTAAAAGTCAGTAGCACAAAGTGGAGAAGAAAGGCAATGATAATTCACCTACTGACTCCTGAGAAGATAGCCAAGAAGTGGAAGTAAATCTCAATCTCCACACACACAAAGGAGCTCTCAGTCTGCAGTCTGATGCTGTTTATGTGTTCATTTGTTTAAAGAAACCAGAGAAAAGGGCTTGGTCTCTCTCTACCCAGGGTTAAGATTTCTTTCCCTCAGCAAATATTGTATGCCAATTATAGTGTTCCTGTTGAAGTAAGGAAGTCAAGAAGGTGCTAACTTGGGTTCTTAAAACTAACTTTTCAAATGCTAGAGTGCAACCTGTGGTTCCCAGGCAAATGAGATGGTTTGTTCCCAGAATGGAACAAATTTTAGATGGAGTCATTTCAGCTAAAGAGAAACGAGACTTATAAAGCCTCACGATTCAGCTGGGAGTACAAGTGCCCAAACTGAGTGCTTTTAAACAGCACAAAGACAATTCAATGGTAGGTTTTTTAGAGGATGAGGAAGGGGTATCCATGTCAACTTCAGAGGAAAAACTATTTCCTGATTTCTATATTATCTAATATTATCAAAGCTAATATTGATGATGTGGGTAAGTTCATATAATTCTTGATCATAATATCCTCAGATACTACTGATGAGTAAGATGTACCTCTAGTTTACTAATAACCTTTTTCTAGGAAAGGAACTATTCTCATTCAATTCCCACACTGATGATAATTATATACCTTGATTTCTAAAACATTAAATGATGAAAAGTACCTGTTAGAATCAAGGAAATGCAGTGTGTTTCTTATTGACAGACTTCAAATTTTTTGAAGCTAAGCCAGTTTCTGGAAAGACAAACCCACCCACAGGAACATTCTGGTCTTAGTAGTTGTTAACATAAAATCCCACTGCAGGGAGAAAGGACAGATGAGCACTTATTTCAGGTGTGATGATATGACCTCCCAGATGCCTTTAGTATCACTCCAGAAGCAAGTCAGACTAACAGTCGTAGGGTAAGGTTTTTTATAACCCTCTACTTACTTCTACAAGGGTCAGCATTCTTAAAGCAATGATTGTCTTTTCCTTCCTCTTCCTCTGTTTGTCTTTTCTTCCCAGGCTGATGTTGGAATGCTTTTCTCAGAACTGGCTTCCTGCCATCTTCCTCCACTTCGATCTCACAGGTAGGCTCCAGCTGCGGCATTGGCCTCTCTTCATCTGAGTTGTCAAAGGGCTCATTCAGTACTTCTGTAGTCTCAGAAATGGTCTCAGTTGTTACACTGCTGTTGATCCTCCTGCGTTTACGACCCCTTTTCTTCTTTAGTACAAAAGGCCTCTGAAATTAATTCCAAACATAATACATAAGAGCTCATGAGAAATTAAATGGTTGGGTCGATATGCAGCAAACATGTATTGAAAATGCGCCTGAGAATCTTGCACGTAAAGACTTCTGTAAATGCCTTTGTACTTAACCTTCCATTTGATGTTTAACATCCCTCTCGGGCTACAACTACAGAGGCAAGTGTTTTCCAAATAAAACAGTTGTTTACTCAAGCAGATGCTTCGAGAGGGCACATCCTAGCAGCTTGACTGTATATTTTAAAAGCTAAGCTTTGTTATTCTAGCATGTATTTTCCAAGTGGTACTTGTTGGCTTCAATATCCTAAACATCATAGATCTTTTTTAGGGCACCATGAACCCCAATGTTTCTATAATGTTGCAATAATTAACTAGCCACTGAGTCACTCATTTAATACTTGGTAAATGTTCAAGGGACAACTATTACATGCAAAACACTAGGGAAAACATGATGGTGTACAACACTGGCTTACTTGTCCCATTTCATAGGACTTCAAGAACTATGAAAGGGGAGGAAGACAAGGGTACTCCAAGAAAGTATTATTCTCCTGCTTAAAAATCCCACAAGGTTGTGTACTGGTAGCTGCTAAACAATTGATAATTCTGCTAAATATTTTAATATGAAAGGCAGCTAAAAAAGACAGATTTCTATTCTCCATGTAAGATATAAAAATATTTCTTCTATTTGTACTAAAGTTTGGCACAAATGACTCCAAAATCGTAATAAAAATGTTTTCCAAAGTGAAAAAGTATTTAATAATACAAAATTTAAATAAAGGAATAACAGGTAGATTTGCTGTTAAAATGTAATCTGTCAATAATGAGTCCCCAAATTGTTGGAAATAAACTGCAAAGAAAGGTTCAACAAATCTGGTTAAAAGCCAACCTCTAGATCTGGGAGTATAGCTCAATGGTAGAGCTCTTGCCTATCATGCGCAAGGACCTGGGTTCAGTCCCCAGTATTTAAAAAAAAAATGAAAAAGCCAACCTTCATGTAAATTGTATCCAAAAATTATTGTCTTAAATTTTTAATGCTTTGAATGTTCTTCACAAACACACATAGGCCTGTTAATCGTATTCTGTAATTTAACATTTGTGGTTATTAATCACCCTCCTGTCTGCCTGCCCTCCCAAACCACTTGAATTTTCCCAAACAGAAGTGTAGAAAATATAAAATAACTGATTTCCTTAAGGTTGAGTCCATTTATATGGTAGTCCACATCATGCCTTGGATGATTCTGGGTTTTGATATTTTTAGGACAAGTTTCTCTTGTTATATACATAATGAGAATGAATGCATTCTCCTTGTAGGAAATTAAAACATTATTCAGAAGCCTGAAGTCCACTTCATGGATGTTCCTTATTATCACCTCTCCACAGCTACCCTCCCACTAGTTGCCAGGGTTAGAAGAAAGCACTGATCTGGGAGTTAGAGTGGCAAGCTGCTTGACAGACACTACATAGCAGTGGCCTTGGAGCAGAGACTTACCTTGTATCTTGTTATCTCTATTTGTTTTGGCTTTACTAACAAAACCAGACAGATACTGCTTACAAAGATATCAGATCTTGGAAAGCAATTACCTAAAAAATCAATTGTTTTCTTTCTATACTACTGGAGATGAGATGGTATAATTTAGAAAAACCATTAGGCTACTAAGATATGAGGAATTTCATTAATGTGCCATAGACCACAGATGCAAAACATCAGCCCAAAGGGCCCCAAATACCTTCTAACAATTCTATGCTGAGAACAAGAGAGAAGCAGCAACAAGAGCACTGGGCTTTGAATGAGCTCTTGGACTCCTTAGGCTTTGAAAGGTGGTTGAAGTGCTCTCTGGGGCCCCTTTTCTTTTTCATAACTGGATTCTACTCTTGCAGACCAGCAGGTGGCAGTGACTACTAGACTAGGAAGCTGGCCTGTTCCTGGCCTTAGCACCAGTAGACACAATCATGACTGTAAGATAATTGGATAATTATGATATCCAATCAGTGAGACCGGGTACACTGAAACTACATCTAAAGTAGAGAGTGAAACAAATAGCAAATTGTTGGCAATGACAAAGATTTGACTGAAAGCTGCTCAGACTGAAATCTAAACAGCACATACCTTTCTCTTTATGGCAACTGACTGTGGTTTAGTCAGTCGTGGGGGAGAGCTTTGAATATTTTCTTCTTCCTCTTCCTCATCTTCCTCCTCCTCTTCCTCCTCCTCTTCTTCCTCTTCTTCCTCTTCCTCCTCCTCCTCTTCTTCCTCCTCTTCCTCCTCACTGCTCTCTTTAGATAGCTCCATCAATTGCCCTCGTTCGCCTGCCACTGGCCGGCTCTCCGGGGAATGCAAATATTTATTTTTTGATTGTACTTTTGCAGGTGATTGCCTACTGTTAGCTCTAGATGACAGGATTTCTTGCTCCTCCTTTTCCCAGCAGCTAGCTTGTTCCATTAGCCGCTCAGCCTAAGGGGAAGGGTAAAAATGGCAGCAGGTGAGAGGGCTGTTATGTAGCCAGAGCCTCTAAGGATCAACGGCAAAGGGTCTCTAAGTGGGTTCTGATCAGGACAGTTAGCCAGCCAAGCAAATTCCAGCTGCATCATCTCAGGACCCTTAGCATCAGTTAGGATAACAAATCAAAGAAGATTGGGTTTCATGGGATATTTAGCAGTATTAATGATGCAGCGAATTGATTTGAGTCCTTTATCACTACATTACATGCTCACTGGCATGGAGCACTTTAAGCAAGTTCATAAACACAAAGAATCGATTGACATTGCAGCCTTGGAGCTCAGCACCAAATCTGATCTGATTACATGCTGTCAGTAGTGAAAAATGCTGCTTTGTGATCAATGATAAATGTTTCATTTTTCATACTCAATTCAATAAAATTATCATGTCTTACCATGCAACCTCAGTTAGGATAAATTAGTGCCATATCATTTCACAAGCTCTCTATATTTCCAAGCCTTTGACAATGATGTTAATAGTTTTCTTGGTTTAAGAGAGCTCTAAGATTGAAGTTACACAACTTAGGATGATGAAGTCAATCATTACCTCTTTTTCGGCTTCTCGCTCTTCTTCCGAAACTGCAGCATTAGAAATTAAAATTGGGGTCCACCTCAGACTCTCTGGATCAAGTTCATTGGTTCGGGAACAGGTTTTCAGCTTTTCCATGTGGCCCAATATCAACTTTTCCCTTCTAATGATGACAAATCTATAATGTGATAAGGCAGAACAAAGCACAATCAAAAACTAAAATTTCACTTCATCTTCACACACTGATATACTAATGCTAACACTGTATGGGTTAGGGGGAAAAAAATCAGAAAACACATCAATGAAAGGGTAGAATAAATTGAAATACAAACAGCAAAAAGATCATTTCATGATTTCTTTATGAAAAAACTTCTGATAATATCACCAAGGAACCACTGATTTTTTTTTTTTTTTACATTTTTTAGTTGGACACATGATATCTTTGTTCTATTTATTTATTTATTTATTTATTTTATGTGGTGCTGAGAATTGAACCCAGTGCCTCATGCGCGCGAGGCAAGCGCTCAACCACTGAGCTACAACTCTAGCCCCAGAACCTCTGATTTTTAACTGGAATACATGTGCCAGGGAACCTCTCCAGTATGAGGTGTTTGAGAGATAGTGTAATGTCCAGGGCCTGGGGACTGACCTGCCATCTCTCTTGTCAATCATGTGGAGGTGCTGCAGAGTGGTGGCGATGTCATGTGGGCACATGCCCGTGGCTCTGCTAATCGCCTTGATGCTGATGTGCCTCTCATGGTGGTGGTAGAGGTATTCTAAGATGACGCTCTTCCAATAGGCCAGGTAGGAGAGTCGGCCCAGATCAGAGAGTGGTTTTTCAGGAGACCCTGCTTGGCCTTCTCTTCTAGAAAGCAAATAGCCTAGGCAAAAAAAGCAAAGGGCCACTCACTGTGGTGTTTCCAGAGCTAGGAACAGGAGCCACCAGAAATAATACAAGTAGCAACAAGGTAAAAACATCACATCACTGAAGTTCATCTTTTTATGTGTGCAGCCTCTTCCCAGTTACAGTGATATGATCCCTAGGAAGTTTATGCTTCTGAATCTTATGTAGTGGCACCATAAGTCAATTCATGAAGCCTGCAATAGCATTCCAAACACATCGTGACATATTTAACAAAGACTGAAAGTTAGGACTGAAGACATTACTTCTGGTAAGTTTCAACATCTAAGTCTCCTGCAACCATTAAATTCTTTCAAAACCCAATGTCAGGCGCTTACTCAGAAATCCTGTTGAGGGACCACCCCAAACATTAATGGGCAAGTTGTTTTCCACAGGAAGGACCTAATGACCCTTTGACAGCTGGGTCTTAATAAACAAGAAGGGCCTCCGTTGACTTAGAGTCTATATTGCCTGTTACATTTAACTAGCGTTTAACTAGCCGGGTGATCTGAAGCTCTGTTTTAGGACTAATAAAAGAATGCCTTTCAAGTCAACCCTGCAACTGACATTGGCTCCACTAGCTCTATTTTCACCTCTTTCATGGAAATTAATTTAATCCAAACTCAGAATTTTGTCCTAACAAATTAAAAAACACACACACAAACACACAAAGAAAAACAAACAAAAATAACTCCTTGAACTTTTTCACCATACTCTGAAAATCCCTGAGCCTGTTAAGCTTTTGAAGGCATTCTACAGCTTTACTGTGAAGGTTCCTTGGCAAAGCAACTTTGAAATGAGAAAAACTTTAAATCCACTTGAAGGTAATGAATGAAAGCTGGCGGCTGTCGTGGTAATTAAGAGCCACTTATGGAATGGAGAAGAAATGCGGTAAACTAATGATGTCTACCTTGCTCTAATTATCTATTTCAACAGCCTCACCTTCATGAACTTCCTAAATTTAAACAAACATCAACCACATACAGTAGGTGGCAGCAATTACAAAATCATGCTGCTCTGTAAACCACCCAAATCTTCAGCATTTTTTCTTCTTTATCTACATTTTCAAAATGGCTGCATTCTCAAGAATTTTCTCAATTTTAGTTTTTTGTTACAAGGAGAAAGCAATGGCTCTGATGCATATTGCTGCCTCTCAAAAATCACTGTAAATAATGCAGAAATATAGAACAAGAAATTCAACCTGGACCCCATAGGGGTATAATCATAGCATTTTGCATCTTGATAGCTTTAATCTGAATGCCATTAAAAAGAACAGTCATAAATTCAACATTAGGTTTTTCTGATGTCTTTTGACTTATTTGTCTCTTTAATTCATGTTTAAGTGCAAAGTATTTTATTGAATGCAAACAAGCACCACAACATTTCACAGCCAAACCACTGTCGACGTCACCCGGCTCCAGACTGAGGCTTTCAACAGCAGTATCAGGAATGCTAACATCAATGGCTGCTGTGCCGAAGCCAGCCCATATCATGTCCTATCAACACAGGAAAGAGCACTTTCTCTGTGGTCAGAGTACTAAGGGAGCCCAAATCTCAGAACACAGATAATTGGCACATCCGTCACCTGCCTCCTAAGTGCTTGGCCCATGCTGAGAAATGTACTCAGTCAGCTGGAAGTCCCAGCTCTCTACTCCTGGTGCGGGGAACCATAGAACCATGGATAAGGAACTGCTGTCCGTCCATGAGACCCCACAATTAAAAGTCCCCCTGCAGTGGCTATGGAAGTCCTTAGACCCTCACAGGTTCTTATCTGAACCCCACAGAAAGCCTCCCTTTAAGCTTGGCAGAAAGATATCTGTACAACCAAGAGATTCAGAAGGTGGTCCTGAGCCTTCCCTAACTTACACTCCCCGATACAAAGGGCTACCTTACCCAGGAAGCCTGTGTTCTTTGTTCTGTCTACCCTTCCCACCGTCCCTCCCCCATTTTACCTAGCGGTTCCTGTTTTTCACCTGAAGGTTATCAGGGCCTGGGCTAAATGGGTGAGACCACTGAAGCTGACAGGCACCTGGGGTCTTAGGGAACATTTAGGTACAAACCTTTCAGCACCTGCTGCTTCTAGCACATTAAATGGCTGTCTCCTGAGACATTCTTTAGACAACAACTGTAGCCTGTGGCTGACACTGCCACGGGAGTCCAGGTGACCAGCCCCAATGATCATGGGCACACTGAGTCCACTGGTCTTTCCCAGCAAACACCCTCCTAGTTTGCAAGCAAGGATAGGGATGAAGTGGGGAAACTACCAACACATGCCGAGGGGACACTTTCCTAGGTGCCGGAGAAAAACAACTGGAAACCCAAACTCCAAAAATCAGAACACATCAGGCGGGTTTTCAGGAATGATGTGCACCAACACTGTAGACTACACAAGGACTGTCTGAAGGCTCCTCTTGGATTCGAGAGACCATCAAGGAATTAAAAACTGGTGGGAAGAAAGGACACTTCTGACAAGAGTCATCTTGAAGTCAAAGTCTCCTCCTGAAGGAGGAAGCTTTGGGTTTAAATAAATTCCACCAGAACAATCAAAATGACCACAGATATATTCCTTATTCCTTACTAGTTAAGGGAAATCACTTGTAATTTGTTAATCTACATAGTGTAGAAGACAAGGGTGTTGGATCTACTCTGTTGTGCACTAGATTGATGGAAGTTAGAATCCAAATGTTACCTGCAGCAGGCACCTGCCTTCACAGAGGCTGCAGCTGCTGGCACTTCACTACTGACATTCATAACATGGGATTTTAAATAATTTTGTTTCTTCCTACTTTTTCTAGGCTCTTCAAAGAAAAATTATGATATAGCCTATTGACAGAATAATTTTTGGTAAGAACATTTTACTTATTGAGTAATTATAGAGGTGTGGTGGTTTAAGTTACAGCTCTTAAATTTAACTTACCAAAAAGATTCCAAATAATTGATCTAAGATGCAGGGAAATAAAAAGCACTTATCTTGGAAGCCGGTGTATTATCCTGAAGCATCTGAAACAAGTACAATACACCCCTGGTGAATAGATTCCCATGGCGCGCTAACACCTCTCCTTAACTCAGGATACTTTCAATCAGAAAGCCTCAGCTACTCCTGGGGAAACCTAGCTAATTCAGATGGAAAACAAAGTGATATGTAGAGGACAAATCCCAGTAGCTGCAGTATAATTAATCGCTGGTGAAATTATTCCCTTGAACTTGCCTGTGAGCCAGGGGTGCTGGAGAACAGCACTTACTCGTGAGTAGGAGCTTGTAATTGAAAACCAAGTGGCCCATAAACCCCTCACCCACATCAACTATTTTGAAGCTGGCTTCCTTATTTGCTTCACAGGAACTACTTAACCAGGGGAAAGTGTGGTCTGAGTGTTGGTTTCGGAACCATACACTTAATTAAAAAAAAAAAATTAACAAGGTGTCTGTTTGAAGAGACAGAAGAACAATGTGATCTCTACAAGGAGGAAGCATTTTAAGCTGTACTGCATGGGACCCAGGTGTACCTCACTTCTGTTGAGGCTGACCTACTTGCCAATTCTCATGTTACCAGCCCTGAGCCCCTGGGTTTGAAATGGTTAACTTCCTCCCAGGGGGAGAAAGAGAGAGAGGAAAAAAAAAATTATTATTTTTTTTAAAGTGGCAGAGAGTTGATTTCATGTAGCCAGATAGATTATGATAAGAAAGAAACAATACAGTCAAGGTCAAGATTTATTTTTGAAGGCCCAAATCCTCAAATTAACTTAACTCCCAGCATAATAACTGAAAAGTTAATCCTTATTTATATGAAAATTCCTTGCTTTTAAAAGAATGATAGTCAAGATTGTAGAGTGGACCAAGAATAGAACACTGTTCTTACATAAGACTGTGGATATGGAGAAGGGTACACCTTACAATGGTGGCCACCCTTCATCCTTGCATGCCTCCATCTTCTACTACCTGAAACCATATGAACTTCCTTAAACCCCAAAGTGTAAACTTTGGCAAGCTACTCACTCCCAACTCCCATCTGTCTGGATTATGTGAGTTCAGGGTCGCCAGCTGCTTTTAGGAGAAGATAATCTTTGAGGATTACACACCTTTCATCAGACACCTGTTTAGCTCAGCAAACCCTGGTGAAAGGCCCCATCAGTAGACAGCACTGGGTTTGCAAGCCGGGGAACCGACACCAGACCAAGGATTTACGGCAACTCTTGAGCAGAGGAAATCTGACGACTCTAACCATGTAGTTTATGCTTGGAGAGATGGTGATTCGCTGGTCTATGCTCATCTGTTACTGGTTTCCAGGGGTGAGCAGCACTGTGACCAAGTGGATGAATGAACGGCATTTTAGCAGTTCAAATTCTTGACAGGCTATCTATGTCTCCTTGTTTAAATTTTGTGGTGATTTTGCAATTAGTGCAGAATGAAGCTGAGCCCTAGCTCTCAGTGTTTTAAGAGAAGAGCGTGCTCTAAATGATCTGTGACCTGCCTAAAATCTTATGCTTTCTATTTATTAGAGGATACATACAGATGCCTCCCTGGTAAAAATGGACATTTTGAAAAAAGTATTTTTTAATTTAAGTTATTGGTTTTAAAACTGGAAGTTTAAGACATCTTTCCTATAATCGAATGGGCCTGGTATAATTATGTTACAACCTGAATAAATATGCTTCTCAAGATCCCAAAGTGTGTTCTTTCAGACCCATAGCATTAGCATCACCTGGAAATCTTCTAGAACTATTAATTTTTAGACTAGATGGGGAGACTGAAGTGGGTAAGATCTCACCTGGCTCCATGCTGGTAGAGAACTGGAGAATAGACTCTCCAACAACAGACTGAAAGTTAGTAGAGGCCGCTGAGTGGCTAAATTGCCCATCCTATGTACTATGCTTGTGCTTCTAACCTACATTGTGCAAACAAATCATTCTTGCTAACACATGAATCCTGATTCAGTAGGTTTTGGGGAATATCCCAAAAGTATGTATGTAATTCCAACAAGTTCCCATATCACGAGCCATACTTGAACAGCAAGGGTTCTAGGACAAGAACCAATTGGTTCTTGGAAATCTTGATCTAGGACTACATCACATTTTAAAGTTCTTTATGACTCTGAAGGACCTTTGTTTATATTGGCTATAACTACTGATTTTACTGAGAAATGACAAATACTTGTTAAGGAAAATAATGAGAAGACAGGCAATGATTTACATTTTTTAAAACCTCTTCAATGTCTGGTTTGAGACCTGAATGGAATCCAGGGCCCACCATGCACCAGCCATGTGACTTTGGGTAATTTATTGAGTCTCTCGGTGGTGGTCAGGATCCTCCTCTGTGACGTGCAGATAATAATCACACTTATTTCTTACAGTTATAAGGATGAAATAAGTTAAACAGTGTTTGGCCTATTATGGTAGCCCTGTGTTAACATTGGCTTTTATTAGTATTTAGCAAATTCAATGAATGAAATCTCAAGGTGATCACCTGGGCAACCAAATATCCTTAATATAGGGGAAAGAAAGCAAATTTGGATGGAAGAAAGGAGGCAAGTTGTTTTATACAGTCAGATTGAGAGGAGTTACCCTCCTTGTCCTACTTTTACATGAGGCTATCTGAAACCCATCCTACTCCCTTGGTCAGAAGTTCCTCTACCATGCCTTTCTCTTCTTCCCCATTTCCAGTTAACCAACCAAATATAAATTAAATTAATGGAAGGAAGAGGCCATGAAAAAAAAAAAAAAAAAAAACAAACAAAAAAAACAACCCTGCTTTAGGAATAATATTCTCAAGAAATTAGCTTAGGCCAGTTAGCTTTTAAGTCCTTGATTTCCAGGACTATCCTTAGGAAATAGCAATCACTTCAAATTACAATAATAATGACTGCTTAGGGTTTCTGCAGAACCCAGAGATAGGCCAAGACATATGTAACAAAGGCCCAACTATTATAAAAGACTCAAGTGTGACCCTAGGAAAATGGCATAAGCCAGTGAAATGCAGGGAGTCAGAGGATCTTCAGGGAAGGACAGCTATCCACCCTGGGTCACATCCCTGGCTTCTTCTCTAAGCCTCTCTCTCTCTAAGATGTCTCTTCTCAAAGACCCCTCATGTTCCCTCACACTGAGTGCACTGACCACTGTAATGTTGAGTTCCGCTTCAATTATGTGGAGGGGGCTGCAGGTCTTTCTTACTCCGCCTTCCCCATCCCTCCAAGCCACTCTAGGTAGGGATGGCATTCCTTTAACTACCTCAGAGGGAAGTGTGTGGTAGGGGCATGTGATGCGTATATGTGTTGAGCTTATAGACTATGCTAGGGTTTACCAGATGGTTTCCACAGTTCTGTGGGTAGCTGTAGACTCCCTTGAAGAGAGAGGGTGGTCAATCTGCATGTCAGTCACAGAGGGAAAAGGTAAATGTTCAGATAGAAAACAGGGCATCAGGTGGCAAGAAAGGGGACTCACTTCCCTCTGTGGTGCCTGTATGTTGAAGGGTTGAACATCCACAAATATGCTCCTGAGTTGGGTAGCCAGGGTAACACCTGCCACATGGGAGCAGGCTGAGGACCAGAGACAAAACCCTGCAACACAGCCACATGCCAAAGATGAGTCAATGGTATTTTTATAGCTGATAATATAATTCAGTGGGAATGTGTCCCTTCATTGCTTCTATTTTAATCCTCTAGTTTAGCCCATGGTTCTCAATAGAATCACTTGGGGGCTTTAAAAAAACTAGAGATGTGTGTCACGCTGAACCTCAAACTCTTGCCTATATCAGGCCAGTTGGGTTTCAGATACATTATGGGTTACTTTAAAGAAAGGACATTGGGGAGTATACTTAAAGGCCAGAATATTAAAGTGGGTAGAGCACCAATCCTTCTCCATTTCTGTCATCCCAAAGGCATGTGATGACAGCAGTGGTGTCTAATGAGAGACCAAAGCAGAAGATGAAGCTTGGGAAAATGGACTCTTGGAGTTGAGTAATGGGAGAAGGGTGATCATCAATAAAGACAGCTCTGTGATATGCTTCATAGTTTCATTCAGCAAAACCTTCAGCTGAGAAGCAGGTGTTTATGTATAGTATGTCATCACAGGTCTAGTCTATTAAAATAATATATTTTTTTTAAAGAAGATGATCTGTTATGAAACAGATCTGATCCACCAATTTCCTTGTTAGGAAGATTGAGGTATCCACAACACAGGACAAAATGGTGATGGAACAAGAGATGCTACACTCTTGTCAATACCACTCATGTCCAAACTAAAATCACTGGGAAAGCAGGCAGTTTGTAAAAAATGTTTACTTAAATATATTTGGGAAGTAACTAAATTGCTTATGAAGCCAATTCCCTATCATAAATCTAATAAAGCTTTGATTTGTGATTCAGAGGCATTTCCATGAGGCGATGGTGAAGCACCAGTACCATCATTTTCAATACAACAGAAATTAGAAGTAATTTGGCAATTAAAAATTTTTTCTTCTCTTACAGATAGGCATAAGTCCACATTAGAGATTCCACCTGAAAAACTACTTCAGAAAATAATCTGATTATTTACTTCATACCTGTGAAAAAAAAAGCATCTTAAAAAAGCTGCCCCTTGACTTTACAACCCTATTGAGATATGGATAAAAGTTTCACGTTAATTTACAAAATCTGATAACAAGCAATTACCATTGAAAAGTTAGTGGATTTCAAATTCTTCATTAAATTTATACATACTTTATGAATAAAGTATCTGTTCTAAGCAAAAGATTACATATACTTACAGCACTTCACCTGTAAGACCATTTCCTATAGCTAAACTCCGCAACTGGATTTATCCTTCAGCAAATTTCTAAAAGCAAAGCTGGAATTTATTTTGTCCATTTTTATAAGTCTGGGGTTCTGCAGAGCAACTGAGATAGTTAATTTTATTATCTAGTTGTCTGGGTCTAATCCTACCAAAAGACTAGGGTTGTTGGGGACAGGGGTACATTTATACCATTGAGAATGCTGTCACTGATTTCAGAGCCAGGTCCTGGAAGACAGGATGGCTGGAAGAGTAATTTTCCCACAAGCCCCTTAAAATACTCTGTGTGTGTGTGTGTGTGTGTGTGTGTGTGTGTGTGTACCAGCTGTAATTTTCAAAAATAGGACAAAGCATGTTGTAATTCCAATTTTGGAAGATGAGCTTTTTCACACAGGAAACACAAACATACAGCAAGATAGAAGAAAGAAAAAAGTGGATATATAAATCTCTTTAAAATTTTTCTTTGTTTTGAACAAAGTACATTTCAAAAGGGAGTTGTCAGTCTTTGAAACAACTTTCTAAAATCAAAATACAGCCCTGATCTTACTAAGCAACTACAGTTGCAAATGTAAGGCTGAGAAACATCTCTAAGTTGTCCTCAGGTTATCTAGACAAACAATCCTACTCCACTAGTCTACTACTCCTTCTGTTTATTTTTTTATTTATCTCCCAAATGCTTTCAAACATGACTTGAGGCCTCTGGCAATAAATGTCTGTGTCCCCACAGGGCTGCTGCTGAGCCCATTTCCGAGCCCTACAGCACAAACACATGCTGGGAATGGGAGCTGGAGTGGGATGGGACATTCAGTGAAGTTACCAACTGGTTTGTCAGTGGATTTGAGTCAAGTAGTCAGCAAACCCTTAATATAATCAGAGGAATACAGGTCCAAATTGACTGTGATAGGTGTTAGCTTGTTAGAAAAGCAAAAACATGCAATATCATCACTGAAAGTATTAAAAGACATTACTCCTCCTCAGTTTGCAGACAGTATACTTCTGTAAGCCTCTTGAATGATCTGCTATTTTCTATTCTGTTTATATCCATTCTATAATTCTAGCAACAGCTAGAGTTAAGGCTTCAGTAATAATAATAATAATAATAGTATTAGCATAGCATCAGACATACTATCCCAATATTATCCCTGTGAGCCTTTATAGTGTGTCGTCACTATTAAAGAATCTCCCTTTAATTTTCAAAGGTTTGGAGTGACTTTGTAGTGTGTTCAGCAGTTGAGCATCTACTATATGCCAGGCAATGTTCTAATTAGATTGTAGAGAGACATTTTCCATATTTAACGAGGCAAAAGGCTCTGGGAGTTTAATTTGTTAACTAGCATGCAACTGCCGAACACAAGAACCACAAACTACGTAAATAACAGGAACTCAAATAGACATGCTAATAGCTAAAGTTCATTTTTTTAATAAAATCAATTCAATATGCTGCATAGCAAGCAATCAATCACACTGCAATCATCATTTACAAATCAAAGGACAACACTGATAATCACTCATGGGGGTACATACAACTAGGTGGAAGTGTGTGATTATGGATGAGTAGACTGGAGTAGATGCAAACTGTAAATTATGTAACTGTCTCTTGTAATTATCCTGCTCAAGTACAGAAACAAACTTCCTGTGTAATTTTGCGGGAGAATGGAGATTGAGATACAGAATCACTTTTTAGTTGGTTTTAACCCTTCAACAGCTATTTAATTACGTGTGATGAGGTCAAAGAAAGTTTATGCTTAATTTATAAAAAGTTGTCAGGGAGTTATTTCAAAGAAAATCCTCTGAAAAGCTCTAAATTATTAATGAAATCATGATTTAATTTTCTCTTCAAAAAGATTTATCTAAATTATTTGGCAAAATAAACAATGTTTAAAGCAAATTCACGAGCACCATTCATTTTATTTCCTTTCTAAAAACATTTGTTACGCTCTGCAAGTTTTTAACTGGATGTAACTGAAAAGCTGCAGGGGTGGGAGGCTGTCAGAGTCCTCAGACACAGCTTCTGCTTTAGCAGGGAAAAATCTTATTAACTTCTTTAAATTCATGGGAAGAGTTCCAGCACTGGGCCAACCACAGGGCAGGACTTCAACTCTATGAACAGAAACCATCTTCTTTGTAAGAAGGAACCCTGCTTTTTAAAATAAATAATCAGCAGAGCCTCATTTCAGCATTTTCCTTTCCTGTTCTTAGAATGTATGTTTTAACGTATTTTCTCTTTTATAAGCATTGTTGGTGGTGCCTAAATATCTGCTCCTAATTATAAAACTGCCTAGGAACCAGCATTCTAGGATGGGGATTGGGGGGCAATTTCCTCTCCACACTTATAGTGTCTATCAGGATTTTTCTTCATTTAAAAAACAGAAAACAAACAAAGAAAGTTCTAATGCTGGGATGTCTTTCTTTGTCTCTCTGTCCTCAGATATTTTCCCTTTTTTCCACCCCTATTCTGCACTACCATATCTTGTCTGAATCTTCCATTTCATTTGTTAACATACAACTCTTCAGTTATGTTTCTCTAAGTTAAGAGTACAAGCAGAGGCTGGGGTTGTAGCTCAGTGGTAGAGCACTTGCTTAACATGTGTGAGGCACTGGGTTTGATCCTCATCACCACATACAAATAAATAAATAAAATAAAGGTATTCTTTCCACCTGTAAAAGAAAAAAAAAATTTAAAGAAGAGTAGACTCAACACTTGAGGACATGATTCTAGCAAATTTCTGTACATTACCTTCACATAAAAAGTCAAAGACTGACATGGTATTGGTGCCAATATACCAAATACTTGAATAATCACATTTTCATCTAAAAACAATAAAGGTGAAAACCTCTCTTCAAAGCATCACTAATATAATGCCACCAATAAATGAAAAAAAAAAAATTGTCCAGTTTCAAGTTACAAAAACCCAAGCACTAAGACACCATAGGGTACAACCTCCATTTTAAGAGGGTCACTTAAAACAAAACAAAACAAAACAACGACAACAAAAAACAAAAAGACAAAAAACAAAATCAAAACAAAACAAAAAATAAAACACAGATACTGAATACAACACAAGACAAACACAGGCAACTGTCCTTGTAACTATTAGCTGGGATCAGGAAATAACATTTTGCCAACTTCCCCAGAAAACTTTCCATTTGTCCCAGACAATCACCCTTCCCTTCTCATAAGTAACTACTAACTGCACACTTACCGTAATCCTTTGTGTTTTTAAAATATTTTCATCAGCAAAATATACTAGATAGGTAGCATATTGTTCATTAAAATTTTTTTCAAATGTATTTTAAGTTTCTTTTTATCTATGGGTTCCCTCCTCCACTCCGATCTTTTCTTTCCAATTTAACTGTTCATTAACTGGAGTCTTCTGATGTTTTCAGAGACTTATTTTGCTGACTGCATATTCACAACATAGTTCAATGTTCTTCATTCTGTATTTTCCACAAAATGTCAGCAGTAGCTTGATAAGAAGGTACTTTATTTCTGGTTGGCCCTCTTTTTTCAAGATTTGCAGCTGTTGATGTTCAATGTGTAGACTGATTAATTCACCATGGGAGACTGCACATGGTAATACATGTTCTGCTCCCCAATTTTCAGGACAATAAAGGGATTTCTCTCATCCTCAAATTAGTTTGTTTTTCAATAAGTTACAATCATCTATTAATATATATATTGCCCAGTGGGAATCCTTCAAGTTGACTCCTGAGTCATAACATGACCCTAACAATTTTTGCTTCTTTGCTGCCTAGTGTGACATGGAAAATTCTTTTTTACAACTATTCTACTTCTGTTAAATGGCTGGAGTTGTGGCTCAGTGGTAGAGCGCTTGCCTAGCATGCGTGAGGCACTAGGTTTGATCCCCGGCACCATATAAAAATAAACAAATAAAATAAAGGTATTGTGTCTATCTACAACTAAAAAAATAAATAAAAAATGGTGGGCTGGGGATATAGCTTAGTTGGTAGAGTGCCTGTCTCACATGCACAAGGCCCTGGGTTCAATCCCCAGCACCCCTACCCCAAAGAAAGGGTGACTCAATACCCTGGAGTCATATTCAAAATTATAATTAGAGTGAGGGCCACCTGTATCACATTCCCTCATGATTTCAGCAACACTTTCCCCCCAATACCTTCTGCCATATAATAATACTAAAGGTTTTCTTCAACATGGACAAATAGTTACATGCATAACAAAATCGCTTTTAACCCACTCAATTATTTTTATGCATTTTAAAATATTAAAACATTTTTGTTGAAAAAAGTTCCTCTGTGGTGTTAATCCAAATCAGGACTCAATATAAATAATTACAATACAAAGGTTTTTAAGTCTGTAAACATGAAAAGGTAGCATGAATATTAATCACAAATCTGTAGAGGATAAAAAAATTACCTTTCTATATAGTATTTTTCTAACATAAATACTAAATAAGTTAAGGGAAATCTTTTTTTTTTTTTTACTATGTATTTTTTTAGTTGTAAGTGGACATGATACCTTTATTTTATTTTTATGTGGTGCTGAGGATCGAAACCAATGACTCACGCATGCCAGGCAAGCGCTCTACCACTGAGCCACAGCTCCAGCCCAAGAGAAAACTTTTGTTTTACCCCAAACAAATTGATTTTTTTTTAAAAAGCAAGCAAACAAAACAAAATATTACCTAACAGTTCTAAGATAAATGTATGCTAACCCCTGAAATTATAAAATTATGGGAGGGGTTAGCATACATTTATCTTAGAATATTCTACATCAAACACAATATCTCTACTATAAGCTGGGAAATATGTTCAAGGGGTATAGTTCCCTTGAAGTCAAACCAGGTATTGCCTTAATTTTAACCAATCAGAACAAAATCTTTCTTGATCTTGTTTTAACAATGAAAAATGCTTCCCTTACATATATCTTAACTAGGAAAATGGAATAAAGAATTGAAAGCACTTTCCTTCATTCCTGGACTACCAGGGCCTTGTGTGTATCTCACATCACAGAGGTTAAATGAGATGAATCCCTTTTGTTTATGACTCCCACTATCCTATAGGCAAGGACTAGATCATTTATTCTTTTTTTTTTTTTAAGTTGTAGGTGGATACAATACCTTTATTTTATTTACTTATTTTTATTGTGGTGCTGAGGATCAAACCCAGTGCCTCACACATGCTAGGTAAGCACTCCACCATTGAGGTAGGGTTGTACGAGGCCCTCATTTATTCTTATATGTGCATCACTTAGGCCATCCTTGGCATAGTCTGTAAAGCATGTCTGTAGAAGGGAGGTATGAAGGGATAGGTAATGGGAAAAAAACAAAAGACTGAGAAGATCTGAAATCGAGTTCTATCAGAAGCTAGCTAAATATATCTGATAAGTGCTGAAATGGATATAAAGAGGATGAACTGATCAGGCATTCGTTTATTCATTTATTCCCTTAACAAACCATTAATGTGCACCTACCGTGTACTATGCACTATGCTTGTGGCATCAAGTTCATTAGTGAACAAGTCCTGTCCTCCTGATGCTGAGGCTAAGGTTCCATTCACTGCTAAAGATTAGGTTATTTGCTAATTATTTGAATGGAATTTGTAGTGGGCTTCAACATGATTTTCAACACAAATGCCAATCAATGTTAGAAACCCAGACAGAAAAAAAAAAAAAATTCACCTGCATGACAAAACTTGAAAAAGCTACATAAGGCAAAAACAGTATCTTTCAGGAAAAATGAGAGTCTGCAGACCGTATGTTTCATATTTACAATGTTTTCATTGAAGCAATGAATACAAATTATTCTATAAGAACTATTTATTTGCTCTTATTTATGACAAGCTTAGTTTAAAAAAAGATACATAAATAAATTGTTGGCTGCACTGCCTCATTTCAATGCATTCTGTAACAGTCTACCTCTGAATAAATCACCCAGAGCTCAATTTTCAACCTTGATGTTATCTTTAGCATATTAAAATATATCGTGCTTCAGCTCAATGTAATAAAACACTAATGGCAAAGGCTTTTAGTGCAAAGTATTATAATGAGCAAATAAGGAAAAATAGCCATTTTCCTTATTATATTACAGACTAGAATCCTATTAAAATATATGTCATCATTATCCTTGATTACACAGGTCAAAATGAGTCTTCCAAAACTCAGCAAACACCCAGAGGACACAGCTGCTGGCCCAGTGTCTTTCAACAAGTGTCTAGGGTAGAGAGTCCCATTCTTTAATAAGGCTAGGAAAGACCTGAGCACCAATTATAATGCACAACTTCTTATTCTTTAATGGTTGCCTTGACTGTTCACCAGGGAGGGCTGCTGGAAAAGCTGAGCAAAAAGGAAGCTTTATTTACATCTTCTCATGACTACTGTTGGAATTTTCCTTCTAAAATAAGTGCATTACAAATTAATTATCTGATAGGAAAAGGTAGGAAGAGAAGTATGCCTCGGACCAACTTTGTGTAAATATGACTTGTGTCACAGCTCCCCTTTCCTCTGACCAATATTCTCACTGCTGAAATTTTAAGTGATCTTGACAGAGGTTGAACCCCAACAAAAGCTCCAGGCTTCATAAGAGGGCAGACACACCTGACAACACCAGGAAGTACACCAGTGCTGACTGATACTTTCTAGTAAGACAGATTTTTCCTGAGAATCACACATGACAAGAGAAAGCACATTAGGAAACAACTCGTTCCCTGGTAATTCATTTAACATTTGTTCTACAAATAATAAGAACATACTAAGCATCAGGCTCTTCCAGGAAATCTAGCAGAGAACTAAGACCTGCCTCATGGAAGTTCCTTCTGGTGAAGGACATGAACAAAACATATATAAAAAACCTAAGCAACTTTCTAAATGACTTTCTACCTGCTCAGCCTAGGTTTTTTTTTTTATTATTATTTTATGGTCAGTGTCTCTAAAAAATGTCATCCTCAACTTGCCCTATGAGAAAAGCTGTTGACTCCTCTACACTCATGGATTCCTTAGGTCTTGCCAACTGTCAGATAAAACCACTTAATGGAACCCAAATCCTACTTACCACAGGAGGCAGGCCAGTTAGTATCAAAACCTTATTCCAAGAATCAATTTCCATGTAGGATGAAATCACTCTAAATCACTGCTTAAAAATCACTCTTGTTTTATGTAAATTGTTTTGAGGCATCTTTTGTTTTGAAAAAGTCGAAAGTGTTTTTTCTTTTAAAAGGTCTACTGGAAATGTTAAAACTGGAAGTTAATAGCCAGCAGCCAAAACTACTATGAAAGACATTCCTATATTCAGATATCATATAATACAACATTTAAGCCTGTGGCCAGCACACAAGGGAGAAATTTTTCTCTTTGAGAGGCCATGCTTAGCTTCCTGGAATCATATCCTCTAGGCAGACATGAAACACAGGACTTTGTTTCTGAAGTCTGCTTCATGGATTAGAAAGGCAAAGACGCAGGAAGCAGGAAACTAGGAAGAAAATGCCTTTCTCAGCTTAAGAAGCACTTCCTCAAGAAATCAGCTAGGAGCTGTGAAGAGGATGAATCCCCAGGGATGCAGGTAGTAGTTTCACCTAAGCAAGAGATCTCTGCTATTAGAATCAGAAGAGGGGAGAATGAGGTATGAAAATCACACCAGCTAATGCTTTTAGTGCACAAGTGAGAAGAGATAAGGTACTAAATTGTTCCTCCAAAACATCTTTCCTTAAATGTTTCTTAGACCATGTGCTGTGAGTTGGGCATCATTTTTAAGAGAATAAGTGGAAGCACATGGCCCATCATGCTTAAGACATAAGTTTCATAACTTGGAGGCATTATAGCAGGTCAACTGCACCCATCTTCCAGCAGCACACACTAATTAGGGACTCAGTTTTAAATAGTATACAACCTCATAAAAGCCAAGGTGAAACCCTCAACATATCACAGAAAATGCCAGCAAAGTGAATTTCCTGAAGTGAACGCCTAATTCATTCACTCTCATTTCCTGTGGTTACAGACTTGTTCCATGAACACAACCCTGACACTGTGTACTTTAAGACTGAATAAAGAAAGCCAAGGACTGAACCTGCTGACAAATTTTTATGATCATTCCCAAGTAATCAGATACTAATTTTAAAAATGCCTGAATGTATAGTTAGCTAGGGGGTAGGAATACATACACACACACACACACACACACACACACACACACACATCTCCCAATGTTCCAGTCTTTTCTTTTTTAAAAAATTTTCTTTATTTTTATTTTTTTTTTGAGAGAGAGAGAGAGAGAGAGAGAGAGAGAATATGAGAATTTTTTAATATTTATTTTTTAGCTTTTGGCAGACACAACATCTTTGTTTGTATGTGGTGCTGAGGATTGAACCCAGGCCGCACGCATGCCAGGCGAGCGAGCTACCGCTTGAGCCACATCCCCAGCCCAGTGTTCCAGTCTTCCCAGCTTAAAACAACCAGGTTTTTGTGCCCCCGCCCTTGACGGTCAAACTTTTTCAGTTTGCTTCGTTTAATTCCACCTAAATCATAGTTCTCCAAAATATACATCTTACCCCATTTTCTCTGGGACACTGAATACCGGCTGGGGAAAGACCTTAAACCTGAGTTTCTTAGTGTCTCTATGACCCCCAAAGACAGATGATAACAGTAACTTACCTCATAGCTTTCTCTGAGAATTAAGTTAATGTGTGTAATTCAGGTGATAGTGCCTGACACACAGCAAGTGCTCTAGAAATGTCAGCTGTGATTATGATTATTGTTACTGCTGCAATTGAAAGGCTGACATCTTCTGCTTTTCCTGACATTTTCTCCTGATTTTCTTCCAATTTCTGGACGTTTTCCAATTTCCTCAATAAGCTCCACATTCTTGATTAGCTTTTGAGATGTTGCAACTTTAAACACTCTATCCTCAGCTCTTTTTCCTTACACTCTCCTCACTGGCTGTCTTCACTTACATCTATAGCTTCAGCAACCATATCACGCCAACAACTTCCAGCAGATTCCTTGAATACAGGCCCCTTGCTGAGCTCTGGCATTCATGGAAAGCAGCACATGGATACCCAAACTTATACCCTGGCATATTTGATGCAAACACCTTTCCCATTATGCTTGCTTTTAATACACCCTCAATACTAGGGATTGAACCCAAGAATGTTCTACCCTGGATACATCCTCTGTATCCATTTTATTTTTTAATTGAGACAGGGTCTCCCTAAGTCACCCAGACTGGCGTCAAACTTATAATCCTCCTGCCTCAGCCTCCTATGTTACTAGAATTTCAGGAATACACTGTCTAGCTAAATGTCAATACTTTTTCTTCCCTTCAGTATTTTTTTAGTTATACATGGACACAATATCTTTGTTTATTATTATTTTTTTTATGTGGGGCTGAGGATCGAACCCAGTGCCTCACATGTGAGAGGCAAGTGCTCTGCCACTGAGCCACAACCCCAGTCCAATATCAATACTTTTTACCACACCGAAGTTTCAGATTTTTATAATCAAGTTCATCTGCATATTTTTTTTCATTACTTCTTTCATTGCTTTGATGCCCAGAATTTCTTTGACCATCCAAAGATCAGATAACTAACTGTATATTCTTTTAACTTTTTAATGTTCTTGTGTGTCTGTTTTGGGTTAATCATATGATTCTTTAATCTACCTATAGTCTCTTTTGTAGTCACTTAAACATCTAATATGCTTCCTCATGTGGTCATGCTGTTGAGTATGATAGTTCTCTCAGCCTACATTCCACCATTCAGCCTGGAATGTTTTCACTTCAACTTCCTGTGAGCTCTCAAAGCATCCAGTACAAACATACTGTACAGCAACTGTTGACTCATCAATGAACCTGACCACCCAGCAAGAACTGTCATCTCCATTTTGTCACTGGTATTTAGCAGAGTGTAGACTAGAGTCCCTCAATCAATAAAGGCTGAATCAGAGAGGTAAAAAAAAAATCAAGAAAGTGAATTCTCATCCTCCTTCGTCCCCCAATTTAGAATCTGATAAATGCATAAACTCATGGTGAGTGAGGATGCCATCCTCTCTCAACACCAGCTACAATGCTATTCTCCCATTCAGCAGAAGCTGAGTCAGCTGGTTTCCCTGGATCTTCGCTATCAGGCAGGGTCCTGGTTCTATGGGCCCAAGAAAAAAAGAACTGTTTGCTCAGCTATCATCCAGCCAATCAGAATGGAACCACTGGAGTACATATTATATACTATAACTACTATAAAAATAAATTATATCAATAAAAACATGACCAAGATAGCTCACTAAAGCACCTTTAAAATAGCAAAAATACTGGAAATTATCTATAGCCCCATACATAGGGAAGGGGGTGAATCAATCAATTATATACCTCCACACAATGGTTAAGAGAATTTAAAAAAAGCTGTTAATAAAAAATCTCTATAAAGTGATATCCAGGATATATTATTAATGAAAAGAAGCAAAACACAGAAGATTATGGCATGTTACCTTTTATGTAATAAAGGAGGAGAAATGAGAAAAAACAGTTAGCTGCTCATTTGTACTAAAAGAAACAGTAAGAATCAGGGAATGAGAATGTAAAGGAGACAAGGGAAGTGTGAGACATTTAAGTGTACCTTTATTATGGTTTCCATTTTGAAATCATGCTCATGTTTTATATTCTAACTTTTAATTTTTCTTGGTACCAGGAGTTGATTCCAAGGGCACCTTAACAATGAGCTACATCCCCAACCCTTTTCATTGTTGATTTTTATTTTTTTTTTTTTTTTGGACAGGGTCTTGCTGAGGCCGGCCTCGAACTTGTGATCCTTTGATCTCAGCCTCTGGAGTCACTGGGGTTACAGGTGTGTGCCACTGTACCGGCCATGACTTTAAATTTTTTTTAAAGACAGAGGATGGAGGGGGGAAAATAGTAAAACTGAAAACAAATAAGCCTAACTGTATTTCAATGATTAATATAACCACAAAGAAGAAAAAAATTTTAAAGGAACTAATCCAAGTAATGTCTTGTGACTAAATATACTAAGAAATACTAAGGATAAAGTCAAAAGGAACTGTACATGAACACTGACCTCTAGTTAAGAGGTTAGTTTTCTCATTGGTATGTGTTAGCAATTCTGAAATTACTTAAATATTCAGTCTAAGATAAAGCACATAAATAAAATACATTTTGGATAGTCAAAGTCTGAGTTGCAAACACATATAAATATCCTTTCCTATCTCTATATATGAGAGGGCCTAAAAACAGTGATGCTCCAGTAGCAATAAGTATGCCCGAGTGACCAGATGTTTCCTTCCTTCCTTCCACATTGAGCAACATCCCCAGGTGTTTTGTTTTGTTTTTTTTTTTAATGTATTTTTTATTTTGAGATAGGGTCTCATAAGTTGGTTAGGGCCCCACTAAGTTGCAGAAACTAGTCATGAACTTGCAATTTTTCTGCCTCAGCCTCCCAAGTCACTTGGATTACTGACATGTACCACTGCAACCAGCCCAGACAGTGCTTTCTAAAAGCAATGTTATCTACTCTAAGGAACTAGGGCCTTTAGGAGAAATGGGTGAGTCCTTGGCTAGCTAAAGGAAAGGATAAGAATAAGATGAATCTGGAACAACATATTGTATCAGAAAGCAAGGAAATATTCAAAGAATGAGAACATGTCCAAAGGGCTCAAAAGATAGCTTGAAGCAGTTTGAAACAATTTATGTTTGAGACAATCTGATGTTTTAGAAACACCAAAATCAATAGGTAGTAATTTTATTCTATTTTATAGAATTAAAAACCCATGAGTTTACAATTACATGAATAAGTAGATGAATAATTCAATAAATTGGGAAAAAGGAAAAATTCTTCCTTACAGAATACCAATTAAAAGGAGGAGGGGCTGTGGCAGTGGTTCAGTGGCAGAGTGCTGGTCTAGCATGTTTGAAGCACTGGGTTAGATTCTCAGCACCGCATGTAAATAAATAAATAAATAAATAAATAAATAAATAAATAAATAAAATAAAGTCTATCAATAACTTAAAAATAAGCATTAAAAAAAAAAGCCTATTCAACTAAATGGTGCTGGTAAAACTGGAAATCCAACTGTAGCTCTCACCCTGAACAAAAATCAACTCAAAGTGGATCAAAGACTTTGGCACTAGAATAGAGACCCCGTGCCTAATAGAAGAAAAAGTGGCCCAAATCTTCACCATTATCAGCCTAGAATCTGACTTCCTTAACAAGATCCCTAAAGTACAATAAGTAAAATCAAGGATCAATAAATTGGATAGATTCAAATTAAAAAGCTCCTTTCAGAAAAGGAAACATTCAATAATGCGAGGAGAGAGCCTACGGATTGGGAGAAAATCTTTACTCCATGCACCTCTGATAAAGCATTAATCTCTAGGATATATAAAGAACTCCAAAAACTTAACACCAAAAAAACCCCAAAAAACTAATAACCCAATCAACAAATGGGTTAAGGAACTGAATAGACACTTCACAGAAGAAGAAATAACAATCGATCAACAAATATATGAAAAAGTGTTCAACATTTCTAGCAATTAAGAGAAATGTAAATCAAAACTACACTAAGATTACATCTTACTCCAGTCAGAATGGCAATATTCAAGAATATAGGCAACAATGAATGTTGACAAGGACATGGGGGAAAAGGTACACTCATACATTGCTGATGGGATTACAAATTGGTACAACTACCATGGAAAGCAGTATGGAGATTCCTCAGAAAACTTGGAATGAAACCACCATTTGACCCAGCAATCCCACTCCTCAGTCTATACCCAAAGGACATAAAATCAGCATACTACAGTGATATAGCCACGTCAATGTTTATAGCAGCTCAATTCACAATAGCTAAACCATGGAACCAGCCTAGGTGTCTTTCAGTAGATAAACAGATAAAGAAGATGTGATAAACACACACACAATGGAATATTACTCATCTTTAAAAAAGAATGAAATTTTGGTATTTGCCAGTAAATAGATGGAGTTGGAGAATATCTTGCTAAGCAAAATAAGCCAATCCCAAAAAACCAAAGGCCGAATATTGGTGCATATGCTAGTTCACAATAAAGGGGGAAGGAAACTAGAGAAGAATAGCCTTACCTTAGATTAGGTGGAGGGAAGTGAAGGGAGGGGAGGGGTGGGGATGTGGGGATAGGAAGGATAATAGAAAAAACAGACGGTATTACTTCATGTATATATGTGACTGCATGACCAATGTGATTCTACAACATGTACACTCAGAAAAATGAGAAATTATATTCCATCTATGTATATCAAAGTGCATAAATGCATTCTATTGTCATGTATAACTAATTAAAATAAATTTAAAAATTAAAAATTAAAAACAGAATAAATGAATGCTAAAACTAGCAGGTAAAAATTGGAAGAGAAATAGGATTTTTATATAATCCTCAAGTATCTTCTTACCATGTACTTACTGATTACAAAGAGGAAAACAGTAATTTCACAGTGAAGAAAACCAGCAGAAACCACCTTAACCCAATAATGGGACAAATATATTATTATGTGATACTAGTGAAAGGCATCAAGGAGGACACAACATTACTTTTCTGGTATTTTTTGCCAAAAAGTATATAACCTACATCTAATCATGATGAAACATCACAGAAGCCCAAAAGAGAGACACTGTAAAATAAGAGACACGTACACTTCAAAAATGTTGAAATAATGAAAAACAAAGTGAAAAATGACTAGGTACTATACCAGGTTAAAATAAATTTGAGAGACATAATAACTAAACATGACAAGAAACATAATAAGTAAAATGACTTGTGATCTTGGACAGAGTTTTGTTTTTAAACCCCACCGAAGGGACGTAAGTGAAAACTGGCAAATACTGAAAGATGAATGAAGAAGCCGGGTGCAGTGGTGCACGCCTATAATCCCAGTGGCTCCAGAGGCTGAGGCAGGATGATTGTGAGTTCAAAACCAACCTCAGCAACTAAGCGAAGTACTAACCAACTCAGTGAGACCCTATCTCTAAATAAGATACAAAATAGGGCTGGGGATATGGCTCAGTGGTTAAGTGCCCCTAAGTTCAATCTGTGATAACAAAAAAAAAAAAAAAAAAAAAGAAAGCTGAATGAAATATATAGAATTAGATGATACTGCTAAATTAACATTAATTTCTTGGTTTTGATCATTTGTAGTGTGGGTATGTATAAAAGCATAAAACACTGCAATGTTTAGGGGTAAAGGTAGAACATGTCTGCCATTTACTCTCAAAATGATAAATGTATCATATACATGGGAGGGAGATGTTGAGAATAATAATGCTGATGTGATAAAATGTTAATGTGGAGGATCTAGGTGGGGAATTATGGACATTTTTGGTGATATTTTGATAACTTTCTTCTAAGTCTGAAATAATTTCAAAATGAAAAAGAAAAATAGTGAGATGAGTCAAGCATTCACTGCTCAGTGGCTCTGGAAACAGGAGTCCACCAGCAAACACTCTGGTACCCTAGTACCTGGCAGTGTCCTGTGGGAAGAGCAGCCCTTGGCCTTGCCCGTGGGAGGGCTTATAACAAGAATTGTAGAAGTCTTGTGGAAAGGGGACTTCTCTAAAGTCCAGATGTCTCCTGGGGATACAGACTTGTGGTCATTTATGTGTATACATATGCAGGCGTGAGTGTGTGGATGGAGACAAGAGATGGGGGGACTTTAAAATTCCTAAGGAATAGAGGGAATATCAGAGTCCAGGAGAAAAGAATGTGGAATCAGTTTCAGCCACGACAGTCACCCTTTTGCCCACCAAGGTAGATTTTGAGCAAAACCACAAAACCCATGAGGTAGTTTATGAGTGGGCTGGGAGTTAGTGGTCTTCAGTCATGTCGGTCAAGCTCTGCAATTGCCTCCTGGGGAGCCTTGCTCTGACAAATCCCAGACAACCTGTCATAGGAAGCTAGAGACAAACAACTTATTCCAAGGGCAGCATTTGGCCCTTCAAATGACCCTTCCACCTTTTCCATTATTCTGGAGAACAGTGACCAAAGCCCTGTATTTGTAGTTCCTTATTATATTTAATCGTGCTTATGGTTCAGGGTGCAAGGGGGCTATGATAGTTTTTTGTCTGCGTCTTGTTTCAGCTTGCTAAACTAGCAATCATAAACAAAACAAAGATTTTCTTGTTTTACAACTTTATTTATACTTACTGAAAACGCTACCTTGATCAAAAGACCCCAGACTCAAGTACAGAGAAGAAATAAATTAAACCATTAAAAGGTTCCTTACAAACCAGAACAGATTTTAGAAAACCTCCAATCCTGGGGCTGGGGTTTGTGGCTCAGCAATAGAGTGCTCGCCTTACACGTGTGAGAACCTGGGCGATCCTCAGCACCATATACAAAAATAAACAAGTGAAATAAAGGTGTTGTGTCCAACTACAACTAAAAATACATATTAAAAAAATTAAAAAAGAAAACCTCCAATCCTAGTTTTCCTTTATTGCCTTGACCATTCAATAAAGAGGTCAAAAATGATTATAAGTGATCCATGCCCTCCCTTAGCAAAGAGGGGATCTAAATAGTTCAGGGAAGATGTTTATCTACTATTATTTTAAATAATTTCCCAGGAGATACTTTCAATTTTTTCAGCAGCCTGCTCTATCTTCTTTAAAAAACTTCTATGGCTAAGAAATTCTTTTGGTTTTAAACTGAATTTCTATTGAGTTTACATCAGTTCCTATGGTCCCTGAGTGTTATAAAACTTTTCCCCCAGGGGTAGGGATAGGCAGTGGTAGCATATGTAAGGATAGAAGTTCCATCCTTAGCACTGAAAAACAACAACAACAACAACAACAACAACAAAAAAACAGAACCACTGTTCCCCCAGCCTCTTCTTTAAGGGAACAATACCAATTCCCTTTCAACTTTATTCAAATCTTTCATTACACTCCTTAATCCACTCCAGTGTAGGCACAATGCAACAGGTACAGGAAAGAAAATCGAGAATCTGACCCTCAGCACCACCTTGCCTGTTCACATCCTGGGAGTGGAAATGATCACAACATTGTCATTCAGAAAAGGTTTGTCTGCATTTTGTAGTTCATGTTTGAAAACACAAGGTAGACTCAAATACATTTTTCACTGAAACAATCAAAATAAAATAAACTGTTAGCCTTAGCCTTTATAGTACCCCTCTTGGGAATCTAAAATCCTTTCTCAGATCAGAGGAAGTCTTAGCCCTTCACAGACAGGTGGACCACTGGTTCAGAAAGGGACCTTGAGAATCATTTCCTCCAATTTTCTTTTGACACAGTAGGGTAGGCATGTGGAAACTAGAACTGGAGAGTCTCCTAGAGGCCCTTGCCTGAGTCTGTTCTGGAGAAAAGCCTTGGGGGATGGGAAGGAAGCAGATATCTAGGAGCCAAAACCTACAGGTTCTAGGAGGAACAAGCCCTGAAAGAGTCAGGAACAGTCAGCCTCCCTGCTTTGGGTGTCTCCAATGCAAAAGGGCTTGTTCCAAGTCTCATCAAGCTTTGGTTGTTCTCACGTATAAGTGAAGTGCCCCTCTACTTATCCTGGCAGGAAGAGGATGGTTTCTTGTCAGCTCTGAAAATGCTCCCCATGGAAGGGGTTGTCAAATCTCCAGTGAGATTCAAAGGACCCTCCTGAGAAGTGTTCTTGTAAGAGTCAGACCTTACTGAGTTCTCTGGAACTAAAAGCTCCCAGATGACAAGGACACCTCCATACAAGTGCCATTCTGACAGGGTTTAAGTGTCACCACCATACCAGGTTTCTCTGTCCTCCCAAGGTCTCTGAGAGGAGGCATTTCAGGGATTCTCATTTGGGCCAGGCAACTTACCCGGGCACAGGTCTGAGAAATGGCAGGGGATGGTAGAGTGGGCTGTAAACCCAAGTCTATCCTCCAATCTCCTGCTTCTTTTAAAAACAGTTAGTAAATGATACCTGATTTAAAGAAAAAAAAAAAAATCTGAACCACTAAAATACATAAAAATATGAAGCTTCAGCCTTTGAAGGAAAGTCTCTGTTACCTGGGCATTTGTGTCATGGGGAAGGCCTTAGTACCAGATCATGTTGTACAACTGAGATCCTACTATAATTAGAGCCTGAATTCTTACCTGGTAAGTAACAGTTCTTTTTGAATTTTATGTAGAAAATTATTGTGGGCAGCAACCACATCACTTTGAAGATTTCATTATTATCAACAAAAATATATCTCATGCAGATTACTGAGGAAACTGTCCTACTAGATACAAATAAGAAGGCATCTAAAGAGGTTAAGTTGGATGCATGACACATTGATGATTACTACAAAGAAGCAAAAAGGGTGGTTAAGTGCAATAGTATAGAATATGGAGTCAAGAAGGATATGAGATGAAATTCCAGGAGATGGAATCAAAAGGCAGCAGCTCTTGAGCCAGCTCTTATCAATGTTCAGAACTGAATAGACAGAGACTGGAAAGGAGCAAGCAGTCATGTCAGGGAAGGGACTGCATAGACAAAGAATGGAGGTACGGGGGTATGTTCAGAGTATTTAAGAAAAAAAGAGATCAGTGAACTAAAAAAAAAAAAAAAAAAAAAAAAAAAAAAAGGCTAAAGATGGATTGGAACTAGGTGTTTAAAAATCTTGAATATCGAGCTAAAGAGTTTGCCTTATTCTATAAGCACACAAATACTATTGAAAGTTTAACTCAAATGGAGGCTACGCATACTGGAAACAATATGTATGAACAACTTATGAATGATGGCCACAAAAAACTCTAGAACAATGATTTTGCCCTTAGAAATACTTTAACAGCTCAGACTATAAAATAAAAATGGTATACCAATAAGGTGGCCCTCCTAGGGAAAACTAGGTCAGAAAAGAATCTATAAGACTAGGGTAATAAATTACAAATGGAAAATGTTACCTAAAAATGTTAAAGTAGTCAACCAAAATTACTTATTTTAATTGTATCTTTCAATGCCAATATATTGTACAAATCAGTCCAAAACTAGTATGCAGTTATTTTGTCCCCAAAAAAAACTAATAATATAGATTTGGATATAACATATTTTCTCATGGATTTGTGACTATATCTACATTGGGGTTTTTACATTTGATATGCCTTATGAAGATTGTGCAAAAATTCTAAATTTTCCTCCTTTCAGTCAACAGACAAACTGCAATGTGATAACCAAGAAGCACACAGTTCCAAGAGACAGATTTTAACACAGCCAGAAATGACTAGTATCATGGGATTCCAAGCCTTCATGTTACTTGCATAATTTGAATCATTTCTCTAAACACCATCTTAACATTATATGCATCTAATATAATATAAACAAGGAAAAAACAAATGACCATTTTTTAAAAAAACATCTTGTGCTACTGATTTTTAATTGAGGCTCAAAAGATTAAAGTGTATATAAAATAAATGTATCTTGGGAAACCTCTAGACACAAACACTATAATAGCTTCCATAATAGAAAAGGGAAATTAAAACAAACCAATATAAGAATTATTTCTACTAGTGAGGCTAAGGATAGGCTACCTAAAGAATTGTGTTTGTAAATGGAAAAATTCCTTTCCCACTCTATACCCTATAAGATTACAGGCAAAATTTTAGAAAGCTGAAAATCCTTTTAAATAATACTTCCTTTAGATTTAATTGCAAATAATTGCCTCTTTTGGTGCTAATGAGCATGAGCACCATAGAATGGAATGTAATTCCGCCAGTTCCTTCAGCATAATGGCTTTGTGAGCCAGTGACACTGCAAGAGATCTAGTCTCAATTTCCTAGAGTACAATAACTGAGCAGCAGTAAATTTTTCGCTTGAGGAAGATTTTCTAACCTATGTAAATATAAATAGAAATCCCATTATCTATTGATGAAAACACCAAAGTAGGTTAAATAAAGTTTTATGTGTTACTGTATCCTGCTCCCTGAATCATGAAAGTAAATAAAGCACTTCACTTACTAAAATCAATGAGAAACCGTCCAAATCCTTGCCTTTGGTGCTGGGGCATGATCATTATGCAGGAGACATTATACTTCTGCTGGCAAAGCTTTTCCTGAGGGAAGGAGAAACAGATCAAGTATGTCAGAGCTCTGCTGAAGTGGGCAATTCCTGCACCTGCCACTGTCCTTGTAAAACAGTATACTCAGGTGAGCAGTGGGTTAGGTCAGCATCAAGCAAAATAATACTATTGCGTTAACCAAACTAACTAACAACAAACCATCAATTCTGGGCATGCCTCACAAATCTTTATTCTTGAAAGTTGAAACCATAAAATATGAATAATGAATTCAAGGAAATATAAACCAAATGAAACAGAATACAAACAGCATGTAAGAAATGCTTTCCTTCCTTGTTCATACAATTTGGGAAATTGAGAAAATAATATCCAGAGAGTTACCCAGTGCAGTAAGTTAGAGTATAGTTGGTAACTTTGCTAAATAATAATTTACTCCTCTGCAACAACAATCTTTTGCCTTTGAGAAAAAGCCTCAGTGAAATTAAAATAGTAGACATGCGAGGAGATATGCACAAATACAATCTACTGTAAGTTAAAAGTCAAGGCCAAAAGGTATAGAAATAACTAAATTTCAAACCAGGAAAACAGTAAAGAACAAAAAGGAAAACAACAAGAAACCCCAAAGCCTCCAGACAAAAAAAGAGAGCAAAATACCACCAACAGTCTGAAACCAAGAGGAAGACTAGGTAGAATATGGTGAGAAACTACTTGAAAAACTTTTTGCAATTATCATGGGATGTGGCATCAGGGCAGCAACATTTTATTCAGAGTACACAGAAGCTGCCAAAACCTACACAGAGAAGATCTGGAAAATGCTGCTGAGTTTGTGAAAGCTCTGGCCAAATACAAACCACAAATGAGACTGACCACAAATGGAATCAACCACATCAAAGAATTGCTTCAGAACACCCAGATCTTTAATGAACCTATTTGAAAGATCTTAGGAAATGATTGTGGAAAAAACCCTACAGGGTAGAATTAAAGATTTCTTTGTAAAAAAGATGAGCTCCCAAATTTTGCACATTTGTAGCTGTCTGTGGAACCTCTAAAAAATGAGAAGGAAGCAATAATGTGAGTCCATTTTCTTTGGAAGATGAAATGTCCATCACTGGATGTGCACATCAATGACAAAGGTTCAAATAATTAATTTTACTTTGCAAAGTTAGATAATGGTTCACTCTAAGGAAAAAGAGATATGCTCTAGGTTAAAAGGATTTATCCTTGATGCTATTCCTTTCTTTGTCCAGAACTATTTCCAGATTGGGAGTTTTGAAATCCAAACCAACAGCGATCCTTTCCCCCTCCTTAACACATCTTTTTGATAACCTCTAGAATTTGATTTAATATAACCCCAAGGGCCAAACTCCTCCACAATTCCAACTGAAATGGAATCCAGTCTTTTAACACGGTTACTTTTTTTTTAACATTTTATTTTTTAGTTGTAGGTGGACACAATACCTTTATTTTATTTTTATGTGGTGCTAATGCTTGAATCCAGTGGCCATGCATGCCAAGCAAGCATTCTACCTCTGAGCCACAACCTCAGCCCCAAACACAGTTACTTTTTAGATTAATTTTTGTTTCACTATCCTGCCAAATGTATTAGTATTCTGAAATATTAACACATGGAATAATCAGTAACAAAACAGGATAAAGTTCAGCTTATTCTTAGTAAGCTGTTGAGCACCCAGGGAGAAGACAGGCAGAAAATGAAACACTACGAATCACCACCAGGGGCTGGGGTTGTAGCTCAGTGGCTGACCGCTTGCCTTGCTTGCGTGAGGTACTGGGTTCAATCCTCTGCACCACATAAAATGATAAATAAATAAAACAAAGATATTAAAAATATATATATATATATATTGTATGTATGTGTATATATATATATATATACACATACATATTGTATGTATGTGTATATATATATTTTTTTATTTAAAAGAGTCACCACCAATTGTATGCACTGTTACTATCCACAAATCAATGTAATACTCAATGCATAACAAGGAAGGCAGGCACCATTAAGCCCTGTTTAAACTCATATCAATTTTTTTTTAAAACAATTGACTTTATTTATTTATTTTTTAATATTTGGCAGACACAACATCTTTGTTTGTATGTGGTGCTGAGGATTGAACCCGGGCCGCACGCATGCCAGGCGAGCGCGCTACAGCTTGAGCCACATCTCCAGCCCCAAAACTCAGATCAATTTAAAGAAACAGCATTTTCCAATAGGAAGAACAATTAAGATCACTATTATTTTAAACTCAAAGAAAAAGACCTTAAAATACCTATATAAAAGGTAAGGTGTCCTATAAATTATATAAATCTGTTTCCTATTTATTGTTTTATTTTGTGTTAATTCTGACTATTTTTGAACTGTAATGTGCAAATTAACTTTTTTCATATTCATTTAAAAGTTTGACCAAATAAGTGGATTAAAATATTGAGGCAGTTTTCCATGAATGCTGGCTCTCATTCTTACTTTTGGTTATGGTCTCATGGTTGATTCTCAAATTTAGAATAAATATAGTTTGTAAGAATTTTCATATATACTCTATCTTTTGATTCCCCATAAAAACATCACTTCTATAAAGTATGCCATTTACATTATAGAAAAGTAGATTCATTAAATTTCATTTATCTTATCACCAAACATGAAAAAATATATCAGAAAAATTACAGGGTTTACATGGTTTACCTTCTGCCTATAAGTCTCAAAATTACCATGTCTGTTTATGTGACCATTTCCTTAGGTACCTAAAAAAAACTAAGATCACTACCTGGTAACCACCTTAAAACCCAGTTCTTCTTTACTATGTATGAATTATTGTTTCTCAGTAGCCTTATAGCAGAAGAATAAGAGAAAACTGCTCCAATGACAAAGACAAGCTATTGCCCCTCAATATGTCCAGGTCTTCCTCAAGTTAACAGCAAGGTGAGTCTGCTTCAGAATTTAAAACAATAGCACAGAAAATAAGAGAGCCAAGTGTATCAGCCTGACTGTCCAAATGTCAATGTTCTAACTCACTGAGATCATTATTGACCACAGAGGGAAGGCAACAAGAAGAAAGGAGAGTGGGCTCTTAAATGTTACATTACATTAAAACCTTCACGTTGACACCACTTAGGGGGAGATGAAAAATAAGGTTAACATTTCGAAAATCAAGGATGACAGGTGGTCTGCAAGACAGCAATTATAACATCACAAAGATGCTCACAGTCAACACAGCACACAGGGCTGGGATCCTTACACACTTCCTAGGCACCATGCTCTTTTTTTTTTTTTTAAATAAGTTCTAAACAAGAACCTGAGCTTTTCAGAAACATGTGCCACTTATTCAAATTATAGTCATAAGAAAGCTCTGTTCAAAGAATTGGGTTCTACTAAAAACATTTCAAAGAAGAAAATGAAGGTCATGCTGGCTCTTGTTTTACCTTAGAGAAGTATCCAACCAGATGACAGCCTTTTTCATCATTTTTTGTAAGGACATAAAAAAGGAATGGCTCGACATCATAATACAAGGTTTTGTGGTCCAGGAAGAGCTTGGCTAACAAGCAAAGGTTTTGGCAATAAATTTTGCTCATATTCCCATCAACCTAGCAAAAAGAAACAGACACCATTATTTAACATAGAAATATCACCCAATATAAAATTGTTTCTTCTACATGGTATCTCAGAAAGTATAAATTTTATTTCCATATCTAAAATGGAAAGATTAAACATTTCATTAAACAAACTGAGAGCAAACCAGAAAACAGCTGTCACATGGAAAATTGGAATTTCACCTTTTCTCTTAATTAGGGTAAATTTAAGGAAGCTCAAATTTCTCTTTAAGCTTTCTTAAGAAAGGACAAACCACTAGCAATGGAATAATTTTTACTTGCAACTTAAAAATTATTAAGAATGTCTTTTTTTCTTTTTTGAACCAAATAAATCTGAATTAAAGAAATATAAATAAATGAAAATACTTCAAATACATTAAACTTTATGTTGTTTTTAAAAAGACTTCAAATAAAAATAAAATAAATGAACGGTATTCTTCTGATTCTTAAGAAGAATCAGAAACAGGTCCCTTTTGGTTTTATCCCAAGTATCATTTTAAATATAATTGGAAAAGATAAAATTTCTATGCTGGGAATACTTACAGAGAAAGTGAGATGAATTTCAACCTACAATAAGTACCATGATTACAGTCTACTTCTCTTCAAAATAAAAGAATCAAGCTGTGATACTGATGGCTATAGACAAGAAGCTAGGCACAGATGCCAATTTCTTTGATCAAATGTAGTTACTCGTTGAAAACAGAAAGCACAGCAGATTTCCTAGCACTTTTCTTAGGGGAAATGGATATTTGCTAACCAGAGCTCTTTAACAATGAACTTGACCGTTCTCAAGTCTCCTGTGAACCATACAGGTTCTCATATTGCAAAAATTATTTTTAGACTTCATATAACTATTTCCCATGATAAAACCTAGGTCCCACACATAGCAACATAATCAAATACCGGCAACAGATACAGAGGAAACAATTCTTTCTTTAATTAAAGGAAATTTTTATGTATTTGGGAGTATAATCCTTCAGAAATATAGCATACCACAAAATGGAAAGATGGAGATGTATGTATATCTGTGAACCAGAAATAGAAATGACAATGCTGAAAATTCTGATCAGATGTGAAAAAGGGACAGAGAGACAGGAAAACAGTAATCTGTGATTATTCTTCATTTATTTTACAAGTTACTTAGAAAATGGCTAAATGGTTTCTAAATGTTATACTTGAAATAATAACTCAGGTTTTAGAATAGGAACCTTAGTACTTATCAATTCCAACTATATATTTGTATGAATAAATTTTACAAACTTGCCTCTGATATTTCCCGTTCACCTCTATATGGTTCAAAGTGTGTGTCCTGGAAGAGCACATCATTCTCACCTGCCTAACAAGACCAATTATCTTGCCGTTGAGAAGACTCGTTGGATTTTTGAGAACTTAAACCCCACAGGCTGACTCATGCTGGTTTATTTAATAATTACTTAAGGCCAACAATGTGTTTTGTCCTTTGGGAAACAACAAACCAGTGATTTTCATTTTATTTTGGTTAGAAGAAAGGACCCAAAGCATCCAGGATAGAGCCAATAGCTAAGTTCACACTAGTTAAGCCCATAATTGAAAACAGCTCCATGGTTGGGGTGGCTGGGTAGCATCCTAACATTAACAACAAGAAGGTCACACAATATGTACTTAGCTTCTCTTTAGCCACTGGTTCTCACCGGGGGAAATGCTATACTCCCATGGGACATTTGGCTATGTCTGGAAACATTTTTGGTTGTCACAAGAGTGGGAGGAGTAGTACCACTGGCACCTAGTGGGTAGAGGACAGCAATGTTGCCAAAGGTCCCACATAATATATAGCACACCCCTAAAAAAATGAACTATCCAGGGCTGGGGATGTATCTCAGTTGGTAGACTGCTTGCTTGCATGTTGCATGCACAAGGTCCTAGGTTTAACACCCAGCACCAAAAAAAACAAAAACAAAAACAAAAACAAACCTATCCAGCTTGAAATGTTAATAGTGCCTACCCTTTAATAAGAACTAATGTATCATCAAAACTACTCAGCAACAATAACCTTCATTCTTCAATTTTGCCAAAACAGCCTGATAGAACTACAAGAAAGAGGTTTAAAAAAAAAAAATCAGCCACAGATGGAGGATCCTGTGTTCTCTGATCATTCTTGGTAAAAACTAGTGGGCCCAAACCTTGAGAGAAAGAGCCTGCATGTGAGAAATCCATGATCTTCTCTTACTAACCATGATGGCAGTACTATAGGGCAGAGAAAAAAGAACTGTGGGGCAAAACAGTACACTTCAGCCTGAACAATTCCAAAGTAAAAACTGTATTTCTACATGTTATACTCAAAGTAAAACTGTCTGTTGTATAAGGAAAGCTTGTTCTGAGTACTCAGGAAGAAAAACAGCACAACAAGATGGTTAATGGAGAAGAAAATTTTAAAAAAGTATGCAACTGGAGTAGAGAGAAAGGAGAAAGCAGAAGCCAATAACAGACAATAACACAGACATAGACAAAAATATAAAAGATAGACATAAGGCCTTCAGGGAACAAATATCTCAGCAAAACTGGAGCCTTGAAACTGAAAATAAAAATACAATTAAACAATGAAACTATATAGAGGCAAAGACCTGCTACTAATTCAATTTTTAATTTTTTTTTAGTTGTAGATGGACACAATACTTTTATTTTATTTCATTTCATTTTATATGGTGCCAGGGATTGAACCCAGTGCCTCATGTGTGCTAGGGAAGCGCTCTACCAATGAGCCACAACCCCAGCCCACTAAATCAATTTTGAAAAAACACAAATGTCTTCTAAAAAACCCACCATGACAGACATATGGCCACAAAGGGTTCCTGTGAACAGTAGAGTTCTCCAGGGGTGGTCATCCACCCAGATGGGGGTGAGTCCCAACATCTGCTAGGGTCTCACCAAAAGGATTATCCATCCTGCCAAGAACTGGATGGAAACACAGGTGGGTGTGTATTGAGGAGATATATACAGCTGCTCAATTCCCTGGAAGAGTGAGCACCTGCCAGACATTGGCTGGAGCTGCTGAACAAAGCTAATTTCTCCAACAAAGAAAATGGAATTTACAAAGAGCTGAGAAAATCATAACTTCACTTCGAATATATCTGGTGTAGACGTGGTTCAGGGAAGACAAAAAAAGTTAATGTGGTAAGTATGGATTCTTCAACCATCTAAAAGGCTGCTTAATATGGTTACTTAAACATTCTAAAACATGGGGATACTTAAAAGAGCAGTCTGATTTCAGTGCCAAAATTAAATATACTTTGTCCCTTCCAGACACTGATCACAAATACATAATCAACAATTAGTAATACTAGGTTTCAAAGGGCTGTGGCTTTATATTTACACATGCTTACCTCAAATACTGAAAGGTCTTTCCTTCGGTAAATTTCATTTGCTGGAGGATGAAACCATCCACATTTCTTGGAGTGTCTTAGCAAAATATTTTTACTTTTCATATATTTAAGACAGAATTCACACAGGTAAAGCTTTGGTAATCTGTAAATTTTAAAAATGAAAGAATCTATCAAATTGATTATATAGTTCAAGAAAGGAGAGTAAATATTGTTTGGTTTTCTCTGTCCTAAAAAGGTCATAGAATTATTTGAAATAGTCAAGAAAAAAGAAAGGCAATCATAAAGAGAATGTAAAAACAACCATACAATATAATACACAACACATTCAACCTTTCAATATAATTCATAATACATGCTGTCTTTACTTTGGGAATAAATCATTTGTTTCCTTAAAAACATGCCAGGGAAGGCTGGGGATATGAGTCAGTAATTAAGTGCCCCTGGATTCAACATTCCACTGAAAGAAAACTTTCAAACCTGGGACCACCACTCTAAAATCAACACTGAGCTCGGTGTGGTAGTGCATGCCTAGTAATCATAAAAACTTGGAAGGCTGAGGCAGGAGGATTGCTAGTTCAAAGCCAAGCTTGGGGGGGCCTGGGTTGTAGTTCAGTTACAGAGCACTTGGCTAGCACATGTTAGGCACTGTGTTCAATCCTCAGTACCATATAAAAATAAATAGCTGGGCACAGTGAAGCATGCCTGTAATCCCAGCAGCTCAGGAGCCTGAGACAGGAGGATCATGAGTTCAAAGCCAAGCTCAGCAATGGTGAGGTACTAAGCAACTCAGTGAGACCCTTTCTCTAATAAAATACAAAATTGGGCTGGTGATCTGGCTCAGTGGTGGAATGCCCCTGAGTTCAATCCCTGCTACCCCAAAATAAATAAGTAAATAAGCAAATAAATAAATAAATAAATTAATTAAAGGCATTATGTCCATCAACTAAAAAAAAAAAAAAAAAAAAAAAGCCTGCAAGGGCCATTTAGTAGTGCCCTGCAAACAACTTAGTGGGATGGTGTCTCAAAATTTAAGAAAAAATTTTAAAAGGGACTGGGGTGTAGTTCAGTGGTAAAGCGCCCCTTTTGCTGGTTAAATTCTCAGTCTCTCCCAGACTGCAAATCAATACCGAAGATGCCATCCCGTAAGGTGGCCATGCATATTTTACAAAATTTGGTGTGGTGGCACATGCCTGTAATCCCAGCGGCTCAGTAGGCTGAGGCAGGACAATCATGAGTTCAAAGACAGCCTCAGCAAAAGTAAGGCACTAAGCAACTGAAGACCTTGTCTCTAAATAAAATATAAAATAGAGCTGAGGATGTGGCTCAGTAGTTGAGTGCCCCTGAGTTCAATCCCTGGTACAAAAAAAGAAGAAGAAGAAGAATGCAATGTCATAATTCCAAGTATCTATTGTTAGTGCTCTAAGTAATAACCATTTACTTAGAAGTGAATTTACAATTTTTAAAAATGATTTGTATCCTTATGAGACAGAGGAGAACTAGAAATTAGTTGTTTTCATTTCCACTTCTGAATGAGGTAATTAAAGTTAAAATCACATTTGAGGTCTAAAGCAGTAAATATAGGACTGAAAGTCAAAAGACATGATCTGTTTTCAACCAATTCCACTATCTCTTTGAGTAACAGTTTTCTTGGCCCTACTGTTTTTTCCACCTTAAAAATTAAGAACACTTTTTATTTGTACCTTTTCCATGCTTATAGACTATTGCTAGAATTTACAAGAAAATGTTCAGAAGAACATGCAAGGTCTTTGGAATTTATGAATGGGGAGAAATGTTTTGAGAAGAGATATACAGATACAGATAATTTCAAATCTTGCATGAATTTTCATATTTTATTGAAAGCTGTCAGATAGCTTATGTACCCACACAAATTAAAACGGGTACATAAAAAATATTCAAGAGGGACTGGGGTTGTGACTCAGCAGTAGAGTGCTTACCTAGCATGGGCAAGGCTCTGGGTTTGATCCTCAGCACCACATAAAAATAAACAAATAATTTTTTAAAAAAAAAGTTCAAGAATTGGGGGATATAGCTTAGTGGTAGAGAACTTGCTAGTATGCATGAGTCTCTGTGTTTGTCCCCCCGCACTAAAGGAAGAAAAAAAAATACAAAACACACAGACAAGTGGTAAAGATGGGAAGACAAACAAAACTCGTGACACTTCAGTTTGCCACTAGAACTCCCTTCCCATCTTCAGGATTGGCCAGACTTCATGATTCATTAAGAAAATAGTAACATTCTATTCTAGAAGAAAAGCAGGCTATCCAAAACTTACAAGCTAAAACATTTGAGAATGTACTAATAAAGTGTACCCTGATGCACATCTTAAGAATTCTATACATATCATACCCACTTGAGGTACATCAACCCAAGACAATTTCATATCTTAATCTTAGCTAAATACAAATGAAAACTTTCATATCATCATTTTCTCTTCATTTTTAATAATTAACTCACAAACAGTTCTCAAAGAAAAGATGTGGGGAAGGGTCTCTTAAGGCTACCCAATCCCATACTTTCCCACGTCTTTAATTCTTTTGTTAAATTTCGATAAAATACTTGAAAATAAAACGACAGAAACCAAGCTGGGTGCAGTGGTGCATGCCTGTAATCCCAGCAACGTGGAAGGCTGAATCAAGAGAATTGCAAGTTCAAGGCGACTCTGGGAAATTAGTAAGATCCTGTCTCAAAATAAAAAAATTTTCAAAAAGGGCTGGTGATAGTTTACGGATAGAGAGTTTGCCTAGAATGTGCAAGGCCCTGAGTTCAATCCTCAGTACAGCTTAAAAAAAAAAAAAAGAAGTCAGAAATCAGAAATAAAAATCATAGCCCTAGGGATGGAGTTGTGACTCAGTGGTAAAGACTTGCCTCACACATATGAGGCACTGGTTCGATCCTCAGCACCACTTATAAATAAATAAAATAAAGGTATTGTGTCCATCTAAAATGTTTAAAAAAAATAGGGGCGGGGATGTAACTCAGTCAGCAGAGTACTTTCCTCACAGGCACAAGGTCCTTGGTTCAATCCCTAGCGCCGCAAAAATAAATAAATAAATCAAAAATCATAGCCCTAAATAGAAAAATGAAAAAGGGAAGTAGAGAAGAAACTCTATCAAATACTTTAAAATGGCTAATTAGGCCAAATTTTAATGCTTGATAATTAAAGAGTTTAAGGTATTTACATACAATAAGAAACTACAAAAAGGTATTGGCAAATGAAATCATTTAAGAAGTAGTTCATGAAATCCCTTCATTCCTGCTTTAGCACTGAGAGTTTTCCTTTCTCACATAAACAGACTGCTAGGCTTATTCCATTACCTTGCATATTCCTGTGGGTAAGGCGAAGAGTACCAGGTTTGGATTTCATATTTCCCAAATTCTATTACGGAAGGGTACCGGCCACAGTCTTCCACCCCACTTTCACACTCTATTTTCTGACAGAAAGAAAGAATAAAAAAATGATAAAAATAAAAATACTAAGAAAATACTTCACTTATATTTTGGTTTTATCATTAGAACCTATCAAAACCTATTAAGGGCTAGGTTGTGGCTCAATGGTAGATCGCTTGCCCTGCATGGAAGATCCCCAGCAACACATAAAAAAATTAAATAAACAAAAGTAATGTGTCCATCTGCAACTAAAAATATTTTAAAAAATAAATAAACCTATTGAGACCAGAATGGTAATTCACGTTGTTAAAAAACACTCTTTAGGCCCTCATGATATAAGAATCACCTTTGTATAAGATTCAAAGATAAACTGTGTAGTATTCTAAGGATTACAATATGACAAAGCTAGGAAATAAGTATGATGTAAATATACAAAATGTCTATAGAACTGGATTAACAATCTGTTGCGATGCATTAAAACTACATTACAAGATTATGCAGCTATTCTTATACACTTATACAGTTCCCTGTTCCTCTACTACAATTAAATAATCAATGGTGACATGTGCAGCGGAGTGTATCCCTTCTTATTTCCCTTATGCTCGTGTAGTAAGCTACACAAGGTTAATAATGTTGCTGGCTTGATTCCCTGTGGTAGTTCCAGGTTCTTGTACAGTGCCTACCAGAGAACAAGAAATATTTCTTCAACAAAAAAGCCAGTCTTACCATGTTGTAATGAAAGAGCTTTAGATTTAGCGGTATCTTTCAGATAATGGCCTGTTCTTGGTTCGTTTATACATTAATGCCATAAGGCAGTTTTAAGAAAAAAGGGGAGGGGTAATATTTAAGGACTTCAAATGGTTTTATCATTAAATCAAAACCCGTGTGAGGGAAATTTGGTATTATTTTAGCCAAAAGACAACCAATACATCCAGTTAGCAGCAGAATGAGGAATGCAAATAGCCAATAGCTCCTCAGGTAAAGGCTATCAGAAAATTTTAGCCCCATCAGTAACTACTAAAAATAAAGTTTAAAAGCCTACAGAAGATACTATCCTCACAAAAAAGAGAAATGTGTGTGTGTGTTGGGGGGGGGGGATTCTACCCTAAAATGTCTATAGAAACTGAATGTAGTCTGCTGACAAAAAATTCACAACTCTTAACAAATTTGGCTTTGAGAAGTGCAATAGTCTTACCTTTCAATGTTTGACAACTTAAATAGTTAACATTTTAAGTAGAAATGTTAGTAAAAATAAAAATGACTTGAACTGATCATGAAACATAATATTGCTTTCATTGATGCCAAAGAGTTAAAAATATGAGACATTTTTCATATGGCTGGCCATCTGTGTCGGAAAAAGCATCGGTAAACTGAAATGTAATGTTCTTTTCAGTAACAATTTTAAATTGTTGTTTTCTAAGTTCAGGCAAAAATAATTAGAAATCTATTCACATCTAGAAAAACTTTTCCAAAATTTGCCTTATCTATTTTGTGAGACAAGTTGAGTCTTTTTTTACGTTAAGTGTGTAGAAAATTCTAAAAAATAAAAACAAAAAAAACATTGCTTTTATATGTACAGTCAAAAAAATGGGTTTAACAGTTATAGACCACAAAGGATACTGATGTGGGTGCTCTGTAAAATCAACACAGTCATCTCATAATAATAGTTAGCAGCCGCATGCTGCATGTTACTTTTATCACTCTAATTTGGTATCCTGGCCTTACCTCCCAAGAAAGTTCCTGGGCCTGCTTAAAAACATCCAAATCCTCTTCAGTAACGACATCCTTGTTTCCAATCACATTTACGTCTGTACTTTCTTGCTTGATGCTTATTTTTATTTCAGTATCTGTTGTTTAAAACCAGCAGAAAGTGTATTCACTGACTTGAATCACAAGAAACCGCCACATATTACCAAATGGTATCAAATTAGCATAGTGGGCAAATAGGGATCTTTCCTTTTTTTTTCTTTCTTTCTTTTTATAGCATTTTAAGCTGCTACATCTAAGCACTGCTCACAGATCCCGCAGTATCCTTTCCCTCCTAAACCCAATTTAAAAAAAAAAAAAAATCACTGTCTTCTTTTTAGAACTTTAATAAACATGAGGGAAAGTAAGAGCAATACAAAGCAAAATCATATTTTTCAACCAAGATTAGAAGTCATATCAATGTCTAGTTACAGCATTCCCATATCAGTTTTGAGATCATAAAATCTACCACTTTGTCCAAATGACATATCTTTGCTTTTTTGTTGTATAAAGGGTAGCAAATGTAATGGGCCAATTTGTCCAATGAAATTATGAAATCAGGTTCCTTCCTAAGGTGGATACACACACAGACACACTCAAATCCAAATGCACACTTCACAGAATCACAGATCAGGCTTTGCTGAGACGGAAGCAGGATGAACTTTGTCATGAGAGAGCAATGGAGCAAAGGGAAATGAAGAGCTAAAATACCCCGTTGGAAGCACCGACAGCACACGACCAAATGGCACTGTGGCTGAAGAGGCGGCATGGGAGAGAACATGGCAGAAGCATGACAGTGGCTACTCATGCGGGACTACAAAGCCATAAGCACGCTATGAAGGCATCTGGGGGTCCTAGTGTCACTACGAATGGAAATAAATAATAAAAGGTGGGAGAGTATTAGTTGGAAAAACAACATTTTGGAGGTTTAGTCAGCATTAGAAAAAGGTCAAAGTTTAACTGCTTCTGTATGAAAGTGAAGTGAGAACAAGAGAAATAGCTAAGACCTATGTGACAAATAGGAATTTATTTATTTATTTCTTGGGGGGTTGGGGAGAAAGGGACGGGGCGCAGGTTTGGTTGGAGCTTTGACCTTTTGCTTACCATCATCCTGATCAGGTTTAATCCTTCCGTCTGCCAAGCTCCCCTTCCCTGGTGAGGGGGTCCCCATCTGAGGGGTCACTTTATATTTTAATCTGCCTAGCATCCTGTGCTTTTTAAGAAAAGTTGTTCGCTTGAAGTGAGCAATTGCTTTAAAAATACGTCCTCTAGCCATCCCCCAGCTAGAGGAGGAGGAGTGAGAAATAAACCTACTTCTAATATCTCTTTTTCCAAAGAAATGGGCTTTAGATTTTGCTGTGGAAGATAATTCAGTTTTACGACGCATACGTTTGGGTGGTGTATAACTTGGGTGTCCCTTTTTTCGAGACTGTCCCTGAGTGGTATAGATATGAGAAAGTCCATCAAAGAGTGCCTTCAGCTGGCTGTTATTAGTAAGACTGCTAAAGGAGGGCACACTGGACTGGCTGGAAGAACTCTGGGGAGAGGTAGAAGAAGTGGAAGTGCTGGACTTTTGTGAACTGGGGCTCTGACCAGAGATGGGGGTTGGGGGTGGAAGTGAAGAAGGTGGAGGTTTTAGCTTTTGTGTGGTACCTGTAGCCAACACATGAGAAGTGCATGACTGTTTCTGAGAGACCTTTTTCCTTGGACGGTAGTGCTTTGAAAAGTCTATTATTTCACCTCGTGATCTGCGACCATCAGGTGATGGTGTAAAAAACTTAGTAAGGCCATCAATGAGCCCTTTGGTTTTCTTGTTAACTTTAAGTGTAGAGGCAGAAATGTAGGTGGAGGTGGTGGTGATTTTGGTGGTGGCACCAGGCCGAGTGGGGTCTGTAACAGCCAATCTGCTGCTTGAGTCCTTCCCAGATGCAGCATGACCAGATGAAGGTGTGGTACAGACTTTAGTCTTTTGACCCCTACCAGGTGACCCCCTTCCTGTGAATGCATTCATGGATCCTTCATCACTGGTTACAGACCTAGGCAAAAATTTAGAGAATAGTATCAGCATTTAATAGAATTATAAAGGTATCTAAAAACAAATTTATAGCAACTCGAATGCATATTCAATGCGCTTAATCTTAAGAAACTGAATTGCAACCCTGAGAACTGTTTTTGTGTGTGTGCCACCACCTAGATGTTTCTCTTGCTAAAAAAACTAACAGCAACTACATTTGCATATCATGATTCTCCCAGGGCCCATCTAACAGGTACTGGAAAAATCCAGGTGGACCCAAAGGCAATATAAAGAAGGAAAATTTTGGAGAGACTAAGGAACACTCAATGCTTTCATTATAATTAAATAAAAACAAGTTATCCCTTGTGTTGTCACAAGTAATTATGATTTCCTGAAATGTTTTTTTTTTAAAGTATTAGAGGAAGCAAGTCATATGTGTTACCTAGAAGCAAAAGAATAAGCTTATCATCTCTAGTTAAAAGCAATTTTAATTCAATTGGAAATTTGTATAAGTAGAATTTGTGTATGTCTGTAAGTTTATACTATGGAAAAAAAAAACACAGAAAAAGATATCCTCTTCCTCTCAGCAGTTTATGCTTAGGATGATAAAATAGCCAATAATACTCTCATAGGAGAGAAGACAACTAATTACAGCATAAAATATTGCTGAAAAAAGGACAACAATAGCAAAAAACTGAAGAAATGATTAAAGAAAAGCTACAGCGGGTCAGACATGACATGGAAAGTCTGGTGGAGAAGCAGCACATTTACCATGGTCATTATCAGACACTTGGCATCAGAATCTTTGCCCCCTGGTTCTGACTGATATCTCATTTCAGGTGATGCTGGGCTCTGTCTGTACTGCCATGGGAGGCCATTCCACTAGCACAGCCACCAATGTGAACAGCAGCTGACTGCCTTCATCTCAGGCCAGGGTTGGGAAACTAGCAGAGTTTTATAGAATAGAAACACTTGCATGTGTATTATGACAATGCCAGGACGCAGGAATGCACTTTCAAAAGTATTAATTTGGCTGAAGGCTAATAATGGAGAAATGGAAGCCTGAAAAATGATATGATATTAAATTGCATATCTTTTAAGTTATTATAAATAGGTCGTCTTACACACAAATATTGAATGAACCAATATCTACCAGGCTCATCTGAGGTGGTTCAACTGCCAGGAACTTTGCCTGATGTCATTAGCTTAGCCAAATCCAGTGAACACTGAAAATCTCTAACACAGCAAGGATTACCAACAAACAACTCATCTAGTCTAAAATGTTTCACATCAGAATGCAGTATTTGGACTGTATCTGGAATCGATTGTCCAAAAAGGATAATATGCTTATAAAGCATGTAAAAAGGAAAACTCCCTAGACTGTCTTAAAAATTCCTAAGCTCAAAGGACAATTTTGGACAAACAAAAAGTTAGGATTGGTGCCAGATGCAATTTTCAGCTGTGTCTTTTGTTTAGAAAGTTTATATCCTAATTTGGTTTTTAAAATTGGGCCCTGAGGATACAGTCCCATTTCAAGAACAATGCTTACCCAGGATGAATGCAAAAACATAATTTCTACTTCAAATAATACTACTATAAAAGATTTTATTCACAAATATGTTTTAATGTTTGCCTTTAGAAGTCAACAACAACAACAACAACAAGAAAAACCCCTCCATTTAAAAATGTCTAGCAGTAAAATGGTTTTATTAAGTTTCATAGAAAACTCTTGGAACAACCTTGCATTTTTTTCATATATTTCTTTTGTGAGATAAAGTGAAAAAAGATACTACTCTTTTCAGTGTAGGTAATATAGTGAACTACTTTAGGTAAAGTTAGGGGAAAAATATTAAATAAGCAAGTAGCATTCTAAATGGCAATGACCCTTTCACTAAGCCTAAAGAGATGGTATGGTGACAGTCTATTAGCAGAACTGCTAAATACACAAGTTTACTGATTTCATTTGTAAATATTTAATACTGAAAGTCAAATCTGTACTTCATACAGGTTAGAAATATATTCCTTTCACTTCCTGTCTTAATTTTTCCAACTAACACTTGCTAAATGTTCTACTGGGCTTTAATGGAAATTACATGGCAACAGGATGGTAGAAGTAGGATATCAGTAGATCTGCTGCTACAAATGTATTATCTGTATGTCCTCACACATGTGCCCTTACTAAATGCCCTTGTCTAACCCTTTGGTGACAAACAGTCATTGCGCATTTCTCAGAAGTTCCCATTTTGGAAAATGGATATTCAAAAGTTATAACACTATAAATTAGCATCAGAAGAGCAAGGCATTTTTCCAAAATGTTATCTGGAGTGACAAAAGAGATTTACCATAGGCATGAACAAATTTCTTTTTTGTTTTAAAATTATGAAAATATTTATATAATTAAACTCTTTTAGTACTCAGCCAGTAATAAAGAAGGCTGAATGACTATTTCCAAATCTTATATTCTGCTTTCATTCTACTACTTGAAAAATGTCACTTAATATCAAGGTTACTACCAACAGAAGACCCCAAAATGCCAATTGTAATTAAAAAATGTTATTTCAAAAAATTTCCAAAGCTGATGTAAAGGAGAAATATTCCTTATCCTTTAAGTTTGGAAAAATGATGCTAAAAAAGTCTAGTGAATTTAAGGGGGATACGATCACCTACATTTAAAAGCACAACATAAAAGATTTCTTTTGATAAGATCTCAACCTACAACAATCGTTGCTTTAATTTATTTTTCGGTCGTCCAATGGGTTTTGCATATCGTCGTTTTATTTGTGCAGCTTTCTCATGAAGTAGTTTTCTTCCCTTTTTCTTTGGTCTGCAGACTTGGCAAATCCACATCCCTGAATTAATATATATATGAGAAAAATATTTTAATGTTTCATCTTAGAAGAAGATATTAAATATAAACTGCAGCTGTAATAAGCTGCCCAAGGAGGCCTGCATGTAGAACATTACTCCAGAAAGTGGGTCATTCTCCTCAGGCAGCTATCAATGAAGGTCAGCTTCCCAGGAGTCAAGGTGCTAAGAGCAGAGGCTGCCCTATCCCAGAACCCTTCCCTAAAGCTGTTCGGAACATGTCACTAAGCTTCTCACCACCACATAAACACTCATGAAAACTAACCCATTTCAGTTATTATATTTCTTTTCATTTGAAGATAGACATTTTCAAGTCAACCAGTTTTTGAAAATGACTAGAAAAAAATTTTTTTATCATCTCTTTCTGGATATTTCTAAAACTAAAAATGATGACCAGTATAATATAGAATTTTTAAATTAAAAAAAAATTAAGTGCTTAAAATTTTAAGTACAATGAAGCTAATAATAATTAAAATTATATGGGCTGGGGTTGTGGTTCAGCAGTAGAGCGCTTGCCTAGCATGTGCGAGGCCCTGGGTTCCTCAGGCACCATATAAAAATAAATAAATAAAACAAAGCTTTGGTGTACAACTAAAAAATAAAATATTAAAAAAAATAATTAAAATTATACATTTAGCATAAGGATATAGGTCAATGAATATAGGAACTAAAAGGACCAGAACAACTGACTCCTATAGATATGTTTAGCATATAAGAAAGGTCACATTTCATACAGTAGGGAAAGGATGAAATGATTCAATAAATTATCTGGAAGGAAAATAATTATTTCTAATCCCTTATAAAAATAAATTCTAGACAGATGAATATTATAATGTAAAAAAATGTTATAAGTACTTGGAAAAATATGTGAATATTTTATATATTCCAAACATGACTGACATTTAAAACTGAAGCCATAAATAAAAAGTCTCATGAATTTGACTACATTTAAAAAAAAAGCTTCTGTAAATCTGAAAGAAAAGGTAAGAGACACGATAGAAAAATATTAAAGGATAAAAATAAGTACTTTACAAATGAAGATATACAACCAACCAATAATCAAACATAAAAAAGCCCTTTAAGTACCAAAAAAAAATATCATACATCATTATTTTATTATAAAATAGGTTAAAAAATAGAAATGTTAAATTTTTTTTAAGTGTTTTTACACTCAATGCTGTAGTGGTGAGTGTTGGTCATAATACAGGGAAGCAGGGATTCTCATATAATGGTGATTAGTGTGAAAAATGATATAGCCTTTTATGTATGTAGCCTTTGTATACAATTACTACCCTAGGAATTTAGTTTAGGAAAAAACTGGCAACATTTAAAATATCTATCATAGAGGATTGTCTAAATAATAAATTATGCCTCATTTATACAAGAGGACCCAAAATCAAATACTTTCAAGGAAGTCTCTCAGTTGTATACAAACTGAAGAAATCGAGAACATAAGACAATAGGGAGTAATGAGATTGTGGCAAAATAATGCAATGCATATCCCACCTATAAAACTCAAATTCACAAATTTTAAAATATTGCGTCAACAAAGCATATCTGTGGTCCACAGTCACCAGGTCTGTAATCCCTGCTCTATACTACGCAGTTCATATAATTCATCAAATATTTTAGGAGAACATTTAATGATGTGGGAATGCTTATAATCTATTACTGAGAGAGGGAAAAATAAGGTACCAAAACACACATAGAATGCTCTATTTCTTTTTAAAGGGTGTATGGAATCAGAGAAGGAATTTACAGTTGATTTTTCTTTCTACTTCTTTTCTGTGTTTTCTATATCATCTGTGATGTAAATGTATACATTTTGTAATAAAAAGGCAAAGGCAATTTTAAATGTTTAATATACTGCAACACAGAGTGGGGGGAAGCTCAGCTAGGTTGACTTACACAATAAACAAAGAAGAAAACCCACATTTTGTCAGACACAAGATCATTCAAATGCTCACATTAAAAATATCAACAACTGGACATGAAAATGATGATGGCTTCCTGTTGTGAGACACTGAAGTCATCATTATCATCAGGAATTTTGAAAACACAAAATTTCTTACCTGTAAATATTATACTGAATAATATAGAGCGTGTCCTGAACTTTTGACCTACACAATCCAAATTCATTCTAATGGAGAAGTGGTTTGGGGAAAGAGGTGGCCTTTTATTCATTCCTAGATCTGAACAGGAATCTTTTTTTTTTAATATAAATTACCCCCAAATAAAATGCTTTTATTTGTTTCTATTTGCAATCTATAAGCATCTGGAGGATGGGGTGGGGGGATAGAAAAATACTTAAGGAACCTGTATACTTCTAAAGTGCCAGACATCAGGACAAGTATATAATAAAATACATTTTTAACATTGTTTAAAAGTTCACCTTTTGGCATTCTGGAAAGTGGTGGGTCACAGCACTCCATATGGAATCCTCTATCACAGGAGTCACAAAAAAGCATATTATCCTGTAATATAACATATTAGAGCTAATTGAGACTGAAACCAACTGTAAAATGCCAAAAATTCTTATGTTGCCAGATTAATAATAATAAAATATAATGAAGTAGCACCAACTTCCCACTTGTGGTTTGACTCACAAATATTTTTAAAAATTTTAAAAAGATAGCAACATTGTATTTTTAAGAGAGACAGAGAAGAGAGGAGAGAAAGAGAGAGAGAGAGAAACCTTAACACTAAAAATTAATTTACCTGGAGATGGACTACTGAGAATCATACTTACTGCATTTTTGCCTTGGATTCTACATGCACTGCATGTCTTGCATTCGATGCATTGCCACCTTAAGGCCTTTACATTTGTTGTTAATTCAGGACAAAATTTCAAACAGGATGGGTGTCCTATAAGAATAAAAAGCAAATTGCTTTATGGGAATGGTGCCTTAGAATTTTTTTAAACTCCCATTCCTTGTATTTAATAGACAGTTGCTGGCCAACAAATGAACCTTAGGAATTTAAAATTTAAAAAGATCAGAGAATTCAAATTATAGATTTTCTTTGCCTTCTTTCACAATACATAACAGAATATAACAGAATGACCATACAATTGCTTCCCCTAAGAGAAATTTGGAAATTTTACCAATTCCAACCACAAAGCTTTTGAGAACTTGAGGACAAGAAGAACTCAGCCAGTGTTCTGTTTTTCTGTAAAATCTCTTGAACACCACCTTCATCAAGTACCACCTACCCATAGCTCCTGGATTGTTGCACTGGGAGAGGGTAATTAAGTTCAAACAACTGCTCTCTCTGTGTGATGGGATCATACAACTTAAAATAACAGATTTAAACTTAAAAAAAAAAAAGCTGGGAATGCTCAATGAAATATAATTAAAATTTTAAAATGCCATACAAAAGTGTACAAAGAACATCCATTGCTGGGCCAGACCAAGAATATGCTAAAGCCATGTTGCCCCTGGATCACGCAGTTTGAATTCTGAAAGGAGGAGCAGACAGGGTGAATTTGAGAGTCAAAAAAATGACAGATTCAGGTCAAAAGAAACAAGTCAAGAAGGATATCCTCAGGAGATGTCTACCATTTTTCTGAGCACTGAGCTTTTCCACCCCATTCTGAGAACTTTTTTCTTAGCAGCACCACACACACCAAGTCTTACTGCTAAAGGGCAACCAGAGAATCCAACAAGCAAAGGAACTAGCCTGGCTCCCATGAGAGACAACTGCCCGTGGTACAGGGAGTGTGAGCCTAGGTTAAAATCAGAGGGTCTTTTATCACATAACCCAAAGGAGATCTCCAAGGTTAATGTTAAGCTTTTGAATCTGGTCTTTAAATGGTAAGAACATTAGTAAATCCCATGTGAAAGAACTCACAACCAAGTTGAAAAAGAAATCTGAGAGGGTAATATTAAAAAAAAAAAAAGCAGATTCTGTAATTTAAAAACTGTTTTATAATTTCCTGACTTTGGCAGCCTCAATGTTTAAATATGTAGTTTGGGTCGCTTCCAAAAAGGTCCTCCTCCTTAAAACTTAACAGGTGCTTCATAAAATTCTACCCACCAGGAGATTTGGCTTTTTGAAGTAAAAACATTCAAAATCAATCATCAATACTGCTAATAAAAGCACACAATTCCCAAATTAAAAAAAAAAAAGTTCAAACATCTGTATTTCAGATGTTGAGAAAATACTGTCAGAGGATTAGGACCTCAGGCAGGAGAGACACCTAGGCAGATGTATTTAACCTCTGACATTCTTTTACAAGGGCTTCTCTAATTCAAATGAATGGAAGAAAAATGTTTAAAGGTTTAAATATATAAAAATGTTATCAATCTTCTCTCTTTGCTTAAGAATGGCAAACAAAGACAGCCTGCTTCTCAAGTTTAAGAGGGGGAAGGGAAGAGGTCTACTTTGATCAGAATCTCTCCTCCCCCTTACATAGAAAGGGGACTGAAAATTCCACTTTTAAAAAACAGCAATTTAAATTCCACCCTTAATATGGGTCCCATCAGCTTAAACATATAACATTTATTCTTTTCCCCCATTTTTTATTACTTCCTGTAAGTCATACATCACTAGCACATATGACCTCAATTTCATGCACTGAATTTTTCTCTACATTAAAGTCTGCTTTTGTACTTTGTAGCTTAATATTCAGTAACTAAGGTAATTCACATCATATTATAGCTTACTATTTATTACCAGATATCCTATGAAACAGTCTTTTTAATAATTATACATTTTGAAAATTCCTGGATTTCATTTTCAATCAAGAGAAAGAAATATTCTCCTTCTTAATGCTTTCTCTCACTTCAAGTGATATTATGTCTCAAGCTACTACTAGTTAAGCTACCATATCAAATTCTAAAATCTTCAGCTTATCTTTCCTTTAGGCTACAGTCTTATTTAGCTCAAGAGAATTAGCCATAGATCCCTTCCAGCTCTAAATTTCTATGATTTTGTAAAAGATGCTGAGGGATGAAGAAACACTTCCATTTGATTTTCTCACAGTCAACTTCAAAATAACACAAAAGACTATAACTGAGTTTGATATATTATATAATCTATAGTAGTAGGATAAAGGGAAATGATACTGTCGATACTGTAATTCCTTACTTCCTATTTAGCCATTCCATAAACTTGACAATTTTCTCAAAAATTCTTATTCTCTCTAATGACACAATTCATGGTAGTTTGTCTTTCTGAAGTTAGTTTTACTCTGTGGTTTGCAATTTATCAAATTGACAATCACAATAAGTATTCATTCATTCATTCATTCTTATACAAACACATTCAGAGCTCAACAATAGTTTTATCTAGCAAAACCAAAGAACTACTGTTTAAAATTAAACAAGTACCAATGGAACCATAAACCAGTAGGAATGATTTTTGGAGAAAGTACTGTGGAAGAAAAAAAACACATGCTCTGTAGTAGATAGAATAAGAGGTGTGAAAGATATTTATGCCCATAACATGTAAATACATTACCTTTCATGGCAAAAGGGTGTGACTACAGATGTGACTAAGGGTACAGAATGTGACATGGGGAAACTATCCCAGAATATCTAAGGTCTAACCAATCACAAAAACACAAGCAGAGAACCTTTACTGGCTGGGTTAGACAGACAAGATAAAAAAGGAGGAGGAGAGGTTCAAAGCATGAGAGGGACTCCACCTGTCATGGCAGATTGTGCAGACAAAGGAAAAGGTCCACAAGCCAAGGACGGGGTGGGGGTGGGGGTGGGGTAGCCTCTAAAAGCTGGGAAGGGCCTTCATCTGACAAGATGGGGATCTCTATCTACAAACACAAGGAGCTTAACCCTGCCAACAACCCAAATTAGCAAGGACCTGGGTCTTCCCATAGACCATTTATTTATTTATTTATTTTAGTTTTGATGGGCACAGTACTTTTATTTTATTTATTTATTTTTACGTGGTGCTGAGAATCGAATCCAGTGCCTCATACATGTGAGGCAAGTGCTCTACCACTGAGCCACATCCCAGCCCTTCCTGAAGACTGTTTAGAGAGGAGCACTGTCCTCCCGGTGCTTTGATGGTAATCTGGTGAATCCCTTCTTGGATTTTTGCCCTACACATGTAAGATGATAAACATGTTGTTTTAAACCAATATACACATGGTAATTTGCTAACAGCAGCAATGGAAAACTAATAAAGACAAAGACACTGAGCCCCTTGAACAGACTATCTGACCATCTATGTGTCCAACTATCCTTCCTTCCACTTAATATTTAATGAGAACTGGAGACACAGGGAGGAAAAGGATACACGATTCCCACTCCTTTGGATCATATGGTCTAGCAGCAAAGACAGACACTGAACAAAAATTAGGGCCAATGCCTGGCTATGGCGAGGTTTACAGATATGGGAGAAGCTAGCAGGAGGGTAGAGGAAGTCCTCCCTAATCAAAGGATAAGTGCAAGTGGGTGGGATTCTGCAGAGGAGGGACAGGGCTGGGGTAAGATGGCATACACAGGAGGAGCAAGGAACATGGTACAAAGGAGGAGAGAAAAGTTATCAATATAATTAATATGCAGAATATGAAGAGGATAGTGTTGTAGGATACAGTTAACAGGAATCCAATGGAGAAGAGTTTTGGGGGGCTATATGAAAAACATGGATTTTTTTCCTAAGAGTAATTGGTAGCCATGGAAAAATTCTGTGATCAGATGTATAATTTAAAAAGGTAACTTAGCTTGCAGTATGAAAAATGAATGAGAAGAAAGAAAATCAATATTAGATTTAGGTTATAGTAATAGCGATCTTGAGTGGGGCTAGTGGAGATGGATGCATGGATATATTTAAGATACAGGATACACATTAGGATGCAGATTCAAAGGACTTTTGATGATTCCTTGGTATGAGAGAATAGAAAACAGGGTGACTAGAAACTTCCAGTTTTGTGTCACTGAATGAGTGGCTAATGGTGTCCCATTTACTGGAGAAGCAAGACATTGTTTCTAGGCTGAGATTTCTGTTACTGTTGTAGTTGTTTGGGGGAGGAAGGAGCAACTCAAGGTTGATGAGCTGTTTTAGATATTAACCTTGAGGCAGCTATGAATGGACAAGTGGATACATTCTGAAGGCATGAAATTAAGGGTTCAGAGCTCAGGATAGGCTATAAGGTAAACTAAGAAACAGCCACAGGCAGAATTCTGAAGAAACATGTAGGGGACAAAGAGAAGACAAGGAGCTAACAAAAGTCATGGAAGGAAGCGGTAGAGAAAACAGAAAATGTGGTAACACAAAAGCCAAAGAGAACATTTAATTCATTTTTTCTTCCTTTCTCCCCACCCCACCTTTTTTTCCTCTTTTTTTCTTTTTGGTGGTGCTAGGGATCCAACCCAGGGCCTTCAGTGAGCTTCCACTTAGTATGATGTTGCAATTTTGAACTATACACTTATCTTAGATTTGCTAATTTGAAAACACACATGCACAAAACTCATCTGTAAGATTTAACTACCTAGTGCTCTGACACTGAGCTATACCCCCAGTCCCCTATGAAAGCATTTCAAGAAAAGAAAAGATTCTCAACAAGGTCAACTGTGACTAAGGGGAGTATCTGGTGAGGACTGAAAGACATCAATTAGATTTTGATAAAGACCAGAAAAGTGCCCATTAATTAGATTTTCCTGCTTAGAGGTCACTGTTAACTCCGACAAGCACTATTTTAATGAAATAATAGGCTAGAAGCAGATTACTACTCTCTGTTTCTCCCTTTAGGTGACAGTCGATCCTGCTTTGAGCTTTTCAGGATAGGATGGGAATGGGGCTCACTTTCTTCCCTGCCTCCATACTTATTCCTCTTTGGAATTCTCTCTAGTAAAGTGACTCTTTTCCAACCTAATGATTCAGTCTGTATCTACTCCTTGTGAAATGGATGATTAACCAACCAAACCCTGGGAACTTTCACACAATGACCTTAAGAAATCAGTGTCCTTTTTTTTTTTTTTTTTTTTAAAGAGAGAGAGAGAGAATTTTTTAATATTTATTTTTCAGTTTTCGGTGGACACAACATCTTTATTTTTATGTGGTGCTGAGGATGGAACCCAGCGTCCCGCGCATGCCAGGCGAGGGCGTTACCACTTGAGCCACATCCCCAGCCCTCCCCCTTTTTTAACATATCCATGTACTCAGAGATGGTACCTACCAGCTCCTTCTAGGAGCAGAATGCATGGAAGTTTGTTGCTGTTGTTGCTGTTTTCCTTTCCCAGGATTAACACACACACAAAAGACAACCCCAGGAAAGACTCCAGCTCTCCAGAGATGGACTCATCCTACACTTGGCTGGTCCTCCCTTACTACACAAAAGGAATTTTTCTCCCTTTCCCAGCTGCATCACAGCAGCCTTTTCTCTGCCTCCCGCTTCAATGAGCTTCCACTTAGTATGATGCTGTAATTTTGAACTGTACACTTATCTTAGATTTGCTAATTTGAAAACACACATGCACACAACTCATCTGTAAGTAAGATTTAACCACCCAGCAATCTGAGCAGCAGACACAAAATTTCATTTGGTATAATATCTAATACTTATGTGAACCTAATTAAAGATAATTTGGTCTTAATGAGGCAAAGAGAATATAACAGTGTTAATTTCAAAGTAGGCTGATCCATGAAAGTCAAGTAAAATCACTTCCTAGTCTCAACATTTCCACAGACCTGAAAACTATCTGATGGTTCCCACATTCTTATTAGTGGCTAGAATAATCCTTCACATTTGTCTAATGTTTTACACTAACTGATATAATGTAATATAATATATAATAAAATCTTCATATCATTATTTCATTGGATCCTCACAACAGCTCTGTGGATGCAGGGTGCAGACACAACACTTCCCATTGTACAGATCAGGAAAACTGCAGTTACACAGCCAGCAAACAGCAGAAGACAAATGGACAAATGTCTGGCTGGGGACACCACATTTGGAGCTCCCTGAACTATGTGTAATCACCCTCACATTTTCACTACACATAAACTTAAATAATTTTTTTTAAAAAAAAACTTCCATCAGGAAAAACAATAAATTCTGACCATTTGTAGCACGGAGTCACCTTAAAAATAAAGAAATGTCAAATTGGCTTTTTTTTTTTTTTTTTATGATGTAAGCAGAAGGAAACATTTATTACTTACATCTCTGAAATCTAAGCAGAGTCTAAATGTGACATCATACAAATGGTACTTCAGACAGAGATGACTAAAAAGGGCTGGGCACATATGGAAAACACATTTCAGAATGATCTTCCATTTGGATCGCATCCATATTTTCTGGTTTTATACCGCTGTGACTATTTTTTTCACATAAACATCTTATGTTAGGGATCCCTTTGATCATTACCAACAGTCTCAATTTAATCCTAGAACCAATGGATTGTTCTGAGTGTGAGAAAGCAGCCATCTTCACAAGGCCAACTCAGGGAGGCCAACCAATCTGTAAATCCCACTTGAGATGCTGGATTGGACTGTGATGAAGGAGCTTCCATTGTTATCAGAGGACACTGCTGAGGCAAGTGGTATATCATATTCTTTTCTCTTTGTTTACAACAAAACAATAAAACTACAAGAATCCCCAACTCCCTAAAATTAACCATATTTTATTTTGACCCTTCAATTTAAAGAGGAATAAACAACAAAGTTCATGCATCTGATATACCATATGAAGTAAATGCCTACAAAGCATTTCACTGAGTAAGGAACAAAAGTTTTTTCTCACTAATGGAGCCAAATCCAGGCTGGCAGAGAACATGCAGGAAGATGAAGTGAATCTCCATGTGAGAGCTGGATCCCATTGCAGACCCAGAGCCCAGCACTCTGAGGCATACTCTGTCCTGCACAAACAGATATCATGACACTGGGGCGTGGATTTCTGCCATGACCCACACCTTGACTCCATAGCCACTGGCTTTCTCTACCTGAAGGCAGAGGAAGAGTCTAACAAGATGATTCTGGATACAGAAACCTTCTAGACAGTATCCTCAACCACTCATCTCCATTTGTTGAAAGGAAAACAGGAGCAATTTTTCAGAAAATAATGTTGCATTACTGACAGACCCCTAGCTGATCCTGAAAAAGTAAGAAGCCTCAGAGGGGGGCTGGGGATGTGGCTCAAGCGGTAGCGCGCTCGCCTGGCATGCATGTGGCCCGGTTCGATCCTCAGCACCACATACAAAGATGTTGTGTCCGCCGAAAACTAAATAAATAAATATTTAAAATTAAAAAAAAAAAAAAAAAAAGAAGCCTCAGAGGAAAGGAATTTTCAGTGACCTCAAAGTGTAAAAGAGATCAGACCTCCCCTTGGCAAGTCTTCAGCCCAGAAAGACAAAAGGAGATTGATTACATCAGAAAGTCGGGGGTCTAGTGTTTAGAATTACACCTTGATACCCTGTAAAGGAGGCCCTGAAGTTATAATCGAGAAGATAATGATCTCAGATGCCTTACCTGCAAGTAAGCATATCACCAGAAGTAAGGAAATATATGAAGGGAACTTTTCTTCCTACATTTAAGTACATCTGTAGGTACATCTGTAAGTACATCTGTCTAGGTACTCAGAAAAACACACCAAGAAAATAAGACAATGAAATGTATTTTTAAAATACCACCTTAAAAATCACAACAGGTAAACCCCTTGACAAGTGAATGCCAAAGAATTGATCAGGCAGTTACAAAAAAGAATAATTCATTCAGAAAGCCTCATGAGAAAACCCAAAAGATAACTACAGAGTCAGAACTGATGAGTGAGGCACTACCTCACCAGCACAGAATAGGGAGATTGTAGGATTGAAATTTATTAAACTGAACACACAGATAATGTTTCCATGCCCTTTTGTCACTATCCATGATACCATGGCCAGGTAAAAGAATTTTAATGAATCTGTAAAGTCCATCAAAAAGACTGTCGGAATGCATTTTTCAAGCAGGGTTTGAAATGTCTTATTCCGAAGGCTCTCCACTCCACATCAGGTCCAAGAAGCTGCTGAACGGCAAAGGACCTATCAAGTTAAAACTTCATATGAGGAATAAGAATCATTCCTTTCTCAGTGTGGAATATTTCCTCTACCCAACAATCAAGCAGCTGTCATAAATGATGATAAAATTTTAAATTACTTACAGTAATCAAGGACAACAATATCAAACATGCCAAATCATAACAATGGCTGACATTTATAGTACACTTACCACAGTTCTTATACACCCTGTGCTAGATTATTTACTCATGTTCTCTCATTTAATTCACATGAAATCCAAGAGGTAGTTGCTACTATCATCCCCTATTTTTTCACGAGGAACTGAGGCTTAGAATGGTTAAGTAACTACCTCAAGGTGTAGGAACTGGACTGTGGTTTGTTCTTCAATGTCCTCTTAGCCACTGCATTATAAGACTTCCTAAATAAGAGTGACAGTATAGTACAGTGTTTTGAAGGTTAGTTTTGTGTTTGTTTTTGCTTTTAATGGTGCTGGGTGTTGAACTGGATCCCATTGCAGACCCAGAGCCCAGCACTCTGAGGCATACTCTGTTCTGCACAAACAGATATCATGACACTGGGGCTTGGATTTTTATTAATAATAAAACTGTATAAAAACTAAAATTTTACTTATAGCTCCATTGAGCTATACTCCCATGAAGGTTTATTGTTTCTTAAGATGGCTATAACTAGAGAAATACTTGGTCATCAATTTATATACATGTTTTGGTGCTGTGATTCAACCCAGGGCCTTGAGCACACTTAAGCAAGTGCTTCACCACTGAGTAACGCCCCACCCATGGCCTTTGGCCGTGAATTTTAAAATAACATTTGAGAAGGAAGTTTCAGTAAGCTCTAGGGGAAAAGTCTTAAAGATTAACATGAAAAGATTAATATTCTAAACTCTTGGGCTCAGGGTGTAGTCCAGGGACACAATGCATGCTTAGCATGTACAAGGCCCAGAGTTCAATCCCTAGCATCAAAACCAAAAAACCAACAAAGGAAAAAAAAAAAAAAACCCTAATAACTAGCACTTAGTATGAGTGTGTTTTTCACCTAGGCAACGTAACTATTACCTGCTTATAAGAAGGAAGAATGAGGACTGTGGATATAGCTCAGTTGGTAAAGTGCTTGCTTCAGATGCACAAAGCCCTGGGTTCAATCCCCAGCATCCCCTCCCCCTCAAAAGGAAGAATGGCTAATAAAACAATTTTTTTAAAATGTAAGCATGATTTAAATTTTCATTACAAAACTAGAGGCAAAACTTAAAATCTGATAGAAAGAAAAAGACAGAGGTAAAACCTACCATGACAGCACCTGGGGTTCTATACTTTGCCAACAACCCAGTGTTTCTATCCAGCAATTCCTTGATTTTAGCATCATCTTCTGTACACAGTACCCTTTTCCTGTCTTATTCAAGGCAATCTAAATTTCTTTCTCGCCTAATGTTTTGGGGTTTGCTTGTTTTTGTTTTTTGTTGTTTACTGGCAGTATACATGGTTTGACCTTGGGCCTCAAGAATGCTAGGCAAACACTCTAACACTGAGCCAAATCCATAATTTTTATGCTGAGACCGGGTCTCATCAAAGTGTAAAGCCTGGTCCTCCTGCCTCAGCCTCCCAAGTTTCAAGGAATGTAGGTGGGTGAAATCATGCCTGGTTACATGCTTGATGATTTACTGAATCAAATGTTATAGTTTCCAGAATTCTGTCCCCTTTTTTTGGAGTTGGTCAAAACTGGGTTGTAATATTACATTTTACCAGCTGGTGTCATGATGTGAAATAGCATAAACTTCAAATCACATGTCACTTGAGACTTCAGATTACATAAAACAAAAGTGCTTCCAGTTGCATTCAGCTTCAAAACTGGGAAATCACTTACAAAATATATAAAAAGCTCCAGGTGCAAGTGTTACACCTATAATCTCAGTGATTTTGGAGGCTAGGATGAAGGATCTTAAGTTTGAGGTCAGTCCCAGCACCTTGGCGAGATCCCGCCTCAAAATAAAAAAACAATACAGGGTCAGAATATAGCTCAGGGTAGAGCCCTAGGTTTAATCCCCAGTACCACAAAATAAAAACAAACAAAAACATACACCAAGAACACCCACAAAAAGTATAACTTACCACTACTGCCACAATCTGCACAAGACAGGAGTTCTTCTGGCTTCTTTTCGCGATTTGATTCTTTAGTTCCCAAACAGAAGCTACATATTGGAATGGGATCGGCACGGGGCTATGATAAAATTAAAATGAAAACACAGGTTACTTTTCATTTCAAAATTTAAAACATTAAAATCAAAAGCTTCTTAGATATTTTATGAACAAAAAGAACCAGCTAAATTAGGTATTTGAATCAATATTTTCTAACAAAAATATCTTAAAAGTATTTGATACAAAATTATTAATCGAATAATACTCGTAGGTATAGCAATATATAAGACCCAGAAGTCATTTTTATTAAACCAGTGGAACCTAAGACCTTTATGTACTATATAACCTTCTGAAATGAACATTATTCAAGATTCATTTAAAATCTCAATCATTCCCAAGTCTATATGCCTATAATAAACTGGTTCACCTATTCAGTGTTATAATCCATGAATATCATCTAGTTAGGTCAAATTATTTAGCTAAATCAGTATTAGAGTCCATGAATATTACCTAGTTATTTAATTAAACTTTATCAAATGTTGTAATGCAGGTTACTATTATTCACCTATTAAATACTGAACATAAAATGTTGGTATGTTTTGGGGCTAGGGCTGTAGCTCAGTGGTAAAGTACTTGCCTCGAATGTGTGAGGTACTGGGTTCTATCCTTAGTACCACATAAAAATAAACAAAGATACTGTGTGTTCACAAAAATAAACAAAGATACTGTGTGTTCATCCAAAAAAAAAAAAATGTTGGTATGTTTTTAGGTGACATGTTAATGGAGAAGAAAGAATTTAGCACAAACTAAAATTCTCTGAATCGCTTCAGAAGAGATCAAAGACCATTTTGGGCACCAAGATTTTCTAAAGGAAATCATAGCACAGTAGAGCACACACAAGAGATAAATTCTGGATCTTGGACATTCCTACTTTATAAAAGAAACAACGAAACATGTGTCTAACCCCCTAGCACCCCTTAAATCTCACTATGGAAATTGCTTTTTAACAATGTATAAATCTACATACATTTTAGTATCTCCATTGTTACTGACTACTACTAGCAATGCTAGTATTCCCATCCATATGAATATGGCTAGCTGTGCCTACAGAGCTGGTCACATTATTTCAAACAGCCAAAACTATATAAAAACTAAAATTTTATTGCATATTTCAAGCATTCACACATGTTGCCTGCTAGCCATCTGAATGTTACTATGATGTCTTTATATTTGAATCTCATGAATCAAAAATTCAGGGCAAGAAAACCAACATTATCACAAATGTTTTTAAATATAAATCAAAAACAAGACTTAATCCTGTAGCTATACATCAGCATAGAACAAAGCTTATCTATTCAGCCATTCAGTCCCAAATGTCTATGACACTGCTCCTGGTTCACAGTCGGCACTCAAAATATATGTGCTGATTGAATAAAACAGTATATGCTACTTAAAAAAAAAAAAATCATAAAACAAAAAACAAACTCATCTCTAAAATAATACTTCAAATGGTTATAATGATTCCAACAAATGTCTTGGTTCATCGTGACATGTCATCAAAATCAAGAATTTATCTTATGACCAAGCCTTTACAGAACTTTTAATATTGACTTTTAATTATATCTTACAATATTGGTGTTCATTATTTTGCCCTTACTTTAAGCTTATTTGTTCTTTTATTATGCAAAGGCTTTCTGAGGTATCTATGAAAATGTAGCCTCTGTTAAAACGCAATGAAGGGCTGGGGGTGTGGCTCAAGCGGTGGCGTGCTCGCCTGGCATGCGTGCGGCCCGGGTTCGATCCTCAGCACCACATACAGACAAAGATGTTGTGTCCGCCGATAACTAAAAAATAAATATTAAAAATTCTCTCTCTCTCTCTCTCCCTCTCTCACTGTCTCTTAAAAAAAAAAAAAAAAACGCAATGAAAATGTAGCCTCTGTTAAAAAGCAGAGTATGAAACATCCTGCATTAGAAAAACCAAAAAAGACAAGCTACGACAAATTGGTCACTGACTCTAGCCAAGGTTTTTTAAATGCCAGATAATCAGCACTGCATAATTATGGATCCATAGTTATTACTTGCAACTGCTCAACTGCAGTACCTTGGGAACACTTTTGTTCCTTTAAATAGCAATTAAAAGAACAATCTGGTTTTAAAGTGACAACAATCCCCTGATAGATTCTAGCTAAAACACAGTCCTCCTACTAATGGGATTCCTGCTTTCATTTGATAGAACAATGTTCAAGCCATTGCCGCCATTCTTGCAGTGATAAATAATTTACGAAATGTCACATATCATTCATGCAATGAAACAAATCCAAATCTGCAATGCCATTTTTCTTTCCCAGATGAATTTTTTTTGCTGTGAGAGAGACATGGCCATCAGCCAGCATTCATGCTCATTTTTTGTTTTTAACTAAAGGTAACACAAAGGACAAAGGTTGCTAGTAGTTCATGGCCAGAAAGACTGATGTCCTGCACTCTGCCCAATCACAGAAAGCATAGATGCTATCACTTCATGCTACATTCAAGGGAACCCCACCATCCTGGTGGATGCTCACAACCATTTATTTAAGGATAACTATCTTACAATACTCCATAAAACCACTGCATTATACAGAAATGTCTGCCCTGCTGAATTATTGATAATTCAAAGCACTTTTTGCTAACCTCAGTGTAGCCGAGTCTAATTAACTTTAAAAAATTGTCACTTGCATGAAATGAAACTTTTACAGTAATGCATGTAAATGGGCCACAGAATTATTATGATTCACTATTCTCAATCAGACTACATATAAACTACTTTAAAAAATAACCCCTTGTAATAAAGTAAAATAGACTGCAGTCAGAAAAAGGTCCGAGTAAATGGCAATTTGATTCCATACAAATCACTATAGACAAGTGATACTTAAGAGGTTTGAAAATGGAACTCCAAATCTCTAAATTAAATCCTTTCTTTGAAATCTCATGAAGGCACCTAACCTGTTGATTACATTTTCTCATCAACATGTCTGATTGTTCTAAACTAATTTTAAAAAGGAACACTCATGGACAGATCTAAAGATGAAAGTAAGCATATTCTGCTCAGGGAGCATCACCTGCTCCCCTTTCAGGCAATGGCCCTGGGTCAGCTTCAAGGCTAGAGGCCCATTCTACAATATCTCATTTAATCTCTGTAACTAGGTTATGTGTATTATTCTCATTTTAGAGAAAATTAAGGGTTGAAGATGTTAAGTAACTTTTCTAAATGTTGCACAGTTTCAAATATAAAGCTGAAACTGCCCTCACTCTGTCCATTTCTTACCTATCAGTGTCAACAGCTATTATGAAAGTATACATAATCTCTTCCAGTCAATTTCTCCCATGAAAAATTACAAATGTTTTAAAAACTACTAAAAAAACAATCACTACTATAATCATATTCATTAGATTATTAATTGCAATGGAGGAAAGGTACTTCCACAATGAAGAAAATTGGTGGACACTTTCTGCACCAACATAGAACAAACTGACATCATGTGCCTCCAAGCGCTGCCTTAGCATGGCCTACATAGTTTCTTGGTGAATCTAATTATAAGGAAACAATCAGGTAAATTCAAGTGGAGACATATTCTGTACAACAACTTACCTACACATTTTTAAAATGTCAATATCATGCAAGACCCAAAGAAGGGCAGACCCAGAACCAATCTAGGAAACTAGTGATGTGAAAACTAAAAACAATATAGGATCCTTGACTGGATTCTGGATATTTTAAAAATAGACACTGGATGTTAAAGAATATTACTAGGATAATTAGAAGAACATACACTAAATATGAGATAATACATAAATCAAATATAATAAATCTCAAGTAAACATTGTGATTATGTAGGATAATGTCTTTGTTCTTAGGAGATATATGATGAAATATTTAGAAGTGTCATGATGTCTAACTCTCAAATAATTTAGAGGGAAAAAGAAAAACCTACATGTGTATATAAGTATGCAGAGTAGGAGAGAGAAAGCAAATATGGCAAAATGTTAATGTTTGGTGAAATCTATGTAATGGGTATATGGGTATATTTTATTCCTTCAACTTTTTTGCATGTTTACACTTTACCAAACAAAAACATGGAAAGTTGAACAAAAAAGTACACCTCTGCTCTCAAAAGAGGTCTAGAATAAATTACCAAATAGTTAGATTTTAAGCATTAATAAACTAAAGTATCTCAATCCAATTACCAAGGCACAGGAAATGCAGAGGACAGTACAACATATTAATCTATAGAGCAGGGAGATATTAGTACCAAGACTCTAGAGGATAAATGACCCAGTTTCTTCAAAAATAAAACAGAAGGAAAAGCAAGAATATAAGATCTAGACATGGAAGAAGAATGAGCAGGCTAAGAGAGACTTAAAAGGCATATGAGCCAATCAAACACGGGGTTTACCTTAAGATCATGATTAAAACAGTGTGTGACAAAATAAAAATAAAAGATTATGATCTAGTGAAGGAAACAGGGTTATCTAGTTAAAGAAACTGTTGGAAGGAGACCCTCATTGTTATACAAAATTACATAAGAGGTTGTGAGGGAAATGGGAAAAAAATAAAGAGAGAAATGAATTACAGTAGATGGGGTAGAGAGAGAAGATGGGAGGGGAGGGGAGGGAAGGAGGGATAGTAGAGGATAGGAAAGGTAGCAGAATACAACAGTTACTAATATGGTATTATGTAAAAATGTGGATGTGTAACCGATGTGATTCTGCAATCTTTGTAATGTTTTGAATAACCAATAAAAAAGAAAAAAGAAAAAAGAAAAAAAGAAAAAAAAAAGAAACTGTTGGGAGGGGAAATATGGGTATCTTCATCAAGGTAAAAGGGACAGATTTGTTCTCCATGGCTTCAGAGTCTGAAACTTGAACTAACTAGGGTATCATACAGAGACTTTCCAACGGAGTTGGAAATAGAATAGAATGGATGATTTTTTAAAATTTTATTTAATTAATTAATTTATTTATTTTGGTGCCAGAGATTAAACCCAGGGACACTTAACCACATCCACAGCCATTTTTATTTTTTATTTAGAGACAAGGTCTAGCTAAATTGATTAGGGCATCGATAAATTACTGAGGCTAGCTTTAAACTTGTAATCCTCCTGCCTCAGTCTCCCAAGTCACTAGGATTATAGGCATGTGTTGCTGTCCCAGGTGGATGATTCCTTTTTTATCCTCCTTAATTTATTTTTATTTTTAAAATTATGGTAAACATATACAATATAAAATTTCATTTGATCTTAGCCAAAAAATTCATAACAAAATTTACCATTTAACTTTAAGGGTACAGTTGATCACAATGCTGTAGAAATATCACCACCAGCCACTTCCAGAACAGTTTCCATCTTCCCAACTGACAGTGCACCTGTTAAGAACTAACTCTCCACTCTACCTTTCCCACCCCTGGCAATCACCATTCCTCTTTCTGTCTTTGTGTGTTTCTGTGTTGTTGGTATCTCATATAAATAAAGTCAATATGATATCTGTAGACTGGATTACTCTTGAGGCGCAGTAGGCCCTGTAATCAAAAGATCATAGAGAGGTTGGATGAGCCCTGGCATGGTGAGGATGTGACAGTGCACAAAATCATCATGTTCAAAAAGGAGATCTGGGTCCTTTCCAGACCCAGTATTTTAATGGTTGTAAGGTTGAATAATCTCTAAATCCTTTTCTAGCTCTCATTTGTTACTGTCTTACAAACACATTTCAAGAACCTTTGAGACTTCTGATCCAAAGTAAAACAGCCTTTCCTGAAGAATCCAAAGCAGCTTTATTTTTGTTAGTGGTTACTTTTATTTCTGCCCAGAAGGAAACAACAAATTGTTAGTCTTCTTAGTCTAAGTAACTGGACATAAGTAAATAAAAGCTCATATAGGAGAGCAGAACCTGAAGTATTCAGGCTCACATCCTCTTCCTGACAATGACAAAAAGGGATTTTGAAGGCCATTTCCATGTTGTGTGTTCACAATAATCAGGGACATTAACCCTCTTTTTCCTTAATCTCTTATGGATATGGTTGAGATCTCTGCAGCTTTCTTGAAATTATTACATAACAAACCGTTTTAGTAATCCCAAGTGTTAAGAATGAAACAATACATCATTTTTTTCATTCATACTTGCAACATGGAAAACCTGGATTTAAATTCTGCTTTCTGAGCCTCGGGTTTCCTCATCATAAAAGTGCCTAACAGTTGTCCGGCTCTGGGGTTTCTAAAAGTTCAAATGTGAGTGACTGGAAAGTACTTGTAAATTATTTGATTCAAGTCCTTAATAAATACTGACACAAATTAATTGTTCTGGAGTTCACAATTACTCTATAAAAGACTGATTCTCCAAACTCCTATGATGAATATTAATCTTTTTTTTTTTGAGAGAGAGAGAGAGAATTTTTTTTAATATTTTTTAGTTTTCGGCGGACACAACATCTTTGTTTGTATGTGGTGCTGAGGATCAAACCCGGGCCGCACACACGCCAGGCGAGCGCACTACCGCTTGAGCCACATCCCCAGCCTCCATGATGAACATAAATCTAACGCCTTGTTTTTATTAAAGAATGAATTAATTCTTTAATTAGGGAGTACAAGGAACAGTGCAGAAAATACCTCAACTGAGAGCAAAGAAGCCTGTAGCTATTAGTAAAAGGAAAACTCAAAAGAACAGATATTAAAAGAAGGAAAGAATAAACAAATAAACCTTAAGTGAATAATACTACAAAAGCAAAGATGAATATAAATCTATAATCCCCAAGTATCAAACAGTTCATCATTGGAGAACTATACTTGAGCTCAGACAACTCAATTCATTTACTCCAAATCTACTTATGTGGAAGGGCTGATTTAAGACTCTTTTACAGCTCTTCAATTTGTGCCTCTTTCTTATATTGTCCTGAAATCTGAAGTCTAGGTGATTCCTTGCTGCTTACCACAATGCTATTCCTAGGTGTTTCATTGGTGCTGAACACATACCCTATGGGACAAGACCTGGTGGTACTTTCTATCTCCATTTTATAGGTAAGTTAAACATCCCCTAGGGTCACATTGCTACTAAGTTTGATGACTCCAAGACCCTCTCTCTTTTGCTTTTCCCAAGGTATGTCCCACATTTCTTTTGGATCTTGGTTCAGGTATCCCCTTATCATGGAGGCTGCCCCTGACCATCCTCCACGAAAATGTATTCCACTGGCACAACTAGATCCTCCAAACTTTGCTTCCTTTTTCTTTCACTTTTTTTTTTTTTAATTGGTGCATTTTAGTTGGACATAATGGTGGGGACTTTTTGTTACATCTTCACACATATACACAATATAACAATATCGTTCCTTACCCCTGCTACCTTATTTTTCTTCATACCATTGGTCACTCTTTGGCATAGTATGTATCACTTATTTATTTATTTTCTCTTACTAAAGGGTATACTTAAACAAGGTAGAGACTATCCATTGCTGAGGCCTAGCATTTGTTGATCAAATGAACAAAATGTTTTGAGGCTGGGAAGTGGTTTCCTCAATTTAACAGGTCCTAAGATATTGACTACTACCATTTATTTTCATGTATATCCTTAATGACTATAAACATGGCAAGGAGGGCAACTATCAATAGCCAGGTAAAGTTCTATCACTCTCTAGACTGATTTATTTATTTTTACTCTGGCAAACATAATGAATAACATTTATGTTTGTTATCTGACAAGTAAGGGCCAAATTTTAAAAATCAGTTAGGAAGGGTAAGATTTTTGCCTAGCATGCACAAGGCCCACGGTTCTATCCCAGCACCATAAGCAATGAGAAAAAGAAAAGAAAAAATGATCTGGGGGCTGGGGTTGTGGCTGAGTGGTAGGGCACTTGCCCACTAACACGTGTGAGACACTGGGTTCGATCCTGAGCACCACATAAATAAATAAACAGAATCAAGGTATTGTGTCCATCTACAACTAAAAATATATATATATTTTAAAAAATGATCTGGAACTATTAGGGCTTGCTCTAGAATAATCATTATAGGTTGTCTTGAAGATGAATTTTGGATCATGACCAGTTGCCAGCTTCAAGTTGTGGTGACACCTTCACCCTATCTCCTTCTTTCCCTCTCAAGAAAGAATATAAGTAAAACAAAAAAAAAAAAAGAAGAAAAACATCAAGTAAAATGATTACACTACATTGAAAGTAACACAATTCTGTGAATACAGATTTTTCTATTTTTAAGAGAAAATACAAACTTTTGTGTTTCGTTATCGGTTAATAAATTATTGTCTACAACTTCATAATTGATAGCATTACAACAAACAGAGGTTGAAAACTGTTCCTGTTGTTTTTAGAGTAACTAACATCCTTTTTTTGCCATTTCAACATACTATTTGACACTTACCTAATAAAATCTAGACTTCATTTCTTGCCACTCAACCCACTTATTCAACTGATGTCTGTAGGATCAGATCCAGCCCATTCCTAATTAGGATACAGATCATGCACACTCAGGACTTTCCTTTATAGCAATCCATTTAATATGCAGTCTTCAGAAATTCACTAATTCTAGAAGTAGGAACAGCCTGTGATGCTATAAAGCATCTTATTTTTTTCAAACCCTATCTTGCTCCCGGGTGAATTTGCAATAACTGTGGCAGAGCCCCTCCATAGCACGGAAGTTCAGTGCCCAGCACACCCTTGGAGCAGCACAGGTCTACTTCAGACCCTTCAGGGCAGAACAGAACTCTGTTTATGATATGCCTACTGCCTTTTTTTTCTGCACTCATGTACCCTTTGCTTTACTCTAAGCCAATTCTTGCAGTTTCATCATGAATTTGAACCTGAATAGACATTAAATAATTTTTTTCCAGAAGGTAACTAGGAATATACTTAATATGTTACACCGGCAACAATTCTACCATAATTTTTCCTCTGGCTATATATATTTTCATTGTATCACCTCCCCTGCTCATTATACTTCTCTCTGGGTAATTGGTTCTGTGAAGGAACACTAAACCATCCCCACTGGCTCTGCGGATTGAGTTTCTGTATTATTCTGGGCAAAAGGATTTATTATTGTTAATGTATGGAGATCTTGAATGTGATGGCTATATTTTACCTCCTTGTCATAGTGATGAGGGTTCTCTGTATTTTAAGAGTAACAATAAGTAAATAAAATTTAAAAAAATATTTAAAAGACTTCCTATAAACATTCAGAAAAATATATCCTGTCTTTTTTCATTTAAAAAAATCACTTAGAAACAAAAAAATATATATATACCAATAACCACTTACTACTGAGAAATTCCCATCATCAAAGTTGTATTCAGAAATATGAAATAAAGGATTGGTCAGAAAGGACTGAAGAAGAGAAGAAGCAGGCTTTCCAAGAACATCAGCCACAACAGCTATCAATGTATGAATTTAATTGAAATGCTCACACTGTATCCTGTAGTCTAGAACTTGTTCTAATTAGGCAGGTGTACCATTATAAGAGTGCTGATTAAGGAAAGTGATTCTATTGGAAGGAAACAAATTAAATCCTGCACACTGTGTTTAACAATAGCATCTCATTTGTTTTTTGTTTTGGTTGCTGTTGTTGTTTTGGTAGATTTTCCTGTGAATTTTGAAAAGGGAAAATGAAACAATTATGCTTCCTAGAGCCTTCAATTTCTTATCTGGACAGGGACTTAGCTTTTAAGATTACATCTGTTAAGTCTCTCCTCTACCCTTGCCATTAGAAACTGCAGATATTGCATTTATCTTCATAAGAGAGATCAACTCTGACTCAACACAGCTGGAAACTCAACACATGGTACAGAAAGTCTGTTTAGAATTCACAAACTATTCTCTTTGGCAAGCATGTCACAGTATCTGAAATATAAGCCCTACATTTATATTAGTGATATACTTTAGATTCAGAAAAATAGAATTTTAAAATCAACTTGCATAAGTGTCACAAAGCTTCAGCAGTTCCTTTTGTAAAAAAATTCATTTAGTATCTTTCTTGTGATTTGCAGTTATAGTGTTTAAAGACCTTTATTAAAGCAGGTCCAAACTTTGAGATCATTATTTCTTTAAGGATAAGAAAAAAACTGACAGGAACATAAATATTCTATCTTAAAGATGGCAAAAAGAAAGAAAGAAAGAAAGAAAGAAAGGAAGGAAGGAAGGAAGGAAGGAAGGGAGGGAGGGAGGGAGGGGCTGGGGATGTGGATCAAGTGGAAGCGCACTCGCCTGGCATGCGTGCGGCCCAGGTTCGATCCTCAGCACCACATACAAACAAAGATGTTGTGTCCGCCGAAAACTAAAAATATTAAATATTAAAATTTAAAAAAAAAGAAAAGTAAGAAAGAAAGACAAAAACTCCAGCACTGAATTTTGAAAATTCACTGGGAATTTAGAAATTCTGTATTGTAATTCATCTACATGACTTGGGGATTTGTCCCAGGTAAGGCTAGAAGAGCAAGCAGTGATGGAGAGATTAAACGACAGGCATATCACCAACATGTAAGAAAGGCAAATGCGGGCTGCTGCTCAGGAGAGCTGCATATCAGCTAGAGGTAAGGGCACCAAGGCAACCATGTGAGTCTAGATACATGCCTACAACTCTGCCCAGGCACAATGTGAACTGAATATAGTCATTCTCTTCACAAATCCCACCAAGAGAAACCTACATTAACTGCTCACAGACAGAGCTCAACTGAACTGAATTTAATTAGATTCCAAAAAAAAGAAGTCGAATGCAAATATAAGACATAGGTAGGTAGATATTAACAAGCTAGAAAAGCCATGTTAGTCACTTTCTCAATAATATTATTGTCACCATCACCACCACCACCCCAGCTCTGACAATACTGCACATTCACAGATATTTTCATGGCAACTGAGATGCTACGTGCCACTCAGTGCAATACTAATATTTACTCAGCACCCAAAGTACACCAGTACTCCAAGGGTTCACCTTCATAGAACCAATGAAAGAAATATAATTCCATTAGTACACTTAATTCTCAATTGCCCTGTGATATACAAACCATCTGGTATACAGAATTTCCATGCCCTATTTGGCTTTTGTTTTCTTCAGTTCCTCCAACTCTTTCAATTCAAAATTACAGTATTCATAAGCAGGAAGACAAGAGGATTGCTTGGAGAATTACTAACCTAGTGTCAAGAACTGTGATGTTGTTTTTTGGAGTTAGTTCTGTATTGCAGAATATTTGTCCTTTAAGACCCTTCTGGAGATAAAAGTTCCAGATCCACTGGAGCTTTAGGCCAGGCACCATCTTGGGCCCTTGATTGAACATTATCTCAAAGACTATGCCCCCTGGAGCCAAAGCATCACCTCCAGCTGGTGGGAGCTGCACAATCCTAAGACCCTCTCCATCACCAACCTACAGTAGGGCCAGGAAAAGAAACACCCACCAGACATGATGGGCCTTACCTCTAGGACAAGAACTTTTCAGTTAAATTTCCTAGAAGTTTCTAAGTGTACAAAAGTCCACTAACGGTATATAAAAAGAAGTGCACAAGAATTTCTGTGTATATGTGTTTTCATTTCTCTCAGTTGAATACCAAGAAGAGAAACTGCTAAGTTATAAAGTAGATAATATATGTTTAACCATATCAGAAATGCCTAGCTAGGCTGATCAAGAAAATACAAAAATGCAAATGGCCTACAGGAAATAAGGAGAAGATATTACTACAGACTTGAAACCATTAAAATAATTAGAAATACTATGAGCTATGTTTTAAAATGTTATGAGTTCATTCCTTAAAAGAAGAAAAAGTCAGCAAATAAATGACTTAACACTACATCTCAAAGCCCTAGAAAAAGAAAAACAAATCAATACCAAAAGCAGCAGAAGACAGGAAATAATTAAAATCAGAGCTGAAACCAATGAAATTGAAACAAAAAAAACAACTGAAAAAACTGACAGAACAAAAAGTTGGTTCTTTGAAAAAATAAATAAAATTCACAAACTCTTAGCCATGCTAACGAAGAGAAGGAGAGAGGAAACTCAAATCACTAACATACGTGATGGAAAAGAAAATAACACAATAGAAACTATAGAAATACAGAAGATAATTAGAAATTATTTTGAAAACTTGTACTCCAATAAAATAGAAAATATCAAAGGCATCGACAAATTTCTAGAGTCATATAATTTGCCCAAATTGAATCAGGATGATACAGACAATTTAAACGGATCAATTTCAAGTGACAAATTAAGAGAAGCCATCAAAAGTCTACCAACCAAGAAAAACCTAGGACCGAACAGATACACAGCTGAGTTCTACAAGACCTTTAAAGAAGAACTAATACTAATACTCTCCAGTATATTTCAGGAAATAGAAAAAGAGGCAGCACGTCCAAATTCATTCTATGAGGCCATTATCACTCTGATTCCAAAACCACGCAAAGACACATCAAAAAAAGAACACTTCAGACCAATATCTCTAATGAACATAGATGCAAAAATTCTAAATAAAATTCTGGCATACCGAAACCAAAAACATATGAAAAAGATCATGCACCATGATCAAGTGGGATTCATTGCAGGGATGCAAGGTTGGTTCAACATAAGAAAATCAATAAATGTAATTTATCATATCAATAGACTTAAAGATAAGAATCATAAGATCATCTCAATAGACAAATAGAGAAAAATAGACAAATAGAGAAAGCATTCAACAGAATACAGCACCCCTTTATGTTCAAAACACTAGAAAAACTAGGGATAACAGGAACATATCTCAACATCATAAAAGCTACCTAGGCTAAACCCCAGGACAACATCATTCTAAATGGAGAAAAATTGAAGGCATTCCCTCTAAAAACTGGAACAAGACAGGGATGCCCTCTTTCACCACTTCTATTTAACATAGTTCTCGAAACACTGGCCAGAGCAATTAGACACACAAAAGAAATTAAAGGAATAGGGCTGGGGATGTGGCTCAAGCGATAAGGCGCTCGCCTGGCATGCAGAGCACTGGGTTCAAATCTCAGCACCACATAAAAATAAAATAAAGATGTTGTGTCCACCAAAACTAAAAAATAAATATTAAAAAAATTCTCTCTCTCTCTCTCTCTCTCTCTCTCTCTCTCTCTCTCTCTCTCTCTTAAAAAAAAAAGAAATTAAAGAAATACACATAGGAAAAGGAACTCATATTGGCACCATTTGCTGATGATTTGATTCTATACTGAAAAGACCCTAAAAGTTCCACCATAAAACTTCTCGAATTAGTAAATGAATTCAGCAAAGTAGCAGAATATAAAATCAACACCCATAAATCAAAGGCATTTCTGTATCAGACAAACCCTCACAAAGGGAAACGAGGAAAACTATCCCATTTTCAATAGCCTCAAAAAAATAAAATACTTGGGAATTAACTTCACAAAAGAGGTGAAAGATCTATATAATGAAAATTGCAGAACCCTAAAGAAAGAAATCAAAGAAGACCTTAGAAGTTGGGAAGATCTACCTTGCTCTTGGATAGGCAGGATTAATATTATGAAAATGACCATACTCTAAAAGCACAGATTAAATGCAGTCCTGATCAAAATTCCAATGACATATCTCACAGAAATAGAAAAAGCAATCATGAAATTCATCTGGGGAAAAAAAAAAGACCCAGAATAGCTAAAGCAATCCTTAGCAGGGAAAGTGAAGAAGGAGGCCTCACTATACCAGACCTTAAATAATACTACAGAGCAATAGTAACCAAAACAACATGGTATTGGCACCAAAACAGACTGGTAGACCAACGGTACAGAATAGAGGACACAGAGAATAACTCACAAAACTATAATTATCTTATATTAGACAAAGGTGCCAAGAACATGCATTGGAGAAAAGATAGCCTCTTCAACAAATAGTGCTGGCAAAACTGGAAATCCATATACAACAAAATGAAATTAAACCCCTATCTCTCACCATGCACAAAACTCAACTCAAAATGGATAAAGGACTTAGGAATACAACCAGAGACCCTGCATACTAATAGAAGAAAAAGTAGGCCCTAATCGCCATCATGTGGGATTAGGCCCCAACTTCCTTGATGATAATTATTGTTTATGTGGTGCTGAGGATCAAACCAGTGCCGCCCACATGCTAGGCAAGCGCTCTGCCACTGAGCTACAGTCCCAGCCCCAGCCTTAGCTATGTACATTTTTTTGTAGAAGCAAAACAGTAATAGTAACTATAATATCTGTTAAAATGAGAGTGGTTATAGTATGCTCCTCTCTTTTAAAAGGCATTACATGCTTGTGTATGTTAGAACTTATAATGAAAGCATCTCAAACAAACCTCTTTATTGTATTTGGAGAGGGGATTTGAGGGAGTCAGGATTAGATAAGGGAGGAAAACTTAATTCCCATTCTCTACCTTCTTGTACTGTTTGTACACTTTCACAAACACACACATACACACACACATATTTCTTCAAAATCAGCAAAAATAATTACCCTTTGTATTGAGGAAATTTAAGTGATAATGTACTTATAAATACATTCCATCTACAACTAAAAAATGGAAGGGAGGGAGGGAGGGAGGGAGGGAGGGAAGGAGGGTATATAGTTGGGTTTAGTGGTGCACATCTGTAATCCCAGTGATTCGGGCTGTTGAGGCAGGAGGATTTCAAGTTCCAGGCCAACCTGGGCAACTTAGCAAGACTCCAAATCCAAACAATAAAAAGTTCAATGGGAAAGTTCTTGGGTTCATTCCCCAGTATCAGGAGATGGACAGGGATATACATAAGAGCATTTGCAAATATACCTGAAGGATAAATTCCAAGAGGTGAAAAAACTGGGTCACAGAAACAAGGGCATTTTTAACTGAAAGAGATTGTACCACAGTATACTCAACATATTTTATCAAGTACTTTTTCTCTGCCAATTTGTTTAAAATTGTACTATCATATTTCATTTAAACTTGTTTTTCAAATCAATTTTTTTTTAAATGAATTCATGGCTGGGGAAGATAGAGCTCAAAAAGCAATTTCCCTAAAGTAGTGTCTCCATAACCATCAACAACTTATGGTTAATCAAAGACCTGTGTTCTCAGACATCCTCAACAACTTTTACATTGGAGGAAATCAATCATATACCAGAAGAAGAATTAGCCAAAGGAGAGAGAGTGAGTGGTCAAATAAATTGTCCTATTCAATCTTTTAGGATTGACACATTAAGCACATCACCTTTATGCTAAAAAGATAATTAAAGCATGAAGCAGCACAATTACAATGGGAATTCAGCGTATATGCATATGAGAGAGAGAGAGAGAAAGAGAGAGAGAGATATGAGAAAATAGTAATCAGAAGGATCACTAAAACTTACAAGGACATGGAATTTTTTCTTTTTTACTGGCTCATAAAATTACAGTATTATCTTTCCACATTCAATGTCGAAGCAAAGAATTATTTAAAGACTAATAAGTGAGCATAGACCTATGCAGAGAAGAATGATACTGGTACTGTAAAGGCATGTTTTTTTCCTTCTTCCTTCCTACCCTACTTCTTTCCATTTTCCTTCTTTTCAAATACCTGCCATATGTCTGTTTTGAGACCTGGCTCACACAATATTGTTGGTAGTCCACAGTTGGCAGTCATCTCTAACTGATTAAGATGATCTGGGGGTAGCTGAAGGAAACAATGTACATCAGTGCTTCTAAAACTTTATAATGTGTAAACAAAACACCCAGAGATAATGTAAAACTGCAGGTGCTGATTCAGTTATTTGGAGACAGTGCTTGAAATTCTGCATTTCTAACAAATGATCTGTTATCCACATTTTTGGGCAGTATAAATATAGATACTTTAGAGGTATAATCCCAAAATAACTCACACTCAGCTCTGAGGTATATTTTGCTATTTCAATATAAGGATTCACCAAAGAGTAATAAGAGAATAACTCACAAAACTATAATTATCTTATATTAGACAAAGGTGCCAAGTAGATAAGTTAAGGCCCTGCCAGAGGAAATGGAATAATACTAACAGTAGTAGTTGGTGGTAACAGAAGTTACAATAGGTACTAGTAGTTATTATAGTAATAGTAGTAAAAGTAATAGCAGTGGCAACCAGCAGCAACAAACATTTAAAGAGAGCTTGCTATCGATGAATAGTAAAGTAGGCATTTAAACTACTATTAAAATGTCAGAAGTTAGGTACTAGTATCTCCACTTCATAGATGAGAAAACTGAAGTTATTTCCAAGACATTCAGGCTCCAGAACGAAATTACAGTTTCCAGTTATCAATCAAGTTAACCATCACTATACAATTGTCCCTTGATATCTGTGAAAAATTGGTTCCAAGACACCCTTGCAAATACCAAAATCTGCAGATGCTCAAATCTCTTAGATAAAATGGTACAGTATATACATATAACCTATGTACATAATCCCATATACGCAAGTCATCTATAGATCACTTACATATTTAATATGGTTGTTATACTGCATTATTTAGGGAATCATGACACGGGGGAAAAGTCTGTTTTCAGTCCAGAAGTAATTCCCACCCCCGAAATGTTTTCTATCTACATTTGGTTGGATTGTGGGGACAGAAACCACAGATCCAAAGGGCCAACTGTACAGTTAGTAACAGATGTCATCATTTCTCAAGCTGATCCGCTGGAGGAGACAATTGTTTAAAGGCCTTCTTTGCTAGCTCCTGCAAAGTTCAGCTTAGATAAACAAATAGATCACTGTAACTGATGGGTTTAGGTCAAGGTCACAAGGAATTTTAAACTACTATTTGACAACACAAATCATCTACCCTTGGGTAATCCAGATTGGCTGTACTTTCACAGGCTATTCAAATGATGATGATGTTGTTTTAGACCTTTTGGCTTTATTTGTTAACTAAGGTGTGACAGAGTGGAACAGATTGCTTTTGAAGTTATTCTAAGACTAACTTTGGTTACAATATGAATTCCAGAATATTTGGCTTGGAAGCTACATTTTATGCTTTTTAGAGATAAAGCTAAACACACATTTCTCAGTCAAAAAGCCCCATAGAGTAACTTGATCTGAGAGGGGTGCTTTAACTCACTGCCAAATAAAAAGCATGATTGCCTTATTCCACACACACACAAATACCATTCTAGGATAGGCCAATTAATCATGAATATAACTTTTCAGACATTACATAATTTTACATAGACTTGCTTCTAATGCCTGCCAAAAAAAACAGCAATTTCTATCACTAGGAATAAATCTATGCTTGAAGAGAAATGAAAGTTACAAACATGAAACAGTGAAATTCTAGTCACTTCTTTTATGCCACCCTCCCTCATAATTTTATTTTATAAAACTGGCACTAATAAAACAAACTAGAGTGACATAAACTGTTAAAGCACATAAATAAATAAAATAAAAATACGGAAATCCACGTACTTTTTATATCCCCAAGAGTGGCAACCTCTAAGATATGAATATGCATACTTCCACTGCGCACTTGAGTCCTCCAATATTAAACACACACTCTGCTGTTATATAATCCACTTATTAATATTTATTTAAAAATTCAATTTTTCTACCTAAAATCATTGGTTTTCTTTTTTAATATTTTTTTTTACTTGTCAATGGACATTTATTTTATTTGTTTATGTGCAGTGCTGAGAATTGAACCCAGTGCCTCACACATGTTAGGCAGGCCCTCTACCACTAAGCTACAACCCCAGAACCAAAAATCATTGGTTTTTTAATGTTTCACAGATTTATCCCTGGTGTATCAGAAGTAGTGATTAATTTGAAAATGGTCCACCAATATCTATAGTTAATATTTTCAAATACAAATAATCAACATAAAGTCTGTTAGTATGTTATCTTAATAATGAACCAGTCAGCCCAGGATTACCCTCAGCATGTTTATAAAATTTCAACAGAATGTTTTTAAGCAGCCATACCAGGAGAACAAAAGCAATAGATCATTCTCATGCTAAATAATATACTGAAGATATATTAAACTTGAAAGGGGGCATGCCTAAACTCATGCCAGATTTATCTGAAAAGTCTCCTTCTATAAATATTTTTAGAGTGTTCTCCTTAACACAATCCTTTTAAAAACAAAAATTAGTTTCTCTTCTACTTACTTAAAATTAGATGGACAGGTACCTGGTTTTGAAACTTTCCCAAGGAAAATATATCACACTCATCATCATTCAAAAGCATGAAAGTGCCCATGCATACATGTAGTGTTCTGGTACTTTTAAACAAAGACTAGACCACTAAGTATGCAAGGTCTGCAATAGTATGTAAAAAGAAATGGTACAGTGCTTCTGAACTTTTGTTTAAACACTGGCCTTATCAGGCAGAATTATACTCAACTTTATTTCGTGTGTTTTTGCATTTAAAAATATGGTTTTTTTCATTTTCTAAAAGAGGTATTATATATAATTTTGAATGTTATACCTAAACTACATAACTATGGAGATGTTAAATACATACAAATGCACGTATATATATATATGTATAATATGGGGAGTACTCATCATTCTCCAATTAATAAATAACAATAACAGCTAATGTTCATTGCATGCTTACTCTATGCCAGGTACTACATTAAGTACTTAAATTATTTCAGTAAAACTATGAAACAGATGTTGTTATTGTCCCAATTTTACTGAGGAGAAAACTGCAGCACAGAAAAACTAAATAATGAACCCAAAGACCACAGTTGAAAGTGACAGAGCTCAGATCCCAACTCAAACTTCACCCCTGAGAGAATCTCTAAATTAGGAAAGATAGACAGAATACAGACAGGATACTGTCATTTCACCTAAGTCAAAAGCAAGGGTTATTCTGGGAGTGGGAAGCAGAGGAAAGTTTATACTTTGTGTGGATATTAGAGGAAGAAGCTAAAGGAGGTCTATTATCATCAGAGTGGATGGTAAGGAGACCACCATCAATTCCCTACTTAATTTCAAAAAGATTTTTAGGGGATGGGGATGTGGCTCAAGCGGTGGCGCGCTCGCCTGGCATGCGTGCGGCCCAGGCTCGATCCTCAGCACCACATACAAACAAAGATGTTGTGTCCGCTGAAAACTAAAAAATAAATATTAAAAAATTAAAAAAAAAATTTTAGGAAAATGGGCTTTCAGGAGTTACTTAGATCTCAAGAAGAAGGAAAAAAACAAAAAGAGGAAAATGGCATGTGGAAGAAGGTTCAAAAGACTATAAAGTAGGGGCTGGCGTTGTAGTTCAGTGGTAGAGAGCACTTGCCTAGCATGTGTGAGGCATTGAGGTTGATTCTCACCACTGCATATAAAATAAAGGTCCATTAACAAAAAAAATTATTAAAAAACAAAAAAGACTAAAGTAGTTAAGTCAACTGAGAAGGTGCTACTCAGAGGAACTGCAAAGAAAACGGAGAGATATTGAGGAATGGCTGGGCACCAGATGAGGGAAGTGAGATAATCCAATTCTGCTGGTGACTGACTAATGCACAGGGTAAACAAAGCTGATGCAAAAGGAAATGCAAAGATTCAGAAAGGTTGGAATGGTCTAGAATTCACACAATCCATTCCAGGAACTTAGAAGAGAAAGCAAGGAAAAGTGAAAGAAAGGCCTAGAAGCTACCAAGCTTAGTGAATTTCTTGATGATTTCATAAAGTCTGGTATTGTCCTGGACAAGTCGGTATGGGGAAGTTGGTGGGGGGGAATATCAGTCAGAAATTTTTCTAAATTCAGGAAAAATTGCCAAGGCAGAAATCTTCCTAGTGACTCACTATGCTAAGTATAGTTAATTGCTTAGAAATTACTGGCCATGATCGTCACAGAGATTGTAGACATTTAAAAATTCTGCACTATTGAGGATCTATGTCTCCAGGCCCTTGAAATTTTTATTAGTATTTAGCAAGACTCTGAGCAAAGTTTTCTATTCATGTCATCAGAATAAAGATGATAACTGTCCAAAGGAAACTGTTATTCTCTCCTCCATTAAGACAGACTTATCCTCAGCTAAGATGTACACATGAATAATTCATACTCACCTGGAATAGTTAACATACAGGCATTTGAACCAAAGATACAGCGAGTTTTGTTAACATGCTAGATCAACAGCCTTTCTCATTTAGTTAAAGGGATAAAATACAAACATTTATGGAGGAAAAACAAATGTTAGTACCTTATTGATTTAGCTTTAGGAGTATTTCACAACTGAGTCCTTTTTAAAAGCATACAACCAGAGGCATGTGTCTAATCAATACTGAACATCTACCTTGCAGTTTGGGCTCATGAATTAATCAACATCTGCTCAAACTCAAAACCATCAAGCAAAAAGCAACAGTGACCTATATCTCTTTGAACACTGTAAAACCACCCAAATTATGTTATCATTTATAAAGACAACAAACTCAAATCCTAACCACAAGCACCAAAACTCTAAGCCTCTATTCATCAGTTATTTATTTCCAGGCTATCTCCTTTTTAAAAAAAAAAAAAAAATTTACTTTTTGGTTGTAGTTGGACACAATGCCTTTATTTTATTTATTTATTTTTACATAATGCTGAGGATGGAACCCAGGGTCTCCCACATGTGCTAGGAAAGGGCTCTATCATTAAGTCACAACCCAAGCCCCAGGCTATCTCGATTTTTCAAGAAAATAAGAGTTGGCACTAAGGTGCTTATAGCCAACACTTCCTATGTGGCTGTACTCATTGTATCATGTAATGCCTAAAACCAAAAGTTTAGAAAGGAAAGGGGCTGAACCAAAGGTCACAAAAAAAAAAAAAAATTTAGTAGGTGTGGGGAATCTGGCTCTCTCCACTGTATATGATGGTGGATGATGAGGTCAAGTGACCTGTTTCTGATTAGCATGTGAGACAACACAGGAAAAAATGGTGGGTAAGCAAATAGTCTTTCCTCATAAGCTTTCCTCACACTATATAAAGAAGGTTTTATTTCTAATTATGGTCATATAATTACAGACACTTTAAAGAGAAGAGTCTGTCTGTTCTCTCTGGTGTGAGCAACTCACTGATTCAAGCTCTTTTGAAGCCAGCAGCCAAGTGGCAATGGCACAGATCCAGGAGTTCCTGGAGGAGAACAGATGGACGGCCATCCTAAAAAAGAGCTCCCTGATGTTGCCCAGCAATGAGATGTGAGAGCTCGAAAAAAAGACCATCCTCATTCAGGTGTTACATGTATGAAATAAAAGGGTAAGGAGCGTGAGGAGATATTTTTCTCGCTGGCTATGAGGCAATACCATGCTTGCTGCCACCCCCCACACCACTCCCTCTCACTTTCTGATGAGGCCTTCCCAAAGCTCTCCATTTAGCATAAATCTAGACCATCTATGGAGTAGATTATTTAATTTTCCATTTAGTTAAGGCAAAAATTCACATTTCTTCTAAGTTTTCACAACTTGTTATGAAACATTTCTGGAAATCCATAAAAGTAGTAAAGAAATTAAGGTAATAGAATCTGGAATCAGGTTCACAGGGCTTGGTTCCTAGCTCTACCACTTTCTAGTTGTATGATATTTGCCAAGTATTTGACTCCTCAAAGTTTGGGTTTCTACATTTTTAAAAAGGAATAATAATTGCTGTGGTAGAAACTGCATGAGATGATATACAGAAAGTGCTTAAGACATGTTCTCTGATAAATGGATGCTGACCATAACAGGAAGGGGGGAGGCATGAGAAAAATGGAGGAACTTTGGGCAAAGAGGAGGGAGAGTGGGGAGAGTGCATGGGGACAGGAAAGATGGTAGAATGAGATGGATACCATTACCCTAGATACATGTATGACTGCACATATGGTATGACACTACATCATGTACAACCAGAGAAATGCAAATTTGTGCTGCAACTATGTACAATGAATTAAAATGCATTCTGTTGTCATATATACCTAATTAAAATAAATAAATTTACCAAAAAAAAAAAAAAAGAATTAAGTCTAGGATGTATTAGTATTAAGGATTATTTTATTTAATGTGAATTTTTTTGGATATACACTTATTGCTTATATATCTGAATCCAGCAGGTCTCTCCAAACCGTAAATATTTTCCCATTAATTACCCATAGCAGGTTATTAATCACAGTTTCAAACAATTTGCCTAACTGATGGTTTCTTGGTTATTTTGACATGACCATTTCACAGATAATTAGACTATGAAACCAATAAATAGGAATTGTGTCTTGGACTGTTCATGTACCTGATGATGAATACACTGGTGGTACTCAGTCAACATATGACTAATGATAATACTGCCACTCACTTATTGTTAAAATACTTCATACTCATTGAAAAAAAATATTTATCACAGGATTTCACTGTATGCAAGAGCATCTGTAACAAAGGATAGAAACAGAATGTTTTCAAAACAGTGCATAGAAACATTATCCAGAACTCAAGCAAGCCAGTATTTCAGGATATTTCTGGCAGACACACAAAATACATCAGACATTCTGGTTAAAAAACAATGTCCCAGCAATAGGTAGAATAAATTAATATAATTAAAGATAAATTAAGAAAAGAATCTCTAAAAAGACACCCTTAAAATTGTGAAAAATATGAGGTCCAAAGCACTACCACCCTGCACTACATAACATTTCCCAATAGAAAGCCCAAAAGGCTTTGAATTTTTATGTGATTAGTTAGAAATCACAAAATAAATCCTGACAATAGTGAGAAAGCTACTTGAACAGTAATATTCTTGAGTATTTCAAGGCCTAAGTTCTATCACAAAACAAATATTCAGCAAGGGAAAACAAAGGTTCTTGGCTCAAAGCTCAAGTCATCGTCTTATCTTTATCAAAGTCATCTGAAGAGCCATTATTCAGAGCCGTTTTACTACTGTCTAAAAACTAAAAAATGTACATGCAATGATCTAATGCCAGGGCTTAATAAATACTTGCTGACGTGATATCTTAATTTTTCAAGAAAAATACTTGCCTTTAAGATTTTAACAACTATGTAAGAAAACCAAAGATCTCTCTCTCCTGTAAAATTAGGTTTGTAGGACAAATGGCGGAAAAAGAGCTAAAAGTTTTAAGGTACAAATTAAAAACCAGTTTGTCTACCAGCTATTAGACTAGGCATTGAAATTGTTCTTCATGGCAGGAGAACAGAGATTATTATAAATATTTATTTCTACTATAGTAGTAGATTTTGATAAATTATTTTCCATCTCCCTACCTTCCTATATTCATCATATTTAAAACTGAAATCAGGGGCTGGGATGTGGCTCAAGCGGTAGCACGCTAGCCTGGCATGCGTGCAGCCCGGGTTCGATCCTCAGCACCACATACAAACAAAAATGTTGTGTCCGAGGAAAACTAAAAAAATAAATATTAAAATTCATTCTCTCTCTCTCTCTCTCTCTCTCTCTCTCTCTTTTTAAAAAAATAAATAAAACTGAAATCATATATCATTACCATTTAATTACCACCCCAAATATCCAGCATTATCTGTTATACATGCAATAGCTCTGACCCATTCAATAACACCACTAGCTGAAAGGACTCTTCTTTGGGATCTAATGCACCATCAGGATGTAAAAGACTTTGAAAAACTGACCTATTTGTTATATAAATGATAATTTATCTAAGCTGGGCATGGTGGTGCAAGTAAACACAGAAAGTCTGAGATAGGAAGATCACAAGTTCAAGGCTAGCCTGAACAACTTAGTGAGACCCTGTCTCAAAAATAAAATAAAATAAAAAGGGGTGGGGTGTAGCTCAGTAGTAGAGTGCCTGCCTAACATGCACCTGGTCCTGGTTCAATGCCTAAAGTTGCTGAATGAATGAATGAATGAATGATCCTGTTGTACAGGTTAAATTTGCAATTTCAAAATTTAGGGGCAGAATAAAAAATTTGAAAGTACAGTTCTATAAATTATGATTTACATTATGTATTATATATTGATTATTATTAGTTCTATAAAATGTGATTTACACTATGTATTATATATTGATTATTATTACCCTTGATAAAATGGAGGACTGCCAGATAAAAGAATTACTGTGGGCTGGGGATGTGGCTCAAGCGGTAGCATGCTTGCCTGGAATGCGTGGGGCGCTGGGTTCAATCCTCAACACCACATAAAAATAAAATAAAGATATTGTATCCACCGAAAACTGAAAAATAAATAAATATTTTTAAAAAGTAGAATTACTGTGTAATAAAATGCCAGGGAGATATTTCTTTTTCTTTGCTGATGAATTCAGATGGCTGACTCATGTATTGGTGTACATAAATCCATAAAGGACTCTCACGAGTTAGAGCAGCTCAGGGATCCCCCTGACTTAGAAACATGAGAAAGTGGCACATGACCACTTAGTCTGAACATTTCTAGACTTCAGGTCCAAGGGCAAAGACCACTGTTGGTGGTGATGCCAGCAAATGTCAAAGGATATCAACAAAGGCAACTACATAGGAAAAACACCATCCACTCCAAGCAAACAAGAGGAAGAAACATGAGGAAGGAGGAAGTCAAGGTGAGGGGCTGCACAAAAGGGCTAGTGAGATAATTCAGAGACCCTGAGGCTTCCTTCTCCCCAGTCAATAATTCAACCATCACTACTTACTGAGATTATGAATCTGAAAATAATTTTAAGTTATCGTTTTGTAAAAAGGATATTTTCATTTCCCTAACAAGTCTGTCAGAATCAAAAGTTTGTTGTTGATTTTTTAATGATGGGCTCTAGCTGGCTAAGCAGACGCACCTCCTGCTGAGCCACTGGCTCCTCCAGTTTAGGTTTCCTGAAACATTCAGCCCCTCCTGAGAGGTTTCTTTATACCCACAGAAACAGCAAAGTCTCACTCCACAGGGGTCTGCTCAAGGCAGTCCCTTGCTGGACAGATATGACTCCTAATTCATTAGCAGTCTTTATTATGAGGAAGAGAGAGGAAAAGGCAATGTAGAGAAGCCTGAAAGAGATTTTTTCAAAAACCTGACCTGGGCCAACACATTAATTGTCAGAGAATTCTTCTTTATATCAACATCTAGTCAAACCCAGAATCCTCAGTAAGATTCTGTAATTATATTTCTGGACTGAGTATTCTAAGGAGTAAAAGGAGTGCAGTAAGAATAATGTTGATTGTCATGATTCTACTGCCTTCCATTTATTGGATATATTTAACTGCTGCTTCATAATTACATTTAATCCAATTCTGAGTAACAAGAGAAAAAGTACAGTAAATGGGACAGAGTTGACTTGACTAGAGGTCACTTCAGCCATTTCCTGGGAGCCTTGAATGTGCACTGAGGAAGGAAGGTAAAAGGTTTGTTTGTTCATTCATTCATTCATTCATTTGTTCATTCATTTACTCATTCATTCAACAAAACTCTATTCTGTGCCTTGATGAGAAGTAAAAGATCAAGCTCTGGGATTTCACAGATATAACATGGTACTTGTCCTCAAGGAGTTATGAGAGTATGTGCAGGGAACAAAGTGGCTTTTAGACTAGATTGTGAAGGGCAGTGTGCATTGCTAAACAAAATGATCTAGAAAGTGTACAAAATACCCTTACCAAAAACAAGCCTTGGTAAGAGTATTAAAAAAATCAGTGAATAGGTAGGTGTGGGGGATAGCTCAGTGGTAAAGTACTTTCCTAGCAATGATAAAAATCCCTGGGTTCATTCTCCAGCACCACAAAATAAATAGATACATAAAACAGTTTATATTTTCTCCTGTGGACAATATAGATACTATAGGTTGAGAAGTAATAATAATCACCTCATTTTATACTAGTCTAAAACCTCAAATGTCTAATTTCAAAGTTAAATTCATCAATTATTAAGTATTCACAATACACTTATATACATATTAGATCTACTTCTGTGCATATATACCCTACACATATCACATGTACAATTGTGATTATCTTTGTGCTTACCTGTTCAATAGCTCCCTGCCCTCCACCCTGCCAGGGTTAGAAGAGCATGTGGTTGGTACAAGCTGTACCTGTTCTGCCTACTATATGGCACTTGCACACTCTACCTCCAGCAAGTAAAGACCATGCAATACATTCTTTCAAAGAATGAATGATGTATATAAGATACTTTGTTAAAAAGAATTCAAAGTGTAGCAGAAGAAAATGACACCCTAAAATTAATGATGAGGCCAGGTGTAGTGCACACCGTAATCCCAGTAACTTGGAAGGCTGAGATAGGAAGATTACAAACTAGTTTCAGGCTAGTCTTAGGAGCTTAGCAAGACACTTACCAACTTAGCAAGACTTTGTCTCCAAACAAACAAATAAAAAAAGACTGGGTACATAGCTCAGTGGTACACCACCCCTGGGCTCGATTCCCCAGTACCAGGGGAAAAAAAATTAATGATAATACTCTGTGTAATGAGTGTTATAAAAGTTATTGATAAAGTGCTTCGAAAGTATAGAAAAAGAAACAATACAGCTCAGATATGCTTCTAGACATCAACCTATATAAACAGTTGCTACCCTTTAATAATTTGCTTCTACAATAAATACTCATCCAGCAGAGCCTGTTTTTCTGTGAAGGAAATTTAAGCAATAAAAGTAATTCAATTTCCAGGTATAGGTTTCATAAAATGCTTTATTCTCTACCAACCACTGTGATTACAGTGCCTTTGTGAGGATTATGGAAAAGAAATGTTGTTATAAAGAAAGACTGTAACAAGACTAACCCTAACCTGCTTAGGAAATCCTCTTCATTGAAAGGGGGGAAGAGGGCTTAATAGGGAGAGGGATATGTGGAATGATTATTCCACAATAAAAAAGACTGCTATGTTTTGGTTTGGATACAGAGGCTAAAAGATCTCTTCAACCATCCCATAAATTTCAATATTAGACCTTAAGCTTTCAGATGTTAAGAAATAGTTTATGCCCCAAAGGCTCAATTAGGAAAAAAAATTCAATAGAGCAAACCAACGGATTCCATCATCTGATTTCATCACAGAGCACTAGGAAGCACTTAACTGGCCTACAGAGAGATAAAAGTATGGTTCTCTTGGCTGCAAGGTACAAAATCCAACTTTTTTATTTTCTGGGTTTTTTTTTTCTGGGGGGCAGGGGAGGAGGGTTGCAAAAGAAAGAATGTCCAATCAGTATAGTAGCAACTAAACCATAGATCCCATATAAAATTTAAAAGTCCGTTTCATATTTAAGAAGTGATGTTTTAATGGTAAGCTTTTCATTTTTAAAACCCAACCATGAGTATTAAAGTAGAAAACATCCAACTAAGTTGTTTCCAAGGGTAATGTCCCACCCATCCTCTCAAAATTAAAACTTCTAATATTCATTTGGCTTGTAATAACATAGTTTTTAGTCATTTCATTCTTTGACTCTTTGCCTAATATAAGCTTTCGTTTGGATACACCACCCATTGATGTTTATAAGAATGTCTTGCTATTAACCTCTAACCTGATTAGTCACCAAACTGGCAGCATTACATTGCTGTCTAGAAGCCAATTGCTTGTGAAGTAAGATTTTTTTTAAAATAAAATCCAAACAAAATGAACTGTATTACAACCATCTTATTTATAGTTTTCAAAGTATTCCAGGAAATCTACAGTAATAATTCAAAGTAAAAGCAACCATCAGGTTCTGTGTGTGTACTGGGCCAGAAAGACTATTTTAAATAAAAGTTTTTACAATGAACAGGTACAGTCCACCTTCTACGAGCCATCTTTCCACTTTGCTCTCCTACTATTTATTTCCCTTCGTCTTATAAATAGCTTCATTCTTTCAGTTCTTCAGGCAAATATCCATTAAAATATTCTCTTTTTCTAACACTTTGCTTCAAGTCCATCAACAAATTCTGTTGGCTCTACTTCAAAATATAACCAGAATCTGTTCACAGTCTCTACACCATCACCTCTGGTCTAAGCCATCATATCTCCTATTTGATTTATAGCAGTACTCTCCAGGTTGCTTCCTTGGAGCTTATTCTGAGCACAGCAGTGGGAAACATCTTAATAAAATGTTAAGTCAGTCAGTCAGATCACCTCCTCTGCTCAAAACCCTGCAGAAGCTTCCCATCACACTCTCCGCAAAATCAGATATGGCTGTGGAGGCTGGAGTCTCTGCCCTGTCTACTACTTGCCACTCTCACTGCCTCCAACCTCCCTGGGAGCCTCTGGTCTCTCTCACCATCAGGCTCCTTGCACTTTCAGTTCTGCCATCCAGGAGATGTCTTCTTCATATGTGACATGCTCCCTCACTTCTGCAGAGGTCAGGTTAAATACCATTTTTCCAGGAAGGTTTTTCCTATTCAAACTACTTAACAAAGGAATCTTCTCTCCCAACCCACATGTTCCCTATCTCTCTTACTATGTTTTATTTTTTCTCCATAGCATTTACCACCAGCTGACATGCTATATATTTGCTTATGATCTGTCTCTTCCTATTCAAAAGTAAGTGAATTTCATAAGGGCAGAGACTTTGTCTGGTTTGCTCCTTGTTTTGTGCCACATGCCCAGAACAGTACCTGACATACAACAGGCACTCAGGAAATAGTAGTTGAATTCATGAATAAATAAATGACTGAACAACAGGCTTTCTCCCTTCTGCTTCTCCAACTCCATTTCCATACTACTTCTAGCAACAGAATTGTTAGCCCATGAGTCACTTATAAATCTGTCTTGCATTTATTCCCCAAATACCTGTTTTATACAATACTCTTGGTATATACTATCTGAGTCTACACTCAATCAGTAAACAAAAACTTAAGATACCAACTTTCAGGGCTCAGTGTAGCTCAGTGGTAAAGGGCTTATGGAAGAGGTACAATGTGGCCTGGGGTTCAATCCCCAGCACCACAAAAACCCTAGGCACTTGAATCTTTCCAATTACCATCCCCCTCTTTCTTGGGGCCTACAAGTTTCTTCTGCCCGGCTCATTGTAAAACTCAGCCAGGGTTTCCTAATCTTAAGTCTTTTCCAGAATATCCCAGTGATTTTGTTTCATCTGTATTGTCACCTGTGCTATCATTTTAATAATATTTTAACATTTATCTAAAAAGAAACTCATTTTAAGAAACAATATTTCTGGCCGGGGCGCATGCCTGTAATTCCAGCGGCTCTGAAGGCTGCCGCAGGAAGATCATGAGTTCAAAGACTTCGCAATTGAGTGAGGTGCTAAGCAACTCAGTGAGACCCTGACTCTAAATAAAATAAAAAATAGGGCTGGGGGTCTGGGATTTATAGCTCAATGGTACAGCTTCTGCCTTGCACAGGCGAGTACCTGGGTTCGAGCCTCAGCACCACATAAAAAAATAAATATTTTTGTGTCCATCTACAACTAAATATATATATATGGGGCTGGGAATGGGGCTTGGTGGTCGAGTGTCTCTGAGTTCAATCCCTGGTACCCCCCACTCTGCCACCCCAAAAAAGAAATAATATTTTTGAAATGATAGATTTGAAACAGAAGGTTACCCCCCGCCCCTACCTCCAATTAAAAGTATTTGTCCATTTTTCACCGTCAATGCTGCATGTATCATATTCTGGAATTCACTATAATCCTAAAAGCTTACCCTCAGGCCTGAAATAGTTTGAGGAAGTAAAATACACACATACACTTTCCCCTTTGCTTTACACAATGTAAATTAGTGACAGCAAAATCAGATCATCTACAGACTTGAAATATATCATGAATTTAGATATCTAAATTCCTGGTCAGATTAACTGAGGCCATCAAAATTGAGACCTTATGGGCTGGAGTTGTAGCTCAGTGGCAGAGCGCTTGCCTCGCACATGTGAGGAACTGGGTTCGATCCTCAGCACCACATAAAAATGAATAAACAAAATATAGATATTGTCCATGTATAACTAAAATTTTTTTTAAAAAATTGAGATCTTAAAGGGAAAAATTTATACAATCGCCTGTTGGGTCCTTTGTAAAATACTACTTGCTAAAATTCTTTGGTTAAAAAAAAAGTGCTTGTTATATATAAGTATGAATATACCATAATGAATCCTACCATAATGTGTAATTATAATGCACCAATAAAAATTATTCATAAAAAATAACATGCTTGTATGCTTTTTTTTAAGCAAAGTTTTTTTTTTTTTTTTGAGTACTATATTTCTCATTCCTCTTTCTCTATCTCTCATATGTATCTATCCTCCTTTCTTTTAAGGGAAACTTGGTTGGGGTGTGGGGGTGGGGCTCAGCAGTAGTGCATTTGCCTGGCATGTGTGAGGCACTGGGTTTGATCCTCAGCACCACATAAAAATAAATAAGTAAAATAAAGGTCTATCAACAACTAAAAAATATATATTTAAAAAAGAGAGACAGCGAGAGAGAAACTTGGTTGGGATGAAGAGGCTGGGAAACCATTTCTTAAACTGAAGAGGTTTCCTTTAACAGCAAGTTTTCCCTAGTCCTTTATCAAACTTGACTTATATAGCTAACAGTTCAATTTTAGAGAATTATATTAAAGCCAGTTACAGTGGTACACACCTATAATCCCAGCTACTCAAGAGCCTGAGGCAGAATTGCAAGTTCAAGGCCAGCCTAGACAACTTAGTGACACCCTGTCTCAAAATAAAAGAGAGAAAACAAAGAAGAAAAAGAAAACCTCTGGGACCACTAATAAAAGCTAGGAAAACTGGAAGATGAGCAGTTTAGTTTTCTACACATAAAAAGCCATCCCTATATTCAAACATGCTTTCAAATGTAGGTACTATTCTATACTTGCTTCAGACAACCCTTACAATCACATAAGTTATTTTAAGAAAAAGACTCAGTTGGACACATCTACAGAAGCTAACACTAATGTGCTGTTCTTCCAATGAAAAGGTTACTGACCTATCAGTAGGAGTTGTCTTTTCTGGCAGAGATGATAGATTTGCCTGGTCTTATCTACACCCCCTGCTCCGTCCCCATAATGAGCCACAGCATACATGTGCAAGACAGCTGGCAAGGGGGAGTCAGGGTTTGTGGCCACAGGCCAGAGGAAAGCTTACCAACCCACTCAGAGCCCAGACCTATGACCCGAGTCTCATTAGCACCTTGCTCTAAGCAACTGAGCTGCCACAAAAATCAACAGTGGCTTAAGCATTTTGTTTACAAGTGAAACAAATCAGGTCAGTCTGACAACCAATAGTTCAAGCAACCACTAGAGAAATGCCAAAAGTACCAAGAACCAATGATGAAGAAGTTATAAACGGCTTGCAGTTTGGTTTGTATGGTACCCAAATCAAAGCAAGAATGATTACGGAAAGTGAAAATGTAACAGGCAAGTCCATTTCTAATACATCAGGTATTCAGTGCATGTTCTTCAAAGACAAATAAATGAATACATTAAATAAACAAACCAAAAAAAAAAAAACACACATGCACTCCCTATATGTCCTTCTTACTCAATGGTTAGAACAAATTTGATAGATGCAGGCACACACACACACACACACACACACACACACTCGCACAAGGAACAGTTTACACTCAGGAACAAAATCTACAGTCTAATACTATTTAGATTACAGTGACCCATATCCATTATGAAACCAGTTGATCTAAAAGACAAAAGAAAGGAAAATAAAAATAAATCCACAGTAAATCCATCTCAAAAGAAATCATATTTTCACAACCAGAATTTTAGATGCTCAAACCATCCAAATAATCTGTCCTTTTAGAGTAAAAGGAGAATTAATAGTAAGAAAAGCTCCCTGGGTTTCATTTTATGCACAGGGTTTCAGTGGTTAGTTTAATTGGGTTTATCCTACCAATTTCCCCCGCTCTTCTTTAGGGTAACAAGAAAGAGAAGGAAAATTGACATAGCAATTTAAAACATTATACTAAATCTCTCTGTGGGAGACAAAAGCAGCCTTACAAATAGGAGAAATCACCAGAATTTGCAGAATTGTCTCTTTGATTAGTCAGTTGACCAACAGATAGCTCCAGAGAACCCATTATCCATTTACCATTGTATTAAATTGTTATAAGCAATGGATAAGACTATCAAACCTAAACCACAGAGTTTATAATCTGTTTAAAACCATAAGATTAAGAAATGTTAAATACTCCAACAAAAACACTCAATTGTTTGGTTTAGGCAGGAAATGCCAGAGCACTCTGATGGCAAAACAGATGATTCACATCATCGCTCCTGCTAAAGATGGTTTTTAAAGCTAACAATATATTAAATGTATCTTCATAAAAGCACCAATTAGATGCGACTGAATTATCAAAGACTGGTGAGAAAAGAGGCAGATGATACTAAGTCCAACACTCAGAGCCATTTGGGTCGTGAAATTATTTACATCAATCTTTGAGAAGAAGCTGATGTAAAACTTTGCAGGCCTCTAGGGCCTAAAAAGGTGGGTCTCTAATAGGCCAGTTCCCACACTATACTGGACTACCTTGGGTAAGGGAACTGTAAATAACTAGCCCACCCAACTCACAACACGTAAACATGAATCTAGGAGGTCTTAAACTGAAATTTAAGCAGAACTCAGAAGCACACAAAAATTTTAGACATCAAATTAATTCTTTTAACACTTGGTTTCAAAAACAACATCTAGCAAATAACCAAGGATAGAAAGAAATAAAACACTGATTCAGTACTAGCAGAAACAACAAGCTACAGAATCAAATCCATATAAAGGTCAAGATATTAAAAAGAAACAAAGATTTAAAACAATCACATTTACTATATTAACAGAGATAAACACTAAGTTTAAAGGTTTGGGCAGGAAAACTATAAACAATAAAATACAAAAAAAAACCTTAAAAATAACTAAATACAAATTCTATAACTGAAATTCACAATAATTGAAACTAGGAACCCAATCAATAGGCTTAACGGCAGATAAGACACAGTTGAGGAGAGAATCAGCAAACAGTTTTGGATACTTACTATGTGGTAGCCACTAAGATTGGCACTTGAAGGTAGGGAGATAAAAGAAGAGAAATGGCCCTCACCTAATGAGGCAGACCAAAGTGTAGACAAGTCACGTCAACACAATGTAGTACCTTCTGTAGAAAAGGCTTTTGTACTAGCTGAATAGAGAGGAGAAGGTTACTAATTCACTGATCACAGTGTTGAGGTAGCCTTTTCAAAAGAAATGATGTTTGATCTGGGCCTTTAAAGAACTACTGAACTTTTCCTTTTGGAAAACTGGGAAGAAAGACATTATGGACAGAAGCAGCAGTGCGGCCTAAAAAGAACCTGTGTGTTTGCAGACTGGCAATTGATTAATAGGAATGGAGTATGGGGTAAGTGGAGAACATAGGAAGACACGAAACTAGAAAGGTTACAAACTACATAAAAATAAATAGTATAAGTATGTGTCCATCTACAACTAAAAAGTATTTTTTTTAAAAAAAGATAAAGAATGGGCTGGGGTTGTGGCTCAGTGGCAGTGTGCTTGCCTCGCACATAGGAAGCACTGGGTTCAATCCTCAGCACCACATAAAAATAAATAAAATAAAGATATTGTGTCAAAAAAAAGATATATCATTTTTTGTATAACTAAAAAATGGTTAAAAAGATAAAAAATAAGGAGTTCTAACAAATAACAAGAGACCAAGGAAAAACAATTAAAGGCAATGGTGGGATCATGGGACAGAAAAAAGAGAGTAGGAAGAAAGACAAGAGCTATAGTTTAGTTAACAATGTTGTACCAATGAATTTCTCGCTTACATTTTTTAATCCATAACCCTATGGTTACATAAGTAGTCAACATTAGGGTAACCTGAATGAGGGTACATATAAATTTATACTATTTTTGTAATTTTTCTATAAATCTAAAATTATTTCCAAATAGTTTAAAAAACATTTGCAAGCATGAATCATTTTGTTAAACTGCGGAAACATCATAATAAAATATTCGGTTTTACTACAAAGTTCTCAGATATATCACATAAAATTAATAATGAGAGAGCCCAAAGGAACCATTGCAAAATCTATACCTTTGAATTTTTTTACCAAGAATGAATTCATACACATATGCATCAAGTACAATTAAAAACAAAGCCAAACAAACAAATTGTGTGAGAAGTACAAAGCATATTTAATATACCTACAAACATATCTATGGCCAATGCAGTCAATAAAGAAACAGGACTCCCTGACACCACTTTAAGCACTCTCTGGATAATATAGTACTCAACGATACACAGAAGAATATGTAAATCACAATACATGAAATTCAATACAACCACACAGATATTTCATTTTGACACATCATTACACATGAACTAGGCTCTATATAAAGCACTGTACAATGCCATACAATAAGATAGAAAAAGGTGTTCCTGATAAAATTGTTGAGATTGTGAAAATACAAATGTGGAGGAAGACTGGTTTAGAAATATAAATTATCAAATAAAACACCATTTAATAAAACATTTAGGACTATAGATAGAAGTGAAAGTACAAAAGCCAAGCTACAAGACAAGCATCATTAAAACATTATGATGTTTCAGGGTCACTAAAATGGTAATGAGTACAAAAATTATAGATTTTAAATACCACTGTCACAAGCCAAATAAGTTCATTTTTAGATCATCTTCAGAATATCAGTAACAGTGGCAATGGGCAGCAATACTGGAGACATGGATCCATCAGGACATGTAACCTTTAGAAATTGTTTCAGTTCAAAATGAAGGAATCTAGATAATTTTTTTTTTCATAAAGAGGATGACGAAGGAAGGAAACAATTATCCTACAGATATTCATTGTAACTTAATATGTGCCAGGCACTGTGGTACTATTAGGGACACAAAAAGATACAGTTCCTGCCTTATTGGAGTTTACAAAAAACAATACTTATAAATGTGATGATATTATGTTAGTGAAAAACAGGAGGCAACAGACATTCAGAAAGCCTCCTAGATTCAAATTATACTAACTCTGAGATGGAAAGGAAAGCTGAGCATTAGCTAGACAGAAGCAGGGGTTCTCGATAGAGGCAGCTTTGGTGATGGAAGATCTGCAAGTAAGCAGAACATGGCATGTTCAAGGCAGTGAGGAAAATCCAGAATGTAGAATGTGGAGTGGGATGGGCAGTGTATGCATTCATCCACATGTATACTATGATTCTCAAAAATAAACATGGGGCTGGAGATGTGGCTCAAGCGGTAGCGCGCTTGCCTGGCATGCGTGCGGCCCGGGTTCGATCCTCAGGACCACATACAAAGATGCGTCTGCCGAAAACTAAAACAAATAAATAAATATTAAAAAATAAATAAATAAACAGGAACTTACCTGGATGCTTTAAATAACTGATTCTCTTAAGCTACCTCAAGCTATCATGATGATCACCAATATTAGTAAACCTAGCCTTCTGCCAAAGGAAGAGCATGTTTTAATGAAAACTTAATATTTAAAGACGTTTTCTTTGCTTTTAAGAAAACCTTACAAAATAGCCTTAGAAAACAAAGTAAAATGTGTCAAAAGAAGAAGAAATCAACTTACACTGGATGTATACTGGAATCACATCCTAACCATGCAGGCCTTTCAAATTATTTAATTTTAAAAAGAGAGAGAAGGCTCATTACTAGAGAAATTCTTAAATTCTTGAGCTAGCTGCTTGAAAAAGTTGCCAATTTTGGCTGAGGTCCCTTACTCAAAAGATCCTAAAATTTTCCAGAAGAAATAAATACTTGTAACCTTGTAGTAAATAAGAACTGAATGTGATACCGAGTTAACTATTTTCAAATGAGTCCCAAGTATCTAAGACTGGAAAACCTGTTAAAAGCTACCCATATAACATTTTTTCAATTTAAAAGAAATCCACTTAAATAAATAAGACAACTTTATTTCTCTTATTTTGTGAGAATAGCATCTGTTTTCTGCATTAACTAATTACACTTTGAAACAGTAATTAAGCATAGATATATACTATGTGGACAAATGCTATAGACTTGCTAAATAAATAACACAGCTCATGCTAGACATAAGGACAGACAGAATTACTGTACTAATCAAGAAAATGGAATAAGCAGGAACACAAGCACTGGGCATAGCTCTCTGTTGGGGAAGCCCTGGGTGACATCCCCTATAGGTCATGTGGTACAATTTTTCCAGAAGCATATCTATTAGTGAGCTGCTATGGTTTGGATACAGCTTACACATGTCCTCCAGAGGCTCACATGTTAGAAGCTTGCTCCCCAGTATAGTGATGTTAAGAGGTACTGAAACCTTTAAGAGGTGAAGCCTACTGGGAAGTCATTGGGGGTGTTGCCCTTGGAAGGGATTAACATTGTTCTCCTGGTATCCCCGTTGCCTCTGATTTCCTGTCTCACCCATGTTTTGGCTCCCTCTGAACAAGCTCCCACCATGATACCCTCCACTATTAGGCCCTCACCAGAGGTCAAGAACATAAGGCTACCTGATCTTTTACTTTTAGCCTCCAAAACAGTGAGCTAAATAAATCTATTTTCTTTATAAATTATCTAGCCACAGGTATTTTGTTACAGTAATAGACAATGGACTAATACAGGAGCCTTGGACATACATTTTTTTAAAAAACCTTTGTGCTTTTTCTCCCTGTGGGTCAGACAAATCTAATTCAATCATCATGAATCACAGAAGCAATTAACATTATTAGAAAACACTTAAAATTCATTTCAAAGTTTACCAGGGGGAATGCTTAATTTAGGATTTCTCTAACAAAAGATATCTACAGAGTTGGCATACACACAAAGTAACCATATTGAATAATTTTTTACACCAAACTTCCCCCATATACAAAATAACTATATTGAATAGATTGTTACACTAAACCTCTCCCTTTAACAATTCCTACCCCTTCTTTTCCCTCTCTTCAAGTTCCAAATTGAAGTAATACTTCACTTACTTATTTATCATCAGGATTATTAAACAACAATCATTTACAGTTAAATTCATTTTTCCCCATAATTAACTGAACAACCCAATCAATAGCATCAAGGACACTCTGCTTTCAGAAGTTCATGGCTGCTCTACCTGTGGGCACCCTTGAGGGTGATGAGGGTGACATTGGTAAACCAGATTAGAGAACATTTACCAGGCCAGCATGATCACTCGTGTTCCATTAGAGACATTGAGTACAACATTAAATCTACATGGGTCATTAACTGAACTGGACTATAATTAGGTAGCACCCCCAGAGTAAGAAATAAAAGAAAGTGTCCCGATGTGTGTATAAAATACATGACTGTGTATCAGAACCTCCTTTCTACTGCTGATTGCCTAAAAACTGGAATATGGCTGTTACAACTGAAGTTATAGGAAGAGTGGGAAATAGGAGGAGGAAAAATGCTCACAATATTAATCTTTTTAAAATACAGACTAAAGGAATGCTTAGAATGAAGCTACTCTAGAAGTTATATGAAATATAAAGGGAATAAGGTATAATAGTTTGTATAGTTTGTAAGTATAGAATGTATTTTTTTTAAAAAATCACACATCTTTATTGCCTTTTGCCTATTATAAACATGACTCACTGCCATTCTAGAAAATATACCAAAATATTTAAAGGAAAGATAACTTGATAAAAGAATCTCCAATATTATAAAATAACAATTTTTAAAATCTTGATGAGAAGAAAGACCTCAAGAGAAATTAACAACATGCTTTCTATAGGAATTTAATGGAACTGTTAAAATGGCAAGGAGACTGAAGTCCAAAGTAAGTGAAGAACTTACAGGCAAAAATTACATACATCAAGTTTTTCTTTTAAGTATGTACACATACACACACATATGCACGCACACACACACACAGGGTTATATACACATACATGCTATCATTTAACAGCAAAAATTCCAGAGGAATTCAAACAATGTTGATCAAATATCCTCACTCATATCATACTCTGCTAGGCTATGCACAGAAATCAAATAAAGTAAGTTACTGTGAGGATTTTAGAGGGAAGATACTTCGCAAAATAAAATGCTCGATCTCAAAATATATATTTTTTAAATATGAGGCAATGAGATCCTGAAAATGGCAAGGGCGTCCGACCTAGGCTAAACATTCCAAGTTCAAGATCAGGAAAGAAAGGTAAGAGTACAGTATTTGTGAGTATGTACATTTACTCCATGCCTTCTTCCATATCCGCTGTATACAAATTCAAGTTTCTAGTCCTAAACAAACATCCTCTTAAACACAGGAGGACTTTTGAAGGAGGCTACCGATCTGTCAACCATTACGACTGAAAAGGTAGGAAGAGTGTGAGATGCTGGGCAACTAAACAGGGGAAAACACCACCTCCCAAAAAAGGAGGAAAAAAGTAAAGGGAGAAAATTCTGTAAATTAAAATCATAGAAAATACAACATTTACTCTCAGGGAAAAAAAAAAAAAAAACTTTAGAAATAATTAAACAATTCTCTCTCAGTACCCATAAGCTAAAATGGAGTTTCTAAGCACTAAACCTCAAAAATTAAGTTCATTTTTTTAAATTAAGTTCACTTTTTCCTTGATAAGTTTGTTGGATGCTTAAACACAAGAAATATCACCGCAAAAGGGTACTAAGGGGCTGGGATTGTGGCTCAGAGGTAGAGTACTCGCCTAGCATGCATGAGGCACTGGATTCAATCCTAAGCACCACACAAATATAAAGATATCGTGTCCACCTATAACTAAAAAAATAAATATTTTTAAAAGGGGGTACTAGGATTTCAAAAAGGCAGGTACACTAAATCTTTTTATTTTGGAGAAGAGAGAAAAAATAGTTTAAAACAAGTGAATTCATTAATTGATTGGAAAACTACAGCATATCAAAGCAGTGACAGTGAGAGGTCTTTCCCAGTGTCCCATCCTATTCAGTGATGTCTGACCTCAATAAAGCAGGAAGTGAAATAGTGAGAATATCAGGGGAAGGAATCAGCTGGCTACAAAAGTATACTCAGGTCCTCCCTTCAAATGGTTTCGGACCTAAGTCATTTGGTATAGAACCTGGAAGGTGTGCTCCATGCTTATTCATAAATGCTACAAATGCTCCACAGAATTTTCTATAAACAAAGATAAAGAGCACTGATCAGGCCATTTAATGTGCATAAATAATTTGAGAGAGAAAATTATGGTCTGTTGTAGAAACCTAAGCAGGACCAAATTAAGCCAAAACATCTTAAGCCATAGAATCTCCTACTCACCTAGTAGGCCAGTGTCCATGCAGAACTTAAGACAGCTAACAGAAAGCAGGACACAGCCCAAAGGCAGAGGAGGTGAGTGGGGAGCTTATGTACAAAGTGAGAAGATGCATTCAGCAAGATGCAGGAGTCGATTAGCACAATGCTAAACCAAATCTGCTGTTCTGTGTGCTATCAAGCCCATAAGGGGCTGCACAGGGATCAAATCAGCTATACAACCAAGGGGGTAAACTCTAAAACTTGTAGGAAATAGACCTGGTCATACTTATATTAATAAGGCCAAGAGGACCATTTTATATCATAACTTTCCAGATGTCTCATATCTCCATTGCTTGCTTTCCCTCCACCCTCTTCACATATATAGACGACGTATATTCTGAGTAAGAAACCTCAGTTCAGAGGCTGGGGTTGTGGTTCAGCAGTAGAGCACTCACCTCACATGTGCAAGGCCCTGGGTTCTATTCTCCGTGCCACATATTAAATAAATACATAAATAATTTTATTTTTTAAAGAAAGAAAGAAATCTTACTTCAAAGACCAAAGAAAGAGAATTTGGGGAATGATTCACAGTTGACTTGATTTGAGAAAAAGGAGCAAAGGCAAAATTTCAGCTGCTACAGGTCAAGTACCCTGGGGTCTACCAGAAAAAAAAAAAAAAAAAATCCATAAAACAAAAAAATAGATGAAGGGAAAATAGAACTAAGAACTTAGCTAGAATTTAACTGAGAGGAGGTTACTGAAACTACAAGAATATATAAACACATAAAGTAGAGACTCAGGAGGAATATGTTGATCCATATAAAATTGCCATTTTTTATAGGTAAAAAACAGTCAAATATCAGTAATTTTACAAAGGTAAAACAAATGATTATTACAATGTTCTGCACCAGAAAAGTCGACATAAAACAAATGACTGACAGTGTTCAGTGCTCCAGAAAGCACTGGAATGAATATATGTTTTAGGCCCCATTTGAAAGACCCACCTGTGACAAACAAGACAGCCAAACTGGGAAGCGAAGGTGTGAAAAGAGAAAGAATAATCCCCAAGAGATTTCTTTACTGGGGTAGGCGGTGCCTTTCCAAAAGGTTTCTATTCTTGCACATTAAGTCTAAGCAAATTCTGGTGGGTCTGATTTTTCTGTAGTAAAGGTAAAGAGGACAGATGTGAAAAGGAATGCATACCAAAAAGACCAAGAGAATGAGAGAAATTCAGGAAATCAAGAAAATTATCATCTCTGCCACTTTCAATCCACCCACTACAGAACCCAGAGACATCCTGCCTCGATCATGGTGGAATCCCAACTGACATCTGCAGGATGAAACAATGATCAAATACTCTAAAACTGAAGGAAGGAGTTACTGGAAAGGAAACTTTCACTGAGTTCAAGGGGTCTAAATTGCAAACTGTGACCAGGTGGATGTGGATATGAATGAATATCCACATCCACATCCACATCCACCTGGTCACATGTGGGTCAGCAGAGTGGAAGGCACATCAGAGATGGAAGCTCCAGACAAACCCAGCAGGAACTAGAGATAAGAAACAGATGGAACAGAGTTGGGGGTGATGAGTCAGGGAAAAATGGACTGAATCATCTTCCAATTCAGATGGTGGACACCATGTTTGTTCACGGCTGGTTTGGGAGGCTGAGACAGGAGGATCATGAGTTCAAAGTCAGCCTCAGCTAAATTCAGGCGCTAAGCAACTTGGTGAGACCCTGTCTCTAAATAAAATACAAAACAGGGCTAGGGATGTGGCTCAGTGCCCCTGCATTCAATCCCCAGTACCAAAAAAAAAAAAAAAAGGAGGAGGAGGAGTAATAGTAGTTTGTTCATACTGGCCTTTCAAGTATAGTTGGCAGACAAATGGAAGGCCAAAGTAGGAAGAGGGAGGATTTCAACATAGGTAAAGGGATGAAGATGGTAATTTTCTTGGCTTTCTGAACTTCTCTTGTCCCGTTCTCTTTTCAGGACACATTCCTTTCACCTTTCACCTCTCCTCTCTACTCTCACCAAAGACAGAACTCACCAGATCACCAGAACTGGCTTAGACTAACGGACACATGTTTGAAATATCACAATATTTAAGTTTCAGACAAAATAAATTAAAATCCCACTCATTTTGATTCATCTGTTGGTGCATCATTTTTTCTATTTCTCACAGATTTTGCTACACTTCACTCTTAATGGTTTGTTTACAAGCCATACAAAAAAGTCTCATTTTTATTAAACCATTTTTTTTTTTTTTTTTTTTTTTTTGCATAATCATCTATCCCAATGTGGTTAAAACCATGTCCCATGTCTCCCTAGCCTTCCCTGTCATGAAAATATACACCTTGGGTCAAATGTGAAGAGTAATTATAGCATACATTTATAGATTTTTGAGTGTGTACATGTGGGACTGTGACAGTTCAAGGCGTGGAAGAAAGAAGTGATCCCACCCAGGGTGCAAGCTATATGTGAATACCTTGTCTGCAGATTTAATAATAGTAATAAACCAACTAAGAGTTAGTCGCTTTTTATTATTATCCTGCACCAGCTATTCTAAACAATTCTAACTCCTACTTGCTGGGGCTGACAGCTCCCATGAAAGAGACCATTTCTCCCTGGTTCACCACTGCTGCTCAACATCATATTAAATGCTTTACAGAGAGTCTCTTTTACTCTCATTTCAATGGGAAAACAGAAGCTCAGATTAAGTTAAATGGAAGATTGAGGATTTATCCTGGACAGCCTAATTTCCAAGTCTGCATATTTAACCTACAAGCTATCCCTACTCAAGGAAAATGAGCAAAAGACGGCAGAAACCCTGGTTTAGCTCAACAGAGAGTCAACAGCTGAATTTGGATGCCACCTTCCATTACCCTACCTCCTACCTTTTCCATCAGTCAATCAACAACTGACATCCTATAGCTCAGAGAATACTTTTTACTTATTAATTTATTGCCCATTTTTTGACAGTTTCCCTCAAGTGCAGACAGGTTAACTTTGCCACACAGTCACTGTGGCCTGAGGCAACGATCTCTCACAATGGACAGGGAACCATTTAAAAAAAAAAAAAAATCTATCTCATGAAAACATTTTGGATTCCTTGTTGTTCATTTTAATGGGAAAAGACATCTTTGTTTTTATATAATTCCCACAATAGAACATTAATTTTTCTTAAGTGTTTTAATTTTAGACTATCTATACTTTTCACAGGAAACTATCAGACTGAGAGAATGAAAAATATAAATAAGTAAAAAATAAATAGGTTTCTTCATTGGCCAAACTTGAATGAAGCAAATAACATTTCTTCTCCCCATTTTCTCCATTTGTAAGCAGAATTTTAAGTCACAATCTTCAAAATTCTAGTGAGGATAGAATTTCTCTAATAATCTAAAATCCTCTGACCCACAAAAGTTCAAACAAGAGGATAGGTATGATTTAATACAACACTAGCTTCACCTTGTAAATGGGAAGCTCATTGTACTCCTCTAACTCTCATGATATATACTCGGCTTCTCACAAAGGTCTGCCTTCAGGGGAGAAAGTACTGATCACTCAAACTGAGTACCTAGTCCCTGGAACAATTACTTTCAGGGAAATTAAAAATATGTATACTTGCCTCTTGACTCTAAACACCACTGTCTTTAGCTAGGCTAATATGAATCACCCTGGGAGACAGAGTTCTGCCCTTTATATCCAAAGAAAATCAGACTGAAATATGAGGAAGCTAAAATTTAGCCAGACCCTAGACTGTATTGAGTTTTCTATTGACACAAACAGTAGCCTAAAACAACACCTATTTATTAGCTTGCAGTTCTATAGGTCAGAAACCTAGGCAAGCTTAGTTGGGGTTTCTGCTTAAAATCTCACAGAGCCAAAAATCAAGATGAGGGCTGGACTGGAGACTCCTGGAAGAAGGCCGTTCAAGTTCAATTAGGTTGTTGGCATAATTCATTCCTAGTGGTTGCAGGACTCAAGTCTCCATTTTTCTGCTGGCTGTCTGCTGGAGCCACACTCAAGCTGCCCCTTATTCCTGTCCATGTTCACAGACAGTAACAACATATTGAGGTAAATCCTGCTCATCTCTGATCTTTCTTCCTACCAGTCAGAGAAAACTCTGTTTTTAATGGGTTAATGTGGTTTGAATAGCCAAGCAGAATAATCTCCCCCTTACCAAGCAAGGTAATATAATCATAGGAGGGATATTTTAACAGATTCACAGGTTCCACCCATAGTCAAAGAAAAAGATATTATACAAAAGGAAGAGTCACTGAGAGTCAATCTGAGAACTCTGTCAACCACAATGAAGCAGAGCAAATCTAACAAGGTAATGAATTCCACTCTAGGAAGGCTTCTAAAAGAGAGATGGAAAAAAACATTATTTGCACCACACACATTATTAATTCTATTCGTTTTAAAGAAATTAGGATATTTTCCTATTCCTTTCCCATACCCTTAGGGCTATACATTGCTACTTTTGATTTCTTCTAAGTTGTAACCTTATCAATGTACACTGCACATTCACAGAAATCAAGTTTCATAAAAATGAAGCAAACATCATAGGCCAAGTATTTACTGTGAATATCTACTTAGTAAAAGCCACTACATTAAGTACTGTGAAAGATGGAAATAATATTAACTCCTCTCAAAGGGGCTGATAAATAATGCAAGGCAAAGAGAAGATAATACAAAATGATTAATGGTGCCATACTTTATATTAGTTAAAAGGCAAAGAATTAATGAAATATTCACATCAAATTGTACAGTTTTTAAATAGAAGTCACATGGCCAGAGTTTTCCTACAGCATGCCACCTGTAACTAGTAGATATGAAGATCTCTAAAATAATGCTATGATTTTAAAATTTTTGGAGGTTTAGTGTACATATAATTTTTATGTGAAAACCAGAAAGACATATTAGATATATATCCAAGCCATTAGCTATCTGAATAATGGAATTACAGAAGACTTTAATGATGTTTACTAGTTTTTTTAACTTCTAATTTTTTCCCAGTAAGTTTGAGCAAATTATGGTATTTGCCCCAACTTTCTTCAAACCCAAAACTGTCTAATCCATAGCCTCCTACACCAGAAAGTACTGATGGTTTTGACATAGCACACATACAAAAAAAAAAAAAAAAGATTAGAGCCATTCAAACCTGCTACCGGGAATCTAAACAAGGAAACACATTTGCTAAGAGCAGGAACTAACGTTGAAAGGATATAAGAGAGTTGAAACTAATAAAAGCCTAATAATAAGATCACAGCAAAGCAAGTTCTGTGCAGGGGAAGGCAAGACCATACCAGAAGGGAAGCACAGGGTATGGACGTGTAGGCATGCGGATGAACAGACAGAAGGACAAAGGCAGCATTCACTCCTCCAGAAGTTTTGATTTCTGAGAAGTTTCTAGTGTGCTTTTTAACAAATGATTTTCTATTGTTTTCAACTAAAATAAGCCTAACTAAAGTAACGCTAAAAACATTATTTCTATAAGGCTAAAAATTAAAACAAAAGACAAGTTTTTAAAGGTCTTCTAAAAGATTATTTCTTAATTTGGATTTTTTTTTTTTAATTCTTACTTTTTTTTTTTTAAGATTCTTCAAATCCTGGTTCCTGCCCTGTTGGAAATCTCTGAAATTCCCACCCCCAGCACTCACAAACAGAACAATCCAGCCAGAAAAGGATTTGCCTATTAGCTACGCTATCACCACCAAGACAGCAGCCTTATTAAATTACAACTGTTTGAACAAGGTCAAGCACTCAGAGTTTAATTCAAAGTGTTTCCAGGTATAATGCTGTCAGGTCAACTTAAACAAGCCAACAGAGGCTTGGAGCCTGATTAAATATTAAAACAGAATCTTTCACATCTGTTTTTACCCAAGGATGAAATTACTGTACATCACTTCAACCAGCTCATTAATACACTACACACACATCTTGCCTCAAAGGTTACAGGAATATCAATGCTTCAGAGGCCTGCAGTGAAACCTGCCCACACAGCCAGAAGTGAGGTCACTGCATACTTTATAGGATGTCAATATTTCTTTATAGAATGTGAGAGATAATCAGTTAGACATAGACACATTTTAAATTAAAGGATGAAAACCTCCATGAAGATAAGCCAGTTACTTTTGATCTGAACCTTTTAATCATTCATTCACTTGGCTTTGATAGGTAACTTGATAGTACACGTTAGGCAAAAATTTTGATTCAACAGTAATTATTTTATAAAATGGAGGGTTGTCACACTCAAATAGACAGCCATGGTGACTTCATTTTTTTGACTTACAAAAGCATAGGTATAACATATAAAAGGAACATGTAAACATTTGAAAGCACAAACACTTGGGACACTCGAGAGAATATGCTTTTTATGGCTTTATTAAATGAAAGAACAGTTCAAGATGTGCTGCTTTTAAAAACTCCTATAACAAGAAGTGGCAACTGGACAACCATCTAGAACTACTTAGAATATTTCTCTGTATTTACACTCCCCTCCATCCTCAGAACCTGCATTCAGGGAACAACCATGAAACTGCTTTGCAGCACTACAACACTGACTATAATAGCTATCATTTGGATTTGCTGTGTTCTTTTCTATCCTACACTGTTTTTCTGATGCACCACCCCTTTTCACCTGGGGAACCTCACTGATCTTTGACAGGTGTCAAGCACAGTGCCTTCCTGCCCTAGCCACTCAGGTAGGCAAATCCTTCAAACTATAATCCCTTTGCCCCTGGCAAGGGTGGGCACATACCTCAAGGAGATTATTTATATATGCATGTTGAGAGAGAAAAGTCTTGGAGGCTGCTCACCTGGCAGGGTGTATATGCAGCCATTTTCTCATCCCCACTCAGAAAGCCAATATGCAAAACAGGCTGGCAGACAAACATCCCAGACCATATCCCCTGAGCAAGTAGAGCCAAATGAGCCTAACCCATCTCTAGCTTCTGTTTTGAATATTATATGTCTCTAAATAAGTCTGACATTAATTAATGTTAACATTATATGTATTCAGATATTAGCAACAAGGTAATGAGAAAAATATCTATTCTGACCCAAGACATACTTAATTCACACTTCCTCTAAGAATTCTACTGGCTCTCTTTTCTGAAGTTCTTCAGAACTTACATAACACTACATAGAGATTTTATCTTGTACCACTTTCTTACTGTTTCATGTTTTTTTTGAAGTTTTAATAATCTTGTTGCTATATATTAAAAATAAAGACTACTTAAGTGTAAGATATTCTAAATTAGTTCAATATAGACTAGGACAAGGACAACAAATTCTAGCTATTTAATACCTGACCAAAAATAATGATACTAGTGTTGATGATATTTGTGAAATCTGTTCCATTCTAATACTACTCTATTTCATATTGTTTTCAATAAAAAATATGGATTCAAAAGGTTACTTCTTTATTCAGGAGTACAGACCAAACTTTACAAAGAAGGGTTGATTACAGGGTCTAGGCCCTGGGTGATAAAACCTTTTACACCCCAAGTTAATCACTTTGGGCTAAGGAAAAATTATTCAACAAGTATTTGTTGGATAATGGAGTTTTAAAAATTCATTTAAGATACTGATATATCATCCAGTTTTTCATACTAAAAGCAGCTGCTTCCATAAATGCATGAAAAACATTTTCTTTCTTTAAATTCATTGACTTTGGGAAATAAAAGTTCTTTTTCTTTTCTTCAAGGGATGATTATGTTTGAAAATGAAGGTAACTGTGAGCAGAAAAATATTTTATGCTTTTTTTTTTCTTTCTTTTCCTGCCACAGCTCAGTACTAAACATCATTTCAGAGAGAAAACCATAGGGTACACAGCCAGGAGACCCACGCTAGAGCTCCTGCCATCACCAACTGGCTCTGAGGACAAGACAGACAAAGCACAATTTTTGTCTGGAACCCGTTTTCTTAACTGTACAATGAGAGTAATGCCCACCTTATCAATCATAGAAGAGGGCAGTGAAGACTAAATGAAATGATGTTAAAAAAGAAAGAAAGAAAAAGCACATCATCTGAAAAACATAAACAAATGTAAATTGCTGTCTACTACCTGGAGAAAATAAATCAGCTATTTTCATATGCAATATGCAAATATGATATTACTTAATCCTGTTCCAATTTTACAAATGAGAAAAAAAAATACAAAGAGGTTAATCCTACCTCATGCAAAATCACAGCATAGGTAAAGAATCACAGCAGGAAAGCCCAAGTCCTTCCCATTGCAATGCTGCTGCCAACTGACTTCAGAACAAGAAAGCTTCATACTTCAGCTTATTGAGGATCCAAATTCTAAGTGGTTTTGCCCTTATTTTTACCAATGCATCACAAATTTTTTAAAAAGATAATAGTTCTACAATAAGCACTCTGTTGTTTCCTTTTTTTTTTAACTAAACAAACAGATTTATAATTAACGAAGAAGTACAGCAAATACATATATGGGCCTGTAGTGCTGGGTTGAACATGGTAATGTGTCTATTATCCTTGGTATGGTTAAAACTCTTAATTTAAAATGACAAAAATAGCTGCAACTATAGTTTCCTATGGAGTTTTCAAGATCTAGGAAACAAATAGCACCCAAATTTTCAATTTTGGGGTCAAAAAAGCAATGTAGATTCCTGCTTATAGCTTCCTAGTATTCATTTAATAAATGTAAACTGTGATGAGCATACTTAAGTTTTTAATAAGAAGTCTTTTTTTTTAATCTAAAGAAAAGCTGAAACTTCCTGACTAGAGAATTAAATTGAGATACAATTTGAAAGCATTTAAAAAGCAAGTCCATCTTGGATGCAGTTCACTGCTGAGACACAAAATTGATGCTGCCCCCATCTTTTGTATTCTGTAGGATGCAAACAACATGCCTTACTATGAGGCAGCAGAAAAACTAATGTTTCCTCATAGCAGAGATTACTGGAATTTCCCTGTCCACAAAGTTTAATGCTGGTAAAAGTAACCAAGAGACTTGAGGACTGAGAGCTAAGGGTTGTGCCTACTATAGTGGGGAAGGGCAGGGCCACTAGACCTGGGCCACTGCTTCAGGTACATCAGCACATTCCCCCCAGGCAGAAAACAGCACTTCTCTAGGGACACAATCAGACTGCTTCTGGGACAGATATTTTTCTTATTGTGTTAAGGTAGCAGGTAGATGGGTACAGGCTCACAAGAGCACCATTCAGGGTCCGTGTGTGTATCTGTGCTTGTTTCAGGGATGAAGGTTGTGGTGAAACTAGAAGGTCAGGCTTAGGATTATAATAAAGCCTTTTGAGTACTTTTGAGTACTGAAATCTTAAACAGCAGTAGTTAATACAATACAAGCAATTTGTTTAACAGAAAATAGAATTCCCATATAGCACAGTCTTTACCATACATAAATTCATACTTGAATGATATAATCAAGTAGAATAAACCATACTAAATGTAAAGTCAATAAATTCTTCTTTGATTGTTGACACCCCACATAAACACCAAAGAAAAGACTAAGAGGAATTTAACAGAAAGAAATTAATCATCTTAATACTTTGGTTTAATACTGATCTACAGTGAAATAATTTGGGCATTACAACAGTTCACTTGAATTAAGATTTAAAGAAGCACATTCAAAAGAAGCAGAATTCATTAAACAACTTCTCAAAAGGATCATTTCCTCTAATTATTGCTTTTATAACACAAGACAAAGGCAACCCAATATAAGTCCATAAAATCTACAATTTGCTGCCAAAATCTTACCAGATAAAATTAGAAAAGGAAGCATATTTGGAAGCACAACTGGTAAAAAGTTGTGTTATCTTAATTCTAAAAGGCATTTTCTCATAATCATTTTTTTTTGAGAGGGAGAGAGAGAATGAATTTTAATATTTATTTAATTTTTTTTTAGTTATTGGCAGACACAACATCTTTGTTTGTATGTGGTGCTGAGGATGGAACCCGGGCCGCACGCATGCCAGGCGAGCGCGCCCCTGCTGGAGCCACATCCCCAGCCCCTCTTATAATCATGTAAAGTATACAAACATTATGGGCTAGATATTGTGGTAGATCCATTAGAATAAAGGAATAAAAAGGCAAAACTAAGATGGGTGCTTTGGGGCTTACAGTCCTGGGATGGAGAAATGGAGGGCTATAAAAAGCCTCACAGGGGCTGGGGATGTGGCTCAAGCGGTAGCACGCTCGCCTGGCATGCATGCGACCCGGGTTCGATTCTCAGCACCACATACAAACAAAGATGCTGTGTCCGCCGATAACTAAAAAATAAATATTAAAAAATTCTCTCTCTCTCTCTCTCCCTCTCTCACTCTCTCTTTAAAAAAAAAAAAGCCTCACAATACTGCAGACAAGGGTTCTATCAGGCTGTTTGTAAGAAGCTATGGGAGAAAAAAAGCAGCTGGCTGGATGACTGGAAAATCTTCACATCTGGAATGAGTCTTAGAGGAGGAGGAGAAAGAGCCTAGAAGCAAGGTCAGGCAAGAGGGAAAGGAAGACATTCCATACTCCAAGCAAGAAACTACGTGAAAGGGTACCAGAGGATGAGCTGTGAGGGAATCTTTGGACAAAGAAGAAAGTGGAGAAGATAAGGGGGAATGATATTGGAGGACGTAAAACTGGAAAAGCTGATAGGAACAAGATTGTAGAATAAAAACATTTTGTTTAAGCTACAGAATTAATCCAAGCTTTGTGGGTTATGCCTAAAGGAGGAAGCAACCATCAGAATAAGGAAAATATGATGCATACATACAATGGAACAAGAATCAGCCTTAAAAAGGAAAGAAATCCTGTCATGTGATACCACACAGATGAACTTTGAGGATATTAAGCCAAGTTAAATAAGCCAGTTACCAAAAAAGAAAAAGAAAAAAAGAAACACCCACACATTGCCAGGTGTGGTGGCACACGCTGTAATTCCAGAGGCTCAGAAGGCTGAGGCAGGAAGATTGCAAGTTCCAGGCCAGCCTCGCAACTAGGCCCTAGGCAACTTATTTAGACCCTGTCTCTAAATAAAAAGGGATAGAAATGTAGCTAAGTGATTAAGCATCCCTGGGTTCAATCTCTAGAACAAAAAAATACCACTAAACATTTCATGATTTCACTCACAAGAGGTATCTGAAGTAATCAAACTCTTAGAAATTGAAAATACAATGATAGTTGGTAAAGGCTGGTGGGGAGAATGTTTAATGGGAATAGATATTCAGTTTTGCAAGGTAGGAATTCAGAAGATCTACAGTACATTGTGTATATAGTTAACACCACTGTACTGTACATATAAAAATGGTTAAGATGGGGGCTGGGATTGTGGCTAAGTGGTAGAGAGCTCGCCTAGCCCAGGTGGGACCCAGGTTCGATCCTCAGAACCACATAAAAATAAAGGCATTGTGTTGTGTCCATCTACACCTAAAAAATAATATTTTTAAAAAATGGTTAAGATGGTACATTTTTGTTTCTTTTTTTGTCATGGTGCCAGAGATCAAACCCATGACCTTGGTCATAATAGGCAAGCAGTCTATCACTGAGCTACATCCCTAACCCAGTAAATTTTATTTTGTGTTTTTTACTACAAACCAACCCAAAAAAGTCAAAAGAAATACAATTTAAGGGTGCCAAGTTTCAGGTTAATTAATAAGGGTCCGTTCCTAATGCCAATCTGGGAACATGATCTTCATTATTAGAAGTCTTCAAAGCTAGCAAATTTACCGTGTTAAGGTTGTAGTGAAATTTCAAATTTCTCAGCCAAACAATAATTGCTGCCAAATTCTATGCTTGAAGTCTGCAGGGTATAAAATAAGTGAAAGTGCACTAAATTATAAAACCCAGCTCTAGTCTATTGGTGCTGAGATGGTTGACTGTACCATCACCAAGATTATTGCAGGGTTCAGTAATTTATCACAACCACTGATTTCTAACCAGAATTAAAATATATATATATATATATATATATATATATATATATATATATATATATATATATTATATATATTATCTTAAATAAATAAATCTAAACTTTAAGGTATAAAAAGTTCAATCTTGGCTGGGATTGTGGCTCAGCAGCAGAGTCCTCGTCTAGCATGTGTGAGGCCCTGGGTTCAATCCTCAGCACCATATAATAAAATAAAGGTATTTAAAAAAAAGTTCAATCTAGTCTAAATCAAAGTTAATTTTAACTTTATCTAGTGTGAGGTTTTTCCCCTGAAACCAGCAGTGAGGTCAAGGAGTGAAAGGCAAGTACAAAAAAAAAGGGAAAGTCTATCTCCTTGTCTATGGTCCATCCTCTAGGCTGTAGTATCTTCAGCCTCTTGGTGGAGTCCACGGGCCAGTTTGTTTAGTGAGAGCCCTCCACTGGGTCCTTCACACTGCCTGACACAGGCAACAGTACACTTTTGGCTCAGTGCTCAGTCTCCTCTCACTCAGCTCCTGTCCCTGTAGTTCCCACCGCCTCTTCCTGCTGGAGTCCTGCACCTGGCAGGCAGCCAGCTGCCCTCCATGCAGACCACCTGGCCCACAGGAAATGTCAAGCATTATTGCTACCCTATCTCCATACAATGCCTCCTGGGGCAGCTCTGGTCACATGACTGCTTTCAGATGACAGGAAGACTCAGAGTTGACATCCCCAGACACCAGTAGAAACAAACCACACTCTCAAGAACTCTTCCTGGGATTGCATTCTAATCCCACAGTAGCACCTGGCTGGTAAATAACCCTGCAGCTCAATAACATGTCAATCTACCCTTCTGCATTGAACTCCAACCTCTGGGTTATTATCTTGAGGCCTCTCTAAAATGACTGTACAAAGGGCAGAGAGAGGGACATTCCCCCAGGGAACAGCACTTTCTAGGTGTTCCTTGCATGGAATCCATTTCTAGTGTTCTCTTAAACAAGGTGGGTGATGGGATGGGGGCTGCATGCAGTAGACACTAGACCCATCTGGCTACATTCTGTCAAAGTCCACAAAGGATGCTTCTAAAATCTCTTTTGAAATTGTGTGGGATGGAGTTGTGGCTCAGCGGTAAAGCCCCTGTCTAGCAAGTGTAAGGCCCCGGGTTCGATCCTTAGCTTCACATAAAGATAAATAAAATAAAGGTATTATGTCCAACTACAACTAAAAAGTAAATATTTTTTTAAAAATCATGTGTTTAGCACCTACCTACAGCTCTAGGACCATAACCAGAATTTGAAACAACAGGAAAACTCCCCTTTAATACTTTGTCACATATATTTCTAGAGTGCTCAGGTAGAAAAATGACAAGAACTCTACCATATTAAGGACCAAACTAAGGTATTCTGTTGTCAGATACCAAAGAAAGCTCCACGAAGTTCTAAGATTTCTTAGAGGACAGTTTGAAATTCGACTCTACTAAATATTTGAATAATTACAAAAATAAACACTCTTGCACAGAAAAGATAGATGCTGAACCCAAACCATTCACCATACAATACTGTGAACTGTCAACCAATGCTCAAAGTTCTGATAATATGCACAAATCGTAGCTAGAGGTAGTGGTGCAAAATGTACACAAATTACAAGGACAAACCCACTTGCATTAACATTGATGTGTGCAAGCAGGAAGAAATACTGGTAATTGTTAGTAATTCTTCTGACACTACTACCAACCTGTCCTTGTATTTTCTAACATTCTGTCCAGATTTAAACTTCAAGGTGGAAGCTATTACTAGACTAAGCCTAACTAGTTAGCCTACCTCCATTACACCTTGGAGGCAAGAATAGGAAACTGCCCATTTGCACTGTACTAGCTTCCAAAGCAGAAGGCAGACTCTACTATGGCTCACCAGTGGGCAACCTAAAGTGAACAGCAAGTGTCTGTTACAAATATTCCCTATCTTCACCCTTAAAAAACTCTGGATAGCTAAGTGCAGTGGTGCACGCCTGTTAATTCCAGTAGCTTGGGAAGCTGGTACAGGAGATCAAGAGTTCAAAGCCAGCCTCAGCAAAAAGCCAGGCGCTAAGGAACTCAGTCTCTAAATAAAATATAAAATAGGGGGATTGTAGCTCAGTGGTAGAGCACTTGCCTTGCACATGTGAGGCACTGTGTTCAATCCTTAGTACCATATAAAAATAAATAAGTAAAGGTATTCTGTCCATCTTCAACTAAAAAAAATATTAAATATATATATATAAATAAAATAGGGCTAAGGATGGGTTCAATTGTCAAGTGTCCCTGAGTTTAATCCCCAGCACCCCCTCAAAAAAAAAAAAACAAACCACTCCAAATATATGTCAAAACAACACTAGTAATGATAATGTTATTTCTGCAGTTCACATTACATGCCAATATTGTTCCAACAATTTATAAAAGCAGAGCTCTGATCACTACCAATCTGCCATCATCAGTCAACATCAACAAAAAAATGAAAGCTCCCAGAAGGGCTAAAATCATTAATGCACGGCTAATGACAAAGATGGCAGGAGATTATTTAATTTTTTAATGTCTGATCATGTTAATTGTCATGTTTAAACTTGCAAATTGCTGCTTATTAAAATATCCACTTACTAAAATAATAAATAATACATATGGTGATACTTTTGTGAAATTGTCTTTTTAAAGCATCACAGCATAAATGAGTTCACCATTTCAGGGCAACCCCTTGTCCCATTTAGGGAAAAACAAGAGAATCTGATAAATTATATTGTGGCAGAAAAAGTAGGAGCTGCCACCACATTATCCTACCTCAACTGACTCCCCACATTCCAAATTCCTATGGTCAGCTCAGCTCAGCAAGGCACCTGCAGAGCCAAAACCAGAATCCAGGAAGTTGACTGGAGGCTTCTTGCCAATGGCATCTCTTGAAGCAGCAGCGCCAGCTAAGACTAGGGTTGAGCTGGCAATGGAAAGGCCTCCAGGTTAAATTAAAAAGAAAGCCCATGAAGAATTGCCAAGGAAAGAGAAGTCATTCCAAATCACACTACAGCAAAGGTAACAAGGATCACAGCATTCCCTAAACCATGTTCACTCATTTTCATTCTCCATCAATCTTGCTCAGTAAACCTTTCATGTTCAACTTTACCTCTTCATATAAAGAAGTGGTTATTTGCAAACACCGGAAGGCAGAGAGTGAAAACAAAGAAAATTTATGCCACAATTGTAATTTTGAAATTCAACCATTTATATGGAAAAGTAAACCCTAACTGTGCTCTATGTACTTTAATACAAAGTTCAAACATATATCATAAAATCCTTAGAAAATAAATTTGAAGTGATTTGTATTTTTAAAAAATCCAAACTATGATAGTATAAAAATACTTACTAACCAAAAAATTAAATATAAAACACAAGCCTACTGAACCAAGGCCAAACTCCTAACCTAGCATTCTCAGCTCTTCATTCATAGTCTGGCCCTAACCTACCTTTTCAATCTTTCTATTGCTTCCCTTTTATAAACCTGTTCTCCAAAATAACTGTACTACTCACAGGTCTTCATATTACTCCTTCGTGCACAGTGGTGAGCAGCCTTCCTTTCCTTCTGAATCCCTCCTTTAAAATCACACATCCAAATTCTGCCTTTTCTCTAGTGACTATCGCAATGACACCTTGACCCAGAAGCCTGTCCTGGTTTCCCAGGAAGTGATCTCTCCTCCCTCTGCCTCCTACAGCCCTGGTAATCCTACTACAAGGTACATTCTACTTTTTTTTTTTTTTTTTTTTTTTTTTTTTTTTGCAGTACCAGGAATTGAGCCAGTGACCTCACACAGGCGAGGCAAGTGCTCTCTGACTTAGTTACATCCCAAGCATATTTTGTTTTGAAACACTGTCTTCCGAAGTTGCCCAAGCTGACCTTGAACTCGTGGACCTCCTGCTTCAGCCTCCCAAGTAGCTGAGATTACAGACATGCACCACCATGCTAGATCTATGTCTACTCTTAATCTTTTTTAATACTCATCTTTGTTTTTTTATTTGTTTGTTTGTTTGTTCATTCCTTTTCCTCTTTTGGTGCTACTGGGAAGTAATCCCAGGAGTGCTGTATCACTGAGTTATACTCCCAGCCTCATTTATTTATTTGGTACCGGGAATTGAACCCTGAGGTACTTATACTGAGCCACATACCCAGTCATTTATAATTTTTATTTTGAGACAGGGTCTTGCTATATTGCTGAGGAAAAAACTAAGTTGCTGAGGCTTTCTTGAAATTGCAATCCTCCTATCTCAGTCACTGAGTCACTGAGACTACAAGCATGCTTAACCAAGCCCTGCTTATTTTTTATTTTGAGATAGAGTCTCATTAAGTTTCCCAGGCCAGTCTGAAACTTGTGACCCTCCTGCTTCAATCTCCTGAGTGGCTGAGATTATAGGCTAATGTCACTCCTAAACCAACTTTCCATGTGTTTATCTTCACAATAAGTATATGCTCTTACTTACAAGGATACACCCACACTATGACGATTTACATTTAAGAATCCCCTTAGATAGGCCTGCAAGAGTATGGCAGAGCTTCCTCAAACCCAAAACAGTTCATCTCCTGACTGCTTTGTTAAACTCCTCAGATATAAATCCCAGTGTCTCTGTTGGCTCTTTCCTACTAGTGCTTAGCTCTCTACCCAAACAATGGCACTGGGTAATGCTACTTGGTTTGACCTATTTTCTGCCTCACCATACAATTCCCTTATCAAAACAGTAGAAGGAATGCCACCAGACCAGGCTTGCCCAGAGGAACTCCCAGTCCAGGATGATTCTACAGCTTGAGAATTTCAACCTCTTTATACAGAAAAAAAGATTCCCATGGAGCAATTGGCCCTAGGCTGGGGAGTTCTGCTCCTCCCTTGCCCTGGACCTCAGTTCTCAATTCTCTCCCACTGAATTTTCACAGCTACTTAACTTCTTAATGGAGCTGAACAATCTCTCAGGCATCCAGACCTTAAAAGTTCTCAGAGGCAGCTGAATAACAAGCACACCTGCCAATGCAGACAAACGGTTCAGATGACACAAGCATTCAGGCAACTCTATCTTCTCGAACATAAATACATTTTTAAAAATTTTTCATTACACAATAATTGAACACATTTTCATTGTAAAAAAATAACTCAAACAATATAGTTGATACAGATGAAGTCAAGTCTCCCCTGACAACTCCTCAATCTCATTTTATCAAGCATTTACATATCACCTTTCATCAACTCTAAAAGCTTATCACTTACAATGTACATTATGATCCACCAAGACACAAAAAAGCTCAAACTATTAAACTATGCCACAAATTGTTATACTGTGATTTCAAAAATGTTAATCTGAAAAGCATGTTTTAGAATATGAAATATAATACATATAGAATTTAAATGAACTTATTTCATATATAAATTTCACATGCATAATAAAGAACCTATCAAATACAATACATAACTAAATCTAGTTTTGAGGAGTTTGTTTTACATAAATGTGACAATTTTGTGATTTTTTTCACTTCATGTATCTAAGAGAGCTTCAATCTCAGCTGCATAAAGATCTATACCACCTCTTTTTAGGGGCCACATACTTATTTTGTATGCTGGCCATATCACTGTGCATGTAATCATTCCAATGTTTTACCATTAATAAATGCTGACTTTATTATTTCTTTATATGAAAAATTATCAAAAGTATGTTGATTTTCGGGGCTGGGGATGTGGCTCAAACGGTAGTGTGCTCGCCTGGCATGCGTGTGGCCCGGGTTCAATTCTCAGCACCACATACAAAGATGTTGTGTCTGCCGAAAACTAAAAAAAAATAAATATTAAAATTCTCTCTCTCTCTCTCTCCCCCCCTCCCTCTCTCTCTCCTTAAAAAAAAAAAAAAAAAAAAAAAGTATGTTGATTTTCATACTGCCCAAGTGCCTTTTCCAAAAAGGTCTGAACAATTTATTTGCTCCCGGTGTGAAAGTATACCCATCTTCCCCTCACTCACTGTTGCTAATACAGAAATATCATTCTTTTTAATTTCTGCCATCTGATAGAAGAAAAATGTATCTGATTGCTTTAATTGCATAATTCCTTAACTATTAATGAAGTTAACATCTCTTTATATTTATTGGCCATTTGTTTCCTTTTGATCAAATGTCTTTTGATATCTTTTGCCCACTTTTTCTATAGTTTTTTTATTAGCTTGCAGAACATTATTTAACTTTGTCTATTATACATGCCTATTTTCTCCTGGTCTGTTATTTGTCTTTAATTATAAATTTGTGGTGCTGTCTTTGGCGGCATAGACATTTCAGATCTTAAACAGTCAAATTTTCCCATCCTTTGTTATCTGTACCCTGTATTACTTACATACAGGCAACATTTTCTTCGAACATCAAACCCATTCTTTGCAAACTCCTCTCAGTTCTGGCCTGGCAGGGCTTGAAGCAATAGAGGATGCACAACCCATACAGCTATCCTGATCTCCACCTCTCAAAGGTGCAGGTCTAGTCAGTGCTCCGCCAGTGTGGTCACTGCTTTAGAAAGAATTAGCCAGTTCCCTTTCTTTCTTTCTTTTTTTTTAAAAAAAATATTTATTTTTTAGTTGTACAAAATACCTTTGTTTATTTATTTATTTTTATGTGGTGCTGAGGATTGAACCAGGGCCTCGCTCATGCTAGGCGTGCGCTGTACCTTTGAGCCACAACTCCAGCCCCCAGTTCCCTTTCTTAATGTCTGAGGCAGAAGCCTAACCCATTCCAGGCTACTTTATATGTGCCAGCCTGGTCAACCTAACATGGTGACTCAAGACCAGAGACCAAAAACCAGTCAGAGAGAAAGACAAGATTATTATCTACGGCTTAGTTACTGAGCCAGGAATGTGTGGATACCTGGTAGGAAGAATGCCACCCCATCCCCTTTCCCTCAGACTCAGAAGTAACACACTTTCTGCAGAATTGAATCCCTGACTTAGCAAAAGCAAACTTCAGGACATTGGAGAACTCTCATGACCAAATCCTTGCCTGACAGGTTCAACAGCCAAGGCAGTTCATGTGAGACAGCCTCTATCCCCAGGGAACCATGGAGAAAATGGCTCATCCCCCTCCAAATCTGCACCATGGCATCTCCATGCTGTTCACACATCCTCCCTTACAAAATATACTATAACCTATGCTCCCCATGTTTTAAGAGTTTCCCACATGAGGCCATCAGGACTCACCCAACTGCCAGAAAGAGGGCCCAGGACAGTTAGGTTCCAAGTTCTCTGACTCAAGGAAGTGCTAAGTGGGCTCTGGTTCCTGGACAAGTGGAAGACACCAAGTTGTGGATGGTCAGAAACTGGTGGAAACACCCACCCATGCTATCAAGAACATAGCATTTGATGGTCAAGGAAGATGACAGCACAGACTAGGAAGAGATGCAGCCTGTTATTCTATGGTTTTTCTTTTGCCCCTGGATTTCCAACTAAGAGAATAGAGCCAACTATAACAGAGCTCAGGTGGGGTCCTGACAGATTTGGGGGCAGGGTAAAGCTGGATACTTGTGAAAGGTTAATAAAATAGGTACATGAGATAGTCTCTTGGTGGTCTCTTCCTCTGACGCTCGCCTGACCTTTACACTTGTTGTAACTTAAAAAAAAAAAAAAATAGGATCAATTTTTTTAAACCCTTTTTATACTTTTATTTTATTTATTTATTTTTTTATGTAGTGTTGAGGATCGAACCCAGGGCCTCACATGTGCTAGGCGAGCACTCAACCACTGAGCCACAACCCCAGCCCAACTTTTTTTTTTTTTAATGTTTATTTTTTGGTTGTAGGTGGACACAATACCTTTATTTTATTTTTATGTGGTGCTGAGGATCAAACCCAATGCCTCACGCATGCTACGCAAGCACTCTACCTCTAGCCACAACCCCAGCCCACTTGTTGCAACTTTAAAATACTCTACCTTACATAATAATTTCTATACTTCTATTTAAGGAAACCTTTACATACATTAGATATTCCTGATTGATGAGTCAAACTCAGCATTTTCAACAACTTCTCCTCTCCTATTGGGCTGGGTTAAGGCTCCATGTCTGGGTACCTCTAACTCCAGCTTCCCAGAGTCTTTCTTGGAAAAGTCCAACTCCCAGGACAGTTACGACCTGAGAGGCCTGTTCAAACAGATATGGAATTCAGCCGAGATGTTACCAGGGCACACCTAGGAAAATCCTGAATCCACTTCAACCTTTCACCCCAAATTCATCTTGATGTCAGAGCTGATATGCAACTTCAGTGTTCTCCTAATATAAACAGCTCCTTCTTGAGCTATTATACTCCCATCAACCTGCAAAGTATTGAAGCCAAATCCTAACAAGACCTGGTAAGAACCCCCTTGGCATTCTGAGCTCTAGAAAGCACTCTCTCAGAGTCAGACACAGTGGCGCACAACTGTAATCCCCTGACTCTGGAAGCTGAGGTAGGAAGATCAGAGATTTGAGACCAGCCTGGGTAACTTGGTGAGACCCATTTCAAAATAAAAAAATTAAAAGGGCTGGGGATGTGGTTCAATGGTAGATCACTGTTGAATTCAATTCTCAGTACCCCCCACACACACACACCCCAGAGGAAAAAAAGGGGGAAAAAAAATATATATATATATATACACATATACACATTAAATTTTATATATATAAATTCTTGTCTTCAAAGTTCAATTCTCATGCATTTGATAAACTTGCATCTTTTTAAAGAAGTCTTTCCTTAAGTCTAATAACAATATTATCCATTTAAATACATATTTTAAAGAAAATTAAAATTTTAATTTCTCAGTCTCATTAGTTCAATAAGGCTGTTGGTTACCCTATTGAACAGTGCAGACACAGAAGATTTCTATCATCATTGTAAAGTTCTTTTAGACAACACTGTTCTAGATGCACTATAAATCTCAAGTAAAGAATCCTTACTTGTAACCAACTACTACTAAGTATCAGATCATCAAAGTGCCATAATTAAATTTAAAGATATAATGCTCTTTCAATTTAAAAAAAAAAAAAAACAGAAAGAAACAAGCCCACGGATGAATACAGAGTTTATAATAATACATTTGTCTCATCGCAATGAAAAATTTGAATGCAGCTTAAGTCCATCTATCTCTAGCTGCCAAAATTAATATGTTTTGCAGAGGACAATGGATTGTTGGAGCTGTATGAATCCTTGCCTCCTGACAGATAAAATTTCTAGTTAATGGTCACTTGCTAATTGTCACAATAATCTTTATATAACCCTTAAAGTCCTAGGCTAAGTAGAGTATGCAAACACCTAGAAAAATTTCAACCCAAGGATTTCAAACAGTATACCTACAAAACCAAAACACCTACATTTTTTAAAATATTTTTTTTAGTTGTCAATGGACCTTTATTTTATTTATTGCTACTTGGTGCTGAGAATTGAACCCAGTGTCTCACATATGCTAGGCAAGTGCTCTGCCACTGAGCCACAATCCCAGCCCAAATACACCTAAATTGTCTAAAGAGTCCAGAGTGGATGTTAAGCAGAAGGTGGCCATGAACATGTTAAATGAGAATATAAAGTAGAACAAGTAAGATCTATGTAAGGTGTATATCTTTCTCTCATTAAATACCAACATTTTATCTGTTCCTAAACAAATAAAATATATACATAAGAAAGTTAGAAAAAAAGATTTTCTATTTTTTTTATAGACTTCTAGGAACATTGAGACTCAAAGTCCCAGGAAGCAAAACTTCAGTGCCTCAATATAAAACAATGAGAGGGTTAATAAGTGTATAATTTTTAAAAATCAGAATTAGATAATGATAGGCAGAAGAGCAGGCCTGAGGGCAGAAGACAAAATAACAAGTCACTATTATTTCACTGCCAGAAGGGCAGTAGAAGATGTTGGGGGCAGCCTCAGTAATGTTAACTTTATCATTTCACCCTCTCCCCTTCAAACCATCTTAAAATACTAAAATGATGATAATTCTTTTACACTAGACACAATTACCTTTGAACAGTTGTTTGTCATCCTGAAACCAAATAGTATTTTCTCCTTTTAGAGCATGCATGTTCTATGACAAAACAGGAAATCCTCAGATAAGGGCAGGTACAACTATAATAGATACTCAAGATTCTTTCTCTCTCTCTCTTTCTCTCTCTCTCTTTTTTATTGGAGCATAATTATACAAAATACTGGAATTCGTTGTTATATAAGTCTACCTACACACAATATAACAATATAATTGGGTCCATTTCATTCCCTAGTACCACCACTTCTTCCCCCTCTCTCCCTTCCTCTATTCTGTTGGTCTTCCTTCTATTTTCATTAGATCCCCCACACTTTTTTCTCTCTAACTTCCATATATAAGAGAAAACATACAACATGGGGTTTCAGATTCTGACCCTGAATTTACCAAAAATAATTAAGTGGTAAAAATTTCATCACCGGAAGAAAAAAACAAAGGAGGAACATGCTTTCTCTTCAGTTTTTACACATGCATTAGTCTAATTCCATTGCCAATTGTTGGTAATTTCTTTGTAAATTCCCAGGAACACAAGAGAAAACAGTGCATGAGTCACTTTTGCAATAACCTACAAATGATGAGGAATATATGCTCATGCACACTGACAAATCACTGAAATTTTTATTTAGCTGTTTTTAATAAAGAAAACCCATATGGTCATCAAAAATGTATTATAAGCATGTTACTAACTCTGATATAGACTTTTCAAAATTCAGAAGAAAGTATGTGGCCCAAACAAGCATTAACATTAACATCAAGCCTTAGAAAAGAACTTTCTAAAAGGCATAAAGAAGAATTTGTCAGGTCTCTTAAATCCTAAAAAATTTCTTTACTGAGATACTAAGGGAAGAAATTAACGTTTAAACAAAGATAATTTTTAAAAGTAAGCAATCTCACAAAATGTTTACCTAACAGAATCCCGGCATGCTAGACACAGCATCTCTATTGACATATATAACAAACCACAAATTACTATGAAATAGCTCTGGAAATATGTGAAAAATATGTAAAAAAAAAAAAAAAAGTCTTTAACAAAGAAAAGCTTCTTTCTAAATTACATTAGTATTCACAAGGTGGAACAACTTGTTACAGATGCACAGCATTAGCCTCACATAAAGTAATACCTTCCCTAATAAGAGAATATATTTGAATGTTACACTTCTTTTTTTTTTTTTTTTTTAAACAAAACTCAATTACCAGAGGGTAGAATTGATAGGCATAGGGATGAGTTCCAGGGTATCAGATAAGAAGATGGCTGCAGAATTAAATTAATGTTAAATATTAACTAAAAGTTAAAGATGCAAAAAATATAAAATATGTATCAGACAGTTTTAGGATGAGATTAAGAAAAAGAGACAATGAGCTCCATTAATATTAATGGTAGGAAGAATCTGTTCAAAAAGGGAAATGGGGAGAACAGGGTTAAACCTGAAGAAGTGGCTAAGAATTTGAAAAGAAAGATTGGAGTTCTGCAGCCCCAGTAGACACAGCCAGTACTGAGTTTCAGCTTTAGGGGGAAGAGAAGTATCCTTCTGATCTGATCCCCTCATCCCAGGTCACCCCAGGATCTATTTTAAGGTTGCTTTCAAGGTCGACCTCAGAAAGCAGCCTGGTGTGACAGTTTCTTCTGTCTGGAATTCCACTCCTATCAGTGTGTAACCTAGAGGCATGCTCACAACAGTGTTCAACAAGTAAATTCTGCAAAAGATAACATATAATAATTTTCAGTATAATCAGCCAAAAGTATCAGTGATTAACATCAGATTTTTGTGTTTTGACGCAGAAAGAAGGCAGAGCATAGAAGGCATGGGGTGTCTGAAGCTGGCCAAAAGCAAAGGCAGGAGACTCAGAGCAGCAGAACAGCCATCCCTGAAGGATATGCAGGCCGGGGGCAGAAATTCCACTCCAAGGTAGACACACCCGGGAGAAATGAAAACAGTTGTTCACACAAAAACTTGTACACTAGCCTGGAAACAAACAAGGCAAACATCTATCAACTCATGAATGAAGAAAAAAATGTGGCATAACCATACAAAGAAATATTATTTGGCAATGAAAAGGAATGAAGTTAGATGGCTAATAACATAATATCCAAAAAAGGACAAATTTTTAAAAAGAAAAATGAATTAAGTACTGATACTTGCTACAACTTTGATGAACTTAAATATATTATGCAATATATTATGCAATCAAGACCATATATATATGATTCCATTTACTTGGAATATATAAAATAGGCATATCAAAGAGACAGAAAGTGGATTAGTGGTTGCCAGGGGCTGAGGAAAGCAGGGAATAGGCAGTGACTACTAATGAGTACAGGGGTTCATTTTGTGGTAATGAAAAATGTTCTGGAATTAGATAATGATGATGGTTACAAGACTTTGAGGATATACTAAAACTCAATAAGATGTACACTTTAAGAGGTAAATTTTATGGGCTGGGGATGTGGCTCAAGCGGTAGCACACTTGCCTGGCATGCGCAGGATGCTGGGTTTGACCCTCAGCACCACATAAAAATAAAATAAAGATGTTGTGTCCACCGAAAACTAAAAAATAAATATTAAAAAAATTCTCATTCTCTCCCCCCTCCTCTCTCTTTCTCTTTTTAAAAAAAAAAAAAAAAGAGGTAAATTTTACGATGTGATTTATAATGTGATTTATACCTCAATAACAACAATAAAAGGACTTGGCTGAAGATGATCACACATCCAAAGGCTCTCCATCGGAAAGGAAGCCTGGTCAGAAACAAAGGCTAGAAAAAGGTAAGAAGGAAAAGCTGCAAGGTCTGGTGGAGAAGCTTCCTTAGCAGGACTAGGAAAATGAGCTGGGTCCCCTTGGAAAGGCTGCTCCGAGCAGCATTAGCATACAGAGTTAATCTAGGGCTGTTGGCAATGTGAATACAGCCCCTGAAGTTAGATAACAAAGCACCCCTAGGATCTCTTGTCAAAATCTCACATGCACTAAGTAACTCCCTTAGAGATGCTCTTCTGCTCCAGCAGCACTTATCTGTCATTATAAATTGTTAAAACTGCTTTTCACTTTTTTTTTATACTGGGGATTGGACCTAGGGGCACTCTACCATGGAACTACCTTCTATTCCCAACATTCTCATTCTCAATCTTTCTTTTTTTTTTTTTTCCCCCTTTGAGACAGAGTCTTGCTAACTTGTCCACTGTGTCTGACTTTTCACTTTTTTTTTTTTTTTTTTTTTTTTGGTGATACTAGAAATAGAACTCAGGGCCTCAGGTAGGCTAGGCAAGCACTCTCCTACTGAGCTACATCCCTGGCCTTTTTAAAAATTTTTGTTTAAAAATTTTTATCTCACTTGGTTGCCCAGGCTGGCCTCAAATTTGCAGTGCTTCTGCCTCAGTCTCCTGTTTTCAGTCTTTTTTGGTGCTGGGGATTGAACCCAGGGCTTTGTGCATGCAAGGCAAGCACTCTACCAACTGAGCCATATCCCTAGCCCCTTCGGTATTTCTTAAGCCAAGTCAAGGTAGCTCCATACTCAAAAGAGATAACTCACTTTCATATTTTTGAAGCACAAAGGATATGGGGAAAGACTAGAATGACCAACCATTCCGGTTTTCTTGGTTACAGCACTGAAAGTCTTGCTTTCCAGGAAGCCCCTCAAACAGGGTGGGTTGATCACCCTGGATAAGATCCCAAATTTGATGACTATACCAAGATAATGTTGCCGTAACAAATGTGTGGTTTGATGCAAACCTATTCCCACCACATTTTCCTTCTAACCAAAGAGACTGGAAAGCTAAATTCCTGGCTTCCTGAAATACTTGCAGCTAATGACAGCCATGTGACAAGCTAAAGAAATATAAGCAAAGCCCCTGGGAGTGCCTCATTTCCTGAATGAAAAGGAAACCGCTTTTGCTGTTACCCTTGGCCCTTTTGCCCTTTTACCCATGGGAACAAAGAGGCAGAGCCTACATATGAAGAAGCTATTTTCTGAGGGTGAGACAAGTATGAGGGAGGCCTCTATTCTAAGTCTGGTGAAGCAGAAAGTTGTGGCACCACAGGCAGCTGGCTGTACCAGCCTTGGAAAACACGTACCCTCAGCTGCTGGCTACAAGAGACAAAGAATCCCTACCTATTTAATATGCCATCAGTAGTGGTCTCTATAATTTGAGTTGAACATATCCATAACTTACACACCTGTAAGGCCTCCTAAGAAAGAGCCAGCAGGCCACTCAGTTTAAAAGAAAGCATGCTTAAAAGAGTGCATTACTGGGGCTAGGGTTGGGGCTGGGGCTCAGGGGTAGAGCATTCACCTAACACACACGAGGCGCTGGGTTTGATCCTCAGCACCACATAAAATAAATAAATAAAATAAACGCTAAAAAAATATCTTATGAATCAACAAAGAAACCATAATAAAAAATTTTTAAAAAAAAAAAGAGTACATTGCTCTCAGGGCTGGGGTTGTAGCTCAGTGCTCAGAGTGCTTGCCTCTACCACTTGAACATTGAGGCACTGGTTTTGATCCTCAGCACCACATACAAAATAAATAAAATAAAGGTATTGTATCCATCTACAACTAAAAAAAATTTTTTTTAAGAGTTCATTGTTCTCACTTGTTTATAGAAGGTATGTATTTGGGTCAGGTGTGAGACAGAGGTGTCTGCTGAGCATGACCACATAACTTTTTAAAGCTGCAAAATTAATGGTTTGTCGTCTATAGTCAAAAAACAGACCTACTAGATAGACATTCAGGGGAATGGATTGAGTAGCTTCACAATGCACCATTTTGCCTAACTAAGGAGAAGATGAAAGGGAACTCACACAGCAGCACATACAACTTCATCCTGACTCCTTTAAAATACAAAAACAACAACAGAGGTTTAAACAAGTCTGATTTTGCTGTGAAGAGGTTCTACTCTTAAAGACTTAAGATTTTTTAGTATTAGATAGTAAGGTATCTTGTATATAGAAATATATTGTCCCTTAAGGTATTTACTAGTACCATTATTACTAACGGGAACAAAATGAGAGGTAGAACTGCTCAGAATAGCTAATTAGCATATGAAGAACTGGCCCTCTTTCTGTGCTGAATCCAAGAGCAACAGTATTCCTAGGGGTCTGTCTTCTGCAAACATCATCCTTAACCCCATACAACTTGGAGACTGTATTAGTCTGTCCTCTCAACCTAGTTACTGCCCTATACCTCAGACCCCAATTCTTTCCCATCTCCCTTAGCACATGGCCTCTAATGACCCTCCTCCATAATCAGCATTTCACACATCCACCTGGTAGGTATCTAAATCACTTTCCTTCCCAGCTTAAAAGCCCATCTACCAAATAATGCCAAATTCCCTCACTGGATACAATTCTACCATCTTTACTAGCTTCATTTTCGATCCAATTTCCTCTGCCCTGAATCATATACACTTGGCCAAATATTACTTATTATTGCCCAAACATGCATCCTGGATCATAACCTCCCATCCTCTGAGCTTGCTATTCCCTCTACATGGAAAGCCTTCCCCACTCTCAGCTGGTCTCTAACTTTAAATCTCACCATAAAAGTTACCTTCCTCTTCAAAGCTTTCCCAGAAAACAAATTTCTCCTTCTCTGTGTTCCCAAGGCACTTTGTTCATATCAAGCCCTTACCTACCATATCAGCATTAGTTGTGTGGTTAGAGAGGCACCCACTAGAGTATCTCCAGTTGACCACTGTGTACCACAATCCACAGAAAGTACTCTGTTGATTTTTTTTTTCTTATTTTTTGGTATTGGGGATTAAATGAAGGGCCTCACATGTGCTAAGCACACATTCTACCACCAAGTTACACCCCAGGCCTAGTACTAACAAATGAATTATTAGATGAGTCACCAACTGAATGAGTGAACCTCATTGGTCTCTGAATTTCTTAAGGGCATGAATAACATCATACTCAATGCTGTATCACTACCATGGAAAATCTCAAGTGCCCAATAAATGTTTGCTGAACTCAATTATCATAGCTCCTTACAAAAATATCTTCACTGAGCTGTGATTTGATGTTGTCCCTTTGGGAGGGCTGAGAAAAGAGAAACTTCTACTTGGATGGGGGTTTAGTATCATTCAGGAGGACCTCATTTCAACAAATGTATTTCTGATTTGTTTGAATTTTTTTCTTTTTGTACAACCAGTATCATTATTTTTACAATCTGGTACTTCCCTTTATGGGGGAGGAAGAAGCATACTAGGAGCAAAGATTGCCAAGATTATTACTCACTGATGATTATACAGGAATCCAAATTAATCATCCTTATATTCAGAAGAAAAAAAAAAATTTTCTCTTTAACCTCTAGGCTTCCTTATCTGACAATGAGAATTTTATAAGCCAACAATTTTTTTCTTTTCACCTTAGCTTCCAGGATGTTTACCAATAAATTATTCATTCTAGACATATGATTTATCTGTTCTTCATCTTAATTATTTTTGAGGCTTTGAAAAAATATTAGCCTAGTAAACATATTTTAATAACCTAAGTAACCTAAAATCTTTCTTTTTTTTTTTTTTTTTTTTTTTTTTTTGGACGCAGGCATAGTGTAACAATCATCCACAAAGCTGAAATTAAGCAGAGGTACTTTCTGTAGCATCAAAACTGCAATAAAGTTTTGAAAAAAATGTAAAACTCCAAATTTTGGCAAAATTGGTTGGCCCCTCTTTCTAAATTATCTCATTACATTCTAAAAAACTTGATAGCATTAATTGGGATTTTTAAATCATCGCATTTTTTAACATTTTAAGTCTTCTTTTGTCAATTACTAAGACTGCCTACATTGACACAAAACCTCAGCTCTTATTTTGTTCCCTGAAATCCTTGTGGTTGGCTTGATTTTGCCTTGTAATAAAAGATCTACTTAAATTGAGAAATAATTCTGTATGATAATTACCAAAGGAGTAAATCCCCAGATAAAATTTTGCTTTAGTACATGAAGATGCCTTAGAAACAGTAATACAAAAAGCAACAAGAAAAGTGAAGATTACCTTTTGAAGCAAAACTTTGTATTTAAAAAAAAAGTAATGCTAGTCACAAAGAAAGAACATTTACATGTATCTTCCATATTCCCTGGGTAAAAGAGCAGATGTGCTCCAAGAAAGTTGAAATCTATTTCCCATGGTAGGAAAAAAAGGTGGGGGGGGGGGGCATTTACATTTTCAGAGCTCTTCAAACAGTGTGCAATGTTAACATGAAGCTGCAAGTATAAATATTTGTTCCCTTTTTGATTTATAAATTTCATGATGATAGAATTCTGTATATAGAGCCACTAATTAAAAAGGAATCTATTTGACTTGTCAGATGCTTGAGGTTATATGTTTATTCAAGATGAATAAAATGGTACACACTACTAGAAAGAAATGAGAACGTGAATTTTGAACTTTATTGGTTTAACAAGCTCCTCCTGGGAATGAAAAAAGATTTCATTTGTTAAATCTAAGAAGGTCTTTCAGATGAAAATTTGTGTGAAGATGTAGCACTATAGTAAAAATTATTATCTCCCCTTGACATTGAAAGTAAGGAAGGATGATATGTGATCAAGAAACAGCAAATTAAATGCTTGAAAAAAGGAAGACAATTTTCCATTACACTGATTTTTAGGGTCACTTGACATCACCATTTAACAGTAATCTAGTAACAAGGTCCCCTCCCTGTTCAAGATTGCTTTAATATGCTACTCAGGAGAACTAGCTAAACAAAACTGATTGTCACATAACACATACAGATGACAGCTAGTACTGCTATTATTTACTTTTATACTAATCTGAAATCCACACTTTAACCTGAATTGATGTCTTATGATAGCCACCACCATCACAAATAACAAGCTCTTATTTTGCACCAGGAATGTTCAAAGCACTGTGTTTATTAATTGATTTAATTTATTCAACATTTCACTCTGTGAAATAAGTACTATCATCCCCAATTTATCAAACAAAAACTTTTAAAAAAATTAAAATAGGGGGATGGGGCTATACCTCAGTGGCAGAGCACTCCCCTAGCATAGGTAAGACAATGGGTTAGAACCTCTGAACCACAAACAAACAAATAAGTAAAATAAAGTTTAAATTCTTAAAAAAAAATTAAAATTCGTATTTTAGAAAAATGTGTGGGAGCAATTGGGGAAGGTGAAGCAGAAGGATCCCAAGTTCAAGACCAATTTCATTTGGCAATTTAGTGAGACTCCAATAACAATAAAAAGATAAATGGAAAGGGCTGGAGACATGGCTCTACGGTAGAGCACCTGCCTAACATGCACAAGGCCCTGTGATATTCAATCCCAATACCACACACACAGAAAACATGACTTATCCTTTTTATACAAGGCATGCTCTGATATTTTTTATTCTGTTTCTCTCTCTCTGTTTAATGTTGGTAAAAACCTAGTATATTGATTTCACAATTAATGGGAGACAAGTCAGTTTGAAGAATAGATTTCATGCCCACATGTGGAGATTCTGGGTAAACAGTGAAATTTCTGGGCTGGGGTTGTAGCCCATGGCACAGCGCTTGCCTAGCATGTGTGAGGCACTGGTTTCCATCCTCAGCACCACATAAAAATAAACAAATAAAGCCATTCTGTCCATCTATAACTACATACATACATACATAAATTTTTAAAAGACAAAGAGGGTGAAATTTCTGTTTATACCTGATAACTCTGAAGGAGTCAATTCCCTGAGTCTCACCTCATCTATGAAATAAATATCTGCTTAACTATTCATAGAGTGGCTGGATGAAGCAGAAGAGAGTGAGGATAAGAACAACTTGGTGAGATGATTCTATTGAATTTAGCCTGCAACCATTAGGAATACCAAGAGGGTAATATCTACCACTTCCTATCCCCAGGCACCTCATCCAATCCATCAGCAAGTTCCATTAGTTCCACCTCCAAAACATATTTCAGATCTGTTCTCTCCATCCCAACTAACAGTTCCATCCATCCATTCACATTTTCATTATCCCAAAAGCCACCTCCAGACCTGTCCTCCCTCTCTTGCCCCTCTATAGCTCCTCTCTTTAGCAGTGCTAGAGATAAAACCCAGGGTCTTGCACATGGTAGGCAAATACTCTACCACTGAAAACACCCCCAGCCCCTCAAGATGTTTTAAAAAAAAAAAAAAAAGGTTTTATTTTAAAAAAAAAGTTTAAAACAGATAAAAAAAAAAAGTTGCAAGGATATTACAACATCCATATGCTCTTAACAATTTGACACTTTGGCATTTTCTCTCCTTCACACTCCTCTCTCCCTTTCCCTCCCGCTTTCCCCTTCCTGGGTACCATATTCCCAGCTGCTTTCCTCCAACATATCCTTCCGTACAGTGGCTGTACATGTATACTGTTTCAGTCAGCTTTTTTGCTGCTGAGACCAAAAGACCTGACAAGAATAATTTGAGAAGGAAAAATATTTTGGGGCCCACACTTTCAGAGGTCTCAGTCCATAGAAGGCTGGCTTGTTCCTCAGGGCTTGAAGAACTAAGCCAGCTTTCTATGGACTGTACAGCCACACTCCTCTCTTGCTTCACTTTTGATTTCTTCATGTCACTTATCACAGTCTGGAATTACCATGTCAGTTGTCATCACCCACCTCCAACAATGTAAATTCCATGAAAGCACTTGGCTCAGAGTGGAAACTCAATAAATATTTTGGAATGAGTGAATGAATAAATGACCTGCTAGGGGGGAAAAAAAAGTGGCCCTACCAATGACTTCACTGTGGAGCATCCACACTAATAGGGGCAAATCAGTAAAACTACTTCTACACAGGACAATAATGTGTGGTTGCACCTAGAATGCAGCAGCATTAACACTCACCCTGAGAGAAGTACTACAAAAGGGACCCAAAGGAGTAACAACAACACAGTTTAGCATACTAGAAAGACAGACATCTTCAACTTCAAACCCTTCTTGAAAAAGAAGACCTACAGAGTTTACACAAGGAGGCCTGGCTCTGGAGTCAGGCAGGATATGATTCCCACCTGTTTGGCCCTAACTGTCTCTGGGACTCAGTTTCCTCAAATGTTCAGTAAGGGTACTGCCTATTCCTTAGCCCAACTAAGAGAACAGGATGCTCCAAGAAAGAGTGGGTAGCATTCCTTTTAAGAAAGAAAGGAAAATAGACTCCTCAATAGATATGAGGAGGAGGTAATTTATGGCACACAGATAGTAAATAATCCTCTACTAACAATAATCTAAGTGAGATGCCTGTCATTGTGTTCCCTTCTCGCTCTTGCTCAGCACTGTGTGGGCCCAGACAGTGAACAGAGCATACTATGCAAATATACACTAACAAATCCTAAAGACTGCTTCTAGGCACATGGGCTCCCATCCTTGCAATAGCTGAAGCAGAGGACACACAACCACTTGAGGGGATTCAACAGAAACAGAGGTTCAGTACATGGCCTGTCAAGCCCTTTCAAACCCAAAAGTCTGTGATTGTTTTTAAAATTGAATTAAATGCCCCAAGTAACCACAAAGCATAGTAATAGGCAGTATGGATGATAAAAATGAGCTTAAGAAACTTATAAGTGCCTAGAATGTCAAGAGCAACAGAACATAAAGAGTTGTAGACAATAGGTAATATGGACAATGAAGAACATAATGCTATAGCATTTCAAAAGCAGAAATTACGTAAGGTTAGAAGACTTTCTAAGAAGGGGTGAAAATTTTGCTAGGACGTGAAGGACATGAGACATGTGGGTGCTTGAGGAGCGTATCCCCAGCTAATTAGCACTGATGGTACTTTTCTTTTTGCACAGTGGGTCTGGCATCAGCTCAACATACACAACCATGTACTGGCACCTCTAGGAAAGAAGACATATCTAATTGCTGGTTTAACATTCCTCACAGGTTCCAGGGCATGTGGTTACTTGGCAAACTTTCTGCTACAATGAGCAAGATGACATGAGAACAGTGTGAGGTAGGACTAAGGAAAGAACCCTTTACATGGTCCAGAAGAAAAAGGTGTGCCCACAAGAGGGACAAAGGAGGTTCCAACAGCAACATGAACATGGAAAAAGCATGAAGGAATAAAAAGAGACACTAATGGAAGATGATCTAACTCCAATTTCCATTTGTTTTCCAAGCTCAAAAGCGGATCTTCTATCTGTAAATTCAAAACTAGTTTTTAAAATGTCAGAGATTGAGTGGGGTGCAGTGGAGCACACCTGTAATTCCAGAGACCTGGGAGCATAAGACAGAAGGATTGCAAGTTTAAGGCCAGCCTGGACAACTGACTGGGATCCTGCCACAAAATAAAACTACAAGGGTTATGAATGCAGCTTGAACCCTAGGTTCAATTCCCAGTACCACCAAAACAAAAAAAAGTGAGACTTTTTTTTTTTATTTGACTCCCTCCATTTTCTTCAATCTGCGCATGTTTACGTATTACCTTATACTTTTATAACACCAGACAGCTTTCTTACATATCTACAGTATGTATGTATGATGTGCCCAATCTTTCCTTTTACTCAAACTCTAGCATCAGATATCAATGGAGCATAATAACTTATTCTATGCTTCAAACATTTCCATTGTTTTGTTTGTTTCAGGAGCTCACAAAAGTTGTTTCCCAGGGGCTGAGGCTAGGACTCAGGGGTAGAGCGCTTGCCTGAAGCACTGGGTTCAAGCCTCAGCATCATATAAAGTAAAGGTATTGTGTCCACCTACAACAACAACAACAACAAAAAAAACCAATGTATATTAAAAAAAAAAAAAAAGGTTGTTTCCCAGAAGAGAAATAGCAGTTAAAATTTATCTCTTCCAGACAATATATGTTTAGACAAACAAAATGGAAATGAGAAGATCAAAAGGATCTATTTAAAATTAGCTGGTATCTGATTGGGAGAATACTCACTGGCATCAGTAAATAAAGAGGTCCTGTTACCACTCATCCTACACTAAGACATGAGGAGCTGGGCGTGATGGCACACACCTGCTATCCCAGTGGCTGGAGAGGCAGAGGCAGGAGGATCACTAGTTCAAAGCCAGCCTCAGCAACTTATTTAGCAAGGCCCTGACTCACTCAGTGAGACCCTATCTCTAAATAAAATGCAACAAAGAGCTGGGGATGTGGCTCAGTGATTGAGTGCCTCTGGATTCACTCCCCAGTACCAAAAAAAAAAAGACATGAGAAGTCAAAGTGAGAAATTATTCAACTCCAAACTGCAAACCAAGATCTATCCTAGGGACTTACAATTTAGTTCTCACATTTAAAATTGCTGTATATTACCTCTGCTACATTATCAGAAAACATATGACACATGTCTCCTGTTCATCTCAAACAAACCCTCCCCCCAAAACCCTTCCAAGTTTGGTGAAATCTGCTCAACTATTTCTTCATAATGCATTTAACAGAAAAACAAAAACTTAATTTTAACAAATAACGTTAACTACTTGTATTCATTCAACAGAGGGGAGCAAAAAGAGAAAATCCCTGTCTTCGTGATACTTTTCCATCTAGGGGAGACAAATTATGAAATAACCAGACAAATATAATCTAAGTGTAGACAATAAGAAGAATTAATATAAAAATGTATATGGTACGTTTTTAAAAATTGAATGCATTGCTATGTATATGCTTTGATTGTATAAAAGACCATGCACATAAACAAGTTGAAAGGGAATAAGCAAAAACAAAATAGTTTGTAAGAGTTGTAAAATTCAGTGTATCAGCCTTCAACATTTTTCTTTGATGTTGCTATATTGATTTCACCATTAATAAAGTAAGAATGGACACAATACCTTTATTTTATTTATTTATTTTTATGTGGTGCTGAGGATGGAACCCAATGCCTCACATGTGCTAGGGAAGCACTCCACCACTGAGCTAAACCCCAGCCCTTTAGTTTACTCTTAAGCTTGAATGGGAAGCTGTGGTTAGGTAATGAGGCCGATCATTACCACAGCAGCAGGGCAGAATGCAGCAAGAGCCTTGGAGTCTAAGAGCTCTAGCCTCTGTTATAGCCCAGCCACTATTTAGCTGTGTGGTACTAGATGAGCTACTAAACCACCCTGTTTTCACATCTCTAAGATGGACCTAACAAGACTGCCTCATAAAGTTGCTGTGAAGAAAAAATGAAAGAAAAACAGGCCAAGTCCAGTGCCCAGCACAGAGTATGTTTTTAAAATGCTTAGTAGACATGATCGTTACTACCATATAAATCTAAATGAAAAAGTGGGCTGTGCATAAAAAGTCTCTAGGGCCCAAGAGATAACCAAACTAGAGAAAGTAAGATGTTCCTCTTTAATCACTGTTAAATAATCTCTCTCTGACAATCAGCATATCAACTAGTAGCTGTATCACTTTCTCTGAGGAAACCAAAGGATCAATTCAAGAAAAAATATTCTATAGGTGAAATGAGCCATACAATTTTAGCAATTTATTGAAAACAATTAAGATCCCTGTTGTTAAAAATAAGGCCCCGGGTTCAATCCCCAATACCCAGCCCTCAAAAAGAGGCCTCCTGAAATCACTTACAGAAATTGAGATAGAATTCTTCTACTAGTGAAAAATTTAAAACAAAGCAACCCTACAAACAAAAAATTGTACAGGTAGAATTTGTCAAGAGATTATAATTCCTAAAATATCTGTGATACTAAACTAACAACAACAACAAAAAAAAAACCTCCATTAATCACCATGATATTTAAATACAAACTCTGCCATAAAATTAAAATGCTTCTGACACCAAAATTATGAAAGTATATTTTCTGTAACTTAAAGCCGGTTTAAAAAAAAAAACAAGTATTCAGTGAAACACTCAATAAACCATTATTTTAATCATTTAGTTAACTGAGAAAAAGTAAAAAACATTTTTGTTCATTTACTTCCAACAGAACAGAAAACAGTGTCAAAAGAGGAAGAAGGCTTTCAATATTGCTTTGTTGAATACCTGGATTAGATTGACCACCCTTTAAGATGGTCTTTGTGTACTTCAAAACCCAAACCAAGCCACACAGAGCAGCTGCTCACTGACCAACTGGCCTGCAGAATTCAGTGAACGACAAAAGGTTACCTTAATTCAATAAGATAATCAGCACACATTTACCCACCACCCAGAGTCTAACCATCTGCAAGGCGGCAGAGCCAAATGCCTGGAAAACAACTGGCAGTGTGCAGACATGTCCTCGTGTCCCTCATGTCAATGAAATTTCTCTCTTAGCAACAGCTAAAAAGAAGCTGAACTTTCAGAAAATCTCAAGATATCATGATCTAACAACTTGTTAGTAAGTTATTTTGAGTGCAACTGAGATTTCCAGGCCAGATGGGTAATATGTTTTATTCAATTGAGTCTTGTATCGGGATAACAAAATGAGAGACAGACACGGTCTGGATCCTTTCATTGTTCAACAGGCAAAGCGTCCTAGGGCCTTCCAAAGAACAGCAGGAACAATGCAGCAGGGGCAGAAAAAAAGAAAGAACCCCACACACACATAGACAGCAAAAACACAACTACAAGAGCAACTTCAAAGCGAGAAGCCAGTAATAATTTAGACTACAATATCTAACATCTGCTCTAAGCCAGGACACTGCTCAGTTAAACAGGCATCTATCTGTCGTTATCAAATCAACCAAGTAGTGATGATGATGATGATGATGACTGAACTAGAAGGATTTAAAAAAAAAAAAAAAAAAACTGTAAACAGAATTCTGTAAGCAGAATTCAATATACAAGTTTATTTTCCTTCTAACCCATTACAATCAGATCACCTGATGAGGTATTTTCCAAAGTGTGGAATTCTGTCACTAGTGTACTGGAGATACTTTTAGGTGGAACTTGAGATGATGTGAGGTGATCTGAATCACAGAGTGAAAAGGCTGTTCCTATTTCAATTTTCTTATATACACTCCAAGGAGAAAGCCTCAGTTTGGTGCTAATATATCTTTAATACCTCCCTAATGCTTGCTAATCTTCTTTGGAGAGCACAGGTCTCAGGCTCAAGGCTTTGGCAGACTAAAAAATCCAGCTACTTTTTTTTTTTTAAATTGAACCTGGGGCACTTACCGACTGAGCCATATCCCCAGTCCTTTCTATTTCTTTTTGAGACAGGGTGTCACTAAGTTGCTTAGGGCCTCACTAAGTTGCTGGGACTGGCCTCGAAATTGCGATTCTCTTGCAATTTCTCCTAAGCCTCTGGGATCCCAGGCATGTGCTACCAAACTTGGCTCCAACTACATTTTTTTTAAGTTGTAGTTGGACACAATGCCTTTATTTTATTTATTTAAATATGGTGCTGAGGACTGAACCCAGGGCCTCCCACATGCCAGGCAAGCACTTTACAGCTGAGCCACAACCCCAGACCCTACAAATACATTTTATTTTTAATATATTTTTTTAAGTAGGTGGACACAATATCTTTATTTTTTAATTTTTATGTGGTGTTGAGGATCGAACCCAGAGCCCCACGCATGCCAGGTGAGCACGCTACCGCTTGAGCCACATCCCTAGACCTCCAACTACATTTTAATAAAACATTTTAATAATAACTTTCACAGTTACTTTCTATTTATGTCAAAGAATGCCACTTAGAGTAACGACATAGACTCTTTTTTCAACAAATCTACTAAGGTAAAGAAGTAGAGGCAATTGAGTTTTTTAAAGACTATTCTAGTTACACTTATTTTTCCAAACTTACATCTTAAAAAAAATTTAACTCTACAAAAATTTTGTGGAAATACCGAACACTTGTATACTTTAAGCTAGATTCACCAATTAGTCACACTTTTACATCATATCTTTATCTACGGCTTAACTATCTATACTCACACCCAGATGTTTATACACACGTTATGGGAGTAGGTGCTTGGGATAGAACTCAGGCCTCATGCACAATAGGCAAATGCTCTACCACTGAGCTACATCTTCAATTCTCACACACGTTTGTTATGGTTTCTATTGAGCCATTTAAAAGTACACAGCAAACATCATGACACATCACCATAAAATACTTTAGGAAGTATCTCCCAACTCATAAGGATAGAACCCCAGATAACTTCAAACCTCATTATCACACTGAAGAACAAACAATAATACCATTAATTTTCTTTAATATTTAGTTCAAATTCAAACATAGCCAGTTATCCCCCAAAACACTTTTCTTATGTTCTTTTTTCCTACTTATGGCCCTTAGTTGTTAGACCTCTTCAGTGAGGCAATATGAAAGAAAATTCTAAGAAAATGACTAATACAGACAGTATGTGAAGGTCTCAAAACTGATGGAGGCACACTCTGAGAAAAAAACTGAACTAAGTAATGGATAGAATTGAATAGGCAGAAAACAATTTAAATAATTCTAAAGAAAAACATTGCTATTAAACTGATATTTATGGCACACAACACTATGAATGAAAACATTTAACACATTTTTTTTTTTTTAAAATAGGGCCTTGAAAGAAAACTTAGAAGAATCAAAAGATCACTGTCAGGCCATATAATCACATGCCAAAATGTTATTCATTTAAAACTCTAGCTGAGCACAGTGGCAGATGTGGATAATCTCAGGGTAAACTGAGGAACTGAGGCAGGAAGATCGTAAGTTCAAAGCCATCCTCAACAACTTACTGAGTCCCTGAGCAACTTAGGGAGACCCTGTCCCAAAATAAAATATAAAAGGACTGGGAATATGCCTCAGTGGTTAAGCGACCCTGGGTTCAATCCCTAGTACAAAAAAAAAAAAAAAAAAAATCTAGAGCTGGTGATGGTAGTACACATCTGTAATTTCAGTGGCTAGGGAGGCTGAGGCAGCAGTATCCAAATTCTAGACCAGCCTCAGCAATTTAGACCCTCAATTAGTAAGACCCTGTCTCAAAATAAAATATAAAAAGGACTGGGAACATGGCTCAAGTTTGATCCCCAATAAACCACCATCCTCCCAAAATTCAAAAGCTGAAACATGTTCAAAATAACTAGCTAGGTTTTCTTTTTGACTAGGCACTGTATTAGGCCATTTAATACATCATCTCATTAAATCCTAATTACAAGCTCTATGAAAAAATATATTATCTTTCCCATTTTATAGATGAGACTCAGAGCATTTGTGTGAGACTTACTTTTAGTTCTTTTCTTTTCTTTCTGCTATTAAAAACTTTCAAGAGCCTGCCTCAGCCTCCTGAGCCACTGGGATTACAGGCGTGTGCCACTGGGCCTGATTACTAGGCCATTTCTAAACTGAACTTACTACTATAAAAGAGTTTCTGCCAGGCACACTGGCACATGCCTGCGATCCCAGTGGCTCAGGAGGCTGAGGCAGGAGGATCACAAGTTCAAGCCAACCTCAGCAACTTAGCAAGACACTAAGCAACTCAGTGAGACCCTGTCTTTAAATAAAATACACAATAGGGCTGGGGATGTGGCTCAGCGATTGAGTGCCCCTGAGTTCAATCCCTTGTAATCCCCATTCCCCCCCAAAAAAAGTTCCAAGAATGCATTCATTTATTTCTTATGTATCTATTTTTTTAATATTTATTTTTTAGTTGTAGTTAGATACAATATCTTTAACTAATTTATTTATTTTTATGTGGTGCTGAGGATAGAACCCAGGGCCCTGCCTGTGCTAGGCGAGCGCTCTACCACTGAGCCACAACCCCAGCCCCTATTTCTTATATACCTAAAAGAATTTTCTAAACAAAAAATACTAAAAGAATGGTCCCAGTTTTTGATCAAACAGAAAAAGTGTGTGTATAAACAAAACAAGAGAGGCATGGGGGCGCATGCCTGTAATTCCAGCTACTCAGGAGTATGAGGCAAGATTTCAAGTTCAAGGATAGCCTGCAACTTATTGAGACCCTGTCTTAAAATAATTTTTATAATATCTAAAAAGAATAAAATATAGGCTGGGGCTTTGGCTCAGTGGTAGCGCACTTGCCTGGCATGCATGAGGCACTGGGTTCGATTCTCAGCACCACATATAAATAAATAAAAGATCTATCAACAACTAAAAAAAAATTTTTAAAAAAAAGAATAAAATATAAATAATTTTTACAAGTTTGATTTTATCAGTATAAAGATTTTTGAAGAATGAAATAGTAAATAAAATAGTACATTAAAATAATTTATATACCAAAATTTACCCATTTTCTATTTGATTTATCTTAGAAGTTAGCAGGTCTTCTGACGTAAATGAGACAGAAATAAAAAAAATTATTATTTTTTTTTTTTTTTTAAAGGTTGGCATGGGCTGGGGTTCTGGCTCAGTGGTACAGCGTTCGCCTAGCATATGCAAGGACCTGGATTCGATCTTCAGCACCACATAAAGATGAATAAAATAAACTTATTGTGTCCAACTACAACTAAAAAATAAATATAAAAGTAGGGAATATAGTTCAGTGGCTTGCCTAGCATATATATACAAGGTCCTTGATTCAATCCCTAGTACGGGGGGAGGGAATAAATATATACACACACATGTAGATGTATGTATAATATTTATTTACAAGTGTTCTTAAAAGGCCTGTAAGAATACATACCAACCACTAACTATGGTTATGTTTGGGAAACTGTCTGGGGAGAACACTACACTGGGCCTATATGGTACAATTTTTACTCTTTATATTATAATGTATAATTCTAACACTCGATAATGTGTTTTATCTTTCTTGCACAAGACGAGCGCTCTACCACTGAGCGCTCAGTGTCTACCTCTCAGTTCTCAATGTTTACCTCTCAGTATCTACCTCTCCTCCTCCTCCTTCTCTCTCTCTGTTTCTCTTTCTCTCTTTCTCTCTCTCTCTCTCTCTCTCACACACACACACACACACACACACACACACCCGAACAATCTGACCCTGGAATATAAATGTAACAAAAGGACAGGCAACAAATTATTAATAAAACTACTTCTTGGGGCGTGGCAAGTTGGGAAGCTGAGGTAGAACTATCAAAAGTTCAAGGCCAGCCTGGGCAACTTAGTGAAACCCTATTCCAAAATGAAATTTTTTAAATGGAGCTCAGGATGTAGCTCAGTGCTAGAGGACTTGCCTCGCATGCTTGAAACCATAGCTTCAATGCCTCCCGACCCAAAACTATAAAACAAACATATGAAAAAAAGAACACTTCTTGGGTTAGGCAAGTAGCTCAGTGCTAGAACACTTGCCTAAAACACATGCAATAAAGAAAAAAATGCTTTTTTCCAGCTGATTCTGAACACATCTACCTACTGGATAGATGTATTTCTCAAATGTTACAGATGAATTATGTATTTATGACAAATTTTTAAATGTATCAGGAAAATTTATGATTCTAAAAAAAATTAATCTTTAAACAACAACAGGATTCATACAAAAAAGTAAGAATGGTTAAATACTAGGAAATCAGCTTCTATAATTAATCATGTTAAAGATTAAAGTAGAAAAATCATGTCACCTCCACAAATGTTGAAAAACACTTGATAAAATCCAAAATTCATATCTGATGAAATTTCTTTAACAGGATAAATATATAAGCCAATATCATGGTTAATGGGGAAATACAGACACATTCCACAAAAACATATCCACTATTAGCAGTATTCTTTGATATCATTAAGAAAGTACTACCTAATAAAATTACATAAAAGATTTAAGAACTAGCCAGGCACAGTGCATAAGCCTGTAATCCCAGCAATTTGGGAGGCTGAGGCAGGAGGATTGCAAATTCGAGGCCAGTCTCAGCAACTTAGCTGCCCTCAGCAAATTAGTGAGCCTCTGTCTTTAAATAAAAACTAAAAGGGCTGGGGAAATGGCTCAATGGTTAAGCACTCCTGGGTTCAATCCCTGGTACAAATAAACAAACAAAAAAGATTTAAGAACTACAAAAGGAGAAGGGGTTGGGGGAGTAGTTCAGTGGTAAAGGACTTATCTTGTACACACAAGGCCCCGAGTTTGACCCCTATCAACCTACACACACACACACACACACACAGAGGAAGGAAGGAAATTAAAACTTGCTATTTGTAGATCATAGTATTATATACCCTAACATAACAAAATTATACATTACATATTAATGTTAAGTTAATCTATAAAAATCAATAACATTTCTGAACTAAAAACAGTCAATCAGAAAATGTAAAAAAAAAAAAAAAAAGATCACATTAAAACAGCAAGGAAAAAATATCATACCTAGAAAATTTAACAAAAAGTTGAAATCCATCAGGACATACTACTACCATACCTATTTCACATGTAAAGACTTAAAAGGATGTTAATAGCTATATAACTGAAATATATGAATAAACTGATAATGTGTAAGATTGCTTTTATTCAGTAGTAACAGGCTAGGGGAGTAGGTAGGTATATAACTGAAATAAGAGTAGTTATCAGCTAATTATTTTAGCTGATAATGAATAAGCCCTACTCTTGATTTTACTTATGCTTAAAATTTTCCAAAGAAAAATCTAAATAGAAATGGAAAGGTATTCCTTTTCTTCAGTAAAAGATTCAATATTTTAAGAAAGCCATTCTAAACATAAAAACCCCAATAAAATTATCAACAAGAAATCAACAAGAACGTGTGAGGATCTGAGGTTACAGCTCAGCAGTAGAGCACCCACCTCGTACATGTCAGGGCCTGGGTTTGAGCCTCAGCAAAGGAAGGAGGGAGGTAGGGAAGGAGAGAAGGAAGGAGGGAGGGAAGGAGGGAGGGAAGGAGGGAGGGAAGGAGGGAGGGAAGGAGGGAGGGAAGGAGGGAGGGAAGGAGGGAGGGAGGGAGGGAAGGAAGGAAGGAAGGAAGGAAGGAAGGAAGGAAGGAAGGAAGGAAGGAAGGAGTGAGTTGTGTCCAACAACAACTAAAAAATAAATTTAAAAAAAAAATAAGAACTTGTGAGTATTAAACAGCTGATTCTCAAGTCCATTAGGAAAATAAACAAGCACAATTAGCCATGAAGATTCTGAAAAAGAAAATAAAGCTTTATTTCTTCCAAGAAATAAAACATTGTGAAGTTACAATAACTAGAACAATGATGGTGGTACATGAATAGTCAGATAATTTCATTGGAAAAAATGTAAAGTGAACAATCAGGCTAAAATATAAACTAGGAGGGACTGAGGTTGTGGCCCAGCAGTAAAGCATTCACCTAGCACATGTGAGACCCTAGGTTCAATCCTCAGCACCACACAAAAATAAATAAAATAAAGGTATTGTGTCCAACAACTAAAAAATGAATATTAAATTTTTAAAAAAAATATATACTAGGAGGGGCTGGGGCTATAGCTCAGTGGTAGAGTGCCTGCCTCACACATGTGATGCCCTGGGTTCGATCCTCAGCACCATATAAAAATAAATTTAAAAAAAAACTAGGAGGGGCTGGGGATGTGGCTCAAGTGGTAGTGCGCTCGCCTGGCATGCATGCGGCCCGGGTTCGATCCTCAGCACCACATACAAACAAAGATGTTGTGTCTGCCAATAACTAAAAAATAAATATTAAAATTCTCTCTCTCTCTCTCTCCTCTCCTCTCCTCTTCTCTCTCTCTCTCTCTCTCTCTCTCTCTCTCTCTCTCTCCCCTCTCTCACTCTCTCTTTAAAAAAAAACAAAACTAGGAATTGGGGCTGGGGTTGTGGCTCAGCGGTAGAGTACTTGCCTAGCACATGCGAGGTCCTGGGTTCAATCCTCAGCACCACATAAAAATAAATAAATAAAATACAGATATTGTGTCCATCTACAACTAAAAAATAAATATTAAAAAAAAAACCTAGGAATTTAGCTTATAATAAAGACAGAATTTCATACAAAGGAAAATAGAGTCTTCAACGAATGGTAATAGGACAGGTGGGTTGCCAACTGAAAAGATAATAAAATAAAATTGGATTCCTACCTCATTCCTTAGAGCAAAATAAAATCCAGATGGATCAAAATTCAATAATAAAAAATAAAAACATTAGAAGGAACTAGGTAGAAATATTTTCCTTAAGCTCTTGCACAAAAGAAGGCCTATCCACAAAAGTCAGAAGTCATGGGGAAAAAAAAATGTGATCAGGGGCTGGGGATATAGCTCAGTTACTAGAGTGCTTACTTAGAATGTGTAAGGCCCTGAGTTCAATACTCAGCACACACACCCCCCCAAAAAATTTAACCATGTAACCTTGAGAAAAAAAAACTAAATTTAAATTGTATATGCCCTCTAACCTGGCCATTTAACATAGGGATGTATTCTACAGATGTGCAAGTATCAGCTAATGTTCATGGAAGGATATTCTTTGTAACAGTGTTTACCCCAGTAAAAGATACATTCACCCACTGGAATACATTAGTTGATAAAAAGAAAGTATTTCCTTATATAGTGTTAAATCTGATCTCTAAAATCAGATTTTTTTTTAATGCTAAATACAATTTGTCATTTTTATAATAAAAATGTATATGTATGCACAGAATATCTTTGGCAAAATAAGCAAGGAACTGGTAATACTGTTTGCCTTCAGGGAGAGGGACTGACTAGCTATCTATGTAACAAGGATGGCCTACTTTTTTGTACCATCTATTCTTTGGTAATTTTTTGAATTGCGTAATTTTGGGGGGTGGTGGGTGGTCCTAGGGATTGAGCCCAGCACCTTGTGCATGCTAGGGAAGCACTCTACCACTGAGCTACACTCACCCCCTCAAAATATTTTTATACATCAATCTCATATTCTCATAAAAAGAAAATTAATGAGCAAAGGAGTGGGAAACTCTACTAAGAATTCCAAATGTAAAGAACAGAATCCTTTTTAAATCGGAGCATTTGTATTATTAACTTTCTAAATTCAGATGTTTTAAATTGGATTTTGCACCAAACAAGGCCCAGCTCACAAGGTCCAAATATTGCTTGCTTGTTTTTGTTTTGGTACTGGGGATTGAACCCAGGGGAACTCAACCACTGAGCCACACCCCAGTACTTTTTTGTATTTTATTTAGAGACAAGTTCTCACAGAGTTACTTAAGGACTCGCTAAATTGCTGAGGCTGTGATCCTCCTGCCTCAGCCTCCCCAGCCGCTGAGATTATAGGCATGCGACACCATGCCCAGCTTGTTTGTTTTTAATGCAACTAACAAATATTACTCAAGTGCCTCAAGACAAACCTAGTGTTTAACAATCACAGAAATTCAGAGCTAAAGGATAAAGACCTGAAAGTCCTATGGCTCCCTTTACAGAAAGAGCTCCCTTTCCTAAAGATAGGAAAGCAACACTCAGATGACACCATGTTTAGAAACTCTAAACCTTCACTCAAGGGTCCGCCACACTACATCTGCCCTAATGTAACAAGTCCATGTTGTGTTACAGAACACACATCCCTACAAAACAATCCTAAAGAGGACTTCTAGATATCATCTTTTCTGAATTACAAAATCCATTAAGATTAGATCCATACATCTCATTAAATTTATTTTTTTTAATTTTTTTTTAATTTTTTTTTTTAAAGAGAGGGAGAGAGAGAGAGAATTTTATAACATTTATTTTTTTTTTAGTACTTGGCGGACACAACATCTTTGTTTGTACGTGGTGCTGAGGTTCGAACCTGGGCCGCACACATGCCAGGCGAGCGCGCTACCACGTGAGCCACATCCCCAGCCCTCATTAAATTTAAATAAGAACAAGGGGCTGGGGTTGTGGCTCAGTGGTAAAGTGCTTGGCTAGCATGTGTAAGGCACTGGATTCGTTCCTCAGCATCACATGTAATTAAATAAAATAAAGATCCAGCAATAAGTCAAAACAATTTTTTTAAACAATCTTGAGTATATAAAAATCACCTGTTTAAAAAATAAGAAGAAGAAGAAGCTGGGCACAGTGAAGCATGCCTATAATCCCAGCAATTTTGCCCACACTGAGACAGGAGGATCACAAACAAGTTTAAGGCCAGCCTCAATAATTTGGCAAGACCCTCAGCAACACAGAGAGACAACTAATACAAAAAATAAATTTTAAAAAAATACATTTTTTAAAAAGTAATAAAATACTTTCACCATGTAACCTTGAGAAAACCCAGTGAAGTTTATGATGGACTTAATATTGTTTCCTACCTTTTCTCAAATCAATGATTTCTGTAAGTACTATGAATAATATTTTATTGCCATCCTTAAAATTTAGGCTTAGAGGGGCTGGGGATGTGGCTCAAGCGGTAGCGTGCTCACCTGGCATGCGTGAGGCCCGGGTTCGGTCCTCAGCACCACATACAAACAAAGATGTTGTGTTTGCCAAAAACTAAAAAAATAAATAAACAAAATATTAAAATTCTCTCTTTCTCTCTCTCTCTCCCTCTCTCACTTTCTCTTTAAAAAAAAAAAAAAATTAGGCTTAGGAAAATTAGAATAAATAATTTTTTTTTAATTAGGCTTAGGTTAAAAAAACATTCCCATTAAGCATACATCTTATGACACAAATCAAAGCTGTACCTTTAGAAACTACACACAATATTTCATGGTACTTATATTATTGGATATATTCAGGACTATATATCAAAATAAGAAACATACAAGATTCTTTATGGGGTTTCCTATTTTTTTATCAAAATATCAATATGTAAATTATCTAATTGTATAATTTGCATTTGTAAATGCATTTTACTAAACTATTAAAAATTAACCTGCCTTCTCATGCCAGATAAATTTTAAAACTATATTAAAATATTCATATCAGGATTCTAGTATAAACAATCCTATTACTAAAGGTCTTAAAAAGATATCAAACTTATGATATCAAAAATATCATAAGTTTGCCCAGGAGAATGTCATTTAATCATCAAATGAGAAGCCCTTCCACAATGATGGAGTAAAGACCTCCAAAAATTGCTCTTCCATGAAAGCTCTGAAACACTAGCAATACTCTATATAATGATAAAAGAGTCAACCCTTCAGGTAAACCTAACAATTATAAATGCATACATACCTAACAGGGTCTGAAAATACATTAGAAAGTGACAATAGTGAAAGCAGAAACAGTTCAGTAATAACTAAAGTCTTCAATACTCCACTTTCAATAATAGAACCAAGTCAAGATCAACAAGAAGCAAAAGTCTTGAACACTACAACCAATTAGATCTAATGGACATCTCTGAAACACTCCACTCATTAAAAAAAAGTTTATATCATTGTAATCAAAGAAAAGCAAAATAAAATAGTGAGGAGCCACTCTTACATATATAGCATTAGGAAAATTTTAAAAAGTAAAGGCTAGAAAGAATCAAATTGAGGTCCACACCTCCTTATCCTCTACACAATATAAATTTCTACCACCTTTTTGGAACACTTTTAGACAATTTGTTACAAAAGCCTTAAAAAAAGAATTCATGGTCATGCCTCAGTAGTATCTCCTCTAATAGCCTATAGGAAACAATTACAAAATTTTATAGCAGTATTATGCATAACAGAAAGAAAATCAGAAACATTCAAACTGTTGAATAATGAAGACCTAATACTATGCAGTTATTTAAGGTCACACTTCAAAGACCAGTCAAAATGTGGCAAAAGGGCTCACAACAGATTCAAATTTAGAAAAAGAGATCCAAAATTTTAATACTGTTTTCTTTAAATACAATAAATATTACATATGTAAAGGAAAAAAAAACTGGAAGCAAATACAAACTTCCAGCAGTAGTTATTTTAGTAGTGATATTTGTAGTAATAATACATCATCTCCAAACCTTTCTGTATTTTTCAAAATCTGTTCTGCATTCTGAAAAATACTCTTTTTCTGAATATTAAAATAACAAGGCAGGGTGGGGGGACCACAGAATCCCATATTTCGACATTCAAGGTCTGTGTCACTAGGGTAAGAAAAGGAGGTCTTGGGGAGGGGGGCTGGGGTTGTAGCTCAGTGGTAGAGCGCTCGCCTAGTATATGTGAGGCTCTGGGTTCGATCCTCAATACCACATAAAAATTAATTAATTAACTAATTAAATAAATAAAGTTATTGTGTCCATCTACAACTAAAAATATATTAAAAAAAAAAAAAAAGGAGGTCTTCATTAGAAGGTGATAAGGATATCAGTTTACAGCTCTTCCTTCAAGAACAGGATGTTCAGAAAGGAAATGCTAGGGGCTACTATCTCCCAAAGCCATGGAAAAGCTCTCTACCTTAGAAGCTCAGTACAAACAGTGTGACAGACTAACTCTACAGGGATTGTTCTATTATGTCCATTTGTCAGATGAGGAAACTGAGATAGGCTAGACTGTACTGTCCAAGTAGAAAAGTTGGGGGATTTGCACCTAAGCATTCTGGCTCCAGAGCCACTTTCTCAGAAGACTACTTTAGAAGATGTCTAAAATCTCTTTTGGTAAGTACATGGGCCTTGCCCAATTAATACCTCTGGATTATTTCCTCACCTCACAAAAAGACCCTGTTGGCTCATCTATAAAAGAAGACAGGGCTGGGGACTTAGTTCAGTGGTAGAGTAAGTACTTGCCTAACATGCATACAGGCCTTAGGTTCAACACCAGTACTGGGGGGTAAAAAAAAAAGGAAGAAAATAGCCCCAGACAGTAGTACCCAAACTTTTGCTGCTTACTAGCATTCCCCAGGACCCTCAAAAAAATCTAATGCCTGGCTCCCACACCAAACATTCTGAATTAATTTGCATGGGAGCCAGGCATGGTGGCACACAGCTGTAATCCCAGAGTCTCGAGAGGCTGAGGCAGGAGGCTGAGAGTTCAAAGCCAGCCTCAGCAATTTAGCAAGACCCTAAGCAACTCAGTGAGACCCATTCTCTATTTAAACAAAAAAGGGCTGGGGATATGGTTCAGTGGTTAAGCGCTCCTATGTTCAATCCCCAGTACCAAAAATATAAAATAAAATAAAATAAAACAAAACCCTAAGGCTAGCAGGTGTAATGGCACAGTACTATAATCCCAGCAACACTGAAAGAGCCTGGAGGAATACAAATTCAAGGCCAGCCTCAGCAACTTAACAGGACCCTTAGTAACATAGACCCTATCTCAAAATAAAAATCCAAAAGGACTGGGGATGTAGCTTTGTAGTAAAGCAGTCCTAGGTTCAACCCCAGTACAAAAACACACCCTAAGTGCTAGGGATGCAGCTCAGTGACTGTTTGCCTAGCATGAGTGAGGTCCTGGGTTCAATCTCCAGTAATGCAAAATTAATAAGTAAATAAATAAATAAAATAAAAAATAAAACCCTAAACTTGGTTATCACAAAGATCTCCTGGAAATCTAAAATTTTATTCTACATCTTAAGAATTATTATAAATAATTTTACTAAATCAATACATAAAGAGATAAGAGACAAATTTGATGATTTGGGAGTTCTACTTTGAGACACAAAGTACAAGTTTATTCATCAGTGATTTCCTGTGGGATGTATAGTTGGGAAAAATGAGGAAAAGAATTCACAGTATAGCCTCACATGTGCACTACCCAAACTGTGTTTAAACAAATGCAAAGATTTCCAGACATGTGAACAGCTGTTTGAGGAGGAAGGGAAAGAAGAGGGGCCATCATCAAATCACCCTGAGAAACAATGGGTTAAACAGGTTGAACTTCAGAACTTCTCAGGGAGTTTAAATCTCAGAATATCATCAGCATCATCAAAATCTTCAAGAGTACCTTCCTTCCCCCTCAAACATCATTTGGTAAAAGCTACCGTCAATGTTGGCATACCATACATTTAATTCCCTTTCCAGTGACTCCTATTACAAACACTTCAAAGTAATTTAGAGGACAATGTTTATAAGAACCTAATAGGAAAAGGAGAGGTAGTGTATTATAATGGTTACATGTACAGCCCATGGAACCTGAATGCCAGGGTTTGAATCCTAGTTCTATTACATAATAGTTATATGCCCTTGGGCAAGTTCTTTAACCTCACGTGGTGCTGCTACTTCTACTACTTCTTCTTGGTGTTTTGTTTTGTTTGGTAGTACTGGGAAATGAACTCAGGAGAGCTCTGCCACTGAGCAATGTCCTCTGCCCTTTTTATTATTATTATTATTATTATTATTATTATATTATTATTTGAAATAGGGTCTCACTAAATCATCTAGAATGGCCTCCAACTTGTGATTCTCCTGCCTCAGCCTCCTGAGGTACTGGGATTACAGGTGTGTACCACCTTTCCCAGCCCTTATGTGCCTCTTATAAACTATAAATGAAAAGAACCACCACCTTATAAGCAAGTTATTACATATAAAGCACTTAATAGTAAATAGTACTACTTAAATAGTCATAGAAAAGCATTATATAAATGTTGGTTATTGTTAATCATTCTTAAAGGAAAGAAAGTTTCATCACTGTGAAAATGAAGATCACTCACTGGTTATTTAAGAAGGAATCACACAGCTATATGTCTTAGCATGTGCCAATTGGTTATTTTAATTATTATTTGAAAAAAAAATTTTTTTTGTAACTTAGTTCCTAGTACAGTACTTTACATTATAAGAATTTAATAAGGGGGCTGGGGATGTGGCTCAAGTAGTAACACGCTCGACTGGCATGCATGCGGCTCGGGTTCAATCCTCAGCACCACATACAAAACAAAGATGTTGTGTCCGCCGATAAATAAATATTAAAAATTTATCTCTCTTTCTCTCTCCCTCTCTCTTTAAAAAAAAAAAAAAGAGAGAGAGAGAATTTAATAAGGGTTGTGGCTCAGGAGTGGAGTGTTCGTTTGGCACGTCAGGGCCCTGGGTTTGATCCTCAACACCACATAAAAATAAATAAATAAAGGTATTATGTCCATCTACAACCAAAAAATAAATATTAAAAAAAAAAAGAATTTAGCAAACATGTTGATTTCACTCAAATAAAATAAAGAAACAGGCAGGGGGTGATGAAGTAGCAGCTTGTACTGGGGTTGAAACACTGACTCCAACACTTTCTGTGTATTCTTTTTTAGAGGGGCAGTGGGAGGAAACCAAGAATTACCTTAACCACTGAGCCACATCCCCAGCCCTTTTTGTTTTTTTATTTTGAGACAGAGTCTCACTAGGTTTCTTACAGCCTCTCTAAGTTGCTTAAGGCTAGCCTCTGTCCTGCCTCAGCCTCCCAAGCCACTAGGATTACAGGAATGCACCACCACGTCCAGCTTTCTGTGTATTCTTGAGTAAGTCATCTTCTTTGGCCTGTTTCTTCATCTGTAAAATTTAGCTAATAATAGTAATCATCTCTCAGGGTTCATGTAAAATTATTTAGTGTCTACTAAATGCCTTAGAACATTACCTAGTATACAGTAAGCAATATGTGTTTGACATGAATATACTCTTGTATGTTTTCCAGTCTTCAAATATAATGTGAACTTCTTATCATGTGTACTTTACAAGGCACAAATACATATTTCAACCATGTCTGCTTAGTTTTTGTTGCATACTGTGGATTAAAACAGAATTTAAGGAGCTGGGGATGTGGCTCAAGCGGTAGTGCGCTCGCCTGGGTTCTATCCTCAGCACCACATACAAAGATGTTGTGTCCACCAAAAACTAAAAAATAAATATTAAAAATTCTCTCTCTCTCTCCCTCACTCTCTCTCACTCTCTCTTTTAAAAAAAAAACAGAATTTAAACAGTCCCAGACACAAATCATGGATTTTAAAAGTATCAGCGGACTCCTCACAAGATGCACATGGGGTGGGGGGGGAGGGGAAGGGGGGGAGGAATACACTAAAAAGTAGTATTCTCAATGTAAACTATTTTTCATTTTGCTCTAAAATTTTTAGAAACCAGAAAAATACATACAATTTGCACCTGATCAATGTTCTCCAAACTGCCTGCAGGCTTCTGTTCATAACACTAGCAAGATTTATTGCTAACCAACATGCCATGCTAAACGGAAATCATGGTATTACACAATTTTCCAATAAAGAAGTGATTTTTGTAAGTTGATATAAATGCTTTATAAAGATGTAATTGTTGGCACCTTGTTATATTTCAGTAGCTGGTGGAAAATGAGATAAGTTAGAAGGTTTACAGAAGAGGTCAGGCTCATCAGATAAAAAGATCATCTTTTTTATCATGTCTAGAAAGCACATTTATAGGCTGATAACAGTTATTCTTTAACAACTGGAACCATCGTTATTTCCAAAGCATTCCAATTAATTGCAGCAAAACTCTGTAAAACAAAGGAAAACGAATCCTAGGAGCTCCCTGCCTTAATTTGATGCCTATTTTTCTGGATTTTTTCCTGTGAAGTAAAAAAATATAATTTACATCCTCCCTGCCCATTTTTTTTTTAAATCAGTTTCTTTTTCAGCCGATTTGGAATTCTCTAGTTGAGGATTTATAATTTAAATAACAAATGAAATTCTTCAGATGTTAGTCTTTAAAATGTCACTAATGAACCTATCTTATTAAATTATTGTGATGGTGTCCCCCCGCCCCCAGGTACTCTGAGCATTTAAGTGAAAGACCCTCTCTACAACTTTAAATAAACTTTTCAAAAAATATTTTGAATATCCAAATTCCTACTGTTAAAAACTTTGAAGCTGTTAATGGCAAATCCATTCTTCAGCTGTAAGTAAAGGGGCAGGAAGTGCAGACAGAAGGCAAGCCCCTGCTTCAGTCCCAGAAATGATTCAGCATTGTGCCATCAGACATGGAATTCAAGCGTCTCAACACCAGCCTTCGGCCAGCATCACTACAATAAGCTGTTGAATCGTTCCTTTTAGGTAGACTTAGACTACGGTACACCACAACCTGAAAATTTTCAAAGATTTATAATTCTCAGAGCATTATTTGACTTAGGTAAGGCTAGTAAAACCACTGTGTGGCAGGTGAAATAATAACCCCCACAAAACATCTACTTCCTAATGCTTGGAACTTGTATATTATCTTACGAGGCAAAATAACCTAGCAGACTTGATTAAATTAAGGACTGCAAGCTAGAAAGTGTACTCTGAATTAACCAGGTGAGCCCAATTTAATCACAGCAGTCTGTGATTAAATTGACCACAGATGGACATCAGAGGGAACTGTGACCTATAAAGGAATGATCAAAGAGGAAATACTGCTGGCCTTGAAGACAGAGAAAGAAGACCAGGAGTCAAAGAATGTGGGCAGCTCTAGAAGTGTGAAAACCAAAGATACGCTTCTCCTAAAGTTTCCAGAAAAGAATACGAGCCTACCATCACCTTGATTTTTAACCCAATGAGAGTCATTGTTCTGTCTTACCAACAGAACTAAAACATGCATGTTGGTTTTTGTTGTTGTTTTGGTTTGGTTTTGGGTACTGAGGATTGAACTAGGATACTTTACCACTGATTCAGGTCCCCAGTCCTTTTTGGTTCTTATTTCTATGTAACAGAGCCTTGATCAGTTGCAATCCTTCTGTCTCAGCCTCCTGAGTCACAGGGATGCCAACGAGCATGTGCGGTTGTTGTTTTCCTTTGGGAATGAACTCAGGGGCACTCAACCATTAAGCCACAATCTCCAGCCCTATTTTGTATTTTATTTAGAGACCGGGTCTCACTGAGTTGCTTAGCGCCTCACTTTTGCTGAGGCTGAGGCATGTGCGACTGTTTTAAACCACCAAGTCCATGTGATTTGTTACAGGAGCAACAGAAAATTAATGCACACCGGGTGAAAAGTTATTCATATGGTCTTAAGTCTGTACTGATTATTAATTAAAGATGAAAAGGGTGTTTTTATAAAGACAGATCAGACAGATGCCACTTTAGCCAACTGATTAAATAAACACCATTTTTTTAAAAATACTTTATTTACATTTTAGTTTTTGGCAGACACAACATCTTTGTTTGTATGTGGTGCTGAGGATCGAACCCGGGCCGCACCCATGCCAGGCATGCACGCTACCACTTGAGCCACATCCCCAGCTCCAAATAAACACCATTTTTAATAACAAACCTGGAATTGTTTTTCTCCTGATATGACCCAAAATGAAATACACAAGATCACACATATACTGTTCTTGCCAAAAATGTTTGACTTGGATCTAATCTTTAGGATACAATCAAACAAATACCTAATTGTTGGACATCCTACAAGTAATGGTAATGTCTTGCCAGGCACGGTGGCACACGCCTGTAATCCCAGAGGCTCAGGAAGCTGAGGCAAGAGGATCACAAGTTCAAAGCCAGCCTCAACAAAAAGAGAGGCACTAAACAACTCAGTGAGACCCTGTCTCTAAATAAAATACAAAAAATAGGGCTGGGATGTGCCTTAGTGGTCGAGTGTCCCTAAATTCAATCCCCAGTACCCCGCCCCCCTCCAAAAAAAGGTAAAGTCTTGAAAACACAAAAGAGGGAAAACTGTTCTCTATTAAAGGAGCCATAAGCCAGGTGTGGTGGCACATGCCTGTATCCCAGAGGCTCGGAACACTGAAGCAGGAAGATCACAAGTTCAAAGCCAGCCTCAGGAACTTGACAAGCCCCTAAGCAACTTAGTGATACCCTGTTACAAAATAAAAAAATAAAAACGAGCTAGGGGATGTGGCTCAAGGGTTAATTAAGTGCTCCTAGGTTCAATCCCTGGTACCAGAATAAAATAAAATAAAATAAAGGAGACCTAATTGAGTTTGATCCCCAGCAAAAGAAGGAAGAAAGGAAGGAAGGAAGGAAGGAAAGAAGGAAGGAAGGAAGGAGAGAAGGAAGGAAGGAGAGAAAGAGAAGGAAGGAAGACCAATGCTGGATCAAAAGTCAAAAGTTGTAAGTGATATTTTGGGGTCATATGAGAAAATATGGGCTATTAGAATAACACTCATTTCACTGCTGAATTTTTTGCATAAGATAAAGAACTGTGATATACTGGAGGATGTTTTGATATTTAATTAAATATCTAGGGATAATATATCATAATGCCTGCCATTTATTTTTCAATAGTTCAGCCAAACATTATAAATAGATGCATTCTATGTGTGTGTATATATACAAACACACACATATATACACCCAGGAAGAGAGAGATTAATAACTATTCCAAAATGTTAATAATTGGTGAATTTAGATGAAAGAAATACAGTGTTTATTATACCACCACTCCTTCAACTTTTCTGAAACATTACAATTTTATAAATTACAAAGTTAAGGGAGAAAGATCATCCTAGCTCCCTCCACTGTCTTTTTTTTTTTAATTCTTTTTTTGATGTTGATGAACCTTTATTTTATTCATTTATTTATATGCAGTGCTGAGAATCGAGCCCAGTACCTCACACATCTAGGCAAGTGCTGTACCACTGAGCTACAAACCCAGCCCTTTCCTCCACTGCCTTCTTTTCCCAGGTAACATACTGCCAGGAGTTAACAAAACAGCTGATGTTCTTCAAACACACCACAGTCTTCCACCAGCAGGTCTTATTTTCTGCAGTTTTACTCACAATTCAAGACTCAATAGTTAGAATAGGGTGTTGTTGCAAGACAGAAATCATATATATGTTAAAATGCTAGCTTTGGAAGCAGATCAAGTATCAAATAGAAATCAACTTTTGATGTCCTTATTACTGGATTTTAGTTTTACATTCTTGTCTCCTCTTACTACTGTTTCTTTTATGCTGTTTCATCATTCCTATTTATGATCACAAAGGGTCACAAGCATGTCAGAAACCACAGACAAAAAGCAAGACTGGTCACATCAGAAACTACTACAGAAACCATCAAGTGCTGCCTCTGGCTCCCAGCCCACACCACTCTGAACATCACAGGCAGCCCAGACCAAGGCTCACCTCCTTCCTGTAGGCCTCACTGCTCTCCATATGGTAGCTTACTGACATCAAAGAAGATGGAAGAAATTATCTAAAATTCACCAGGCTAGTCCCATTCCTTCCCTTGAACTATGGAAGAGTCACTGATACCTCAATTATCTCTCCTGCAATACCTTTCCCCACAGCATGCTAAGATTTTGTGATGCTAAAAATAAAAAAAAAATTTAAAAAGTAGGTGAAGGGAGTGTACCGGACCAACAGTGGGGAGGATTAACAACAAAAGACCCCCTTGATGAGGGTGACAAGAGCTGACATATTTGTATACCTACAACAATAATACCGAGAAAAAAATTGAACTTTGTAAATAAAATTAAGTTGCTCTTCTAAACTGCCTGTCAAGCTACAGACAGGAAAAGGCCCAGCATGGTTTCTGTGTATGCCTATGCTGTTTCTAATAGAAAGGACACAATCAAGCCAAAACAAACATCTGTTAACCAGTTAAAGTTTGTTAATGAAACAAAATTGCAGCTGGTTTATCAAAGATCAAAAGTGAAGCAAATTAGAGAAAGGATGTATGAACAAAGCTTATTTCTAAAAAATAGTGGCTAAAGAATTTTAAACCCACTTGTCAAATTAACACAAATCCTTCCTGGATTTTGCTTAGACAACTGATTAGTATTTATTTTATATTTTTGTACAGACCAACCTCACAGTTTAAATCTAGTATCATTTATTCTAGAACTGTCTCTAATGTTCATTTTGCAGATTTGTCCAAATATTTTTTGTTTTTTTTAAAAAAAAGACACGTGGGGCTGAGGATGTGGCTCAAGTGGTAGCATTGCATGCATGAGGCACTGGGTTCGATTCTCAGCACCACATAAAATTAAAAGATATTAAAAAAAAAAAGACACATAATTCTCTATTATGTTCTGCTAATTAAAAGGTTATCTCAAATAAAGAAAAACAATAAAATGCACTTTTGCCACTCCCAGAGACCTCTAAGCAAGTGGCCCAGTCCCAAGCAAGAATGTAAGTGCATTTAGTATTTCACAATATGTACTGTAATATCACCTTTTATTACATATACAAACTTCCATCCACCACCTGAAGACATGGAGATAAGAGTACCTACACACAAATGAAAACACTTCCTTCATGGCCCTGCTAACTCAAATTACATGGCTGACTCATTTGTTAACTTTAATTTGGTAAGCTAATTGATGTTTATGGACTTAGAAATATTAATACATCAACGAGATGAAAGTATCTGAGAATATTCAGAGTCACAGTTAAATTTTGGTATGGCTTAGAGAACCATTGTATCAAATTTACTGTTGTTTTATGAACTGTGCCAAGAAAATGAAGTTTATAAACAAAATATTATGAATTTTACAATCAAAATTTGCTATTGCAATGATGAAATAATCACATTTGCCATGAATAAAATACAAAGATAAAATATTTTAAAAGAAAAGGCCTCCATTTTGAGAAACATTAAAATGGTACTTGCTTCAGCAGTACAGATACTAAAATTGTAATGATCAGAAAAGATTAGCATGGCCCCTATGCAAGGATGACATATAATTTGTGAAGGATTACATGTTTTTAAATAAATCATTTGAGTGAGGAAAAAACAAAACAACATTAAAGTGTACCATTTGTAAAAGTTTAAAGGGAGGGCAGAGCTGTAGCTCAGTGGTAGAGTGCTTGCCTAGCATTCGTGAGGCACTGGGTTTGATTCTAGGCATCATATAAAAAATAAATAAGTAAAATAAAGGTCCATCAACAATAACAACAAAAATTTTAAAAGTCTGAAGGGAAAGAACAAAATCTTTACTATGTAAAATACAATCAAAATAAATCAACAAACAGCACTTAATTGCTAAATAACATAACCACTATACAATACAGATTTTCTTAGCACTGTTAAGAATCACAAGTTGCAGGGAAATGGATGGCATTAGAGCAGATTATGCTAAGTGAAGTTAGCCAATCCCTAAAAAACAAATGCCGAATGTCTTCTCTGATATAAGAGGGGTGATTCAAAATGGGATAGGGAGGAAGAGCATGAGAATAAGATTACCTCTAGACAGGGAAGAGACATGGGAGGGAAAAGGAGGGAGAAGGGGAATTGCACGGAAGATGGAAGGAGACCCTCATCATTATACAGAATACACATATGATGTTGTGAGGAGAAAAAAAAAAGAAGTGTGTCACATTAGATTGGGTAGAGAGATGTAATGGGAGGGGAGAAGGTAGGGGAAGGGCAGGTGGGTAGGAAGGGCAGCAGAATAAAATAGACATTATTATGGCTGTATGTATATAGGTGACTGTATGACCAATGTGATTCTGCAACCTGTACAATCAGAAAAATGAGAAATTATACCCCATTTGATTCAAATGGATGAATTGTCAAGATCATTGTACTGTCATGTGTAACTAATAAAAAAAATACATCTAAAAAAAAAAAGAATCACAAGTGTAGCTATTATAAGCCAATAGGTATATGGAGTACAAGAGTAAATTTCTTACAACTATTGATCAGTCAGGACAGGATCATGTGTTATGGGGAAGGTATCAGAAATTCAATATATCAAAGATCCAAAAAGTTAAAAAGAATGTTTAACATTCACTTGAGCAATCAAAAGTCCTCTGACATGATGTGTCTACTAAAGCCAATTTCGTTAGAAGTCTAGACAAGTCCTATCTTGATAACAGCTCCAAAGAGGAACAAGTTGTCATGCCTCAAGTGCAACACAAAGACAATTGTTCTTCATTTCATCTTTCCCTTGACCCCACTAACTAGTTTGGGACAGTCTGAGTGCTCTCTCCATAATACCTCAACAACTGGTACTATTTGCTCACAAAGCAGTCTTCAGACACTGCCCTATTCTGAAACACTTCTGAAGCTTAATTGTAAGAACAACATGAACTACAATTTTTGATCCTTCTCTGATCCTAGAGTAGCAAGTATTTGATCCACCTAGAGTTTCACATAATAAGCTTCTATCTAACTTTAGTGATTCCAAAACTAACTTTTCTCCATACTAATCCCAAAATTAAGATTTTTTTTTTGTTATTTCTTATTGATACATTATAATTATACATAATAGCGGAATTTATTATGTCATATTCATACACGCATAACAAAATTTGATTATTTCCATTCCCTAGTAACTTCCCTTTCCAATTCAGGTTATTCTGAAGTGTTACATTTTACAATATTTATAACATTTAGGGCTCTATCCTTTAGATCTGAAGGATAAAGTTGACTACACATAAATAAAGCACCTTTGAGAAATGTGACTTCTATAATAAAAGGACATCAATTCAAAAGGAAACTAAGAAGGTCAATAGAGAGGACATTCGGACTCTCTATAATTAGCAGATAAAAAATATATACACTTATGCCAAAAGGATTCACAGTTGTCCAAGACTATGAATGATTCTCCTGGGGCTTAAGACTTCTGGAAGCCTGCCACATCACAAACAATGTGGTCCTTCTCAAAAAACAGGCTATTGGAAAAGTCCCAGAACCAGATGAGAAGGGTCTGCTTTAATGCAGAAAGAATGGGACTAGAAAGGAGAGGACATAAGGGAGAAAAGTAGAAGAAAGGAAAATCTAAAACTAAAGTTACCTAATTTATGGCATTTACATGACACAGGAGTTATGTAGGATGTATATATATATATCTTCTATCCATAGAAATTATTTCATATTGATAACATTGCCCAAAACTGATAAAATACCTAACAAGGGGTGGGGGACAAATACAATAAACAACTGAACAAACCAGTCCATGATAAGTGATTTTCATCATAGTTTTTCTGTCTCTGCCCCATTTTTGATCATTAGTGCTCCATTTCAATATCATTTTCATTTTTTATTATTGACAATCTTATCATTCTTGTAATTATGTTTGAAGGTTTTTATAAGATCCCAATAAGAGCATTTTCATTTCTTCAAAAGAAAAACATCAAAAGTCCTATTTGATATTAAAAATGTCCCACCTTTCAACAAAACAAGAGTAGCAAGCATTTGATCCACCTGGACTTTCACATAATAGGCTTCTATCTAACTTTAGTGATTCCAAAACTAATTTTTCTCCATACTAATCCCAAAATTCAGGGTATTTTGTTATTTCTTATTGATACATTATAATTATACATAATAGCGGAATTTAGAATGAAGAGTTCCCATATTATATACTGCACTGGAAACATACCAAGATTGATGCTTAATAAATTTTAGGAAGATATTCTCAATAAAGTAAAATACCAAGGAATCTGTTTAAAATTGAACTAAACTGATTTTATAAAAATGTTAAATGCTCAAATGCAATTTTACTGCTACAAAGTGCATAGTAATAACTGAAGTCTCTCTTCGAATATTTGACTTTCTAAAGTCCTCATAATCTGACCTAATTGAGCTTTACCACTTTTAATGAGAAACACTAATACTATCCTTCAGGAGTTCCCTCACCAAGTCAAAGATAAAGTTTTATCTTCAGTGGTTTAATTCATTTCCATATCACCTCACGGAGAGAGCTTTCTTAAATAAATACAAAGAATTTATGCTAAGGAGCCAGTGTGGTAATACCCAATTTGAATTCTAGACTATCAAAAGATGTGCAATTACATTTCAGAAAGAAGGAGCACTTCTATTTCAACTCATATTGTATTCCTCCTAGCAGTCATGCATAGGAATGATGATGATGTTAAATCTAATTAGACACAGATTTACTACTTCCCCGCTGCATTCCCATATTGTTAATATTATAAATTGTACCTGCTTTAAAAACTGTAATAAGCTCTTTACAACCATCAAATTTTAAATGTTAGAAATTTATTTGTTGAGAGAAAACTACTTCTGACCATTGGAGAAACTGGAAAAGAGACTTTTACTAATAATTAAAAGCAACCACCGTTGACCAATCTACTGCCCCAGCTGAAAACCGGTCTGGATCCAGACTGGGATCTGGGATCCTTGCTTCACACTTACCCACTCTGTAAGTGACCCTGGGCAAACTGCTTAAAACTTTGAGCCTCAGTTTTTCATCTTTAAGATAAAGAAAATAACCTCCTCCCTCGAAGTTACCGTGCCAAGTAAAGGAGATAATAAAAATAAAGCACTTAGAACAGTGCCAGCATGTAACACTTATGAAATATGCCTATTATTTTTACTTTTTATTCTATTTTACAATTAAATAGAATTGCTCAACAAAAGTAATCAGAATAACAGCTTCTTTGAAAGACATTGGTTGACTATATTTTAGTTGTGAGATGCTCCATCTCTGAACAGTTTCCATTTATACCATAAATTTTTTTTCACAATGCAAACTCTGCAACTTCTAGATATCAAGAACAATAACAATCTCTTTCAAATATATTACAGAAAGTCCCTAATGCACAAAACTATAGTACTATCAATATGCACACATATCCAAGTTCAGGAGCCTAAGCAAGAATAATCAAAGGCCAACAATTAGCCTAAGTTTTTCCAACAGTACAAAAAAATGTTCACATTGGCTATTTGACATCTTAGGATCCCGTTATAATCTGATAAAACCATAGGCCCTGACCCTAGAAAAACATGGGGATACACACATGAATTTACATTCAAGCCTATTCATGGATCCCAGGTCAAGAATTTTTATTATGTTTACTTAGCAAGTTTACCACTTTTAATGTTTACCACTTTTAGTCTCAGAAAGCAATTTATTATAATGTAGTTTAATTAAAATTTTCAAGGAAAAATGCTGTTATATATAATACAAAAATGTCAAAATTACTTGAACTGCTTTTTATATTTTTATTTGTATTTTTTCAGAATTAGATTATAATTACTTCATACAACTAATCTTTAAATTTTATCAAGTAAAAATTCTAAGACACATTTTCTTAGCTTTCCTTGTTAAATGATAATGCTAACTGGGCAATTTAAAGATCAGCATCATAAAGAGAACAGTACAATTGCATGCTAAGCAATAAATTACTCTGTTCTCAATACTAGACACTTTCAGACACAAATTTTCCTGTAGACTAAAAATACTTTCGTACAGATGCTGCCTGGAAAAAATATGATAAGGTTAGCAAGAAATGATGGGCAAGGTTAGAAAAGGATACGAAAGGCACTATGGAAAATTTGTAGTTGCTCCTCTATCAAAAGTAAAAATATGCTAGGTATAGTGGTGCAAGCCTGCAATACAGGAAGTGGGGAGGCTTAGGCAAGGACTGCAAGTTCAAGGACAGCCTTAGCAACTTAGCAAGACCCTGTTTCAAAAATAAGAAGGGGTAGGGATGTAGCTCAGTAGTAAAGTGCCCTTGGGTCCAATCCCTAGTATCATAAAAAAGGGAAAAATATAATTATATAAAAGTCCTTCAATTGCTCTCCTTAAAAAGTATGAAAATTTCATACTTTTATTACTTTTTTATGCCATGATCTCCCATAAAGATTTAAGTTTGTTCACACATACACAACTACCATCAACTGATAAATTTGTTGTGGAAAACTAATAAGATATAAATACAGCTAAGAAATAGATTAAAGGCTTTAGAGTGGTCTGTAGAAAGGCAAACTACCTAATACTACCCAGCTTCTAGAGCTGGGCCCCTATCAGCTAAAGCACCAAGGGAAACAGGGTCTATTTCAAGATCTTATGACTTCTAAGAGGAAAACATAAGCCATACACAGCTTTGCCTAACACTTGTGTTTCAATCCTTTCTAAAAACATGGTTTAGAGAGCAACCACTTTTTCTATTAACATGATTTAGAGGATGTAAAATTAACTGATAGCAATGTATGCATTTGCCCAAAGGACAAACAACAAGCCCCCAAACTGTAGGGCCTAAATTATAAACAAATAGCTGTTGCTCTACTATGAATTTAGTTGGGGAGATAATTTCAGAAATAATTTCTATAGCTTTGAAACAAAACAAAGGAAAATCCTATCAACCAGATTCATTTCAAAATCATTGTCATAACAAAAGAAAAACTCTGCCAAGTATTTATAATGCTATAGAGCTGGGCACAGAGGCACACACCTGTAATCTCAGTACTCAGGAGGCTGAGGCAGGGGGATCACAAGTTTAAGGCCTGCCTCAGCAACATTATGAAGACCCTCAGCAACTTAAAAGAGACTCTGTCTCAAAATAAAAAATAAAGGGCTGGGGATGTGGCTCAAGTGGTAGCGCGCTCGCCTGGCGTGCGTGCGGCCCGGGTTCGATCCTCAGCACCACATAGAAACAAAGATGTTGTGCCTGCTGATAACTAAAAAATAAATATTAAAATTCTCTCTTTCTCTCTCTCTCTACCTCTCTCTCTAAAAAAAATAAAAAATAAAAATAAATAAATAAATAAAAGGACTGGGGATGCAGCTCAGTGGTAAAGTATCCCTGGCATTAAATTCCCAGAAACAAAAACAAAAAAACAAATACAATGCTATAGAATTAACAGTCCCAAAGAAATCAAAGAGTATAAGCAAAGATACTATAGGAGAAAAAAATGAACATTCACAGACACCCACTGAGAACTCAACATTAATAAATGACTTCAAATTGGGGGAATTTAGATCATATATTAAAACAATTTCAGGAATGCAGAGATTATGAGTATTAAAATAAGAAGTCTGCAGATTCTTCTTCTCTGAAAATAATAATGAAGGAAAAATGTACTATGGTCTTCCTAAGGTTTCTAAAATATATGTGACTCTGCCTTGAAGAAGAAGAATTAAAGTTATCTATGGTTGTCCCTTCTAGCACCCACCAATTATTTTTTTTAAATCACATAATCATCATATTAAATGCTTAGCAACCAATGAGAAAGCCCACAATGTATTGTAAAACAATATAAATCATTTATATTGTGAAATAATAGGTACATTTTAAAACAGAAAAGTCTGCTTAAGGCAAAACATCTGATTTTATCAAACTCAGAACTTTTGTTCTTATTAAACTTAAAAGATAACTGTATAAGCCAAAAGAGCAGTATAATATTTCGACTGTATTAACATTCCTTTTTCACTTACCTGGTCTTTCTCGTGGGGTAGAAGGCTGACAGGTGGGAGTGAGGATGGAAAAGCACTGGGACACTGGGGTGCCCCTTTGCCATCTAAGCTCCCATAATTGACCCTGTACTGTGGTCCATCTTTCAGTAACCTCCCATTGTTCACTGCACGCTTGGCTCCCAGGCGCAGCCGCTGCTGAAAGGCTGGGTTATTGGTGGTGCTCGTGAGGTCACTCTGACTTCTGAGATACTTCTCTATGTTCTTCAAGGAGGAGCCATTTGGTTCCTCCAGTCCTTCAATTGCTCTCCTTAAAAGTTTATTCCAATCCACATTACGAAGATCATTACATGATCCTCTAGACCCCTTGGTTGACTTAGGAAAAGTGCCCGGTTTAACTGATGAAAAGCGCCCAGGGTTGTCTGGGTCCTTATATGAGGCAAGGCCTTTGTTGGTGACTTTGAGAACTGAGCCATCCTGAACGCTGAGCTCCAGCTGTTCAGAGACTGTTTTCTTATCCAATCCATGGGATGTGCTGACTGCATGGCAGATTCTCTCTTCAGAGGGCCTTTGCTTTTGCTTTTTTATTTTCTGTATAGCTTCAAGAATCCACTCTGTATAAAGTGGGTTTGCAAGTTTTACCATGGTTGACAAATGACTTCTTCAACACAAAAGTTACCCATAGAGGTTCTCCTTGTATTTAACAGAACTTGCAGGTTTGAAAGTCATTCAAAACGTGGGCAGGGCATTCCACACCTTGTTAATCAACATCTCAAAAACATCCATTCTTAAGAGATACAAAAGAGGACTAACAAGCAAGGCTGATACTTGTCTTACTTTACCAACAGGAAAAACTGCATCTGAGTGAGGAACATCTTTAACCAGGAAATCAAGACCTTAAAGGATAAAAAGGAGAGAAAAAACTTTCAACAATGGAATTTCTAAAAATAAATTAAAAGATTCTTTGGTATTACTTTTCAAATGCAAAAAGACCGCAGAAGTAATGATAGACAGGTATTGTGTAACACAGCCACAGTGACTAATATTTTCAACCAGAAACTGGGTCACAGTCTAAGAAAGAATTTGTTTTACCATTTTTCACTTATTTACATGAAGTCATTTATGAAGCATTTAAGAAATCAAATCTAAATCATACATTAGTGCATTTTCTTTATTGAAATTAATTTACTAATGAAAGAGGTCCAAGGTATATGTCTATCATAAACATAAAACCAACATCAAAAAAAAAATCTGATACAAAAAAAAAATCTAATGAAAGTTCCTTAAACTTACTCGAAGAAACATTAAACTTAAAAAATAATCCTGATTTTGACTACATATATTTCCCAAGTTTCATACATTAAGAAAATTTCCTACCTAACCATCATTTTTTAATATTTTTTTAAATATTTTATGTTTGTTTATTAATTAATTTATTTATTTATTTTTAGTTGTAGTTGGACACAATACCTTTATTTCGTTGTTTTTTGTTTTTTAATATGGTGCCGGGATCAAACCTAGTGCCTCACACCTGCTCCACAAGCACTCTACCACTGAGTCACAACCCCAGACCCTAACCACCTTTTTTTGGTAAAGGGGCAGTGCTAGTGATTGAACCCACAGCCTCTACACATGCTAGACAAGCACCTGACTACTAAGGTACATCTCCAGCCTTCACCTAACCACTTTCATGAAATCAGATCTTCTTGCACAGGTTTTGTGATACCCTCTAACCCACAGGTTGGAAAACTGAAAGTAATATGGTAACATAACCCTTCACCTTTAAATAATGTAGCATTCTAGTTATCTTAATACCTAGTTATATCTCATTAAGCAGTTCAATACAAGACAGGTACCTACAAAGCTGATTCCAACTAGACAGTGATATTACTCTCTGAGAGATGCCTGGTATATACTATTCGCCCCAGATCTCCAATCTAGTATTGAATACACCTGCAAAGAGCACAAAAAGAAAAGAGCCTGGCACGGGAATTGGGCTAGATCTGGGCTTGAATCTTGATCTCCAATGCTAACACCCACATCTTAACTTTTTATAGTTTAACGTTTACAGTGTGCTGACATGTAACTTGTTATTTAATCCTTAGGACATTCTAAAGGTAAAAAGGCTCAGAAGAAGATAGAACTCACCCAGGGTAACTCAAATGCCATTATTTTAGAATCACATCCAGCACTCACTTGAATCACCTGACTATCTGCTCTAGCTAGTTCTGTCTCTGCAGAGATACAAATGTGGCTCTGAATCCCAGTTCTACCAATGGATAATGGGGACACTGTGACTTAAGCTTCACTCACTTTACTGTATGTAATGCTAGAAGAGTTGCTCCCCGCCCCGCTACCCATATAAGATATATTCCAAAATCCTCAGAGTGGATACCTGAAACCACAGACATACCAAATACTCTCACTCTCCTTCTCTCTTTTTCCTATACACACTTAACCATGATAAAGTTTAACTTGTAAATTAATATAGTAATAAATTAAGAGTAACTAATAATAAAATGAACAATTACATCTGGGCCCAGTGGTGTACACCTATAATCCCAGTGACTTAGGAGACTAAGGTAGGAGGATCAGAAGTTCAAGGTCAGACTTAACAACTTGATAAGACCCTGCTCCAAATTAAAAAATAGAAAGGGTTGGGAATGCAGCTCAGTGATAGAGTGCCCCTGGGCTCAATCCCCAATACCACCACCAAAAAAAAAAACACCAAATTCCTGAAGGGTCACTGAAAGACACTTGGGGCCATTGAACTATACTGTTTCAAACACCTTAAAGAGTCAGTTTAAATACGACTGTCTTCCTTGTGGATCAGTAAACTGCAGGTTCTCTTTCCACTGCTTTCCATTAAGATTCCAAAACTTGGGACTGGCATCCAATACAACCTGCAGGTATCCAGTAAAAGATCCCTCTCCAATATCCTCAATAAAAGGGCCATCAAGCCTTTACCTAAAATATTTTCACTGATTGGAAATTTGTCCCTTTCTGAGGTAGCTCACTCCACTGTTGGAAAGCTCTTAGCTATAATGTATCTCTTGTTCACATGATCAAAAATCACCTCCACATGATTTCTACACACTAGACCTAGTTCCCCAAAATAATCCCAAGATATTTTTACTATTTCTTTCATATGATAGACCTTCTAATATTTGAAAACAAGAAACTTTTAAAAACTACTAACAGGTATTGTGGCTAGAGTGGTAGAGCACTCGCCGTGCACATGCAAGGCCCTGGGTTCAGTCCTCAGCACCACATAAAAATAAATAAATAAATAATAAGGGTGCTGTGTCCAACTACAACTTTAAAATAAATAAATAAAGACACTAACAGCCAAACTCTACTGTGCCTCCAGCCCCACCTCAATAAAACAATCACATTCCAGTTTCTTGACCCCTCCACATGTCACACTGTCTCTAAATTCATTACTCTGGCTAATGTTCACCTTAAAATATGACAGTCTAGACCTTATTCAATTATAAATGCAACCCAAAATTACAGGAACTTCCTTAACAGCCCCTCCACACTGGCCATGCAGAGCATGCAGACCAACTAAACTGCCCAGATATTTTTTTCAAAAATGCTGTCAAACTGAATTTCTGCTTTCTTCCTTGCATAAATTTAAATGCTGAGATTTAAAGTTTATTACAGTTCAATTTCATCTTGTTAGTTTGAGTCTATCTTCCAATCTGCAAAAGATTGTTTTCAATCTTGATTCTGTCATCTATGTCATCTGCAAATCTAATAAGCACTCCCTTTTGTGTAATTATATAAATCATTGACAAAAATGTTAGACTTGGCACTCAGTGTGTTTAGAAATGAAATCACTGGCTTTTGCAATGCAACCATTTTCAGGATAGAACACAGGAATCATTCTGTGTCAGTAAGTTTAGAACAGGAAACTGATCTTTCCAAAGTAAAATGGTTTGGGGCAAAATTTCATTAGACATTTCACTATGTTCAAGTAATTATTTCATCTTTCATCATTTATTCAGGATGAATCATAACGAATTTAATTTGATTGCACAAAACACAACTGCAGGAAGCAGGAGAAGAGGTCACAAGAAAGTGTACAATATTGCAAAGTTGCTTTGGGGCATTTTGGTTACACAGGCAAATGAACACACATTTAAAAAAAATATTTTGTAACTAATAATTACCAAAAATATATCTTCATGACAAGCTTTTACCACAATCTATATTCAAAACCAAAAGTAATTCATATCCATTACCAATGCATTTCAGTAAGGCTGGCATTTTATATCTTATAAATGTAATAAAATAAGAAAAAATACCAGAATCAGAACTCCAAACGTTTTAACAGTCCATGACAAAAATGAAGATTGTCCAGGTCTTCAGGCAAATCTGTCAAAAGAAAAAAAGTAATGTTCATTTGGGCATAAGGACAGACCTTAAATTTAGGAACTATCTAAAGATCTTACAATTGTTAGGAACCACTAAAATAAAACTCCACAAACAACTCCACAACTAAACAAATAGCTGCAATTTTGGCAACATCATTAACTCTTTCAGACCACCAAAGGGTATTTATAAACATGGAATTCAGGACAGGAATTAAAGCCCAAAAACAGTGCCTAAAAAAACAAAATTTGAGGGGCTGGGGTTGTGGCTCAGTGGTAGTATGCTTGCCTTGCATGTGGGGCACTGGGTTCGATCCTCAGCATCAAATAAATAAATAAATAAATAATATTGTGACAATCTACACTAAAAAAAGAAGAAGTAGTAAATTTGACTCTTTTCTAAACCAAACCTGTTCTCCTAATTTTATTATTTTATTTTTTCACAAATCATCAACCTAAAAATATAAATGTATCACAAGCTTTCATGACATCCTTGCTCAGAGGCCATGCTAATATTCTCTATATCATTCCAATTTCAATATATGTGCTGCCAAAGCAAGCACATGTCCTCCAAGTTTTAAAAATCAGGTTCATGATAAGACTACTAAGAGAGAATTCTATTAGTAAAAAACTCCACTATTACTGAAATAATCAGGTAACTATCACAGGGGAGGGAAGCAAAAGTTGTTTTAAGGTCAGATTTAATTTTCCTAGGCAAGATTCACTGTTTGTTCTAAATGCCACCTGGCCTACCAAGATATCACCACCAGCTTCACTAAAAGAAGGATGTTCCAGTTTCCACAATAATAAACACATATGGAGACAGGTCACATTTTAAGATTTTTACTTCAAAAACAAAGTAAATAAATAAATCTTTTAAAAAACTGTGAATAATTATATTTTGTTCTCATATAAAACAACCAAGCAACCTTAGATTCTTCTCCCCTCCTCCAGCCACAAGCACATATCCCACTCCTCAATTTAATCTCAAAATTAGCTCTCATCTGACACCAACCAACAGAGTTAATTACGCAGAAGCAGATGTAACTCAGCAGCTCTTTGCTACAAGCAGAATCACAGTGTTTTAAAAAAAAGAAAGAAAAAGAAAATATACAGCTAGGAGAGGAACAAAATCAGAAGTCTCTTATCTGTAGCCAATTCTCAACTAAACACATGTATATTATCCACTTTGTATATTATCCACTGCAAATTTTTTAATCTTGGGCTGATTTGTTTCCGACATCCCACTGGTCCCACTGTAAATTGGCATAAGCTAAGAGAATAGATTGAAAACCAATTTCATTTTAGTCTAAGCAGTATCTAACTAGAAAGACAATCTACAGGAAAAAAAAAATACATAATTCATTCAAAAGCCAAATAGAAATGATTTTTCTTTCCTGACTCAGAATTATCCACACCACTTCTCTTTCTCAGAGCATTGGGACTTGTTTCATATGTAGATAGGATATTCAATCACAAGCTAAAATCCTAAAATCATTATTCTCTTTTCATTTTTTTTTCTATAAAACTTGAAAGTTGGAATGAAAGGATATCAAAAAGGTAGCAAATCATTCCAAATTAATTCAGGGGATTCATGATACATCAAATTAAGTTATTCTATTTTGTAAGGTTGTGAAGAATTTTATTTTTAGCTACAAGTATCAGCAAATTATATGGTTGTATCATATAATCTTCTAACACTATTTACATCATTCATTACGAACTATTCTAAACAGATCTAGAGAAATGCTTAGTCCAACATTGAGCTTTTAGCTTCACTGGTATTATACAAATATCAACACTATTCAGAAATATTCATATCAGCATAAGAAGAGTCAAAATATCCTGAATAATGGGAATTATGTGAGGCCTCCTCTAAGTTTTTACTAAAGCTGTGTGTTATTTCAAAATCAAATGGCATAACATTCTTACATTCCAGTCATGAGACTAAAGATACACCAAAAACAGTGATAGAAAAAAAGTATAGATTAATAACAGAATTTACTCTTGCCATCCTGAATTTTACTTGCTAACAATTATTTCTAGCTCTCTTGCTTTTTATAAGTTCCTGAATTTTTTCAAAGCTCATTGTGTAACTGAGTGAGCATCCATAACTGTAAAGGGTGGGGACCTTGACTTCTTTTTCCTCTATCACCACCCTAAAACAGAATCTTCAGTTAATAAATACCTACTGTCTGACAACATAAAACTCATCTGTATGGTGATATTTGTTAACTTTCAAGCCTTGGATGCATCTATTTCCCTTAAAATTAACGTTTGAGACCCAAAGCACATGCACTGGGAGGTGAGTTATAAACACTTATCAAAGATAAACAATATTTAGCAAAATAATATCCCCTGCATGAAATCCTGTAGTAGGTATTATGGAAGATATAAAGCAAAGCACTGTTTGGTGTTTCTTCAAAAACCTGAACACATCGGCCTAGCCTGCCTACTCCACCTCCCCTCAGTTGAGCCTAAAGTAGAGGGGCCAGGCACTCTCCTTCATGGAAGAGATATTTGAGGAAGGAACCTCGCCTGGGTTGTCCTACCCTCACATTTACTTGGCCATGATAACTTGGCAGGAGGAGCTGGTGGAAAGGATGAATAACTGACTAATGGGGAAAGAAAAAAAAAAAAAACCTGAACATGGAGAGCTGGGGCTGTAGCTCAGTGGCAGAATGCTTGCCTAGCATGTGTGAGGCACTGGGTTCAATCCTTAGCACCACCTAAAAAAATAAATAAATAAAATAAAAGCATACTGTCCATCTACAACTATTAAAAAAAAAAACCTGAACGTGGAATTACCATATGACCTTACATAACACACTTAAATAACACACTTCTAGGTATATACCACAAGCACTGAAAACAGATACTTGAATATTTAAGTTCAAGTACACACATGTTCATAATAGCACTATTCAAAATAGCCAAAAAGTAGGAACAGTCCAAAGGTCCATTAATAGATAAAGATACCAAAAAAAAAAAAAAATGGAATATATCCATATACTGGAATAGTATTCAGTCACAAAAAGTAATGAAATATTAATACATGTTACTATAATGTTGATGAGCCTTGAAATCATTATGTTGTAAAAGAAGTCAAACACAAAAGGCCACATATCATATAATCCCATTTCTATGAAACATCCAGAATACATAATTACAGACAAAACACAAATTTGGAGTAAAAGGAGGAAGTCCTGGTGAGAATATGTTTAAGGGGTAACAGGCTTTATTTTGGATTGATGGGAATGTTTCAGAACCAAATAGACGTAGTAGTCAAACAATACTGTGAATGTACTGTCACTGTTCATTTTAGAGTGGTTCATTTTATGTTATATAAATTTCACCTCAATAAATTTTGTTGTTTTAAAAAACAGCATTAAACTATAAAACAATTCCAATTACTTTCTAATACCTTCTTAGGTCAGGTAGATAGGTTAGCAGCAACCCTTGAAGGTAGCATCATTTTCCCCCAATTTACAAAAGAAAATGGAGCCACCAAAGTGTGAAAGACTTCATGTTTTGGTTTTATGTTGCTGTTCTTTTGAAATGCAATCTATGTTGCCAACTCTTTCCTTTGTCTCTCCAATGGTTTTCAAACTAGGCTCTTTTTGTTCCTTGTGAGGCAGTTCTGTAGGTGTCTATCACCTACAGCTAACTCCTTGTGGATTCAAGGCTAGGGCCATCATAACCCCTTACCCCCAACAAAGCAGCTCCATTTTAACAATTTTGTATATTAGACTTCCCTATTCTATAATCATGGTTCCTCTAATTACAGAATGAAGAAGTCTAGCACAACTAGGACTATTCCTTGCTGAAACATATGGAATATGGATGGGTATAGGAACATCCCTTGGATGGCTGGGCATGGTAATGTGTACCTGTAAACTCAGCGATTTGGGAGGCTGAAGGAGGATTGCTAGGCAACTTAGCAAGACTGTCTCAAATTTTTTAAAAAGGGCCAAGAATGTAGCTCAGTGGTAGAATGCCCTGAGTTCAAGTCCCTGTCCAATACACACAAATTCAAACAAAGAACACCCCTTGGATAGATAGGACTTAAACTGAACCATGAAAAATAATGCAGAACTTGGATAATTGTTCAACTTCTCCACTCAAAATCATATCCTTCATGGTCCAGTGTAACACACACCTTTTCAGAAGACTTACAGGAAACATTTAGTTTCCTCAGTATTTTCTTCTCTTACTATTTATTTTTTTTAACATCATCTTTCCATTTTGTATTATGCCTGCTTGGGTACTGACCTCATCTCCCTTACTAGACTGAAAATAGTTAATAACAGGATTCATGATTGATTCATCATTGTATGCCCCCAAATTTACCAGAACTCAATACTAAGAGCAGGGTTCAATGTCTACTTGTCAAATGAATTCATCAATAATGAATGAAGGGGTGCTCACTTCGGCAGCACATATACTAAAAGTGGAATGATACAGAGAAGATTAGCATGGCCCCTGTACAAGGATGACACATTCTATATTTTTTAAAAACTCTCAAAAAAAATTAATGAAAGGAACCAAGGAGAAAGGCACAGAAGCTACAAATAAACTGTCATACAAAAGGGACACCAAGTCCATGTGCCTATTGCCTAGACAGGTACATGTTGAAATAAAAGTGGTTATGACTAAGGACAGGCTCTGGTATGTGAATGTGACAAGTGAAGAAGTAGGAAACCACTACAGGAGCAAGGGACACAATAATATATATTGACGTGCATGTACACAAATCTGTTGACTGAATCACTCTGACAATAGTATTCATCCACTGTAGGTTGGGAGGAAGGTGATTGAAAGAAGAAATAAAAGCAAATAGTATTTCATTTCTCCAAACATCAATCTTGTTCAACTTATATTTATGAGTAATTCAGCAGCAAGCCCAAAGTAGCCACTTAATAAATGTTCACTGGATCAAATATTTAATTCCCAATCTTTTTAGTGTAATACTAAGTTCTTTCCCACTACTCATTAACTTAGGGAGTTTTCAATTCATAAGCTAATAATGTTTTCCAAGGATTTCTAAGAGGCTAAATCACCATGAAAATTATCATTTCAACTAATACACATTATATTAATTGGAATTTTAATTTTTCATGTCATGCTCTCCTAGTTGACAATATCCTTGTTAAGTCATTAAACTATAATTGTGTAAATCTGCTTCAACAAACAATAACTGAACCATCAATAAACTATTATGGCTTCCATAATCCCTAACAAAGATTAGTTTCAACATCATCATCATAAATTAGTAGAGACATGTCCCAAACCTCCTGGTGAAACCCATGAATTAGGTTTGCATAGTCATTCCTACATTTAAGTGCTCAATAGTTTCAGTCTCTAAAATTTAATCACACTGTTAGGAACCTCACAGGAAATGTGATCCCTTGTAAAACAGAGGATTTCAGAGACAAGATGAAAAGTCATTTAAAGTCATCAGGCCTTTGTAGCCTGGGTACACTGATTAGTAATAATGATAACTAAGCACTTCCACCTAAGAAATAATCAACTAAATTTAGAGTATCTCTTTCATGGCATTTAAAAATTTTGCTCAGTCCTAGACTTCTCCCCAATTATAAATTTGTCAGTTTTTAATGACAAAGACTGAGAACAGTGTAATAAGAAGAAATCTGACGTTTTTTTTTTTTTCCAAGATTATTTTGATGGGCTGGGGATGTGGCTCAAGCAGTAGCGCGCTCGCCTGGCATGCATTTGGCCCGGGTTCGATCCTCAGCACCACATACCAACAAAGATGTTGTGTCCACCGAAAAATAAAAGAATAAATATTAAAAAAAAAAAAAAAAAAAGAGAGAGAGGGAGAGAGAGAGAGAATTTTTTAACATTTATTTTTTTTAGTACTTGGCGGACACAACATCTTTGTTTGTACGTGGTGCTGAGGATCGAACCCGGGCCACACGCATGCCAGGCGAGCGCGCTACCACTTGAGCCACAACCCCAGCCCCATAAAAAGATTATTTTGAAAAGACAGATCATTTCAGGATGCTGTTTGATGTCTTCAGATCAGATATCCAGAATAAGGTTCCCTTTTTTAAGACTCAAAAAAATTATTATTTATTTATTTATTTTTTTTTTTTGGATACTAGGGATTGAACCCAGGGATGCTTTCCTACTTACTGAGCTACATCCCCAGCCCTTCTTACTTTTTGAGACTTGGTCTCATTAAGTTCCCCCAGGATGGCCTCTGACTTGTGATCTTCCTGCCTCAGGCTCTCAAGAAACTGGGATTACAGCATGTGCCACCAAGCCGAGCTAAATCTACTTTTAAAAATGAACAGGTGCATACATTTTCAAGAGTTTACAAACCTTCTATCACCCATTCAAACCACTTAAAGTGTACTGGCTACTTTAACATACATAGAGGAGTATTTTATCCAGTTTCACAACAGATTATCTTTAGGTGCTTCAATTAGAACAAGTTAACAGCAAAAATAAAAATAAGGAAGTTGGGCTGGGAACAGCAGCACAAACCTATAATCCCAGTAACTCAGGTGGCTAAGAGGATTGCAAGTTCAAGGCCAGCTTCAGCAACTTAGTGAGACCCTGTCTCAAAAAATAAAAAGGGGAGCTAGGGTTGTGACTCAGTGGTAAAGGGCTCACCTAGCATGCATGAGGCACTGGGTTCAATCCTCAGCACCACATAAAAATAAAATCATGTACACCTGAAACTAAATAAATAAATAATTTTTTTTTTTAAAGGGCTAGGGATGCAGCTCCATGGTAATGTGCCCCTGGGTTCAATCCTCAGCATAAAAAATAAACAAATAAGGTAGTGTTGGTGGTGTAGCTTAGCAATAGAGCATTTGCCTAGCACACGTGAGGCCCTGAGTACGATATGATGGAATGTATTTAGAGTTCATGGACTGAGTCCCCATTTTGCCAGCTAACTAAGTTGTAGGACACTAGACATGTTACTAAATCAATTCAAGTCTGTTTTCTCATCTATAAAAATGAGAATACCGCTTCCATCTCCAGCCCCATACCAAAAAAAAAAAAACTGAAACTATATCCCTGTTTTGCAAACTATTAAGACAAATCATGGAGATAACAAATAGAAAGAAGCATGGATAGTGGCAGACACATAGCAGGAACACAATAAAATCCTAGCTCATAAAAAGAAAAAGGGCAATACAGTCAGCTGGAGACCTGTAAAATCTAATCTGGCTGAACCTTCTTTCTATATGACCATTTTCTCCTAAGAGACAGGGGAAGTCAGCACCTGGCTCTTAGTTGCAGTTGCAGACAAGTAAAAATTCAAGACAGAGAATAGAAGGCAGAACAGAAGAAAAGCAAAAAAACAGATTTCAACAGTGAGGTTGGGGGTCAAGAAGAGTTTATTTTACTCAGATAGTTATATCTTTTAACGTCAATAAAGCTTTTGGGATATAACACTGTACAGGAGAGTATCTTCTTGACTTCAGGGTAAGAAGAGTCTTAAAATTAAGTCACAAAAAGCATTAACCATAAAGAAAAGACCAATAAATTTGACCCCATTAAAATTAAGAACTTCTGCTCATTAAAAGACACCATAAAGAGAGAAAAGACAAGCCACAGAATGGAAGAGGGTATCTGCCAAATACACATATGAAAAAAGGACTTGAATTCACAGTAAATAAAGAACTTTTAAAAAGCAATAAAAGACATGTGGACCAATTAAAAGGTGGGGGCCAGGGCTTGAATAAGAACTTTACAAATGAGGAAATCTAAATGGCTAATAATTATACAAAAAGATGTTCAACCTGATTACTAATAAGGTAAATACAAAACTTACCAGACTGGATAAAACTTAAAAGCTAACAAGACTGAAAGTTGGAAAGGATAATGGGAACTCATATTGCTGAATTCAGTGTAAGCTGGTACAACACTTTGAAAAACAGTTTGGGAGCTAGTAAAGACGAAGATAAGCATACCCTAATGACTAGGGTGACCATACAGCTCAGCCAAATCCAAATACTTTTGAGAACTAAACTTGTTGTAATTAAACTGGGACAATAGGCATAAACTAGGATAAGTGGTCACCTGTGTATAAACCAACAATTTCACCTCTAGGTATACACCCTAGAAAAACTTGTATACTAGATAACACGTATGGGAATAATTACAACAGGTTTGTGCATTATTGCCCTGAACCAGAAACAACTAAAATATCCAGCAACAATAAAATGAATGATATAGGGCTGGGGATGTGGCTCAAGCGGTAGCGCGCCCTTCTGGCAAGCGCTTGGTCCGGGTTGGATCCTCAGCACCACATACAAACAAAGATGTTGTGTCTGCCAAAAACTAAAAAATAAATATTAAAATTCTCTCTCTCTCTCTCTCTCACTCTCTCTCTCACTCTCTCTTTAAAAAATAAAAAAATTAAAAAATTAAAAAAAAATAAAATGAATGATATAAAAATTATGGTGTGTTCTCTTTCTCAAGTCTACTATAAGACAGTTACCAGAAGATTATTGGAGTTCAATAAAAATTTGTTTAAAGATCCTTTAGAGGGGGCTGGGATTATGGCTCAACGGTAGAGCACTCGCCTACCACATGGGAGGCCCTGAGTTCCATCCTCACCACCACATACATAAATAAATACATAGATAGATAGATAAATAAAGCTATTTTTTTAAAAGATCCTTTAGAAATGCAAATTAAGGCATTACAGAGAACTATCCCTTCATCCCACTTCTCCCATCCATGTCATTTACCATTCTGCAAGGAATAACAAATCACATCTCTACTTTGATAAAACAATTTCCTTTTTTCTGAATACAAATGCAAGTCTGCCTATGCACATGGAAAACCAAAGGTTTTTGTTGTTGTTGTTGTTATGTATTTTATTTACATTTTTTTTAGTTTTCGGCAGTCACAACATCTTTGTTTGCATGTGGTGCTGAGGATAGTACCTGGGCCGCACCCACGCCAGGTGAGCATGCTACGGCTTGAGCCACATCCCCAGCCCCCCCAAAGGTTTATTGTAAAGAACAATCTAAGAAACTGAGCACTAGATCACTTAAGTTTTGGGGGGGTTTTTGGGGGCTGGATATTGACCCAGGGGCATTGAACATGTAGGGAGGCACTTTACCACTGAGCTACATCTCAACACCTTTTTTGAGGCAGAGGTCTTATTAAGTTGCCCAGGCCAACCTCAAACCTGGAATTCTCCTGTTTCGACTCCCAAACATCAAGGAGTATACCACCTTACCCAGCTACTTAAAAATCTTTCTCTAATTGGTATGTGAAAGTCCAAGGAAGTTTCTGGAACACATTAAAATTACTTATCATACTTCCTCTACCTCGAATTACTCACTCTGTTTACTTTTTATTGATAGTATGCCTTACATCTGACAGTCTCCACCTTATTATCTTCAAAAATGAAATAAACATATGGTATAACAGCAATAATATAAAATGCACTCTATTCAGAAGCCCTAGGTACAGCCAAAAGGCAAAACTTCTGCTATGTCATCACCATCAGCCAGTTATTCACTAAACTCTTCCTTTAACATTAAAACTTTTTTCTGGGCAATGACACATGCCTGTAACCCCAGCTACTCAGGAGACTGAGGAAGAAGGATGGAAAGTTCCAAGCTAGTTGGGACACCTTAAGGAGATCCAGTCTCAAAATAAAAAATAAAAAGGTCTGGGAACGTAGCTGAGTGGGTAACTCATATTGCTGAATACAGTGTAAGCTGGTACAACACTTTGAAAAACAGTTCAGGAGCTAGTAAAGACGAAGACAAGCATACCCTAATCAGTACAAAAAAACATAATAAAGAATCTTACCCTTTCTAAAATATGCAATATTATCAATTCTTCTTAAAAACATTAGTGCTTAAACTCATTGTGATACAAGTGTAAAAATTTAATGAATAATGGGCTGGGGTTGTGGCTCGGCGGTAGATCGCTCACCTCAAATGTGTGAGACCCTGGGTTCGATCCTCAGCACCACATAAAAAATAAATAAACAAAATAAAGATATTGTGCCCATGTATAACTAAAAAAAACTTTTAAAAAATTATGAATAAGAACAAAATGTTAGGCTGGGGTTGTGGCTCAGCACTCGCCTATCATGTGCCAGGCCCTAGGTTCGATCATCGCACCACATAGAAATAAATAAATAAAACAAAGATATTGTGTCCACTACAACTAAAAAATCTATTTTTAAAATGTTTTATTTCAGGAATATGCCAAAAAATAACCTAGGGTTTTTTTTTTTTATCTTCAAAAATGAAATCAACATATGGTATAACAAGTAAGACAAAGGGAATGTACTTAAAAAAAAAAACTTTATTGAAACACCACAGAACACAATCCCAATACAACAATTCTCACTTGCTACTTCCACCTCCAGGCCACATAAGAAGGGACTTTATGCACTCTTTACCTTGAATTTCCTGGCACTTCCACCCCAAATATACTTGGTTCAGGATTCTCTTCTTTTTTTCCCCACATTTGTAATTCTTTAACCACCACCCCTTCAGAACTTCTAATATTCTATCACATTCCGACATCCTCTCCCAATTGGAAGATTTAAACTTCATGGTGAACAGAAGACCATTTATAATTTGGTCGCTCCACAACAAGTACCCCGTCATCTTCCACCATTCTCTGAACTCGGCCCTGAACTCGGCCCATAAAACAGTACTAGCAAATTTGCTGGGCATGGTGGTGCACTTAATCCCAGTGGCTCCTCTGTAATCCCAAAGCCTTGGGAGGCTGAGGCAGGAGGATCAAGAGTTCAAAACCAGCCTCAGCAACTTAGTGAGGCCCTAAGCAACTCAGTCCTTGTCTCCAAAGAAAATATAAGAAAGGGCTGGGGATGTGGCTCAGTGGTTAAGCACCCCTGGGTTCAATCCCCAGTAGAAAAAAAAAAAGGAAAAGGAAGGAAGGAACAAGCAAATCCACTTCCTGAGACACTGTGCACTCCTCCAAGACTGCCTTTTTTTTTTTTTTTTAAGCTTTTTTGGTAACCTTTACTTATTTATTTTTATGTGATGCTAAGAATCGAACCCTATGCCTCACACATGCTAGGCAAGCGCTCTTCCACTGAGCCTCAAATCCAGCCCCTCAAGGCTCCAGTTAACAACTTTTTCTCACAAACTAACACCTTTCTGGTCCCATCCTCATTCCGGGCACAGTTCACCAAATTACTTTCACTTATACTTATTGCCCAGTCCCATCCACCTTCTTCATACTGCAGCCTTTTCCCACCCGCTGTAGCCCATGTCCACGATATTTTCTACTACGGGAATATTTTACAAGTTATGGCAGCCCCCTTCTTCTTCCTTCACATTTAAGTGTGCTGAGAATCTTATCATCTTTCAGAAACTCTCCCAAACATAACTATCCCACTCTTCCACGTTTTTTAAAGCTTTATATACTCCTGAGTTAGCAAACCTTCTTCCTATTTCAACACGGGGGTTCAAATACCTCTCTTCCTTCACAGCAAGTGTACCTTCCAACACGGGGTCAATATTACCCCCAATCCAATACTTACTCTGCAATGCATTCTCAACTCTACACATCCACCACACCCAAAACCATCCTAACTCTGTCCGGAGATGACTGCACTCCAGCTCTTCTGCATCATTTCACCTGCCCTCACCATAGCCCTCCGTCTCCCTTCCATATCTCCAAAATTACAACCCTCCCTACTCTCCATTCTCTACCTCCATTTACACCTTCATCTTCCCATTCCATACGACCCTCACCAATCCTCCCCACCCCCTCGACTACCCCACCACCGCTTCTACAGGAGCATTCCCACTCAGAAATCCCTCCCAGCCTCCGCCTTCCCACTACTCGAGCCCCGCCCCCCGACTTTGCCCCGCCCCTTTAAGGCCCCGCCCACTGCCCTGGAGGCCCGGCTGAGGGGCGGGGCCTGTCCTTCCTCCCCTTTCCCCCGCCCCCTACCGTCACGCTCAGGGGCAGCCTGACCCCGAGCGGCCCCGCGGTGACCCTCGCGCAGAGGCCTGTGGGAGGGGCGTCGCAAGCCCCCGGCCCCCCTTTCTGTCCCCCTCCCGCCCAGTCTCCTCCCCCTGGGAACGCGCGGGGTGGGTGACAGACCTGGCCGCGCGCCACAGCCACCGCGCCTGCCGGGGGCGCTGTCGCTGCCTGTGAAAGAAACCGCGGCTGCCGCCTGGAGGAGGTGCGGTCGCCTCCGCCACCGCTGCCGCCGCCGCCAGGGGTAGGAGCTAAGCCGCCGCCATTTTGTGTCCCCCTGTTGTTGTCGTTGACATGAATCCGACATGACACTGATTACAGCCCAATGGAGTCTCATTAAACCCGAGCCGCGGCCCCGCCCCGGCGCTGCTCCATTGGACGAGACCACAGACGCGTACGGCCACCCGTTGGCCTGTGGGTCTGTCCGTCACCCACTCACTAACCACTCTGCAGCCCATTGGGGCAAGTTCCTGCCGGTCATCTCGCTTCCACATAGACACACCTCTCGACCCATCATCCCCCCTCCGGCACCACCCCGGGGGAGGGTCCACTGCCAGTACCAATCAACAGACCGCTGGGCCCGCCTCTTCCGGGCACCTATTGGTGCAGCCCTTTTTCTCTCTCCCAGACACCGCGCCACCTCTACTTCCACCTACCCGCCCCCTCTACCGCTAGAAATGGATTGGGTCTACTAGCGGCAGAGGCGCTAGGCCTCATTGGCTGCGGACGACGCCAATCAGGAGCCTTTTCCCTCTCCCCTCCCCCACTCAACCCCAAAGCCCCTAGCCCGCAGCTAAAGTTTGTGTGAGAGCTGATCGCTGGCGGCGGCCGCAGGATTTAGGGGTGGGCGCGGGCGGGCGCGCGCGGGCGGGCACGCGAAGTTAAAATTCGAGGTTCTCAGTCGCCAGCTCCCGCGGTGGAGCGCGCGGACGGGCGCGCCGCCTGGAGCGTTCCATCCCGCCCCCTCCTCCACCCTCACTCCCGTCCCGTCCCGGGCGACTACTCGCCCGCCCCCTGGCTCGCATCCTCCCCCCACACACACCCCTACCCTGAAAGCCCCAGGCCGGGTGCAGACAGTACGATGTCGCTGCAGCCTCCTCGCCATCCCATGCCGAGGGGGAACAAGCCCCTACCCGCCGGGCGTGCACACCCTCCCCCCCCCCCCCGCGCTCCACACTCGCCCGTGTCTGCAAGCACGTGCACCGTTCGCCGCTGCCTCCGGCCACCCAGGTCCCCGGCTAACCTCGCCTGCAGCCCGGCCAATCGCTCACTGCCCTTTGTTGCTGCAGCCCGGGTCTCCCCGCTGCCTTCCTCAGCCTCCGCCTCGTCCTTTGCCAGCCGCCCGGGTCCGCAGCGCCGCGCTCCCCCCGCCCGGGACCCACCGCCGCCGCCTCCTTCTCCTCCTCCGCCTCCTCCTCCTCGGCTCCGGGCTGCAGCGCACAGAGCCCGAGGCAGCGCCGCCCAGCCCCGCTCCCCCCGCGCCGCCCGCTAGCCCGCCCGGCCCGGCCGGGGGCGCAGCCCGGACCCCGCCCGCCCCAGTCTCCGCCCCAGGGGTACCTGCCTCCGCCCCGGGGGTCTCCGCTCGCCGCCCTCGGGAGAGGGCGGGGATGCCGGTGTCCACGGGAGGTTGGGGACGCCAGGGCCGTTTGGGGCGGGTAATGTGCCCTCCAGGGCTGGGACTGAGGTGCGGTCCTCACCAAAGCGCCCCCCTCCCGCCCTGGTGGGCCCCAAACTTCGTCCTTCGCCCAGGCCTTGTGCCCTCAAGCATTCGCGGCAGTTTTGGGGTGGGGGACGCCTTGGGAGCTGTGTCTACCCTGATCGGGAGGAAGAGGGAGCAGTGACATTCAGCGACTGCGGACAGGGCACGGCGGCGGCATCCTTGGGTGGGAGTGGGGATGTCAGACGCGGGCTGGAGGGGGAAGCTGCCCCTCAAGATGCCCTCACCCGCCCTGCGAGGAGCCAGCGAGCTCTCAGCCACGTTCAGGATGCTTCTCGGGCTGTGCAGCCGACTGGCAGAAGGGCTGGAGTTGGGGGGAGATCGCTGGGGGGCCCTTCCCCCCTCTCGCCTAGCCTGCACTTTAAGGAAGGCTGATGGCGAAGTTCGGTTTTCCAGGCTTCCCCTGGGCCCCCAGAGTTCCTGAGGCCCACATGAGGGAGGTTTGAAGGATCCTCTGGCTGTCCAGAGGAGGCCACTCTGAAGCTGCCCACATGCCTCCCAGCGCCCTCCGGACTCTGAACAGAGAGTGCCCCTGGCTCTTCCCGGATATGGGTGGGATGCTGGCAGGAGAGGCTTCAGAATATAGGAAAGGTAGACTTGAGAAATGGCTCCTACAGAGTTTGAACGCGAAGTTTCCCTTCCTAGGCGCCATTTCATTGAGAGGGGGAGGAAAATCATGGCTCTGAAGAAGAACCAAGTTTCAGGCATGGTGGCCTGGGTAGAAAACCACCTGTTGCCTGAAGTCTGTCCCTGGAGTCAGGCGGTCTTGGCCCTTGGTGGGATGATGCAGGGAGAACTGGCCAGTCTCTGGGCCCTGGTTGACTCCAGCCACTGACTTATGCCACTGACACTTTGCAGCAGCAACATCTTAAACTCCCCATTAAAAAACACTGTACAACTAGGTAGGTACTTTGTTAGAGCAACTTATCTTAATTCTTATCTTAGACAAACAAAGCAAGCAATACAGCCCTGTCATCAAATACAGACCACAATATACACCTCATTTTTTAAGGATGGTTTGCTACTTTGGGGTGTGAGCTGTCCCTACTTTTTTGCTTCTTGGCAGCAAGGTGAGAAAGAAGCCAAGACAAAGGGCACAGAGTTGGATGAAAGGATAGAAAAAGGGAGAGGGGAGGCAGAAGAGTTGTAATACTATACTCAAAATTGTCACTGGTTCCATTATAAACCTCTTTTATAGGTGTTTTATTACTTGGTTGTTAGTTTTTAAAACACAACCCTCTTTAGATTAAATCTTGGTATTCACAGGCTCAGCCCAGGGAAACAAAACACAGGGAAAGCTTCACCATCCGCTTGACTACTTTTTAGTTACATTACAGATAAAACAAACAAACAGCAGGTTGGGTTTCCTAAATCTCTCCCTACCTCTTTCACTTAGAATCTTCATTCAGTAGCTTGCTCAGGTGAATTTTTACAAGCCATTAGTTTATAATTCAGTCTAGTTCATTTAGGTATTTCAAAGAGAAGGACATTTATAAGCTGTACCTTTTTATAATGCAGGTGCTGAGATTTTTATTCTCCAAGAAATTACTATGTAAACTTAAGAATCCTGGCAGACTCTTTAGCCTTAATGTTCTTTTTTTTCTTTTTTTTTTTTTTTTCCTTATGGTCTGCTCACATGTACTTTATTTTGTAAATTACATTTGAGTCTCTCAGACTGCATTTTATCTCAAGCAATAAAAATAAACCATGTCTTAATTAAAAACAAGTTTTAAAACCCCAAATCTGTACACTCAAACTAAAGTATGTAAAAGAAGCAACTCAGAACAATAAAAACCCCTAAGTCCACATTTAAGATGGCTGCATCCCAAGGTGGGGGATTTACGGGCATCTAACAGTCATTACCACTAATGAGTTATGCACAAAGATTTCCAATGCATCAAGAATGAAGAGACACCTTAGAGAGAAATGGGTCATGGGGCTGGTGTGCAGCTCAGTGGCAGAGTGCTTGCACAGGGCCCTGGGTTAGATCCCCCAGTGCCACAGAAAAAGAGAAATGGGCCATGTTTGCCTAAATTTGTACTCTTGTAACTCCAGGAGCTGGCAAACACAGAGACAAAAATCTCTTTATCCAACAACTTGATTTTTTTTTTTTTAAGGTTCTATTCTTAATAAACAAAAAGTTCTCTAACGGGTGTGGTAAAGAGGGGAAACCTTTCCCCTTGATATTCCCTTCTAGGGTTACTTGTCCTTTGAGAAATCTGGCTCTTCAGATAAGTGGAACTGGAAAGGATAACAGAGACCCAGCCAGTGATACTTAATGCTTACTCCTAAACCTCTCTCATATCTGTGGTATCTCAGGTCCTCTGCTGAGTGAAGTAGCTCAATTAAGAAGTTAACCTAGAAATAGCTTGAATTGAAAACCAAGCACAGTGCAAATTTTGCAAATGACTGGGCTATAGGATTACAAATCAAGAAGCTCATTTTAGCTGGAGTGTGCCTGTAATCCCAGCTATTGGGGAGGCTAAGGCAGGAGGATAGCAAGTTTGAGACCAGTTTCAGCAATTTGGACTCTGTCTCAAAAAGGAATGGGAGTGCTCGCTTTGGCAGCACATATACTAAAATTGGAAGGATACAGAGAAGATTAGCATGGCCCCTGTGCAAGGATGACACGCAAATTTGTGAAGCGTTCCATATTTTTTTGATTGAAACACACCAATATGGTGTGACTTTCCCTGTTTGTGCATAAAAAATTTTCGTGAAAAAAATGGCAAATATTTTGAAATTAAAGAAATCAAAGATTATTTATAGATATATTAATATATAATTCACATTAGAAATGAAAAGCAGATATGTGACATTTATATATCACTGTACATTTTAACCATTTCAAACAAATGTATGACTAAGAAAAATTATTATCTTAAAAGTTAAAAAAAAAAAAAAAAAAGGATGGGAATGTATCTCAGTGGAAGAGAACTTGCCTAGCATGTGCAAAACCTTGGGTTCAAACTTAAGTACTACAAAGAAAAAAAAAAAAAAAATGAATAGAAGCTCATCTGTCCTGTCCTCCATCATTGTAAGATAACTGTCACCAGCAACTACTAGCCAATACTAGTGATCCCTCATTATACTGCTCAGTGTGGCCTACAGATCACTGGAAATCAGAATGACCTTGGAATCTGTGTTTCACACAGAGCTCCCTTGGCCCAGCCTCAGAGGTTCAGATTCAGGATGGCTCCCAAATCTACATTTTTAGCCCACAACTTGTCTTGAATCTTACAATCCTTGGATCCGAACCATTGACCTAAACTGAATCCTTCTTCCCCAGATAAAAAGGAAATATTTCTTGTCCAGAAGGGCCAGGACTGAAGATGATTCCATAGAGTGACCTATTTGTTCTTGAGTCCTGAATAAAGAGGAGAAAGTGCAGGGCAGGTGCAAGAGAGAGGATTTGATCTTTTAGGTTTGTTTACTTACTCAGGTAAGTCAGTCAAACAGCCTGATAAGAAATACCACATTTACAGATGCCCTAACAAGTCCATATGAAGGAAATTGGCTAAGGAGGCAGTAGGCAGGGACCCTGAGCTTATTTGTCCAGGGCCCTGCCCATAGTAAATTCTATTTACATTCAATTAGTCATAAAAAAAAAAAAAAAAATTAGTAGGAGGTATACCCCTTTCCAACTGCCACATGGAATCTTCTCCCAACACTGATTAGAAACTGTCCCTACCATTTCACAATGTCTGGTTTCTTTAGTCAAAGACACAGCAGGCAGAGAATGATCAGTCAAACCATTTAATTAGATAGCAAATTCAAGCTCAAGGGCTGGGATTGTGGCTCAGTGGCAGAGAACTTGCCTAGTATGTGTGAGGCACTGGTTCGATTCTCAGCACCACATATCAATAAATAAAATAAAGGTTCATTGACAACTAAAAAAATAATAATTTTTTAAAAATTCAAGCTCAAGTTCTCTGTATGAACAGCCCACACCCCATCCCTAACCCCTTATTTTTTATGTTGAGACGGGATCTCCCTAAATTGCCAAGGCTGGTCTCAAACTTATGATCCTGCTGCCTCAACCAACCTCCCAATTCACTGTGATTACAGGTGTGCATCAATGCATCTAGAATTGTTTTGTTTTTGAAACTCAAAAGTAAGAGGGTCTTTCACTAATCATTATAAAATAATCCTAATACAGACTCAGTTTTGCTGAGTGCAGTGGCACATGCTTGTAATCACAGTGGCTCAGGAGGCTAAGATAGGAGGAAGGAAAGTTCAGAGTCAGCCTCAGCAACTTATCAAGGCACTAAGCAACTTAGTAAGGCGCTAAGCAACTTAGTGAGACGCAGTTCCAAAATAAAAAGTAAAAAGGGCTGAGGATGTGGCTCAGTGGTTAAGTACCCCTGGGTTCAATCCCTGGTACCAAAAAAAAAAACCCTCAGTTTTTTACCCTCAGACTGTACCAAAGAAACTTTCACCCTAATGTATGATTTTTTTTTATATTTATTTTTCAGTTTTCGGTGGACACAACATCTTTATTTTATTTTTATGTGGTGCTGAGGATCAAACCCAGTGCCCCGTGCATGCCAGGCGATCGGGTTACCCCTTAAGCCACATCCCCAGCCCTCACCCTAATGTATGATTTAGTACTATTCAGTTTTGAATGTTGTAAGTCAATAAAACTTCAAAAATAATTCAATTCAAGGAAATTGACAGTCATCAACTTCTAATTTTTAAAATAAGAACACTTTTAATGAATAAAATACTTTTATTTCCTGTATGTATCTTTATGTGGTGCTGAGAATCAAACCCAGTGCCTCACACATGTGAGGCAAGTGCTCACCACTGAGCTACAATCCCAGCCAAGAACATTTTTTAAAAGGACTAATGGTCATCTACTATCTGCATGATTTCATGGAATAAAAGGCATTTTTCAAATATTTTTTTTAGTTGTAGATGGACATGATAACTTTATTTTATTTGTTTATATTTATGTGGTGCCGGGGATCAAACCCACTGCCTCACACATGCTAGGCAAATGCTCTACCACTGAGCCACAACCCCGACCCTGAATAAAAGACATTTTAACCCACAAAATAGTAAGCTACATAAGCTCTTCAAATTAAGGATAGCCCTCCCTGTGTAACAAGAGTAGATAATTTTATATCAACATCAACATGTTTATTTTCATTTTAACGTAGTCCTTGAAACTCTCTGGATTGGCTACCTGACCAGAGTACATTTATAAATTATTGGACTAAGGCTGAGGTTGTAACTCAGTGGTAGCGCACTTGCCTGGCATGTGTGAGGCACTGGGTTCGATTCTCAGCACCATATATAAGCAGAATAAAGGTACATTGACAACTAAAAAATAATAATTAAAAAAAAGAAATTACAGGACTACTTTATATTCTTCCAAGGATAAGTATAGGTCAATGTCAATCTAGTCACTAACTATTTTCTCTAGTATGCACAAATTCAATGTGTTTATATAATTGGAAGTTGTTGTGTTTTAATTTTATATTCAATACATAAAAAAAAATATGCCCCACAAGGGGTCCACATCAAAGGAATATGGCAAAGAACACCAAATTAAGAGCAGGACAGGAGCTAAGGATGTAGCTCAGTGGTAGAGTACGTGCCTAGCATGTGGGAGAGCCTGGGCTTGATACCCTGCAATGAATAATAAAAAGTAGGGCATCCAGATTTATTTTTATCCATCTCTGCCAGCAACTAATGTGTATCCATAGACCAATCACTAGGATTTTCTTTTTCTTGTCTTTTCTTTTTTCCTTTTTTTGTACTGGGGATTGAACTCAGGGGCATTTTTTAGCATTGAGCCACATCCTCAGCCCTTTTTATTTTTTATTTTGAGACAGCATCTCACTAAATTGCTTAGGGCCTCACTAAATTACTGAGGCTGGCCTTGAACTTATTTTATGATCCTCCTGCCTCAGCCTCCCAAGTCACTGGGTTTACATAACAGTAAACCCCATGTAGATAGTTTATATCCTCTGAGTTTAGCACAGCACCTGACATGTTATAAATGCTCAATAAATATTTGCTAGATTAATGAATAGATTTAATCAAGGGAGTTATTTCACATCATTTCTAAAGTCTTAGCCAAGCCTCAAAACCTACAATTTACTTAAATAGTAACTCCTTCAAGGCATGGTGGCACATGTCTATAATCACTACTACTGTATAATCCCAGTTACTATGTAATCTCAGCTACTTAAGAAATTGAGGCAGGGAAATTCCGAATTCAAAGCCAGTGTTGGCAATTTAGCAAGATCCTATCTCAAAATAAAAAGGGCTGGGACTTCATTCAGTGGTAGAGTGCCCCTACTACCCTTTCTACAAATTTCTATTAACTTGCCCTGTGGTTCACAAAAAGTCAGTATTCTTGTATGTTAAATGACTAAAGATGATAAAAGAATAAAACTTTTTAATAACTTTCTTTTTTTCTACTACACTTTTTAACTATAAAATTTTTTACCTATCTGGCATAGAAAGTGTGTACAATTAAAAAAAAAAGGAAAAAATAATTGTAGGTACTAGCACTAACAGATCATATTTAAGCAGGTATTCTTTGAGTTTTTTTACCTGAGTCAAAATACTTTTTGCGGGCTGGGTTGCGGCTCAGCATTAGAGCATGTAGCACGTGTGAGGCCCTGGGTTCAATCCTCAGCACCACATAAAAATAAATAAATAAAATAAAGGTATTGTATCCAACTACAACTACAAAATGAATTTTTAAAAAAAGTACCTTTTGTGATTGAAGGTTGGGTTGATTTTTTCAGCTTAGGAAGCTAGAGTAGTAAAAATAACTTACTAGAATGCGGAGCCTCCTCAGATGGTTTGCAAGTATCATAATCATTCATGTCTGGAAATATTTCATTGTTTTCAACAGAATTGCAGACAGGGGTTCTAAATTTGCTTTTCCAGCTCTAAGGTGCCTAATGCAGTCAGCATTACATCACACAAGTTAGCAAGTTCACTGCTCAACTTCAAGTTGAAGTTTGTCTTTCAAATTCCATCCCAAGGATAGCCAATGGAATCAGCTTGAAACGTCTCCCAGTAACAAGATACTGCTTATAGGAGGACATAGTTCAGTTTCATTTAACAAACTCCTTCAGGTGCAGAGTTGGGGGTGGTTCATCTTTATATCCTCCAAAGTGCCTTACACTTTGATGTAAATGATGTTGAATAAAATAAGGGATCTGTTATCTTTCTGCTTATCTAAAATCTTTTTTAACTCACAAATTAGACTTTAAGCCTCATAAACTTAAAGATTTCATTGTAAAGCCAGGCATGGGGTGCATACCTGTAATCCCAGTGACTCAGGATGACTGAGGCATGAGGATCACAAGTTCAAAATCAGCCTCAGATGGGCTGGGGATTTGGCTCAAGTGGTAGCGCGCTCGCCTGGCATGCGTGCGGCGCGGGTTGGATCCTCAGCACCACATACAAACAAAGATGTTGTGTCCGCTAAAAATAAATAAATAAATAAATAAATAAATAAATTCTCTCTCTCTCTCTCACTCTTTCTAAAAAAAAAAAAAAACAAAACAAACAAAAAAAAAAAAAAGACAAAATCAGCCTCAGCAATTTAGCAAGGCTCTGAGCAACTTAGCAAGACCCTGTCTTCATTGTAAGTATTCATTGAATATATTTCCTAATCACTATAAAGTAGTACTTCTAATACCCAATCCGAAACTACTTTCTCTAAGCTACATGTATTTATTAGAAAATATCTTTAAACAGCTAACATTTTAGCAGTTAACCAATGAGTGACTTCTATTTATACTATATACATTACATGCTATTTTTTCTACTCTGGTATACATATATGTATACACATGGACTTGGAACTACTCCCTTCTCAGCTTTTTCCTTTCTGAGATCAAGAATGCTATACCCTTTTTTTTTTTTTGGATACTGGAGATTGAACCCAGAAATGTTTACCACTGAAACACATCCCCAGCCTTTTTTTATTATTTATTTTGAGACAGGGTGTCTCTAAGGCTGGCCTCCACTCAAAATCTCAGCCTCCTAAATTGCTAGGATTACAGGTATGTGACACCACACCCAGCAAGAATATCTTCAAGAGCTTTTCTGTATTCCCACAATTATTTGAGCTGACCCCTTCAGGAGTTTGCTGCCTATTATTCTGCTCTCTGTGCCTCACTTTGGTGGTTAATATGACCTGGCACATTTACTAGGGAGTAATATCTTCTGTTTTCTTTCAATCCCAATGTCACACTTAGAGTGATAATCCTTAGTAAATAGTTGGCAATGACTGCTAGAATTTATTTCCTGAAACAAAACTGATGACCTGAGCCAGGCACAATAGCATATGTCTATATTCCCAGTGACAAGAGGTTGAGGCAGGAGGACCATGAGTTCAAAGCCAGCCTCAGCAACTTCGTGAGTTCAAAATCAGCCCCAAGAAATTCAGTGAGATCCTGTCTCAAAATATTAAAGGGGCTAGGGATGTGACTCAGTGATTGAGTGCACCTGGGTCCAAACCCTAGCATAGGAAAAAAAAAAAAAAAAACCAACAACTGATGACTTGAAATAACAACTACAAGTTTACTTGTAGTTTGTAGTACCTCTTTGTGGGAGAAAGACTTAACATCGACCAAATATTTCCTATGTTCCCCTGACACAATGTTGTGTCCACCGAAAACTAAACAATAAACATTAAAAAAAAAAAAAAATTCTCTCTCTTTAAAAAAAAAAAAAAAAAAAGAAGGGGAAGTTGAGACTGAGAGAATTATAAAAAAAAAAGTCAAAAGATATTGATTTTTTTTGTACTGCAGTATATAGTGATGCTTAATCTAAATTAATATATCACCTAAATGCGATACTTTACAAATACCTCTCTCTTTTTTTTAATTTTAATATTTATTTAATTTTTTTTTAGTTTTCAGCAGACACAACATCTTTGTCTGTATGTGGTGCTGAGGCTCGATCCCGGGCAGCATGCATGCCAGGCGAGCGTGCTACCGCTTGAGCCACATCCCCAGCCCTACAAATACCTTTCTTAAAGTCCCTCTGCCTTCTGCCATGTGAGGACATAGCATTCATCTTAGAAATAGAAAGCCAAGAGGCACCTCAATCTTGGACTTCTCATCATCCATAAAATATACAACACAATTTTTTACCCTTATAAATTACAAGCCCGGGTATTTTGTTGTAGCAGCACAAAACAAACTACGACAGAAATTGATGCATTGGTTTCCAATAATTGGCCTTCTCACGGCTGTAAGTTATTTTGGAAATATGAATGTTTCTTGCAAATATGACTGCATTTTAAGGGAAAGAAATTCTGCCTCCAATCTGTGCAGAGCCCTCCTTACAATTTCTCAGCCTAGTTTTGGAGCTCTAAGAAACAGCTAATGACCTAAGAGCCTGATTTACAAGGTGGCCAAGGGAAGTACACTTTATTCTTGTCAATTAAAAGAGTTGGGGGAATGACGTTGGTATGTTGTTGTGTAATTCTGTGGCTCCACTCAAAATCTCTAAGGATAAATAGTGTGGAAACTCAGGATGCTGAAGTGGATGTAGGGAACATGTTTGCTGAACATGGCTCTAGAGTGTTTGGTGTAACATTGTTATTAATAATAGCTAACACTTATGGAGTACTTACAACGCTAAGTGATTTCCCTGAATTGGCTCATTTGATCCTGACAACAATCCTGTTTAAATACTGCTATTATTCTCTATTTTACAGACAAGGAAACTGTGGCCCTGAGGTGTTGAACAATTAGCAGGAGCTCAGAAATGCCAGCCAGACTCTTCATTTCCTTCCATTGGCCCCTTAATGAGGTCTGAGCTCAAAGTCCAGCCCTGAAGTAGCTCATTCCTCAGGGTGGCCTCAGTGGAATGTTCAGCCGTAGGACCAAGACTGGAGGCCTTCAGAGGAAAAAGAAGCTGGCACCACTAAGGACTGCAAGGCACAAAGATGAGAGACCCAGGAGGGCAAAATGGCATCTGAGTCAGAGGGAAGGAGTCCTGGCGCTTCTTGGATTCATGGATGAGATTGAAAGGAGGTACAATTGGCAGTAACTGAGAAAAGGACCATCTCAGATTAGGCCTTTGAAAGGCCTGGTCTGCAGGCTGCAAGGACACTGGAAGTACCACTTTCTGGCCAGCAAAAGCCTCACATTTAATTCATACAAGAATCCTTTTACAGAGCTGGGGCAGGAGGCTGAAGGAAGGAGGATGTCAAGTTTGAGGCCAGCCTGGAAATTTAGCCAAACCCTCAGCAATTTAGTGAGACCCAGACTCAAATAAAAAGACTGGGATGTAACTCAGCGGTAAAGCCTCCCTGAATTCAATCCCCAATTTAAAAAAAAAAAAAAAAGAGAGAGAGAGAGAGAATTCATTTCCACAGAAGGGTGGAGTGAGCAAGGACACCACTGCTGGCCCTCAGGGCCAGAGCTGGAGTGGGGGATCCATGAGGCGCAAGCACCATGCCAGCTTTGTACCCTCCCTCCTTCCGCTCCCCCATCCCTTGCCATCCTTTGCCATCACCCTCCCCTGAATGCCACCAGGCCGCCCATGCTCTGTGCCTTTGTCATTCTGGATCCCACGGTGCCAGCTAAGTCACTCAGCTGTCACAATGAGGCCTGGAGCCACAGGGTACAAAATAACTCCTGGGAGACCTCCCCAAGGCGGGGGCCGGAAGGCCCAGCATTTCGGAGGGCAAAGAGAACCAGCTGCATCTCACAAGTTTTCCAAATTAGCCAGGCCGTTGTTTTTCTTTTAATTTTTGTGTGAATTCAAGAATAGATCGCGGATGTCTTGGCAGCGTGTGAATGAGACCCTTACTGAAAGAATTCACCTTGCTGAGGGGCTGCTGTCAGGCATACAAAACTCCAAGGAAAGCAGGCTTTGCCGCTGGCCTCCAACTGTGCTCAGAGGGTACCCTGCACTCAGCCTCCCTTCCCAGGAACCCACCACTGAATCTTCCTGCTGGCGTGGCCTGACACCCCCCACCTCCCCACCCCAAGTAGAGCAGAGCAGAGCAAAACAGTGGCCTACAGGAGAAAGAGGCAGGGCAGGCAGGGCAGAAGGCTCTGCAAACTGACAGGCTTTCTCCTGGGCAGGGTCCCAGCTGGCAAGCCCTGAGGCCATCAACAGCCAGCACCTCAACAATCAAGCAGAGGGGTCATTTCAGTGTTGGTGACCCCAGACCTTTGTTACTCTGTTACAAAGAGCAGTATACAGATCTTGTGTTTAGTGTTGCTTTTGTTTAAATGTCACATCCAACTTCTTCCTGCCACCTTTATCAATCTGAATAAGCCTCTGAATAGGCGAGACCTCTAGGATTTGGGTCTGCTGTATAAATGCAAAGGTCTGGAAGCTGTAAGGAAACCTCTGATTGCATTGGCTAATTTTTTTTTAAACAATACTGAGGATTAAACCTAGGGGCGCTCTTATCATTGAGCCACATTCCCAGCCCTTGTTATTTTATTTTGAGACAGGGTCTCACTAAATTGCCCAGGCTGATCTGAACTTGAGATCCTCCTGCCTCAGCCTCCCAAGCAGCTGGGATTATAGGCCTGCATTACCATTCAGCTCTGCCATCAGGCCTGAAGAGTAATTTGGCAATGTTTATCAAAAGTCTTAAAAATGTTCTAAGCAGATGAGCTTTAGAGCAGGGGTTTGGTAACCCAGCTAATCTTGGTCTGTGTCACCATTCCAGCTATGTGCCCCAAAGACAAGTCACTTCACTTCCTTTAAACCCCCTTCCTCAGCTACAAAGTGGAAGTTTTCCTCCCTACCTCACAGGGTTATTATGAGTATGAGGGAAAAAAAATAACAGCCTGCTTAACAAATAACGATGATGCTACGATGGCTGGTGTCACAAATCTGTTTCTTGATCTCCTTAGTTTACAAAAACTGATACATCCTCATAAAAACATGGAAACAAACTACCCAGCAATTGGGAAAAGTAACCACCTGATTTATCTGTGGTGGTGGGAGTTGGAGGTAACTGGGGATTGAACCCTCCTTGGGTTCTACCACTGAGCTACATCTCTAGTCCTCTGTTTTATTTTTTGTTTTAAGGCAGGCTCTTGCTAAATTGCTGAGGCTGTCCTCAAACTTGGATGCTTCTGCTTCAGTCCCCTGAGTCGCTGGGATTACAGGCATGTGTTGGTTAACATGATTTTATGTGTATACCCATTGATATCTTGTTCTGCACTTTGCTTTTTTCACTTAACAGTATGACATTTTGCAACTTTTAAGTATGTGTGTAGGATAAATTCCAAGCAGTGAAATTGCTGGGTTTCAAAAGTTTATTTTGTTTTTTGGTTTGATTTGGTTTTCATTGGGGGGTGAGGGATGCTCAGGGGACAATTAAGCACCTGCTTTAACACTGAATTACATTCCCAGTTTCCAGTATAACCTTTTATTTATTTATTTATCTATTTATTTAATTATTTATGATACTGGGGATTGAACCCAAGGGTTCCAGCCCTTTTTATATTTTATTTTTGAGACTAACTTGCCTAGGGCCTCACTGTGTTGCTGAAGCTGCCTTTGAATTTGAAGTCCTCCTGCCTCAACCTACTAAACTGCTGGGATTACAGGCATGTGCCACTGCGCCTGGTCAGAATATGAATTTTTTTTTTTTTTTTTTGAAATCTCCAACCTTTTTTATTTTTTTTTATTTATATGTGACAGTGGAATGCATTACAATTCTTATTACACATATAGAGCACTATTTTTCATATCTCTGATTGTATACAAAGTATATTCACCAACTCGTGTCTTCATACCTGTACTTTGGATAATAATGATCATCACATTCCACCATCATTAATAACCCCATGGTCCCTCCCTTCCCCTCCAACCCAGAATATGAATTTTTAATTTGAAAGTTTTGCCCAACTTGTCCCGCAAGGAGTTTGTTCCAAAGCACACTTCTCTGAGATGGGAAGCAGCATGTTTCCCCAGCCCTTCTCCAACAGTGTCATCAACCTTTGGTTCTTAGCCAAAGTGATAAAGGTATTCCATTGAAATTTCAATGTGCCTTTTTCTTAGTAGGGAGTGAAATTGTGTCCCTTTTCATATTTTTAAGACCCATTTGTATTTCCTTTTCTTTAACTGTCAACTCAAGTGTCTTTGGCCTCAGTTTCTAACAGGTCTGTTTAAATTTACTTAGATTTAGCCCTCCAACTGACATACATGCAAATGTTTTTTCTTATTTCTGATTTTTGTTGTTGTTGTTGTTACTGGGGATTAAACACAGGGGAGCTTTATTTACCACTGAACTACATCCTATGTCCTTTTTTTTTTAGTTGTAGATGGACACAATACCTTTGCTTTATTTTCATATGGTGCTGAGGATCAAACCCAGTGCCTCACATGTGCTAGGCAAGTGCTCTATCACTGAGCTACAACCCAGCCCCCTAGGTCCTTTTTTTATGTTTTATTTTGAGACAGGGTCTCACTAAATTGCCCAGGCTGCCTTGAATTTACGATCTTTCTGCCTCAGCCTTGGGAGTCTCCAAGATTACCCATGCCCCACTTCTGACTTCTGACTTTTTTTTTTTTTTTTTTTTGGGCCAATAAACTTTTAAAAATCATTAACAAATTTTTAATTTGAAATACATATTGTTGCTGGGCATGATGGCACATTACTGTAATCCTAGTTGCTGGGGAGACTGTGGCAGGAGGATCACAAGTTCGGGGTCAGCCTTAGCAACTTAGTGAGGCCCTAAGCAACTTAGCAAGGCCTTCAACATAAAAAATAGAAAGGGATGGGGATACAGCTCAGTGGTAAAGTATCTCTGGATTCCAATCCCCAGTACAAGGGGGGAAAAAACTCATTGTGCAATCTCCCAGTAATTGCTTTGATATACTTTCTGCACTGATATAGTGCATTGTTGCAACCCTTATTTCTCTGAGCTTCTTCACTATCTGGTTCACCACTCAACCCCTAAAAAGGCACCCAATAGATACTCTTCACTGACTGTAGTTCAACTTTGTAAGGAGCACCCAGAACTTGTAGTCTCCTAGGCAAATCTGCATAGTACTCAAAGAAAAACATTTTCGAATTCTATCAAGTTCTGCCACGAAACAGTCATGTTTTGCAACAAAAATGGAGTGAATGTTCAAGGTATAACCCAGCATCATACTCAGCAGCTTCGACATTCAAGGGTACATGGGTTTAGACAGTTTCACCCCAGCCATCACTGGCACAACCCCACTTCCCAGCAAACAACCCCAATACTCTCCCAGCCCTGGTCGGACTCACTGTGTTCCAGTTCCCGCTGGCTGAACTGACAGGGAAATCACCATCTATGGGTCCTGGGGCAGCTTCTGAAGAACCTCAACTTGTTAGAGGTTTAGGAGAAAAAGAAAGGCTCCTTTCTCTCTCTCTCTCTCTCTTTTTTTTTTTTTTTTTTGGTACTAGGAATTGAACTCAGGGGTGCTTAACCACTGAGCGACATCCCCAGCCCCTTTTATATTTTATTTAGAGCAGAGTCTCAGTGAGTTGCTAGTGCCTCACTAAGTTGCTGAGACTGGCTTTGAACTCTCGGTCCTCCTAGGTCAGCCTCCAGAGTCACTGGAATTACAAGAATGCGCCACCTTGCCCGCCAGGCAGGCTTCTTTCTAATAGGAAAGAATGGAGTGGTCAGGTTGTGTTATGCAAATGATTAACTCAAATCTATGGAAACTTCAAAGCATTCCTGAGCTCACCTGGAAGAAAAAGAAAAATGTAAAGTGAGAAAGCACAGGTTACTTCCACCCTCTAACAGAGGTGGTATAGGCTAGGTTTTGCTGCCAGGGCTGCGTAAATTGCTTGATTTTCAGGGGCAAATTTGGGAAAAGGTGGAAAGTGAAACCTTTTTCCCCAAACTGATTTTATTTGGGGGCTAGGCCATTGGTTATCATCTTCTGAGAGGCACTTCCATGAGCACATTCATTGATGTAACACTAGGGACACCCAGGAACAAGAGACATCATTGTGGCACTAGGAGGGCTGGCTTCAGGCATAGGATGCTGCTCACCTCGCACAGCCCTCTCCTCCCAGAGTAACAGGGAGCCGCTCTAACCAACCACTGAAGTCATTCCTTTCCATGTCTTAAAAGACATTCTTATTTTTTAACTCTATCCAGAAAAACATGTCAAATGTATAGAAAAGTTGCAAAAACACTTCAATAAACTCCTAAACATTCCTCACCTAGATTCAACCAGTTGTTTTTGTGATATTTTCATTATCATTCCATATACATTATATACTATTATTGTCTTTGTAATGATCTAATTGAGAACACGTTGTAGACTTTCACTGCTAAATAGTTCCATCTTCCCCTGCTAATACTAAGGACATCTTAAATAATCACACTACAACAATTAAATTTAGAAAATTTAATATTGTTAAATTGCTGTTATCTGAAATTCACATTTGAATTTTACTAATTGTCCTAACAAAGGTCTTTATGGCTTTTTCTTTCCTATATCAGGAGCCAATCCAGAATTATATGTTGTATTTAGTTGTCTTGTTTTCTTAATCTCCTGTACAAGAATTCTTTAGCCTTTCCTTGTTTTTATGATCTTGATTTTTTTTTTTTTTTTTTTTTTTTTGGTGCTGGTGGTGGGGTGCTTGAAATCCAGGCAGAGCCTTCTACAGGCTTGACAGTTCATTTTGAAATAAAATCATATTCTCTCCAGACCAGGTCTCTCTTATTCTGCTTGCATTCTGTGTCTATCAACAATCCTTGAAGAGCTAGTGGGGTAGCTCAGTGGTAAAGTGATTGCCTAGCATGTATGAGGCCCTGGGTTTGGCGCACACACACACACACACACACACACACACACACAGAAACAAAAGAAGAAAGAAAGGAAGGAAGGAAGGAAGAGAAAACGATGTCTTGTAACTCAGGAACCATTTGGGAATATTGGTTGACCAATCCAACTAATGTAGCCACCAAATCCATGTAATTTTCTGAATTCAGGTCTTTTGTAGGGAATAATTTAGGTTAACATTATTTACTGTAAATACTGAAAGATACAGAAATTCAGGCATTACAATTTTTACAAAAATTTCTTTTTTTTTTTAATTTTTTTTAATCTTTATTTTTTAGTTTTTGGCGGACACAACATCTTTGTTTGTATGTGGTGCTGAGGATCCAACCGGGGCCGCACGCATGCCAGGCGAGCGCGCTACCACTTGAGCCATATCCCCAGCCACAAAAATTTCTTATATGAATAATTTGTATCTCAATTTTCCAATGATTCCAACATCTGCCATCTTTGCCTAGAATCCTATTTGAGCACTGGTACATTTGAAGGCGAATGGGGGTGGGGGTTGCAGAGCTGGCCAGAAGCTGAGCTTCTCTGGAATTCTCTTTCCAAATATGAAGCCAAAGGCAGGGCTGGATTTTCAGGCTCTCTAATAAAGGACAAGTCTAAACCCAGAGGAACTGGCGCAGATTTCTCCAGTTGCTCCTTTTATCTTACAGTAGGATCAATCCAGGCTAGCCTGACCCCCAGGGCACTGGGCCATCTAGACCCCACCCACCTTTCCAGGATCAGATACTCCCTCTGGATTGTTCTCCTACCAGTAACCGCACTTTTTCCTCCCCTACTGGGACTTCTGATGATTGGTAAACAGAAATTAAAACAGAGAATTAAAAAGATTATTTAATTCTTGGAATTGGTTGTGGCTCAGCAGTAGAGTGCTCTCCTAGCATATGTCGGGCTCTGGGTTCAATCCTCAGCACCACATAAAAATAAAATAAAGGTATTGTGTCCAACTACAACTAAAACAAAATTTTTTTTTTTTAAAAAGGAGATTCATATCATAATTAAATACTAGTTTTAGCTTATCAGACTGGTAAAGCTGGGGTAGATTAATTATACCCAGTAATGTGGCAGAAGAAGTACTTTAATATGCTGTTTATCCATTTCTCAGCACCTGTATAAAGTTCATATGTCTTTGCCTGTGGACCAAGCAGTTGTGCTTCTGAGATCCTTTCTTGGAGAAATACTTGTACAATACAGGTATATGTAAAAACACATACACGGTAACTGTTGTGCATAGCAGTGAAAAGATGGGAAGCTGGTCACTCTGTCCTCCAGCGGAAGCTAGTTAAATACATCAGTGGTAGAGTGCCCCTGGATTCAATTCCCAATACTACACACATAGACACACACACACACACACATACACACACATACAAGGTTATCGTCTTACTCTCTGTAGAGTAAGTAATCCAGCTGTTAGAAAAACAAGGTAGATCTGCTCCAACTACTATGGAACCTGTCTAAGATACACTGTTTAGTGGAAAAAGCAATTTGCAAAACAGATGAAATAGTTGTTAATATTGTTATATGCTAACAGCACAAAATCTGAAAGGACCTATACCAAACTATGAACAATGATTATATCAAGAATGTGGAGGGCTGGGGCTATAACTCAGTGGTAGACACTTGCCTTGCAAATGTGAGGCACTAGGTTCAATCCTAGCACCACACAAAAACAAATAAAGGCACCTGAGTCCATATACAACTAAAAAAAAAAAAAGAAAATGTGGGTTTAAAGGAAGCTTTCACATTCTTTGTTCTAAACATTTGTGATTGTTCAATTTTTTATAAGAAACATTATTTGAAAATAAAAAAAAGCAAAGATTTTAGAAAGCTCATCAGTCCAGAGAATGGTAGTTCAGGCAGTTGTCAGGGGATACAGATGTAACAAGGCTAACCACATGTTGACAAAAGCTGAAGTTATGCAAGGGACACAGGGGTTTGATGTATTCTCTACTTTTGTGTATGTTTAATTTTTCCATAATAAAAGTTTTTAAAGGTAAACTGGGCATGTGGCTTTTTTTGGTACTGAGGATTGAACCCACCGTACTTAATCACTGAGTCATATCCCCAATTTACCTTATATTTATTTAACTTTTTGTTTTTTGTAGTTGTAGATGAACAGAATGCCTTTATTTTATTTGTTATGTGGAGTTGAGGATTGAACCCAGGGCCTCACATGTGCTAGGCTAATGCTCTGCCACTCAGCCGTGCCCCAGCCCTATTTTATTTTTTATTTTGAGACAGGATCTCACTGAGTTGCTTAGGGCCTCTCTAAGTTGCTGAGGCTGGTTTTGAATTTGCAGTTCTCCTGCCTCAGCCTCCCAAGTCTCTGGGACCACAAGTGTGAGCCACTGTACTTGGCAGGATGTGGCTCTTAGTAAAGCACTTGCCACATTTGTGCAAGGCCCTGGTTGGGTTCCTCTGCACTACAAAACAAAACAAAAAGTTTAAAGACCAAATACCCATGGAATGTATAGAGGAAGAACCAGTTGCTAAAGAACTGAGTTCTACAAAGTTCTTCAAACATCTAAGTTTAGGTTTTAATACATAGAAAATGGAGTTCATCATCAAATACTTAAAATATAAAAACTGATATTTAGAAAGGTTACTTTGCATAAGTTCAGTTAGAGAAGATTAGAGGGGAGGAGACCAACTAAAAAGTTCCAGGCTGGTAGCAACAAGCAGGAAGGGAAGGGCCAATGAGAAGAGGGACAGAAGTAGAGTAGAAAAGTCACAGGACCAGTCTGGCTGGGGGGAGGTGGGAGAGAAGTCCCAAGTAACGTCTCAGTCTTTTTTCAGAGGACCCAGAAGGCTGGTGGGGTTCTCAGAACACTCAGACCAATTTCCAGAACCCCTTCCACTGGCTCCACCTTCATGGAATCTTCTCCTGCAACTGCCTCTCAGCCCAGCCTGAGTCTTGTCAGGCTCAAGGGGAGCCTGAACAACTTGCCTCTACCCTCATATCACTGTTCCCTGCCTCTTCCTGCCAGAACCACTTTTTTCTATTTCTTGTAGGGGCCCCTACTTGGCTGTAGATGTTGGCAGAAGGATTTTTATTTAAATTATTCATCCAATATTTTAAAGTACCTACACCAAGCCCACGCATTATTTGAGTGTGCATAAATAGTTCACAGTTTTTGGTATTGGGGCTTGATTCCATGGGTGCTTTACCACTGAGCTACATCTCCAGGTCTTTTATTTTATTTTAAATTGTACATGGATACAATATCTTTATTTATTTTGATGTGGTGCTGAGGATCGAACCTAGTGCCTCACACATGCAAGGCAAGTGCTCTGCCGCTGAACTACAGCCCCAGCCCTCCAGGTCTTTTATTTTATTATTTTTTATTTTTGGTTCTAGGGATTGAACCCAGGGGTGTTTACTACTGAGCCACATCCCCAGCCTTTTTTACTTAGGTCTTGGCTAAATTGCTGAGGCTGGCCTCAAACTTGTGATCCTTCTTCCTTAGCCTTCCAAATGGATATGATTACAGGCATATACCACCTAATACAAGTCCCAGTTCTTAAGCCTAGAGTGCATTCTTCCAATATTGCACAGTTTATTTTTTGTTTTCTCCTTTTTAAAAATTCTCATTAGTCATTGTGGTAAAATATACATGACAGCAAGGTGCAGTGGCTCATATCTGTAATCCCAACAATCTGGGAAGATGAGACAGTAGAACCGCAACTTTGAGGCCAGCCAGGGCAATTTACCAAGATTCTGCCTCAAAATAAATAAAAAGGACTGGGAATGTAGCTCAGTGGTAGAGTGACCCTGGATTCAATTCCCACTACCACACACATAGACACACACACACACACACACACACACACACATACAAGGTTATCATCTTAACCTTTTTTGTTTGTTCATACTGGGATTTGCTCCCAGTGATACTGTACCACTGTACCAACCCTCTTTACTTTTTGACACAGGATCTCCCTAAATTGTCCATGACAGCCTCAAACTTGTGATCCTACTGCTTTCTGAGGAGCTGAGATGACAGGTGTGTATCACTGTGCCAGGCCTAGATAAAACAAAAACAAAACAACTTATAAAAATCAATTTTTAAAGGATTTTTTTTTTTTTTTTTTTTGGTACTGGGGATTGAATTCAGGGGCACTTAACCATTGAACCACATCCCCAGCCCTTTTTTATATTTATATTTTATTTAGAGACAGGGTCTCACTGATTTGCTTAGGGCCTGCTAAATTACTGAGACTGACTTTGAAGTCTACATCCTCCTGTCTCAGCCTCCCAAGCTGCTGGGATCATAGGTGTGTGCCACCATGCCTGGCTAAGAAATATCTTCATAGAATAATGATCAAAGGCCATAAACCTGCAATAAGAAGAAAAACCCAGACCACAAGTAAACATGAGAAAAGGCGTTCAACTTTAGCAGGGATGAGGAAATGCAAATTGAAACCACAAAGAAATCCTTCAAGGGTTGGTGAGGCTGAACAGCAAATGAAACTTCTATATGGGTTGTGGCCAGTGTAAAGAGCAGCATCTTCTTGGCTGGGCAGCTGGGTGGTAACTCATAACCTTGAATGGGAAAATATCATATGATCCAATAACTCCTCTTCTAATATATATTTTTTGTTTTTGCTTTTTCATTTGTTTTATTTTCCTTTGGTGGTATTAGAAATCGAACCCATGGATGCTGTACCACTGAGCTACCTCCCCAGCCCTTTTAATTTTATTTTGAGACAGAGTCTTGCTAAATTGTCCATGTTGGTTTCTTATTTGCAGCCCTTCTGCCTCAGTCTCCCAAGTTGCTGGGATTACAAGTATGCACCATTGAATCTGGTTTCAGTAACTCTCCTTCTAGAAAAATTCTCCTACATGTGCTCCAAGGGACAAATATAAGAATGTCCAGGAGGGCTGGGGATACAGCTCAATTGGTAGAGTGCTTGCCTCACATGCACAAGGCCCTGGGTTCGATTCACAGCAACACACACACACACACACACAAAAAAAAAAAAAAAAAAAAAAAAAAAAAAAAAAAAAACATGTCCAGGAGACTGGGGTGTAGCTTAGCGGTAGAGCTCTTACCTAGCATACACAGGTATTGGGTTTGATCTCCAGCCCTGGAAGAAGAAGGAAAGGTGGGAGGGAAGGAAGACATTAACTTGTAGAATTATGTATAACAGAATATGGAAACAACTTAAATGTTTACTAATAGGAGAATGATACTTTAATGTACCAGCCTATAATAGAATACTCAAAACCCTAAATAGTTCCCAGTTCATTTCCATGAAAGCAAAATCCTCGCAGGGTTCTACAAGAACTTTGGCTAGCATGCCCTAACTCACTACAAGCCGCCCCAATGTTTTTTTGATATTAATAGAACATGCAACTTACAACCATAAATGTTCCGGCCCTTGAAGTTTTCTAAATCTCCTGCTCTGCAGTGTTTTCTTTCTAACATGATCTCCTTTCAAACATAAAATATAATTCACAGGGATCTTTATCACCTTTGTTTACTGATGTATCTGCCAACCACCAAGAATGAACAAACATGGTTACATTTCAAAATCGTGTTAACCAATAAAATCATGTTGCAGAAGGATACTTATGGCATGATATCTATATAAAGTTTTAAGATGTAAATAATATATTGCCTATATATACATAATATGCAATTAAAGTATAAAAACATCAGAGAAGGAGCTGGGGTTGTAGCTCAGTGGTAGAGCACTTGCCTAGCACGTGTGAGGCACTGGGTTCAATCCTCAGCATATCACATAAAAATAAATAAATAAAATAAAGGTATTGTGTCCACCTACAATTAAAAATATTTAAAAAAAACTTTAAAAAATCAGAAAAGAGTGAACATCAAAGTTAGGATAGTAATTACCTCTAGATGGGGGATGAAGAAAATGGATAAAATAGATTTGTCATGCTGGGCATGGTGGCACACACCAGTAATCCCAGAAATTTGGAAATTTGAGGCCAGCCTCAGTGATTTACCAACGAGAGGCCCTGTCTCAAAATAAATAATAATAATAATAATAAAAAGGTCTGGAGTTGTAGCTCAGTAGCAAGCACATATGGGTTCAATCCTCAGTACTGCAACATAATAAAATTAAAAGATTAAAAATAAAAGCCACTAGGTGCTGGTGAGGATATGGAGTGACTAGCACTCTCATACACAGCTGGGAAATGGTGTGTTGGAGTAAGTAAAACTGAATAGGCCATGTACTTCCACACACACAAGGTAACTGTGGAAAGAGACAGGTATGTTACTTTGTTTGACCATAATAATCATTTCACTATACACATATCAACATATAGAAATGTTTGTATGTATTCACATTGTATGTATTAAATATATACAATCAAAAATAAAATTTCAATTTAAAATTTTAAAAATTATATTTAAAAGAACTTCTTGCTGGGCTGGGGATGTGGCTCAAGCGGTAGTGCGCTCGCCTGGCATGCGTGCGGCCTGGGTTCGACCCTCAGCACCACATACAAAGATGTTGTGTCCGCCAAATACTAAAAAATAAATATTAAAATTCTCCCTCTCTCTCTCTTTTTTAAAAAAAAGAACTTCTTGCTGTTTTACTTAAATGTACTCCAAAGGAATTTTTTTTTTTTTTTCTGAAGTATACTGGGGATTAAAGCCAGAGACACTCTACCACTGAGTTACATACATCCCCAGCCCTTTGTATTTTATTTTATTTTATTTTGAGACAGGGTTTCACTAAGTTGCTGAGGCTGGCCTTGATCTTGGGGTCCTCTTGTCTCAGCCTCTTGAGTAGCTGGGATTACAGGTGTACACCACTACATCCAGCAAAAGGGGAAATTTTGTATCAATATCATAAATAGAAAAATCATCATCACTTGCCTATATTCAGTCAAATAAACATATTAATATTTTAAATAAATAAAAATAAGATTCCTTGATGAATCCCTCAAAGTAATCTTGGGAATTATAAACTCAGAAACAACCCTTCTCATTCAACAGTTTTCCTATCCAATATCCAATGTATTGCCATTTATTTGTCAAGCAGGAATTTCTAATTTTCTCTGTCCTTTCTTTTCCTAAGGGCTGAAATGGTATGCCATATGGAAAATGAAATTCCTTGGGGGTTTTTCTTAATATGAATTTATCGAAGTCAATTCAGGATGGCTCAGGACAGGCCCTTAGCTTTAGCGCCCAGGTACCCACACTGCTGTGCTTGGTTGGGGTCTGGGTCTTGGTGATTCCTATTTTGTTGCATCCCTTTGGTACTCACCTCAAGGTAAGGCCACCATGACCTTCCTCTGAGTACCGGCATTAGATTTTTATGATTTGCAAATCCAGTTACTCAGAAAGATTAGGATAAGGGCCCAGGTGAACACTTAGACCCACCAGGAAAAAGTAACATTCCATTATTCCATATGATATACTTGTTTCAGATTAGCCCAGGATTAGTGTTTTATGTTATGGAACACAAAGTATCTCTAAACATTGCAAGGAGAAATCTTTCTTATAAAATATATTTCATAATTAAAGTGTTACTGCTGATTTGTAATTTCCATTATGAACAAGTTTGCTGAGAGGTTCATAACTCTGCTTTAGTTTCCATAAAGCTTCTCTTTGGCAGGTAGATTGTTGAATTGGATGCAAATCCTCTCTCTAAATTAAGTGAAAACTTGTTAAATTACTTTATTTAGATTGAGGAGGGATTTTGATCTGTTTTTTGGAGAGGGTACAGGCACTTTTTGGTCTGGCCACTTCCCCTAGGTGTAGAGAGTTGTTTTACGAGGAGAAACTAGGAGGGTGGCCTTCCTTCTGGGGATAAGCACTGCTGAAACTGCGAGGCACTTCTTTTTCTGTGCTGCTGAGGCTAGCAGGGCCAGCCACAGGGGCTAACAACCTGTTTTCCTGTGCAGTGTAGGGGTGAACCAAGGCCTGTGGTGTGTCCCCCAGCTCTCTGGTGATAGTCACAGCAGTTGGCCATAGTGTCAGGGGACCTGGGGTTCCTGGCTACACACCTTCTAGGTACCCACAGCTTTGGTCTTTGCCTCCTGAATGATTTAGTTAGAAGAACTTTAGGGGCCCTTGTGAGAGGTTCAGGTCCTCTGGCCAACTTTAGCTGGTGACTTTATCAATGCCCCAAACCAACAAGTGACTAGCAAACAAAACAGTCACAGCTGGATACCTTGGTGCATCCCTGTAATCCCAGCTCCTCAGAGTAAAGTCCAGAAGAGTGAAGAGTAAAGCCAAAATTTCAAAGGGGAATCAAGAAGAAAGTCAAGAGCTGGATGCAGCTGTTGTTGCAGCAATTTGGGAGACTGAGGCAGGAGGATTGCAAGTTCAAGGCCATCCTTAGTAATTTAGTGAGACCCTAAGCAACTTATTGAGACCCTGTCTCAAAATGAAAAATAAAAGGGCTAAGGATGTGGCTCAGGGGTAGGCACCCCTGGGTTCAATCCCCAGTACCAAAAAATGAAAACTTAAGAAGAAGGAAGAGGAGGAGGTCAGGGGAGTGGGAGGGGGAGAGGGAGAAAGAGAAAGCAAAGATAGATACAACTTAGTGGAATTCAACAAATAACATACCCAGCACCTCTGGAGGGAGCCAGGGTGAAGGATGACACAGATCCTATGTTCAATGTGCACAAAATCCAGAAGCAGAGACCACAGGCCACACAGAACTCTCATGTCACCAAGTGAGAAATGTACCAAGTGCCATGGATATTTAAAGAGAGGTAGAGAGGCCATGTGAGTGTCCATTTGAGATGGACAGTTGAAAACGGGAACAGATTTTTCTGGGCAGATGAAAGAGAATGAAGAAGGGCACCAGACCAGGAAACCACAGGCACATGACACCTGGGACTTCAGGGCCCCGAGTCAGGGAGGCAGGGATCACCAGTGTGCTGACAGCAGGGGAATAAAGCTCTTCCTCACTGAACTTACTCCTGTGTGAACACCAAAGTGGGAACACTTGGGAATGACTCACATCCATCCTTTGTGTGCTCACTGAGCTGTTGCCATCAAGGAACAAAATGCTCAAAAGGATAAATGCCAACAAAAGGTGACAAGAGGAGCCTGCCTTCCGCTTCACGCCTGCTTCAGAAGACATTAGAGAGAAGAAGAAAGCTACTGTGTACCATCAATTTCACTGAAGCCCTGTAGAGAAACTTCCAATATTCTTTCAGAGAGTTTGGAGGGAATTTTCAAACTTTAGATCTCAAAGTTAGTGACTAAGTGGTTTTTTGTATTGTTGTTGTTTTGCGGTGCTAGGGTTTAAACCCGGGGTCTCACACATGTGTGACTATTTTTGTTTTTGTTTCTGATACTCAGGATTGAAGCTGGAAGGCTCTATCCCTGAGTTATAACTTCAGTTCTCTTATATTTTTACTTTGAGACAGATTTTCACTAAGTTGCTGAGGCTGGCCTTCAATTTACAACTCTCCCGCCTCAGCCTCCTGAGTTGCAGGGATTACAGATGTGCAGCACAAGGCCTGGTCACAACCATTCTGTTTCATTATTTGTCTCTGTACATAGGTAACTGTTTCTTCCACGCTGTATCAGAAAGTAACTTACTTCTCAGGGACAGAGTGACAACCAGATGGGGGTGCTGCCGGCTGAGCTCTAATTAATGGAATCTTTGGGCAGTTGTCTGAATACCAGTTGGCACAACCAGTTTATGGTAGTCATAGGCACTATCACTTTCTGCCTTCCTAGTATGTGGTAGAAGTTCATTTTTGGTCCCCTTGTGGTTGGGTGGAGCTGTGTCATTCATTCTGGCCAATGAGGTCTGAGCGGAAGTTCTGTCGGCCCTCCCTATCCATAGGTTCTGCATTTGTGGATTCAACCAATTCGAAGTGAAATACTTGATAACAAAAAATTGCATTTGGGGCTGGGGATGTGGCTCAAGCGGTAGCGCGCTCGCCTGGCATGCAAGGGGCCAGGGTTCGATCCTAGCACCACGTACAAACAAAGATGCTGTGTTCGCCAAGTACTAAAAAATAAATATTAAAAAAAAAAAAATTCTCTCTCTCTCTCTCTCTCTATCTCACTCTTTCTTTTTTTAAAAAAAATTGCATTTGTACTGAACACTTATGAACTCATTTTCTTGTCATTATTCCCTAAACAATATAGTATAGCAACTATTTAAATGGCACTTATGCTGAATTAGCTATTATAAATAAACTAGAAATGATTTAAACTATACATGATGAAAAGTGTATGTTATATGTAAATACTATGTCATTTTATATAAGGGATTTGAGCATCCTGAATTTTGGTATCCACAGAAGTCCTGCAACCAATTCCCCATGGATTCTGAGGGAAGAGCACACTGTATGTGCCTGGGCTGAAGCATTTCATCACATATGCAAGACCCTTCTGAGGTCTCTTTCCCTTTGCCACAGTGACTGGCAGTGTTTGAGATGACAGCTGCTTCCCCAGCCTGGGTCCCAGGATGAAGAGACATGACATAGTGGTCCCAGCCAACTCCTGATAGACAGAGTGAGAAATAAACCTTTGTTGTCATAAACCACTGCGGTTGGGGTTGTTCGTAATGTAACTGAACCTGCCTAGCACCCCCCTAGAGTGAGGTCCTATTTAGCACCTTTTGCATTTCAAGTATGCATGAGTTTTTATAAATAAATAGCTGACATCCATTTCCATGAACTTTATAAATGAAATGCCCCAAAGCAATAAATTTCTCTTAACACAATGGTTGAAAATATATGCACATCGTTATCACATATTTTACACAAACCTAACCTGCGTGAAATCCACCACCACCCTCCCCTCTTTTTTTTTTTTTTTTTTTTTTTTGCTATACTGGGGGTGGAACCCAGAGCCTTATGTGGTATGCAAATGCTGCTCTACCACCAGGACACACCCCCAGCCATGTGGTCCATATTTAATGCATCAATACGTTAGGCTTATATAAAGGACCATATGTAGCCAGGTACAATGTTGCCAGCCTGTAATCCCCACGCCCCAGGAGGCTGAGACAGGAGGCTCCTGAGTTCAATGCCAGCCTCAGCAACAGTGAGGTGCTAAGCAACTCAGTAAGACCCTGTCTCTAAATAAAATACAAAATAGGGCTGGGGAATGTGGCTCAGTGGTTGAGTGCCACTGAGTTCAATCTCCAGTACCAAAAAATTGTCATGTTCACTTTGAACTCAAGCTGCCTCTTCTATGAGGCCACATGCACTAGATCAGCTGCTCAATTCTGCTCCCTCCTGAACCTGATGGCCTCTTGGGCTCCTTTGTCTCCATGGTCACTCACTTTGATAAGTCAGAAGTGGTGTTTTCACTGGCGTCACTCAATGTCTAATCTTTTATCTTTCTCATTCCTGTGCCAACCTGTCACCAGAGTGTCAAGTTAGAAGGGCCCCTAGCGGTCACACGCCCACCTCTCCAACCCCAGGACAGAGAAATGGAAACTAGGGGGGCCATCTAGCAGCAGCAGAGGACAGAAACTGGGCTGTCCTTGCAAATCCTAAGATAGACCAGGCTCCATTCCCTCTGCCTGAAACACAGCTCCCCCTGCCTGGGCTAAGTCCCTATCCTCGGGCTGTGCTGTGTCCCTCCTTTCCCATGAAATGCCCTGATGCCAGATGGGGCCAAGTGATTTGGATGGGCCCTTCTGAATGATTTCAAAAGAGCAGGACAGAGAACTGCTACTTACATTCCGTAGTTCACCTGTGCTGTGTGTACTTATTGCTTTTTTCTCTGTTTGATCTATGTGAACAGCATTTTCTGGTTTATTCCTGCGAGTCAGGGATACCCGACTCCCTCAGATGGAAATGGAGTTGATTCTCCCAAAGAATTTGCCCACGATGTCCGCTGCATCTCTGACTGCTCATCTTCTAAGTGGACACATACCAAAAAGGAATACGTGTCTTGGTGACACAACAATGTGTCATTAACACTTATAGTTGGGAATGGAAGTGGAGGACACTTCCCCCCAGTGAGAGCAGAGGTCTCCAATGGATATCATGAGAATGTCCAATGTCTGCAGTGGTGGCATTGACAGCGTCACTGGTCTTGTTCTGAATGTTGGAGGAGAAATGAGGAGACAGTGTCATGACCGTTTGTCCTTGGCAGGAGAGGATACATCACAGTTGGCAAGCACTTTTTAAAATTATTTATTTAAGGGGCTGGGGTTGTGGCTCAGTGGTAGAGCTGCTCTACCGCCTTGCATGTGCAAGACCGTGGGTTCGATCCTCAGCACCACATAAAAATAAAGATATTGTATCCACCTAAAACTAAAAAATAAATATTAAAAAATTATTTATTTAAAGAGTGTAACATTTGCTCATAATCCTTCTGCCTGATTTGTGATTTGTGTTATTGTCTTGCGTATTTTTAAAGTTTTTTTTCCTTTCTTTTTTTTTATGCAGAGCTGGAGATTGAACCCAGGGCCTTGTGCTTGCTAGGTAAACACTACTGAGCTATACCCCTAACCCCAATTTTAGGTATTTTTAAAAATCACCTTCTATTGCTGTGTCCTTTTTGTTAGTTTTTAATTTTTTTTTTTTTAGTTGTAGATGGACAAGTACATTTATTTTATTGGTGCTGAGGATCAAACTCAGTGCCTCACTTGTGCCAGTCAAGCGCTCTAACACTGAGCCACAACCCCAGCCCCTTAGTTTGTTTTTTAATTAACAGACTTTTTTTTTGGAAAGTTTAAACCAAGGAGATAATATGGTGAGTGAGCCTGTGCCCAGACCCCAGGTTCCCCTATCATTAACATCTTGTGTGGTATATTTGTTTAAAATGGTGAACTAACATTGGCTTATTATTATTATTATTATTAACTAAAACCCACAGTCTACATTAGAGTTCACTCTACGTTGTAGAGTTTCTACAGATTTTTTTTTAAACCAGGGATTGAACCCAGGGGTGCTTTACCACTAAGCCGCATCCCCAGCTCCCCCACCTTTAAAAATTTTTTTTTTTCAGTTGTTGAAAGACCTTTATTTTATTTGTATATAGTGCTGAAAATCGAACCCAGTGCCTCGCACATGCCATGCAAGTGCATCACCACTAAGCCACATCCTTAGCCCTTTTTATGTCTTATTTAGAGACAGGGTCTTGTTGAGTTGCTTAGGCTGGCTTTGAACTTTCGACCTTCCTGTCTCAGCCTCCCAAGCAGCTGGGATTATAGGCGTGCTCCATGGCACCTAGCCAATTTCTATACGTTATCTTGATAAACACAAAATGTTATGTATCCAGCATTATAGTGTCACATAGAACAGTTAAGCTTCCCTAAAATTCCCCTGTGTTCTGTGGATTCACTTCTTCCTTCCTCCCGTGAGCTCCTGCAACCATTGATCTTTTTCCTGCTTGTAATTTTTTTCCATAATGTCATATACTTGAAATCTGTACTGCCTTTGACTGACTTCTCTTACTAAGCAATATATACTTAAAGTTTCTCTGTCTTTTTGTGGCTTGACAGCTCATTTCTTTTTATAGCTGAATAGTAGTCCATAGTATGGATTATCAGTTTGTTTACCCCATTCAACTTTGAAATACATCTTTATTGCCTCCAGTTTTTAGCAATTATGAATAAAGCTACAATAAACATTCATGTGCAGGTTTTTGTGCGGACATAAGTATTGGACTCTTTTGGGTAAATACCCAGGAGCACAATGTTGGATCATATGGTAAAAGACTATGTTTAGCTTTGTAAGAATTTGCCAACCTGTCTTTCAAAGTGGCTGTACCATTTTACATTTCTACTGGCAATGTGTGAGAGTTCTTACCACTCTATGTCCTTGCTAGCACTTGATATTGTCAATTCTTTGGAGTTTATCCATTGTGATAGGTGTGTAGTTGTTTTAATTTGCAATTCCTTAATGATATGTGATATCAGGAATCTTTTCATGTATTTATTTGATATTTCTATATCTTCTTTGATAGAAATGTCTATTTAGGTCTTTTGCCTCCCCCCCAACCCCCCCCCCTTTTTTTTTTCAATTCTCTGAAATTTCTATTACCTTGCTCTGGATAGGACAGGGCAAGGCCTCAAACCATTTTAAAATGGTTCTGGTAAGCACTGTAGGAATGCATCTTTGCCCATTTTTACAATGAGTTGTTTGTTTTTATTGTCAGTTTAACAATTCTTTATGTATTTTGGATGTAAGTCTTTTTATCAAGTATGTGTTTTGTAATTTTTTTATTATAACAGATTTTATATATAATTTATTTATATACCATAAAATTCACCAGAGTCAAGAGTATAATTTTTATTAGTATGTTCATGGTTGTGCAAATGAAACAAAAAATAATCTTACAGTGCTTTTATAATCCCCAAAAGGAAATAGCCACTGAGTATGCTGGCCAATGCCTATAATCCCAGCAATTTGGGAGGCTAAGGCAGGAGGATTGCAAGTTCAAGACCAGCCTCAACAACCTGGGAAGATCCCATCTCAAAATAAAAAATAAAAAAAGGTGGGGGTGTGCCTCAGTGGTAAAGCACCCCTAGTACCACAAAAAATAAACGAATTAAAAAAAGAAAGAAAATGGTCATAGCTGTCACTCCCCATATCCTCCCAAGTCTTCAGCTCTACATTTTGTAGACTTGTACATTTAGGACATTACCTATAAATGGAATCATATGATATGACATTTTGTAATTGGCTTCTTTAATTTGCCATATTTTTACAAGGTTCATCCATGATGTTGCTTTCATCAGTACTTCGTTCCTTTATATGTCCAAATAATATTCCGTTTTATGAGCATACATATTTTGTTTATCCATTCATCAGTAGATGGGCATTGGATTGCTTCCACTTTTTGGCTATTATGAATAATGTTACTATGGACTTTTGTGTATAAGTTTTTGTATGGACATATGCTTTCATTTCTCTTGGGTATACACCTAAGAAGATAATTGCTGGGTCATTTATGGTAACAATATGTTTAACTTTTTGAGGAACTGCCAAACTGTTTCCAAAAATGGCTGGACAGTTTTACATAACCACCAGCTGTATGAAGATTCCAAAATTTCTCCACATTCTCATCAACACTTCTTTATTGTCCAATTTTTTTTTTCCCCCAGCACTGGAGATGGAACCCAGGACCTTGTGCCGCTAGGCAAGCTCTCTACCACTGAGTTACACCCAGTCCTTGTCCAGCTTTTTGATTAAGGTCATCTTAGTGGTTATGAAGAGGAACCTCATTGTGGTTTTGGTCAGCATTTCCCTAATGATTCCATGTTGAGCATATTTTCATGTGCTTATTAACCATTTATATATCTTCTCTAAAGAAGAGCTTTGCCCTTTTTTTTGGAACTGGGGATTGAATCTAGAGGCCCTCTACCAGTGAGCTATACATCCCAGCCCTTATTTTGAGACAGGATCTAGTTAAGTTGCTGAAGCAGACCTTGAATTTGCCATCTTCCTGCCTCAGCTTTCTGAGTTGCTAGGATTATAGGTGTGCCCCACTGTGCCTGGCCTTTGCCTGTTTTTATTTTTATTTTTATTTTTTTTGAGACAGGTTCTTTCTCAGGCTGGCCTCCAATTTGTGATCCTCCTGTCTTAGCCTCCCTAGTATCTGGGATTATAGGTACAAAATATTGAGCCTGGCTCTCTCTCTCTCTCTCTCTCTTTTTCTGATGGTACTGGGAATTAAACCCAGGTTCTCAGGCACTGAGCTACATCCCCTGAAAAACCAGCCTCTACCTCAGAGCAAAACCTGTCCAAGGAAGGGACATCACCTTTGTCCTTGGAAAGACCCACAGAGCACTCCTAGGCACATTCCCACCCTGCTAAATTGTTTATCTACAGGAGAGATCTGCTGCGCCAGGTGTCCCTGACTCAGTCAGGCTAGGTGGGGATCCATAGCAGCCCCCTAGCAGCCACCAATCAGCATGAGACAGGGAAATACCTGGGATGCCAGATGACCCTCCCAGTAGTTTATGGTGTTGGGAAACCATGTAGTTCAGCACGTACACCCCTCTTAAACCAATCAGTTCAAATGAATACCCCCTTTGTACTGACCAATCACCCCTAGACAACTTGTTCCCGCCAGTGAATGTGCTAATCATGTTTTAGAGTAGTTATTTGATTTTCCCGCGGTGTGTGATGATTTGCTAAAAGAGGCTATGATGTATGTGAAGTCCCTGCCCTCTCCAAAGAATGTATAAAAATGCTGCAAACCCTGGGTTCGGGGCCTCTCAGCGTCACCAGTTGCTGTGTGTGCGTGCGGAGGACCGAGCTAGCTCGCAATAAACACCTCTTTGCTGCTTACATCGATCTTGGGTCTCTGGTGGTCTTTGGGGGTCCCGAATTTGAGCATAACACCCCAACTCTTTTTATTTTAAGATAGGGTTTTGGTAAGTTGTTCAAGTTAACACCAGTGCTGTGATCTTCTTGCCTCAGCTTCCTAAGTAGCTGGTATCATAGGTGTGTACTATTGTACCCGGCTCTTAAATTATTTTTATTTATTTATTTATTTTGGTTGTGGATAGTTAACCCAGGGGCACTTTACCACTGAGCTACATTCCCAGAACTCTTGGTTTCTTAATTTGAAACAGGGTCTCACTAAGCTGCTTAGGTTAGGTCCTTGCTAAGTTGCTGAGGTTGGCTTTGAACTGTGAAAAACCAGCCTCTACCTCAGAGCAAAGCCTGTCCAAGGAAGGGGGCTTGACCCTTGTCCTTGGAAAGACTCACAGAGCACTCCTAGGCACATACCCACCCTGCTGAGTTGTTTATCTACAAATAACAGGAGAGATCTGCTGCGCCAGGTGTCCCTGATTCAGTCAGGCTAGGTGGGGACCCATAGCAACCCCCTAGCAGCCAACAATCAGCATGAGACAGAGAAAATACCGGGGATGCCAGATGACCCTCCCAGTAGTTTATGGTGGTTGATAACATGTTGGGAAACTATGAACACCCCTCGTGGCTTAAACCAATCAGTTCAAACGAATCCCCCTCTTGTACTAACCAATCACCCCTACCCAACTTGTTCCCACCAGTGAATGTGTTAATCATGTTTTAGAATTGTTTTATGATTTTCCCATGGTGTGTGATGATTTGCTAAGAGATGCTAAGATGTATGTGAAGTCCCTGCCTTCCCAAAGAGCGTATAAAACTGCTGCAAACCCAGGGGTCTGGGCCTCTCAGCATCACCAGTTGCTGTGTGTGTGCGGAGGACCGAGCTAGCTCACAATAAACACCTCTTTGCTGCTTACATCGATCTTGGTTTCTGGTGGTCTTTTGGGGGTCCCGAATTTGAGCATAACAACTGATCATCCTCCTGCCTCAGCCTCCTGAGCTGCTGGGAATTACAGGCGGTGCTACCAAGCCTAGCTTGGCCTATATTTATTTTTATTTTTAATTTTTTTTGTGGTGTTGGAGATTGAACTCAGAGCTATGTGCATGCAAGGCAAGTACTCTTATCAACTGAGCTATATCCCCAGCCCTTCAGCCTATTTTTTAAATTGTGGCTTTGTGTGTGTGTGTGTGTGTGTGTGTTAAGTTGTAAGAGTTCTTTATATATTCTGGAAACTACACCCTTATCAGATATCTAATTTACAAATGTTTTCTCTCATTCCAAGTTGTCTTTCACTTTTTAAGAGTGCCCCTTGAAGGACAAACGTTTTTAATTTTGAATTCTCACTTGACAATTTTCCTTTTGTTGCTTATGCTTTTGATGTTATATTTAAGAAACAATTGCCAAATATAAGGTCATGAAGGTTTACACTTGTTCTAAGTTTTCAAGTTTTGGTTTTCACATTTAGGTCTTTGATTCATTTTTGAGTTAATTTTTGCACATGGTGCCTAAGAACTAGGGATCCAGCTTCATTGTTTTGTATGTAGATATCCAATTACCCCAGCACTATTTGTTAAAATGCAGTATATGGGATACCCCTGCCCCTGCCCTGGTGCAGAGGATGGAACCCAGGGCTCTGTGTATGCTAGAGAAGCACTCTATCACCCAGCCACATCCCCTGCTCTGCAGCAAATTGACTCTCAAAGAAGCTACTGGGGATGGGATGGTAGCTCAGTGGTAAAGTGCTTGCCTAGTGTGTGTGAGGCCCTGGATTCAATCTCTAGTACATTATAGAAGGAACAAAAGAAAGGAAGGAAGGAAGAAAGAGGCACTACCAATGAGACATTGGGAAAAGCAGAACAGAACTTCTTCAGATAGGATCTTTAGTTTTATATTTTCCTTTGGGGCCACTAGATCATGAGTCACTCTGCAGGGACTGGGGGGCTATGGCTATGCTTGCCATGCACATGTGAGGTATTGGGTTCGATCCTCAGCACCACATAAAAATAAAGGTACTGTGTCCATCTACAACTAAAAAAAAAAAAAGAGTCACTCTGCAGGCAAACTCTGATAGTGACCATGGCCAACTCTTCCTTTCCTTTAGGGCTCACATTCCTTTCTACATCAATTTATTTTCTAGTACACTTAGAATACAGCATAATCTTGGTGAAAGGTTCCTAACAGTCTGGTATAAGGACAAATGACATACACAAGATGAAGGTGGGAAATGGGAAGCAAACCTTGGGTCAGCAGGTTTAATACTTTATTCAGGATTTAGTGGTGGAGTCAATTGGTGGAACCCTGGCATGGCTCATTTTGAGGGCAGAAAATAACGATGGGCTGAAGCCAGGGTCTGGGTTTACATAGGCTTCCTTTAGGGTGGGACAGGAGGGCAATTCCTGGGGTTCATTGTATTGGGGTCCTGCTGATCCATTAGGGTGGGACAGGAATGTAAACAGGGAATTTCCTGGGGCTTATTGTATTGGGGTCAGGTGATCCTTTAGGGTGGGCGAGTCAGGTGCCAGCAGGTGAAAATTCCTTTTGTGTTCCTTTGCTCTGGCTGAGTCCTGAGATTTTAAATGACAGAAACTTAGGGTAGGGGCTGAGGTTGTAGCTCAGTGGTAGAGCACTTGCCCAGCTTTTGTGAGGCACTGGGTTCCATTCTCAGCACTGCATATAAATAAGTAAAATAAAGGTCCATTGACAACTAAAAAAATATTTTAAAAAAGAAAAAAAGCTTAGGGGAAATGTCCTTAGACTTATTTTTCCTTATCCTTCATTTAGTCTGACCACTCTCTGAAGCTTGAATCTTTCCTAACAGATCCTGGACAAATTATTGGCCTGCCACTCTTTGGATACCTCCAATCAAGAGGAAACTCATCTTTTTTTGTTTTTGTTTTTGTCCTGGGGATTGAACTCAGGGGTACTCATGTAAAGGTCGGGTGAACGTCAGAGGAAAAGACCACCAAGAGACTGTCTCATGCAACAGCAAAGGGTTTATTGGGGGTCCAGCATGCTGGGGCTCAGAGCTCACTTCAGAGGAGCAGAGAACAAAGAGCCCCGGGAACAACTTGAGCAGAGCTTATATACATTCTATGAAGGGGCAGGGACTTTACATACATCATAGCATCCTTTAGCAAATCATCACATATGGAGGGAAAATCAAATAACAACTCTAAAACATGATTAGCACATTCACTGGTGGGAACAGGTCGGGTGGGGGTGATTGGTCAGCACTAAGTTGGGTAAAAATTTAAACTGATTGGTTTAAGCCTTGAGGTGTATACGTGCTGGACTGCATGGTTTCTGGGAGGGGGTTGTTGAGCAACAAGGTGGTCAGGGGAGATTTCAACACACATCTAATGGGCAGTTTCAGGAATTGTTTTACTGCCACATGAATTTCAGGTTCCGAATGCAACTTAAAAACTTTTCAGGACAAACCTTATCCTTTACATTTCAATTTTTTATCCTTTCACTCAGCCACTAAGCCACATACCAGCCCTATTTTGTATTTTATTTAGAGACAGGATCTCCCTGAGTTGCTAAGTGCCTGGATAAGTTGCTGAGGCTGGCCTTGAACTTGCAATTTTCCTGCTTCAGTCTCTGGAGTTACTGGGTTTACAGGTGTGCTCCATATAGCCATCCAAATCCTATGTTTTAAATTACTCTTATCTTTCCAAATATGTGATTGGAATACAGAACAGACTTGGTTCTCTTGTCTTTCCTAGTCAGACAGGAGGCCTACACTTGCCCTCTGTAACATGATGTTTTGCCAATGAGCTTTGAGTGTCACGTACCGTCTGAGGCATTTGAGCTCAGGTATGAGTTCTCTGCTCTTTTTTCCCCCTGTTACAGTAATCCTGGAAGCAATGGTCAGAGACAGTGGAGGTAAATCATGAAAGATGCTGAATCCCTGAGTCACCCCATGGCAAGTATCTGCTTTGATCTGCATTTAACTTTGAATGAAAATGACACAAACTTTTATGTGTTAAGTCTCTGAAAGTTCAAGCTTTGTTTTTATAATATACTTAGTCCCATCCTATTAAAACCAAATATTACTTTTATTTATTTTCCTCTTTTTTTAAAAAAAATTATTTATTTGTAGATGTGCACACAGTATCTTTATGTGGTGCTGAGATTGAACCCAGTGCCTCACACATGTGAGGCAAGCACTTTACCACTGAGCTACAGCCTCAGCCTCAGCCCATGTTTTTATTTTTAATTTTATTTAATTTTTATTTTCTCTTGATCAGCACTGCATTTAGTGTTATACACAAAATATGCCATATAATCTCAGTGTTGGACATCTGCCATGATAATTTGTTATTTTCCCCTGTGTTCATCTTTTGGTACTGATTAGTTATGATCTCTTTAGCAAATCTGAGATTTTGTTTTATGTTTCATTTTTGTTCTAAGTGCAAAGTTAGTTGTGTGTGTGTGTGTGTGTGTGTGTGTGTGTGAGACAATGTTAAGTCAATTGTTGAATCTCTATTGTCCAGAAAAAAAATATTCTGAGTTCAATATTCTGTAGGCTCTCTTTTTTTTTTTTGTACCAGGGATTGAACCCAGGGTGCTCAAACACTGAGTCACATTCCTAGACTTTTTTATTATTTATTTTGAGACAGGGTCTTGCTGAATTGCTTTGGGCCTCACATTAAGTTGCTGAGGCTGACCTCAAATTTGTGATCCTCTTGCCTCAAACTCCTAGGATTACAGGTATGTGCCCCCATGCCCAGCTATTCAGTAGACTTTTAAATTCAGTTGAAAACCCTATTCTATTTATAAGTCTAGATAATTTCAGCAATTACTTTAAAGTTTTAAAATAAAATTTGGTCCCATTTACACATTCAGTTAAATATCTTCAACCATTTAAGAGTACATTTATAAATGTAATATAATCTATTTCCTTTTAAAGTACTTCAGTTGTCTGACAGACCCTCCAAAGTACCTAAGTAAAATTTATAAATCTAATAAATTAAACATATAGACACGGCGAACCTAATTTCTCTTAAATGTTTCACTGCTGTATAAAAAAGTTAGTAAGGCTTTTGCTTAAAAACCACAAATCTGTGTCAATTACTTACCTACAAGATTTTTGAAACAAACACAAACTTACAGATATGTTGAAAGTATGGTACAAAGAACTCTTTACCTAAGTGTTTGAGAGTAAGTTGCCAACCTAATGCTCTACCACTTCTGAATGTTTTAGTGTTTCCATAAAAACAAGGACATTCTCCTATATATGTAACATGGCCATTGAAAGCAGTTGATAACACTGATATGTTGATCCCAGTAAGTACTCAGTGAGTCCTAACCCTCTCCACTATAGCAGATTGATCCAGTTCACAACCACCTTCAGGGGTAATGTCCCTTTATTCTTTTTCAGTCTGAAATGGTTCCTCAGCCTTATGGCCTTGATATTTTTGAAGGTTACAGGCCAATTATTTTGCAGAATATTCCTTGGTTTGGGTATGTCTGAGTCTCATGATTAGGTTGAGGTTATGCATCTTGGCAGAAATACTTCAGCAGCAATTCTGTGTTTCTCCACCGCGTTTCCCCCTCCTCCAGTGCTGGGAATCAAACTCAGGTCCTGCATGTGCTAAGCATGAGCTTTACCTTTGAGCTACACTCCAGCTTTCTTCTTCCTCTTCCTCTTTGTGTGTGTGGTAGTGGTGATGGGGTACTGGTAATTGAAACCAGGGGTGCTCCACCACTCAGTAGCTATAACCCCAGCCCTTTCTATTTATTTATATTTTTTGTGGTGCTGGAGATTGAACTCAGGCTTTGGGCATGTTAGGCAAGTGCTCTACCACTGAGCTACATCACCAGTCTTTTTTTTTTTTTGAGCCTCCTGCTTCATCCTCCTGACTTGCTGGGATTATAGATGTGAGCCATGATGTCGGCCCCTCTTGCTCTTACTACACTTGGTAATCTCATCAATATCCATGTGTGTAATTAATCTCCCTCCAGGTTTGTCATCCTCCATTCCCTGATTGAACCATGACTCCCTACTGAGCCATCCTCTCTTAGATCCCCTCTCATCCTGCTTGAGAGCTGACACCCTGCTCTGAGCCATGGAAGCCCTTTTCTCCCTTTATGAAGATACAGTCAATTCTCATTATTTGAGGTACACTAAATGAGTGAATACAGGGTTAGGTTCCTTAGAGTCACAATGTTTGTGTCAGTTGATTAAAACATAACCTTTTTATGCATATTTGTTTAAAGGCACCTTGAATACACATTGTTGATTCATGATTTGATAGCTCAACAGCTAATGCCTGACCAAAGACCAAAGTCCTTTTTTTTTTTTTTTTGTACCAGAGATTGAACCTAGGGGTGTTTAACCACAGAGCCACATCCCCAGGCTTTTTTTATATTTTATGTAGAGATAGGGTCTCACTAAGTTGCTTAGCACCTCAATAAGTAGCTGGAGCTGGCTTTGAACTCTTCCTGCCTCAGGCTCCTGAGCTGCTGGGTGTCCTGGGCCACCACATCACAGCCTCTTGCACTGAGGAACAGTAGACAGCACTTCAAGTACTACCTGTAGGGCCATTCTGAACACCAAAATAACCAAGAAAGAGGACAAAAATATGAAAAATATGGCACTAAACAGACTGGAAAGAACATCTCTTTGAGGGTGGGGCTGTGGCTCAGTGGCAGAGCACTCGCCTAGCTCGTGTGAGGCACTGGGTTAGATTCTCAGCATCACATACAAATAAATAAATAAAATATAGGTATGGGTCCATCTGCAACTAAAAAAAATTTTAAATATTACAAAAAACATGTCTTCATAGAGTGAGAAACCATTTCTTTCAGCTGGGTCGGTTGACTCAGGTTCTTTTTACTATAATGCTCTTATTGGTGAAGGACCTCAAAAGGCAAGTTATTAACATTGATTTGGGGTTACAAATGAATTTTAGCAAGTATGAGAATTCGCAAATATGTAATCCACAATTAATGAGAATCAACTGTTTCTGCTTTGCTTTGCCTCTGTGTTAGATTTCTATTGTTGTGACAAATACCTGAGATAAATAAGCTTAAAAGGAGAAAAGGTTTATCTTGGCTCATTGTTTCAGTCCATGGTTGCTTGGCCCTGTTGCTGTGGGTCTTTAGCAGCACAATATATCATAGCTGGAGCATGTGGCAGAGGTTTGTTCACCTCATGGTGACCTGGAAGCAGAGAGAGATGGGAAGGGGTCAGGGTCTCAGTTCTTCTTCAAGATCATACACCAGCCACTTAACTTTCTTCCACTAGGCCCCACCTCTTAAAGGTTCCCCATTGCCTAGTAATGCCACGCCCTCAACACATGGGCCTTTGGCAGACACTTCCAAACCACTGCACTCAGCTAGTGGCTTTCAGTCTGATAGGGCAGCAAAGAGCAGAGGTGGAGGAAGAGCTTGACAGCACATTTGAAACAGAAATTCTACGCTGAGCTGTTACACTAACAGGCCAGATTCTTTGAAACACTGTATGTACCTAAAATACCAAGTATGTATGTAGACATACCTTTTTAATTCTTTTTTTGTTTTTAGTTGTAGATGGACACAAGATCTTTATTTATTTATTTTTATATGGTGCTCAGGATAGAATCCAGTGCCTGAGCCACAACACCAGTTCTATGCAGACATATCTTAACACAAGGATATTAATGTTCTGAGTTTTCTTCTTTTAAAATTTTCATGATTAATTCTACATTTCAGGGGCTGGGGATGTGGCTCAAGTGGTAGCGCGCTCGCCTGGCATGTGTGCGGCCCGGGGTTTGATCCTCAGCACCACGTACAAAACAAAGATGTTGTGTCTGCCGATAAACTAAAAAAAATAAATAAATATTAAAATTCTCTCTCTCTTTTATAAAAAATTCTACATTGTACCAGGTTTAAGAGATATTTAGATTTAGGAGTGTGATAGAGCACTTTTCTCATCATTGACTTTGGGTTCAACTCCAATATTCCAAAAAATAAAAACATAAAGAAAAAATGATACTTAACCATTTTAGGGAATTATTGTATTCTCCTCATTTTGGGGGTTCTTTCTTTCTTTCTTTCTTTCTTTTTTCAGTACTGAGCCTTGAACCCAGAGCCTCACTCATGCTAGGCAGGCACTCTACCACTAAGCTACATCTCCAGCCATTTTTTTTGTACCTGGGATTGAACTCAGGGGCACTAGACCATTGAGCCATATTCCCAGCCTTTTTTTATACTTCATTTAGAGACAGGGTTTCACTCAGATGCTTAGTGCCTTGCCATTGTTGAGGCTGGCTTTGAACTCACGATCCTCTTACCTTAGCCTCCTGAGACTCTGGGATTATAGGCGTGTGCCACCACATCCGGCTATCATCTCTAGACTTTTTTGAAAAAAAAATATTAATTTTTAAAGTTTTAGGTGAACACAATATCTTTATTTTACATTTATGTGGTGCTGAGGATCGAACCCAGTGCCTCGTGCATGCTAGGCAAGAGCTCTACCACTGAGCCACAACCCTAGCCCCTAGACTTCTAATTTATTTTGGGACAGGGTCTCCCCAAATTGCTGAGGCTGGCCTAGAACTTGTGATCCTCCAGCTTCAGCCTCCTGAGAGCCAGGATCACAGGTGTGTACCACTGCACCCAGGCTCTCGTATAAATTTTGAGTTTGCCTCATTGACTTACTTGAGGTGCAAACCTACCAGAGAAGTGGGCTGCTAATGCGATTCTTGTTGGTGACCTCGACAGGCTACAGGGAGTGAGAGGGTACAGAACCAGCTGGGTTAAGTTCCAGCTACTCAGGAAGCTGAGGTGAGAGGGTCATATGTCCATCAGTTTGAGACCAGCCTGGGCAACAAAGTGAGACCCCAACTAGAAGAACAACAAAACCCTGAAGTGTACTGAGCCAGCTTGAACAGGCTCGCATGTGCCTGTTAGGCAACACTTACCAACTGTACATTCTGGGTAGTCTGAATACATGGTAGGTGTATTTATACCACTGAAATCTGCAAATGCTGTAAGTCATTTTTTTTTAAACTGGTTATTAAACCATAACAAGCACATCATGGCCATGAACTATATTTACAGTACTGAACCAATGACTTCATAACCCAAAAAGGGAATGAAAGCTTCCAGAGCCAGAGACCCTTCTGACCTCTACTTACAGGACTCTTCAACCCTCCTATTGCTTGTTTGGATACTGTATTTCTTTGGCTCTTAAAATATGTAGTCCCAACTCCGAAGTCTTAAATTGGATGAATTCTTACACTCTTCTTAGAATCACACAATGCTTACAGCTATGGAAATAAAATCTAACTGAGTCTAGGCTTTCTCTCTCAACTATGTCCAATCCAGTTATAACCCCAAAGGCCATTCAAGGCCCGACTCCCACCTCAACCTCCAACCCAGCACAAATCTTGCTGCAGCACCCAGCCAGGGTCCTTGTGTCACAAAACCTTTCATCACTTTTTTCTTTTTCTTTTCTTTTCAAGAGACAGAGTCTTTCTAGGCTGCTCAGGCTGGCTCCAAACTCCAGGACTCACACAATGCTCCTGCCTCAGCCTCCTGAGTTACTGGGACTTCAGGTTCCTGCTATGACTTTTTCTTGTTCAGGATTCAGATGATTATTTCATTTACAGACAAGTCCCCTGGCCTCACAGCCTGGGGTATCATCGCCCCTTCCCCACCTGCAGGTCTCCTCCAGTTGGGGAAGTCACCACAGTCAGTTCCCTCAACACCTGGCACCAGCATGTGGACTCATGCTGTTGTGCTGAGCTTGGTGATTCAGGCTGTAAAACTGCAGGCCAAGTTGTTAAACCCAGATTCAGGTAGACAGCCAAACAGGGCCAAGGCTGCCCTGCATCTGGATTTTGGCAGACAGAGCAGTTTCCCCATCTGTGGGAGCCTTGGTGTGGCCTTTCCCTCCAGGAGGCAAGGCCAGTATAATTTATTGGACCATAATTGTTGAAAGGAACAGTCCTTTAGGCCATTCATTCAGGCCAAAAATGTTTCTTTATGGAGCATTCTCAGTGTTCTCAGCCTTGTGCTATGTGGTGGGGGAAGTGTGTGTATGTGTGTGTGTGTGTGTGTGCGCGTGTGTGTATTTAGAAGGGAAGTCACAGAAAAGACCAAAACCCAGACCTCCTTCTGTAACTTACCTGTTAAGCAATGTTAGCGGAATATGCTAACTGCTGAATAATGGTAGAAAGAGAGAAAGGTAAATGAATATGTAACACTGAATCCCAGTATTGTGTGCAATTATAATGCATGATAAATTTTTTTTAAATACTAATATTCATAGGGGAAAAAAGCAATTTCAAAGGAAGAACTTCTCACAATGGCCTTGAATGTCACAGGTTTTGAAAGATAAACAGGATTAGTCAGTGAAGAGTTAGGCAAGGTCCCCTCAACTGGGAGAGCATGGAAGGGGCCAGGGCAAATCCAGGGAGTGACAGGTCATATGTATGGAAAGGTGGGGGGTCCCTGGAGAGGGTCTCCTGAGAGATGAGCTAGAAGTGTGAACAGAGGCCACCTGGGAGGGGGATCTTAAATGACAGGTGAAGAGGTATGAACTTATTTCTGTTGGAAACAAGGAACCTCATTAAAGTTTTTCTTTTTCAGTCAGGCATATAACACACACCTGTAATTCCAACTGCTTGGGAGGCTGAAGCAGAAGGATTTCAAATTGGAGGCCAACCTAGGCAACTTAGCAAGACCGTGTCTCAAAATAAATAAAAAGGACTGGAAAGGGACAAGGGATATGGATCAGTGGTACAGTACTTCCCTAGCATGCGAGAGGCACTGGGTTCGCTCCCCAGCACCACATAAAAACAAACAAACAAATAAAGGTATTGTGCCCATCTACAACTAAAAAAAAAACATTAAAAAAAAAAAAGGGCTGGGAACATAACTCAAGAGTGGAGCACTTGCCTCACATATATGAGTCCCTGGGTTCAAACCCCAGCATGGTTAAAAAAAAAAAAAAAAAAAAAGTTTTAAATTTCATTTTGTTTAATTTTTTTTTTTTTTCAGTATTGGGAAATTAAAACAAGGGTCCTTCTCACTTGAAGCAAGCACTCCACCACTGAGTTATACCACCAGCCCTCATTAAAAGTTTCTAAAGATAGGTGTGGCATGACCTGGCCTGAGCCATCGGAAGGCAAACTTGATGCTTCTGCTCTCACTGTGGGTGGTGTTTTCTTCAAGAGGGGCATCAGTGAGGTGCAGCCCTGAGCACGGATGCATGGATGAGGAACGAAGGTTAGGTGTGTTTCCCAGAGCTTCACTTCTATACCCACTGAGTTGTTCCCATTGTCCAGCCACCATCTGCAATGTCTGAGAGCACAATGGAATTTCTAATAATCGTAATAGTGAGCTGCATATAGCGCAGTGGGATAGCACTGCCTGGCATGCATGAGGTCCTGGGCCCCATCCCCAGCACTGCAAAATAAAAACAAAAGACAAAGCTGTGGCTATAGGCTCTGTTAATAGCAATATTAATAGAAGCTTATAGAGGCTGGGGTTGTGGCTCAGTGATAGAGCACTTGCCTAGTACGTGGGAGGCCCTGGGTTCGATCCTCAGCACCACATAAAAATAAATAAACAAAATAAAGGTATTGTGTACAACTAAAAATTAAATAAATATTAAAAAAAATAGAAGCTTACAGTAACTATTTGGCCCTCATGTAGAAGGGGTTGGAAGTGTACTGTGTAGTCTTCTGGGAAATGGATTAACTGATTTCACAGGGTAGAGACTAGGGGAAGACAGGCTTGGACAGAGTGGCTGCTGGGGGAGGTGGTGCAGTCCCTGAACCCTGAGGTGTGCAGGCTTGAACAGGAGGCCCACTTGGCAGACAGGTGGCATGAAAAAGGCATCACAACACAATTGCTTTCAAAGAATTCCAGGCCCATTTGGACCCTCACCATTTGGATCCTCATGTTCCAAATTCCATGTACAGGAAGTCTCTTTGGATAAAAGGACATGAGAATTAGCCTTTTTGTGTTGTTCTGGGTGTGAGAACTACACACACACACACACACACACACACCACACAGCACTAGAATAGCAATGGAGCCTCCTTAGTGAAAGCACTGGCTTACTGTGTCTCTGAAAATTGAACTCCCATCTGTCACTTCCCCTGAGGGCCCACTGTGGCACTTCAGATGTGAGCTGCACTAAAGCTGGCACTTTGCTCCACCTCCTAGGTTTGTGGCATTGTCAAATTTATGAAGACATGGCAGTATAGGGTTTGAGGAATCTTTTTTGTGGGGAGGTTGTGGGGATTGAACTCAGGGCAGCTTTGCCACTGAGCCACATCCCCAGCCTTTTTTTGTATTTTATTTAGAGACAGGGTCTCACTGAGTTGCTTAGTGCCTCACCATTGCTGAGGCTGGCTTTGAATTTGCAATCCTCCTGCCTCAGCCTCCAAAGTCTCTGGGATTACAGGCATGCACCACTGTACCTGGCTGTGTTTTTTTTTAAATTTTGAGACAAGGTCTTAGTAAGTTGCTGAGACTGGCCTCGAACTTTCTATCTTCTTGCCTCAGCCTCCTGAGTTGCTGGGATTACAGGTGTGTGCTGCCATGTGTGGTTTAGGTTTGAGGAATTAAGTAACAACCGGGGCATACAAATAACTTGTCAGCTACAGGAAGTCCCTGCACAGTTACAAACCTAGCTGGAAATCTGCTCCCTGACTCACTCTGGAACTGCTGGATTAGCGTTGGTTCCCTGGTTTTGAAGACAGTCTGGGGACCCAGGAGATGTGTTCTATAGTGGAATAGAACACTGTCGTGGGCCCCAGATAGTTAGGATTCAAAACCTGATCCTCTGTTTCCTAGAACTGTGTGCTCTAAAACAGCTTGTTTGGTAACTTTGGAGCTCAGATTATGCTTGTATAAATTGAAGATAATTGCACCTACATAGAAGACGATATATATAAAGCATAGTTTAGTAGGTGATCAACAGAAAATAATCAAAGTTCTATTTTTCTTCACAAAACAAATATTTCTCTCCTCCTCTCCCTCTCCCTCCTTTCCCCCCTCCCCCTCCTTCTCCTTGTACCAGGGATTGAACCCAGGGGCACTTAACCACTGAGCCACATCCTAGCCCTTTTTAATATTTTATTTAAGAGACAGGGCCTCACTAAGTTACTTAGGGCCATGCTAAATTGCTGATGTTGGCTTTCAATTTGCCATCCTCCAGTCCCACCCTCCTGAGCTGCTGGGATTAGGGATTAGAGGCTTTAGAATATTTCTAAGTCTAGATTTTCCTTTTTTTTTTTTTCATCTTGTGTGACTTTGCCTGTGAGGCAGCTTTGATTTCAGCAGTTTAGTCCCTTAGATTAGAATGTGTTCTGAGGGTAGCAGGTATAGCTCAGTGGTAGAGCACTTGCCTTACACTTGAAAGAAAGGCCTTGGGCTCAATCCCCAGGGAAGGAGAAAAGAACATGCCTCAAGAAGACTGTTTTGGTGGAGATAAAGAAGCCCTGGGCTCCAGTTATAGGCAGCATCAACCACTATTCACATGGCCAGGTCTCACTAGTAGTCATTTTTGTTTTGCTTCTTTGCAGTGTTGGGGATTCGACCCGGGGCCTGGCCTGTGCTAGGTTAGTGTCCTATCACTGAGCAACACTTCCAGCATCTCTCTATATTTTTATTTTCTGTCTTGCCTCGTGGAGAGCAGACTCCTTGAGTTAGGGCCTTGCTTTTCAGCAGAGCTCTTTCCCAGGCCTGACACATACTCGCACTGGACAGGTCTCAATAAACATTTTTGGATCATGTGGTTTACAATGACTTTCTGGATGAATTTATTGGTTCACAGAAAAAAAAAAAAAAAACATACCCCCAATCATCCTGAGTTCACCTGGAGTAATGGGTCTGTGGCCAAAGAGCAATTTCTAGAGAGGATATACCCTCCTAGGCACTGTAATGGGCCTATTTTGTGGCCAGCTCCTTCTACCTCGGCTTCCCTGCTGCTGAAACAGCTAAACAATAATGGCAAGAGACTGAGAGCAGGAGCGGGGGCTTCTAGAAGAAAAAGACATTTATTCACATAAAGGGGAAGCAGGACAAAGCACCCTACTTCTGAGACGCACAGAATAATCCCTGGAAATAGGGAGCACTTACCAGTCTTGTCTTTCAATGGTGCAATTGTCTGGCACCACGGAGCTGTTAACGCTGTTTATAGATGGGCTTTCACACTTGAGCAAGGAAAGAGTCTACTCCTGACTGTGCTGCTGACGGTAAACCTTAATATGTCTCATCTCTGCACAACCCTTGCATTTTATTCACAAGGAAGATCATGTTTACTCCTTTGGCCCTTAAAGGGCTGATCCTGTTGAAGCAATTATTCACCCACAGTTCACATGCTGTCTAAACCTGTATTTCAAAGCTGTGTTTGGCATTAGAAATAAACTTGGTCGGCTTGGAGGTTTTTTCCTGCATTGGCATTTGGCCTTGTTGGGTAGCGGGAGCTTTTGAGCTGACAATCCAAACAGTATCTCCTGATGGAAAGTGACCAAACGGATGTGGCTGTCAGTCTTACATGAGGCAACGTTTTTTTGGGGGGTTACTAGAAATGTTATGCAAGATGTTGACTTTCTTTAAAAAAAATCTGACAAAAGTAAACAAGGTGGAGGAATGAGGGACAGACGGCCACATTTAGGCCTATATAAGATAATCAACTCAGCGATCAGCTATATTTTGTATTCTGCATTAGTCTTTATAACACACAGCATTTGTTCTTATCATTAGGGCTCACCCTAAGCAGAGTCTGGCCATTACTTGAAACAAACCCCATTCCTCCAAGGCAGGGAGTGGAAACAGGGTAAAAATGTTTGACAACTGCTACTATATTCATTGCACATTTACTGGTCTTCAAAAATGGCAATAGTCCAGATAAGGAGACAAGCAGAAGTTGTAGCTGACTGCTGAGGATCTTCATGCATGTCACATATGCACCCTGGAACAGCACACGTATGCCCACTTCCATCTCCGTCTCCTACTCAGGTGTAGAAGGATGCTGGATCCTCAGATCTCTGAGTAGTCATTTCCCTTTGTGGTCCCTGAAAAGTGCCTGGCACAGAGTGATCGATGTATAGTTGTTGAGTGGAAATGAGTGATCACAAACTACAATTTTAGAAATGGAGGGACTTCAGAGATTTTCGAGGCCAGGAGCCTGATTTTACAGAGCCTAAAGAGGTGAGGTCATTTGTCTAAGGCCAGCAGTTACCAACAACCAGGGTTTTTCCTTGCCAGATGGCTTTCCACTAGAAAAACAGATGTTTCTGAATTGAAAGTGGCTTTGGTATTTGTGAACAGGCCTTCCAATTGTGTGTGTGTGTGTGTTCATTTGTTTGTTGTGGGTCACAACTCATTTCTTTCTGGTTGTAGAAAAAACAAGCCAGGGGCTGGGGATGTGGCTCAAGTGGTAGCACGTTCGCCTGGTATGCGTGAGACACTGGGTTCGATTCTCAGCACCACATAAAAATAAAATAAAGATATTGTGTCCACCTAAAACTAAAAAATAAATATATTTTTAAAAAAGAAAAAACAAGCCAGGTACAGTGGTGCACACCTGTAATCCCAGTAACTCGGGAGGCTGAGGCAGGATGATCTCAAGTTTGAGGCCAACCTGGGCAATTTAGCAAGACCCTGTACCAAAATAAAAGGTAAGAAAGGCCAGGAGCAATGGCACATACCTATAATCCAAGCAACTCAGGAGTCTCAGGAGGATTGCAGGTTCAAGGGTAACCTCAGCAATTTAGCAAGGCCCTAAGCAATTTGGCAAAACCCTGTCTTTAAAGTAGAAAATAAAAGGACTGGGGATGTAGCTTAGTGTAGAGCATCCTGTGGTTCAATCCCCAGCACTGAAAAAAAATAAAAAAGAAGCTGGGTGCAGTGGCATACATCTGTAATCCCAGTGGCTCGGGAAGCTGAGACAGGAGGATCAAAGCCACCCTCAGCAACTAAAAAGTCACTTACCAACTCAGTGAAACCCTGCCTCTAATTAAAATACAAAATAGGGCTGGGGATATGGCTCAGTATTTGAGTGCCCCTGAGTTCAATCCCCAGTCCTCCCCCTGCCAATAAAAAGATAAAAATTATTTCTGTAATACTATTTTTGTAAATGAGGAGATGGAAGTCCACAGTCAATACAGTTGTCCTGAGTTACACAGTTGTGTATGTGGCAGGCAGCACCCAGAAACTCCCAAGTCTCCAAGGCTAAACCCAGGGTGCCAGGGTGTTTGTGAGTGTCCTCTCCAGAGGATGAGGACAGGTGCCCACAGATAAGTCATCCAACCACAACCCAATAGTCCACAACATCAGCTCCAGGAGAACAAAGATCTTGAGTCTGCAGCGCAGCTTAGCACATTCTAGACACTCAGAAAGTCTTTGTTGAGTGAAGGAAATAGTCTGGGTATTTTGAGGCGGAGAATGTGTAGAAAATGACTATAGAGTTTCAGTATAAAAAGCATTCTTTTTTGGGGTGCCAAGGATTGAATTCAGGGGCACGCTACCACTGAGTCACATCCCCAGCCTTATTCTGTATTGTATTTAGAGACGGGGTCTCACTGAGTTGCTTAGTGCCTCACTATTGCTGAGGCTGGCTTTGAACTCACAATCCTCCTGCCTCAGCCTCCTGAGATGCTGGGATTACAGGTGTGTGCCACCAGGCCAGGTGAAAACATTTACATCTAAATGAGTTTTTTAAAATTTATTTTTATTTTTTATACTGCAGATTGAACTTTACTACTCAGCTATATCCCCAGCCCTTTAAAAAAAATTATTCTTTATTTTAAGACAGGGTCTTGCTAAGTTGCTGAAACTGGTCTTGAACTCACAATCCTCCTGCCTTAATTTCCCCAGGCTCTGGGATTACAGGTGTTCACCACTGCTCCTAGTAAATGAGTTTTGTCTTCCAAAGAATCACCTTGTAAGCCTATGTACATTTATTCCAACATACAGCAGCTGTTTCAGAATACATTTTGTTTTTCAATTGCTGGGGATGGAACGCAGGGTCTGGTGCATGCTAGGCAAATGCTCTACCACTGAGCCACACCCCCAGTCTCATGAAGATTTAATATATATTTTGTTTACTCACAGGTAACAGAAACACACACACACACATTTGCTATAATTGCTAATTGAATGAGATTTTTTCCCTTACCATTTTATTTTCAAATTGATTATTGTAGTGAACATTTGTTTTAGTCATTCAACAAATACTTACTGTCTACTTTGTGACAGGCATGGTGCTATGAAACAGGATTATACTAGCAAACAAAACACACATAGTCTGTATGTAGTATTGACAGATTCTAAAATATCAATTATCTTTGCATTCTTGGGAAAGGGTCTAGAATAATAGGTAAGTAATATTATTATTTTAATATATTGTACATGTGGATTAGATTTGCTAATATTCCATTGAGGATGTGTTTATAAATTTCATATAAACATTGTAAGAGAGACTAGTCTTGTTTGGTTAGTGTGGGTATGTGTGTGTGTGTGTGTGTGTGTGTGTGTCCTATGTGTCTGTTTTGACAGAAGGGTTGTGTTAGTTTTGTAAAATAATTTGAAAAACTTGTCATTATTTCTATACTTTATGAAGCATTGGAATTGTTTCCTTGTCACTTCTTAATAATCATATTAAATTAGAAACTTCAACTAGAAGACAACTAGAACTGAGAAAAGGTCCCAGCTTCCCTGAAACCAGATCTTTGGGAGAATTTATGGAAATGGGCTAGAATGGAGATTTATACAACAGGCCAGATGATAAGATGGTAAGAAATATTCCTTCCTTCCTTCCTTCCTTCCTTCCTTCATCCTGGGGACTGAATCTAGGGACTCTTTATCACTGAGCTTTAAACACAACCCCTTTTTTACATTTAAATTTAAAAAGTTTTATATATTTTTTTCTGGTGTTAGAGATCAATCCAGGGTCTCGTACATGCTAGTCAGGCACTCTGCCATTGAGCCATACCTCTGGCCCATTTAAAAAATTTTAGCTTTGAGATAGGTTCTCCCTAAATTGCCATAGACTGGCCTTGAAATTGCAATCCTTCTGCCTCAGCCTACCTAGCAGCTAGGACCACAGGGGATGCACCATCATGCCCAGATAGAAATGCCTTTCTTGTTTTGGTCCTGTCTCCTCACATGGGAATGGTGGCCTTGTATGATCACTTCTTCAAAGGACTTTTCCCTTAGGAAAACAAACACCCCTCATCCTAGAGCTGTTTGATGAGAGCTTGGTGAGTGCAGGTGTCTCCATCTGCCACATCTTTTGCAATTTGTACAACTCTAGCAAAATCCATCAGGCCAATCCCTGCCTGCAGCAGAGTACAAGTGAGCCAAGGCCCTGGCTCTGTGATCTAATATAATCCATCTCATAATGTTCCTACTTCTATCCCTGGATGTGCTTCCCAAACTTTAAGTTTAAGCACCATCCCACCTACTTTTCCTATGAACTTTTTAAGCCCACGGGGGCTCCTAGTTCTCTAACTTTTAAACAGATCATCTATGAGTTTACTATTGCTGGTTATAGATTGCCACACACTTAGTAGCTTAAAACTGCATTCACTTATTATCATGACTCTGTATTCTGAAGTCTGAGGGGTTTGGCAAACTACTACTGTCCTCTCCAGATTCTGGAATCAACTTGTTGACTGAGTTTTGCTCTTGACTGAAGTCTCTGGGGAAGAACCTGCCCACGAGCTTATTCAGGTTGTTGGTCAAATTCAGTTCCTTGTGGTTGTACAGCTGAGGTTCCACTTCCTCTCTGACTGTTGGCCCAGAGCCTGTCTGTGCTCTTGCGGTTTCCTGTGTGCCTCGTCACACATCACCCTTACTTCAGTGGCGTATTAGGTCCATCTCAAGCTTCCAATCCTTCGATATCGCTTGCCTTATCTCCCTTGCTTCCTGTCAGAGAAAGGTCTCTGCTTTTAAAGGTTCTTGTGATTAGACTGGACTTCCCATATTTTCCAGAAGAGTCTCCTTATTTAAAAGTCTGTTTAGGGGCTGGGGTTGTAGCTCAGTGGTAGAGCACTTGCTTCACGTGTGTGGGGCACTGGGTGGTGGGATCCTCAGCACCACCTAAAAATACAATAAAGGTATTGTGTCCACCCACAACTAAAAAAAAAAAAAAAAAAGTCTATTTAGAAGTCTGTAGCCTTCATTACTTAAGAAATGTCCTTTTAGCCATGTTAATGTAGTCACAGGAGGGATTAGGGTGGAACCATTAGGCCTTTCCACTTCCTTCCTAGTCTCTCCTCCTTTTCCTCCTCCCCTTTCTTCTTCCTCCTCCTGTTCCCCTCCTCCTCCCCCTCCCTCTCCTCTTCTTTCTCCTCTTTCTATCAGTCTCTCTCTCCCCCTTCTCTCTCTCCTGGGGACTAAACCCCCGGGGGGACTCTACCACCAAGCTACACCCCTAGCACTTTTTATTTTTATTTTGTATTTTGAAATCTCCAGAACTCTCCTAAACTCTAGGGAGTTTGTCCAAATCCAAACTTGGGTTGAGGCTTAATGAGAAATCATGGAATGATTTCTTGGAATCTAAAAAGCCTTTAACGTATCTGCCATTGTCCACATAATGAATTACTATGAGTTGTCTCTCTCCCTTTTATTTATTTATTTAATTGTGGTACTGGGGATTGAGCCCAGGGGTGCTCTACCACTGAGCCACATCTCCAGCCCTTTTTGTGTTTTTGAGACAGGTTCTTGCTAAGTGGCTGAGGCTGGTATCAAACTTGCAATCCTCCCTGCCTTGGCTTCTGGTTGCTGGGATCACAGGTGTGCATCACCACACCCTGCTCTTATTTTCTGAATAGGACATTTTAGGATCACCTTTAAAAGGGAATAGAAGAAAGTTCCATTTTGGGGAATAAAATAAATAACAGATATTGTCATGTCCCACATGGACACAGATACCCTGCTTTAGCTTACGGCCAAAAAGTTTGATTCTGGCATCAAACTCAGTTAAATTCATCCAGTGGATTTAAGACTTGAGGCAGACACATTTTGACACACCATTAAGTGGCACTTGATTAGAAAGCTGTCTTCTGCCTGAACTTTCCCAAGGCAGCAATCCAACAAGATGGAAACTCTGATGATGTAAACTGGGCAGAGAGTGGGGAATGCTGTCCTCAGTGATTATGAGAAAGTCCCAAAGGCTAAAACTACCCAAGATGTGAAAGTCGTTTGTTTGTGCAAGTTAACTTTACAGAATCTAATTATTACTTCTCAAATATAAATATTTAAAATCTTTTATATGTGATAGATTTTTTAAAAAATGGGATCAAAATGATCTCCTATATATTTTTTATTGGCTGCAACATTTGTCCTATTTTAAAAACAAGAAAATACTCTTAAACACTTATTATCTGCAGGACAGGCATATAATGAGCACCATTATATTCCTTCCACTTAACACTGGCCAAGATTTTGCAGCAAACTGGGTCCCTCTGAGAGGACTGTCCAACAGAAATATAATTACAGCCACATACGTAATTTTCCAGTGCTTTTTGAGGTATAATTTATATGACAAAGTTCACTAGTTTAAAGAGCATGAATCAATAGCTTTTCGTATATTTACTTAGTGGGGCAACTATTACCATAATCTAATTTTGGAACTTTTTCATCATCCCAAGAGAAAGCCTGTGTCTATAATCAGTCACTTCCCATTCTCCCCTGCTCCCAACTCTAGGCATTAATAAGCTACTTTCTGTCTCTAATAGATTTGCCTATTTTGGAGTTTTTATGTAAATAAAATTGCACAACATGTGGTCTTCTGTGATGTCTTTTTAACTTATCATAACATTTTTCAGGTTTATTCATGCTGCAATATGCATTAGTACTTGAATCTTTTTTTATGGCCACATAATATTCCATCCAATGGATACAGCATATTTGTACACTCATAAGTTAATGGACATTTGAGCTGTTTTCAATATTTAGTGATTAAAAATAACTATTATTCAGAATATTATGATGATTAATAAATCTTTTTTTTTCTTGTAGGGGAAATCAGGGGATTGAACTCAGGGGCATTTGACCACTAAGGCACATTCCCATCCCTATTCTGTATTTTATTTAGAGACAGGGTCTCACTGAATTGCTTAGCGCCTCACCAGTCCTGAGGCTGGCTTTGAACTCAAGATCCTCCTGCCTTAGCCTCCAGAGCCCCTGGGATTACAAGCATGCACCACCATGCCCAGTTTTTTTGTTTTTGTTTTTTTTTTGAGTAAGTGCGTGTACATTTTCATTTCTATCTCACTCTCTGCCCCCACCTCCACCGTGGTACTGAAGATTGGACTAAGGGCACTCTAACATCAAGCTACATCCTGACACGCCTCATACAAGGGAGACCAGCACTCTATCACTTAGCCACAGCCCATCCTGGATCCTTTTTATTTTGAGACAGGGTCTTGCTAAATTGTCCAGGCTGACTTCAAACTTACAATCCTCCTGTTTCAGCTTCCTGAATTGCTAGGGTTATAGGCATGTGCCACCATGCCCAGCCACATGTGATTTCAAAAACAGCTCTATGACACACAATGGGATGCAAAAACATGAAGTATATGACATATGAACAAACACGCCAAACACCACAGTTGTGACAATGAACATATCCATCACTCTAAAATGTTCCTCATACATTACCCACCCCTGCTGTTTTGAGACAGGGTCATGTTGTTTGTGTTGGGTGTGTGGGAGGCTCCCTGCTGCAGTTAAGTTTCAGTCTTTGGAGAACATCAGGGAATCCCTTACCCCTCCCCTCCTCTCTGAAGGTCGCCAAGAGCGCCAAATTCAAAAGTTTTCTCAACCAATCCTCGCAGGACACAGTGTCTGCTCACTGTTCCTGAGTCACCCTGCCAATCAGCACCCGCCTTCTTAAGCCAAAGCTTGTAAGCACATGCTCTCTGCCTTCTGCCTCTACTCTCCTTCCTCTAGAGGCAGCCCCTCCAATAAAATTTCTTGGTTTAATCTCCATCTCGGGTGAGTCACTCACCTTTCAGTTTGCCCAGTTGCCCTTGAGCTCTTGGGTTCTGGCCATCAGCCTGCCTCAGCCTCCCAAGTAGCCTGGAGCCCAGGAAGTACTCCTCCTTCCCCACCGAAATCCACTCTTCTTACTCAGCCCCAGTCCCTCACCCTGGTGTTCCAAAACCATCATTGATTTGCTGTCCGTCACTATGGTTTAGTTTGCATTTTCTAGAGTTTTACATAAAAAAATCCTACAGGATATACTCCTTTTGGCCTGCCTTTTTCTTTTTTAAAAAATATTTATTTTTTAGTGTATGGACAGGCAGCAGAGACCAAAGGAGGCAGATTTAAAAAGGCCGTTGAATGATGCTTTATTGAGACTTTGCTGCCAGGCGGAACCCTCTGGGAGACAGAGCAGGTAAGAGGAGGGTGTGAGGAGAAGCAAGCACAGGGGCTCCACCAGACTGGAATTTTTATTGGGCTTAGGACAGGAAGGGAGGGCTTGGGACAGGAAAGGGAGGTTTTTAGAGTCCCTTGTCCTACTAGGATTGGTTGGGGGAACTTGCTAAGATCCAGGATTGGTCAGGAGACTGCTGATTGACAGGTAGTTGTGTGGGCACCTAATTGGTGGTTCTTTCCAGTGCACAGGTTGCTTAATCACCTCAAATTGACCTAACATTTAGTTGTAGTTGGACACAATATCTTTATTTTACTTACTTATTTTTATGTGGTGTTGAGGAGCGAACCCAGGGCCTTACACATGCGAGGTGAGCACTCTACCACTGAGCCACAACCCCGGCCCTTGTCTGGCTTTTTCTACTGAGTATAATTATTTTGAGATTCATCTATGACACTGATTCGATCAATAATCCATTTCTTTTTATTGATGAGTAAGATTCCATTGTATGAACACACCACAATTTGTTTACCCATTTACCTGTTAATGGACATAGGGGTTGTTTATAATTTTGAGACTACTAGACATAAATCTGCATGAGTCTTTGAATATACACTTTTATTTTTCTTGGGTAAATACCTGAGTAGAATGTTTAGATTATGTGATTGGTATAAAACATAAGAAGCTTCCAAAATGGCTATACCATTATATATTCCCTGGAGCAGTGTATGAAAGTTCCAATTCTTCTATATACTTGGTATAATGGGTCTTTTAAATTCTATTGATTCCAAAAGGTATGAAGAGGTGTCTTGTGGTTTTTATTTGTACTTTTAGATGCTCATGATCTTTTCATGTGCTTATCTGATGATGTATGTGTTCAAATCTGCTTATTTATAAAATCAGGCTGTTTCGTTTGTATTTTTTTAAATTTAATTTTTTATGATATTGGGGATTGAACATCTCCAGATTGCTGGAATTACAAGTCTACACAATCTCACCCATGTTTTTTTTTTTTTTTTTTTTGTGTGTGTGTGTGTGTGTGCATGTGAGGCAAGCACTTTACCAACTGAGCTATACCCTCAGCCCAATCTCATCCACTTTTAAAATTAAGTCTTGAGAGTTCAGCATGTATTCTTTTTTCTTTTTTAAAAAAATACTTATTTTTTAGTTTTAGGTAGGCACAATATCTTTATTTTATTTTTATGTGATGTTGAGGATTGAATCCAGCGCCCCGCGCATGCCAGGCGAGCGCGCTACTGCTGAGCCCCAGCCCGAGCCCTCAGCATGTATTCTTGATATAACTCCTTTACCAAATGTTTTGCCAATACATTCTTCCATTTTCTTTTTTATTTTTATGTGGGTTTGAGGATCGAACTCAGTGCCTCATACATACTAGGCAAGTGCTTTACCACTGAACCACAACCCCAGCCAATTCTTCCATTTTCTTAACTGTGTGCTTTTTTGGTGTGTGTATGTGCTAGGGATTGAACCTGGGCTTTGTGTATGCTAGGCAAGCACTCTATCACTGAGCCACAGTTCTGGACTTTTAAAATTAAATTAATTAGATTTATTTTTGTGATACTGGAGATCCAACCCAGGAGTGTTCTATTACTGAGAATTCTTTTTGAGATGTCTCACTAAATTGTCCAGAGTAGACTCAAACTTGTGATTCTCAGCTTCCCATTCCTGGGATTACAGGAGTGTGCCACTTGTTATTATATTAGTTTGAGACAGGGTCTTGCTAAATTTCTCAGGCTAGCCTTGAACTTTCAATACTTCTTTAGCGTCTCAAGTAGCTGGGATTATAGGTATGCACCACTGTACCTGGTTTAACAGTATCTTTTTTTTTTTTTTTTTTTCAGTACTAGAGATTGAACCCAGGGCCTTGCAGATGCTAGACAAGTGCTCTGAGGTGGTGGGATCTTTAAGCAGTGGTCCAGTAGAAGTTATTGTCATGGAGGATCTACCCTCATGAATTGGATTAATGCTTTCTCTTGGGAATGGGTCAGTTGTTGTGGGACTGGGTTAGTTTTTAAGAGTGGAATGTTAAGAAACACTACAACCTCATGTACTTTCACTTTTCATGTGGTATAAAGTATCCAACCACAGGTATTTTGTTTTAGTATCACAGAATAGACTGACACACTCCTAGGTATTTATCTGAAAGACTTGAAAACAGAGACTCAAGATACTTGTTTTGATCTTTGCTAATGATCATTGTAGCATTGTTCACAATTGCCAAAAGGTAGAAATGACTCAAATGTCCTTCAACAAATAAATGGGTGAACAAGATTGTGGTAAATACCTAGAGTATTGTGCTAATACTCTTCCATACAGTGGAAGAGTATTCAGCCATAAAAAGGAATGAAGTTCTGATATATAATTATTCTCTGGATGAATCTTGAAAACATATTAAATGAAAATAAACCAGATATAAAAGAAATGATTCCACTTATATCAAACATCTAGAACAAGCAAATTATAGCAACAGAAAGTAGATTAAAAGTTACCAGGGATCAGAAGGGAGAAAAGGTGGGGAGTTCCTATTAATGGGTATGGAATTTCTGCTCAGGATGTTGGAAAAGTTGTGGAAACAGTGATGATTGCACAACACTGTGGATGTGATCAGTGCCATGTACACTTACAATGGCTAAAATGGCAAATTTTATGTTATATATTTTGTCACAATAAAAAAAAGACAAACACGAGATACTCTTAAGGTACTAGAATGGGGGCTGGGGATGTGGCTCAAGCGGTAGCGCGTTCGCCTGGCATGCGTGTGGCCTGGGTTCGATCCTCAGCACCACATACAAACAAAGATGTTGTGTCCGCTGATAACTAAAAAATAAATAATAAAATTTTCTCTCTCTCTCTTTCTGTCTCTTAAAAAAAAAAAAGATACTAGAATGTCTATAATACAAAAGGCAGGCAATAATCAGTACTGTAAGGTTTTAACAAATTGGAATCTTTTTTTTTTTTTTTTGAAAATTTTAACATTTATTTTTTAGTTTTTTTGGCGGACACAACATCTTTGTTTGTATGTGGTGCTGAGGATCAAACCCAGGCCGCACGCATGCCAGGCGAGCGCGCTACCGCTTGAGCCACATCCCCAGCCCCACAAATTGGAATCTTAACAGAATTCTGATGGGAGTATAAAATTTTGTAGCTATTACGGAAAACAGTATTTTTATGGTGCTGGGGATTGAACCAAGAGTCTTGTGCATATGAGGCAAGCATTCTACCAACTGTGCACCCTCTTTGTTTTAAAAATATTTTTTTAGTTGTAGGTGGGCATAATTTTGTTTATTTATTTTTATGTGGTGCTCAGGATCGAACCCAGGGCCTCACACGTGCTAGACAAACACTCTACCACTGAGCCACAACCCCAGCCCCAAAAGTTTTGTAGTTCTTTAAAAAGTTTACATATGAGGGACTGGGGTTGTGGCTCAGTGGTAGAGTGCTCGCTCAGCGTGTGTGAGGCCCTGGGTTCGATCCTCAGCACCACATAAAAATAAATAAATAAAATAAAGGTATTGTGTCCAACTACAACTAAAAAATAAATATTAAAAAAAGAAACGTTTACATATGAGCTGGGCATGGTGGTATACACCTGTAATCCCAATGACTTGGGAGGTTGAGGTTGAATAGATAAATGAAATGTGATGTGCTTTTACAACAGCACAGTGTTTGGGAATTGAAAGGAATAAAATACTGAATCATGCTACAATATGGATGAACCTTGAAAAAATTATGCTAAGAGAAACAAGCCAATCACAAAAGACCAGATACTGAATGCCTCCATTTATCGGAAATATCTGGAATAAGCAAATCTGTAGTAATATAAAGTAGGTTAGTTGTTGCTTAGGGCTGAGAGTTAAGGGAAGGGGGAGTTATTGCTAAATAACTTTTTTAGGTGGACAAAAATGTTCTATACATTGTGGTTGCACAATTCCGTGGATCTACTAAGAACACCTGACTAGTGCATTTGAAACAGGTGAACAATATGTTAAGTGTTCTGACCCATGTAAAGGTTTATCTATTTATGTCTTCTTTAATTTCTCAGCAATGTTTTGTAGTCTCCAGTGCAGTAGACTCACATCTTTATTGGTATTCCATATTTTTTTGGGGGGGATACTGGGATTGAACTCAGGGGGACTCGACCCCTGAGCCATATCCCCAGCTCTATTTTTTTGTAGGATCTCACTGAGTTGCCTCGTGCTAGTGCCTTGCTTTTTGCTGAGGTTGGCTTTGAACTCACAATTCTCTTGTTTCAAACTCCTGAGCCATTGGGATTATAGACATGTACCCGGTGTATTTTATATTTTTGATGTTATCATAAATGGCATTTTATTAATTTATTAATTTTAATTCCCAGTTTTTCACTATTTGCATATGGAAAAAGAATTCTTGTATATTAATCCTTCAACTTTGCTGAACTTGCCTATTAGCTCTAGTAATCTTTTTTTTAGGGTTCATTGGATTTCTAGATATACAATCGTGTTGTCTGCAAATGAAGACAATGTCGATTCTCCAATCAGGCTACACATGTGCCTGATTATCTAGCATTTTCAAATTCTCTTGATCCACTGCTCTTTGGCTTCCATCATCTATTTATTTATTTATTTATTTATTTATTATTTCCCCACGGCACAGATGGAACCCAGGGCCTTGACCATGCTAGGCAAGTGTTCTACCACTGAGCTACAGCCCTGGCCCATGGCTTCCCTTATTTCTATTGAGAAGTCAGCTGTTAATCTTCTTGTGGATACCCTGCATGTGATGAGTTGCTTCTCTTTTGCTACTCAACATTTTTTACGTTTTTTTTTTAGTACTGTTGATTGATGCTGGAGAGACCCTCTACGACTGAATCATACCCCTAGTTCTTTTAAATTTAATTATCATTAATATTTTTTGTTACTAGGTATTGAACACAAGGGTGCTTTACCACTGAGTTACAGCCCCAGCTCTTTTTTTTTTTTTTTAAAGAGAGAGAGAGAGAGAGAGAGAGAATTTTTTTTTTATTATTTATTTTTTAGTTTTCGGCAGACACAACATCTTTGTTTGTATGTGGTGCTGAGGATCGAACCCGGGCCACATGCATGCCAGGCGAGCGCGCTACCACTTGAGCCACATCCCCAGCCCCCAGCCCCAGCTCTTTTAAACATTTTTTTATTTTAAGACAAGATCTCGCTAAATTGCTTAGGGCCTTGCTAAATGGCTGAGGTTATACATGTGTGTCACTGCATCTGGCTTTTCCTTTGTTTTTTTGACATGCTGTGCTTCAAAGTGGATCTCTGAGTTTATCAAATTTGGAATTTGTTGATCCTTATTGGATGTGTATATTAATGTTTATCAACAAAATTGGGAAGTTTCAGCCATTATTTCATCAACTATTCTTTTTGCTCCTTTTTCTTCTCTTCTTTCCTGGTACTTCAAATTCCTGTGATGAGCATGCTATTGATGCTTGATGGAGTCCCTTGAGTCTTTCAGGCTCTGTTCATTTGTATCCATTCTTTTTATTTATTTATTTTATTATTATTATTTTTTATTTTTTTTTTTAGTTTTCAGCGGACACAACATCTTTGTTTGTATGTGGTGCTGAGGATCGAACCCAGGCCGCACGCATACCAGGCGAGCGCGCTACCGCTTAAGCCACATCCCCAGCCCTGTATCCATTCTTATTATCTGTTCTTCAGATTGGATAATTTCAATTAACATGTCTTCAAGTTTGCTAGTTCTTTCTTCTGCTTATTCAATACTATTATCTTTCTTTCTATTTTTCTTTGAGGTACTGGGGATTGAACTCAGGGGTGCTGTATCGCTTAGCATTATCCCCAGCTCTTTTTATTTTGAGACAGGGTCTCGCTACGTTGCCCAGGTTGGCCTCATACTTTCATCCTTCTGTCTCAGCCTCCCAGATAGCTGGGATTATAAGCATGCACCACTGTGTCTGGCTCAATACCATTATTTTCCTACATATTATATACTTTCTTTCTGACCATATCAACAAATGAGATCTCACTTCAGGGCTACTACTAAGTAATAATTTTTCTTCCTTAATTTTATTGAGTATAGGGCAAAGACAGAAAAAATTCCTATATGACAAGTTTTTATTTGTATCAAATTACAGAGTACCATAAGTAAGCATAAGGTCATACTTTGAATATTGTAATACAACTTAAAATTTGGCAATTTATTCAGTTATCCAAAGTTCATTATACGTTTGAGTACACACTGAAGAGACATTTTAAATAATTTGGCAAGATAAATATTTCTGTACCTTATCTGACCATTTATCATGTATATATGTGGTACATTTATCTGTGTATGTGCCACTTACACACTCCTAAATTAAATATGTTTATATAAAAAGCTAAAGATTGATGTGTTAGGATTAATTTCTTTTAAAAAATCTATTATATTAAATTGCATCTGCATTCAAAGCAGAAATGGATCAATTTACTGCACACACATGAATTTACAAAGTAATTGAACATGAAATAAAAATTTCTACTGAAATGTTATATTCCAATTGAACTGACATTTAAGAGGCATTAACAAACTAAGGAAATAAACAGTTTTTTTTTTTTTTTTCAGGTTGTTAAGAGACTAAATATTCTGCAAGCATTACTGTGCCCTCTAAATTAAGAATGAATGTTATTATAGTAGGAAAGATAGCAGATAATTTTCTTCTTTATTAATGTGGGAATTCTCAGGAAGCAATCAGGGCAGTGACTGTACTCCTGGGCCTAGGTTATCTGCTCTACCATCAGTGGAAATCTGGCTTCTCAGGAAAGGTGCAGCCGGTTCGCCTAATTATGACATTTGCTGCATAGTGGCCGGCACGGATGCATTCAGTCAGAGGTTTATCACAGACCAGCTGAGACAGAAAACCTAGAACACAGACAAAAAGGAGGAATATGAGTATTACATTACAGCATCAGAAATGTCAGTGGGTCAGAACAAAGTACAATGTGAGCACTAGACCTCACTTCAGCCTTGGAAGTAAGTCATAGAACTCCAAGGGTTAGAGGTCTCTCCCTAAACATATTATCTTCCCCTAATATTTCTCCTGAAGAACTCAAGTTGGGGGCATGACAGCTTGCCATCAAATCAATCTGGTCTTTCTAAGCTAAAACTACCATACTTTTCTTTACTTTGGGATTAAAAGGTTTAAAAAAATTAGTAGCTAGGGGCTGTAGCTCAGTGGCAGAACAATTGCCTAGCACATGTGAAGCACTGGGTTCGATTCTCAGCACCACATAAAAATAAACAAATAAAATAAAGGCATTCTGTTCATCTACAACTACAAATTTTTTTTTTTTAAATTAGTGGCTAAATAGTGTTACATGGGGTCTTTATCACTGATAATTGATTAGCTTTCTCCCCTTTCCTCTGTATAGTTGTTATTATTAGTCTACTATTGGTATTTGGAGAAAATTCTATTATCTGGATATCTTTCCAAATACGTTTCTGAGATGAAAAGTTATGAAGTAACTTATATCTCCCTTTCATTCCCAGAAGTAGCAGTGAAATAAATTCTGTAGTCAAGCACCAAGGACCAGCTTGACATTAAATTACAATAAAGTAGAAAACAGCATTGAGGACTTCTGCTTCTGATCAAGATGGAATAAAAGGAACCAGATTTACTCTTTCTCCAGAAATGACAAAGAAATATTAAAAAAAAAAGTTGTTCAAATACTGGACATCAGCCACAGAGGATTCATGAAAGAGGAGTACAAATGAGGTAAAATGTTTGGTCCCCAGTGCAGCAAGGTTCAGAGGTGGTTGTTTAGGAAATAATTGGATCATGAAGACTCTGATCTCAACCACTGATGAGGTAAATTCTTCCAATGAGTAGCTGAATGAACTACTGGGAGGTGGGATCTAGGATGTAAGTCACTGGGGTTATGCCCTAGAAGGGTTTATCTTCCTGGTCCCTTTTTTCTCTCTTGATACCTGCTTCTTAGATGCCATAAACTGAGAAGTTTTCCTCTGCTGCGCGTCAAAATAAATCTCTCCTCCTCTCTCCCTCCCTCTCTCTCTTTTTTTTTTTTTGTGGTGCTGGGGATCGAACTGAAGGCCTTGTACATGTGAGGCAAGCACTCTACCAATTGAGCTATGTCCACAGCCCGCTAAGTCCTTCTTGTCAGGTATTTTGGTCATACCAACCAAAAGATGAGTAACAAAATTGCCTAGAATTACTAGGCCAAAACATAAGGAGGGACGACCTAGGCAGATTCCGACAGACTCAATGAGCTGAGAAGGTGGAACTGGGAGTGCAACTAGGCCCACACAGACAAATCTCGAGGGAGAGGGAAAACACACATACCAGTTTTAGGGATGACACAGGTACAATACAGAGTCTATATTTATTAACAGGATAAATAGGAAACATAATTAACAACTTAAGCCCAAAAAGTTGAGAAGTCAGGTGAACAGGATAAATTTCTTGAAAGATACAAACAATCAAAACTCATTTATATAACTTGAATAGTCCTGTATCTATGAAATATATTCATTTTGTAGTAAAAAGCATCCTATAAAGAAAATTTCAGGTCCAGAGGATATTGCTGAATTCTACTCAACATTTAAGAAAAATAATGCCAATGATACACAAACTCTTTAGAAAACTCTCTCTGTGTGTGTGTGTGTGTGTGTGTGTGTGTGTTTGGGAGTGGAGAGGAAGGAAAGAAATACTACCCAGTTCATTTTTTAAGGCCAGCATTACTCTAGTACCCAAATCAGAAAACTGTAGACCAATACTCCTTATGAATATAGTTACAAACATTCTACAGAAAATTTTAGAAAATCAAATATAACAATATTTTAAAAATTTAGCAAATCATGATAAGTAGAGGTTATTCTAGGAATGCAAGGTTGGTTTAATATTTAAAAATCAACATAATTTATCAGATTAAATAAGAAGTCCTTAGAAGGTCATCTTAATAGAAGCAGAAAAAGCATTTGACAACTTCCAACATCTATTTCTAATAAAAACTTTGGGCAAAACACAAACAGAAGGGAATATTCTCATCCTGATAAAAAGCACTTATGAAAACTTAATTGACAATCTCTCTCTCTCTCACTTTTATTTTTATTTTATTTTTTTGGCAGGGGGGTGGTTATGGGCATTGAACCCTGGCATGCTTTACCACTGAGCCACAATGCCAGTCCTTTTTATTTTTTAGTTTAAGACAGGGTCTCACTAAATTGCTGAGACTGCCCTTGAACTTGCAAACATCCTGCTTCAGTCTGCTGAATTGCTGAGATTACAGGTGTGTACCACTGTGTGGTAATATATTTCTTAGTAAATGATGGAATATTTCCCCCTTAAGAACACTACTTAAAGCTGAAGAAGGAGGATCACAAGTTCTAGGTCAGTCTAAGCAGCTTAACAAGCCCCTGTCTCAAAATTAAAAAGGGCTGAACATGTAGCTCAGTGGTGGAGTGCCTCTGGGATCAATATCTAGCATTGAAAGAAAAACAAAACAAAACATTAAGAACAGAAGTAAAATTGTCACTGTTTGCAGATGGCATGATTGTTTATGCCTATGGTTCTCCAAAGTGGGAGATTTTGACCCTAAGGAGATATTTGGCCACATCTGGAGACATTTTAGTTGTTATAGCTAGATTAGGAGGTGTTATGTCTATCTAGGCCAGGGATAATGCCAAACATCCTACATTGTCAATAATGTCAATGACGAGAAACCCTAGTTTGAAAATCCTATGAAACCTAAAAAAACCTGAGAACTACTGCGTGAATTTAGTAAAATTGCAGGATATAAAATCTGTATATAAAACTCAATTGAATATCTATATTGGTTATATATGTATGCATATATATGTGTTGTAATTACATATACTAGCAATGAACAATTTGAAATTCATGTTAATTACTGTTTTCCCACAGCATCAAATTTGCCTGATAAAGTCATGCAAGACCTGCACACTGAAAATAACAAAACAATTCTAAGGATAATTGAAAAAAAAAACAAAAAACCTAAATAAATGGACAGATATAAAGTGATCATAGGTCAGAAGATTCAATATCTTTATCAGCTCTGAAGAAATTTTTATTGATCCAATGTGATACCAATCAAAATTCTAGCAGGCTTTTTCTTTTCTTTTCCTTTTTTTGTGGTGTTGAGCATTGAAGCCAGGGGCACCTTTCCACTGTGCTACATTTCCAGCCCTTTTTATTTTTCACTTTTAGACAGGGTCTCCCTAAATTGCCATGGCTGCCCTTAAACCTGCAATCCTCTTGCCTCAGTCTCCATATAGCCATGTACTGCCATACCCAGCTAGTAGGTTGTCTTATAGGAATTAACAAGCTGCTTATAAAATTTATATGAAAATTCAAAGGACTTAAATTAGTTAAAACAGAACTTAGAAAATGAAGAACAAAATCAGAAGACTTACATTATGTGTTTTCAAAACTATGATAATCAATATACTACAATACTTCCATAAAGATAGACATATAGATTAATAGAATGAACAGAGCACAGAAATAAACTTACTTCTATAAGACTGATTGCTTTCTTTTCTTTTTGTACTGACGGGCATTTTATCACTGAGCAACATTTCCAACCCTTTTAATTTTCTATTTTTAGACAGGGTCTTACTAAATTGCTGAAGGTCTTGCTGAGTTGCTGAAGCTGGCTTATGAACTTGGAATCCTCCTGCCTCAGCCTCCCATGTCATTGGGAATACAGGCATGTGCTATGGTGCGTGACAAAACCAATTCCTTTTTGACAACAGTGCCAAAGCAACTTAATGAGGAAAGGAAACTTAATGAGGAAAGGATAGTCTTTTAAATAAATTACATAAGACTGTCATATGTGAAAAAAAAACACTTCAACTTTTACCTTATGACATTTATAAAAATTCTGTTGGAATGAATCATAGGCTTAAATTGTGAGAGATAAACCTATGAGACATTGAGAGAAATACATCAAAGAAAAGCTTAGCTTGTTTTCTTTCTTTCTTTCTTTCTTTCTTTTTTTTTTTTTTGTATTAGTGATTGAATTCAGGGGTACTTTACCACTCAGTTATAACTCCAGCCTTTCTGATTTTTTATTTTGAGACAGAGTTTCATTAAGTTGCTGAGCCAGGCCTCAAACTTCAGATCCTTCTGATTCAGTCTCCTGAATCTTTGGGATTATAGGCATGTACCTTGGGTTTTCTAAAGATAACTTAGTAAGTTATAAAAAGTGTGAATTTTTATAGAGGACATAGCAATTTGGACTTCCTCAAAAGCAAACAATTTTGCACCTTAGTAACAAGAAACAACTCAATTAAAAAAAAATGGGCCAAAATACTGAACAGATGCTAAATAATCATGTGATGTTCAACATCATTATTCATTAAAAAATGCACATTAAAATTACAATTAGATATCACCACATAACCATTAGAATGGGTAAAATTAAAAAGACTAACTAGGTTCAGCTATTTACCAGCTACTTGGGAAGTGGTCTCAAAAAAAGTCTGGAAATGTATCTTAGTGGTAGGGTGCTTGCCCAGCATGTCTGAGGCCCTGGATTTGATCCCCAGCACTGTAAAACAAAACTAAAGAAGGACTGATCATACCAAGTGCTGGAAAGGGTGTGGGATGGGTTGGAACTCTCATACACTTGTTGTGGGAATGTAAAATGATAAGACCAGTTTGGAAAGCTATTTGTCAGTTCTTAAAAAGTTAATCATAGCTACCATATGACCAGTAAATCTATTTCTAGGTATTTACCCAAGGTAAATGAAAGCACATATCTACAAAAAGACTTGTAAATGAATATTCCCAGATGCTTTTTATTTGTAATAATCCCCAAATGGAAACAATTCAAATGGATGAGAAGGGGCCGGAAGGCAGAATTATAAAAGGGTAGGGGAGTAGTAGATATGCCCATAGTGATGGTTTCATGGGAATATACATGTCAACATTTATAAAATTGTACATTTTAAATATGAGTAGTTTATTGTATGCCAATTACGCTGTAATGAAACTTAAAAAAAATTAAAAAGTGTAGTTACAAATAAGATAGGTCAAGAACAGAAAAATCTGGGTTTCTTTCCCCTTAGGGGAAACTTGAGCTCCTGCAGCAGTGCTTAAATACTCAGAAGAACAGATGATAATGAGAAACTGTTCTGTGGCCAGACTTCTCAGCCTTCCCTTAGGCCCTGGGCAGCCTGGGGGGTGAAGGTTAATTGAGAAGCTGTGGTATAATGACCTGTGGAGAGCACTGCAAGAGATTTATGTTGTTCCTCTTCTACCATTCTGACCACACAGACTTTTCCCAGTTAGATTTGGGGAATGCTCTGTATTTGATAAAATAAATATTTCCAATTAAAGAATAAAATTAATTTGGTTAACAGAGTGACTTATTTTGAAGACATGTGCTTACATTATGTGTGAGATCACTCTCTCTAGAGGTTTAGCAAGAGTATTTTTATCATTGAGTTTTCAGGTAATAGTCAAAGGTCAATATTAACTTTCTGCCAAACTGTGAGACTAAAATGCTCAGCCCACACAGTGAATGGAGCTGACGCCAAATTCAGAGTCAGATCAGCTTACAATGGAAACACGTCTATTAGAGGCCTTATAAGCAACATCTGTTTTCCTCATTCCTCCTGCTCTGGTCTTTGTGAGAAAAAGAAAAGCTTATGTTTATGGAATATTTTTGTGAAGCATAAGTACCAGCATCATCTTTCTAAGTGAAGCGCGGGCTGATGAATGAAATGAGGTACTCCACAGAGTCATTTGCTTTAACAAGTGGAAAACCGGAATACTGAAGAAAGCTAAGACTTGGACCCAGGTGAATATCACCTTTTAAATAATCTATTTTTAAAAACCAACTAAGATGAACTAAAGATAAAACATGACCAACTATAAGTAGAACCTTCAAAAAGTAGCTGATATGAATCTAAAAAGTTGTTTAAAGTTATTTAAAGAAAAGGGAACTTGTAATGAAAAAACTGTAGGGAATCCTTTTATAATATGAATAAGCAAACATCTCCAAGATACTTCACTGAGTAAAACATATGCAACATACTATTTACTATTTTAACAGTTTTTAAAAGTACAACTCAGTAGTCTTAAGAGCATTTAAAATGCTGTGCAACTATCACCTGCACTTATTTTCAGGACTTTTTCATCACCTTCACAGAAATTCAGTACCCTTACACAATAAACTCCCCCTTCCTCTTCACCTCACTCTCCGGGAACTGCTGTTTTACTCTCTGTCTCTGAGAATTTGCCTGTTCTAGGTAACTCAAATAAGAGATCATACAATACCTGTCATTTAATGTCTAGCTTTTTTCATTTAGCACAATATTTCCAATATAATTTATTAATAAATAATTTATTAGTTGTTGATGGACCTTTATTTATTTATATGTGGTGCTGAGAATCGAACCCAGTGCCTCAACATGCTAGACAAAAGCTCTACCACTGTGCTACAACCCCAGTCCTCCAATATAATTTTAAGTTTAGATTTTTAATTATTAGCCTGCCCAAAGTGCATTTAAAAATTTTTAATAAAGTATTTATTTTTTAGTTGTAGTTGGACACAATATCTTTCCTTTTTTTTTTTTTTTTAATTTTTATGTGGTGCTGAGGATTGAACCCAGGGCCTCACACGTGCTAGCTAGGCAAGTGCTCTCTCTGAGCCACAACCCCAGCCCCAAAGTGCATTTAAAAAAAAAAAAAAAATTATTTGTTAAGAATCTTGCCAGGGGCTGGGGATGTGGCTCAAGCGGTAGCGCGCTCGCCTAGCATGCGTGCGGCCGGGTTCGATCCTCAGCACCACATACCAACAAAGATGTTGTGTCTGCCGATAACTAAAAAATAAATATTAAGATTCTCTCTCTCTCCCCCTCTCTCACTCTCTCTTTAAAAAAAAAAAAAAAGAATCTTGCCAGGTACGATGATGCATACCTGTAATTCTAGTAGCTTGGGAGGCTGAGGCAGAAAAATCCTGAGTTCAAAGACAGCCTCAGCAAAAGTGAGGTGCTATGAGGTGCTAAGCAACTCAGTAAGCCCCTGTCTCTAAATAAAATATAAAATAGGGCTGGGGGATTGACTTGCCTTAGACATTTTGCAGTGACATTGCATGTAAGGTGACCTTGCTCAAGGACCAGGGCAGATCCGGGTTTAGGGCGGTTCCAGGTTTAAGATTATTCCTGCTGGGAATAGGGCGTATCCTGCTGCCTGAGTTCCCCTTGAGTTCTCCTGGGATTCAGAGAGTATTTGGGAGGCAGAGGAGTATTTTGGGCAGAGAGCGTGGATTTCCCCAGAACGTGTTTGGAGAGGGCCAGTGTGAGTTCGGGAATAAAGAATTGCTGTTTGAATCTACAAAGCTGTGAGTGGCTCGTGATTGTGTGCCCAGCCAGACTGCGGCAGGGGATATGGCTCAGTGATTGAATACCCCTGAATTCAATCCCTGGTACCCCACCCCCCAAATAAAGAATCTTAAATTCAGACAAAATAAATAAAAATAAAATTAGTATATTATACTATGTATACTATATTATGGAATAAAAATAAAAAGCACCTTCACTCAAATGTGGTTAAGTTTTGCTCCATTTGCATGGGTTCTCTTATGAATTTTTCCTCAACTATTTGAGAGTGAGCTGCATTAACATGGCTTTTTATCTCTAAATTCTTTGATGTGCTCTTCTGAGAATGGGATATAATCTTATATAGCCACAGTCCAGTTATCAACTTCAGTAATCTATTGTTCATATTCTAACTTTGTCAATTACCCAATAATGTCCTTTATAGTATTTTCTCATTGGAAAAATGAAACCTGGTTTAAAAATTTAACTCTATGTCCTTTTAGTCTTCTTTAATGTGGAACATTTCCTCAGTCTTTCTTTGACCTATGTGACATGGACATTTTTGAAGAACAGTCATTTCCTACCCCCTTTTTAATAACGTCATTCTAATTTTGAGTTTGTCTGATATTTATGTATTATTGGCTAGATTACTGCATACATTATTTTGTGTCCTTCTCAGGACATGATACTGAGAGGCACATTATTCCATCTGCTGTTCACTGTGTAATTAATTTGACCACCTGATCAAGATGCTGTTCTATTTCTCCATTATATGTAAATATATTTTTTTTTTCCGTTGCATCTAACAAATAGTTTATGACTCTGTTCCTCATCTAAAGTGTCCATTCCTGTTTTCTCTGATGAGTGGATGCTAATCCATAATGGGGCAGGGGCATGGTATGAGTAAAGGAACTTTGGATTGGCCAAAGGGGATGGAGGAGAGGGAGGGGACATGGGGATAGGAAAGATTGGTGGACTGAAATGGGCATCATTATCCTAGGTACATGTATGATTGCACAAATGATGTGACCCTACTTTGTAAGTGTGACCCTACTTTGTAAGTGTGACCCTACTTTGACCCTACAACCAGAGAAATGAAAAATTGTGTTCCATTTGTGTACAATGAATCAAAAAGCATTTTGTTGTCATGTATAACTGATTAGAACAAATAAAATAAACAAACAAACAAATAAATAAATAAAGTGTCCATTCCTGGGGTAGCGCTCATGCCATGTGCAAGGCTCAATCCCTAGCACTACACATGACACAAGTCCTCATCTCAGTGTAGATTTTATATATATATATATATATATATATATATATATATATATATATATTTTATTTTTTTATTTTTTTATTTTTTTTATTTTTTTATTTTTTGGTGATACCAGGAATAGAACTCAGGGCCTTGTTCAAGTTGGGCAAGTACTCTACCACTGAGCTACATCCCCAGCCCTTTTTGAGACAGGGTCTCTTTAAGTTGCCCAAGATAAATTTGGGATACTCCTGCCTCACCCTCTTGAGTAACTGGAATTACAGGTGTGCACCACCATGCCCAATTCCTGGTTCCATTCAAGATTCTTAACTGAAGCAACTCAAATTGTGATGATTTTCCCATTCCAGCACATCATTTGCATTTACCAAAGTTAGCCCTTTGCATTTTACTGTAAGCAAGAAATTACCCCTTTCTTCCATCTATTATTTTAAGAATCTATTTATTGTAAGTAAAGATGCAGGGCTGGGGATAAAACTCATTGGTAGAGTGTTTTCCTAGTATGAACCAGGCCCTGGGTTTGATCCCCAGCCCTGCATTAACAAATACACACAGGGACTGGGGCTGTGGCTCAGTGGTAGAGCGCTTGCCTGGCATGTGTGAGGCCCTGGGTTCGATTCTCTAACTGTATAAATAAATACATAAATAAATAAATAATAAAATAAGGTCTGCCAACAACTAAAAAAATATTTTTAAAAATACACACAGTTGGGGCTGGGGTTGTGGCTCAGTGGTAGAGCGCTCGCCTAGCATGTGCGAGGTCCTGGGTTCAATCCTCAGCACCATATATAATAGAGGTACTGTGTGCAACTACAACTAAAAAATAAATAAATATTTTAAAAAATACACACAGTTTTTTTTTTCCTACAATAAGTTTCATTTTAGTATGTTTATTATGGACAATTTCTTAACAAGTAATTTATAATAAAATATCTTTATTAATATTAAATGCATTAAAACCTAAACATCATGACCAAGCTAAATACATAATTAGGTATGTGCCTCTGTGTTGTACAGATTTTTAAAAAAATTTTTTTTTAGAGAGAGAGAGAGAGAGAGAGAGAGAATTTTTTTTAATATTTATTTTTTAGTTATTCGCGGACACAACATCTTTGTTTGTATGTGGTGCTGAGGATTGAACCCGGGCCGCACGCATGCCAGGCGAGCGCGCTACCGCTTGAGCCACATCCCTAGCCCCCAGATTTTTTTAAAGTATTTTATTTTATTTTTTTAGTTGTAGTTGGACACAATCCCTTTATTTTATTTATTTTATATGTGGTGCCGAGGATTGAAACCAGGGCCTTGCACGTGCTGGGTGAGTACTCTACTGCTGAGCCACAGTCCAGCACCTCATGTACAGATTTTTAAAAAATAATGGTTTGTAATTCTTCACAGCCCCTGAGTACTAAAAATGTTCCACTTTTTGCTAATGGGAGCCCCTTCATGCTGGCTCTTGTACCCTTGGTCCTGCTTATATTTTTGGGCATTTCCTTATTCTCCAGGTATACTCTGGAATCCGCCTTTTCTCCAAGGATATCTGTTTCCTTTTAGCAAGGAATGGGATTAGAGAATAAGATCTAGGTGACAACTGGGCTTTTAGTGCTACACTATGCTAGCAAACAGACCTAGGAAGCATGCATACAGGTATACACTTAAACCCATAAATATGTGTGCATACATATGTGTATACTGACAAATTTTGCAAATTGAGTTGACACCAGTTCTTATCTCCACAGGGCTCTTCCCCCACCCTTTTCCCTATTCCATGTATATTCTTTCTTCTACAGTCAGAACCCTAGCTCCCAAGAATATCAACACATTTATTTAATCAATTTTGTAATACATGTGAAATAGCTTCAGAATCATTTTGTTTCTAGGCCAGGAGCACTGCTGCATTCCTATAACCCTAGCTATTGGGAGGCTGAGGCAGGAGGGTCATGAGTTCAAGGCCCACCTGGGCAATTTATTGAGATGCTGTTTCAAAATAATGTAAAAAGGGCCAGGTGGAATGGTGGACCTCTCCTGGGTTAAATTGCCAGTAGTGCTCCTCTCTCCTGCCCTAATCATTTCATCCCTAACTATAAAAAACTCAAACCTACTAAAAAGGATTCAGGACTGGTTTGCTTTTCTCCCACACAGTCAGATACTATGTTCAGTATGTTACTTAAAGTAATTCTCTTTTTTACCCCCTTTTGGGGGGCTTATTCTACTTAAAAGATTGGAAAAAAAGTTAAGCTCACCTGTTAATAGTTTGTTTTCAGTATTATCTTTTCCTTTTTGAGTTTTTAGTTCTTTTAAAAATAAGTAGAACATTAACATGTTTCTAAAAATAAAAGTTCTATAAAAGATATATGTGGGGAGATGTCACTCTTTTACCCTGTGCTCTCCTATCAGTGAGTAACCAACTTCACTGTCTCCTGAAGTCCTCTGGTAAAGGGAAGCACAAATATTTATGCTTACCAACAATCACAGGAGGAGGTACCACACTATACAGACTCTTTTGAACTTTGATTTTTTTCATTTAAAAATATCTCCTGGAAATCATTTCACATCAATCCATAGAGATTTTTTTTCTTTCTTTCTTTCTTTTTTTGGTACTGGGGATTGAACTCAGGGGCACTCATCCACCGAGCCACATCACTGGCCCTGTTTTGTATTTTATTTAGAGACAGGGTCACACTGAGTTGTTAAGCACCTCATTGTTGCTGAGGCTGGCTTTGAACTTGTGATCCTCCTACTCAGCCTCCAGAGCTGCTGGGATTATAGGCAGGTGCCACGGTGCCCAGTGAGATCTTTTTCCTTTTTCATTTAGCTGTGCTAGGGATTCAACTCAGGGCCTCACATATTCTAGGCTAAATGCTGTAGGACTGAGCTACCTCCTCGACTCCTCCTTTCTTTTTCCCAACTGCATAGTATCTCAGTATGTGGACACACTAGTTTATTCAATCAATTTCCTATGTGTGGAGATTTATACAGTCTCTAATGTTTTGTAATTATAAGTAGTATCACCATTTGATTATATATTTGTGTGTTGTTAGGGGTGTTCTTGGTGGAAGTGTATGTGTGCGCGCGCGTGTCCGTGTACCTGTGTATGTGTTTGTTAGATATTGCCAAATTCCCTTTCATAGAGGTTGAATCATTTTGTATTTCCATTAGTAATGCATTAGTGCCTATTTCCCTACAACCTTACCAACAGAATGAATTGTCCAGCTTCTGAACTTTTGTCAGTCTCAGGGGTTAGAAATGATAGTTCAATATAATTTTAATTTGTGTTTCTGACTATGAGTGAGATGGAACATCTTTTTATATGTTTGAAGAACAAATTTTTCTGGGAATTGTTTTTAAATTTTGCCCCTCCCTCTATTTAAAAAAATTCTTTACATTTTAAGGTATTATTCAAAAAATGTATTTTTCAGAAAAAATACCAACAATAATAGGGTATTAACCTTTACAAAAACTGTGTTAGCAAGTAAACAAAGTGTTTATTCATGTTTGAATCACTGAAATATTGCCTCAGGCTCAAAGTGTACTTGGTAAACATTATAGCAGATAAACATGACTAGTAGAATTAAAAATTTTAAAAAGCAGTTTGCTCTTTTTAAGTAAAGATTTTGGACTTACCAAAAATCCAAGAAGCAAAATCTCAAATAACTGACTTGGTATGTGTGTTCAATATGAAAGTCTCTTATGAGCTCTTTTTACTAGTGCCATTGCCTGTGTCTTATCAGTAAGTCACTTGAAAATGTAGGGCAAGGATCTGAATGTATGCTTTTCACGTAGCCAAGGGACCAGGAATTGGAGGAATTACACAAGGAACACGTTATCCCCATAGGTCTACTTTGGCTCCTTCTCTCCTCTGATCCTTTTAAAGATGGGCTCATCCCAGGGCCTCTCAGGCTTTTTCCAGCTTTAGGCTGTGTTATGGATGCTAGGTTCTCTAGCCGTTGAGGCTTAAGGTGAGTGAGAGCTTCTTGCTGATACTGAATTTGGTTCCTAGGGTTACTACTGGCAGGCTCTGAATCTTGGGATATAATCTTTCCAAATAAACCTTTGTTCATTAACAGTGGATACAGCACACTGTCTACTGATTGACTTTATTTAGACTTTACTGATGCTGAAGAATGTGATCCATTTTTGCTCAGCTCTACCTAGTGGCTGAGATGAAGCCTGAAATATCAAATGGTGTAAAGAGAGGAAGTGCCAAGCTGATTTCTACAAATCTCACAGAGATGGAACTGCATAGGATTTCCTAATGTAAGCAGTCTAAATTCTACATAGTTACAGTACATGAGGTGCAACATCTTGAATTTTCTTAGTGTCTTGTATAGAGAACTGAGAAATACTTTTAGTGGGTATGAAACCTTTAATGGAGTCACTTAAAAAGAGGAAAAAACCAAAATCTCAGTTCTTTCTTTTCCATATACATCTCTTTCACTAACAGTTTTCATGGTGACTGGAACTAAACCCAGTAGACTCTAACACTGTTTACTCTATATTCAACAGCAAAAAGCACACTAGCATCATAAATGGGGAAGAACAAAGTTTTTTATTATAGGTGTATACCATCGTGTCCACCAAGATTTTAATATTTGAAGAGTGTAGGTAATTTGTTTGGCAGTGTTGCTCTATGTGGTCTGTCTGCTGTGTTCTCATGATTAGATTTGGGTTTAATATTTTTAATGGGAATATTACATAAATGATGCTGTGTCTCTCTCAGGGATGTCCCATCAGGGGGCATCTGTTGTTGCTTTGTCCTATCCTTTTAGTGATGTGTGATCACTTGCCACATTTCTCCTTATAAAAGTTATATGCTTTGTGTGAAACCAAAACAACAACAAAAAAGAACCCAATAACCTTAATAGTGACCAGTTAATTCCATCAATGGAATAATATAACCAGAATGAGGTAGCTCAATATGTGCTAATATAAAACAATCTCCAACATGAGGGCAAGTGAAAAAGCAACAGTTTCTAAGAGTAAACACAGCATACTCTCATTTCATGAAAACTGGAATATATATATATATATACACATACACAAACTTGTACAGGCACATAGTATTTTTGGATGGATACAACAGAATCTAGTAACCAAAGCTAACTCAGAGATGGGAAATAGAGAATTAGGGTGGGAACTTTTCATTTTATCTATATATAGATATGTGCACATATGCTTTTTTTTGCATTTCCTGTAATTTTCAGACATTATTTATGAACTAAAAAGAATATTAAGCCTGGCACAGTGGCACACGCCTGTAATTCCAGGTACTTGGGAACCTAAAGCAGGAAGACCTCAAGTTTGAGGCCAACCTCAGCAACTTAGTATGAGTCTGTCTCAAAATGAAAAAATAAAAAGCTGTAGTACCTGGGTTCAATCTCTAGAACTAAAAGAATGAAAAAATAAATGAAGTATATTAGGGATATTTTCCTATGTTTTTAAATATTCTTGAAGACCACACTTATATTATTTATTTAAAAATATTTTTAGTTGTAAACAAACACAATAACTAGTTATTTTTTAAATATTTATTTTGTTGTAGATGAACACACAGTATCTTTACTTATTTTTATGTGGTGCTGAGGATTGAACCCAGTTCCTCACACATGGGAGGCAAGCACTTTACCATTGAGCTACAGCCTCAGCCACTAGTTATTTTTTATGTGATGCTGAGGATCAAACCCAGTGCCTCACATGTGCTCAACCACTGAGCCACAATGCCAGCCCAAAGACTGTTTTTAAATGTGGCTATAGCATCATTTATTTAATAGTATTATTGGACATTTGGGTGATTTCAAAATTTTTTATTGCTATATCATTGTGATAAATATTATTTGAATTTTTTTTACAGTTGTAGATGGACAGAATGCTTTTATTTTAGTTGCTTATTTTTACGTGGGTATAAGGATCAAACCCAGTACCTTACATGTGCCTGGCAAGCACTCTCCCACTGAGCTATGGCCCCAGCCTCTGATGAACATTCTTATGACATTAATCATAAGGCATATATTTGATTTCCTTAGGATACATTTACTTAAGGGTAACTGAAAAATTTCAGGATTTCTTTTCAAAAAATTATATTCCCAGTAGCACTCTGGCTATTAAAAATATATTTTTTAATATTTATTTTTCAGTTTTAGGTGAACACAATATCTTTATTTTATTTTTATGTGGTGCCAGTGCCTCACCCACGCTAGGCGAGCACATTACCACTTGAGCCACATCCCCAGCCCTAAAAATATTTTTGATTTGATAATTTGAAAGGTGAAAGGCAGCACTGTGTTTTAATTTACAGTCATTTTTTTTTATTAGAGAGAGGTTGAATACTTTTTGCTTAATTCATATGCTCACTGATCATTTGTATTTCTCCATTTCATGAAATGTCTGATAACAACTTTACCTATTGTTCTACTGGGGTATTTCTCTTTTTTCAGTATTGTAAGAGACAATCCCGGCTTGTCCACTGTATATGTTGTATATGTTGACTTGTCATTTGTTTTTCTTTCTTTCTTTTTTTTTGGCAGTGTTGGAGCTGAAACCCAGGACCTCACACATGCTAGGTAAGTATCACACTAAGCAACATCCCCAAACCATTTGCCTTTTTTATTATGTAAATACATTTATCTTTTCTTTAATATTTTTTTCATTAACACCAAATCAGGTAGATTTTGGCCTGTCTTTTCTTTTAGTTTATTCATGGTAATTTAACTCTTTATCTGGAAATTATTTGGGGGCATGGTGATTGGTAATGATCAAACTTCATTTCCCTCCAGAGTTGTATTTTTGTTTCATGACCAATTACTTATCTATTCCATACCTATAGTTTTTAAAAATGATTTTAGATTTTATAGAAGAGCTGCAAAGAGAATACAGAGTGCTCTTTTGTTGATTTCAAATCCCGACTTTATTAAAATATAATATGTATTGTCCTTCCATTTAAAAAATTTTTTTTAGTTGTAGGTGGACACAATACCTTTATTTTATTTATTTATTTTTATGTGGTGCTGAGGATTGAATCTAGTGCTTTACACATGCTAGGCAAGTATTCTACCACTGAGTCTCAACTCCAGCCCCTTGTCCTTCCATTTTTAATCTTTAGTCAGATCCATGCAACACATTTGAGGAACATGTTTATTCAAAATAGTAAAAATTAAAAACCATGTTTCAAAAGATAAATTTCCAGAGTTGAGGTAATTTTATTTTCTTCTGTTTCCTTTTATCTTTTCAATATTATGTAATAAGCAATATTACTTTTTTTAAAATATATTTGTTTTAGTTTTAGATGGACATAATATCTTTAAGTAAATAACTTATTTTTATGTGGTGCTGAGGATAGAACCCAGGGCCTCATGCATGTGAGGCAAGTGCTCTACCACTGAGCTAAAACCCCAGCCTGCAATATTACTTTTATAATAAGCTGATAAACATCATTTTAAAAATAACATGGGAACATTTAACTATACAGAAAAATGGCTATTAAGAGCAACTTCAACAGATTCAGCTAAATGATGAGCTATTCTAACAGTTTTCCACTCATGCCTTTGGAGTTCATTAATAATTGTAACCACTTGGGACAGAGCTTTTCACAAAGTAAATCAGTATAAGTATCAGTATAAGTACAACAAAATTGGTCACTTCTTAGACAATTCCTCAAGGACATAAGGATCTTCACTATTTTCTGTATTCTACTCTTAGCTTTAGGAAATACAGGCAGTTTTACAGAAGACAATTTAGAAAGTTCCTGAGGGAACCTTAGAACAATCTTTTTTTCCCCCGAAATAAAATCTTGATCTACAGAAGTTTCATGTCAAGTAAATCTGTCCCGAAGTAGAAACTCAAGGACTGGCCAGGTGTGGTGGCGCTTGCCTATAATCCCAATGGCTCCGGAGGCTGAGACAGGGGGATTGTGAGTTCAAAGCCAGCCTCAGCAATGGTGAGGCCTTAAACAACTCAGTGAGACCTGTCTCTAAATAAAATACAAAATAGGGCTGGGGATGTGGCTCAGAGGTCGAGTGCCCTGGAGTTCAAACCCCTGTACAAAAAAGAAACTCATGGACCAATGCTTCCCTCAGGATTGCTGAAAGAATTCCTAAGGGAATTATGTAGAAAGGATCCTGTACTTCGTAGAGCCAGAGTGGTTATCATGCAATATTAATGAAAACATGTTTTAGCAAAAAATGTGAAGTCATTAGTCATAGGTCACAAGCCTCACCTTAGAAGAGTGTAACTGATGAAGCTGGGAGACACAGACTACACATATAAAACCAAGATACTGGCAGAGTAAGATAAATGGAAGAAAGATTTTTCTATGTGGGCTTTTCTGTTTTTCTTTCTTTCTTTTTTTTTTTTTTCAAACCAACAGACTTTATTTTTTGGAGCAGTTGTAGGTTTACACAAAAACTGAGCAGAAAGTACAGAGACTCCCATAAACTCTCTCTCTCTTCTCCTCAACCCAATTCCCCTATTACTAAAATCTTGCATTAGTGTGGTACATTTGTTATAACTGATGAATCTATATTATTATTAACCAATGCCTATATATTTGGGTTCATTATTTGTGTTGAATATTCTATGGGATTTGACAATGCATAAACCACCTATTTCTACTATTAAAATATCACCCAGAACAGTTTCACTGCTAACAGTGCTCCACTCACTTCCCTCCCTTCTCACTCCCAGCTTCTGTCCGTCCATGGCAACAACTGATCTTTTTACTATCTCTACAGATTTGCCTTTTATTCCATATAGTTGGAATCATACAGCACGTAGCTTTTCAGATTAGCTTCTTTCATTTAGGAATACAAGCTTAAGTTTCCTCCATGTCTTTTTATCAGCAGAGTCATATTTCATTGTCTGGATGTGCCACAGTTTGCTTATCCATGCACCTAGTGAAGGACATCTTGGTTGTTTTCAAGTCTTGTTCAGTTATGAATAAAACTGCTATAAACATTTGTGTGCAGGTTTTTTTGTGTGTAGACATAAGTTTTCAACTCATTTGCACAACCAAGGAGCACAATTGCTGGATCATATGGTAACCATATGTTTAGTTTTGTAAAAAACTGCCAGACTGTCTTCCAAAGTAGCTATGCCATTTTGCATTTCCACCAGCAATGAAGTTCCTGGTGTTGTACATCTTTGCCACATAAGCCACACATACAAACTCAAGATGTTGGTAAAATGAGATAAAAGAAAGGTTTTCTCAGTTAAAAAAATCATCTTAATAATTACTTAAAAAAAAAAAACCTTCCAAAACAAAATGGACTGTTTAAAAGTGTGTGTGTGTGTGTGTGTGTGTGTGTGTGTGTGTGTGTATTTATTTATTTTTTGGTACTGTGGATTGAACCCAGGGCTGCTTTACCACTGAGCTATATCCCCAGCCATTTTCATTTTATTTTGACAGAGGGTCTTGCTATGTTGTCCAGGTTGGCCGTGAACTTGTGATCCTCCTGCCTCGGCCCCCTGAGTGGTGGGGATTACAGGTATGTGCTACCATGCCTGCAAAAGTATATGTATTAGATCCCAAACTCACTTATCTATTCCAGTCGTCGGTCAACTCATCTCCTTTATTGTATGTTTGTTGTTTTCAGAAAATTAAATGATTCATTCAAGTGGGTGTTGTGGCACAAGCCTATAACCCTAGCAGCTCAGGAGGCTGAAATAGAATTGAGAGTTCAAAGCCAGTCTTGGCAACAGCGAGGTGCTAAGCAACTCAATGAGGCCCTGTCACTAAATAAAATACAAAAATAGGGTTGGGGATGTGGGTCAATAGTTAATTGTCCCTGAGTTCAATCCCTGGTACCACCACCACTACCACAACAACAATAATAAAAGAAAATTAAATGATTCATCTCATGTTCTCCCCGACTTTATCTAATCCTTGAGGACTGAATGCAATGATCTAAATAATCATTGACATTCCTGACTACTACAATGCTATGATTTCCCTACCTCTATCACTTGCTTTACCCATCTCATTCATTTAAACCATCAATGTCTTTATGTACAAGTAATATCAAACTTCACACTGTATAGTAGTGATAAGTTAATTACATAGTTATTAAGAGATATGTGGGAGCAGTAACATAAAAAGTTTTTGCATAATTACCTTGTTTTTAGAGGCATTACTATGTAATTAAAGCAAATTTGATATAATATTTTAGCAAGCAACAATACAAAATTCTTTTTCCTGCTTTTCCTTCCACACACAAAAAATTGTTCTTAGTCATTTCTTGGTCAATAGCTTTTCAATTCTTTGTTTATTTTCCATCTTTCTTTGATATGTGCCCTTTAGAGATGATTTATGAGTTCTTCTAAACTGGCCTGTTTAAAACTTACCTTCTATATCAAAAGTTACTGGATATAAACTGTTACATGGAATATGAGGTAGTTAACTTAAAGGCTTCATTTTTTTTTTTTTAAGATTGTATTTTTGTACCTATTGCTGCTTTAGGAAAGGGCATAAGATATAAATTAAAACTGAATAATTTGAATCCTTAATTTAGTAGACTTACGCCACTATGACTTCTATGCTTGATTTTTATATGAATTGATTAAGTAAAAATAACAGTGACAAAAGATATAAAATAATTCAAATATGAGTAACATATACTGTTTTTCTTTGAGGATTTTATGCTTTGAGAGAATACCATGTATGCACTTTTAAAAATGGCATAATAATTCAATTTGGAGATATCAAGAAATGCTTCCTGGTGAAGGTGACATGAACTGGGTCTTGAATGAGCATCATTTTGCAGAGATGGACATTGTCAGCAGAAGAAAAAAACAGGTAACTGTAGACAGGACAAAGCATGTTTTAGAAAATAGTAAAAGATCAGTTATAAACTATGTGCAGGAGGAGCCATGCCTGTAATCCCAGCTACTCGAGAGGCTAAGGCAGGAGGATCACAAGGTCAGCCTGGACAACTTAGTGAGACCCTGTCTCAAAATAAAATAAAAGGGCTGAGGATGTAGTTCAGTGGTAGACTGCATGCCTAGCAAATATTATGCCCTGGGTTAAATCTCCAATACTGCAGGGGGAAATTAAAAAAAAAAAAAAAAAAAAAAAAGTCAGTTGTATTTGTATTGAAAACATGTCTGAAGAGGCAAGATGGGGACAGAATGTCAAGGATCTTGTAGGATATGAAATGAATTTTATATTGCAACCAATGGAGAGTCAGCCAAAATCTTCGAGCAAGGGAAGCCCATGATTACATTGCTTCTGGGCAGCAAATCCTGGCACAAGTAGGGAGTATGAATTTGCTAGGAAAGAGACTGTTACCAGAGACTTCCTAGGAGTCTCCTTCAATATTCTAGGAATGGTTCTTTTTTTTTTTTTTTAATTTTTTTTTTTATTCAAAACATTACAAAGATTTCAGAATCACATCGGTTACACATCCACATTTTTACATAATACCATAATAGTAACTGTTGTATTCTGCTACCTTTCCTATCCTCTAGGAATGGTTCTTAAAGTATGGTGCTGGACTGGCAGCTTCAGCATCATCTAAGCCCCACCACAGACTTACTATGGATTCTAGTTTTGTGCTTAAACTGTGGAAAGCATTTAAGGCCAGAAAGAAGACCAGTATAACTAGAGTATGCAGGCAAAGGTAAAAGTCTCAGGAAAAATGCTGGAACAGCAGATCATATAGTTCCTTTTAGACCACTATAGAAGCTTAGATTTTCAGTCTACTGCAATGAGAAAGCATAGCATGCTTATAAGCGGATGAATTAAATAATTTAACTTCTTTTTAATGATTATTTTGGCTACTTTGCAGAAAATGGAATGAAAGGCCAGAAAGAGTGAAAGCATAGAGATTGATTAGGAAGCCACCGCAGTAAGTAGAAAATGGTCTGAGCTAAAGTCATGGCCAAGAAGTGGATGCGGATACACTTAAGATACAATCTTACAACTAAATCTAAAGAACTCCCTGAAGACAGAGGGGATGGAAAGATTCAAGAATGACTCCAAGGTGTCTAGCTTGAGATGTGAAGCATCTGATGTTCCATGTATTGTTGTGACAGATGGATCTTGTTGTTAGGAACATTTTCGGAACTGTAAATAAGGGAAGAAGGACAGAGACAAGACACGCAAACATATATTTTTATACAATCCACCCATCCATTATCCTTTTAAGACAAATAACATCACATCTAGCATTGTAGAGGGGCTTAGCTGAGATTTTTTGTGAATCTGAATCAACCTTTAGTACTAACTGGACCAAGGGCAAACAACTTATGGTTCTTCCAGTGCCCAACTTGTAACAATGCACAAAAGGTGAACTGAGCTAACCTAGCATTCTCTTTCAGGGACCAGAATGGAGGACAAAGGCAGGCCAGTAAAGTGGCTGTGAGGCTGGAAGAAGCAGACATGCAAGGCAGCTGAGGAACATGGTCAAGTGAAGCACTGGAGTAAAGATCCATGGATACCTGCTGCTCAGGTCTGCAGAACTGACTTGAATCTGGAATTACCATTTGGCTCTCCCTTCAGTGAAAACCTCCAGTTTTGATTCTTGTTTGAGATTCACTGAGATTCTTCTTATAACAGATAACAGTGAATTCTTACTATAAATCAGACACTAGGCTTTATAAACATGACTTCATTTAACTTTGATAAAAGCCCAAATGAGGGCTGGGGTTGTGGCTCAGCAGTATAGCACTCACCTTGCACATGTGAGGCCCTCAGTTTGATCCTCAGCACCACATAAAAATAAATAAATAAAACAAAGGTATTGTGTCCAACTACAACTAAAAAATAAATATATATATAAAAAAACCCAAATGAGGTAGGTACTCTTTATCTTCATTTGTATAGATGAGGAAACTAAGCTTTAGAGCTATTAAGTAGTTTGTTCACAGTCTCTGCTGTACTGCTATAACCAAGTACCCGAGACTGAATTATTTATGACAAACACATTTATTTTGTTTAATAAAATAAACAAAAAGTTCAAGATTAAGCCAGGTGCGGTGGTGCATACCTATAATCCCAGCAGCTTGGGAGCTAAAACAGGAGGATTGTGAGTTAAAAGATAGCTTTAGCAACTTAGTGAGGCCCTAAGCAACTCAGTGAGACCTTGTCGCTAAATAAAATATAAAAAAGGGCTGGGGATTTGGCTCAGTAGTTAAGCACCCCTGGGTTCAATCTCTGTTACAAAAAAAAAAAAAGAAAAAAATCAAGATAAAGGCACTGGCATTAGGTGTCTGGTGAGGGCCTTCTGTTCATATGACAGAAAGTGGAAGGGAGTGAGAAGAGAGCAAACTAGGGGCTGGGGAGGTGGCTCAAGCAGTAACATGCTCGCCTGGCATGTGCGGGGTGCTGGGTTTGATCCTCAGCACCACATAAAAATAAAATAACGATGTTGTGTCAACCAAAAAACTGAAAAATAAATATTAAAAAATTTTCTCTCTATAAAAAAAAAAAAGAAGAAGAGAGCAAACTAGCTAAAAGTTGCATGAAGTCTCTTTTCCAAAGAGCCTTAATCCCATTAATGGGTGAGCCTAATCGCCTCTTAGTGGCATCACTTGAATATGAATTTTGGAGGGGACACAAACTATTAACATTCCTCAAATTAGTTAAGTGTGGTACCAAGACTCAAACACATCTTTTGACCTGTTGTCTTAATTACCATACTATACTATGCTATAAAGTCTTCAATAATGCTGTGTGATTCCTTACCAGAGAAATAAAAAAAAAATTTGTTGATCCAAACTAGGTGAAATAGGTTTGTTGCTTTTATCCAAACGAATCAGATTAAACAGTGCCCTGAAGCTGATGCATGGCTGCCCTACTGTATCTTGCCTCTTTCCCATGTCACAGGTCTCCTCACATAGATGTCATTCTCTAGAAAACTGAATAAATAAATCACTGTATTGTGGGGATTTTGAAATGCACATTTAAAAATAAGATGATATGTTATAAACATTAAATCCATATGCTCTGTACTCACTTCAGCAGCACATGTACTAAAATTGGAATGATGCAGAGAAGATTAGCATGGCCCCTGTGCAAGGATGACACGCAAATTTGTGAAGTGTTCTATATTTAAAAAAGAAATCCATATACTTTCTCCTCTGTCTTTGAATACTTGAACATAGAAGAAAGATCTAAATACAACTGTGAAAAATAAATGTTCTCCTCTACTGTTTGAAAAGAGCTCTAGTGGTATTCTTTTTTTTTTTTTTTTAAATAAGACTGTGAGTTTTTTTAATATTTATTTTTTAGTTATAGGTGGACATAATATCTTTATTTTATTTTATGTGGTGCTAAGTATTGAACCCAGTGCCTCATGCATGCTAGGCAAGCGTTCTACCTCTGAGCCACAACCCTAACCCCTCTAGTGGTATTCTTTTATGTAACAAAATTTTACAACATGCTACCTTCATGACTTAAAGACTGAACTCAGGATAGCATCTGGCTTAGAACTACATGAGCATATAAACATAGGATATAGCATTTCAAAAGTCAAAGAAAACCCTCAACATCTTTTATTGTCTTTCTGACAGTCTGTTATCCTAGGCTTTAGAATTGGTCATCCCTCAAATATCATAATTTTTCATTAGTAATGTAGGCAGCCTAAGGCAGTGGTACAAGAAGGCATGAGAAGTTTACTTGAAGCACTGAATAATCTATTATAGAAATGGAGAGGACACATTAAATATAATAGCTAAACTTACTTTTAATATTTTTTTTATGTTCATCATCCTGAGTGATCTTTTTCCAACTATGATGTTTTTCCAGTCATTTACATGAGGACAGGTAGAGTGTTTATATGAAGACTTTCATCAAGCTCAAGGCTAATGCATTTTCTACAGAGGGTAAGCAACTCTTCACTTTGATTCATTTCTTGCTCAATATACACTAACTTTTATCATTAAGATGACAACTAGAAGCCAGCTAGAATACTTTAGAATCTTCTTTTTTTTATATTTTCCTTTCCAATCAGTATGCATTTTACTTTTTTTTTTTTTTTTTTGGTTAATGTTTTTTAGTTTTGATGGACCTTATTTATTTATTTATTTATGATGCTGAGGATGGAACCCATTGTCTCACACATGTTAGGAAAGAGCTATATCCCCAAGCTACAACCCCAATCTCCTTTTCTTTTTTTTTTAGTTGTAGTTGGACTCAATACCTTTATTTATTTATTTATTTATTTATTTTTATGTGGTGCTGAGGATTGAACCCAGTGCCTCATGCATGCTAGGTGAGCACTCTACCACTGAGCCATAATCCCAGCCCCCCATCTTCTTTTAATGAAGGTATTTAGAAAACCAAAATGACATTGATAGTTTTATGTTTCTAGGTCATGCTGTGGGCAAAGACATGTCAGTGTACTAAAGATGATAACAATTTTTTTTCCTACAAGGACACATTTTACGTTGTTTTATAATTATTTTACCAATTCATTAAAGGTGATTTTTTTTTCAGAAAAAAAATGCATGCATTTCTCTTGTTAGTATGAGTGCAGATTACGATCTCTTTTTTTTTTTTTTAAAGAGAGAGTAAGAGAGGAGTGAGAGAGGAGTGAGAGAGGAGTGAGAGAGGAGAGAGAGAGAGAGAATTTTTTTAAATATTTATTTATTTTTTTTAGCTATGGGTGGACACAACATCTTTGTTTGTACGTGGTGCTGAGAATCGAACCCGGGCCGCACGCATGCCAGGCGAGTGCGCTACCGCTTGAGCCATATCCCCAGCCCAGATTACTATCTCTTTACACAGGTTTTGGCTCTAATTGTATTTTAGTGAGAGCCTAATTACTAGAAAGAGAAAAATCTAAAAAACTTTAGCCATTTTATTCATATGTTTAAAAAGTCACAACCCTGAAATCTTTCTGTACCTGAAAACACTGACAAATGCTTGGTTATTATTACTAGAGCAAAGTTTTAATAAAAGCTAATTAAGCTACAAAACTCCCAAGTGGTTAACTGATTTTAGGGGCTAAATTTCTAGTACTTCTAATTATCCTCTGATGGCTTTACTTAGTGTTTCACAACCATGACAGATGACAATGAAAAACTGCAGTGAAATTCATCCATCCTGACACTGTGCTAAGCATCAGCTTCTCCCTCTCCAAGTAAAATCAATACTCTGTTTGAGTAAACACGTTTACAGCTTTATTAGGATGTCTTGCTTGTTCTGTAACAGCTACTTGAAGCTGTGGTAACAAATCGACTCAACTCAGTTAAACCTAGAGAGCTGGGTAAGAGGCCCATCGATAAGGTTGTTATAAAAATAAACTGCAGGAGATCAGAAAGCTGGAGCAAACAGTCTGGTAAATGTCAATATTTTCCCTTACAGAGGATGACAAAAACAGTGAGATAATGTGGGAAGTCCTTTTCCCCCCTGAAAAACGTTTCTGTTTCAATAGGATAAAAGCATTTCTACTTTTTGTGCACAGCTCTTCTGAATGAAATTTTCACTTCCTAATTCTCATGTGAATCCAAAATAGTAAGTTAAAATAAATAATTTGCATTTTTCATGCCATTTCACATTCTTTATTTCCCTTAATATTTAAGAGACATATTTTGGGCTTCACTAGCTTTATAAAATAGCCTTTTCCAAGTTATCACGAATATCTGTGATGGTTCAACTTTAACTTCTTTTCATTAAAGAAACAAAAGTTTTGTCATTCACATTTGGGAAGTCATTTCAATGGAATGTTCACTCCTGTACTAGTTATCTATGAGACTGATGTTATGTCTTTAAAATTAGGCCTTCCATGTTTTTGTATTTAACAAGAGTAGATTGTGCTGGATTTACGTAGGCTGTACAACCTCTTGAGTAGTAGTGGTGAGTATAAAATATCTGCTATCTATTAGGAGCAAGTCTCCATTGTGGGCCCAGCTCTACCAAAAAGACTCATTCTCATTTAGATGTCCACAGGTTGCTCAAAGAAGTAACATCTGGCAGGAAATTCCCACTTCAATTTGGCTAGCTTAGACTATCCAGATGTGACAAAGTAATGGTTTTCCCTTGCTGAAAAGTGCTTGCATGTAAACTTTTTTTTTTTTTTTTAACATTCTATGTAGTCTAGTTAGTAAATTTTGTTTTGTTTTGACTTCATAAATTGACTACCATTACCAACTAGTCATGAGCTCACATAACAACTTGTAACCCATGTTTGAAAACTCAGATCTTTTAGGGGAAAAAAAATCAGCAAACATTAAATTTTGAAATAACTTAAAAAGCTAATGTGCCTGCCAGGGTAAGGTCTGTCCTAGCAGGTATTTGCATAATGAAAACCAAAGCTTAAGTGGTATCAGATGGTGCAATGGCTGACTGGTATAGGAAGTCAATTCATAGCTAAAGTTCCTTCACAATAGGACAACACACACTCCTAACATAAAGTGCACAACTAAGAAACAATGTATGTAATATATAGGCTCAGGGGCATTGCTGCAGCTATGAGAAAAACTTTAGTGTCTTATAGATATATCTGTCAGGATAACTGATTTCCTCTTTGTGGTGGCTGAAACTGGAAACTTGTTTAGTGCTACTAACATAGCTCGGAACACTGTATTTGAATTTATTTTCTTCTTCTTTTTTTGTTTTTTTTTAAGAGAGAGGAGAGAGAGGGGGGTGGGAGGAAGGGAGGGAGAATTTTTAAAAAATATTTATTTATTTATTTTTTAAATTTTGGGCGGACACAACATCTTTGTTTGTATGTGGTGCTGAGGATGGAACCCGGGCCACACGCATGCCAGGCGAGCACGCTACCGCTTGAGCCACATCCCCAGCCCCTGTATTTGAATTTAAAACAAAATCCTTCCATCCAATTTAAAAATACTTATTGGGGCTGGGAATAAAGCTCAGTGATAGGAATGTTTGCCCAAGGCTGGGGTTCAATCCAGAGTACTGGGAGATGGGAACAAAGACTTATTGGGATGAGGTCATTGCTGTTGGAATAAGATGATACTATGCTATTTATGTGAGGCTGTACTTACGCCCTTACTCATAAGCAAGAAAACTAATTTTGTTACTATTTGACTCAATTATTAAAAATCCTGTATTTGACAATTTCTCATAGGATGATTCTAAAATTTTAAAAGTTTTTGATGAAGAAAACATTCAAATTTTTTTTGCCTCACGCATGCCAGGCAAGTACTCAACCACTAAGCTACAACCCCAGCCGCAATGATGATGGAAATATTTTAGCTTGCCATTTATTTCATGAGCTAGAAATAAAACATATATATCTGAACTCCATAAAATGTCAATATTAACGGGATAATTAAGTGAAAAATATATTAAGCACCTGTGTTTATAGCCTAGGTTGAGGAACTCACATCCAAAGTGAGAGAAGGTGTTACTTTAGTAATCATATTGCAATTTTTTTTGTTTTATTCAGATTTTTTCTGATATTACATAGTTTTATAATATCAAAGATTATATTTCATGCAAATCACCACATAGTTTGAAATATTCTGTCCAATGATTTACTAACCATGGTCTTAAGGTTGGCTAGGTTCTGTATCAATGCAACCCACATGTGACTTTGTTTACTTTAAATTACATTAATTACAAAGTCAACAAAGGGCATTGTAAAAATATTTAAACATCATTGAGATATGTTTTGATGTCATATGTCAAAAAGTGACCATTGCATTCTCCCACCTCCAAGTATACCCACAGCTAAGTGGTATGTTTCTCCATGGGACTTTTATATGCATTTATAAATATACATACAACTTATACACATAAGATCACTTAAAATAAAATATAAATGTCATCATATCATACTTATCATTCTGTGACTTTTTTACATTCACTTATGAAAAAATCATCTAGAAGGTTTCTGTGAAGAAATAGGCTAGATATTAGGTAAGCCCAAAATCTAACACTTGAATATCATCACTATTCTAATTTTTTTCCCTAAATTTTTATTTATTTCAGTTGTTGATAGACCTTTATGTTTTATTTATATGTGGTGCTTAGAATCAATCTAGTGCCTCACACATTTGAGGCAAGCACTCTACCACTGAGCCACAACCCCAGCCCCCATCACTATTCTATTTTAGAACCACAAAAACCTGGCCAAATAATTTTGTAGAATTAACAACTAAATATAGTTGATAGATAGGTCTTAGCCTTTTGGATTTTTTATAGAACACTGAAATTTTCCCCAAAAGATTTTAGGGATAAACTTAAGTTTGTCAAACTTTAATTATGCTAGGTAAGAATATTTAAAAACTTTCATTATTTCTAATATTATTAACAAATGAGAATAATTTAACTCCCCTGAAGTAGAAAGGACAAGATTTAAGGATGAATACATTCAATTTTATGAGAGCTTACTAAATTACCTCTACCTTCATTCATATTGACACTGACTCATAAAAACAGACTGGTACCAGTCCATAGACCAGTGTTTAGAAAATCACTTTGGCCAGTTTTCCTCACTTAGAGGGCAAGATAAGATGATAAAGTTGTGGAATGTAGTACAGCAAAATGGTTATGGGTAAAACTTCTGGGTTAATGTTGAGTTTGAATCTTGGCTTTTAATGTGATCTTGGGCTGAGTAGTTACTCTTATAAAATTCCAAGACCAGAGGGACAGATTTGCAGAACTAAAAAAATGGGCCAGGGGCAGTGGTGCAGGTCTATAATCAGGAGGTTGAGACAGAAGGATCGGAGGGAGTTCAATTCACCCTCAACAAAAGCAGGGGGCTAAGCAACTCAGTGAGACCCTCTCTTTAAATGAAGTACAAAAGAGGGCTGGAGATGTGATTCAGTGGTCATGTGTCCCTAAGTTCAATTGCCAGAACCAAAAAACAAAACAAACAAAAAAAAAAATGGATTTTTGCTTTAGATCAGTGTTTTGGAGGTGGTTAGTTATGCATTAAAAGCTAACAAGTATGGGCTAGGGTTGTGGCTCAGCGGTAGAGTTCTCGCCTAGCAAGTGCGAGGCCCTGGGTTTGATCCTCAGCACCACATAAAAACAAATAAAATAAAGGTATTGTGTCCAACTACAACTAAAAAATAAATATTTAAAAAAACAAAACAAAAAGCTAACAAGTACACACTGTACGAATCAGATAAAGTAGGTGAAACTGACTAGATCCATGTAATAGCAGCTGGGATCCACTAAAGGATTCAAAATAATTCGAAGTGGCTCACTAATATTCTAATTCAGGAAACCCCACATATATATTTTGCCATGTCAAAAGTGTAAGAAAATGAACTTTAGAAATTTTACTTATGACATTCCTGTGAGTCTCTGCCACTAAGTGCAATCTCTTCATGTTTAACATCTTTTTCTTAGAAAAATAAACAGGAAAACTAAGGTTATGTTTGAACTTTTAGTGTCTGATTGTCTGATAGTCTCCATGATTCAGACAATCTCTGTCTTACTAAAATAACTACAAGATAAAGACTTTTGAATTCCCTTATCTATTTACAATTGCTTTTAGATGGAGGCCATCTAGGATATTAGATCTTTGAGGGAATATGTGTGTTTTCTGAGGAATTCCAGATTTTATCCTAAAATTATCTTATATTTCATATGAACTAAAGTGATCTCTCTCTTTTTCTCTCTTCCTCTCTCACAGCTGCAGAAGGCTTAAATAATTGTAAGCAGGGTTCTTAGAATTGGGTCCTGGTTCAACTTCAGCTTATCTAAGTCTCTTGATTTATAACACTAATATAGCATGTAATAAAGCATTCTGTTTTGTAAGGGTGTGAATATCTTTTCTCTTTCCTTGCATTCTTAATCTGTGGTGAATATTTCATGTTCCTAACAACCAAGTCAATTCCATACTTCCTTTGTTGATTTTAAGGCAATTTTTTGTTTAAGCAATAAAACACAGAAGATGTCCTACTTAAGTAGAAAGAAGGAAAGGTGGTATTATTGCTATAGGGATATTTAGCAGTGGGCAGGTTGGTCACCACCAAGTATATCCTTAAGAGAGAGTGGGTCATACCTAGGAAGGTTTTGATTTTTGAGTGAAGAAGCGTAAGAAACAATGGGCTGAACACCCACCAAGTTATTTTCTAGTCTTCTGAGTTGAAAAGTAAATGAATGGATGGGTACAGAAAAAAGAACAAGTCACAAGAATTCTGCACTATTTCCTTGCCCACCACTATGAAGCAGCAATTAAGAACTGGGGAGGAAGCTACAAATGTTTGGGAATAAACGAACATGGCAAGGATAGAATATACTTAGATAATTAGAGAATCTGCAGCTCTCCGAAGTATAGACAGGTGCTACATGAAGAGGAAGCAGCATCCTTGTGCTGCAAACAAAAAATTTTTAACCCAAATCCTTTTCTAAACATGAACTAGGAAATGAACTTAATACTCCATTTTATTATATGGGGAATAGGATAATTATTTACATTTTGATTGCTAAGTGGCCTTTGCATATCATTGGTGAGCTTTTTTTTTTAGATTTTTTTTTTTTTTTAAAGAGAGATGTGAGAGAATTTTAATATTTATTTTATTTTTTAGTTTTCGGCGGACACAACATCTTTGTTTGTATGTGGTGCTGAGGATCGAACCCAGGCTGCACGCATGCCAGGCGAGCACGCCACCGCTTGAGCCACATCCCCAGCCCCATGGGTAATCTTTTTTAGGATAATACATTTCCCCTGCTAAGGCTGTGATGAGAATTTTAAAAACAAAGGCACCCAGAGGAAGCTGGTTACCTTACTATCACTCAAAATAAAATATTCTAAGTTATAGGTGGCTCTTGACCATACTTTAAAAAAAATTATTAGTTTTAATCTGTTACATTGAGCATACTTTTTTTTTTTTTGAGCATACTTAATGAAAGGTTTTATCCTAAGAATGTTGGTCCTTAGGTGGGGTCACTAGTCTTTTACTTGAGAATAGTATACTTGTGTCTGGACATAATCTGTCAAAGGTATACTCATTTTCAGTCTAAAGATAATGTGTAGGTCTAGTTCAGATACTTATAGTTCCCATAAAATAAATGACTAAATAGTATTAAATTAACACAGGCTGGTATTGACAGCCCAGTGGGAACATATTGATTAGATACCCTTTCATGTTATTTGTTATGATTTTTCTTCTCAGTTTCATTTACTGGGAAGACATAGAGGGGAAGAGATTTCACTGGGAACAATGACAATGCCTGTCACAAAATGTTCTCAATGTTTCCATTTGTTACTATGGCAGTGACAAAGAGGTTCCAAATGAAAAGGCAGACCTGCTGTGACAAAGCACAGCAGGACAACAGAAGAAATTTTCTCCTGACCTGGGAAATTAGGAAATCATACTTAGAGATTATAGAATTGTCTCTATTTCAAAAGGTACAATCCTAGCACTTGGGCTTTTGAGAAAGAATGTGAAAAGAGTAGTTTCATCAGGGCTGGCCAGCGACAAATAAAGAGCAAAGGTTACCAAGTGCTTAAGACCTCCTAATAGAACAAGGAGGTATGCTTGTTAAGGCTACAGGGATTTGTCACTGTAACTAAACCCCTGAAATTGAACTACGAATTTATGTACACTTGGTGTACTTATTTAAAAATTATACATGAAAATCCATGATGAAGTCAGGGATTGTATATCTCTTAACTGGCTAAAAGGAACACATAGCACCCTTAAACTGAATTATGCTATCAGCTCATAGTAGCTGGAGGATAGTTTATCTAAAAATTTGAAATTTATGAAAAGAAAATTATTGTTCTTTGATGAGTTAAATCACCATAAAGTAGACTGGAATATAGATATGCCAAGTCACAAAAGACAGAAATACTCTTAGACCAGCAAAACTTGAAAGTAACAGGATGAATATATTATCTGTCTAAAGATAGAATATGTCAATCAGAAAGGAGATATGTTAATCAGGCAATGAAGCAAAGAAAAAGAAACTACTTAGTAAATGTTTAAGTTGCCAGAGCCTCTCCATCTGTCCAGGATGGAGTAAGTTTTAACAGCAGGATTAATTTCTAATCCCTGTAGAAAGGCTCTCCCTGGTGTGGAGATGGGAGAGGGGGATTTTAATCAAGGGAATTTTCAGCATTTGCAACTAACAAGACCATTTCTATTTAAGATGATTCCATCAGGTAGCTTAGCCTAGTGCTATTAAACAGTTGATTTATATAACTTCCTTTATTCAGATTCCATATTAACCAAGCTATGATCTGGTTTTCTGGATCTCTGAATGCAGTTGATTCTCCTGAATAGGAAATAGCTCTTGGTTCACTCTCACCAGGGACTACAGTCCTTCATTTCTACGCTTTCGGTTTCTTTCTTTCTTTTTTTTTTTTGGTACCAGGGATTGAATTCAGGGGCACTCTGCCACTAACATCCCTAGCCCTATTTTGTGTTTTATTTAGAGACAGGGTCTTAGGCTGGGGTTGTGGCTCAGTGGTAGAGTGCTTGCCTAGAACATGTGAGGCGCTTGGTTTGATTCTCAGCACCACATTAAAAATAAATAAATAGGGGCTGGGGATGTGGCTCAAGTGGTAGCGCGCTCGCCTGGCATGTGTGTGGCCCGGGTTCGAGTCTCAGAACCACGTACAAACAAAGATGTTGTGTCCGCCGATAACTAAAAAATAAATATTAAACAAATTCTCTCTCCAAAAAATATAAATAAATAAATAAATAAATAAATAAATAAATAAATAAGGGTATTGTGTCCAACTACAACTAAAAAAAATATTAAAAAGAAAAAAAAAAAAAGAGAGAGACAGGGTCTCACTGAGTTACTTAGTGCCTTGCTTTTTGCTGAGGCTGGCTTTGAACTTGCGATCCTCCTGCCTCAGCCTCCCGAGCTGCTGGGATTACAGGCTATGGCACCCAGCTGGTTTCTTTCTTTTACACAACAAACTTTAACCTTAGAGTCCTTACCATCTTATCAAATAACAAAGGCCCCCTTTCAATAAATGAAGTCATCTATGCAGATAACAGGAAGATTCTCTTTGGTAAAACCAGCTTTTATCAGGAGTCAGACTCTAGAGCCAGAATGCCTGGGTCTGAATCCTGCTTCGGCTACTCTCTAGTTATGAAACTATAAGCATGTTTGTTAATCTCTCTCTGCCTCGGTTTCTCACCAGTAAAATAGGGTTAAAAAATAATCTACCTTGCTGGGTGGAATGGCATATGTCCATAATACCAGTCACTTGGGAGGCTAAATCAAGAGAACTATAAATTCTAGGCCAGCCTGGGCAACTCAGTGAGACCTAAACTCAAAATAAAATGAAGGGATGGGGATGTAGCTCAGCAGTAGAGTACCTGCCTAACAAGTGTGAGATCTGGATTCAATTCCCACTACCACACAAAATAAAACACGCCCCCCCTTCCAACAACCACATGAAGCTTTCTGAACATTAAATTAGTCAATGCATGTAAAATGACTGGCTAGTATGGTACAATGTAAAGGTTATCTATTGCTATTACTGAATAGCTTGACTCAGAATACTGAAAGGCCAACATAAGTATACCATCAATAAATTAATAGGGTGTTCATCTCATTGCATGACCTAGTGTTCTGGGATCTGGGATCCGATTATCCTGGGAACTGATCAGAGTGGGCTTAAAGCAAGAAAAATGTCTACTAACTGAGGTATTACAAGTGAAATACTTGCTAGTTTCAGCCTGCCTTATGCTTTCTCTACTCTCATTTCAATACTATGTAGTAAAATACAGTGTTTGGAGACTGCATCAGTTAGAAATGAATAAAACAAGGAAGGCACCAATGCTAACCCAGGGGTCATCAAATAGTAGCCTGTGGGCCAAATGTGGCCATGGCCTGCTTTTTTTGTATAGCTGGAGATCTAAGAAAGGTTTTTACATTTTTAAAGTGTTATCAAATGCAAAAAAACAAGCAAACAAGCAAATAAACAAAATGAGAATACACAACAAAGTCTTGCAAAGCCTGATGTATTTACTGACTAGCTGTTTACAAAAAAGGTGTCGACCCCTGCTCCACAGTCTCTTTTCTTTTTACTTGCCTAACTGAACACTGATAATAAATATAATGAGGCTAGTTAAGTGAAATGGGATGAAAAGGCTGAAAAACCAAAATTCCAATTGCTTTGATATAGTTCATTTATCACTCTAACCACAATGTGTGATAGCTGGCTGTTCCTACATCAGTATTGTAAGGATAGCCTCTCTCTCCTTCAAAAAGTCTACATTATTCCTACCAAGTATTGGCAGCATTACAACTAGTGAGGTATCTATAAAATAATCTGCTGTTCATAGGGCTAGAAAGCCCAGAACCCCTGGGCCAGAGATAGTGGCTAATTAGGATACCATCATATCTATAATGCCCACTAAGATATTATGTGTCCTACTGCATGTCAAAGACACAGAATATTTACTTGCTAAGTTAAAGATCTAAAGTACTTGAGTAATACACACATGGGGTACTAGTGTACAAGTTTCTGGACTAAGATTTCTGGTTTAACCAATTTTTTACCAATCTGAGATAATCCTTTAACTCTTTCTAGTATAATAAACATCCACTATTGTGTTAGAAACAGATGTTACAACCAAAAGATATAATCCAAAGACATCATCCTTAGTCATTAGCATAATGTTTAATATTCATCACAACTTGTTTTAAAGAACAATAATGTGTTAGCATTTAGGCCTGAAAGGCTATGAATATACTATATACTGTACTTGATGCAGTTGTTTATGCAATATTCTGACAGATACAATTAATCTTGTGAAAACGATTGGGGTAAAGCATAATAGCAAATTATCTTTGCCAAACACAAATTCTTCCTGTAATACAATCTCCTCATAATATGATGATAGTAGCAGATGGAAAGAACATTAGGAATTAACTATTTAAAAGAAGAAATTAAATTATGCAAATTAATAAATTTTGGCCATGTGGTAGAGACAAGGGTTAAAATGTTTAACTTAAAAGTAAATATAAAATAAATGAGTCTGTACCTCCAACAAATGCATCTCCAGCTCCAATGGTGTCAATAATTTCTTTCTGGTCTTGATCCAAGACAGCAAAAGCAGTGACTTCATTTTCTGCAATTAGAGCCAAAGAAAGGCAAACTGACTTCTTTTTGTAATATTCAATATATAAGCTCATCTAATAAAGTTTGACGCTCCTTTCTTAGCCATCATTCAAAGAAAATGAGAGGACGATGCATACTTGGGTACCAAGGTTCAAAGTTATCTGCATACAAGCAATGCTTTTTAATTTTTAGCAAACAGATGCTGTGAGAATTATACCCAGGTAGTTCACATTTTTGGGAATGATTGTAAATGGTAGTAGTACCTTGTTGGACAATACAAATGACTGAACAGAAATTATGAGCTAAAGAAAGTGTTTACATGGCTTGGATCATGCTCTCTAATAAAGTTTCAAGCCTGACTATGCTCCTGACAGTGAAATCTTGGATATGGTTAAAGAGCTATAAATTTCCAAAACATATTAATGAGTCTTGGATGCTTCTTTACAGAAAAATCACAATGGCACAATAAAAACACTACTATTATTTTGCTATAATATTTCAAGCCAATGTCAAGCATTATTGATTTTAGTTGGTTTATGACAAACAACCTAATCTGATTATTTTTTTGTGAAGGAGTCACTATCAGTCAGCTAACAAAAGGGAAAGCTGCCACTGAATGCATGGACAGAACAAAAGGGACACTGCAATGGGCTTTTGTCCTAGCACAGTCAGGGACAGTGCTTGTAGTTTTGGCTACAGAATAACCTAACACAGTACTTTAAACTTGATAGATGATAGTTTTGAAGTTGTTTCTAATGGAATCAGGCTCAGAGAACATCTGCAAATTATTGGACAGCATTTTTTATTGGGGACTAGGACTTCTGAAATCACAAATTTGCACCCCTTGTGGAGACAAACATGGCTAAAGACTTGCCAACTCCAATCTCAACTAAGAGCAAGGAGCAGGTAAAAGGAGATCTGGGGGAACTTAAGAGACATCATAATCATCTTAAGAATTATAAAAAGCATATTTTGTCTGCCTTTTGCTACTTGCTGCTTACTAATGAATACTTTAAAAAAGAGACAAATGCAGATACGTTAATGAAAAAAGACCTCCTGGAAAGACTGATATTCAGGAAGAGGACTCATTTACTTAGTTATCCCTTTGTACCATATGACTAGAAATGCTAAGAAAACTACGCCAGAAGCATATACTTAAACTCTTAAGTAACTGAACTGTTCACACTTTGTTAACACTAGGGCCTAAGTGGCAGTAATAAGAGTCTGATTAATTTGAAGTTATGGCATAAATATACAAGATTAAATTTTCTAGGGAGCATGCAATACATAGGGCTATATAAGAAAAGGAAAAAAGAGATATAAGCAGGATTTATTAGAAATAATTGGGAAAGTGCTGCAGTCTGATTTAGGAAAAGGTCTGTACCATAAATATTTATAAAGAAATCTGGTTTTATTACCTCCAAGTACAAGTCATACTATAAAGGGAAGTAACAACTATAAACCCAGAACAAATAGGCACTAAATAAGTAAAGTGAGCTAAGTTAATGACACCATTACTATTATAATAAGGTTACATTATGTAATAATATAACACGTCTATAAAACATTTTAATTAATATAATAATTAGTTAATGGATTACAGATTTAAAAACAATTACATATAAACTGTAACCATAATTAGATAAAATTCCTAAAGTTCCTTGTTAGAAAGTCATTCATTTTTGATGGAATACATTTTTATTTACAAACAATATCCTAAGTTGCAGTGAAAGAAATTATTTTGTACTCTGTTCTTAAGAATTATGATTTTTGGGCTGGGGATGTTACTCAGTGGTAGAACTACCACTGAGGTAGGTTGCCTACCATTGCCTACCATGCATGAGGCCTTGGGTTTAATACCCAATACTAGAAAAAAAGAAGAAAACAAAAACCAATACCGTGCTCCCCTCAAAAAAAACCATGACTCTGGTTCTAGCACCACCAAAAACCAATCATGATTTTTGCTCTAAACTGCTGAAAATTCTAAAAAAATGCAGTTTTAATATCCTATTTTCTGGATATGTGGGTAGCCTATTGATATACTTATCATTAGTTGTCACAAGAAGTTAAATTTTCTTGAAATACAAGGTAGAATTACTTTGTACCTGTTATATTTCTTAGTGCAAATAAGTATATAAGGATATTACATATGTAAAAGACATGTTATAAATTCAGTACAGACACAGCCTCGTATTATTATTATTATTTTTTAGAGTACTATAAAAACTCCTTTTAAAATAATGATCCTGAAAATCTGTAAGGTCCTGAAATGTGTTCTGAGTCATGGAAGGAGGATTAAACAATGTTTAATGATATCTGAATTCAATTACATTTTAGGTACTTTCTAATTTTTTCAAATGTAGTGACCTAAGCTCATTTACTGAGCTATTAAAAAACTGAACAGTATTGACCAGCATGACCTATTTCATAGTCATTCTAGACAATTTGTTGTATTAACCTCTGAAGTACTGTTCACTAAATGTGAAGACACACTTAGAGGCCAGTACATTATTCAATCAAAGAAGCCCAAGACCTTCACTCATGTAACTCTCATTGGGGTCTAGTTTTCTTAAGTATGAAATGGGCCTGGGGTAGCTGTGGGAACAAGCAGCAAAATCTAGCTTTCTGCCTTAATTATAGAAAAATGAAGCTGTTAGTTCTAGTCAAGTACTTCTACTTTAGAGTTTAAGGTAAGTTATACAAACTATTTCTCAATTCTTCCCAAACTTTTTGTAAAGTAAGAAGGAAAAGGATTGGGAATAATTATTATTCCTATTTTCCAGACTTCCATGAAACTACTAAATCATGAGCTTCTCCAAGCAGACAGGAAACACAGTTGATAACAGACTTGTTTGGCATTAATTATTAGATAAGACTCTGAGGATACCTTCATCCAAAACAATAAACTTAGCTTAGCTCAATTTCAGATATGATCTCTATAGTTTACATAAATAAATAATTTACTCTTCACTTTACTGTGACACAAACTTCATCATCTAATCACATGAGGCTAGTCTAACTAGAATGAAAACATCTTCATGCATCTATAAAGAAGTCAATTATAGCAGAGAAGGTTAATTTTGTGCAAATGCCACAATATTTAGCCGAAAACAATTCAGTCACTCAATGCCAAACAATTATATCAAATGTTTTTGTAGTCTTAACTCCACTAAATTAATTGCATAATTTTAGCATTGTATACACATATCCTCATGATAATTAATATCCTTAAAAACTTTTTTCAAGATATTTTAAAACACCATGTTTGTCACTGTTTTGTTGATGTACCCCTAAACTGTAGGAAAGTTTTAACTAAAGAAGATCCACAGCAGTTTGAAAGGCAGGTGTTTTTCAACCTTAAAGTATAATAGTACTCACTACCTCTGCTATTGCTTCTAATAGGATCAATACAAAAGAAAAGAAAAAAGTGATGGGAAAGCTTCATCAGAAAGTACAAAGTATAATGAGACAAAACCCAAAATACTTTAGCTTTGTTGCAAAAAGCTCTTATATCTTGAGTATTCTGTGTAATAAGGAAATTTCCACGGTATTAATGTTTTTGTTTGCTTGTGTGTTTTTAACTTCTTATTTGGAAATAACAGAAAAAATTCTAAGAAAAATATGGGCAATTTTCATACAACGTGAACCCAGATTTACCAGTTTTTAACATTTTTCCACAACTGCTTTATCATTCTTCTGATATACACATATGGTTATTCTTCCAAATATTTTGAGCATAAGTTGCATATATTATGCATTTTATTCCTTAATGTGTCAGTATTTTTCTAAGAACAAAGATTCTGTGAGAGGTAACCAGGATATAGTTAATAAATTTAGAAAACATTTTAATTTTATTTAATCTAAAGTCCATATTCCAATTTTCCTAATTGTCCTAGTTTAATAGGCATTTTTTTTTTAAATTTAGTATTCCCCTGTACTCCACCCTGGTTTGTTTTAAACAAAAAAGGTATCACCTGAAAGCACAGAGTAAAATGACCACAATATTGGCCTGGCAATGATTTTTTTGGTAAGACTTTAAAAGCATAGGTAATAAAAACAAAAATAGACACATGGGATTACAACCAACTAAAAAACTTTTGCACAGCAAAGTGAACAATTAACAGAGCCAAAAGATAACCAATAGAATGGGAGAAAATATTTGCACACTATACATCTGATAAGTGGTCAATATCCAAAATATATAAGAAACTTAAGCAATAAGCAAGAAAACAATCTCTCAAAAGAAGACATACAAATGGCCAATAGGTAAAAGCAAAAATTTCAACCCCACTAATGAGCATGGAATAGCAAATCAAAAACCACAATTTAGGCAAGACCCTGCCTCAAAATAAAAATATATAAGAAGAGCTAGGGATGTGGTTCAGTGGTTACATGCCCCTGGGTTCAATCCACCATTTAAAACAAACAAAACAAAACCTCAAGACAACATCAACAACAATAATAACAACAAAAATAAACCACAAGATATCACCTCGTACCTGTTAGAATGGCTATTATTAAAAAGACAAAGATAATAAGTGTTGCTGGAATGTGGAGAAAACTCAACCATTATACAATATATATAATAACTATATTAATATATAATTAGTATACTCATTATGTAAAATAGTAGGAAAGATTCTCAAAACATTAAAACTAGAACTACCATGTGATGATCCAAATAATCTTCCTACTAGGTATATCTCCAAAGGAAATGAAATCAGATTTCCTGTTTTTCGGTCCTGGGGACTAAACTCAGGGGCATTTGACAACTGACCCACATCCCCAGCCCTATTTTGTATTTTATTTAGAGACAGGGTCTCACTGAGTTGCTTAGTGCCTCATCATTGCTAAGGCTGGCTTTGAACTCACAATGTTCTTGCCTCAGCCTCCCCAGTCACTGGGATTACAGGCGTACGCCACCACACCTGGCTGAAATCAGAATTTTTTTTTAAAAAATATTTATTTTATTTTAGTAATCCGCGGATACAACATTTTTGTTTGTATGTAGTACTGAGGATCGAACCCGGGCCGCACGCATGCCAGGTGAGCGCGCTACCGCTTGAGCCACATCCCCAGCCCTGAAATCAGAATTTTGAAGAGATATTTATACTTCCATGTTTACTGCAAGACCTGGAATCAACTTAAGTATCCACTGATGGTTGAATGGATAAATAAAATGTAGTATATATACATAATAGAATACTATTCTGTCATAAAAAGAAAAAAGATCCAGTCACTTGTGACAATCTGGATGAAACTAAGCATATGTACTAAGTGAAATGAGTCAGGCAAGACAAATACCACATGATCTCATTCATAAGAGAAATTTAAAAAAAATTGATGTCATAGAAGGACAGCACAGAATAGCAATGGGAAAAAAATGTTCAGAGTAGGCAAATATATAGAGACAGAATGTAGATAAATTATTGCTTGTGGCTGGAATGTTGAGAGGAAAGAATAAAGAGGGTTTGTGTGTGTGTGAGAAACTGGGAATGACTACTAATGGCTATCGAGTTTCTATGTTGGGTGATGAAAATGTTCTAAAGTTGATTAAGGTGATGACTGAACAACTTTGTGAACATACTGAAAACCACTGTATTATACACTTTAAATGAATGAATTGTATATTTGAATGATATCTCATTAAAGCTGTTTTAAAAAAAGGTATCATATTATATTATCCAGGCTGCTTTGAACCATATATATATATATATATATATTTTTTTTTTTTTTCACGAGCAGAACTTTCTATACTGGTAATACAGAATGTCCTCATTATGTTTTAGGGCTGCAAAATAGTTCATTATATGGCTATACTACAATTTACTTAACCAGTCTTTTACTGATGTACTTTAAAGTTATTTTAGTTTTCTATTACCACAAATGATGTTGCAAAGTATTAAAGCTTTTAAATAGACCTTAAAATTAAGTATTGTACTTAATAGTCAATAATAATTCCTATTTTACACAAGGAAATGATACAAGGAAACTGAGTTGTTATACTAATAGCATGAAATATGCCTGTGTCAAAGAATAACAAAAATCCAGGAAGTGTTTTCTTTTCACCAGGATACACACATACCAGGATATGAACAAAGACACCCTGCTCAGACTGCCCTAATAAACAGGGTAGTGAAACAGATGACAAACTCTGCTAATAATAGACATTTATAGAACAATCCCAATTAACAAGGACTTTTGGGGAATGAAGAGCTCTGGGTTAATTTAATTGTCTGGTTAACTAAAGAAAAAGCAGAAAGTCATTTTAGCTAGAAATCTTTCTAAATGTATTAATATAATAATATACCATGACATCCTTGCTTTAATTAGCTTAGTTTATTGAACTGAATGAAAATTTTCTTTGATGATAGAGAATCCTATCCTGAATATCAATTCTTATTGTAGTTCCAAAGGTTTAAGTGTTTTCATGAAAAGCAGGCTAACTGAAATCATGGGAAGTACACAGGATTAAGAGCCAAAAGCCCAAGACTCCAGTGTGATTTTAGCTTAGCTACTTTATTCAATAAATATTTATTAAGAGTCTATCCTGTGGTAGGTACTCTATTAGGAATTGGGAACACAGATGCGAATAGTACACACAAAGCCCCAGCTTTTTTTTTTTTTTTTTTTTTGGTACCAGGGATTGAACCCAGGAGTGCTTAAACACTGAGACACACCCCCAGCTTCCCCCCTTTTAATTTTGAGATAGGGTCTCACTAAGTTACTTAGGACCTTGCTAAATTAATGAGGCTGGCTTCAAACCTTCGATCCTCCTGCTTCAGTCTTTTGAGCCGCCGGGATTATAGGTGTGTACCACCAGGTTTGGCAAAAAAACCAACCAATCAACCAAACAAACAAACAACCCCAGCTTTTTATAAATGCTACATTCTAATGGGGACAGGCAATATATAAGTGACAAAAAATTTGAGTTTTTGTTTCATTTTGTTTTGCAGTACTAAGGATTGAGCCCAGGGATACTTTACCCCCCCCCCCTTTTTTTTGAGACAGACACACTAAATTGCTGGGGCGGGCCTCCAACTTGTAGTCCTCCTCCCTCAGCCTCCAGAGTAGCTGGAGTGACATGTGTCACTGTGCCTAGCTAATTTGAGATATTAATAGATAACACAGAAAGAAACAGGAGGATGTGATGAAGTGTGTCAGGGGAAGAGAATAAATTTACACAGTTGCTACTTGCTTACTGAGGAGGTGATAGTTGGAGTTGAGACTTCAATGGCAAGAAGGAACAAGTCATATGAAGATCCAGGATTAAAACACTGAAGTCCAGAGGCCATGGACTAATAAGTTTAGTGAGCTAAGCCCATTTAAGATGAAGGTTATTGAAACTATAGAGTGTAGTGCATGTGGAGGTGTTGTGAGATTTCATTCTAGGTAAAATGGAAACCATGGGAAGGTTTTAAACAAGGGAGTGACACAGCCCCATCTTTGATTTTAAAAACTATTATTCTGGTAGAATGGATTGGAATGGCAGAGGTTGGGGGTGTAGTCAATGATATTATTTACCAAGAAACTTTGGGCAAGTCACAATGTAACTTAAACACAATTTTATTACTTATGGGGCTGGGGTTGTGGCTCAGTGGTAGAGGGCTCGCCTAGCACACGCAATGCCCTGAGTTCAATCCTCAGCACCACATGAAAATAAATAAACACAGAATATTGTAAAAAAAAAAAAAAAAGACAATACTTGCTGTATTTATTTTATGTGGCTATTATATGGATTATTAACAATGTTATAAAAATACCTTGTCAAATATAAAACCTTGTAGTATTTTATGAGGCATTCTTAGGAATGTATTTTCTTTCATTAGGCAATAAGTATTTGTTGAACAACAGTCATGAATTCTTTATACTGTTAGGTCATCTGGGGAAGATAAAATATAGGAGAAATATTAAGACATGATCTGTCTTACAATCAAGACAAATCTGGCATATGCCATAGAATCTGTAAAGTATCAGTGTAGTACCTTTTAGAACTACAACATCAATTCAAAGGAGGGGGGAACAATGAGTTTAATTAATTGGAGATGGTTGAATCCAGGGGTACTCTACCACTGAGCTACATCCCAGCCCTTTTATTTTTTATTTTGAGCCAAGGTCTCACTAAATTGCTCTGTCTGGCCTCAAATTTGTGATCCTTCCACCTCAGTCTTCTGAGTTGCTAGGATTACTGGTGTGTGCCACCATGCTCAGCTTAAGCTAGCTCTTAATAATGTGGATAATGGTGAAGATAGGAAAAGGAAGTTGTATATGTTCTAGGAGAAACAGAGGAAATTTAGATGTCTAACAAGATGAGAAATAAAACAAGGTGGGAGGACTCTAGCCTTTTCTAGGCAGAGTTCGAAAGCCAGAGAGAAGTTTGAATTTGATGCATCAGGAGATGGAATGCAACTTTAGTTGCTTGAGTAAAATGTCCTTCACCAAGTCTTTAATACTTTACCTCATGCAATTTTCATGGCAATCTCATGAGTTTGGTATTATTAACTTGATTTTATAAATGATGACAAGGAGGCTCATTGGGTTTGTCGTCTGCCTAGAGTCTTAGGACAAAAGCAGGACTTTGGGACAAAATGAATGAGAGGGAGATAGGAAAATGTGATTTCAACACTGCCATTCAAACAATATTGCTACCATTTTTGTAATTGTGATATAAATAGACTTTGATTAAGCATTACACAGCAGTTAACTGACATTTAAATTCCCTTAAGCCTGGTCCTGATAACTAAATTTAACAAAATTAAATTGATAAATACTCCATAGAGAATAGAAGCAGCATTACATTGTGGTTAAGTGTGAGCCAGGCGGTGTGGGTTCATATTCCAGCTTTGCCATTTACTCTCTGGTAACCAATTTAAACTCTATATGCCTCAGTTTCCTGAGGTTTAAAAAAAGAACAATAATAGCACTCGTGGGTTAGGAGAACATTAAATTAGTTAATACATGCAAAGCACTTAGAGGAAAAGCTGACAGTAAACATTCTAAAACCTTTTTATGGTAAATGGACAAGTATATATTCATCTAAAGATGAGGCTTTTAAATATAGGGAATTCAGGTCTTATTTAAAATTCCTACTTCTTCTTCTTCTTCTTTTTTTAAGTACCAGGGATTAAACCCAGGGGAACTTAACCACTGAGCCACGTCCCTAGCTCTTCTTATTTTGAGACAGGGTCTTAACTAAGTTGTTGAGGCTGGCTTTGATCCTCCTGCCTCATCCTCCTGAGCCACTGAGATTACAAGTGTGCACAACTGTGCCCAGCTAAAATAACTTCTTCTGAAAGCATGGTTTTAACTGTGGGGACCATCTGACTATATACATCATTGTTTGTAATAAAGTCTTTTAATTTATTTATGTTTTCTTCTAATTTTTTTACCAATGTTTCAAGCTAATGCAGTTAAATTTTGTAGTGCCAAACACAGACATAAAAGAAAACAAATGAGTGTTTATTTTGAGTATAAAAACAGTTTTCCAAGCCTGGTTTGGAGGTGCATGCCTGTAATCCCTGAGATTCGAGAGGCTAACGCAGGAGGATAAGAAGTTGGAGGTGGGCCTCAACAAATTAGTGAGACTTTGTCTCAATACAAAACAAAACAAAAAACCAAATAGGGCTGAGGCTGTAGCTCGGTGGTTAGGTGCTCCTGGTTTCATTCCTCTGTATCAAAAAAAAAAAAAAAAAAAAAAAAAAAAAAAATTGTACCATCTCACCAAAGAAAAATAATTAAGAAAACAATGATAGGTGGAATTACTATTCTGAAATCTCATTTCCTTTGCTGGTGTATACTCTCCCTTTCCACATTTTTACTAATGCATTATAGTTGTACATAATGATGAGACTTGTTACATATTCATATATATGCACACAATATAAGTTGGCTAATATCACTCCCCTACATTTCCCTGGTGTGTACTTTTGTTTCTTTAACAGGTTTCTGATATTCTTACTAGGTTCACTAAACGAAGTATATCACTTGACTCTTACTGTAAAGCAGTTCATTTTAACCTATTCATTCTCTGTTTCTTTATATGTCCCTACTCTATTCTCTTATCCCTAAGCATTGGTTTCCTCTGCTGACTTAGGTCATAGGTCACTGGCTACTTATGGACTAACTCTGGTGAGTTCCTAACCCTGATTTAAACAGCTATGTCCAGAGAAGGAGCTAGAAGATCTCATGGCACAAAACGTGGCTGCCCAGGTAAGAGGGTCTATAGAAAAGGCAATATTTTGTCTGATGATCCCAGGCATCCAGATCTATGCCAGCCATTTCAGATGGTTAGTAAATATTTGTTCAATGAACAGGGTTATTTTATGAATACAAATTTGATCATTTTATTTCCCTATTACAAACCCTTTAGTGGTTCTCTGTTGAATGAAGTCCTAACTCCAGGATATAAACTCAGCCTCTTGTTCAAACACCATCTCTTGCCACCCTCTGACCTGTGGTTGCTGTTTGATCAGACTTATTTCCCTAATGTCTCTAATGTGCAGAAAATTAAAAGAAAATAAAAAGAAACTAAGAGACTTTATTGCAAACAGGGATGCATAGTCAAGTGATCCACACAGTCAAAACCTTGGTTTCAGAAGCAGCAATTTTAATTTGCCAAAATTTTATTTCCCACATAAAAATTTGCTGCTCTGCTTGTCTTTCATTCTTAATTTCAAATCCCAGATAAGGCATGTCCTCTTGGAGTGGAGTGCCTGACCTCCAAGGAGAATTGATTACTTCTTCTTGTATACAATCACATATTTTTATGAAATATCATATTTGTAGTTCCTTACTTATAAGTATCTTCTTGACTAAATTACGAGTTCCTTGTGAATAGAAATCATAACTTAATCTTATTCCCAGCCCTTGGTACTATACATAGTACATAGTAGGAGCTCAATTTACATTTGTTACAGAGTGATTACTTATACACTATGAACTCAAAATAAATTTTTTGACTGATCTTGAATAAGAAGTATATCACTATATCATTTCTCTGACTTAGTGTATAGCAAGCGAACTAAGGTCTTCTGTCTTTTAGAGTTATTAGGATTTGATCTGCATTTCAGATACTTGCATTAAAAAAATCATCAATTGCTTGAAATTCAGAAGGCAGAGTACTATTTTGATAGTGGATAAATTCAATATTGTACAAATGATCCCTGAAACCTTCCCTGATCTCAAATCTTTCCTGATCTTTGAATACAATCTTAAGAAATACTGAAAATATGATTAGACTAGTATCTTCACATAAGCTACTTTCATCATTCAGAAATGAGTATGTGTTTATGATTCAATGAATCTGTGTTTAGGTCCTAAAGATAGTGAGCTATGGTCAGGCATAGTGGTGTGTGCCAGTAATTCCAGTTATTTGTGGGCTGAGGCAGGAGGACCACAAGTTCAAGGCTAGCCTCACAACTTAGGGAGACCTTCCACAAAAATGAATGAATGAATAGGTTAGGGGATGTAGCTTGGTAGTAGAACCCCCCTGGATTCAATCCCCAGTATTCTTCACCAACAGAGAAAGTAGGCTCTGATGTGGGAACTTTGAATTAATGCTTGGATTGAATCAAACCAGGACAATCAAATGAATCCTAGTGTCATAGGTAGGGTTCACAGGATGCCATGTAAATATGACTAACATCTATATGTATGCCATCCTTCCTTATAAAAAAACCAGGGACTTTTAGGGCTGGGAGAATAAGAAAAAGCATTTATTAGGTAATTCAGACCAAGGCATTATACTTATTAAAAAAAAAAAAAAACCCTGAGAGATTAGACATCAATGGTTTTCTTAATATTCTGGTGGTCTGGTCCTAATTATTACCATAGTAGCATAAAGGACATTATTGGTATCCAAAAATGTATCTTAAAATCATGTGTCTCCTTCAGCCAGGAGTTTGAAAATAGATATACACAAAGTTGTTTTATATTCCTAAAAAATCGATTAATGCCACTACTTTTAATCATGGACTTTCACCTGTATGATTCCTGTTTGAACAGCTGATGGCAGGGGAAATATTTACAAAGTTTACAAAGGAAAAGTTGCTTTAGATACAAGGAGATCAGTGGCTCCTTTTTTTCAGGTGAGAATAAATCTTATAGCAAGAAAGTATTGCTAAAATATTACTGATGTTTAGTGCAATCAGGTTTGCAGAGATGATAATTCTGCAAGATAATTTCATAGATTTATATTGAAAGAAAAAACTTATTTTGTATATTCTATACTGTACAATGAAATTCAAATTCCCCAAAGTAAGGAGTCAATTCAATGGATATAATCTTGACAATCAAACTGATAAAAGTTATGGGTAGTATTTATTGTCCAATAAACCAAATCTGATTCTCAGATCTCCTGTCTACTTGTAGTATAGCTATAATGCTGGAGAACAATCCTTTTATCCAATTTAAACAGAACACTTTTCTTTACAGAGTCAGGTGACAATCTTTCTTGCACTTAAAAGTAGATTAAAATGTGTAAACGTATGGTTCATTACCTGTAAAAAGAACCAAGCACACAACAGCCTCTTAAGTACAATATTTTACATGATTTTAAAACTTGGCTTACTCTTCACCATTTCTTACAAACAGAAGCTTTAGCATCAGGTTTTTAAAAAGTTGCACAAATAGTATAAGGTCTTACTCATATTTTTCCTTTGTGAAAGATTCTACAGTTGAGCTACTGCCTCACCAGAAATAGCTGAGGTTCAATAAAGTCTTTGGACAAAGATTCAGTTCTGGAAAAGACTGATTACTAGAACTAAGCTAAAACCAAGAAAATGCAGTCTCTTAATGACAGAGATTGGTGGAAGCAGTTTAGCAACTGGACTCATATAGACCTATGTGAGTTGATCATGCAATTCTGTTCCCAGTTCATCATTCAGTGCCCTTGTCTTCACAGGTTGACATGATACATCAAGTTGGGATTATTTGCACTATAAAAAAAAAAAAAAAAAAAAAAAAAAAAAAAAAAAAAAACCACAACAAACCAGTGCTTGGTTCCTATGAACTGGCTGTTAAATCCATACCAGCATACTACTGACTGGGTTCCATCTTTATGACTCTTTTACCTTTAAATTGCTATTTTAAAAAATTTTCCTAAGCAGAGACTAAAAATATAATTGTTACATTGATGCTGCTTAATATTTCTGTCTCACGAATGAACAGAAACTAGATTCCTTTGTTATATCTGCTGAAAAATAGATCACCATTCCTTATTTGTCACCCATTCAATTCTCCCAAATGAGTTCATTTGGAAATTTTTGAAATAGAAGACTCCATGATGAAAAGAGAGCTATATTCTCTTGCCTGGGAATTCAGGCGTGAGCCACCATGGGCTGCCATCTAGACATTCTTTTTTTTTTTTTTTTTTTAATATGTATTTTTTAGTTGTAGTTAGACACAATACCTTTACTTATATATTTATTTTTATGTGGTGCTGAGGATCGAACCCAGTGCCTCATACGTGCTAGGTGAGCACTTTACCACTGAGCCACAACCCCAGCCCCTAGACGTTCTTAAATCTGTTGTCATATGGCTCTAGAGATCAGGCCTGTTTTTCTAGAGGGAATGGTTGTTTTTTTCCCTGTTCTCATTACTAAAGTTCTTGCTATTGTTTGAAGTGGTTACAACTAATTCTTCCTATTTATCTTAATTTTTATTGAGTTTAATTTACATACTACAAAATGCACAAATCTTAAGTGAACAGTTTGATAAGTTTTGTCAAGTGCACGTGTCTATCAAGCTACAGAACAAAACGAATAGAACAGCCACAAGTCTGTGGCTATTTAAATCTAAATTCATTGGTATAAAGTAAAATTTAAAAACCCAAGGTGGGAGGGAACAAGGGGGTAAGAAAGATGGTGGAATAAGATGGACATCATTACCCTAAGTACATGTATGATTGCACGAATGGTGTGAATCTACTTCATGTACAACCTGAGAAGTGAAAAATTCTGCTCCATTTGTGTACAATGAATTAAAGAGATTTCTATTGTCATATATAACTGATTAGAACTAATAAAAAATAAATAAAAACCCAGTTCCTTGATTGATCTAGTCTCATTTAAGTGTTCAATAGTTATATGTGGTTAGTTGGTTACTGAAGACATAGGACACGTCCAGCAGTGCAGAAAGTTCTATTGGATGATGTTACGGTTTCATAAACTCAGAAAATTATTTTATGTCCCTTTATAGCCAAACTCCTCATAAAACAAAATAAATCCCCAAAAAGTGCCATTCTGATTTTATCACTTTAAATTAATACTGTCTGTTTTAGAGCTGGGGCTGTAGTTCAGCGACAGAGTACCTACCTTGCTCATGTGAGACACTGGGTTCGATCCTCAGCACCACATAAAATAAATAAATAGAAAAGGTACTGTGTCCAACTACAACTAAAAATATTTTTAAAAATATTGCCTGTTTTTAATTTGAATCAGTATTTTCTCCTTTATGTTTAGTTTACCTACATACATTTTTCAAAGGAATAATGTTTCTGAGCTTCATTCATGTTGCTCCTAATATTAGGCATCCATTTCTTGTCCAGTAGTGTGCAGAAGCCTGCTCATATTGGCTAATACGAACAGATTTGCACACATAAAGCTCTTCTCAAATCTAAGTGATGTCACATTGGCAGCTTGAAATCAGCTGAGCTGGGAGTGTTTATATCATGACACAACTGTTACCAATCTAGGCTCTTTTTCCTGAGATCTAGTCATGAAATATTTACCACCATTATACCATTGATCCTGTAGGTAAGTACCTTTCATCCACAATGATAAAAACAGAAAAAAAAGTAGATTTGCAGTATGAGGATATATTCAGGCAGAAAAGAGCAGAGAAACTGAAATCTAGCTGTCCAATAAAACCCCTAAGATTTCCTCTTTGGGTTAAAACCTAGCTGATAGGAGCAATTTTCCAAACAAGAGTAGGATATCCTTTCTGGGATTTTTCATCTGCTTTCTTCATTTCACTCAAGAGTCTTTTAAAAAAAATGTTAAGGGAGAGGGAAATATTTCTCCTCTTATGTATGGGATGCCACCAGACAGATCCTCCATAGTTTAGGCTTGCCAATGTCTATCTGATTAAGAAGAATGGCACAATTCTATTAAAAAAAAAACACACACACACACACACAAAAAACAGGACTACTGTGCCAATTGCTGGCTATTCCTCTCGGGACTGGATTATTATTCCTGGCTGGGGCTTCCATTTCCTTCTCCAAGTATCATTCTAAATGTCTACTATTTATTTATTCATTGATTGATTGTGGTACTGGTGTTGAACCCAGGACCTTGTGCCTGGTTGGCAAGTGCTGTATCACTGAGCTACATCCCCAGTCTTTTCTTAAAATTTCACTTTAAGACAGGGTATTGTTAAGTTGCCATGGTTCAGAGTTGCTGGGATTACAGACCCGTGCCACCACACCCAGCTAGATGTCAAGTCTTAACACTTTGTTAGGATGCTGAACTAATAAGTTTTTTCCTCAGATGAAACAAGCAGTATCTTAGTTTCTGAGACTGGAGGAAGATGGGAGATAATTAAATTTAGGAACACTATGTCATACAACTTCAGAGGATACTATTTATACTTTATGTAAATGCTCTGCTAGACTTGGCCTGTTCACATACCACAATACTATTTCTTCTTCCTCAGATGACTCAGAAACCATATACAAACTGGCCAAGCTATCACAGTCAGTACTGCAAGGCTTCTGTCATTAATTGTGTGGTATGTGAAGTCTTGTCATTGGTTACATCTGGACAGAAAAAAATTGTGCCATGCTAGTTAATTCTTGGAAAAACCAAAGTAATGCCAAAAAGAAAAAAAAAAGCCTCTATTTTTAATGTACTAACAAGCTGTTCTGGTAGTATCCTAAAGAAACAAAATAAAACAAACAAACAAAAAAAGGAATAACTGCTTCATAGCCCAGATATCAATTTATTCATCTATTTTAATAACTCACTGTAGATAAGATGAGTAAATGTTCTATGTGAGCTGTAAAGCACAATGTAAGCTTTAACCATTACTTTCTATTTTAGTCACTGCTCATAAGAAAGGGAAAAATCCTCATGTTCTAATTAGCTCAACTGAAAAACCTAAAATTCAAATGTCTGAGGTAAGGTCCACATTCTCTTTAAGTTAAGGGCACACTCCAAGAGTGAAGGAACATTTGTAGCATCGTACAGGTGTCTTCTATTCCTTACAATCAGGTATCTTGGTTTTAAAAGCATGGAGACATCTTTTAGACCTTCCAGGAAAGTCATGGGCACAAGCTTTTACATATTTTAGAGCATAACTATGGCTGAAAATGTGGACATTTTACCTAGCATATTCCAAGACAGCAGTCATTCTAAACAGATAACTCTTTTTTATTGATTATACACTTAAAAATTTAATGGATAGAAATGAGATAATTGTGAAACCTAGCAGGAAGTCTGTTATACTAGGCTCTCCAATAAATACTGACAGTAGAACTTAAAGGCTTCTAAGCTGGCAATCAAGTATATTTTCTAGTAATCTAATTTTATATATTATTCTAACAAAATAAAGAAAACTTCTGTATTTCTTAAGTGTTTTCTTACTGTTTACCATGGGGATTATAATTAACATCCTAAATTTATACCAATCGAATTTGAACTGATGCCAACTTAGCTTGGACAGTATAAAAAAATCTGTTCCTATACAACCCCTTATGTTGTTATAAATTACATCTTAAAATGTGCATGTCCATTAACATATAAATATTGTTTTATATATATATATATTTTTTTAAAAATTTATTTATTTATTTTTAGTTTTCGGCGCACACAACATCTTTGTTTGTATGTGGTGCTGAGGATCGAACCCGGGCCGCACGCATGCCAGGCGAGCGCACTACCACTCGAGCCACATCCCCAGCCCTGTTTTATATATTTGAATTTTAAGTCATGTATGAAATAAAAGAGAAGTTATAAAACAGTAATTATTTACCTGTGTAGTTACCTATGCTGAAATTATTTTTTTTTGCATGACTTTTGTTACTGTCTAGCATTCTTTCATTTTAGCTTGAGGCACTTCCTTCAGCATTTCTTGTAGGACAGGTCTATTAGTAAAGAATTCCTTTTGCTTTTGTTTATTTGGAAATGCTTTAATTTATCCAGGACAGTTTTTCCAACTTCTGTATTCTTAAATCCATTTTTTTCAGCTGGTAAGTTTTATACATATATATACCAACTCACCAAGTAGGTTTACCACAATTCACAATGCATTTTAATTTATTGAAAGTCAAAGAAGATAAAATTGCAGTGTGGACAAAGATCAGTGTTGAGATCAAGATAAGAAAGCTTTTTGGAAATTAGTTGCTGATTGTACTTTGATAATTAAAATACACAAACCTATGATCCTTTAGGCTTACCTAATTAGTATCAAATGAGTTTACTTAATTACAGCTGTAAATTAAATGCATAGGGTTTGCCTCATCTCAAAATAATTACATGTGCATTGTAATGTGAATTATGGAACATTAATTTATACTTTATCGATTACTCCCTAAACAGAGACTGAGACTCATTAGGACAGCTATTATCATAGCAGTTCTTGATAACTATCTCCTAGAAAAGGTTTCTGAATGATGTTTGCATACATTTTGTTTTTGTATTGGGGACTGAACCCAGGGCACTTTGTTTTGTATTGGGGATTGAACCCAGGCTGGGCCATATCCTCAACCCTTTTCATTTTTTATTTTGGGACTAAGTTTCTGAGGCTGGCCTCAAACTTGAAATCATTCTGCCTTAGCTCAATCTAGAAAAACAGCCTAGGATTTCAGGACAGCTGAGGCAAGGAAAGAGACAGGAAGACCTGGCTCTTGAAAATAAAATAAAATTTAAAAAATCTGAAAAGAAATATTTACTGTTATAAAAATGAACACAGAGTTATTAAAGGAATAAATGAAGACTCCTAAGAGAGAAAAAGCATTTGAACTCTAGAGGTTTTCTTTTAAGGAAATGACTATGTTGGTCAGTTGGGAAAGAACATTCAGTGCAAATGGGGCTCACTCAATATACAATTTAATACCTTTTAATTTTGTGTTGAGGGGACTTCAACCACAAATTAAAATAAATAAAGCACAATCTCATGAACAGACATTAGATTTTTCCATAAAGTGGATTTAAGAAAAAATGTAGGATTTTCGGGGCTGGGGCTGCGGCTCAGTGGCAGAGCACCTGCCTTGCATGTGTGAGGCCCTGGGTTCAACCCTCAGCACCACATAAAAATAAATAAAAGTATTGTGTTCATCAACAACTAAAAAAAAAAAAAAAAGAAAAAGAAAAAAATGTAGGATTTTCATGCTTAAAACACCCAAACTTCAGACCAGCCCCTTGCCTTCGATGCTTTAAGGGCACCCATTGTTTCTCACACTTTCCTTTCTTCTCTTATAAGACAACTCCCACCAACAACTGAATGAGTTTATATTGTTTCCCTTCATTTTTCTTCAATATTTTGCTCCATGTGCCAAAAGAAACTCTGCTGCTACAGAGCCCGAGAACCCCACTTGCTTACTGTAAACACTAACATGCTGTCTAGGAGCACCACAGCAGTCAAGTCTGAGCAGGTATGTCAAGGCTTTACTATGCATTTTCCATTTCTAAGTTTGACCAATATAGCTTTTTTTCTTACTATATTTGTAGTTTCCTGCCATTCTCTCTCTTTAAATATAGACTGAGGGGAAGACCTCAGCATAATAACTCTGTTTTAATTCAGCCCAATTTTAGCCTAAAGCAAACATCTAATTACTCGTGATTAAGTCTAAAGAACATAACCTACTCAATGCTCAATGGGTTTGTTTGAATCTAACTGCCTTTCAGTCTTCCTTTTCTTCTGTGTTATCTTAATCCTCAAAGTGACTGAAGAATCATAAACTGTCATTCTCCTGCTACATACAATATCTGTATTATGCAACTCACATTTCAAGGGATTTATATTATTAGCCTTGAATAATGTGTTCAAAGTCAGATTAAATTCAGACCACTCTGTGATAAATGACAAGATGCATGAGGGCACTGTAATCTAGGCAACCATAATTATACAATTATTGATGAAGTTCCTGTTGATAAACAATGCAAACATTAGGAAATACTATTTTGCAATTAAATGATGAAGAAAGCTGTTTATTGCCTTCCATTCTATCCTCTGCTAATAAGATTGAAGTTGCAGATGTTCATGTATGCTGCATTGATGTTAAATGGTGCATGATGCTCTAGGTGGTTCCCATAACCTTGCTTTGTCTACTAAGAACTGACTCAATTGATATGATAATAGAGAAAAGAGCTGGGCTGAACTGGCACAATTTGCATAGCCTTGAAATTTGCCTTTATTGGACAGCCAACTGCTCCTAAAAGTTCTTGTTCAGTTGTCACCGACAACGATGTGTTAGACAAACAATATTTTGAAATTAACCACACAGGTGGGAACATCACTTGATGAAGTTTTTATCCCATCAAGCAAGGCACTCATCACTGCATTTATAAGGCTAACAAGTGGAAATTTTGTGATCTTTTTTTTGGTTCAGTTACTATAAGAGCAAGTATAAAGAGGGTGGACATTAGAGGTCATGAAACTCTGGTAGTAGCATTTGCAGCTTTTTTTTTTTTTTTTTTTTTAGAGAGAGAGAATTTTTAATATTTACTTTTTTAGTTTTCAGCGGACATAACATCTTTGTTTTTATGTGGTGCTGAGGATCGAACCCGGGGCGCACGCATGCTAGGCGAGCCACTACCGCTTGAGCCACATCCCCAGCCCATTTGCAGCTTTTTGATGTAGAGTTTAACAGAGAAACACCTTCTTCCTTTTCACAGAATATGTATTTCCATCTCTTATTAAATATTATACTTTGGTTAAGAAACAATAAAATCTCAGTGTTATTCAATACTGTACTTTGTTCAGAGAGAGAGAGAGAGAGAGAGAGAGAGAGAGAGAGAGAGAGAAAACATTAAAAAACTCCATATAGGAATTGTAGGAGTTGCTCTGATGTATAAAAATAAAATGGCACAATAGATGATCTCAAACATTGCAAAAAACTGAATAATGTCCAAAAATATATTGAACACTGGTAGGAGTAGAACCAGAAAATCATAATAAATGTAAAGGAGAATTAAGAATCGCTAAGCTTAGAATTTATGGGTGTACATGATAAATAAAATATTAAGAAATTGTAATTTACCTTGGAGGTGAAAATAAACAATTAGCAAAAAAGAGAAAATGCAAATAAATGAAAAGTATGCAATTTTGAAACAAAAATTCTAGAAAAGCTAAAATAGAGAACAATTTTAATGAAAGTATAATACAAAATAAGAAACACACTGGGCTACCCTGTACTGCTTAGAGGTTAATGTTAAATATTTAACTCCTCAAAGAGTAAATTAAGATTTGGGATAAAGAAATTTAGAGAAGCACCAGAGGAAAGAAACATGGAATTAATTTTTTAAAAAATTTTTTAGATGTTGATGGACCATTATTTTATTAATTTATTTATATGTGGTGCTGAGAATCGAACACAGTGCCTCACACAAGCAGGCAAGCACTCTACTACTGAGTCATAACCTCAGCCCTGGAATTGGTGTTTTAAAAAAGGGCAACAAGATTGGGCTTTAAACAAAACCCAAGTCTTTTCTTTTTTAAACATTTATTTTTTAGTTGTAGGTGGATAAAACACCTTTATTTTATATTTATGTGGTGATGAGTATGGAACCCAGTGCCTCACACACTCATACTAGGTGAGCACTCTTCCTCTAAGCCACAACTCAAGCCCCAAAACTCAAGTCTTTAGCTTAACTCAAGGTCTGAAAAACAATAGTTTGTTCTGAGTTTTTGATTTTAGTTGATTTAGACGTTAAATTGGACCTGGGTGTGGTGACATGCCTGTAATCCCAGTGGTGCTAAAGGCGAAGGCAGGAGGATTGTGAGTTCAAAGCCAGCCTCATCAAAAGTGAGGCGCTAAGCAACTCAGTGAGACCCTGTCTCTAAATAAAATACAAAATAGGGCTGGGGATGTGGCTCAGTGGTTGAGTGCCCCTGAGGTTCAATTCCTGGTACCAAAAAAAAAAAAAAAAAAAAAAAAAAAAGAGCTAGGCTCAGTGGCACATGCCTATAATCCTAGTGACTAGGGAGGCTGAGGCAGGAAGATCAAAAGTTCAAAGCCAGCCTCAGCAAATTAGTGAGGCCCTAGGTAACTTAGTGAGACCCTGCCTCAAAATAAAAAATAAAAGAGGTGGCGTTGTGGCTCAGTGGCTAATTAATAAATAAATAAATACATAAATAAAGAGAGACCTTTCATTTTGAGCATTAGTTTTATTATAGACTAGAATATAAATCTGAAGGAAAATGGGGCACATTGTACATTGCATTTGCTGTCTCTTTACTGGACTCTTCCTTGTAGGAGGACTATTGTCTGTTTATAAGGACGTACTTAACTTCCCACCCAATTAATACAAGGATAGACCTTGCGACCCTGCTTCTCTTCCCCACTCTAATATGACTATAGCATGTTCCTTATAGGCACTGCCCTTCAGTGTTGCTCTTAGGATGAAGAAAGGAGAAGTGCCTTAGCTAACCTGTTTGAGAGACAAGAATATATTAAAAAAAAATCTACTGTTATAAATTATTGAGACTTTGAGGGCTGTTGGGCTGATACCTTAGCCTAATCTGGTTAATAAAAGAATAAGAAAGGTAGCACCAGTATTTAAATCCCAAACATTCAAAATTATGACATGAAGGGCACAGAGTATTTGAATTTGATAAAGCCTTCAATTATATGAGAAACCCCAACCCCTGGCTTTTTAAAAATTTTGAAACAGGGTCTCCTCGATAAGTTGCCCAGGCTGGGCTTAAACTCAGGGATGGTTTAGTCTCATCTTCCTGAGTAGTGGGGATTACAGGTATGTGTCAACATGCCTGGCTTTCAAGAGATGTTCTTAAAGAGCACGGGGATGAACATGGAATATGATAAAGTGGGACTATCAGGATAGTCTGGTCAGGGTTATTCCTGTTCTCCAACAGATTCCTAAGCAAAACGAGAGATAGGAATATTTATGTAAGTTTAACCTGGTTCTAGGAACTTTGGATAATGGCAGTCTGTTTAATTCAGACCAAGTGTCTCATCAAGAACCATTCAAACATCTGGTCAAAATATATTTTTAAGAAATCACGGGGCTCGGGATGTGGCTCAAGCGGTAGCGTGCTCGCCTGGCATGTGTGTGGCCCGGGTTCGATCCTCAGAACCACATACAAACAAAGATGTTGTGTCCACCGAGAACTAAAAAATAAATATTAAAAAATTCTCTCTCTAAAAAAAAAAAAAAAGAAAGAAATCTGCTTGAAGGCATTGAATACCCAACAAAAGAATGGAGAATTACTAGAATAGGATACTGAGAGGTAGGTCTGGTGTTTGATACTGCTAAGAGGACAGAGTTTGAAATCTAGAGCCTTCTAAAAGAACTCTCCCTGCTTAACCCTCCTCATTTGAGGATAAGAACTAAAGGGATTAGGGGGAATGAATAAGGCATAGGAAGGCCTAACCAAAGGACTATAGCTTAGTTTCAAATCTTCTAAATTCCTAAATTTAGATTAAGATGATTCCAGTGTACTAGTGTTCTAATGCCTGCCAAAAGCAAACATGAATCATTCTATGCCTCAAATTATTTCTACAAACAATTTTGGAAATACAATATTTTACCACAATAAGAAAATAAAGAGTAATATGAGGAGGCAAGCAGAAAATTGAAACCAGCAGAAATTACACAATAGAAACTAGATGAAAGCAGCTGCAGATATTGAATTTATGAAACAGAAACTGAAAACACTATGCTTACTGATCAAGACTTAAGAACAAACTAGACAATTTCAACAAGAGTCTAGAAATGATCAAAATGGGAATTTAAATCAAGAACTCAATAAACAGGTTTGCCAGGCATGGTGGCACATGTCTGTAATACCAGCAATTTGGGAGGCTGAGGCAGGAGGATGGTGAGTTCAGAGCCAGCCTCAGCAACTTAGTGAGACCCTGTCTCAAAAATACAAAATACAGGGGCTGGGGATGTGGCTTAAGCGGTAGCGCACTCGCCTGGCATGCATGGGGCGCTGGGTTTGATCCTCAGCACTACATAAAAGTAAAATAAAGATGTTGTGTCCACCGAAAACTAATGTGTATATATACACACACACACACACACACACACACACACACACAAAATATAAGGGGTGGGGTGTGGCTCAGTGGTTAAGTGCCCCTGAGTTCAATCTTTGGTACAAAAACAAACAAACAAAAAAACCCCTAAAAACAACAAAAACCAAAACAAAACAAAAATCAAAGAACTTAATATATAGATTTAAATGAAATAAGAATTCAGTGGATAGGTTTAACAGAAGATTTGGATCACCTTAGAAAATTGGTGAAGTGGAAAAGAGATCAGAAGAAATACCCAAAATGAAACATAGTGAAGTTGGATAAAATATATTTTGTTAAAAGTACAGTAGGGGCTGGGGCTGTATGTAGCTCAGTAGCAGAGCACTTGCCTAGCATGTGTGAGACACTGGGTTCAATCCTTAGCACCACATAAAAAAATAAAATAAAGGCATGCTGTCTATCTACTACTACTACTACTACTACTACTACTACTACTACTAGTATTACTAAAATAAATGTAGAACTAGGACCAATTGATAAATGTTATAAAGAAAGAAAATTCAGGGGCTGGGGTGTAGCTCAGTGGTAGAGTACTCACCTAGCACAAATGAGGCACTGGGTTCAAACCTCAGCACCACATAAAAATGAAATAAAGATATTGTGTCCACCTACAACTAAAAAATGAATATTAAAAAAAAGAAAGAAGTTTCAGCTGGTATGGTGGCACATGCCTATAATCCCAGCCACTCAGGAGACTGAGGCAGGAGGATCACAAGTTCAAAGCCAGCCTGAGCAACTGAGTGAAGCTCTAAGCAACTTAGAGAGACCTTGTCTCAAAAACATAAAAAGGGCTGGGGATATGGCTCAGTGGCAGAGCTCCCCTGGGTTCAATCAATCCCTAGTACCAAAAACAAACAAACCACACACACACACACACACACACACACCAAAAAAAAAAAAAAAAAAAAGGAAAGTAAATTCCTGCCCAACAGAAGGAAAGAATTTCTGACAATTTAGGGTTTAGAGTTTATAAAATTGTAATGAATGGATCACTAGTTGTTTAGAGAGGATTCCTGAAATAAGCTGGGAATAAAATAAATTTATCACTATGTCCTTTTCAACTTTCAGACATTAGGATTTTATAAGAATTCGAAGAGTGAACTGTAAGAAAAAAATATCAACTGAACCATCTCAGGAGAAAAACTTTGCAAAAGCACAGTATGATACTAAATATGTGAAATTATGTAGTATGCATGCATACAAAACTCAGTAGATAGAGGTCTGGAAGGATAATCACTACATTGTCAATATTTGTTTGCTCTGGGGGAATTTTAGTAGATATTTTATATAAGGGAATCTGCTGAAAATGATATCAGTAATCATGAGATCACCAGCACTGGACTAATGAAGTAGGGGTTCTCAGACTTTGTTGGCTTCAGGTTCCTATAATATTCTTTTATTTTATTTTATTTATTTATTTTTTTGGTACCAGGGATTGAACTCAGGGGCACTGGACCACCGAGCCACATTCCATGCCCTATTTTTGTATTTTATTTAGAGACAGGGTCTTACTGAGTTGCTTAGTGCCTTGCTGTTGCTGAGGCTGGCTTTGAACTCGAAATTCTCCTGCCTAAGCCTCCGGAACTTCTGGGATTACAGGCACATGCCACTGCGCCTGGCCTACTGTAATAGTTTTAAAATTTGTCGAGGACTTCAAATAGCTTTTGGTGATATGAGTTATAATTCTAATATTTATTAGATAATGAAAGAGATTTAAAAATATTTATTAATAAACCTGTTACACCTTGACATATTTTTAAAATATAACTGTATATTCCAAACAAAAATATTAATCACAAATATGGCAATTATGTTTTTGCTAATCTCTTTGATGTCTGGTTTAAGAGAAGACAACTGGATTCTCATATCTTCATCTGTATTCAATCTGCTGTGATGTCACACATTATGTGGCCTCTGGAAGACTACTGCAACTGAGAGTCAAAAAGGCAAATAATAACTCTGAATTTTTATGAAATAGTTTTGACTTCATAAAAGAAACTCCCTGAAAGACTATCAAAGACTCCAATCGGGTTCACACTTTGAGAACTGCTGCATTAGAGTGGGGGATGGTGACCCTGCTCACTCTAGCTGTAATTACTAGGAATGTGTCGGCTCTGCTGTGCTCACAGCTATGGCTAGTGGGATAGGCCAATAAGAAATTCATGTGCGGGCTGGGGATGTGGCTCAAGCGGTAGCATGCTCGCCTGGCATGTGTGTGGCCCGGGTTCGATCCTCAGCACCATATACAAACAAAGATGTTGTGCCCACCGAAAATTAAAAAATAAATATTAAAATTCTCTCTCTCTCTTTAAAAAAAAAAAAAAGAAGAAGAAATTCATGTGCTACAACTCAGAAAATAAGTTTCACCCAACAGTGCATAGATGAAAGCAAGCTGGCTAACAACAATGTTTTTTACTTTTCTAGGTAGATAAAGTACAACTGTGCTGACCCCTACATATATGTCTGAATTAAACACCCCAGTCTGTAATTGCTTTTCCATTGTTGGAAACAGAATTAAAGTTTGATCTAAATGTACTGAACAAACTAGACTAGTTGAGGCCTGATGTGAGAGAACTAATGAAGGTCTCAAAAGTGAAGAAAGGGGTGGGGGATGTGGCTCAAGCGGTAGGGTGCTTGCCTGGCACACGCAGGGCGCTGGGTTCGATCCTCAGCACCACATACAAGTAAAATGAAGATGTTGTGTCCACTGAAAACTAAAAAATAAATATTAAAAAAAAAAAAGAGAAGACAGACTGATCTCCACTTTAAATTACTGATGCATGGAGATCTGAGACCTTGTATCAAACGTGGCAGTTACACCTTTCTGGAGCAATAACAATGAAATAAAAAGAGAAAGATGTCTGAAGCCCACACTGTACTATGAAAGACACAATTTAGCCCACTTTTATCAGAAAGAAAATTAATAGGTCTTGAGCCTCTTGCCTGAGGGCTCAGAATTTTTTGCATGTTGTGGCAGTAGGAATTGAATCCAGGGCCTTGCACATGCTACCACTGAGCTGCAGCTCCAGCCTTAGGCTCAGAAATTCTGAAGGATTAAAGGAACCCATCACAAATGTTGAAGATAACACTCTTCCTAAGTTGGAAAGGCACAGAGTTTCTTCATTGTTAGGGAATTTACCATACCCTGGTGACAGGGTGTTTTATCCTATTTCCCATGGTGTTAAATCCTGACAGCAAAATTACATTGTATATTTAACTTAAAAAAAAGTCCAAGCCAATGGTCCCTCTAAAGAGAGACCATAAGATTTATGCCCTTTTCTTCAAAGAATTACATTACATTAATATCTACACCAAGGGTTGTTAAAACTATAGCCTGTGAGTTAAATCTGGCTAGCTACCTATTTTTGTAAATAAAGTTTTACTGGAACATTGTCCTTCCCATTTGTTGACATTTTGTTAAGGATGGCTGTTTTCACACTACAAATGCACAGTTGAGCAATTCTGACACAGATCTTGTGCCCTGTAAGGCAGAAAATATTTCCTATTTGGACCTTTACAGAAAGGATACAGAACCGGAAGGTACATGAGAGATTTTCTTACAATTGAGTAAAATAAGATCCACAGAATTGAAAATGCAGTATACTGAGCACACAGGACAAATGGAAGATTTGTACATGGGATTCCCTTTTGCTATTTTCCAGCACACTCATTCCACACAAGGAACGCTCTGCTCTGCCTAAAGCAAGAGTCCTGCCGAGTCTCTTAAAAGCCACATATGGTCTTGGCACAAAAATTGTTTTTTCAACACCTGGGTAACCAGGCTGTGTAGGTCCCAGGAGTGAAGGAGTGCCCACAGCTTCAGCTCTAGCCATCCCCTGAGGAGTTAGATCTGAGAGCAAGCCACTTTCAAGGCCCTGCCTCATTAGTTCCTGCTGCCAACAATCTAGCACAGAGAAAACTGATCCTTCCCCCATGCCTGCTACACCAAGACCAGTCTTGGGTAAAAAGGTTTTGTTCAGAGAGGATTTAATTAAGTCATCACTGTATAATGAAACCCCAGAGCTTCAGCCAGTAGTAGCCGATGCTACTTCAGTGGAGCTAAATTTGTGCATTTTAATTAAAAGGAGTAGGTTCTTTTAGAAATTGGTGTTTTTCTTAAACATATAAATATAAGATATGGAAAGTACATGGTATTTATCATCTTATCCTCCCACAAAATCATTCTTGATACTTTGTAATGACAGGCTATTTTAATATTCTGATTTGTCTATACTTAATGAAAACTTTGCAAATCATAAGTGATGAAGTTTCACCAACGAAGCCATTGTTGTTTTTTTAAATGTAATATATACAGCCTCAAGTTGCTTAATTATTTTTAATGATGGCATAAAATAAAAATATTTTACCTATTTAAATAGCTTTTATATTTTTCCTTTTACACATAAAAATGACATGAATGTCTTCACATGTAGACGCTCCCTTAGTTTTTGTGTTGCCTAACCTGGTCTAGAATTTGAACTCATGGGCTCAAGAGATCCTCTTACCTTAGCCTCCCAAGTAGCCAGGATTACAAATATGCACCACCATGCCCATATATCCCATATTTTTGAATAGATACTTAGATTAACTTCTAAGACCTCAAATTACTATATAAAAGTGTATACATAGTTTTAGCAATTTATACTCTAACAACATTATAGGAGCATTTCATTGAACATACCCCAAGTATCAATGGCAATTCCTTTAAGAGATTAAAGGGGATATGGCTCAGTGGCAGAATGTTAGCTGGCATGTGTAAGGCCCTGGTTTTGATCCCCAGTACTATAAAAAACAACAACAACAACTAATATTCACATATTCCAATATGAATCTTCTTATAAAAATCTCTTCATTTTCTAACATATCTATCTTTAACTTCAAACAATCTTCAATAACTAGAGTTCACACTGGTCTAAAACATAGCCAGGATGACACTGTTAGAAGCCATTAATAGATTCAAGAATAAAAATTCATTAATAAAAGCAAATATGTTCAATGATTAAAATTTATTAAATATATCTACTTTGATATGGGGCATCTGAGACATTGATTTTTCTCCATCTCTTGCAAGAAGAAAAAATCAAATTAATATATTGATATATCATGAAACTTGCTTAAAACCAAATTTAATATCCAGCCCACAGATTGCAACTCAAGAAAAATAGTCATCCAGAATAGCACAAATTCATAAATATGCAAATCTGTATATCTTACTAAGGTATATTACTCTTTAAGGTTGTAGTTAAAATCAGGCTACTTAATTCACTGTAATTTCAGGCAGCCTAGATTATTTCAAATTGTGTACATATATTTAAAAATGGCCAACTTATTTTTTTCTTTTTACAAGACAGTTTGTCTTGTTATGTTTCCAGGCTGGCCTTGAACGCCTAGGTACCAGAGATCCTTCCACCTCAGTCTCCTGAATAGCTGGATTACAGGTGTAGACCACTGTGCCTGGCTCTTTTTTATATAGATAATGGTGCAGGAAATAAAACATTATATTTGACCATTCTAAGATGAAATTAATTTATTAATATCTTTATTAAGGCATGATTGACATAAAATAAACTGCACATATTTAAAGTGTACAATTTGAATATGTATACGCCCATAAAGCTACCACTACAATTAAAGTAATGAACATATTCATCACTTCTGTAAGTTTTCAAGGGTTTCTTGGTAAGTTCCTACATCTTTTCTCCTCCCCTGTCCCCACAGACTTATAGCATCAAATTTTGTTTTGGATCTCTAATCCACAGGTCACATTGCCTGTAACCAGTAGATTTTTATCCCCACACCTGGATACGTAATTTGATACAGAGGTTACTTTCTAGGAAAATTTTTGGGCTACAGATTCACTAGATTAACAAAAGCTTCAAACATTTTACTAAGTACCAGTCTCTGTGTAGACTGACAACCTGGTCATATATTAAGGTATAACTACAGATGTTAATCATTAGTCAATGATTAGTGGCCAAACAGCAATATTTTAAAACAATTGAAAAAGGAATTAAAAATTTGATTATTCAGAATTGATCCTTTGGAAAATTCACAGCAATTCTGTTTATTCTTCAGTTATGCTTTACATATTTAAAGATTTTTCTTTCCGGGCTGGGGATGTGGCTCAAGTGGTAGCGTGCTCGCCTGGCATGCGTGCGGCCCAGGTTCAATCCTCAGCACCACATACAAACAAAGATGTTGTGTCCGCCGAAAACTAAGAAATAAATATTCTCTCTCTCCTCTCTCTCTCTTTCTTTAAAAAAAAAAAAAAAATTTTCTTAATCTTAAAAAAAAAAAAAGTTTTTTTTTTTTTTCTCCTTATGAGTTAAGACAAACATTCATTCAGTGATTTTTTTCAACAGCTATTTTTTTGGGAAAAAAACCCAAAAAACGATACCAATAGTTAATAATCAATTCTAGGGTGTTGATTTGCTTTAAGAACCTATGATAGGGCTAGGGATGTAGCTCAGTGTTAAAGCACTTGCCTCACATGTGCAAAGCCATGGGTTCAATTCGCAGTACCACCCCCATAACAACAACCTCCCCACAAAACACCTTTGATGATATTCAGAATTCTACTGATGAAACACATCTAGTATTATTCTTTTCACACACATGAAAAAAGACCTCCTAGGTATTTTTTTTTTTTTTTTTTGAGAGAGAGAGGTGGGGGGAGAAAGGGAGGGAGAGAATTTTTAAAATATTTTATTTTTCAGTTTCAGTGGACACAACATCTTTATTTTATTTTATGTGGTGCTGAGGATCGAACCCAGCGCCCCATGCATGCCAGGTGAGCGCGTTACTGCTGAAGTCACATCCACAGCCCCCTCCTAGGTATTTCATATTGATTCAGATGGTGACTGTCGATAAACTATATATTACTTGACACTGAGTTATCATTTCTTTGACTTATTATTGTTTTAGCCACTTAAATACAAAAAAGATTAAGGTCATCTTTATCTTTTTATATAGTCACTAAATCCTTTGAAATCCTTTCATGATGTCTTGCCTTTAGTGATATGATTCTTGATCCTAGATTCTGGTACCTATGCTCAGCTTGCACATGTAGACATATTGAAACATCTCCCAGTGCAGGACACTCCACTCATTCTTAAGACTGTGCCTCTGTACACGCTGTTTCTTTGTCTTAAAATGTTGTTCTCTGCCAAGCTGGGGATGTAGCTCAGTTGGTAGAGCGTTTGCCTTGCATGCACAAGGCCCTGGGTTTGATCCCTGGCACACACAAAAAATAAAACAAAAAATAGAAATTTTGTTCTCTGCCTTTGTTTGGCAGACTTTCTAATTTAAGATGTTGTACAAAACACTTCTTTGACTCTTCCGGACTGTTAGTTGTTCTCCTTTTTGGGATCCTTAACACCTTTAACATTTATCTATTATAGTTATGGTTTTTTTTTGGATTTTTTATTATTAATTTTTTATTTATATATGACAGCGGAATGTATTACAATTTTTATTACACATATAGAGCACAATTTTTCATATCTCTGGTTGTATACAAAGTATATTCATACCAATTTGTGTCTTTATATATGTACTTTGGATAATAATGTTCATCACATTCCACCATCATTACTAATCCCATACCCCCTCCTGTCCCCTCCCACCCCTCTGCCTTATCTAGAGTTCGTCTATTTCTTCAGTGCCCCCCTTTTCTACCCCACTATGAATCAGCCTCCTTACATAAGAGAAAACATTTGGCATTTGGTTATTTTAGTTCTTATTACAACAAATGGGATTATTTCTTTACACCTCTCTATATTTTACATATTATGAATTCTAGTACCTTACCCAGTTCCTGGAACATAGTAGGCTCTCAACCCCATAAGAAGAAAGGAACAAATTCTATTACTTAATTTTCATTAGTTTTTTTTTTTTTTTTTTTTTTTTTTTTTTAACTAGAGATTGAACACAGGGGTGCTCAACCACTGAGCCACAACCCCAGCCCATTTAAAAAAATTTTGAGACAGGGTCTTGGCTTGGGGCCTAAGTTGTGCTGAGACTGGCCTCAAACTTGTGATACTCTTGCCTCAGCTGTGATTACAGGTGTGTGCCACCACGCTTGGCTTGTTTTCATTAGTTTGCTACCATTCTATTTATTTATTTATTTAGTGGGACTGGGGATTGAACCCAGGTCCTTCTGCATGCAAGGCCAGCACTCTACCACTGGGCTACACTGCCAGCTCAACTTGCCACCATTTCTAATTTCAATTCCTATTGGTGCATATTCACATTGTTGTTCAAGTTAGTTTGCCTGATTATATCCTCATTCCTCCAGCCTAATTTACATTACCACAGAATTATATCTCCTGACCTACTGTTTTGAACATATTGTTTCTGTCCTCCAAACTCTTAAATACTTTCTTACATCCTTTTAATTGAGGCCCAACTCTTTAGCCAAGACTCAAATATTACTTCAGCTGTAAGTTATCTTTCTTGCTTTATTACCTATTAATTTACCTTAAGAGAACACTACACTAGACACACAGAAGTATTTGCATTTTCTGAAAATCATAATTTAGGTTGTATCCTGAATACTATGACTAAGATGTTGTAGTGCAGGCAGATGACAAACTACATCCAGAAACTGTAAATAAGGTTTTCATGGAATGCAATCATGCTAACTTATTTATGTACTGTCTATGTATTCTTTTGCACTACCAGTGCATTGCTGAGTATTTACAATAGAAACTAGAAGGTCTGTGAGCCTAAAATATTTATTTTCTGGTTGTTTAAGAAAAATTGTTGACCCCTTTTGTAGAGACCAATTAATTGTATTTTTATGAAGAGGATTACTGTTTGTTTTTTTTTCCAAATAGTCAGGTAAACTTAGCTACACTTAAATTTGAAATTCTGCACCCTACCAATGGACAACAATTTCCATTCAGTTCTTTTAGCTTTAGAAGGGATGCTTGAAAATTATTGTGCACATGTGTAATTCAGGGGTTGTCCAGAGATTTAGAGAAGGTCTTTTTTTTTTTTTTTTTTTTTTTGGTAGCAGAGATTGAACCCAGGGGCACTGAACCACTGAGCCACATCCCCAGCCCTTTTAATTTTTTAATTTGAGACAGGGTCTTGCCAAGTTGCTGAGGTTGGCCTCTAACTCGTGTTAATCTTATGATCCTTCTGCTTCAGTTTCCTGAGTTGCTGGGATTATACAGGTGGCTCACCGAGCCCAGCTCCCAAACTCTTCCTCTGGCTCTTCATGCCAGTAAGACTGTACATTTTCGATCAAGTTTTATGCATGCTGCGTAATGCTGACTTGAACCTGTCCTAGAGAAAGAAGCCATAAACATAGGAAAACTTGATTCCATTATCTTCCTCCAATTTTAGATTACTCTTCAGTTTCTGCCTGCTTTTCATTGTTTTCTATTGTCTCTAGGTAGTTTGATTTGAAATATTTTGTCTAGAGTTAAAACTGCTTCCTAAGGAAGGATTGGCTTATAACGCAATTCCTACCCTATTTAGGTTAGTTTATACTCTTTGGGTCAGACTTTGCTCAATATTTTGTTTTTTTACATTCATATATATTGCCAAGTGTAGGGGTGATTCATTTATTTTCTTTTCATTATGTACTCTACCTAATAAATATGTCATTTATTTGTCTGTTTATAGACATTTGGGTTGTTTCCAGTTACTTTGGTCACTGAAATAATGACACCATATTTGTTAGAGCAGAAAACTAGTTATGCCAAGATGTATATCGGAAGAGAATTAATAAATAGCAACTATGGTGCATGAATAAAATCGGCTATTTTGTTGCCATAAAAATATAATTTCTGGAATATATTAAGCAATAAAGCAAAGTATGGAACAGCATAGAAAGCTGACATCAGTGGAAGCATTGGTTGACTCTGAGAAAGGGACTGAATAGATGGGGAACAAGCTTAGTGTGCAGAATCTTGTACTGTGAAAAATATGATACCATAAAAAACAGATTTATTTAGCTGGGGTTGTAGCTCAGTGGTAGAGTGCTTGCCTAGCATGTGTAAAGCACTGGGTTCGATGCTCAGCACCACATAATAAATGAATGAATGAATGAATGAATGAAATGAAGGTTTTAAAAAAGATTTATTTAAAAACTCACAGAAAAAAACCACTAATATATTATGTACATTTTTCCATGTTAAAAATACTTCTATGACTAGCCAGGCATGATGGCATATGAATGCACCTGAACAATCTGGAAGGCTGAGGCAGGATGATCACAAGTTTGAGGCTAGTCTCAGCAACTTAGTGAGACCATGTCTCAGAATAAAATAAAAAGCTCTTGGAAATGTGGCTCAATAGTTAAGCACACTTGGGTTCAATGCCTGATATTATTATTAATAATAATAATAATAATATAAAATCACTTCTAAAAATAACTTCTATGACAGGTAAATAAATGTCATTTCAATGTACAGTGGGTTGAATGGTGTACCCTCAAAATTCACATTTACACGTAATCTCAGAATGTGATCTCATTTGGAAATGAGGTCTTCACAAATATAATTGGTTAAGATGAGGTTCTACTAGATTAGAGCAGGCTCTGTATTGTTACTGGTGTTCTTATAATAAGAGGAGAGGACAGACAGGAATGCATAGGGAAGGCAGCTACAGGAAGACAGAAGTCAGAGATGAGAGCAATACAGATGCAGAGATTGCAGTGATACAACTACAACCAAGGACTGATTGCTTGGAGCCACCAGAAGCAAGAAAGAGACAAGAAAGGATTTCTTAGAGTCTTCAGAGGGAGTGTGGCTCTGTTGATATCTTTTATTTCTCATTTCTAGCCTCTAGCACTGAGAAAGAATAAAATTTCTGTTGTTTTAAGTCACTTAGTTTGTGCTAATCTGTTACAGGAACCGTAAGAAACAAATAAGCCACGCAATGGGAAATTATATGGCAATAAAAGAAATGAAATTATGATACATGCTATAACATGGACAAACCTTGGAAACAACAGGATAAAGAAAAGAAGCCCAACAAAGAAGACCACATATTGTAATATTCTACCTACACGAAACTTCCAGAGTAGGCAAATGCATAGAGATGATTAGTGGTTGCCTATGGCTGGGATGGGTTGGAGGAAACTAGACAAAGTTTCTTTTTGAGATGATGAAAATGTTTTAAAATTAATTGTGATAATGGTTATGAAGTCCTGTGGATATACTATAAAGACAATGATTGGTATACTTAACTGGGTAAATTACATGGTAGGTGAATAATGTCTCAATGAAGCTAATAGGGAAAAAACAAGCAAAAAGAAAAAATAAAGGAAGGATAAGCCTGAAATTGAGATAGGTTATCCACAAAAGGTAAATGGAAACAGAATGGGAAAAACAGGAAAACCAAAAGGGGAAAAATGGGATAAGAGGGAAATGATTCCTTTGTTAGGATGTCTTTGTGAATAGTTCTTGAAGTGCTGAAGGTATTGCTCAGTGGTAGAACATATGTAAGGTCCTGGGCTCAATAGCAAGCATCCAAAAAAAAAAAAAAAAAAAAAAAAAAAGTACTTGACTTTTTAGAACCAAGGCAACTTTCTTTTCTTTTCTTTTTTTTAAAAAAAGCTTCTCAATTTTTTTTTTCTTTTAGAGAGAGAGAGAAAGAGAGAAAGAGAGAGAGAGACAGACAGACAGACACAGAGGGAGAATTTCAATATTTATTTTTCAGTTTTCGGAGGACACAACATCTTTGTTTGTATGTGGTGCTGAGGATCGAACCTGGGCCGCACGCATGCCAGGAGAGCGCGCTACCGCTTGAGCCACATCTCCAGCCCCCCAAGGCAACTTTCCCTGTACTTAAAAAAAAATAATAATTAAAATTAATCAGGATGTGGAGGGAATGCTGTGGTGTTAAGATTGGAGTACGTGATGTCTATCAGTATGAACTCAGGTTTATAAAATATATACATATATGAATATAGACATAAATGTGTATATACCTTCATGTATTTCCTAATCCCATTCATAAAGAAGATAACACAGTAGCAATGACCACACATAATGCTTAATGAGGAATCAGGGCCTTTTGAAGAAATAGCTGATGCCATGGCTGGGGTAGTGAAGATGAACCTGGAGAGCTAATGGTGCCAGAATGTAAGGCAGTTAAAAAAAAAGAAAAAATGATGGGAACATGTTGAAAGTGCATTAAGAATTAACTTGAGGGGTTGGGGTTGTAGCTCAGCGGGAGAGCACTTGCCTAGTACATGTGAGGCCCTGGGTTTGATCTCAGAACTACATAAAAATAAATAAACAAAATAAAGGCATTATGTCCAACTACACCTTAAAAAAAAAAAAAGAATTGACTTGAATCAGGCATGCCTGTAATCCCAATGGGTCAGGAGGTGAGGCAGGAGGATCAAAAGTTAGAGGCCAGTCTGGGTAATTTAGCAGACCTTGTGTTAAAATAAAATAAAGGAGCTGGGGTTGTGGTTCAGTGGTAGAGTGCTTGCCTAGCATGTAGAGGCACTGGGTTTGATCCTCAGCATCACATAAAAGTAAAAACTATAAAGTTTCATTGGACATCTATAAGTTTTAATTTAAGTCTTTATTGGCATCTTATACATAGGATGGTGAGACATAATGGGTTAATCCATAGAATAAAATGAATATCCATGAGTACATATGATATAAATGTGAATAAATCAAAAAGGAGAAGGGAAAGCTTTTTCTGACAGTAGAATTCCAAATAATAAAAGTATACAGAATATAAAATGATTACACAGTAACAATTATTACAGGCAAGATTAATCAATGAATATGAGATATAAGTATCTCACGAAATATTTATTCATTAATAAGAGAAAAATACTAACTTTGCAAAGAAGCCTGGCAGGCACTACTTTCACCAAGTGAAGTGAATCAAAGTTAACATCACCACTAATGGGGCTAATTGAATCATATGTCTCTGGATATGATACACCGAGAAGAGCATATTATTTCTCTGGTGTCCTTGCTAAAAAAGTGTAACTTGAATTTAATCATGGGGAAAATTAGTCAAACATAAATTGAGAGACATTCTTCTACAAAATAGCGGGGCAGTACTCTTTTAAAATGTCGAAGTTATGAAAGACAAAGACTGAAAAATATGCCAGATTGTAAGAAAAAAAGAGGACATGACTATTTACTTAGTGTAGCATAAATCATGGATTATATCTTGGGCCAGAAAAACATCATTTTTTTTTGGGGGGGGGACTGGGGACAGAACCCAGGGGTGCTTAACTACTGACTTATATTCCCAGCCCTTTTAAAAATATTTAATTTTGATTTTATTTATTTTTTTAGGGTATTACTAAGTAGCTTAGAGCCTGGCTAAATTGCTGAGGCTGGCTTTGAACTTGTGATACTCCTACTTCAGCCTCCAGAGCTGCTGGGATTACAGGCATGGATCACTGTGTCTGGAGAAAATGATCATTATTGGGATAACTGACAACATCTGAGTAAGGTCTATAGCCTCATTATAGAATTACATCAATATTAATTTCCTGGTTTTAAAATATATTTACTTTTATTTATTTATTAGGATGACAAAATTATACATATTAATTTTCTGGTTTTCATCTTTGTACTGTGGTTATATAAAATGTTTATGGTTAGGAAAGCTAGGTGAATGATATATGGAAAATCTACTATTTTCACAGCTTTTTGCTTCACAATGAGAAGTTTAAATAGGAAACTTAAGACCAATTTCATGATAAATATCTTTGTATGGGACTAGGGGTATAGCTCAGTGGTAGAGGGCTTGCCTGGATGTGTGAGATCCCGGGTTTAATCCCCAGTACCCACCCCCCCGAAATCCTTTGTGCTAAATTATTCTATAGAATTGATTCCTGTAGGTAAAGTTAAAGAATATGCATATTCTGACATGTATTTTTACCAAGAAAAACTATACCAAAATTTCTCCCAGTAACAGCAGATCTCAACTTTTTCCAAATTTCTGAGATACAGTAGGTTATATATAAGGTCACTTAAAGTTCTTATTTGCAACAAAATATCATTATATCCCAGTTTACATATTCTTCTAAAATATGTTGTTACTCTGATCACTGTCATGAAGGGAACTCATCATGCTTGCATTACTTCTACAGTATATTTTTGAGTAAGATTCAAATAATCCTTTCTGGTACATTTTAGGTAAAATGTACATGATCTTCTAGTGCCATGTTTCACCTGCCTTTCTTAAATATAAGCATGTTGAAATAAGGGCCATGCATCTTTGTATCCAATATTACTCCAAGCATGCTGTAGTTAAACATACTGCAACTAATTGCCCAATATACACATACTCAGATAACTTATTCAACATTTCAAGTTGTGATTTATGTGTATATGCTCCTCACTTTGCTCTTCTTATATCTTACCCAGGTCTTCATAGCTCAGGGTGCACTTACACAGTTGAGTGCCAGCTCTAAGAGAGTCCCCACAAGAGAGGTTACAAATCAAAAGCAGGGTGTGGAATTACTTCAGACATTCAGATGTGAGTTGTGATGGTCTAACTGCAAGTCTTCTGACTAATGAATCTCAGGAACTGAGATGAGCTTCTGTCTAGATTTCCAATACTTACCTCTAATTCATTATTCTTTACATTCTCATCCCTGCTTTTAAAACTAGACTGCTCTAATTTCATGGTATTTGTTAGGCATTTTAGTGCCTGTTAGCTCCTCACAACCTTTATTTTGAGATCAATGTAGCTCCTCTTATGTAAGAATAGACTTTTCTGAATGACACTGACTGCCTCCTCAAAAAGAGCTTCTTCCAGTTTTCTTCCACTACTCCTAGGTCACATAATATCTTACTGGTGTTCACACTAGAATTGATGAAGCTATTGTACCCCTTGGGAGTTCGATAAGTGGTCCAGGAAGGAGGCATAGTGGTTGGGTTAAATAGGAAAGTCAGGACAGTGGATCCAGGAGGGCCTGTAAGAAACTTTACCTAGGTGAGGAAGATCTTGAGATAAGATGTTGTAGATAGAGGGGTTGATAGCAAATCTGACATTAAGTCAGTGTAAGTGCAGTTAGCAACCATGCAGATATCTTGTATCCAGAATATGTCATCTGAACATTTGCCTCACCTGGGTTAATTTTTTTTCCAGGTCCTGCTGGCTATGCTTTCTTATTTAACTGAACTACAATGCCACCTTCTTGGGGAACAAATCTTTTATAATTTAATTTATTACAGCTTTGGCTTGTGAACTACAAAAATAGCACAACAGGTCAACACCCCAAATCATGTTTGGCATGACTCATTTGAAGAAAAATTATCATCCCAATAGTAAATAGTTATTTCTATTTTCCTGTTAGATAAAACACAAAATAATTAGAAGGAAAAATCTGGCTATGTTTTGAAGTTGAATTAAGACTACTGAATACACAGGAACACATGGAAACCTGATTTGCAAACAGACCCCACATTAAATTTTAATGATGTTGAATGCTCCTATATTTATAGATAAACTTACAAGTGGCAAGCTCAGTTGGGTTCTTACTATCACCTGTCAAAGAAATCTAATGACCCCCATTATGATCTACTTCATCTGCTCAAATACCAACAAGTAGACTTCTAAAAGTTTACTGCAGCCAACTGTTCATTTTTAAAAAATATTTCTTTAAAAATATTTTTATTAGAGTTTTATAGTAATATACAGCAGTTGGGCTCATCCCAACATAATCATGTATTCATGGAATTTGATTTCATTTTGAAGCCCCCCTTTTCACTTCTTAAATTCATTCCCTCTCCCATTCTCCTTCCTTACTCTGCTACTTTTATTTTTGTTCTTTATTTTATTGCTTGAAATTGAAAATTTCTTCCCCCCAAACTGCTCTTTGTACTTAAAACAAAACAAAAACAAAAACCCACTTAAAAACACAAATTTAAATACACAGAAAATGTTAAGACAGAAACTGATAAACCTGAAGCCATTTCAAAAGAAAACTTAAAAGATCCCAGACTAGCTGACTGCCAAAATACTATTAATTTGATCATAACAAAACAATGTTGATCCTTTACAATAATCTTGTAATGATCTCTAATTTATGGGAGAAATAAAATGCTGACTCCTACTGTAAGACACAAAAAGTTAAGGCCATGGTTTATGTTTTGCAATTTAAGGGCATATTTAGATGTACCAACTATATGGACAGAAATCTAAAGTTTGTGAAGGATCCATATGACTTCCAGGGAAGTAGTCCTTGTTCTCTAGGCCTCCCCACATTGTTACCCACCTAACCTTTCATAAGACCTAGATAAATATCCTCTAAAAGTTTAAACAACACCTACAGGAAATAAGACGTTTTAAAAATAATTCTTCATTAAAATGCCCCTTAAAAAGAAGGGACACTGTTCCCCAGAAAATTCAACCAGCCACATAAATTTATCTAAAAGTTTTCACAAAAATAATTTTGAATCCTAGAATATAATTACATTATGCACCTTATAGGTGTGAACTCTTTTTGTTTTCTTCCTTTTTTTGGGTACCAGGGATTAGACTCAAGGGCACTTGACCACTGAGCCATATCCCTAATCCTATTTTATATTTTATTTACAGAGGGGTCTCATTGGGTTGCTTAGTGCCTCACTTTTGCTGAGGCTGGCTTTGAATTTTCAATCATCCTGCCTCAGCCTCTTGAGCCAGGGGGATTACAGGCATGCACCACCATGCCCAGCAGGGCTCTTTTTTTTAAAAAAAAAATTATTTAAAAAAAATATATGTATACGTATGTATGTATGTGTGTGTGTATATATATATATATATTTTAGTTATAGTTGGATACAATTCCTTTATTTTATTTATTTATTTTTATGTGGTGCTGAGGATTGAACTTAGTGCCTTGCGCATGCCAGGTGAGCGCCCTGCCGCTGAGCCACAACCACAGCCCCAGGTGTGGACTCTTTGGGGAGATATTTCTACTGCACTACATTAAAGGTGATTCTTCCTTTCCTTTCCTGATCCTAAATCAGAAATATCTTCTTGAAATGAAAATTTTTCTAATGTTAAGTGCAGCTTGTAATGGAAAAAAAATTTTTAAGTTGTAGAGGGATACAATACCTTTATTTTACTTATTTATTTTTATGTGGTGCTGAGGATCAAACCTAGTGCCTTACACTAGGAGCACTCTACCACTGGGCTACAACCCCAGAGCTGTAGGTAGATTTTAAAATGGGATATACATATATATACACACATTTATATTGTATGGTAATATAATATATGTTTATACATAAATTTATTTACTTTTAGGTACTAAGGATTGAAACAAGGGGCACTCTACTGCTGAGAGCTACATCCCTAGCCTCCTTTATTTTTATTTTGAGATAGGGTCTTGCTAAATCATATAGGCTAGCCTTGAAGTTGTGATCCTCCTGGTTCAGTCTCTCAAATAACAGGATTACAGGTATGCATCATCCCTGGCTATTTTTTTTTTCCTTTTAAATACTACCTTAAACTTTTTATTTCTGAGGCTGGGGATATAGCTCAGTTGGTAGAGTGCTTGCCTTGCATGCTCAAGGCCCTGGGTTCAATCCTCATTACTACAAAAAACAAAACAAAAAACCCTTATATTTTTGGCTTCCAGAATGCATTATCAGAATTTTTATAATTTTATTATCAGCTACTGTATCTCCTAATTTAGTATTAAATGCAAATTTTATGGATGGGTTATTTAACATTTTTCCTTAAAGGAGAAAATGTTTAATAAACTCTCATCTAGTAGCATTTCCTTTAGCAAGCACTTTGGTATAAACTTTCTGCATGACTGAATTCATTAGCCTTTTGCATTAGTCTTTGTTTATCATCTTTAAACCAAGCCAATCTTTATTAATTTTCTAGGGCATTTTCCCAAGTGCTTTTACCACAATTTTTCTCTACAGTTTTTCTATTCCTATCACATTTGCTTCACTGTAGCTTCACAGAATTGTTCATCACTAATACTTTTTAAAGGAATTATTGCATCTTTTATTCTTTAGCATTTAATTATAAAAAATTCATCTTTAGTATTTGTTCAACCTTCTGAAATAGGGCTTTGTAAAGCAAATATATAAGTATGGAGTATGGTTTCTTTCTTTATGGAATTATGGTAAACTAATTACAAAATGCTTTGAGTCCAAAAGATCTCTTCCTTCTCTGTATATTCTTTAAGAACTTAATCATGTATTGTGCAGCATAGCATTCAAGTTCCATCACATTTTACCATTTCATGTTTATCCAACTCACAGCTCCTTCCCTAATATTTGTCATTTTTTGTAACACATTATACACGTTAAGGAGTCTTTGCCTTTTGCTCTTATTATTTCATTAATTTGGAATACCTTTGTAATCTCAACAAAATTTTAAGAAATTTCCACAGTCTGGTTCAAACATGACTTTCTTTGTGAAGCTTTCCCCAAATTTCTGTCCCATTTGTTCTATAAAAATTAGCTCATAAGAATATATTAATTCTCAAAAAAAAGAATATACTAATCCTCATATTGTATGAGTGGAATAGGTCTCTTATACATTTTAAGAACAGGGATTTTTGTCAATTACCTTTATAATCACAATTCCTGACAGAGTAGATACTCAAAACCATACTGAATTAAATAATTTGTATTGTTTCTTTATTGCTTATTTATACCTTGCCTCTCCAACTTGTCATGCTTGAAACTAAAGAGCCTCAGACTTTTCTGGGAGGCACTACTGGGGATTGAACTGGGGGCACTCTACCACAGAGCTATACCCACAGCCCTATTGATTTTTTATTTTGAGACAAAATTTTACTAAATTGCCAAGTCTGGCCTTGAACTTGCAATCCTTCTGCAGCCTCCTGAGTTGCAGCCTCTTTAAGTTCTATATTAACTGTCATATTCTTAGCACTTTATCAAGAATCTTTGAATCAGTAAAAAATGTTAGAAATCACACACTTGAAAACCTTGACCAGTGGAAGCATTTGTTTTAACAAATACCTTTGATGAAATATTTGTAATCGGGATGGGGTTGTGGCTCAGTGCTAGAGCAGTCGCCTAGCACATGTGAGGCCCTGGGTTCGATCCTCATCACCACATTTAAATAATAAAATAAACGTATTGTGTCCAACTACAACTAAAAAAAAAAAAAAAAAGAAATATTTGTAATGATTAGTGTGACATTATGGACTGGTTTGCTCAAGACTGTCTAAGGTTTATAAGAAATGAGGCAAGAGTTTAAAAACTTCCTTAAAAAATATATATTTATACACATACACACACATATATATGTGTATACATATACATAGATACACACAGACACACACACACACATTAGTTGTAGTTGGACAATACCTTTATTTTATTTATTTATTTTTATGTGGTGCTGAGGATTGAACCCAGCGCCTTCCATGTGCTAGGCGAGTGCTCTACCACTGAGCCACAACCTCAGCCCTAAAACTTCCTTTAAGTACAGTTTTTAACATTCCATGTGCAAACAATTTATTCTTTTCAACTGAGGAAAATTTTAGCTGTTCAATTATCTGAATCAGATTTTTCTGCTACACCTCCAAAGATTTCTATCTGGGCCAGAAACTTGCATTCAGTGTTTCCGCCAAAAGAAAATTTTGCCAAGTTGTAATGCTCTGAAAAATGAATTTCAGAGTCTAATTGAATTTGTGCTTTACTGAGGACAAACAATGATTATTCTGAAAAACATATGGTAATATGGCTCTTAAATATTCATTTGTATATTTTTTTAGAGCTTTCAATTATAGAAATTGATATGCGGAGTTTAAAAGAAAATGTACATATTCTCTAAAAATTACTCAAGTTAATGTGTATGTACATATATATCCATGAACATGCAGCTAAATGTTGTTATCATCAGATGTCTACTCACACATACAAAATGCATGTATAAGATATGTACAACAACTCCATATCACAAAGTTTTCCAGCTCTAACAATTTCTATCTAAAGAGACATCTTAGAGCTTATTTGGCATAAGCTCTGAGAACCATCATTGATCAATTATGAACTGGATCATATATGGACATTTTCTTGGGTCAAGGAGTATGTGGGCATGTTTCTACAAGAAGCTTTGTCATTCTAAAGTCTCCTGGCACTGATCTTATGATTAACTAAAAAGTGGAAGCGGATAGTCATCCTTTAAATACAGTATGCATTCTGGGACATAAGATGAACTAGGGCTTTTCTAACCTTGATGTTATTAATACTTGGGGTCAGATGATTCTTTGTTGTGGGTGGCTATCCTGTGCATTAAGGATGCACTCTATACATCCTGCCCTCTATACACTAGATGCCAGTGGAGCCCTGACTCCTGTGCCCTAGTCAGTTGTCACAAACAAAAGTGAGAGAAAAAATTGTTCCTGGTTGAAAAACATGGCTGTAAGCAAATGAGACAACATGGTGTAGAACATTAAGTTAGACTAGAATGGGATTCAATAGGTGAATTCTCATCTAGATGCTATTGTCTCTAATTTGAGATCTTGAGGAAATGCCCTAATCCACCTAAGGACCTCATGTAACAAATTAACAAATTAATACTTAACTTTCTTGGCCTATGATTTTTTTGGTAATTTTTTTGTAGTTGTAGATGAACAACATGCCTTTATTTATTTATTTTTAAATGTGGTGCTAAGGATGAACCTGGTGCTTCAACACATGCTAGGCAAGCACTCTGCCACTGAGCTATAGCCCCAGCCCATATTTTTTAATTTTATACTGAACAGCGACTTTGAGTTTAGTATGTAAAAATAAATCTTGTAGTAAATCAACTCTCACACCATAAACAAGCAGAAAAACTTCAGAAATTTAAATAAATTTAGTAAATTTAATAAATTTAAATAAATAAATGAAGGTATAAGAAAGCCACCAAAGTTTCCAAACTTAACAGTATAAGATCCCAGAGAAAAGAAAATCTTCAAAAACTAAGCTAGCATTTTAAAAGTTGTTTTCCCCTTCAGGGCATTTTCAAATTCTCATGTTGGGTGAGAGGCTGAGAATCTGGGCACCATGCTATTACTAGGAGGCAGAGAAGCCAATAGAGCTTTTGGCAATCTCATGGGAGTAGTGAGACAAAAATTGGAGCATTCAAGTGCCAAGGCAGTCAGAATTGAGGGGTTCTGATCCTGAGAAGCGCTGAAAAACAATAAAGCACGTCTGAAAATCTGGGGTTTTCTTCCTCAGGTATTTGCCAGATCTATCAGGGAGCAGAACAGGAGGTCCAGACATCAAGCAGAAAATTTCTAGAAGAAAGAGTGATGTTTCTGATAGTTTTAAGAAGGAGGAAAAAAAAAAAAAAAAGAAAAGCCTATGGCATAGAAGTAGGGAACAAATCAGAGGTAGACTCAACCTTACACAACCCTTGAGATTGTTTAGTCCCTAATCTATCTTTACTCTATGTACCTTCTACAGGAAGATGATATCAATAACAGAAAACCCTATAATTTTTAGAAATTAAAAAAAAATATTTTAAGTTGTAGATGAACAATACATTTATTTTATTTTTATGTGGTGCTGAGGATTGAACCCAGTGCCTCACGTGTGCTAGGCCAGCACTCTACTATTGAGCCACAACCCCAGTCCCAGAAAACCCTATAATTTATTATGAACAATGTTTAACATTTGACAAAAAATTATTGGGCAATTCAAGAAATATTATCTCAAGGATAAGAAGTCAAAAGAAACAGATGTTCAGATAACTAAAATACAGCAGTTTTAGATAAGGAATTACTACTGTTGTGATTAATATGTAAAAAAAGACGAAAAGGGAAAAGATTACAGTATAGAACTGGGATCAATAAAAACAATGAAATAATTTAGAAAATGAAAAATATGACTAGTGAAATAAAGAACTAAATAGATGCCCTGAAATGTAGAATGGACAAAGCAGAAAAGAAAATTATAAGTATATAGGTCAGTGCAAAATATACAGGCTAAAGCTTGAGATTGAAAAGAAAGAAAATTTAGAAAAGAGTAAAAAAGACATATGGGGTACAATGAAAAACTTCGAATATATGAATAAATGGAATCCTGATAGGAAGAGATGGATCCTGTATTTAAAGAGATAATGGCTAACAATTTCCCCAAACTGATGAGTTACTAATCACAGATTTAAGAAGCACCAAAACTCCAGCAGGATAAATATAAGGAACCAAGCACAAAAGTTAAATTTGAAGAAAAATTCTTAAACACAGCCAGAGAAAATAGAAATATTACAATCAAAGGATCTAGAGTAAGACTAACAGCTGACTTCTCAACGAAAACAAGAGGCTCTGAAAAATAATGGAAGACCATTTATAAAGAGCTCAAAAAAACATAACTCCCAACCTAGAGAATGGTACTCATTGAAAGGGGGAAAGACCAAAAAAACTGAAAGACTGAGATAATTTATGCACCGAGTGAAATACTAAATAAAGCTGTTTAGGCAGATTAAAACACAGAAATGCAGGAAGAAAAGCAATGGAAGGAGTGAATTTGCACAAAAAATAGTATCTTTTCTCCTCGAGGTTTTAAAATACATTTAAAATTAAAACAAATAGAAACAAAAATCTAAAAGGATGACCTTTGGGATGATGTAGCTCAGTGGTAGAGCACGCATGGGTGGTTCAACCCCCTGTACAATGCCCCCCTCCCGCTGAAAAAGAATGCATAAAGTAACTGAAAATCTTACAAAAGATACACACATTCCAAAACACACAATATCTCTATACTGAAAATAACAAAACATTTTAATAAATATTATACATCACCTAAATTTTTTTTTAATGTGGTATTGGGGATTAAACCCATTAAATTCATGCTAGGCAAGCTCCCTACCACTAAGCTAAAAGCTCAGCCTTTTTTATTTTGAGACAAGGTCTCACTAAATTGCCGAGGATGGCCACAAACTTGTGACCTGATACAGGCGTGTGCCACTGCACCAGCACAGACCACCTAAATTAATAGAGGGAATTACTGTATAGATTGGGAGACAAAATAATGTAAGGATGTCAATTATCACTAAGTTGAATTGCTGAGTCAATACAATCTGAAAAACATTCTAGTAAGGAATTAAGAATTTTGGGGGTGGTAGAAATTAACAAACTCATTCTAGAATTTATGTAAAAATGCAAAAAGAAAGAAAAGCTAGGACAATCTAGAAGAATAAAGTTGGAAGACTGATATTACCAGATAAAAAGAATGATTATAAACTAATTAATTAGGAGAGTATGCAACTGGTAAAGAACAGAAAATGAGAATAATAGAATATAACAGAGAATCTAGAAAAAGATTAATATATGCAAGGTTCTCTGAAATGTAAAAGATGTCAATATAGTACAGTGAGGTAAAGGGTTTTCCTCTCAATGAATGATGCTGGGTCCACTGGCTAGTGATATGGACATAAGAAATGAACCATACTCCTACTCTACATTGTATGTAAAAATTAATTCTAGATGGACTAAAGTGTGAACAATAAAAGAAAATCTTCATGGGTTGGGGATATGCTAAGACTTTCTTTAAAGGAATATGAGAAGCACTAATCGTAAGGGGAAAACATGAATTGAACTGTACTAAAATTAAGAGCAAAAGACACCATGAAGAGAATGAAGACGCAAGCCAAAGAATGGGATAAGATACGTGCAATAAAACAAAAATATTTACATGCAGATTATAAAAGAATTATAAGTCAGTAGGACAACCCAACAAGGGAATAGGATTTTAACAGGAATGTCACAACAGAAGATATCAAAAAAATAGGTGGATGAAAATATGCCTTATTGCATTATACACCAGGAAAATTCCAATTAAAAATCATAACAGGATACTATATTATTACACATTCATGAGAATGGCTAAAATTTTAAAAAGATGGGTAGTTACAAATTCTGGTAAAGATGTGGAACAATCAGAGCACCTTGCTGATGGGAGTTCACACTGCTATGGCTGTTAGGAAATCGTGGACCGAAGAACAAAACTCTTGTGTATCCTAACTATGGTCATGGTTACAAGATCTATGTAATTACCAAAATCCACAGAATCTGATACTTCACAGAGGAAATTTTTATTTATTGAAATCTGATAAAGACATGAAAGGAAACCAAGATGGAATACTACAGATATCACAAATGAATAATGTAATCACACTAAAGTGGATGGAATAAAAGAACGAAAAGTTACTTTAGATGACAGTATTCTGACTGGACACTGGATAAAAAAGACAAAAAGAACTGTAAATGAATACTACAGTAAGTACATCTGTTTCTCACAAGGATATAGATAGGCATTTCAAAACTACCTTAGAATACAACAAATAAGTAAATACATTTTAGAAAATAGAGTCAGAATTTCCTATGTCAGAAAGTTGTAAATAAGGAAGGGCAAAGTCTAGAATGAATCTTGTATTGTATGACTGGAATAAGATGTACAATGGCTTAAAAAAGCATATAAACAGATACAGAAATAAATATAGCTTAGTATAATACATATATTGCTGAGCTCTGTTTACCAAGAGGGCCTAGGAAGGATGACATTCAAGGAGTAAAAAGCATATATACTACTCAGATTTGGGATTCTTTTTTTTAATATTTATTTTTTAGTTGTAGTTGAATACAATACCTTTATTTTATTTATTTTTATGTGGTGCTGAGGATTGAACCCAGGGCTTTGCACGTGCTAGGCGAGCACTCTACCGCTGAGCCACAACCCCAGAGAAACATGTACCAATTCTAAATACCATTCTTCAATAAAAGGAATCAAGGTTCCTTGGAGAAGTGTTGATTCAAGAACTGAGGCAGGGAAAATTCAACATGAGTCTGGCACATTCTTGTTGTCAAAAAGTAAAAAAGTGGGAGTGGCCTTGTCCAGCACCTTTTTATTTCCTTGTGTGATCGCCGCCCTGCTCCCTTCAGCCTCCGGACCGCGGTTTTTCTTGAGACCAAACACCATGCCTTCAATTAAGTTGCAGAGTTCTGATGGGGAGATATTTGAAGTTGATGTAGAAATTGCCAAACAATCTGTGACAATCAAGACCATGTTGGAAGATTTGGGAATGGATGATGAAGGAGATGATGACCCAGTTCCTCTACCAAATGTTAATGCAGCAATATTAAAAAAGGTCATTCAGTGGTGCACACACCACAAGGATGACCCCCCTCCTCCTGAGGATGATGAGAACAAAGAAAAGCGAACAGACGATATCCCTGTTTGGGACCAAGAATTCCTGAAAGTTGACCAAGGAACACTTTTTGAACTTATTATGGCTGCAAACTACTTAGACATCAAAGGTTTGCTTGATGTTACGTGCAAGACTGTTGCCAATATGATCAAGGGGAAAACTCCTGAGGAGATTCGCAAAACCTTCAATATCAAAAATGACTTTACTGAAGAAGAGGAAGCCCAGGTACGCAAAGAGAACCAGTGGTGTGAAGAGAAGTGAAATGTTGTACCTGACACTGTAACACTATAAGGATTGTTCCAAATACTAGTTGCACTGCTCTGTTTATAATTGTTAATATTAGACAAACAGTAGACAAATGCAGCAGCAAATCAATTGTATTAGCATAATATTGTCCTTATTGCATGTTTAGTTTGAGTACAGACTCCAAACCTATGGCTGAATTTCTTTTAGTGTGAGAGAAAGTTTCTTTTTTTCTTTACTCTGAATAAAACTGAACTGTGGGTTCTCTGTAGAAAGTGGCATTTTGGGCTTTCCCTCCTTTTGTAAAGCGATTTCTGCCTAGTTTATGGTCCAGTTAACTTTAGTGAGCTTTTAAAAGTTGGCGTTGTAAATAAAACAACTTGCAAAAAGTTTTCTGAAATAGAATTAACAAAATATTATCTTTATTCATGAGTTGGAAACTGGAAAAAGGCTACTTGAAGTAAATGTTCTGAGTTGGGGTTGTTAGGATTTCTTCCAGCCTCCTGGAGTCGAGCAGTACCACTGGGATTGATTTGCCTGTATGTAGCAGGATTCCCTTAACTGGACCGAAGGACTCGGGTTTTTTGTTTGTTTTTTGTTTTTTTAATCAGCTTTGAATATGTTGCCTAGAGACTCAGTTATTACCCAGTTTGTGGATTTGGAGGGGAGAAATGTAACTAGACAGTTTGACAGCTTTTCAATTAAAAAAGACACTTCATTCAAAAAAAAAAAAGTAAAAAAGTATACCTGGATGCAGTGGTACACACCTCTAATCCCAGAGGTTTGGAAGGCTGAGGCATGAGGATTGTGAATTCAAAGCCAGCCTCAGCAAAAGTGAGCCACTAAACAACTCCGTGAGACCCTGTCTCTAAAATAGGCCTGGGGATATGGCTCAGGGGTTGAATGCCCCCGGGTTCAACCCCTGGTCCAAAAACAGTAAAAGAATTCACAAAAAAAGGATGGGAAGAGAGCCAGACAAAAATCCTACACACTGGGTGATTCCATTTTAAAAATAGGCAGTAGTGGTAAGAGTAGACACTAAGATAATGGTTGCCTTTGATGGGGTTAATGATTAGGAGGGGGTTTCTACAGTGCTGTACATGTACTATTTATTGATCTGGTTGTAGTTAAACAGGTGTGCCCATTTAATGAAAAGTTGTATCAATTTTGTATGCATGTTGTACTTCAATACAAACTATATGTGGTATTCTGCATTTTGAGTGTGGTAGTTTGTTACATGTTATTTAGGAAAACATGTGAATTTTAATATATGTAATCTATATCCCAATAAATCAGACTTAGTGGTCTTTCCAGAAATCAATGCTATCTGCCTAGTGTAGGCTATCTCCCATTCTGCCTTGCAGTAGGATCCTATGTGATAGAAAGCTGGCAGTTAAAAGAAGTCTTATTTCTTCAGGCCTGAGATCACTAATTGTACAAACAAAGCCTTAAAGGTATTATTTTGTAAGAACTGATGATAGTTCTACATGTTATTCTAAATCATTTGATCTCTTGGTTCTAAATTATTTTGATCTCTTATCTTTTATAGTTATAATAATACAAAAATGGAAATACTTGGTTGTTTATATTCATAGGTAACAAACACATTTTTCTTTAAAATCTTACCTAGTAAGAATATTTTTTTGTGTGTGAATGCCATATACAAACATTCTAAAAGAATGCTACTTAATTTGTTCTATCCTTACTATCACCAACCTATGCCAATAAGATCATCATTTAAAATTGGTTTGGCTGCAGTAGAGATAGCATTTTCAAAATGATTTACATTAATATTTGTAGGAGTAGGGTGGGATGGTGTGTTGACATTATTCTTCCAATTGCTGAGATTGTTTTCCTTTAAAGTTTGCATTTTCTATTGCATACTCTCTGCTTACTAGAATTGCAAATCATACTGATCTTTTCTTATAGAATAATGGAGAACATTGAATGTTTTTGTAGAACATGAAAACTTAACTAGCAGAGGAGATAACAAGTTTTTAAAGTACCAGGAACATGAACACAAGTAACTTTGATACCATCATTTACTTATAATGACACAGTACACTGTGATAAGACTATGTTAAATCAGAACTATCTTGAAGTTGGGGGCTATTTTAATCTGTAGATCACCTGTAAGAGTCAATGAGCCCTTGATACTTTTTGACAGGATAAGAAAGAGAAACATGTACCAAGGCCCCACTTACTGAAGAACTAGATATTTAGTTATTTAGTTTTCATCATCCATAGTACAATAAAGATTGGCAACATTATCAAATCACCTAACTGAATGATTCTCAAAGTGAGAGGTGCAATTAGACAACATTGCTATATCATTATGAGGGAACTTTTTCAACACATACACAGAAAGCACTATACTTCTCTTCCTCCATCAACATTTCCATACATCTCCTTGAGAATGTCTATTTTAATGCTGCGCAGATTGAGGAGAAGTGATTTAACAAGGCAGGACTGTATTTATGAAAAACTCACAGGTAATTTTGATAAGATAGCAATAGACTTACTTCCACTTAAAAACTCTGACCTAACATATTTTCTTCCTTTGTGCAAAATTACAATTCAGATTGCCCAGAAAGAATTATGAAAGTACTCAAAGGAGAAGAGACTATAATTTATTCTTCAATGGACCTATTACTGTTTCATAACAGCCATGGTGTGAAATGCATTATTTTCTATTTAGAACAAAAGTCCTATTGCTTTTTCCAATTATTAGTGATATATTTATTACAGAAACTTGGAGAAATTTAAACTTTCTATAAAGTACTATACACACACACACATACATATATATGTATATATACTTATGTCTATATGTACATATGTTTGTGTATGTAAAATCATTTTTTTTACAACAGTCTGCAATATAATAAGGCATTAAAGTACGAAGATCTTACTAGGTTTCTGCCCATTAGCTTAGTCTTAGTTTTTCTAAAGTTTATAGACACAGAAATTATTTGTTTGACTTGGCTCCCATGTTAATAAACAGGCTTATTTAACATTTATTAAAAGGATCAAAATGAATAGTCATATTTTCTGCCTTCATTCCCAACCTCTTAATCTGTTTGCTATGTTAAATGTCTTTTGAACTGTGGTAAAATATACCTAATAAAATTTATCATTTTAATCATTCACGAGTGTACAGCAACTGAGTATATTCATATTGCTATATAAAGATCATCACCATTAATCTCTACAACTTTTTTCATCTTGAGAAACTGAAACACTATATCCATTAAATGATAAATCTCCATTCTTCCCTACCCCAGCCTTTGGCTAACACTGTTCTACTGTCCCTAAAAATTTGACTACTCTAAATATCTCATGTAAGTAGGATCAAACAATACTTTCCTTTGAAGCTGGCTTATTTTACTTACTATAGTGTCTTCAAGGTTCATCAACATTATGGCATTTATCAGAATTTCCTTTTTAAGATTAAATATATTTCATTGTAAATATAAATGTGTATGTGTGTGTCCACATGCCAATGAATGCATACATGCATATCATGTTTGGTTTATCCGTTAATTTGTAGATTGATACTTGGGTTTGTTTCTACTTTTTGGCTACTGTGAATAATACCACTACAAACATGGGTGCATATATACCTGTTTAAGTTCCTGCTTTCAATTTCTTTAGGTGTATAACCCAAAGTGCAGTTGCCTACCTTTTTACTCTCACTAGTCTCCAGTGCCTAGCCTTCCCTCAAATAAATTTGTTTGGGAACTCAATTAGCCTGTAAGCACTGAAACAAAGATTGATATACAACAGAAACTTTGAGCTGGATGGAAACCCAATCTGAAAGAGAGATGAGCAGTAAAACAGGGTGAGTGGAAAACTTTCTAAATTTGCCGACTATTTAAATAAGAAGAATTTAAGTAATTAAATTTATAAAAGAAAGTGGTTTACAGAAAACCATATCTCAATGAGATAGGTCTTTAGAATAAAATACTAAGGAAACTGATTTTGTTAACATTAACATTATTGCTAAATGCCACAAACTTAACAGTGTGATCGTTTAAAAATACTCTACAGTGTGAGGCAAGGCACAATACTCCTAATTAGTGTTTTAATAAGTGTCTTAGCACTGCCTTGTGCCATTCTGGAATGTCACTTATGGAAAATTAAGGGACACTTTCCCTCCCTATCTTCCATTAGTATTTTAATGCTAGGAGGTGGGAAAAAGCTGATCCATATTCAAGAGGAAAGGAGGGAAAACAATAACAAATTGGCATCTCTTCTGTGAATTGCCCTACAGGCCAAGCATTTTTATGTTCTTAATCATTATTAAATGACTTAACATGACACCCAGAGCCTGGCGAATGATTGCATCCTGACATGAGAACGAATTACAAATGAAATGAAAGATCAAGCCGTATTAGAGGACTGCCTCTGGGAAATGAAAATCTTTAATTCTCTTTTATTATTGACATTTATTTGGCTGCCATGAATAACAACATAGCAAAGAGATTCAGCTCTGCTTGTGCACTGAATAGCTTATCCCAAGGCTCAAAACTGCATTAACATTTATCATGTTTGCTTTTGTAGCTGACACCACTGAACAGATTCTCTATCCATCTTGTATTTATCATGCATTGCAGATATAGTGCATCCTCTAATTTCAGTTCATTTTCATATGGTAGGAACAGCAAAGATTAGCCAGTGTCTTGCCTCAAATAAATTTCTGATTGTAAGCATTCTTAAGAATGGTTTAATAGATTTAATAAAGAATACAATAAGTTCTGAAGGAAATTCAGTCGCAAGATGGGAAGGATAATTTTCCATTCTGGTAAAATGGTGCAAATTCATAACGAAGAAAAAAACTTGTATGATACGTATATCTGGAATGTAGAAAGCTTTCAAATGAATGTCTCAAAGAGCAACCTAATAGCATTTTAAGAAGCTGAAGGTGGTACTATATTTCCTATGAGAAGACTGCATGTTTTTCACTTTTCTAAACTGTTCATTGCTAAGACATGAAATGGCCATACTATATAGGAAAATGGCAATTCAGATAGTTTGTATCAAGGCAGGGATATCCTATCAAGGTTTATGTCTTCTCTCTCATACAAATTAACAACTGTGGCTTTTCCTGCCAAAACAATAAAAGTTTGCACAGTACCTGGTGCCTTTGCTTACATAAGCCTCTTTGGAATGTGCCTTTTTTTTTTTTTTCTTTTTGCATTACTGGGGATTAAACCCAGGACCTCAAGAACGCTAAGCAAGTACTCTACTAGGAGTCACATTCTCAATCCTTTCTTTTATTTTGAGATAGGATCTTGCTAAATTGCCCAGGCTATCCTCAAACTTGTATTCCTCCTGCCTTAGCCTCCAGAGCAGCTGGGATTATAGGCATGCCACCATCATGTCTTGCTATTGCCCACCTTTCTTTAAATCCCTCTTGCAATTAAAGGTTTAGTAAAGATATCAATTTATCTTGGGAAAACCATTTAACATTGTTCAATCTTGCTTGAATTTTTACTTTTTAAAAAAACATTTTAATAATGAAAAATTTCAAACATATATACAGAGATAAGAGCATAATGACTGATTTTATGTCCACTGTCCAGCTTCAACAATGAACTCATGACCAGCCTCTTTTCATCAGTATCTCTACTTCACCATCTACTGCTCACTGAATTATTTTGAAGCAAATCTCTGAATGTTACTTTTCACAATTCTATAATAAGAAAGAATTAATTATTTCCAGAGTACCTTTGCTTCAAAATTGAACAGTAAATTCATCTTTGACTCTTCAGGCTCTGTAATTTGATTCATCAAAAATACACTTCCTTTGTGCTATAATATCTTTCTTCAAGTTTTACTGACCTTCCTTTCTGAGTCAATACAATTCATATAGTTTGTCCCCATAAATAAAAAGTATGATTATACTTTTTACTCGTGTTTTATGTGTATTAACTTCATTTCCCAGTTAGATCTATCTATCTATCTATAAATTAGATGGACACAATACTTTTATTTATTTATTTATTTATTTTTATGTGGTGCTGAGGATCGAACCTAGAGCCTTATGTGTGCTAGGCAAGCGCTCCACCACTTGAGCCACAACTCCAGCCCCAAGTTAGATCTTTAACAATCATATATTTCAATGTTCAGCTGTGTACTACACAAACACAAAGGTAATAATTATTACTGTTTATAATAATCATTAATTAACTGGTTTTAATCTGAATGGTTCAGACAGAATTAAAAGGTTTTAATTTTGGCATTACCAGTAGGTAGCATCATATTGACACTATTAATCATGTTACCCAATAAAATGTTTGTACACTAGATGAAATTCCTAGTTTATTTCTATGAATGCTATGAAATATGTGGCTAAATAAAAACAAATATGAGATTTTCTTCTATAAGGAAAATATGAGAAACTAACATTTCTGAATTTTATTTATTTTAGGGTAAATTTTTAAAGTAAAATATTCATTTTTAAGGAAAGACAATTCTAGACTAATGAAATCTCTAATATATCAAAGTTAATACAGTATATTAATATGGTTTATTTTATTTTATTTTTTGGTACAAGGAATTGAACCCAAAGGTGCTTAACAACCACAGAGCCATATTCCCAATTTTTCTTAATTTTTATTTTGAGACAGAGTCTTGCTAAGTTGCTTAGGGCCTCGCTAAATTGCTGAGGCTGGAAATTTCAATCCTCCTGCTTCAGCTTGAGTTGCTAGGATTATAGGCATGTGCAACCACACCCAGATCAATGTGGTTTTGTCGAACTGAATTTTAGTAAATTATTGTCCTGAAAATAATTTTTTTTAATTGAGATAGAAGTAGAAATATTTATTACAATGAAAAATTCTAAAAGATACATTGTTGTGACTACATTATCATAAAAAGAATAAAAAATTTTACTTTAATACTGATTTGTCACAAAGTTTCAAAATGTACCTGTAGCCATTATAGTGTCGTCTTTCCCTTGAGTAAAGACCACGATTCGCTGCCTCTTCGAGTTCACTTTTGGCAGAGCTTGTGTCTTTCTGGCTATTTCTTTAATGTCTTTAGTCTATTAATAGAAAGGAGAAAAAAATTCTTGTAACCAAGAAATAAAAACTTTATTAGTAGAGGAAAAATTTTCTTTCTGATGGGACTTGAGTATCTATTAGGAGACATTTTAGAAAAATTAACCATATACAAGAGTAAACAGAAGAGCACAATAACTTCTGAAGAATCCATCATCAATCTTCAAAACTTTAAAGTGCAATAAAGCTTATTTCATGTATATCTTTAGCTACCTGTGTTTCATATTCTGAAGCAAACTTAACAAGCACTGTATAATTTTATCTGTCTCTTAAAAATAATGACTTAAATACAACCACAAAACTATAATATACTTTAAAAATGAACAATAATTCCTTAATATTGGCAAATGCCCAGTCAGTTTTCAAATTTCAATTAAGAGGAGATTTTTTTTAAAAAAGCATAGGAATATATAATTATTTTAGAAGCTTACAGAACACAATTTTGGTGACTTTGCACATAATGTGATTGTTATGATGCAAAATTTTTCAAAATATTGAATGAGAGAAAGAAATGTTAACCTTTTTCCATAAAGATTTTTCTTTGAGACAGAAATTTAAAAATACTAGAAATGAATTCTTAAACCCTGATGCTATTTTTCACACCATATAGACCATGAATCTCAATATCATAAACATTCTGACTTGAAATCTAACTTTTGAATTAAAAGCAGAATCTTAAAAATCATATTTTCAACCATTTTAGATACTTTAAAAATCCATGTCTGATTTTAGTTGACCTCCAAAACTGTTCATGGATTGTGTTGTTAGTAGTTTCCTCTAATGCTGTGCAAACTTTAAAATAGTTATAGAGAAAGAAACAAACCAGAGGGAAAATGAGAGTGGCATAAATGAAGTATACATGGGACAGAAAGAACAAGATATAGGTGGGAGAAAAAGTAGGAACCAGAGAAGCCATAATGGTTACAAATAACATCAGAAAGTATGACATTTTTAAAGGTGTCATAATCTGTAGTAAAATATTTCTTGTTTGCTCATTAAATACTTAAGACAGTCCAGATAATATATGAAGCTGAACTTCTAATACACCTAGCAGAATGACCTCCAGAGGGCTGTTTTCTGAAAAGAAGTCACTTATAGTAGGACAGTGCCGGTGACCTTTCAAACATGCTGACTATTTTGCTTTCAGTTGCTTATTTTAGAATAGAACTAAGCCTGAACTCTGATAAGATGAAAAAAAAAAAAAAATCCCTGAGTTTTCGGTGACAGACTATTAGAAATAATTTTGTTCCAGTTGAAAGGAACAAAAATGCCATATATTAACAATGTCTTCACTCTATTAAATAAGTGTACACATTAATATGACTCACATAAATTCTACCAGGAGAGCACAAATATATTTTACTACTATAAGATTTTTGCTTATTAAATAAAGTTCTTATTTAATAAAGAAGAAGGTTCACTTTATCGTCTTGGGAACAGAGTCTTATGCATGTACTAGATATTTTTGATTTTAAGACAGGGACTGGCTAATGTTGCCCAGGCTGGCCTTGAGTGGGCTCAAGTGATCTTCCTGCCTCAGCATCCTGAGTAGCTAGGACTACCCATTAAGAAACACTGCACCCAGATTTTTTTTTTTTTAAATGGTAGTCTTTCTTCAAGGTGGTATAAGGAATAAATTAAGAATGTAATTCCATGGTTGCTTTCTGCCAACCCTGTGGGAAGACAGAGTTTGTTATGGGTCTTTGGTAATTTAATCAAAGAAACTTTTCTTATGTCTTGAATTCAATCTACCAGAATGTCAATTCAAGAGTGAAATAAACTTCCCAAATGCAAAACATATATCTTTTCAGATTTATGTAAACTTCATTCTGTTTATATTCACATCAACAGTTTATGCACAATCCCTTTGTCACGTACTCTGGGATCACTGTCAGAAAGCATCTAATCTAAAATTCTCATTATGCCTTGAGGAGCCATTGCTTGCTCGCAAGAGTTGATTCTCATCAAGTAAAAAAAACTTTTCTCAAAACCTTATTTTATTTTCCCAAAGCTACATATTTCTGGTTCTATAGTATCTTCCCTTTCTCCACCCTCTTTAGGTTCTACTTCACATTTAAGTTCACACATCTTCACAGAATAGTGAAATTACAAGACATTTTAGACTGACAGAACTAGATATTATTTACGTGACTTTGAGTAGGTTAGTAAGTCTCTAAGATTCTATTTACTTGTCAACAAAACTAAGAAAATATTCAGTTATAAGATGTTAGGGCTGCTGGTCTAGCACAGTGGTAAAGTATGGGCTCAGCATGCACATGGCCTTGTGTTCAATCCCTAGGACCAAAGCTCCCCTTAATATGCTTAATGATTACAAAAGGAAAAGTAGTAATGTTACAGTGAAGAAAAATGACAGACATCACCTTCACCTTATTAATGGCAATGAGAAAGTAGTAACTTTACAGGACAAAACAGCAAATACCACCTTTGTCCAGAGATCAAGGTTAACGTCACCAGCAGTAAGATAATGTCACAGTGTTTACCCCTCTGACTTGATACACTGAGAAGTTATCATCAGTGACAATAAAAGCACAACTTTACATTTATAAAATGCCTCACAGTTTATAAAACTTTTCTCAACCTATCATTAATACATTTGATGCTCATACAAACTATAAGACATAGATAGGGCACCACCCTAGCACAAATATAATTTACTACTATAGAATTTTTGCTTATGATTAAATATAGTTCTCATTTAATAAAGATAAAAGGCAAACAATTCTGTGGTTTTCCTGCCAACAATACATAATTTCAGATTAATCTTGAGAAATCATCAGACAAATTGAAATTAAGGGCTCAGGGCTCATCAAAATGATTGCCCAGGGGGCTGGGGTTGTGGTTCAGTGGTAGAGTGCTCACCTAGCATGACAAGGCACTGGGTTTGATCCTCAGCACCACATAAATGTAAAATAAAGATATTGTGTCCACCTAAAACTTAAGAATAAATATTAAAAAAAATGACGCATCAAAAGTATCAAGGTCATGAACAAGGCAAGAGTGAGAATTTGTCACAGACCAGAAGAGACTAAGAAAATATGTAGGATACTGGATAAGATTCTAGAACAGAAAAAGCAAGTATGAAGAAAAACTGGTGAAATCAGAATAAAGCCTATAATTTAGATTGTGGCAATGTACCAATGTTAATTTTCTGGTTTTGGTCATAGTACATTGGTTATGTAAGATGTTATCATTGGGGGAAGGTAGGTGAAAGATATATGGGAATTCTGATTATTTTTGCATTTTTTCTAAGACTAAAGTTACTTTAAAATAAAAGGTTAAGGGGCTGGGTGGTAGAGCGCTCGCCTAGAATGTGCAAGACCTTGGGTTCCATCCTCAGCACCACATATAAATAAATAAAATAAAGGCATCGCGTCCAACTACACCTAAAACAAAAGGTTAAAAATAGTTGCTGTGGGGCTGGGGATGTGGCTCAAGCAGTAGCACGCTCGCCTGGCATGCGTGCGGCCCAGGTTCGATCCTCAGCACCACATACAAAGATGTTGTGTGCACCGAAAACTAAAAATAAATAAATAAATATTAAAAAAAAAAATAGTTGCTGTGAGGCTGAAAGAGAATTAATGTAGTACTCAGTGCATGCTAAATTAATATTCAGTAAATTAAATAATTATTAATTAATTAAATATTTATTTAGTGAGTTAAATAAATATTAATTTCACTCTTCTCAAAGTCTCTCATTTTACTATTCCTTAAAACTGTCAATCCTTTAGGTTGCTTCAAAATCTGTAGAAAGAGCCTCAAGAGTTTTAAATATTGAGAATTCAATTATAGTATACAATAGAGGGAGTAGAAAGATGAAAAGGGGAAAAGGCCAAGTTCACACAATTGAGTTATGAGCCATTACAGAGCTATAGAGTGATCATTAAATCTTACCTTTTGCAGGCAGCAGTTACTGCAATTATCCCTATTCTATAAATGAAAAAATGAAGAGCCACATATACAGCTCTAAAGAATTTATTAAATCTTCACTACTCTGGTAGTAGGTATTATTATTTCCCATTTTACAGATGGGGAAACTGAGTCTCAGTGGTTTAATAATTTGCCTAAGTCCATAAGTATATGTAGTAAAGCCAGGACTATATCCCACAGCTTGACACCAGGAATCAGTACTACTATTCAGTTTTTTTTTTTTTTAATTGCAGTACTGGGGCTTGAACCCAGGAGTACTCTGCCACCAAGCTACACTACCAGCCCCTTTGTTTTTTATTTTGTGACAGGGTCTTGCTAAGTTGCCCAGGCTGGCCTTGAACTTGTGATCCTTCTGCCTCAGCTTCCTGAGGAGACAGGGCTATAGATGTGTGCCACCGTACCCAACTGAGATCATAGAACTCTTAACCAGTGTTCTGTGCTATCCCCAGTTTATATTGCTTCAATGAATTCTGGTAATGTGGTTTTTCGTTTTTCTTATAACTACAGAATGTCAATCCTAAATCATTTTTCTGCTAAATTCACAAAAGCCATTCCTGATTGTGCATTTTTCTATTTTTCTTAATTATCCTGGCTTGTATTTTTACACTAAAGAATTTCGGTTTTTGAGTTTCAAGACATTTCTCGTTTTTCAAGGTCATTTTGAAGCCTAGTTTCCTTTCCCAATATGTTAGAGTATGAGAGAAAAAGCAGTGCTGAGCTTTAGTTCTGCTACTCATATGTATTAATTATGTGGCTGTGAACAAGTCATATAGCCTGTTTTTTATCTGTGGAATTGACAATATATGCTCTATCTAAATCTCAAGGCTTCTATGAGTACTGAATGTATTAATGATATGTTGGAAAAGGTTTTATAAACTGAAGTATTTTATAAATATAAAATTGTGCTTTTAACTGTGGCATGTATACACAATTGAATATTACTCAGCTTTAAAGTATGAAATTATGGCATTTGCCAGTAAATGGATGGAACTGGAGAATATTATGCTAAGTGAAATAAGCCAATCCCAAAGAACCAAAGGCTGAATGTTTTCTCTGATATGTGGATGCTAATTCACGATGGGGATAGAGGGGAGAAGAGAGGTAATTTGGAGTAGACAAAGGGGAATGAAGGGGGCATGGGTGAAGGAATGATAGTAGATGAATCGAACATTATTACCCTATGTGCATATATGACTACATGACCTGTGTAACTCTACATCATTTATAAACAGAAAAATGGAAAGTTATACTCCATTTGTTTATGATGGGTCAAAACGCATTCTGTTGTCATGAACAACTAATTAGGATAAAAATATATAATCACACCCCTTAACTTTAGCCCTATCTTCCAAATTAAAGAATATATCCTCCTATTCCAGTTTAAACAAGTTGGTAATAACAAATGTTACACAGCTTTGTCATAATTTGCCTACTTCTGTAGAATTCTAGTTGTGGTGTTCTCACTCATTCCCTCAGTTAATCATTTAATTTTCTGATTTGTTTTCCAAATAGAAACTCCTGTAATAGTTATGGTATTTATATGATGTGTCAGTCACCAGTCTGATCTCATGCTCTTCCTTCCTCCTCCCTCACACCAATCCAGCCACACTGGCCTTCCATCAGTTTCTGTAGATCATAGTGTACTATACTCTTTCTTGTTTGGAGGCCTTTGTGTTCTTATTTTCTCTTGTTGAAATTTGTTTCCCTGTTTAATTGCTTGGCTTTTTGGTCTGCCATTGCTAGATATTCATTTTTTATTTTCAGATTTTCTTTCTCAGACAGTCATTCCAAGACTGTCATATTTAAAACAGGAACCCCTCCCACATTCTCTTTCACAACATACACTCTGGTCATTTCTACCTTGTCTTCAGGGTTTATTGGAGAATGTCAAGCACACAGCAAGTGCTCAGTAAATATTTGTAATAAATGAAGAAAATTAGAAGACCATTTTATCTCTTTTCCCTTAAACGGTTTTAAAATCATTCTCTTTTGGGATCCAGGTACCTGTGAAAGTAGTAGAGAATTCTCATAGCCAACTGGGCCTGACTAAGTGGCTTTAATTTAAAAAACTGTGATTGTTCATACCATCTTTGTAAAGAACACAAGAACTTTAGAATTACCTTAGAGAATTTGTTGAGAATCAACACCTTCTGAATATTCTCTATATTTTCTATCCAGTGCTAATCAATGGAACTTTCTGAGATGATTAATATATTCTATACCTGCACTGTCCAATAAAGCCAACATGTAGCTACAGAAGTTATAGAATACTTAAAATCTGCCTCGGTCAACCCAGGGACCAAATTAAACAAACAAACAAACAACAACAAAAATAAAAACTAAAAAATTTCGGAGGTATATCGCTCAGACTAGTCTCAAAGCTATTAAGATCAATTGATTCTCCTACTTAAGCTTTCCAAGGAGCTGGGACTACATGCTGGTACCACCATATATGGCTTTAGATTTTAAATTGTTTAATTTTAATTAATCTTAATTTAAATAGCAACATGTGGCTAGTGGATGCTGTATTGGATAGCATAGTTCTACACTTTTCTTTTTTGATGGAATTGCATCATAGAGTCATTGTTAGTCAGAGAAGGACCACAAGCCTGGGATCCTCTGAATAGAATCAGAAGCAATGGAGGAATTAGGATAAAGGAAAGATTGTTTTTTTTCTCTGTGGACAGAGTATTATATCTTAGAAATCTAAAATAAGAAAATTAAAACTTCTTGTTTGAAGTAAACTGAACACATGATCCAATAGTGAAGGCATAAATTTCCTTCATCTTTTGGCATGTACTCTGTTGCAGAAACAATGAAGATACAGAGTGTATCTATATTTAGGTTTTGGAGGTATTTTCTTCAGTTGATTTAATTTAAATCAATTTCCAATAGACTTTAGAGGCTTCATAATAAAATGTGCTTTTTAAAGTACCTTATTTTTATTTAGGTTCTAAAAATATGAACCTTTAATCTGTTCAGCTCAAGACAAGGTAGATTTAAAAACACATTGCAGTCTAAACTTATTTTCCAGAATAATGAAAGGCCTTATGAAACTTTTTACTCCAAGAATTGTCATTTTAAATTCTTAGCAGGTCTGTCATTTAAATCAGGCACTATGCAATTTTCCACCATATATATATATATATATATATATATATATATATATATATATATATATATATATATATATTCTTCTGCTTTGTGCTCTGCCCAGCTCCAGTTTTTATCTCATTCTCCAGTGCCCTCCAAGGCTCCTGTTTCTCACTGAAAATTGCCCAATTCATTTTAAAGATTAAAGATTTTTTTAAATAAAGATGATCTAAAATTTGCAGAAAAGCTAAGTAGACTATCATAAACAATGCCATTGAGGCTATTTCCTGATGAATATACACTGGTTATTTTTAGAGGCATTTGGATCTGTCAGCAGACAGATCACTAGTGGCAACACTCAGTGGCTTTGGGAACTGATTGGGTTTTATAATAGAAAATGAGGGTAGGACAGCAGTGCTGGTGGGAAGAAAAAAACATGCTCACCTTTCCTTTCTCTTTTATCTTTTCATTTCTCTTTTCTCAATCTTGCTCCAAATTTAGAAACAATATTAAAGTTGGGAGAGATAAAATGCAGATTTTTGCTGGTTTGTCACACTAGACTTGAGAATCTTAACACAATTCTATAGACAGAAAATTGTTAAGATAAAATGATTTATTCTTTTTTTACTCCATAAGAATACTAAGTTCCAAGCTTATGCTGTCATATGTCTAATGAACTAAGTAATTTTTAATGACATTATAAAATCACTGAATTTCTCTAGATATAATCTATTTTATTAACAATGATTACTTGAGGCTGATCTAATTAGGGCTCATGTATATTGTGCCATACTTGTAAGGATTTTGGGAACCCATAAAAGGACATATCAAGATTCTATGTGCTTTATCCAATCTCACATATCACTGTCAACATCACTGACAGAGCAGTTTTGCTATGTCAGGAAGTAATAAGGTATGTGATTATAATCATCATCACTTTGCTTTTATGTTATAATTAATTATGGCAGATTAGTGACAAAAAGAAACAATCCTAAAATCAGTAAATAAAAGATAATGGAAGCCAGGTGTGGTGGTACATGCCTGTAATGCCAGCAACTTGGGAGGTTGAGGCAGGAGGATTGGGAGTTCAAACCCATCCTCAGCAACTTAATGAGGCCCTGAGTAACTTGGTGAGATCCTGTCTTAATAAAATACAGAAGAACTAGTTTGTTGCTAAGAATGAATGTAAACCCAGCACATTCAGAGCAAGAAGTTCATCAGGAAACCTAAGTATGATTAGTCAGACTTACTAAACTTTTTTTTTTTGTTATTTTTTTTGGTGGTACTGGGGATTGAACCTAGGGGTGCCAACCACTGAACTACATACCTGGCCCTTTTTATTTATTCATTCATATATATATATTTATATATGATAGCAGAATGCATTACAATTCTTATTACACATATAGAGCAAAATTTTTCATATCTCTGGTTGTATACATAGTATATTCACACCAATTCGTGTCTTTATACCTATACTTTGATCATCACATTCCACCATCATTAATAACCTCATTCCCCCTCCTTTCCCCTCCAACCCCTCTGCCCTATCTAGAGTTTATCTATTCCTCCCATGCTCCTGCTCCCTATCCCACTATGAATCAGTCTCCTTATATCAAAGAAAACATTTGGCATTTGTTTTTTTGGGGATTGGCTAATTTCACTTAGCATTATCTTCTCTAATTCCATCCATTTACTTGCAAATCTGGCTCTTTTTATTTTTTTAGACAGGGTCTCACTAACTTGCCAAGGGTGGCCATGAACTTGAAATCTTCCTGCCTCAGTGTTCAAAGTCACTAGGATTACAGGTATGCACTGCTGTGCTCAGCTAACTAAACTATTTTTAAAAATTATTATGTAGATACTACTGGACTAAGATAATTTGTTATGCAACATGTTATATTCTAAATGTCTGCAAAATTGGTCATTTTATAGAATCAAAATATACTTTTTATGATAGCAGTCATTTATGTGTTATATGAATTTATGTTCTACATGTACTTCATATGTTATGCAAATTTATGTTTTATAAGCTTTGATCTATGGAGAATTTTTATGTATCAAAAGAGAATATACATTTTTACTATTAAAGCTTAATATCAGGGCTGAAGATGTAGCTCAGTGGTAGAGTGCTTATCTAGCATGCATAAGGCTCTGGGGTGAATCCCTACTACTACAAAAAAGAAAAAAAAAAAAAAATCCCCAAACCCTTAACATCAGTAAAATTTTAACAATGACTGAAAGCATTAAGCAATTTGTTTTTCAAATTGAATTCTCCCCTGATTACATTTTGTCTTATATATCAATTGCCAGTTTGGGAAATCACAAAGTGAAACTTGAGACGACAAACAAAAAACTTGGAAATACTTTTCTACATGACTCAACTCTATATTCACTAGAATATAGTAAAAAAAGGAACTACATTGGGGTTGGGGCTCAGTGGTAGAGTGCTAGTCTCACAAGTGTGAGGCTCTGGGTTCCATCCTCAGCACCACATAAAAATAAATAAATAAAGACATTGTGTTCATCTACAACTTAAAAATATATTAAAAAAAAGGAACTACAGTTTTCAATAATTAAGTATTTTGAGATTTCCTATCCTGAAATAGTTCTTTCATGGGATCTTGAGAGAATATTTATACTACATACTTTATGAAGAAGAAGCTCTTTCTGGTTTCATCAAGTTTGGACATGAGTAAAATATATTACTTTGTTGCTTGATAATGAATATGCCGTTAGTATATTTAAGTAAGAGTTCCATCACAAGTTCATTACACCTTTCTTTAAGGAAAAGTTTACTCTTTAAAGAACTCAGAGTAAACTTATTAGTGTTATCCAGTCAATGTTCATAGCTTCTCTAGATAGTAGACAATACTGAGTATGCAAACAGAGTTCCTATTAAATTTAAAAAAATTATTATATTTCAACTTGCTATATATAGAACATCTCATTCTAGGTAGTTCTGGTTCAATAAATATCATAATCATAAATGATTCATAACCTCAGTTAATCTATCAATTAACCTGGATTTATAGTGAAGTCAGTGTTTTCCAACAATTAATTGGACGATGGATATTATACAGATAAAAACATGGTCTTGACTGTTTTCTTAATTTTGCCAACAACAACCACATGGAGTTTTGAAATCTTGACAGTATAATGCTCCTAACAGGAAAACAGAATCAAGACCAGGAAATTAAAGCCAATTATCAATATTTTGCCTCAGAAAATTTACATCTATTTTATGTTATCTAAGATAAAGTGAGAGAAAAGATTCAAACAGGAAGTTCATATGAGCAGGATTTAAATTAATCAGTTCCTAACAACTGTTAAGTACAACCTTTTGGAAATTAATTTGCATAATGATAATCTACATGTGATAGGGCTGAAATTATTTAAGCGACATTATATTTCACTATTTAGTCTTGTTCCACCACTGCTTTAGCAGTGAATCCTTATGAAATGTAATGCAGCTAATGAGGTAGCTTTTTAACTGAACAAACTGACAGGCCCCATATCTGCAGAGGCAGCTTGAAACCGTGCCCAACCTCTTGGCTTCCCAAGAGGCTTTTCAAAATTCAATAAATAACATCTGTAGGCGATGTTGGGTGCAGACCTAGCAGAGTGCGTCATAACACTGTGCTGGCAGAACAAAGAAACCATGACGACTGCCAAGTTTCCATGGCAACTGCTGCGAGGCTCTGAGAGTATAATAGCACATCAATCACTGTCCAAAAGAACTTCATTATCAGCTAGAAAAAACCTTTAGGATCTGTTTAGTGTGCAATTGTGGGTTAACTCACCTCAAAGCCTTGCTCTCTAGCAAAAGTGGCAGCTTCCTGGAAAAAAAAAAAAAAGAACAGTTAATTATAAAATGCTAGGTAATGAAGAAATAATCCATTTTGAAACTCATTCAGTCTTTTACACAATTATCTCAATATACCCACATAGTTCAATTCTTATTCTTACACCAAAAAAGATTTCTTTTTTCTCCTGGCATATATATATAGAGAGAGGTAGCATAATGTCAACACACTTCACAAGTTGGAATAAAGAAGATGTAGTGCATGTTTTTACTGTAGCTGCTACAGTGAGTTCAGGTGTTCTGACCTCAGCAAAGAAAGACAATCATTTGAAACCTAAGGAACATACTTGGTGGTTACATTTTTAATTAAAACAATACCTCTCAGAAAGCTCTTTTGGAGAGAAGCCTATCTGTTAATAAATATATAGATTCAGAAAAATCACCATTTTGCAATTCCCATGATGAAATTTAATAGACAAAGATCATTAATGGATGTTAAATTCACTGGGTGAAAGGATGACAGGAAATTGAGTCTTTACATGGAATCAAAGTATCAAAGACTATATTCTGTGGTCACAGGGAGCAAGGCATAACTTTAAAATGGAAGGATTAAGCTGTCATCACTTTAACCCAGTGATTGATCCTATCATCACTAATAGTGGGATCACCAAATATTTTGTGCCTTCTGTAATGATGCAGTTTGAAGCTCATAGCATCACCTATAAAATATTGTGACCAAAGATTTTTCAAACAAATTAACCAAAACTTTAGTCCAATAACTTGCAGTCTCTGAGAAATACACAGAAATAGGGAAACAAATCAAAGGATACACTGAGAAAGCAATAGACAAATCTATAAGGTAGGATATCCACAGGAAAACTAGCTTAATCCTTTTAATAAGCTGTGTCAATAATAAAGTGGTGAGAGGAAAATGAACAAGAGCAATATGTGGACCTTAATTGGACCCTGTTTTAAACAAACTAGCTGTAAAAAGTATTTTGGGGACAACTAGAAAAATTTTAATATAAAAAATGAGAATTAAATAATACTAAGAATTATCAGTTTGATAACAAAAATGTTCTTAATTTCTAGAGATTTATCCTGAAGTATTCAGGGATAAAATGTGATGAAATATGCAATTTACTTTACAATACATTGTAAAAAATAAAAACCCTAAGTGAAGCAAAATTGGCAAAATATTAACAACTGTGAAATCTAGATATATATGGCATGTGGGGGTTCAGGATAGCTATCTGTGTTTTTGAAATTTCTCATAATACATGCCAATCTCCCTTTTATATAAGATGACAGGGTAACCAAAGTCAAACACTTAAAACATGGTCAAAATATTTTAATATATGAAGTGCTTTTAGTTATCTTAAGAACACATTAATGTATACCCTGATGGCTTTATAGCAGGTTATCAAATAACAAAAACACATCTGTGTAACCAAATCCTTTCCCTTTTACCCTTTGATTTGTGCACATTTTAATTTTAGGACAGATAGAAAATGGAGGCAATATTACTTTTCAACTCTACTTCCCTCTTGAAAGCAGAAAGGAAAAAAAAAATACTGCAGACAACTGTCAAGAGCCTCTACATCTTAACTTACATTCCTCCAAAATTATCTCTGCCAAGAGATATTAATAGAAGGATGGGATTTGAGCCTGAGTAGTGAGCAGATCCAACTCAACTTAAAACGACTGCTGCACCAAGCCATGTAAGGCAGAAAGTACAGTCAGTGTCTCCAGCACAAATTTGGGCACTACCTACATGTTGAGGAAAACACTGAGGAAAAAAAATATCTTATGCATGCACTACTGGTCCAATATACTAATAACACATAGATTTAGAGACCCATTTTGAGGGTTTGAAATAATCAGAATGTGTGATTACAGCTGAAAAACGAAGTTAACAGAAAGTGATAAGCTGCAAGTACAACTCCTTAGGCAATTCATTGGAGTTGCTCAAGTCTGACTAAGTTAGCCTCAGCTGATTAAGACCACCCCATCCCTAAGACTAAATAATGATCTTGACAACTGGCTCAAGCAAGGCTAGCCTCTTGACAATTTACTTTCAACAGAACTTTGTATATTACAAAGTCAATAATATTTGCTGTCTGAGACAGCAAGGCAAAGGATAAAATATCAATGTATGTTTTCTAATCTGTCATAATTAACCAAACTGATTCTTATATGAAAAAGAAAACTGAAAAGCTCTTCTAGAACTACTTGTTTATATGGAAGTTCATCAGAGCCATGAAAGAATCCCAGAGGACTATAATCTAAAGTTAAAATGAAAAATCTGTAGAGTTAAAATTGTACTAAGACATAAAGACTGAAAATTCAGTTTTTTTAAATGTTCAGTTTTGCTAATATAATTTTAATTAGCAATTAACTATAATCTGATATGGTATAGTAGAATTGACTAGCTGCAAGAAGATAAAAATATAAATGTCAAATTATTATTTTTTATGAAAACTAAGCCCTAGGACATTTTCACATCTGTAAATAAGTCCAAACACCAATATATTTCTAACTGAGGAAGAACATATTTAAGAAAAGCAAACTCAATTTTCTCTTAGTGCAACCTTGTACAAGTTTGTGGAGCTGTGCCCTATCACTAGAAAAGCTAAGCACTTGTTCTGTGGCTTGAAATGATCTTATCTTCTGACTTCCTCCCACCTTTCTTTTATCTTGGGCTGATGCCCCAAGTCACTCCATTAGAGAAGGCAGCTGGCTCACACTAGTGCAGTCTTTCCCACAGCTAACCTCTGATCTGAAGGTGTTTGTAGATACAATGATGGAACAACATTTATTTTTCCCTTTCAGCAAAACAAACAAATCAACACAGGGGAACAGTTTGACCCAGTAAGCATTTTAAGCAGAATTTTTGTTCTCACTGTATGAAGGTACAGAAATAAAAGGCATTACATTAGAAAACAAGGAAGAAAGAATGGGCATAGATGGTGGGCAGAAGAGTAAGGCAGGTTCCAAATATCAGGGGTAATTCCAAGCGAACTGATCACATTAAATTGAAAAGGACTTTTTAGTGTGCCATCGCAGTAAAAGTGAGAAAAGAAAACAAGCAAGTCCCCATCTGTGCTGCCCCAGGGCGCCTCGTACTGAGTTTCACAAATCTAATGAAGCAGTCAGGTTAAAATCCAACTGCAGAGTATATATGACATGTGGAGAACAGCTAGGGTTAGAATAGAGAAGCAGGGCGGTTCCTAATGCAGGTGATTATCCATGTGATAATCATTATATTTACAGGCTTTCCATTTTAGATCTGACATCAAAAATCACAAAGGAGGAGGGATTAAGGAAATAAACAACCAACACGGAGGCTTTCCTTCTCCCCTGAGAGTATAGCACTTTCATTCATGCATGACAAGCAACAAAAGCAAAACCAAACCGGCCAGGAAACAGTATTTCTGAGAAGGCTGGATTTCACATTAACACTTCTTTCCATTTTGATAACTTTCACTATTATTCAGTTTCTCAGACAGGTCACATTTTCAGAATCAGTTCCCATTGTTGTCTATGCTATAATACACTATCATTTTGGTTTACAATGAATGATATTCACATAATATGTCTTTTACAACAACAGAGTCATTTTTTCCTTCCTGGAATTGAGTGTTGTGAATAAAATGACAAATAATTAAAGTCTTAGACATTCATCTACACCACACCACTTAAGATTTACAGTGGGCTTGCTGCTTCACCAACCAGGCTAAAAGGGTGTGGATAAAATAACCATCATATATGGTTTTTGAGTTGAGATTTAAAAAAAAAGGCTGAAATTCGTGATTAATGAAAACTATGAAATGCTTATATTAAGAGCTATTTAAAGGGATTAGCAAGCTGCTATTAAAAAGCACAATTCTCAAATTATACAGGAAAAGATGGAGAAACTCTAGTGCATGCTTGTGTATTTGAAAGAACTATTTCTTTTATAGTCATATGAGGAGAAAACTATTTCTTATTTTGTCTAATAATATCCAAGTTCTTATGTATAAAGTAAATTTATGACTGTAATTGATATTAGTTAAAAATCACTATTCAGACTTTAATTTCAATTCCAACTATTTGTAACTAGTTATATAGAAATACAATTTCTATATACTGACCTTTTATCCTGAGACTGTCAAATTCACTTGTTAATTGTTGGAGGATTTAATTTAATTTTTTGGAAATTATTTAGGATTTCCTACATAGATGATTATGTGAGTAATCTGTATGAAAACAATTTTCAAATTCCTACTAACCATACCACAAAGATATTTTGAGAATTTAACAAATGCCTTTAAGACAAAAATTCTCTTTGCTCCAGGGTAATCAGAAGGGTATGACTAAGTACCACTACAATCAGCCCAAGACCCTGTCCTCCCACTTCCTGCTCATGCACTTCAAGACACCAAACCCAGTTTAGAACTATTATCTGTCTGCTTATGTTTCCATCCTGCTTTTTGATCTCAGACCAGAGGAGTCCTGGGTGTAGGCAGAAATTTCATGTACTGAAACAAAGGGGGAGAAGGTACAACTTAGAACCAGAGGAAGATAACTTAGCCTATCCACAGAAAGTAACACACCCATCAAAAACAGAACTAGTATGTTGTTCCAGTGCAAGGAGTAAGCAGAATATTCTAGAGTTTGGTGGTCTGGTTCTCACTGGAAGTCCTCATCATCCTCACTTAAGTTGCAGGAGTTCAGAGCTTTGGGAGAAACCAAATAGATCAGTTTTGCTTTTTTATTTTGTTTGTTCATTTTTCCATCTGACAAATATTTACCCTCTAAATATAGTTTTAGGCTAAGAGCATCTGTTAGCTCAGAGGCATATCATACTACAGCTGTTGCAGACCTTAAAATGATATTAAACTGACTCCATAGTATTTGAAAGAATATTGTAACTTCTAAATGGTGTGGTATAAATGACAGTTAAAGACAGAATGGTATCTCTCTGTCCCTCTATATATGTAGATCTATGTATAAAAAATCTCCATATATATTAAAAATTCATATATTTGGAAATAAATTTAGAGGTATAATATTCTCTTTGAATGGCTTTAATGGCAATGTCACCCCAGTCAGGATGGAATTAACAGTCAAATGGAGAGTACAGGGCTTAGAGTCAAAAGACTTAAAACTAGGGTCCTGGTTTTATAACATATTCGCCATGTAATCTTGAGCAAGTCACTAAGTATATCACTTTATCAATAAAACTGTGGTTAGCAATACCTATTTCATTGTGTTGTTGCTAGAAAAAAATGATGTTTTATGTTAAAGTGTAAAATCATTTTTGCCTATTGAATTCAAGTTTTTGGTATGATCTGAATATAAACAAATGATTCCAGAATATCCAGAGTACATTCAGTAATTTGTTCTATTTGTGGATCATATGTGTAGTAGATCCCAAAGATCCCTGATTCTGGTATTCAAACCCTTGGACAATTTCCTTCACTAGAGTATGGGCTAGACTTGCTTCTAACAGATATATAACAAAGGACAGTATATTTTGTTCATCCTCTTTTTTTTTTTTTTTTTAAATATTTATTTCCTTTAGTTTTCGGCAGACACAACATCTTTGTTTGTATGTGGTGCTGAGGATCGAACCCGGGCCGCACGCATGCCAGGCGAGTGCACTACCGCTAGAGCCACATCCCCAGCCTTTGTTCATCCTCTTGATCCTATTTTCTTCTTTCTCCGAGCCCTTACCTTAGGGAAAAGAAGTTGCCTTGTACCCTCATTGTGAGGTACATGACCACCATCCAGTGAGGCTTGCCAAAAGACACCTGAGTGAGCTTGAAAGTGGATCCTCTCCCAGGTGAGCAGCAAGATGACTTCAACCTGGGTTACAGTGTGACTAGAAACTTATGAGAGACCCTGGGTCAGAGGCACTGAGCTAAGCTGTGCCTGGATCCCCTGTCCACATTTTATATATTGAGGGACTAAACTTTAGAGAGGTTTAATAACAAGGAAAATTCACATAAATTTCTCATTCAAATTGTGTTAGTGAATACTTCAAAGCAAGTGTGGTAAGCATATCAATCATAGGGTGAGCAAATTTTGGAAAGAAAATTTAGATGCATGCTATCTAAATGGTTTTATGCAGCTGACTATGATTAACCATTTCTTCAACAAAGATTAAGTGGGAAATATTACCTTTTGCATAGAATTCACTTAGGGAGCATCAAGCTTTTTTTTTTTTTATTTCCAATGTCTTGTTATTCTGAAGCAATGATTATGTTATTAAGACCACAGTATGATTTTTAAGTAGAGTTAGAATCCTTGAGTGAGAAAAATAAAATTCTAATACCACTCTAATGTCTGCAACAGCTGTAACAGAGATATACCTCCAACTCATGCTGAAATTTAATGATAAAGAAATACCTGCTGTTTCTTTCTTTTCATACCACATATATCATAACATAGAGACTTATGTTGCTTAAGCTTCTAAATATTTTCTCATGCTGTTCTTTAGACTGAGTTGCCTTTCTTTATGCTATCTACAAAAATCATTTATATACTTTCTTATGAGACCATTAGTGCTTTTTTACATTTTATACTATTTCTTATGAGGAAAAGTTTGAATTTGTAAATAAAGTAAATGAAGACTGGAGAAAATTAGGCTAAGTATGAGCCCTGGGAATCCCTTTTAAAAACACATTTCATTCACAAAAATATCTATACTGTCTTTTCCAAGGAATATAACACACAGCTTTTTGGAGATTTTCAACCTGTGCTCTGACATTTATTACCATATGCTTCCTGTCTGCAGAATTCTGAATAGAAATATTATTTAACATTTATTGAGTGCCAAAAACTCTGTGGGACAATATATAGCTATAAAGACAGTCATGGCCTCTATCCAATAGGTTTATAATAAAAATTAGATAGACAGTATATAAATTATACCTCAATAAATGACACTGAAAAAAACATTAGGCAGTCAAAACACAGGCCAAAAAATAGGGTTTAGTTTACAAAAGACTTAACCCTTTCACAAAGTGGTTTATTAGTGGATTGGTTTATTCTAGCAAGAAGAGTTGTTCATTTCCACCTTTAAGTATATTTAATGGTGGTAACTAAAGGAAAATTAAGTTAGAGCAAGTGTTTCATCACAATTTAAGGTTGATTAGATAGTTAGACTAACTACTTCTAGTACAACAGTTTTTAGTTTTTGAAAAATGAGGAGAGGATAGGCTAGGAAAATTCTTATACAGGTAGTATTGGGTATTTTACTTGATTCTTAATACGGAAACATGTGCTTGGCATAAAGGATAAGTAATTTGTTTACTTAACAAATGTCGACTCTTTTCTATTATTTCATTTGATCCTCACAAAAAATCCTAAAAAATAGGTATTACATTCACTTTACAGATGAAAATCTGAAGGATTAGAGACATTAAAGTATGTCCAAGACCACACATCTGGATCTGAACCTTTCTGAATGGTCTGTGATGGTCCGCTACTGAAGGACACTCCAGGTCTTACATCTGAAAGAGTCTTCATTTTGTCTTTGTTTTTTGAAGATATTGCACTAAGTATAGAATTCTGGGTTGGTATGCTTTCTTCCTGTGCTCCAAGGTATAGCTTGTAATTTGTTTCTAAGAAGATTATCATCATTTTTTTCTTTGTTGCTCTCTATATAATGTTTTTTAAAAAGAAACCTGATTGCCCTCATGAATTTTTTTTTGTCACTGATTTTTTGCAATTTGATTGTGAAGTACCTTGGTGTAGTTTTTTTTCCTCTCTTGTTTTTTTCTCCTTTGGATTTGTTGAACTTCTTGGATTTGTGATGGGTTTATAGTTTTCACCAAATTTGGGGAAATTTCAGCTTCTAATTTTTCAAGTACTTTTTCTATATTAATGTTTCTGCCTAGGCCTCCAAATATGTAATATTAGGTCACTTGAAGTCCCCCAGATCACAACTGTACTACTTTATTGTTTTCTCAAGCTTTTTCTCCTTACATGTCTCATACCTTCTATTGTTATATCTTCAAGATCACTAATCTTTTCTTCTGCAGCATCCCATCTCATCCAGTGTAGTTTTTATTTCTACAAGTTTTATCTTTAGAAAAAAAAAAAAACTATTTTATAAGTCTCTCCTAAACAGGCTTAGGATTTTCTTTACCTTACTGAAATATAGAACATATTTAGAAACACTATTTTAATGCCCATGTCAACGAACCATAACATTTGTTATTTCTGAATCCATTTCTATGGCTTAATATTTCTCCTCATTATGATTGTATTTTCCTATTTATTTACATGAACAGTTAATTTTTTATTAGATGCCAGACATGAATTTTATGTTTTTGGGTACTGGAGATTTTGTCTTTTATTATAAATTTTTGAGATTTAATCTGAAATTCAGTCAGGTTACTTAGAAACAGTCGATTCTTTTCATGCTTATTTCCAAGCTTTGCTAGGTGAGACGAGAGCAGCTTTTAATCAAAAGCTAATCTGGTTCCCTACTGATGTAATATCCTTTGGAGTACTAAACAAGATGTACCATTTATTGGAGGTTTTCCACTCTGGTTATTGGGGTCATAAACTATTATTGGCCTTATGTGAGTTTGGGGAATATGCTGTTGGTTCCTTTCCAGTGGTCTTATCCTTGGCCTTGAGTAATTTCTCACATACATGTGCAGATCCCTACTCAGCTGAAAAGTCAAGAGGAACCCTTTGCTGATATCCAGGGTGTGTACTCTATCTCTGTGCAGCTTTGCTTCTCTGCTATTCTCTCTTGAAAACTCTAGCCACCCTGGCCTCCTTCTGCTGTTAGCACTGTTTCAATTAAGTTAGATCATTCTGCATGGGATCCCCTTCTTACATAGCAGACTGGAAACTATCTAGGCAGAATGCTCTGGCAGTTTCAGGGATTATTCATTCTTTCCTTTCTCTTAGAGATCTGTCTGGTTCTGACTGTAGTCCAATATCTAAAAAGTGTATATATATTGCATTGTTTCAGACGGGAAGATAAATCCGACCCCTTTTACTCCATTACTTCTAGAAGATGTTCAGTGTAAATCCATGTTAAACATAGATCACAAAGAATCATGGAATATTTGGCAAGTCTGTAATGCTCTGTTTACTGGTTTAAAAAGTTTATCTACCAGGCCAAAGACAAGACAGATTGATCAAATATATTAATGTGTCATACTTCCCTTATATCTTATTGTACATTTATAGCTGTCTTACTCAATAATAAACATTTTTACTTTACTAGTAGTCAACATTGGGAACCCTCTAAAGAATAATGCTACTCATGTCTGAACTCTCCTTTACTTTACATATTCTACATTATTGTCAGAAGAGCTAAGACTATTTTCACTTTTTTTTCTCCTTCTCCTCTCTTCCAATCAATAGAAGTCTCCACCATAATGCATCACCTATGCATTATGCCATGTCAGCTACCAGCAACCTGCAGAACAAATTGAGCCTGCCACCTGTTTTTAGAAATGAAATTTCATTAGAACACAGCAATGCCTATTTGATTGCATATTGTCTACGGATGCTTTTATGCTACAACAGCAGAGTTGAAGTTGAGTATTTAACAGAGACTGTGCTATCTGGACTTTTATAAGAAAAGTTTGCTGACCCCTGCATTATGCTGTAGGATATTTATAAGTTTCAAAGCAGACTTCTTTATTGAGTTACCAGTGAAGAATGGAAAGCTATCTAGAAAGCATGTGGTGAGCCCTAAAATAAGTAAAACCAAATGAATAAGAAGGCAGTAAAAGACAGGATAAATAACCAACTCTTAGAAATATGTTTATGTAAGAAAATTTAGAAGGATTTCACAGATCAGGGCTTAAGATCAGATGAAAAAAAGAACAGAAGACTTTGGATGAGGAGAGATCAATTTTCTAATAATTCCTTTTAGTTCAAATGTGCACCAAGGTCCTTATACTTTTCACATTACATGAACCTTCCCACATCTTCAAGCTATAATCATCACTGCCACTGTAAATCTCACCCAGGGATACTTGTGCTAGTTTAAAAATTTTACAAAATTAATTCTTAGAAATTAAGATAAAAGCAAAACTAAAACAAACAGTATATGAAACACAGAAATGAACAAGTACACAGGATACAGTGTGTTCTTCCTTTTTTTGTGTAAGTTTACTGTGAATAAAGTAGTGAGGGTAAGGCTTGAGATGTGGCAGATTAACATGGACTTTAAAGAAAATGCAATGGTTTGTAGCTAGCTCAACTAACACAAAAGCTCCATTATTCTTTGAGTCTTTTAGTTCTTTGGAGGGAGAAGCAGGAATAGAATTAAGAATTCCAGTAACAGTTACAGTCTAAAACAGTACTGTATTAAGTAAAAAAGAAACTTACGAGACTATATTATAGTTTATTAACATAACAAAGTACGTTAAAAACAAAGAAGCATGTAGTCTTCTATGACTAATGAAAAATAAAGGTAATTTTTCCCTAGGTTCTGTACAGAGAATATTGTAATGCTGTAAAATTTAGACAAAATATTCACAATGGCCAGTAAGAAGTAGCAAGGACAGTCACATCACAGAAGTAATCAAAACAGGTCTTTTAAGTAATAAAATGAAACTCCACAACTACAAAGAAACAAGAGAAAAAAAATATTTTTTTTGGTGGTTCTGGGGATTAGAACCTAGGGCCTTGTGCATACAGGGCAAATACTCTTCCAACTGAGCTATATTCCCAGCCCAAGAGAAAAAATTTAATGTTCATGAAAAAGAAATTGACTAAATATGTTAGAAAAAAAATCACAGAAAAATGAAAGGAAGCAATGGAGCACATAGTAGGTACTCAATAAATGTTAAAATTGAAGCATGACTAACCTACCCTTGCTATACAAGAAAAACAAATAGGTTTTAAGAAATACTGAATACTTTTGCAACACTCATATTGCATTCAACACCAAAATAGAGCCGATGATTTTAGTCCACAGATGGAAAAAAGAAATACCCTCTTATTAGAATCTGAGATTAATAAGATTAATAATATTATCCAATTATAGTAGTTTGTATATGAACAATACAGTGGGAAATGAAGGAGTAGTATAGCACAGAGGAAGTACTGGCATTTTGATTATAATAAACATTATAACACGAGTGGGATAGCAAATGAGATATGGAATTATTATTATTATTATTTTTGGTACTGGGGTTTGACCTCGCCCCCCTCTACTTGTTTTGGTACTGTGGATTGCCAGCCCTATTTTGTATTTTATTTAGAGACAGGGTCTCACTGAGTTGCTTGCTTAGCACTTTGCTTTTTGCTGAAGTTGGCTTTGAACTCATGATCCTCCTGTCTCAGCTGGGATTCCAGGCATGCGCCACCATGCCTGGCCCCACCCCTTTTATTTTGTATTTTATTTAGAGACAGGGTCTTGCTGAGTTGCCTAGGGCCTTGCTAAGTTGCTTAAGTTGGCTTTGAACTCACGATCCTCCTGCCTCAGCCTCCTAAGCTGCTAGGATTACAGGTGTGTGCCACTGCACCCAGTGGAATTATTTTTGTTGATAGCCATTTTGATTTATTGGACACAGATGGTTTCCACCTACACCCATCTTGGAGACCTCTTTCTCAAGGTCACCAATGTTAGCCTTTATTCTTGATCTTTTAAAATAGGGCTCCATCTCTATCCCCAACCCCAGGGAAAAAGGATTTTTACACAGTGTAACATTTTAAAATATTTATTCTAAGAAATGAATAAGCATTTCCCTCTATTCTTTTCAAGATTTATTTTCAGATCCTTTCCAAATTTCTTTGTACCTTTAATTACTATTCATTTCCTGGGTAAACATTTTCTCTTCTTCAGATCTTTGGTCAGTTTCCCCCAATTATTCCTGCACATTTAAGGCCTTTCATTTGGATCTTCTATCTCTGCTGGAAAATCTAATAGGTAAAAGATGAGACTTTGTTGATGTTTTAGAAGTTTTTTCCTCCCTACTTTTCTATTGCCTATCTTCTTCCCCCTTCTCTCTCCTTTTTCTTCTTCCTCATTTGCTAAGTGTAGTTTTTCCTAAGTGTAGTTTTTCTCTAGAAATTCAGTCCTCAACTATCTCAGCTTTTCTCTCTTTACATTTTGGGGGAGGTTCATTTTCCTTATTCCTTTCATTTGACATAATCAGCAGATATCCTGCTTCACTTCCTTAGTCCTTTTTTGCTTTTGGTACTGGGGATTGAATCCAGAGATGCCATGCCACTGAGCCACATTCCCAACCCTTTTTATAAAAATATTTTTTTAGTTGATGGAACTTTATTTTTTGTTTCTTTATATATGGTGCTGAGAATCGAACCCAGTGCCTCACACATGCCAGGTAAATGCTTTACCACTGAATCACAACCCTAGCCCCCCAACACATTTTATTTTGAGACAGAGTCTCACTAAGTTGTCCAGGCCGTCTTCAAGCTATAATTCTCCTGCCTCAGCCTCCCCACATACCTAGGATTACAGGTGTGTAACACTGCACCAGACTTTCAACACCTTCTTTTTATCTTTGCATTTACCAATTCTTAGTTCTGCCAACTCCATTATTTAAAGCATAAGTCCTATAATATATACACCCTTGTTTCCAATACTACTGACTCAAAACTAAGTTAAGCCTGTAATAACTCTTGCATGCATGACTACTATATTCCATTTTTTAAAAAATATTTATTTTTTAGTTTTTTAGGTGGACACAATATTTTTATTTTTATGTGGTGTTGAGGATCGAACCCAGTGCCTCGCACATGCCAGGTGAGCGCGCTACCACTTGAGCCGCATCCCCAGCCCCTGCTATATTCTATTAACCAGTCTCTAGTACCAGTCTTTACCTAGTTTAAATGTACTCTTGAATACAACCATTGGATTCAACTTCCTAAACATCAACTGATTAGTCTTTGCTTAAAGAGCTACCTACTGTTTCCTGATGAAAGTCCCAGTTTTACAGTCTGACTTTTAAAGGACCTCCACAATGTGCCCCCATTTTTCCTTTCTAGCCTGATCTTTCACTATTCCCTTATCCATGTACCAGATGCCACTCAAACCAGAAAATATGCTATTCTCTGAACATGCCCCAGGCTTTTTTGCCTTTATGCTACCTTGCACATGTAGGCACTAAATGAATTAGAATACCTTCAACCACTCTTGTCAAAATCCTATCCATCCCTCCAGGGTTAGTTCAGCCATCTTTCTCTTAATGCAAAAGCTTTTTGAGTTGTTCTTGGTCTCTCCTTTCTCTACCTCCCCAAGTGGCTTTCTGCATTGCACAAGAATTTTGCTTAAACTTAAAGGGTTCTCTTATGGCAATTATGTGCAGACAGAAGACTGTTATTTCTATGGATATCTTATCTTCCTTACTAGATTATAAATTGTTAGTGCTGAAACTCCTTTTTCACTTTGTATCCTCAAAGCAACTAGTATATTATTTTGCAAAGTACATATGATAAATACTCATTGATTTGCCAAATGATAAGGATAAAGCACTCACCTTTAGCAAAGAAGAAAAAAAATGCCTTCAAATATTTCTGCATTACATCCACACTAACTTGATTTTTTGTGGTTCATAATTTGTATTTGGAATCAGAGTTGACTGACTTTAGTGCTCTGCATATTCTTCTGCTATGCTAGGCCTTATGTTGCATATATTCCATTTATTGTTCCTCCACCCTGTATATCAGTTTGTGTTTTTTTTTTGGTATGAGGTATTGAACCCAGGGGTGCTTAACCACTGAGCCACTTCCTCAATCCTTTTTTTTTTTTTTAAACTTTATTTAGAGACAGGGCCTGTCTAAGTTGCTAAGGCTGGTCTTGAACTTCCAATCCTCCTACCTCAGCATCCTGAGCTATTGGGATTACAAGTGTGCACGACCATGCCCAGTTTTATCAACTTCTTGAAAACAAAGCTTTGTATCACTTCCTAGAACTGATATATATATATATATTTGGTGGTACTGGGGATTGAACATATGAGTACTTTATCTCTGAGCTATATCTCCAGAGCCCTTTTTTGTTCTAAGAAGGGTCTCACTAAGTTGACCAGGCTGGCCTCAAACTTGAGATCCTCCTGTCTCAGCCTCACAGATAGCTGAGTTTACCGATGAGTACCACTACGCCTGGTGGATTTAATAGAATCTTTACTGAAAAAAGGAAAAGATCTTTAGGTCATATGAATGAGATTTTCATAGGTAGTACCCAAGATTTGGCTAAAAACTTGGAAAATTGCTAGTCTAATAAAGTCTAATAACCTTAAAGGATCAAGGTGTTTACTGCATTTCCAAGCATTATACAGAAAAATCAGAGAAACTGATTTTCCTAAAAGAAAATCATATTACAAATTTTTAAATTACAATTATATTTTTAAAGGTATATGCAGTCCAGACATTATTTTCCAGATACTAATTATCAAAGAGTACACTATAATAAGAATTACAGAATAAATGCCAAAACTGCAACAGAAACGGCAAAAATAACAAACCCCAGAAATCATACAGATGAAATAACAAGGGTAAATAATAAGACCTGACTCAGTATGAACACTTAGTAAGTTATCAATGAGGAACAATTACACTCTGTATACTATTTTACTTTGTTAACATGCAATATAAATAGAAAATTTATAGCATGTGAGATAAGAACCTAAGTTTAACTGAGCCTACAATCAGTAATAACCTACTAAGGTACACTTTCACAACTTTAAAATGGTATCCTTTTTCCCATCAAAAAAATAAATGCTAAAAAATGTTCAATGTGATATATCCATGTCATTTTAACTGCCAGTACACAGATTACAAACACCACACAAGTAGCTCAAGACACACTGCTAAATCTTATTTCAAAAAAAGATATTTCATACAATAAGTTGATCTTATATGTTAAGTTTTCCAAGAACAAGATCTAATTCAGATAGCAAACCTCTTGGAAACAGAAGTTAGGAACTTCTATGGTAACAATTCTAAAAATCTTGTTGTGAAAGGAATTATCTGAGTTTTATCTCTAATTAACCTGACTGTACCTCACAATCAGGCAAAGTCAATTTTTGTTTAGTCAGAACAGATTAGTGATGGCTTAGACACACAAAAGTTTGAGAAGGGCTCACCAACTCAGTAGATCTTGGTAACTAGGCAGCACTAAAAGTTAGCAGGAGCAGGCTGAAGGAAAGCAGCCTGAATTTAGAACTAGTTTGCCTTAGTGGAGGGCTTCATGCCTCCCATTTCCACTTCAAACTGAATAAGTCATTATAATTTTAAACTTTACCTACAGAATCAACATTTAACATGGTTTTTGTTAGTGTAGAGATTTTGAGTAATCAATAATTTCTTCTTTGTTACTTCACATTATTCTCTACTAATCAATAGGTGATGGTAACCTGTTATTCTTACTTTGAAAGGATGGCAAGGAAAGTTAGGAGTCTCAGGAAAGCAATGATTTATTCTTTTTTTTGGTGAGAGCTAATATAAATTTATAGTTTTGAAGTGTATGAATTTTATAATATGTTTGTTGTTTACTAAATTTGAACTTTCATCTTAAACTTTCACATTATTTTAGGTTATATACACAGTATGAACTTATACTAAATATGTAAATGTATATTTAAAATATAACTTTAAATATATATAAATATCATTACTTTAAATTATCTACATTATTGATTTTTATAATTTTGGCTGACTATCTTGATTGAAAGTTACCTTTACAATTCAGAGTTGTCACCATCTTTACCATCAATATTTATGCTCATTTTAACATCTGGAAAGCATATATCTTTAAGAAGTTTTGCAGACTCATTAATAATTGGATGCATTCTAAATCAGTTTTCTAATTCTAATTCAATTTTCTGAGAAGATTGAAGCTAGGAAATCTGAGTAGGAAAGAAGACTTCAAGGAGCATTCACAGTCCTCCAAACTGAAGCTGCAAGGAGTACCTTCCAATAATTTACAGTGTTGAAGTGGATTTCTTTCATTAGGGAAGCTAAGGTCATTCTCTTGCTTCTTCAATTCCATTTGTTTTGTGGCAATGGCCTCCTCCCACTAATAATTTGTGAGGGGGTAATTGTAGCATTATATCTTCATTGTATAGTGATAGATATCACAAGCCCAGTGGGCAAAACAATTAGTTGCACACTGAAAAATGTAAAGCGAGAAGGGTTCTTTCCTTTACATCTGCAATAGCATAATCAGACTGCTTAGCTGGCATATGATTGCAGCAAGAGTACTGTTGGTTACACATTCAGGTTCACTTGAGCTCCCTGGCTCAAGTGCTGGGGTTCAATGTTCCTCTTCACTAAAGGCATGGCTCACAATCATGTAATTGTTGACTTACAAGTTGCAGAGATTCCCTCAGTTAGCAGCACCACGTTGGCTCAGATATCAGTAGTAACAGCAACCAAAATTAAAATGGTCCACGGTCCCACCGCCGGCGCCAGAGCGCAGCTCCATCATCTCACAGCGCCACGGCCGCCAAGCGCCCCTTCCCACAACACACCTAGCGCCGCCGCCTCCGGCCCACCAATGATTTATTCTTGAGAAGAGAATGATAAACCATGTATGTGAGAGAATGTGCCAACAGTTTCAAGATCTGTTCAGAAGGTTTTCAGAAGCATCCTAAATCACTGTTACTGGCACAGCATCTGAAAACATAGCCACCAATGAAAACAGCATAGTTTTCTGTGCTAATGGGGAAGGAAATATATACTTTCATTAGTATACCCAAAGCAAATTATGTATATTTAAATTGTGAGATTTGGGAACCGTCCTAGATTCACTGCAGGTGTTTAATATTTTGACAAATAACTCTGGTCTTCAATTGACAACTGTGACAATGTTAGATGTTATTTAGTACTAGATAGGCAAGGGATTCTATATAGGATTTCTCTCGATTGTGATAAACTGGACAGATTTTTTATTATCTGCTATAGCATAAAAGAGGGAGCTAACTCTACTATCTGCTTCAAGAATTTTAATAATCAATGTACACATTAGATACCATTATTTCTACAGTAATATGGTACTCTGCTAGGCTCATCTCATAAAACAGTAATAAAGAAAGGAAAATTTAGATGAAAACAAAAATTAAAGTCAGGATACAATATGTTGTAACTGAAAATAAAAGAAAAAACAAAGCTGGGCTTGGTAGTACTTGCCTAAAATCCCACCTACTATGGAGGCTGATGTATGAGGATCACAAGTTCAAGACCAGCGTAGGCAATTTAGTGAGAACCTGTCTCAAAACAACATAAAAAAGGGCTGGGAGTATAGCTCAGTGGTAGGTAGGGTGCTTAAGCATGTGTGAGGCTATGGGTTTGAGCCCCAGTATCCTCAAAACAAAGCAAACCACCACCAAAACAACAAAAGGAAAAGCTTTTGGCAGGCATGGTTTTTGATCTAAGTCTAGAAAGATAGTTAAAATTTTAGGTGAAGGTATCATTAAGGAAAGACAGCAGTATGAAGTACGAAAGATATGTCCTGAGAAGGGTAAGTGGTCCCAATTGGCTAGGTCACAAAAGATGAACAGAATAGTGGAAAGCATGAATGTATAAAAGGTAGATTTAATCTGTAATGAGGTAAGAGAACAAATTTAATTAATTAACTACATGGTACGTAGAAGGGGGTGAGAGATATTATGGGTTTTGAGCAGGTAAGTGACATATTAGGACTAAACTGCAGAAACACTGGCTTGAAGAAGATATGCAGTGTGTAGATTCAATAGAAAAGGAAAGACAAGGGGAAAATTCTTAGATGGCAGTTCAGAAAACACGATAAGCACAAAGTAAATAGTGAAGCACAGAAATGACAACTTTCATGATATAAACAAACTTTAGGTGAACAAGCAGCTACTTTCCATGTTTCATAAAATAATGGTATAAAAGGAAAAAAGTCCTGGACTGGGAATCAAGAAACTTGAATTCCAGTTCTTCCTCTGCTTCACTTTCCCCCACTGTGACTTTGGGCAAGTAGATTTCTCATCTTGATAATGAGAAAGCTTATACTTTCTAAAGTCGTATCTAACTCTAAAATCCAATGAGCATAAAAGCAATTTTTTAGGAGACCTTTAACAACCAAAGTTAGACTACTATTTGGGATGGCCATTTATGCAAAAGGCCCTAAGATTTTAAGAAATGACTGGCCCAAGTCAGTGGGCAGGTTACCTATCATTTTCTACTGTTGGTATCTTTCTGTAAAAGGTAAAGTATCATTTTAAAAGACAACAAGAGAAGATTCATTACTTCTTTCTAGAAGCCAAAATTCAAGAAACCTTTCTCCTAATTCATGGATACTTAAAACAAACTCTTGCCAAGAAAAACAAACTGTAAAACATAGAAGTTGGAAAACATGAATCATCACTAATATTAAAACCTACATTTGACAATCATGTTGCATGCAGTTTCCAACTTACTGCTGAATCCCATTAGGTTTAAATACAAATTCAATAGAAATTTCTTATTTTATAAGTAGCATTTAAATGTAGTCATAAGTAGAAACAAGAACCATATGATAGATAAGTGATATAGACATAAGGAGGCTAGAAGGTGAAGGAGAAGAACACAGAAACAGGCTGAATATACTGTAGTAATGATTATGTGGGTAAAGTCAGAAGGCAAATGCTTGCAAAGTTGTATTTTATATTGTGGATTTTCTTATCTGATGGGATTCTGAATTAATGTTACAATAAAAGATGAGGCACTTGTCATTTAAGAGGCAGAAATTATTCCAACAGAACTCTGTGGCAAGTTCTTAAGGAATTTTACAACACATGGAAATATGCACCACATGACTGCAAATAACAATTTGGGCTTTATTCCACAATTTGGATTTTATTTAACTGTCTTTTAAAAATTTTCTTCCATCTTCATTTTAATCATGTCTATTAATCTGAGAAAAATATTATTACATTGTCCCACTTATTAAAACCTATATTTGATACACTTTTTATAATATGATCTCTTGATTAAAAATTACCAGTATCACAGGCAGCAATCCTAAATTGTTAAAATCTTTTAAGTTCCTTATTTAGTTGTTAGGAGACCAGTTATGCAAATATCGTTTTATCAACTCAACAAGCACATGTTAAAGATGTAGTACTATTTCAGGAACACTACTGGCTGAATTCTAAGACTTACGATTTGACTCTTCATGTTCCATCTCCTCTTTTCTTCCCTTTAAACTTTCATCTGACCTTCTGGCTCTCAGGGCTTTAAAACCATCCTTTAAATAATTTAGTGTCCCATAGCTTTATATCCCTTTTTTTACTATGTTACTAACAGCAATTTTCTCAGTGCTCTAGGGTATAGAATAGGGAAGGACAAGAGTAATAAGTCAACCTGGAGGGGTAGAGAGAATATACAACACAGGAAGCTAGAGAAGTTATCAGCTGTGGACAAGATGCCCATGCCCTAGGAAGCAGTGGCCATCAAACATTAAGGGCTCACAGGATTTAACAGCAAGCACTGCAGAATAACCAGTGTGGACAGAACATGGAGGACCTGGAGAACAGTAATTTTCTGAGTGTTCTACTTGTGTGAGATTCTGAGGAGGTAAAGGAAAGCATCCCCAAAGTCACTTATATTTAATGTCCCAAGAAAGAAAACTGAAATTAGAATTCATATGAGGAAAATAAGATTAAGTGACATTTTTTGTATATATGAAATTAAAAGAACACAATAAACACAAAAAAGGCTACCTCCAATACAAAATAATGTACTTATGATCACGTGAATGATAGTATAGGTATACATGTTGAGAAACATACCAAAATAGTGAGAAAATTTCAAGCAATTAAAAAAGCCAGAAATGGTTTGGTGAGAACAAGAATTCTGTTTGGAAGAAAAATAAAGTAAAAGCATAAAAGCAAAGTGTATTGAAGGATGCTAAGAAAATCACAGGACTTCAGTCGTGGGCTTTCAAAAAGAATACATGAGCCGGGCATAGTGGCGAATGTCTGTAATCCCAGCAGTTTGGGAGGTGGAGGCAGGAGGATTGAGTGTTCAAAAGAAGCCTCAGCAATTTAGTGAGGCACCAAGCAACTCAGTGAGACCCAGTCTCTAATAAAATGCTGGGGATGTAGCCCAGTTGTTGAGTGCCCCTGAGTTCAATCCCTAGTACCTCCCGCGCCCCCCCCCCCCCACAAAAAAAAGAATACATGAAACACCATTAGTTTTCCTGGGCCTGAAAAAGTTTTCAGATTTTGAAAATTTAAGGTGGTATTATATATAATACAGTGCTTTCTTCTTTTTTTTCAAGGGTCATTCTTCTAAATCTTGATGGGCTCATTTAATTTAAATAGCCTTTCTGGGAGATTTCTGAGATTCTGGCTTTTGACTCTAAGCAAAAAGTTGTTAGAAGCCAAAGATTCAGACAACAGTGAGATGCTTGGGGAAACTGATAATTGAAACAGGTTATTTTCTAGATATACTTGTTGGAAAATTATTATACAACAGTATTCACAAAAGTAGTAGCTTTCAAGGCTATGACAACAACCATAATAAAGTGTTCACTTACATAGATTTATATAATGCACATTCCTATTTTCTTAATTCAATTTCATTAAAAAATGGTAATTTTGTTGGGCACAGTGGTGCATGCCTGTACTCTCAGTGGCTCAAGGAAGCAGAGGCAGGAGGATTGAAGTTTGAAGCCAACCTTGGCAACCTACGAAGACCTTGTCTCAAAATACAAATAAACAGGACTGGGGATGTACTCAGTGGCAAAGTGCCCCTGGGTTCAATCCTCGGTACCAACCATCAAGGAAAAAAAAAAAGATTATTTTGTCTCCTAAAATTAATGACATAAAGAGCTTGTGCAAAAAGTCTGAGGGGACAGGAGAAAGAGCTCAATTGGGGCTGGGGCTGGGGCTGAGCAGCAGAGCACTTGCCTGGCATGTGTGAGGCATTGGATTCAATCCTTAGCACTGCATACAAAAATAAATAAAATAAAGGCATGCTGTCCATCTATAACTACAAAACAACAACAACAACAACAACAACAAACAAACAAACAAACAAAAAAACCAAAGTAGGTCAGTGTGCCTGGAAAATAGAGGAAAGGCAGTGTTAAGAATTTTGAATATTGTTTTAAATAAAAACAAACAAACAACAAATAACAAACAAATCAAACAAAAGCCAAGATAAAACCTTAATACAAAGGAAAAAAAAATAACATTTGTTAAATGTAAAGTCAGAATCAGAAACCAAATTTAACTTTGCCCTTGACTTGGTTCACAAGGACATTTTTAAAGTTAAGAGTACAAAATATAATGCAAGTGTACTTGACACAAAAAACATTGACTCAATTTCTTGCCAAAGCATGCATTTATTGAAAGCACATGTACTACATTAAAAAGGATCCTAAAATTTTATATGCCAGATTTGATAAGGGATCTAATTTATATTCTGGCATTTAGTTTGAAGCCTGGATTTGTAATGCAGCAATACAGTAAGGCCTTTATTTTTCTCTTTTCTTTTATAAATAAATCACATTTACTTGGTCACTGACAGTTACAATTACTACAAATTGATGCACTAATTTCAAATGAAGTTTAAAGATGAAGGGCAAGAAGAGCAAGACCCATCTTTAAAGGAAATGACACACATGCTAATCAATGATGGTATGTTTGCAATGATTATGATGTACACAAGCCCTTGGATCCATCCCTAAATCAGAAACGTCATTGCTTTTCTACCAGCTCTAATCATGACCTAGTTCTATACTAAGTTCCCTAAGATTTTTTTTTTTTTTTTAAAGAAGTCCTTATTCCTTTAATGATGTTATACAGGCCTTATTTATTTGAAAAGCTTTATTATGTGTCAGGCAGTGGGCCTGAAGAAAAAACATGAAAATGTCCTTATACTTTCCCTGTAATAATACTTTCAAAAATTAACATTGGTATTTCTCTGTCCCATTTTCCTACTAGATAGTCTGTCCCACTTATCACTATATAAAGAGAACTTCTTGGTATAATAGCAGGCATATAAATATTTTTAAATTAAGAAATGTGTTTTAGGGACCTAGGGAAAGTGATAAGATTGTTCACGTACTTAAGACTACGAGATACAGTTAAGCAGAATATAACCCCACAACCAAATTTCTCTTAAACTAGCATATCATATCAGAGATAAACTTTAGGAATTCACTATAAAAAACTATAAGATAAAGTTGGGAAATAATAGAACCAAGAAATAGTAAAATTGCATCATTACTTCTTATGAGATCTCTTAGAACACATTTTGAAACCTTCCCAAGAGGGCAAAATTGACCCTCTAAAGCCATCTCTACAAAAGTGCATGCAACATTCAGATATTCAGTTTTGTATATCTGAAGTATTCTTATTCTGCGTATACAGAAACATACTTCTGTATACCAGGACCACTCACATGCAATACCCAAATAAACTGGAAACTAGTTTAACTGTATTAAAAGCAGTATTTTCAGGGTTTGACACTACTTTTTTCAGATAAGTTTCATAGGACCATAGATGAAAGGCTAAGACAATTAAATTATATTATTTCTTTGGTATCATAAAAATAAAAACAAATTTCACAATCTTTCTGGGCTTTAGATTCTGTACCTGTGAAACAAAGAACAGATTTGGATGGTCTCTTAAGGAGAGAACCTTCTAGTTCACTAAATTTGTTCTTGGAGTATGACTGAAATTACTGGAGCAAGATTAAAATAACTGAAAATTATTTGTGAGGTTACCACTTGCAAGGGACTTTTTAATACTTTAAAATTAATGGTGACTTTGAATTAAGAAAAGAATTCTTGTTTAAGTTATATATAAATTATTATGACTTTTTAAAAAATGTGTCAACTTAGGCTGAATTATTCTCCTCAGTTATTCTATCAAGTACTAATAAAGTTGCTGCTGTGATGAACTTTTGCAGATGTAATAAGAATCCCTACTAGTTGACTTTAAGTTATCAAAAGGGAGATTATCTTAGGTGGCCTGACTTATTTGCATGAGCCCTTTAAAAGATAGCCTAGGCTTTTTCTGAGCTCAGATTCTAAATAGCCTATGTCCATGAATTGGGTTCCTACCTGCTTACGATCTTCCATTCCTGGTTGGATTTTGGATTTGCTCAGCAAGCTTTCATAATCACATAAGCCAATTCCTTGTAATACATCTTTATACTTATATTTTCAACTGATTCTGTATCTCTCATTTAACACTGACTCATGTAATGATATCTTGTGATACTTTTAACTGTTCCCATTAAAAATACTTGCCAGTTTCAATGAAATAAGTGAGTTTGGGGATTACAATCATATATATTACATGAAGTATATATTCAGATAAAACTGAGGTATACAAAGGTTATCTTTGATGTGCTATCCCTTGATTTATATTCTTCACTGTCTTCTCTTACTTTAGATCTGTTGTCTTCTCATTGCCTCCTTCCTTCTCTATCCAAAACTGTGATGAGAAAAGGATCTAAAACTTATTCACATTGTGGTATTAGAATCTGATAATACTTAGCATGTAAAATTTCTAGGAAGTACTTCTCTTAACAAAGGGTGAAAGCTTTAATATAAAGAAGTAATTGGCAAATGGTGGAATAGGCAAGAAAATAAGTATGCTTATACTTATTTTATATTATACTTATAATATGTCATATTCAAATTGGCAAATTCACAGATGACCATGTATTTCAACTACTTGTAATACTGGATTCTTTCAGGTGTTTCTGATGATTCACTCATTTTATATTCTGGAAATGACTGCAGCCAAAGCTCCCCCATCAGTAACATTTTCTTAACAGATAGTTCATCTACAGAAGAGATTGATACATTTTGGGTACTGTTTTATTTGGGGGAGGGAATCTTTGTTGGATAATTATAAATTGCTTTATTATTTAAATTTTAATGTACTTACATCAAACAGAGGGTAGCAATAAAACAGGCACCTAATAAACATTAAAAATGTTTTTGACATTTCATAGAGCAGTATGTAGAATGAGGACAATTGTGTTTGGCTATTTTTTTTTTTTTTTTTGGTGGTACTAGGAACTAAACCAGGGCCTTGTGTATGCCAGGCAAGTGCTATACCTCCAGTGCCTGTGGTATGGCTTTTTACGTAAAGGTATTTTTTCTGCTCTATGTGAAAAGCCAGTAGCTATGCCTTTTACAACAATAACTTGAAAAGTTGTACATATTTTAGCCACAAAACTAATATTTATAAATATAAAGATGCATAAATCATTAAGTTAAATTTCACAAAAGACAAACTACATGTTAGATTTTACTAATGCTTTACATGTTACATATTATTTTTACCTTTCAGCAATATTCAGAAGTAGGTGCTAATCATTATAGAGAATTTGGTCTATTGGTAGGCTAAAAAATCACTGTTACAAATATTATTATATTCTTAAGAAGGTACAGGCAGGGCTGAGGTTGTGGCTCAGTGGTAGAGTGCTTGCTTAGCATGTGGGAGGCCCTGGGTTCGATCCTCAGCACCACATGAAAATAAATAAATAAATAAAATAAAGGTATTGTGTCCAACTACAACTAAAAAATAAATATTAAAAAAAAGAATGTACAGGCATTAATGGCCCATCAGAGGATAACTAGTATACTAGGAATAAAATGATTATGTTTTGTAAATAACTGAATGAATGAATATATAAGACCCCTATAAATCCACAACTTAATATTACTAAGTAAGAAAAGGGACAAGACTAATAAGTATGGCTAAACAGAAATTAGAAACTTCCATTATGTAATAAAGCACCAAAAGAAAACTCTAAAGACAAATTGGGAGAAATGTTTACAATTCATCTAGGGATTTATTTTCTGAAAAACCAAAGGGGAAACAATAAACAAAAAAGAAAGCAGGAAAAATTAAACCATCCAAAAGAAAAATAAAGATGGGCAACAAAGTTAGGACTTGATAGGAGAGGTAAATAGAAATGACCCATAAGCATATTAAAAAGTATGGAATTACAACAATAACTCCAGAAAAGCAAATTAAAATGAAGTAATGTCATTTAAAGCTTACCACCTTAGCAAAACTTTTTTTTGGGGGGGAATTGGGAACGTTGGGCATTGAACCCTGGGGTACTTTACCACTGAGCTATATCCCCAATCCTTTCTATTATTTATTTACTTTTTGAGACAGGGTCTCACTGGGTTGCTGAGGATGTTGAGGCTGGCACTGAATCTTTGTGATCCTCTTATCTCAGCTCCTGAACTACTGCGATTACAGATACATATGCAAAACTTAGACATTTAAACTAAGAATACGTTTTCTGGAGAGCAGCTTGGCATAATTTATCAGAAGTTAAATTTAAAAAAATATTTATTTATTTTGGTTGTAGGTAGACTTAAGATCTTTATTTTATCTTTATGTGGTGCTAAGGTTTGAACCTAGTGCCTCATGTGTGCTAGGTGAGCACTCTACCACTGAGCCACAACCCCAGCCCCAGAAGTTAAATTTTCATTTTATACAACTTAGCAGTTTGATTCTGGAGGTTGAGGCTAAAGAAATACCCCAAAATATATATAATATACATACATACGTAAGCATTATTTGTAATGACAAAAACTGGAAAACAACCCAATAGTTTTCAATAGTTTTACAGAGCAGCACCATCTGCAGAGGCTAAGCAACCTTGGATGTATTCTGTTACTGGTTCCAGAAAGATTTCACAGGTCACTTACAGTACCAGGCATGAATTTATTAGAAGTGTTATGGTTTAGATCTGAGGTGTTCCCCAAAAGTGCATGTGTGAGATGATGCAAGGTTTAGATGTAAAATGAGAGCCCTAACCCAATCAGTAAATTAATCCCCTGATAGGGATTACCTGGGTGGTAACTGAGGATTGGGTGGCTGGAGGAGGTGTATGTATTTTGTCCAAAGTGAGGGGAATCTCTCTCTCTCTGCTTCCTAGTTCTATGTCCTGGCTGCTTTCTTTCCCCACATCCTTCTGTCATAATGTTTTGCCTCACCCTGAGCCCAAAGCAATGGAGTTGGCCATTTACACCCTGAGACTTCTGAAAATGTGAGCCCCAAAATAAACATTTCCTCCTCTAAATTTTTATCACAGCAATGAAACAGCTGACTAAAACAGAAGGGATAAAGAAAGGGAAAAAGGGGAAATTCTCAAGGGAGAGCAGGTCCTCCCGGAAGGGTAGAGGAATGGCATGCCACTCTTGCCTTCCAGCTTTATTGAGTGTCCCAGGGAAATTCCACAGAGTTCCACCCAGTTTCACCTCTTGATTTTTGACTGATCAGACTTACAAGTCCCCACTGTGCGTGGTTTTACCCTATGGAAGGGAGATTTTACTGCACAGAGAAAAAGCTAAAGATCCAAGGCAACCTTGGCCTACGCTGACTGGCTCTAAATGAAACGTGCTCTTATAGATTTTATGGTGAGGGGACTTTGCTATTAATTATACTGTCTCTCTGAGTTCTAGAATCTGATATGTGTAAAGATTACAAAAGTTCCCTCTTCATTGTAACTTGTTTTCTTATTGTCAAGGAGGAGCCTTTTAGGTCTGTGTTTCTCCTGTAGATAATAAGAGTATTCGCTGAGGAATGTGGCATATCCTATTGAGTTAAACCAAGAAGGGCCACAGGTAAATTGCTTCTTAAAAGAAAGTATGCTGGGGGAGAGGGTGGTGGTGGTGAGTATAGTAGGCCTGGTTAATAGAATTATCCCCTTAACCTCATGTTCCCACTGCTTATGTCTGTTTGTTACCTATCAAATAGAACAAGCTATGGTTAATTCATAAAATAATACAACTTTTTATTTTAAAAAGGCAGAAAAGTTTGTATTATTAAAGTTAGCTATTTCTGCGTGGGCATAGGGAGACGTAAACTGTCTAAATGCTGTTTGCTCAGGATCACTAGGCAACGCTGAGCTGACGTGGATCTGGGGCGAACAGTCTGGGCCTCTCAGAACACACACCGAGCCTGGATCGGCTGCATTCAAGCTCCAGTTCGCCTGCTTCTCACAGCCATACTGCTGTGACTCAGCACTAACGATTCCGCTGAAACAACTGGTCGGTCCTTCTGAACTGCAGAGGTAAAAGCCAACAGAGCCTTCAGAGGCAGTGGCCACAGGATTGAAACGGGGCTTGGGGGAGACAGTCAGAACCCACCCGTTGTATTGGTCACCCGGCAAAGGGAAAGAACTGTCACCATTTGCATGGGATACCACCATGGCAGAGAACTGACGCCACCAAAACGCGGCGGAGGAGATAACTTCATTGAAACCAGCAGCGACAGGTGTGTAATCCCCTAGCCTTCCCTCTCCACACAGCGGAGAAACCTTAAGGGCCCCTCCCAGCTCTCCCATGAGCGTGATAGCCAGACCAAGGGAATCAGGAGTGGCGCGGGAATCGCGGCGCGGAACTCCCGGCTACCGCTCCCATCAGTGCTGACAACTGAGGTCTCTTGTACCAGCTACCGGGGGCGTGGCTACCGGAGGCCAAGCAAATTCGCTGGGGGTTCTCAGCCCCAACCTCTACAAACTTAGGGTCTGAGGGATGGCAAACCGGGAGAGTGTGCCCAGGCGTTCATGAAAACAGGGCTCCCAGGAGCAGCAGACCTGGCGTGTAGCCAGTATTGTGGTGAGCATCACCGGCGAGCGGGGCCTGGCTTGAGGAACAGTGGGGAAGTGACTAGACACAAGAGAAGGCCCTAGGCACTCAGGATTGGAGACCCGCCCAGTCTGGGAGGAAGAGCTGCTGCACAGGGATTGGTTCCCGCCTACTGAGAGAAGCTTGGCCCAGTGGGCACAGCTCCACCTACTGGAAGAGAAGTTAATCAAACTCTAAGACTGCATTTATTAATTTTTTTTTAATTTGGTTTTTTTCTTTTCATTTTCATTTTGTTGTTGTTTTTTAACTTTTTAAAAAATTTTTAAAAATTTTTTAAAAATTTTTTTATTTTATTATTTTTTTTTTAAAAATTTTAATTTTCATTTTTTATTATTATTACTATTTTTTAAAAAAATTTTTTTCTTTTTTTCTTTTCTATTTTTTCTTTTGTCTTTCCATTTCTTTTCAATTTTCTTATTCCCCCTTCCTTGAATTCTACCTGCTTACTCTCATTCTCTTTAGTGACTTCTTCCCTTCCCTCCTAATATCTTTGCTCCCAAGCATCAAATAAATTTATAAGAATAAACAGTAACTAAGCAGTCAAACAGAACAAGAAGTAACATGAGCAGCATAAAAAAGCAAGGAAGAAAAGGAGTACAAACAATGCAGGACAGCCTAAATATTCAGGAGGACCTAGAGTCATCAGAAAAATGGTCATACAAAGAACTCAAGGAATACCTTAGACAGATGGAATGGAACCTTAAAGAGGATACGAGACAGCAAATTCAAACAGTGAAGGAACTCACTGAAAATGAATTACATAAACAGATAAAAGAAGAAGTTAAGCATCTTTATCAGGAGATAGAGATTATAAAAAAAAAATCAAACAATAATTCCAGAAATGAAGGAAACTATAAACCAAATTAAAAACTCAAATGAGAGTATCACTAACAGAGTGGAGCAAGTAGAAGCCAGAACGTCAGATAATGAAGACAAAATATATCATCTTGAAAAGTCTAGCCAACACAGAAAGGCTGGTAAAAAATCACGAGAAAAGCATCCAAGAGATATGGGATCACGTAAAAAAACCAAACTTACAAGTCATCGGGATAGAGGAAGGTATAGAGATTCAAACCAAGGGAATGAGTAACCTGCTGAATGAAATAATTACAGAAAACTTTCCAGAAATAAAAAAGGAAATGGATATACAAATTGTAGATGCATACAGGACACCGAGCACACAAAATCACAGCAGACCAACGCCAAGACACATTGTTATGAAGATATCCAATATACAGAACAAAGAGAAAATATTAAAAGCTACAAGAGAAAGGAGGCAGATTACATTCAGGGGTAAACCAGTAAGGTTAACAACTGATTTTTCATCACAGATGCTGAAAACGAGAAGATCCTGGAACAACGTATTTCAAACACTGAAAGACAATGGATGCCAACCAAGAATTCTGTATCCAGCAAAATTAAGCTTAAGGTATGACAACAAAATAAAAATCTTTCATGATAAACAAAAGCTAAAAGAATTTGCAGCCAGAAAACCAGCATTGCAAAGCATCTTGAGCAAAACACTACACGAGGAAGAAATGAAAAACAATAACCAAAACCATCAGTGGGAAGTGCCTCGGTAAAGACAAAGGGCGGGGGGAAAGCTAATCATGGAGAAACAAACTAAATTAAAAAAAAAAAGATAAATAATCAAACATGGCTGGAAGTACAAACCATATATCAATAGTAACTCTAAACATTAATGGCTTAAACTCTCCAATAAAGTGACATAGGCTGGTAACACGGATTAAAAAAACAAATCCAACATTATGCTGCCTCCAGGAGACAAATCTGATTGGAAAAGACATACACAGGCTGAAGGTGAAAGGTTGGGAAAAAATATACCATGCACACGGTCCTCGTAAGCAAGCAGGGGTGGCTATCCTCATATCGAATAAAATCGACTTCAAGACTAAGTTAATCAAAAGGGATAAGGAAGGACATTATATACTGTTAAAAGGAACCATTCACCAACAAGACATAACAATTATCAATATTTATGCACCAAATAATGGTGCTGCGACGTTCATAAAACAAATTCTCAAGTTCAAGAATCAAATAGACTACAACACAATAATTATGGGTGACTTCAACACACCTCTCTCACCATTGGACAGATCCTCCAAACAAAAGTTGAATAAAGAAACTATAGAACTCAATATCACAATCAATAACTAGACATAACTGACATATATAGAATATATCAACCATCATCAAGTGGATATACTTTTTTCTCAGTAGCACATGGATCCTTCTCAAAAATAGACCATATATTATGCCATAGGGCAAACCTCAGTAAATATAAAGGGGTGGAGATAATACCATGCATTTTATCTGATCATACTGGAATGAAACTGGAAATCAATGATAGAAGAAGGAAGGAAAAATCCTACATCACATGGAAAATGAACAATATGTTACTGAATGATCAATGGGTTACAGAAGACATAAAGGAGGAAATCAAAAAATTCTTAGAGATAAATGAAAATACAGACACAACGTATCGGAATCTATGGGACACAATGAAAGCAGTTTTAAGAGGGAAATTCATCGCCTGGAGGTCATTCCTCAAAAAAAGGAAAAACCAACAAATAAATGAGCTCATACTTCATGTCAAAGCCCTAGAAAAGGAAGAGCAAAACAACAGCAAATGTAGCAGAAGGCAAGAAATATTTAAAATCAGAGCGGAAATCAACAAAACTGAAACAAAAGAAACTATTGAAAAAATTAACAAAACTAAAAGTTGGTTCTTCGAAAAAATAAACAAAGTCAACAGACCCTTAGCCATGCTAACGAAGAGAAGAAGAGAGAGAACTCAAATTACTAACAGATGGGATGAAAAAGGCAATATCACAACAGATGCTACAGAAATACAGAAGACAATTAGAAATTATTTTTGAAAACCTATATTCCAATAAAATAGAAGACATCGATAAATTTCTTAAGTCATATGATCCGACCAGACTGAGTCAGGAGGATACACACAATTTGAACAGACCAATATCAATGGATGAAATAGAAGAAAAAAATCAAAAGACTACCAACCAAGAAAAGCCCAGGACCGGATGGGTATACAGCAGAGTTTTACAAAACCTTAAAAGAAGAATTAATACCAATACTTTTCAAGTTATTTCAGGAAATAGAAAAAGAGGGAGCTCTTCCAAATTCATTCTATGAGGCCAACATTGCCCTGATTCCGAAACCAGACAAAGACACCTGAAGAAAGAAAACTACAGACCAATATCTCTGATGAACCTAGATGCAAAAATTCTCAATAAAATTCTGGCGAATCGGATACAAAGGCACATCAAAAAAATTGTGCACCATGATCAAGTAGGATTCATCCCTGGGATGCAAGGCTGGTTCAATATACGGAAATCAATAAATGTTATTCACCACATCAATAGACTTAAAGATAAGAACCATATGATCATCTCGATAGACGCAGAAAAAGCATTCGACAAAGTATAGCATCCCTTTATGTTCAAAACATTAGAAAAACTAGGGATAACAGGAACTTACCTCGACATTGTAAAAGCTATATATGCTAAGCCTCAGGCTAGCATCATTCTGAATGGAGAAAAATTGAAGGCATTCCCTCTAAAATCTGGAACAAGACAGGGATGCCCTCTATCACCACTTCTATTCAATATAGTTCTCGAAACACTGGCCAGAGCAATTAGACAGACGAAAGAAATTAAAGGCATAAAAATAGGAAAAGAAGAAATTAAATTATCACTATTTGCGGATGACATGATTCTATACCTAGAAGACCCAAATGGGTCTACAAAAAAATTACTAGAATAAATGAATTCAGCAAAGTGGCAGGATATAAAATCAACACGCATAAATCAAAGGCATTTCTGTACATCAGTGACAAAACTTCTGAAACGGAAATGAGGAAAAACACTCCATTCACAATATCCTCAAAAAAAAAAAAAATACTTGGGAATCAACCTAACAAAAGAGGTGAAAGATTTATACAATGAAAACTACAGAACCCTAAAGAGAGAGATAGAAGAAGATCTTAGAAGATGGAAAAATATACCCTGCTCATGGATAGGCAGAACCAACATCATCAAAATGGCGATATTACCCAAAGTTCTCTACAGGTTTAATGCAATGCCAATCAAAATCCCAACAGCATTTCTTGTAGAAATTGATAAAGCAATCATGAAATTCATATGGAAAAATAAAAGGCCCAGAATAGCAAAATCAATTCTAAGCAGGAAGTGTGAATCAGGCGGTATAGCGATACCAGATTTCAAACTATATTACAGAGCAATAGTAACAAAAACAGCATGGTACTGGTACCAAAACAGGCGGGTGGATCAATGGTACAGAACAGAGGACACAGAGACTAATCCACGAAGTTACAACTATCTTATATTTGATAAAGGGGCTAAAAGCATGCAATGGAGGAAGGATAGCATCTTCAACAAATGGTGTTGGGAAAACTGGAAATCCATATGCAACAAAATGAAACTGAATCCCCTTCTCTCGCCATGCACAAAAGTTAACTCAAAGTGGATCAAGGAGCTTGATATCAAATCAGAGACTCTGCGTCTGATAGAAGAAAAAGTTGGCTCCGATCTACATATTGTGGGGTTGGGCTCCAAATTCCTTAATAGGACACCCATAGCACAAGAGTTAATAACAAGAATCAACAAATGGGACTTACTTAAACTGAAAAGTTTTTTCTCAGCAAGAGAAATAATAAGAGAGGTAAATAGGGAGCCTACATCCAGGGAACAAATCTTTACTCCTCACACTTCAGATAGAGTCCTAATATCCAGAGTATACAAAGAACTAAAAAAATTAGACAATAAGATAACAAATAACCCAATCAACAAATGGGCCAAGGACCTGAACAGATACTTCTCAGAGGCGGACATACAATCAATCAACAAGTACATGAAAAAATGCTCACCATCTCTAGCAGTCAGAGAAATGCAAATCAAAACCACCCTAAGATATCATCTCACTCCAGTAAGATTGGCAGCCATTATGAAGTCAAACAACAACAAGAGCTGGCGAGGATGTGGGGAAAAGGGTACTCTTGTACATTGCTGGTGGGACTGCAAATTGGTGCAGCCAATTTGGAAAGCAGTATGGAGATTCCTGGGAAAGCTGGGAATGAAACCACCATTTGACCCAGCCATTGCCCTTCTCGGACTATTCCCTGAAGACCTTAAAAGAGCGTACTACAGGGATACTGCCACATTGATGTTCATAGCAGCACAATTCACAATAGCTAGACTGTGGAACCAACCCAGATGCCATTCAATAGATGAATGGATAAAAAAAATGTGGCATTTATACACCATGGAGTATTACGCAGCACTAAAACATGACAAAATCATGGAATTTGCAGGGAAATGGATGGCACTAGAGCAGATTATGCTTAGTGAAGCTAGCCAATCCCTAAAAAACAAATGCCAAATGTCTTCTTTGATATAATGAGAGCAACTAAGAACATAGCAGGGAGGAAGAGCAGGAGAAAAAGATTAACATTAAGCAGAGACATGAGGTGGGAGGGAAAGGGAGAGAAAAGGGAAATTGCATGGAAATGGAAGGAGACCCTCATTGTTATACAAAATTACATATAAGAGGTTGTGAGGGGAATGGGAAAATAAACAAGGAGAGAAATGAATTACAGTAGATGGGGTGGAGAGAGAAGATGGGAGGGGAGGAGAGGGGGGATAGTAGAGGATAGGAAAGGTAGCAGAATACAAGAGTCACTAATATGGCATCATGTAAAAATGTGGATGTGTAACCGATGTGATTCTGTAATCTGAATACGGGGTAAAAATGGGAGTTCATAACCCACTTGGATCTAATGTATGAAATATAATATGTCAAGAGCTTTGTAATGTTTTGAACAACCAATAAAAATAAAAGAAAAAAAATAAAAAAAAATAAAGTTAGCTATTTCATTACAGAAAAAGCTATAAAATAGTATTACAGTACGATTTTATTAAAATGAATAATTCCAGTACTTTTTGCAATAAAATACAACCTGGAAGGAAACACCTCAAAATAATAATAAAGAGCATCAGATTATGAGACACGGTGGGATTATGAAAGTGTTTTCTTCCTGCATTTATGTATTTCTTTATTTTTTCTTTTTTTGCGGGGGTGGTGTGGGAATTGAACCCAGGGCCTCATGCATACTAGCAAGCACTCTACTACTGATGTACACTTCCAACCCCTGGATTATGTGTTTCTGTAATGTCCAGATTTCAAAAATGACTAAGAAAAAAGAAGTATAATTCAAGTATAACATAACAATTGTGTTTATCTGTTCCACTTTGGTGCTGTGTGGACATACAAGTATTCAATATTACATAGTTTATACAATACAGTTACTTTTGGCGGGGGCGGGTACTGGGGATTGAACTCAGGGGTACTTGGCCACTGAGCCACATCCCCAGCCCTATTTTCTATTTTATTTAGAGACAGGGTCTCACTGAGTTGTTTAGTGCCTTGCTTTTGATGAGGCTGGCTTTACACTTGTGATCCTCCTGTCTCAGCCTCCTGAGCCACTGGGATTACACGTGTGTGCCACCATGCCCAGCAGTTTCATGGTTTTTAAATTAAAACTGGGATTAAAGAGTAGACATAAATATAATCAACGTATATCTTTGTCAGTATTAGCCAAATACATATGCCTATTTAGCTTCATAAATTCACTATGAGGATCTATGAATTGAGGATCTATGAATTACAAGCTTTGGTCAAGAGCATGTTCTCTGTTTTAGAACTAGCACAGGAATCATGTCATGTGTTCATAAGCAACGAGAGATTGAAGTATTAAGTTCCTTCACTATATATATATATCTCAAAGCTGTTCCCAGTAGTTTCAATGAAGAATATTTAAATTTTTAAATTTATAGCTCCAGAAACAATAGGGGTGTGTATCCAGAAGCTCAAGTTCCCTTTTATTTTGCTTATTTTACACATAGTCAGAAATAGCTACACAGTAACACCATTCCCTAATATGCTATAGCACTCAGAAACTGCTTCAAATTAATAGCTGATAAGATCCTCAGAGGTGTTTTATTTGTTGCAGTCTGACAGTCCACAATATACTCTAAAGAATGAGGTGTAAGGTGGGGAGGTCCTGACAGTACTGATTATGGAAATCTGATCTTCTTCTCTAGGTATGTGGCTGTATATCCTGTACTTAAGTCTTACAGAACAGTAACAGTCCTAAAAGGAAAGTAATAGCATGCCACCAGCTGTGCTTGGCATCTTTCTCTCTTTAAATTCTAAAATGGATGCATATATTTTATTTTTTTAAAACTTTATACATATAGGGATATATATTGGAGAAAAGCTAAGACTGGTTAAGGACAGGTCAATAAGACTGAGAAAATGTTTCCATGAATGCTATATATGCCCCTTGCAACAAATCTTCAAAGTGGCGTTGATATTCCATAGAAAATCTTTGGTTAAATATGAGTGTGGAGTCCCTGCTGGTCAAAGCTAGTAAAGTTGTTCTTTTAGCTCAGTGGCAAAGAACCCATACCATATAGTATAAGAGGCCAGAGACTTGAAATAGATTCCTGCCAATTGCTATTTACTTTGAAAGCTTCCTAAATGAATGATAAGCTTTCTGCTCTGAGAAGGGTATGGAATAGCCTCAAGTTGTATATGCACTCCTTATGTAGAAAATAAGGAGAGCTCATATGGCATATTGCTGTTCTCTATTTTAGAACTAGCACAGGAACCATGTGATGTGTTCATTGCTATGGTAACTACATTTCAGTAGTGAACAGGAGAGCAAACGGGCATGTAAAACATGTATAAGTTGTCAATATATAAGTAATTGCTGCCCTAGAGCTGCAATAACTTAAATTTCATCGATGCATGACTTATTGGAATAAAATGTATCCCTTCTATTTTTAGAAATGAGGTTAATAAGCTTTCACTCCCCATAATGCCTTCTCCATTTGAGAAAACAAATGATTAGTATTTTTAATTCCAGGGTTTCAGTTACTTCTTAGAGAACTCCTATTATTTTTGCTACAACTACTATTATTACTAAAAAGTATGGGCCATGTTCTGTGTGATATGAAAATGGAGTCTCAGCCTTAGTCAATTGGAAAAATGCTCTTAGTCAATTGGAAAAATGTTTGAGGACACTGTTAGGATCAACTGAATCAAATTTTGAGGCTGAATACACAGAGGGAATTCTCTGATTTGACACTAGCATTATCTTTATAGTCTAGCACTTGCTGGCCAGAGCAACCAAGAAACAAGGTCTTATCAAGATCTAGTACTCCTTAATTACTTTCAGATTAGTCTCTGTCCTTCATTTTAATGAGATTTATAATAGTTTAAATTTAAAGTTTCTGTATGATGCCACTTAGGATAGCAATCTTAGCAAGTTTCTCTGACAATTCTTCCTCTTTCCTTCCCTTCCTTTTCATCCATAATTCTGGTTTATGTGGCAGTTAACTGGATCTGACACCAAGAACTTAAAAAAAGTTAATGACTTAAAAATATAAAGATCAGCCCTTAACACAAACTATTTTTAATAAGTTATACTCCATGTATACCTTTATTTACTTATTTATTTTTATGTGGTGCTGAGGATTGAACCCAATGCCTCTCATGTGGTAGGCAAGCGCTCTACTACTGAGATACAACCTCAGCCCACAAATTATTTTTAAAAACTATAATCTATACCAAACTTCATATTAACTTAAACCTCTGGTAATATAACCAAAATACTTATGATAATGACTATCACACTATGGAGATATACCTTAAATCTGTATATATACAAAATTGCACCTTTAAATAACAAATACTTTGAGTTTCTTTTATAAATTCCGTGGGAAATAAAACACTGTTTTTTTACAACAAATATTAATATCAGAATGAATAACAACAAAAAAAACCCACCAGAATTATGGCTATTAATAGCAAATGCTAATATTCTAAGCTTTACTATTGTTATAAGTTGCAATTAATTGACCTGGAAAGTCTCTTATTGTAATAGCTTTCTAATCTAGAAAAAGTGCCATTTTATTGGAACCTTGAGGAAAATAATAAAGCAGGCTATATTTACATTCATCATACTTTATGCATAACAATTCAAGTAGAAAGCAAGATAGAAAGACTACAAATTTGTATATGTAATCTTTTGTGTACAAAAGAATAATTTATACTTTGGGCTGTTTCTGCAATAGGACTATTTTCTTCAAACTCATTGGTTCAGTGGCACCATATGGAGCCTGCTGATCTTCAGATACCAAGAATGTCTCCAAGATACATTTCATTCTAGTGTGTTAAAACTTTCTACCCTGCAGCTGTCATTATAACTATATAATTCATACCCTACTATAAAAATGCAAATCATAGAGCTTACTCTGCTTATAGATATAGAAGAGATTTCTAATGGTATCTGGTTTTCCCAGTCATATTTCTACTCTTTATTAGAATCATTCCATACATGCGAGGCCACTAATCACTCTGCCTATTTAACTATGCTATAGATAGAGGAAAGATGAGAAAGAGGGCAAGGGAGAAAGGATAAAAAACAATTTTATATGTAGGAATATAAATTAATGAACTTCAGCTACATACAACAATATGGATGAATATTAGAAACATACTAATAAAGGAAAAGAGCAAAACTCAGAAGACTAAATATTGCATTGTGCCATATCTATAAAGTAACAAAAGAAGCTCAACTGAACAATATTTTATATAAAAGTCTATGAATATACACACATAAACATATATACATAAACAAGTATATAAATAAATGCACACATATATTTGGGCTATACACATACACATCTCCCTTATGTATGTAACCCTAATACATACATATAATGGGCATATTGTATATTTTAACTACTTATAAGGTGTAATGTTAAACAACAGCACAAAAGTGAGAATAGGTATTATCTCTGCAACAGGATGGCAGGAGCTTCAAATGATGAAGGCAGAAGAATATGCTTTGTTACATATCTTACACATATTCTATGACATATATTAAATGTTTCATAATAAAGGAAAAAGGCAAGAGAGAATACAAAAGAAGGACATGAACATTTAGTAAGTATGATGTGTGTAGAACATCACAGTTCCCATTTTACCACAAGAAAGAATAAGAGAGTACTTGGGAAATCACCTTTCTTTTATTCAGTTTAAAAGCATACATTTATCTGTGTTGTGAGTTAAGGTAAGAAAAATGGAGTTTGAGGTTTTCTTCCCCTAAACTTCAGAGCCTATGACTTCTTCCCCACGTCTAATTTTTTTTTTTTGGGGGGGTGGGACAGGATTTCACTATATCACCCTGGCTGGCCAATTCCTTGACTCAAGCAATTTTCCTGCCTCAGCCTCCCAATAGCTGGGACTATAGTCATGCAATACTATGCCCAGTTAATAAAATGATATAAATTCACTAGAAAATACTAGAACTGGTAGGTCTACATTTTTTAATTACCAAGAAAATAAAAAATCTTTAAGAACTGATTGCTAGATTATCCTGACTCCCTATTATCCCAAATTAATCTATATTTACTATGCCCATATTCTTTAAAAAAATTTTTTAAAGTTGTAGATGGACAGCATACCTTTATTTTATGCGCTTATTTTTCTATGTGGTGCTGAGGATCAAACACAGTGCCTCACATGTGCTAGGCAAACACTCTGCCACAGAGCCACGGCCCCAGCCCCATTTTTTTTATTGGTTCTTTTAAGTTATACATAACAGTAGAATCCATTTTGGCATAATTTTAAGAGCATGGAATATATCTTGGAATATATCAGTCCTAGGTATCTCCCCTCCCCCATCCCTGCTCCCTTACCTCTGCTTTACTGATATTCATTGATATTTCTGCCATTACCCATAGCGTGTTTTTTTTTTTGTTTGTTAATTTCATGTGGATGTACATGATGGTGAAATTTACTGTGGCATATTCATATATGTACATAGGAAAGTTATGTCAGATTCATTCCATTGTCTTTCTTTCCCTCACCCCCACCACTTTCCCTTCATTGCAGTTGTCTACTCCATTCAACTTTTTCTTCTTCTTTTTAAAAAATCCTTCCCCATCCACTACCTGGGATTAATTTCCATATATCAGAGAAAACATTTTACCTTTGGTTTTGGAGACTGGCTTATTGTACCTAGCATGATAGTCTCCAGATCCATCCATTTAACAGAAAATGTGCCTTCGGCTGTGTAATGTAAAAAGGTGGGGTTAAAAAAAGTCATTCTTCGTATTGGCTGAATAATACTCCATTGTGTATGTGTGTGTGTGTGTGTGTGTGTGTGTGTGTATCACATTTTCTTTATCTATTCATTTGTTAAGGGCACCAAGGTTGGCTCCATAGCATAGCTATTGTGAATTGGGTTGCTATAAACATTGATGTGGATCCACCAATGAGGTATATCAATTTTAAATCCTTTGGGTATAAACTGAAGAATAGGGTAACTTACCAAATGTTGATTCCATTTCTAGTTTTTTGGAGGAATCTCCATACCACTTTCCAGAACGGTCACACCAATTTGCAGTCCCATCAACAATGTATAAGTGTACCTTTTCCCCACATCTGCACTAACATTTATTATTACCTGTGTTTAATTCTAATTTGTTATATATAACAGCAGAAATTTTGTGTACAACCAGAGATGTGCACTATGTACCTATTCTAATCTATTAAACACTATGTAGCTATGTCAAAGTAGAGATTTAGAAATGTTACCACTCCTACTTAAAAACTTTTACTACCTTCTGTTATTATTGTAAGACCAAGGGCAGGAAGAGCAATTATGGGTTATTGCATTAAAATGGGCAAGTGAAAATGACATAATGAACTAGAGAGAAGGAGTGGACGTGGTAAAAAGTAGTTAATTTTTGTTCTGAGTAATGTGTCCTTAGGTGATTATGGCATTATGCAAAGATCACAGAGGGTACTTAAATAAACATGAAGGTATAGATCAATCAATCTTGATGCAATCAAAAGAAGCAGTAAACCACAAGATGTACGAAGCTGCTACAGGCAAAACATGGAATAGTGTTTTACAGTAAAAGAAATTTTTATAAGTAGGACTATACTCTAAAATAATGATGAAAATAGAGTAAGCAATAAACATTACAGTGTTATAGTCATTATCAACTATTATGTATCCTACATAAGCATATGTGCTGTTCTTTTATATGACTCGCTGAACATGTTTGTTTCCAACAGCATCATCATAAACATGAGGAATGCATTCTACTATGACATGATGGCTGTGATGTCATTAGGCAATAGATATTTTTTAGCTCCAGTGCAATCTTATATGACCACCATTGTGTATGTGGTCTGTTGTTGACCAAAACACAGTTAAGCAGTGCATGACTGTACATTAAATTTAGGTAGAATCAAAGCCAGGAGCAATGGTGCATACCAGTGATCCCAGCTACTTGGAAGGCTAAGGCAGGAATATAGAAAGTTCAAGGCCAGCCTCAGCAACTTAGCAGGACCCTGTCTGAAAAATAAAGAGGGTAGGGGATGTAGCTCAGGGGTAGAGTGCCTCTGGGCTTAATATCCAGTACCATGAAAAAATAAAAAATAGTCAAAAGTGATTGTTGTGCTTTAAGTTAATATGTGACTATGGTTATCAAAGCTCTCTAACAGCAATTTATTTGGATATTTATTGACCAAAAATTGCCACACACAATGTCTGAGAATTAAGAGTAACAACTAGGCATTAGAAATTTCTTCAAGATGCTCAAAGAATCAAGAAATAGTCTCTTTTGTACACATTGCCTATTTACAGTTATTAAAAGCTCCATTATAAGGTCAATGAACCAACGGTAAATAATTAACACCTATTACATACATGAAAATATGGGGGATGAAAGTTAGTCTAAACATCTCCCCACTTCAATTAATTTAGAACCCAGTAAGTAAATTAATTTTTGATATGAAAACTTTCTCTTTTTTTTTGGTACTGGGGATTAAACTCAGGAGCACTCGAACACTGAGCCACATCCCCAGTCCTTTCTAATATTTTATTTAGACTCAGGGTCTCAAGGAGTTGCTTAGTGCCTCGATTTTGCTGAGGCTAGCTTTGAACTCATGATCCTCCTGTCTCAGTCTCCCGAGCTATTGGGATTACAAGTGGGTGCTATCACGCCCAGCATATGAAAAAATTTCTATAAAAATGTAAGGACCAAGTGTGATATACCAAAGAAAGTTCTATAAACTTGGGGAAAATTAATGAAGGAATGAAGAATATATAGAACTGGATATCTCTTCCAAGACATACTACAACACCACCCTAAACTAGGTCTTATTGTTTTAAGAATACTTCTTCATCCTGTATGACTTCAGAAGTATGATTCCATCACAATACTTATCTGTAATTATAATTACATTGAATGTCCAATTGAAAGATGCCTGTCTCTCTCATAGACAGTAAAATCCATGACAACAGAGATCATGTCTATTTTTGTTTATCCAAGTATTCCTAGCATTTAAAACTTAGAGGCTACTTAAATCATTATGAAATTAATGACTAAAGGAAGGCAGAAAGTTCAAATTATTCTGCCAGGTTTTCCAGGCTCATGGAAATTGTTGTTAGTTATAACAGGTAGCCTTTGTTTAAAAAGGCCTGGTTTTGACCACCATTGCTACTGCCTTTGATACCAATGTTGCCAACCCAAGGTCACCTGGAGGTGTTCTTTCTGGGTGCTGCTGCTGCAGACACTTTGTTTCAGTCCTGCTGATGCTGACCTGCAGCCTGCTGCCACCAACCACCACCACTGCCTAGAGGACTGCTGAGGGGGAGACTCTACGTTTGGCAGCATATGGCTGCACTCTTCTTGGGGCGCTGAACAGGGCCTGGGGCCAGGGTGCCAGCCAGTTTACCACAACAGCATCTGTTTGGGGACTCTGGCTGGGACCTGCAGCTACAGTGTGGGGATGGAGGCCTGTGGGTTTGGAGGCGCCTGAGGTCTTCCTGCTGGGAGTGCTGGTGGCCTCTGTCTTACTGCTGCATCTCAGGGTTACTCCTTTGCATGAGTGTATCCCTGGTAGTCTCTCTGTAAGTAGGAGCAGCACAGAGATCTTGGGACTGCAGCATGGCCAAGCCTGAGGTATTTGAAGCACAGATTGGTGGGATAGTGACTGGGTCTGTGAGAGCAGATCTGGGCCTGATGATCTCATGAGAAATCAGAAACTTTTGAACACTGACAGAGACAGTTTTTTTTTTTTTTAAATTTTCTATGGAGATTTATTCATTTTTTTCTGTTCACTAACATCTCTACCATATTTGGATCAGGGTATTTTTTTTTTCATCAGTGTATGGAGGACAATGATATAGAATGGTGTTTTGCATTTTTGTTGTATTTTTATATCTTTAATTTTTTCTCTTTGTCTATATTCTGCCTATCACTTGTCTGCTTTCTTGGATTCTCTTTCCACCTTTTCTCCAACTAAAAGCCATTCTCTGTCAGCTCCTCTTCCACTCTTCCTATGAACCTTTGCTTCTAGCTTCTTTCTTCCTCCCTTGTGAACACTGCATGCTAGGGTATTTCTGTTCTCTTATTTACCACTTGAAATTGTAAATTGTTTTAGCAAATTTTCTGTTTACAGAAATTATAGAAATTATCTACTATAGGTAGTTATTGAACTCATCATTTTGGTTTAATGTGAGAAAGCAGTAGATGCCTTAGTGGGAGCTATTAGGTTTAAGGCGATATATCGTTTATACTGGGTGCTGTTCATATTGGTCTCACTATTAAAGGCAAGGCACTGAAAACCTTCAGGGACACTATAGGTCTATAGGGAAAAATTTGTGCTGCCGTAGATCCATACTGCTAGATAGGGAAACACACAAACAACATGAAAAAATAAGGGAATAAAATGCTCCCAACAAACCAAGATGCTCCAATTGCAGAAGCCACTGATAACACAGCAGAAGAAATGTCCAAAGAACTTAGAATATACATAGTTAAATTGATCTGTGTGAATTAAGATAGTATAAGGAGTGAAATCAAAGAAAAAATACAGGAGGTCAAAAATTACTTCAATGATGAGTTAGAGATTGGTGGGGGGGACCCAAGCAGAAATCCTCCAAGTGAAGGAATCAATAAACCAAATTATAAATTCAATAGAAAGCATCACCAACAGACTAGACCACTTGGAAGACAGAACCTCAGACAATAAAGACAAAATACATAATCTTGAAAGTAGAGTTGAACATGCAGAGAAGATAAGAAACCAAGAACAGAATATCTAAGAATTATGGGATAACATAAACAGACCAAATTTAAGAGTTGTTGGAATAGATGAAGGAACAGAGATATAAACCAAAGGAATGTGCTACCTTTTCAATGACATAATAGCAGAAAATTTCCCAAACCTATAGAATGGAATGGAAAATCAAATACAAGAGGGTTACAGAACCCCAAATGCACAAAATTACAGCAGACCATCACCAAGACACATTATAATGAGAATGACTAACACACAGAATAAAGATAAAATCTTAAAGGCCATAAGAGAAAAAAAATCAATTTACATATAGGGGGAAACCAGTTTGGATCTCAATGGATTTCTCAACCCAGACCCTCAAAGCTAGGAAGTCCTGGAATAATATATTTCAAGCTTTGAAAGAAAGTGGATGCCAACCAAGAATTTTATATCCATCAGAGGTAAGTTCCAGGTTTGAAGATGAAATTAAAACTTTGCATGATAAACAGAAATTAAAATAATTCACAACTAGAAAGCCTGAACATAGAACATTCTCAACAAAATATTTCATGAGGATGAAGTAAAAAAAAAAGAGTGAAAACCAGCAAAGGGAGGATCTACACTAAAGGAACCTGCAAACAGAGGAGAAAGTAAGTTAAATTAAAAACTAGAAATACGTCAGAATGACAGAGAATACAAATCATATCAATAATAACCTTGAATGTTAATGGCCAAACTCATCATTCAAAAGACAGACTGGCAGATTGGATTAAAAAGCAAGACACAATAATATGCTATCTTCAAGAGACTCACCTCATGGGCAAAGACATCCACAGGATCAAGGTGAAAGGATGGGGAAAAAAATATATCAATCATATGGATTGTATAAACAAGCAGGGGTTTCCATTCTCATCTCAGATAAAGTTGACTTGAAGCCAAAATTAATCAGAAGAGACAAAAAAGGACATTTCATACTTCTTAAGGAAAGTATATATCAGCAGGACATAACAATTATAAATATTTATGCCCCAAACAGTGGAGCATCTAACATACATCAAACAAACCCTTCTCAATTTCAAACAGACAACAACACAATAATACTAGGTGACTTTAACACATTCCTCGCACTATTAGACAGATCTTCCAAAAGAAACAACCCCCAAACCAAAAAAAACCACAACCAAAAACTAAATAAACTATAGAACTAAATAATACAATCAATAATATTTCTTTCTTTAATAATGTCTGTTTTATTCTACTATCCTTCCTATCTCCCCAACCCCTCAATCAATAATATTTCATCTATCAACAATCAAATATCCTTTCTTCTCAGCAGCACATGGCTCCTTCTCTAAAATAGACCACATCTCATGCTGCAAAGCAACTCTTAAGTAAATACAAAAAAACAGAGATAATATTCTGTATTCTACAAGATCACAATGGAATGAAATTGGAAATCAAGGATAAAGTAAAAAATAGAAACCATTCTAACAAATGAAGACTAAATAATACAATGTTGAATGATGAATGGATAGTAAAAGAAATCAAGGATGAAGTAAAAATTCTTAGATGTAAATGAGAACACTGATAAAACATCAAAATCTTTGGGACACTATGAAGGCAGTACTAAGAGGAAAGTTTATTGCCCTGCGTGCATTCATTAAAAGAATAAAAAGTCAACAAATAAATGACCTAACACTACATCTCAAAACCCTAGAAAAAAAACAAAAACAAATCAACACCAAAAGCAGAAGACAGAAAATAATTAAAATCAGAGCTGAAATCAATAAAATTGAAACAAAAGAAACAACTGAAAAAAATGACAAAACAAAAAATTGGTTCTTTGAAAAAGTAAATAAAATAGATCAACCTCTGGCCATGCTAACGAAGAGAAGAGAGAAAACTGAAATTACTAAAACACAAGATGAAAAAGGAATATCACCACGGAAGTTTCTGAAATACAGAAGATAATTATAAACTATTTTGAAAACTTATACTTCAATAAAATAGAAAATATAAAGACATCAACAAATTTCTAGAGATATATGACCTACCCAAATTGAATGAGGAGGTCATACATGATTTAAAAAGATCAATTGCAAGTAATAAAATAGAAAAAGTAATCAAAAGCCTACCAACCAAGAAAACCCCAGGACCAAATGGATTCTCAGCAGAGTTCTATAAGACTTTCAAAGAAGAATTAACATCAATACTCCTCAAAGTTTTCCATGAAACAGAAAAAGAGGGAACCCTTCCAAACTTATTCTATGAGGCTAATATCACCCTGATACCAAAACCAGACAAAGACACATCAAGGAAAGAAAACATGAGACCAATATCCCTGATGAACATAGATGCAAAAATTCTCAATAAAATTCTGGCAAATCACATACAAAAACTAATTAAAAAGATAGTGCAGCATGATCAAGTAGGGTTCATCCCAGGGATGCAGGGTTGGTTCAACATATGGAAATCAATAAATGTAATTCATCATATTAACAGACTTAAAAAAAGAATCATATGATCATCTCAATAGATGCAGAAAAAGCATTTGACAAAATACAGCACACCTTCATGTTCAAAACACTAGAAAAACTAGGAATAGCAGGAACATACCTCAACATTGTAAAAGCTATATATGCTAAGCTTCATTCTAAATGGAGAAAAATTGAAAGCATTCCCTCTAAAATCTGGAACAAGGCAAGGATGTCCTCTTTTACCACTTCTATTCAACATCATCCTTGAAACTCTAGCCAGAGCAATCAGACAAAAGAAAGAAATTAAAGGAATACAAGTAAGTAAAGAAGAACTCAAACCATCACTATTTGCTGATGACATGATTCTATATCTAGAAGATCCAAAATATTCCACCAGAAAAATTCTAGAATAAGTGAATTCAGCAAAGTAGCAGGACATAAAATCAACACCCATAAATCAAATGCATTCCTTTACATCAATGATGAATTCACTGAAAGAGAAATTAGGAAAACTACCCCATTCACAGTAGCCTCAAATAGAATAAAATACCTGGGAATGAATCTAACAAGAGAGGTAAAATACCTCTACAATAAGAATTACAGAACACTAAAGAAAGAAATTGAAAAAAACCTCAGAAGATGGAATGATCTCCCATGTTTCTGGTCAGGCAGAATTAATGTTATCAAATGGCCATATGACCAAAAACATTATACAGTTTTAATGTAATTCCTATTAAAATCCCAATGACATTCTACATAGAAATAGAAAAAGCAATCATGAAATTTATTTGGAAAAATAAGAGACCCAGAACAGCCAAAGCAATCCTTAGCAAGAAAAGTGAAGCAGGAGGCATCACAATACCAGACCTTAAACTATACCGTAGAGCTATAGTAACAAAAATGGCATATTATTGGCATGAAAACAGACTTGTAGACCAGTGGTACAGAATAGAGTACATAGAGACAAAGGTGCCAAAACATTTACTGGAGAAAAGATAGCCTATTCAACAAATGGTGCTGACAAGAGTGGAAATTCATACGTAGAAAAATTAAGTTAAACCTCTATCAACTCAAAGTGGATCAAGGACTTAGGCACTAGAACAGAGACCCTGTGCCTAATAGAAGAAAAAGTAGGCCCAAATCTTCACCATGTCAGCCTAGGATCTGACTTCCTTAACAAGACCCCTAAAGTGCAAGAAGTAAAATCAAGGATCAATAAACGGGATGGATTCAAATTAAAAAAGCTTCTTCTCAGCAAAGGAAACATTCAATAATGTGAGGAGAGAGCCTACAGATTGGGAGAAAATCTTTACCCCACGCACCTCTGATAAAGCATTAATCTTTAGGATATATAAAGAACTAAAAAAAAAAAAAAAAATTAACACCAAAAAAACCAAATAACCCAATCAACAAATGGGCTAAAGAACTGAACAGATACTTCACAGAAGAAGAAATAACAATCGATCAACAAATATATGAAAAAGTGTTCAACATCTCTAGTAATTAAGAGAAATGCAAATCAAAACTACACTAAGATTTCATCTTACTCCAGTCAGAATGGCAATCATCAAGAATTCAAGCAACAATAAGTGTTGGTAAGGATGTGGGGAAAAGGTACACTCATATATTGCTGGAAGGACTACAAATTGGTACCATCATTATGGAAAGCAGTATGGAGATGCCTCAGAAAACTTGGAATGGAACCATCATTTGACCCAGCTATCCCACTCTTTGGTTTATACCCAATCCCCCAAAACCAAACACCAAATGTTTTCTCTAATATGTGGATGCTAATTCATAATAAAGCGGGAGGGGATGCAAGAGAAGAATAGAGTTGGCTTAGAATAGGTAGAGGGAAGTGAAGGGAGGGGAGGGGAGGAGATGTGGGGATAGGAAGGATAGTAGAACAAAAGAGACATTATTACTTTACATATATATGTGACTGCATGATCAATGTGATTCTACAACACAGTATACTCAGAAAAATGAGAAATTATAACCCATCTATGTATGATATATCAAAGTGCATAAACACATTCTACTGTCATGTATAACTAATTAAAGCAAATAAAAAATTTCAAAAAAAGGCCTGGTTTTATTTATAGTGCAAATTTCTTCACTCATTCATTCAATAACTATCTATGGAGTGACTATATACAAAAGACATTGTTTAAGGGATCAGAGATACAGCAACAAATGAGATACAAAGTCTTTATCCTTATGGAGCACACTTTATACAAACTATGCTCATTCTTGCTTTCATGGCAATTTCATATCATTCCTTCTGAGTAGAATATCTTATTTATTCCTTCCCATCACCTCTATCATGAAGATTTCCTCAAACCTCTGGTATGGTTGCCAGATGAAATGCAGGATGCCTGGTTAAATTTGAATTTTGGATATACAATGAATAATTTCTTAGTATAAGTATGTCCCAAATACTGTGTGTCCCATCTAAAATCAAATTTATCTGGACACATTGTATTTTTATTTGCTAAATCTGGCAGCTTATTATCTGGCAATTTTCCCTTTCCAAAGTTTCTGTTCTAATTATACTCAGAATCATAGAGATTAACATTTAATTATCCTCTTCTGTAGGATTTTTATTTTGTTGCTTCATGTTTTAAGCACTTAACAGATACTTGATAGATGGACACAGAAATTAAAATTACAATGAAGATTTATTTACAAAGATCTTCTTTCCAATTATATTTGTAATGCTGGAAAAAAACAGAAACAGTAAAAATGTTCAACAATAGAAGGCTAATGAAAATAAATGACATTATGCATCCATGCAAAATGATAATTGAAAGAACAATTAAAGACACTGGAAAATGTTGAAAATATAATATTAAGTGGGAAACAGGATATACAACTATAATAAAAAATAATTTCAACTTGTTAAAATTTGCATATACAGAACAGATAAAAATGCCAATGTCAGGCTGGCAATATAGCTCAGTTGGTACATTGCTTGCCTTGCCTTGCATGTATAAGGCCCTGGGTTTAATCCCAGCACCAAAAAAAAAAAAAAAAAAAAAAAAAAAAAAGCCAATATCATGAAAAAGAAAGACAAGGAACTCTTCTAGATTACAGGAAACCAAAGTAATAGAATAAAGGTAGTGCCTCATTTTGGACTGGATCTTGAAGACAAAATAGCTGGAAAGAACATTATTAGGAGAATTAGAAAAACTTGAATATGTACTATGGTTAGATATATATTTGGAAATAGTGGGGGTGATGAGAGACCATGCACACAAGAAAACGAATGAATGATAAAATCCCTGCACGGAATCATGAAAAAAAATTCAGAGTAGTTATTGCTGGGAGATATGATGAATATTAATTTTTCTTTGCATGCTTTGTATTTTTCAGTTTTTATCATGAACATGCCTTATTGTAGATGGAAAGTTTTCTGGGACACACTAGGGTTTGAACCCAGAGGTGCTTACCACTAAGCCTCATCCTCAAACCTTTTAATTTTTTTATGAGACAGGATCTCACTAAGTTGCTTAGGGCCTCAAACTCAGATCCTCCTGCCTCAGCATCCTGAGTCAGTAGCTGGAAAATTAAAAAAAAAAAAAAAAATCACTTAAAGATATTTTGATCTAAAAAGAACAAATAAAAAATTTTTAAAAAGATCTTTGATGAAATATTTAATCCATGACTCTAACCTGTCAATTTATTTTGATGTTCTATAACACCCAGAATAAAGTATTTTAAATGTTTTACTAAGTAATCACAATAAAATATATTCTTCTATACATTTTTTCCCAAATATAATATACTCCCAATTATTCTCATAAGAATAAGAGGTACTAAAATGAGTATCAAATCAGTTTGTCTAACTTCTCTATCATATAGGCTATTCTACAGGCTTATGTTACAAGTAAATTTTAAATAATCTAACCTGGAATAAATTCATCTATTTATGAGCAAACTTTTCAGAAGTATTTTTTGTATTTGTGTTACCTATACTGATACAGAGAAAAAGAATCTGATAATTAAATCAGTGATATCTTGAAGTTTTCCCCCCACTGTTTAGAATAAGAATACTTCTGAAAATGGCCTTCTCTGACCATGTCCTTCCAACACAGTAATAGATGCATTGAAATCATATTTTTTTTGAGAGAGAGAGAGAGAGAGAGAGAGAGAGAGAGAGAGAGAATTTTTAAAATATTTATTTTGTAGTTTTCGGTGGACACAACATTGTTATTTTATTTTTATGTGGTGCTTAGGGTTGAACCCAGTGCCCCACGCATGGCAGGCGAGCGCATTACCACTTGAGCCACATCCTCAGCCCCCTGAAATCATATTTTAAAAGTAAGTTCATAGCTACTTGGGAGGCTGAGGTAGGAGGATAAGTCCTGCCACTACTGTCTTCATCTAGGTCACTATCATCTTTTGCTTCAACTATTGCTATTACCTAATATTAGTCTCCTTGACTTTTACCTTTGCCTACTGTTGTATATTCTTTCTTCCACAACACCAGTTTCAAGAAGGCAAGTTTTTTTTTTATTGAGTTTTGTATTCCCAAAACTAATAAGGATCTAATACTAGTACATAGTAGTCACTGAAAAAAAAAGAATAATTCCTTTAAAAGGCAAATTATGTCATTTCACTATCTTGTTTTAAAACATATCCATCCAATTCCCTCTCACTTTTAAAAGCCAAAGCCAAAGTCCTTAAACTGGTCTCTAAGACTGAATAATCAGGTACCCCAGCCTGACATTACCTTTTAATAGTTTCCTTTCCTAGTCACACTAGTTTCACTGCTAATCACTCACTGTCTTTCTGCGTGGAATGTTCTTTTCTTAGATATCTGGCTTCAGGTGTCCATTCAAACACCAAGTTTTCAGTGAGGTATTCTTTTATCATTCAATGTGAAATAACTCCCTTAAGCCCATTGCTCCCTAATTCTTTACTCTGTTTCATTTATATTTACTTGTTTGTATTATTATCTTTTTTCTCCTAGGATAGCACAGGTTTCACAAGGGCAGATATTTTGTCTTCCTCTTCACTAAGTACTTAAAACAGCTGTTAGCATGTGACAGAAACTCAGATTTTATTGAATAGAAGAATATTTACAAACTTAAAAATTTTAGAGTTTCCAGAAGTAAAGTCATTAACGAAGTAAAAATTATCACTGAATCTAATTTCATCACAATATAGGATGATGGCCCAACATTCTCTGAGGTACATCTGTCTGATATTTAGGCCATCTATTCAAAAGTTCTGCCTTCTCCCAGTCAATCTAATAAAGTAGAGTGACACAAACTTCCTTTTATTTTCTGATACATTTTAAATGTGTAAAAGATAGGATTATTTTTCAAAACACAACCAAAATATCATTATCCATCTAAAAAATAAACAATATTTCTTTAATAACAAAAAATAATTCAATTACTAATCAAACTTTTCCCACTGCTTGGACGCTTGTTTTTTCAAAATCTTTTAGTTGGGATTGGAATCCAGATAAAAAATCTATCCTTAGTCACTGAGGGACATATCTATTACACATCCTTTAATTTAAAGATTCTCTCTTTTAAAATTTGAGAGACTGAGATAGGAGAATTTCAATCAAGTTCAAAGTCAGCATTAGCAACTTAGCAAGGCCCTAAGCAACTTAGAGAGGCCCTGTCTCAAAAAATAAAAAAGGGCTGTGAGATTTGGCTGAGTGGTGAAGTACTCTTGGGTTCAATCCCTGGTTCGGAGGAGGGGCGGGGGTGTCTTTGTGCACCTAGGCAAAATAAATGTCTTCTGAGAGAAAGAAAGTTAACTATCAGGCTTTGGCAGCAAAGAAAACGGAGCAACATTTAAAAAACAGGCAAGGAAAGAATATGAGGCAAGAATTTTATATCCAGCAAAACTGAGCTTCAAGTATAAAGGTTACAAAATACAAGCAATCTGAGAGAATTCAAGGAATATTGTCCCTGTAATCTCTTCCTGAGGAAATCACCATACAATAAACTATAGGAAGTCAAATCAATTGAAGAAACATCAAAATAGAATTGGTAATGGGAATTAAATAAATACAGTCATGCTGTATAATGGTATTTTAGTCGGTGACAGACTGCATTATGTGACACTGATTCCATGAAATTATAAAGATTTCTATTAATTATAAAGATTTCTATTGCCTTGTGTTATCATAGTCATAGTTATCCAAATGTCATAGAATATGTTACTCACATGATAATGATTATAAAGAACACATTCCTATTTACAGTTACACCTATGTATCATGAAATCCCCCCAAAACTCTGAGACACTGAGGTTTGGTGGAGCTTCCTCGGCTGGTAAACAGTTTAATTTGTGGGGAGGATGTGCCCTGATTCCACGGGCAGAGGACATAGCTGTATGACCCTGACCCTCCCAGATCTTATCCTCTACATCTCTTTATTTAGCTGTTCTTGATTTGATCCTTAATAACAAAAGTGTAATGGTAACTACAGTGTTTTCTTGAGTTACAGGAGTTGTTCTAGTTAATTACGAAAAGTGAGAGGATCTTGGGAATCCCTGTATTTGTAGTTAAGTTGGTTAGAAGTGTTGACAGCCTGGGGATCCTCAAAGTTCGATTAGAATCTAAAGTGGAGGCAGTCTTGAGAAAGACTGAGCCTTTAAACCTGTGGAGTCTGATGCTAACTCCAGATAGTCATTTTCAGAATTGAATTGTAGTCCAATCAGCTGGGTAAACAAAACTAAGAAAAATAGTAATAATCAAGAAAAAGTAAAGCATAGAAACATACATTTTACACAGTGTTACCCAATGACAGAACCTAAAGGACAGGAAAGGTCCTGTGTGTACGTTACAAAAATGACAAGGATGAGGGGCTGGGGTTGTGGCTCAGTGGTAGAGTGCTTGCTTAGCACATGTGAGGCACTGGGTTTGATCCTCAGCACCACATAAAAATAAATAAAAAAATGTATTGTGTCCATCTACAACTAAAAAAAAATTTTAAATAAAATTTAAAAAATGACAAAGATGAATATTTTTCAGTTTTGCTCCATATGTACACAGGATCATATTGTTTCAAAAGTTGTAAGCTAAAGGGTTGCAATTTAAATTTAAGTACCCATTCAATGGCCCATGTAATGCACAACTTTCTATTTTATAAAAGGAAGAGGAAGGTAAAAACTAGTAATAATCAATGTCCAAAGTTTATTTAGTAAGAGGTTAAATTTAATTTTGCCTTTCTTACATAAAATATTTAAAACATTTCAATTATAATTTAAAGTACTTATAAAGTTTAGTTTGGGAGATTCAGATTATAGATCAAATCTTAAGTATTTTCAAAGTTAAAAGTGGTGAGTAAGAAGACAAACATCAAAGACAACTATTTTTTAAAGTTTGCAAAGGTTCAAAATCTCTAAGTAAAGGAAAAACCCATTAATTCATTTCTTAAATATTTAATAAATACATATTATTTATCAGGAAGCAGGAATATAGAAGTATGACAGTCACTACTGTGGAAAAGCACATCCTAATGTAGGGGAAAAACACATTGGAAAGTAATTATGAACTGAGTGCTGTGATGCACATCTATGAATCCCAGTTACTCTGGAGTCTGAAGCAGGAGGATTGTAAGTTTGAGGCCAGCCAGAGCAATTTAGGAAGACCCTGACTCAAAATAAAAATGAAAAGGATTGGGTATTTAGCTCCATAGTAAAAAGCACCCCTGGGTTTAATGCCTAGTAACTTTCAAAAAAGTAACTATAAAACAATGCAATCATTACAATCACATATAGTATATTATAGACCAAATGATCAACTGAATTGGAGTAAAGGGGGAAAGAGAAGGAAGGCAAAAGTTGTGCTGTAGGGAATGTCTGAAGTGAGTCTTGATTGTAAGTAGAATTTTTGCTAGAGAACTGGAGAAGATGAATAGAGACTGACATATGCAAATACATAAAGGCAAAAATGAAAATGGTACATTCTGGGGGAGAAGAAGATCAAAATGTTGGGTCAAAAAAATAAAACAGTATCCAATAGTGATTCATTCATACTCATATAATGTTTCCAATAAAACAAACGAAAAAGAGATGACTGAGTCTTTAACATTTACATCACATTTTATTTCTTTGATCCTTTTTACTATGCTAAAATGAATTGGTTAGTAGAGACTGAAAGCTGTACTCTTCAGTTTAATTCCTAAGGTAACCAAGTTTTAAAAATAAAGCTAATACTTAACCCTTCTAATGAATTCTATTTGATGGTGATGCTTTATAAACAGCTGGTAACCAAAAATTTAAATAACACCCTTAGAAACAGACATCATTCTATCTATACTGCTGATGGGAACTTAAAACATTTATTAACTTTTTTTAAAGAAAAATTTGGCAGTATCTAATAAAACTGTATTTATGCTTTTCCTTTGATCCAACACTCCCATTTCTAGGAATTCACCCTGAAAAAGTACCTCTAACAATAATAAAACTACTCATGAACAAGTTCGTTCATTGAAAGATTGTTTTTAACTGCAAAATTCTGGGAACAACCTGAACACCCACACATAAGAGAATGACTGAATAAATTACAGATCATTCACACAATGGGTAATCATGCAGCTATGAAAGAAGAAGAACTCTATGAGATGTTACGGAATGCTTTCCAAGACATACTTTATTGAAAAAAAGGCTAAGTGCAAAGAGGACCTATAGTGTACTGACTTTCATGAACAAAGAGGATACATAAAATATACATTAATGAGACAACCTATAGTGGGTGGGTGGGAAGAAATAGAGTATGAAGAATAAGAGAATGGGCTGGGGATGTGGCTCAAGCGGTAACGTGCTCGTCTGGCATGCACAGGGCACTGGGTTCGATCCTCAGCACCACATTAAAAAAAAAAAAAAAGATGTTGTGTCCACCAAAAACTGAAAAATAAATATTAAAAAAAAATCAGAATAAGAGAATGAAGAAGAGGGACAAAGACATGATACTTGTGAGTAAACTTTTTTGCATAGTCATGATGTTTAGAACCATACAAATGTTTCATATACCCCGGCCACTCCCCACAAAAAAGGGAAAAAAACAAACTTAAGGAACAAAAAGCATTATTTTGACAATGTACTCCAAGGCTGAAACCTTTTAAAAATAGCTCTGGGGCTGGGGTTGTGGCTCATGTCTAGCACATGTGAGGCACTGGGTTCGATCCCCAGCACCACATTAAAAAAAACTAAATAAACAAAATAAAGGTACTGTGTCCATTTACAACTAAAAATATTTTTTAAAAATGTTAAAAAAAAAACCCAGCTGTGCTGAAATATTGAACTGTACTTGGTAAGCATTGTTTTTTATTGCGTGTACTAGTTATCTATTATTGCATGACAAATTATTGTAAAATGTAGTTGCTTAAAATTACACACACACACACACACACACACACACACACACACTTTTGAATCTCTTAAAATTCTGTAGATAGGAATCCAGATATGGCTTAGTTGGCTGCCCCTGACTCAAGGTCTCTCACAAGGCTATAGTTAAGATGCAGGCCAGAGTTGCAGATCTCATGTGTCATTAAGGGAGAACATCATGACTTTTGCATCCCCTAGGTCCTTGGTTGATAACAGTGATATCAGATCTCTCCAGAGGGCTACTCAAAAGATGGGAGCTCGCTTCCAGTGCAAGGGCTCAGAGAGAGAGAAGAGAGGGCAAATAAGATGAAAATCACAGTATTTTTGTAATCTAATTTTGGAAATCATACCACTTTTGTCATATACTGCTACAAGGAAGTCACTAAATTTAGCCTACACTCAAGGAAGGGGGCTATAGAATAGCAGGAATAACAGGAGGCAGGAAAAACAGGGGGTCATTTTTTTTTTTTTAATACTAGGGATTGGACCCAGGGACACTTAACCACTGAGCCACATCCCCAACCCTTTTTATATTTTATTTTGAGTCATGGTCTCTCTAAGTTGCTGAGGCTGGCTTTGAACTTGCAATCCCCCTTCCTCAGCCTCTCAAGCCACTGGAATTACAGGTGTGTGTCACTGTATCTGGAAGACTGGGGACCATTTATTTGTCTAACACAGCTCATCCTTTGATCCCTGATAAGATTCATGTGCTTTCTACATGTAAAACATACCCTTTCAGAAGTGTTTCGCAATTCTGAGACTATTTTATGTATATTTTAGGTTTAAGCAAATAATAATGAGGTATCACTGCCTCATGGGTTTTAATAAAAATATAGACAGATGGATAAGTAGAAAAACAGATATAGTTATGTGTATGTATGTGTGCAAATGTATGTATGTACATACATCTGAGATAGGGTCTCATAATGTTATACAGGCTGGCCCAGAACCCCTGGGCTCAGGTAGACCTCCCATCTCAGCTTCCTAAAAGACTGGGACTACAGATGCACACTATTGTACCTAGCCAGAAATAGTAACTTCAAAGTGGATAAACTGTTCCACCATCTCCTTAACCAGATGATCAAAGTGAATACATATTGAAATCTTGAGATAATGCACAAAAAGACAAAAAAGCATTTCTTTGGTATCCTTATAAAAATTTATTATTCATCATGAGAAACATCACTCAACTCTGTACTGAAGGGCATTCTACAAAATACCAACCAATACTCTGCAGAACTGTCATGGTCATAAAAGAAAGACTGAGGAACTTTCCAGATTAAAGAGACCAAGGAAACATGTCTGGTAACTAAATGTATGATGAGATCCTAAATTGAATATGGATCAGAAAAAGGATAAGAGGATTGTTCCAAATGGAAACATTTAAAAATATATATTTTTAGTTGCAGATGGACACAATATCTTTATTTATTTATTTTTATGTGGTGCTGAGGATTGAACCCAGTGCCTCACATATGTGAGGTAAGCATTCTACCACTGAGTTGTAACCCAGCCCTCCAAATGGAAATATTTTATATAACCGTAGTAAAATAATCAAAACTAAGTTGATAAAACATTATTAACTGATTTATAGAACCTATTTAGATTGTGCCAATTATCTCTCTAATGTCCAAGAATTCAGCTTTTTGGTTTGTATTTTCTGTGCTCTAAAAGGCACAAAAAAATTCAAAAGCTGACCCCAACTGGGTTTTCTAAATGGTGTTCTAGTGCTTTCTACTGTGATATTAGTATCATTTTTGTTTATAAGGGTAAGTCGATTTCATTAAATAAGTTCAATTAGCAATAAGTAATTTTAAACATGCTTAATAAAAATTCTAAATATTAATTTATTCTTTTTTCAAACATTAAAATTTTTTTTGTAGATGGACACAATAATTTATTTATCTATTTTTATGTGGTGCTGAGGATCAACCCCAGTGCCTCACACATGCTAGGCAAGTTCTCCACAATTGCAGCCCCTTAATTCATTCTTTTGACAGAATGGCATACTATACACATATAATAACAAAATTATCACTAACAAATTTGTAGTAAAGTAACTGAAACAATTAAACAAATAAAAAGATTAACTGAGGGGCTGGGGATATGGCTCAAGCGGTAGCGTGCTCGCCTGGCATGCGTGCGGCCCGGGTTGGATTCTCAGCACCACATACAAAGATGTTGTGTCCGCCGATAACTAAAAAATAAATATTAAAATTCTCTCTCTCTCTCTCTCTCCCCCTCTTTCACTCTCTCTTTAAAAAAAAAAAAAGATTAACTGAAATACTGAATAAAACAAAAAGGTATTACTACACAAAATATGATTATCACCATGGGAATTCATACCTTTCCAAATCATTTACCAATGAGGGACATAACACTTGTGGGTGAATAAAAGCATTATATCTTCACAGTGGCAATGTGTTTGGTGTGACAAAGGAAACAAATGGAGTAAGAAAGGAAGAATATGCTGGTGAGGGTGGAAGAGAAAAGGAGAGAGGGAAAAAAGTAGAAAGTAAGGGAGTTGCAAAGTATGAACAAGCTTTGGCTCTTTCTGAATCCTTCCTGTAACACATCTTTACAACAGGCTAGTATGTTAGAAACCTCCCTGAGCTATAATGAGTCTCATTTTTTTCTTTTTCAGATGAGTAAGCTATATCAGAAAGACCCTAAGGATAAAAATCCAGGAGCTAAGCAGCAATTTTACTGTTGCTACAGCCCTGTGGTAGCTGAAATTTCATTATCTTTATCAGAAAAGGCAAATATGTTAAAATGTATAAAACCATTATAAGTTTTTAATTTATTAAAAGGGGTTATATATATTCTCTGAAAACATTTCTTCTCACTTTCCTGAACTCAAGATAACATTAGATTTTTGTCTATATCACAGGATCTTCTCATGGCTTACACCAAAAAGAGAGGAACGGAGAGATCTATATGAACCGTCTCAGAAGGGTGACTTTCATTTCTTATAGGAAAAAACAAGGCACTATGGTATACCTTTAAAGGGCTGAATCACCTTTTGAGACACAACTCTATTCCCTACATTCACACTGGGAAAATGCAGGACTGAGAAATGGAAAGACCATCCTTCTCAGTATATAGAGCTATACAACAGTCTTGAGTCCCTGGAGAGACTTGGCAATAAAATAACTTAAAGAATTAGACCTGGGGCTGTAGGTATAGTTCAGCTCCAGAGTTCAGAAGGCCCTGAATTAAAATCCCTACTATGCATCTATGTGTGCATGTATATATACACAAACATAGAAGAAAGAGACATATGCAAAAGAAGAACTAAAAAGATTTAATAAAAAATGTAAAAGTAAAAAAGGCATTCCCTGGGGCAATAAATGTATATAGATTTGACAGAGAAAGTTTCTAAAAATTAAAATAATACCTTTATAAAAAACAAGAAAGTCTCCTAATTGAAGAGGGAATACCTGAATGAAAATATATGTAGGTATAGTACTTACCATATTTGGTACTCATAATTAGGTGATTTATAAATATATCCAGACTCTCATATTGAAATAGCGAATGATTTCTTTTTTATAGTTATGTAGAACTGAAACTTATTTCAGATAAAATATCTGCATCAAGGTTATTTATAATTTGAAGAAATGCTTTTCAACTTATCAATGTTCATACTATCTTTTAAAGAAGAAACAATGTCTATTAAAGATTAAAATGTATTTAGCAGTATAAATAATATCAATAAAATCGCTTCTCACCCCCACCACAGCAAAACATGTAAAGGAAAAAAAAAAAAAAAAAAAAAGCCTACATTTCACTTGGTTGGATAAAAAGATTAAAGTTCACTTTTAAAGAAACCGAGCCATCATTACAATATAAAGTCAGATATTCAAATATAAAGTCAATTTTATATTTCTTTTAAAATGTACTTTTCTGTTAAATAGAATTTCTCTTTTTGGCCAAGCCAAATGTGATTTGACAACAGAAACCACAACCAAAACAAGCTGTAGAATTTTCTTCATTGTTTTCTAATTAATTCATTGACGAACTAGGTATTTCTTTTTAAAAAGTTAAATAATCATTAAGAAAGAGTAATTTCAATTCTCCTGGTCTAAATTATAAGTTTTTAATATATTAAATATTACGTATACTGAATACTAGGTGTAAAATTTTCTTCCCTGTAAGGAAATGTTCCATGTGGGAATATTGTCAGCAAAAGGATTCATGATTATCTTTAAAAATTGAAATCAGTGAGATTCAAAATACTAGTTATATGAGTGGAAACTTTATCTAAAATGTATCATTCTTAATTCATATGAAATAATTCAACTGAATTCTTCGGCCCAGTTTCAAACTGTATTTTATTATTTAACCTATCTTAAAGCTTACTGCATGGGTGATGTGACATTTCACTGTGGAATTAAGTGGTAACTCTTGACAAAGCAGTCATTATCATGAGATAATTGACCTTATTTTAGAGTTAAGCATCCTGAGGCAAAGTTGAGTGTACTTAATCCTGGAAGGTTAATAATCTAGTGATTAGGGAGCATTGAAAGGTATTATTCTTAAGAACCATTTCCAAAATAACACTATTCAAAAACGACTTAATTTAATAAAAATGAAAAACAAGACTAATAAGTTCTTCAGTCATTACTGCTAGATAATGACTACAAAGCAACTTGCATTAGTAGGCATCAATGGATATAATTTATAATTACCTGCATGTAGAATGTCGTTTATTAAGCTGATCTTGTGTGAGTTTAGCTAAAAAAAGATTGCTACTGAAGGAAGTGCTTTAAACTTTGAAGATAACAGAAACATTAAAAATACAACATAACTTTTTGAGTTTTTATAGTAGAGAAGTTTCCAGGAATAACCATCAATTCCGATATTTAATTTAAAAGTAATAAATGAGTGTAATGAAGTTGTCAAAGATTTTTAATTGAGAAAACAAATTTATTTTTATCCACTTCTGAATTACAGTTAAATGTAAATCATGTGCTGGGTGCAGTGGTGCACACCTGTAATCCCAGTGGCTCAGAGGCCGATTGACACAGGAGGATCTCCAGGTCAAAGCCAGCCTCAGCAATTTAGCAAGGCCAAAGCAACAATGAGACCCTGTATTAAAATAAAGAATAAAAGGATCGCCTTGTATTTAAGTAGCAATATCAAGCAACTTTGATAGTTTTGGATTTTAAATGTCATAGACAAGTGAAAATCATCACCTCTGCCATTGAGTAATGCTTTAAAGTCACAAAGGATAGACCAAGTATATGACACATGCTTATATTCCCAAAACACAAGGATCTCAAGTTCAAGGTCAGCCTTCGCAACTTAGACTCTTTCCAAAAATAAAAAGGGCTGATGTAGGTCAGTGATAGGGCTCCGCTGGGTTTGATCCCGAGTACCACAAAAACAAAGTTACAAAGGATATTCACAAAAACCATCACTTCATTCACTGTCTTTCTAATGCATGTGAAATTTCAGCATAGCTCATTGAGAACACGTATTTAAATTTTTTTTTTTTTAGTTGTAGATGGACAGCATGCCTTTTATTTTATTTGCTTTTTTTTTTAATGCAGTACTAAGGATTGAATCCAGTACCTCTTAAGTGCTAGGCAAGAGCTCTGTCACTGAGTTCCATACCAAACCCCAGAAAGATATCAATTTACAGATTTTTAATAATACTTTGAGTTTTGATATGAAGTTAATGCTAAACTCATGGAATAAACCGAGTAGTGTTTCCCTTTCTTCAATTTCTTGGAGCAGTTTGTATGTAACTGAATGTTTGGGAGAGCCAGGCATGGTGGCACACACCTGAAGTCCCAGTACTTGGGAGGCTGAGGCAGGATCATGCTTTTGAATGATGACAAAACTTAATGATGCTTTCAAGGGCCTAGAAAAACAACAAATCAATTCCCAAACCAGTAGAAGGAAGACAATAATTAAGATTTAAATAAAAAATCAATGAAATAGAAAATAAAAAACAACACAAAGAATCAATGAAGCAAAGAACTGTTTCTTTGAAAAAATAAACAAGACTGAAAAACCCCTAGCCAAATTAACCACAAGAGAAAGAGAAGACTAAATTAATAATGTTAGAGATAAAAATGGAGATATCACTACAGACATCACAGAAATCCAGAGGATCATTGGGGACTATTTTGAAAGACTTATACTTTAATAAACTGGAAAGTCCAGAAGAAATGGATATATTTATATACACATATAACCTTCCAAAGTTGACCAAGAAAATACAGAAAACCTAAACAGACCAACAATAAGCAGTAAGATTGAAGCAGTAATAAAGAGCTTTTGAACAAGAAAAAGCCCAGGACTATATGGATTCTCAGCTGAATTCTACCAGACCTTTAAAGAAGAACTAATAATAATGCACCTCTAACAAATCCACAAAATAGAAAGGGATGGAACACTTTCCAATTCATTTTATGAAGCCAATAGTGCCCTGATACCAAAACCAGATAATATTAGCAAACCATATTCGACAACGTATTGAGAAGATTTTATGTCATGATCAAGTTGGTTTCATTGTGGTGATGCACAGATGGTTCAACATACACAAATCAATAGATGCAGAGAAAGCCTTTGACAAAATTCAGACCCATTTGTGATAACAACAACAACAACAACAAAAAACCACTAAAGAAACCATGCACAGAAGAAACTTAACATTATAAAAGCTAAATATGGCAAATGCAAAGCCAACATCATAATGAATGTGAACAGACTGAAAATATTTCCTCTAAAATTAGGAACAAGACAAGAATGTTCACTCTCACCATTTCTATTCAAAATAGTACTTGAAATTCCATCCAGAGCAATTAGGCAAGAGAAGGAAATAAGAGATAAAAATAGGAAAGGAAAGTCAAATTATTATAGTTTATAAATGATACAATCCTATACTTAGAAGATCCCAAAATCTTCACCCAGGGATTACTAGAGGTAGTAATAAATTCAACAAAGTGGCAGATACAAAAATCAACAGTTTTCCTATACATCCAAAACGAATTTTTTGAAAAAGAAATCAAGAAAACAATCCTATTCACAATACCCTCAAAAATAAAACAATACAAAAAAACAAAACAACAATAAGAACAAAACCCATTAGGAATAAATGTAACAAAGGAGATAAAAGACTTCTTTAATGAAAATTATAGACACCAAGAAAGAAACTGAAGAAGACACTAGAAGATGGAGAGACCTCACATGTACATGAATAGGCACAATTAATATTGTTAAAATGGGCACATCAAAAAAAGTGATAGATTCAATGCATTCCACAACAAAACACCAAGGATATTTTTACAGAACTGGAAAAAAAAAATCTTAAAAATCATTTGGCAAAATAAAAGACCCAGAATAGCCAAAGCAATTCTAAGAAAAAAAGAAATGCTGGAGGCATCACAATACCCGACTTCAAATTATGTTACAGAGTCACAGAAACAAAAACTACATGATATTGGCTTAAAAACAGACACACAGATCAAAGGAACACTCTAGAAGACACAGAGACAAACCCACATATCTGATACTTGAAAAAGGTGCCCAAACATACATTGGAAAAAAGTCAACCTTTTCAACAAATGTTGCTGAGAAAACTGTTATTCACGTGGGAGATTAGCCTACTATCTCTTAACCTGCATAAATCAACTCAAAATGAATCAAAGACCTAGGAGTTAAACCAGAAACTTTACAAATGCTAAAAGAAAACAGGGTCAAGACACCAACATATAAGCATAGGCAACAACTTCCTCAATAGCACTGCTAAAGCTCCGGAAATACTAAGAATTAATAAATGAGTGGCATCAATTTAAAAAATCTTCTGCATAGCAAAGGAAACAAAACTGCGAAGAGAGAACCTACAGAATGGGAAAAAAAAATATCTGCTAGCTACTTTTCTGACAAAGGATTAATATTCCAAATATATAAAGAACACAAAAACACCCCCAAATCCCATACACAATTAATAAATTGGCAAATGAATTAAAGAGACACTTCTCAAAAGAAGAAATATAAATGGCCAAAAAAAATGAAAAAAATGTTAAACATTTTTAGCAATTTGCAAAATGCAAATTAAAACCATACTGAGATTTCATCTTACTCCAGTTAGAATGGCAGCCATCAAGAATACAAACAATAAGCCAGGTGCAGTGGTACATGCCTATAATACCAGAGGTTCAGGAGGCTACAACAGGAGGATCACAAGTTAGAGGCCAGTCTCAGAAACTTAGCAAGGCCTCAATCAACTTAGTGAGACCCTATCTTAAAATAAAAAATAAGGGGCTGGGTTGTGGTTCAGTGGTACAGCACTTGCCTAGCATGTGTGAGGCACTGGGTTTGATTCTCAGCACCACATAAAAATAAAATAATATCTGGGCTGGGGATATAGCTCAGTTGGTAGATTGATTGCCTTGCATGCATAAGGCCCTGAGTTCAATTCCCAACACAACGGGGGGGAAAAAAAAAAAAAGGAGTATTGACCCCCCCAGTGAAACTCCACATTGTGTAAAACCACAAGAATGGGATCCTAATTAGAATAAGTCATACTCCATGAATGTATAATATGTTAAAATATACTCTACTGTCATGTATATCTAAAAAGAACAATTTTTTTTAAAGGCTATATGTGAAAGAAAAAAGGGGTAGTAATATAGCTCAGCACCTCTGGGTTCAATCTCCACTCTGCCACCAAAACCCCGTCCCCGCAAAAAAAAAAAAAAAAAAAATAGAATCATCATACCCAGCTATATGACTCCTTGGTATTTAGCCTTAAGAATTAGTCAGCATACACCCACACCTCAGACAGAGCATTAATTTCCAGGATATATAAAGAACTTAAAAAACTTATCACCAAAAAAACCCAATCAATAAATGGGCTAAGGAACTGAATAGACACTTTACAGAAAAAATTGGATGGGTCAACAAACATAGCAATTAGAGAAATGCACATTAAAATTACACTAAGATTTCATCTCACTCCAGTCAGAATGGCAATTATCAAGAAACCAAGTAACAATAAATGTTGGTGGGGATGTGGGGAAAAAGGTACACTCATAACATTGCTGGTGGGACTGGAAACTGGTGCAACTACTCTGGAAAGCAGTATGAAGATTTCCTCTGAAAACGTGGAATGGAACGAACATTTGACCCAGTTATCCCACTCACTCCTTGGCATATACCCAAAGGACTTAAAGTCAGCATACTGTAGTGAAACAGTCACATCACTGTTTATAGCAGCTCAATTCACTATACCTAACTATAGAACCAACCTAAGTGTCCTTCAACAGATGAATGGATAAATGGATATACACAATAGAACACTACTCAGCCATAAAAAAGAATGAAATGATGGCATTTGCCAGTAAATGGATGGAACTGGAGACTATCATGCTAAGTGAAATAGCCAATCCCCCAAAACCAAAGCCCAGTGTTCTCTCTCATATGCAGATGCTGACTCACAATGGAGAGTAGAGGAGGGGAGATTTACCAGATAGACCTGGGGGAGTGGGGAGAAGGGAGGGGAGATGAGAATGGGAAAGATTGTAGATGACTCAGACATAACTCTCCTATGTTCATATAAATACATCAGCAGTGTAACTCCACATCATGTATGATCACAAAAATGGGAAGTTGTGCTCCATGTATGTATGATATGTCAAAATACATTCTACTGTCATGTGTAACTAAAAAGAATAAAAAAAAAAAATCAACCGTGGTTTGGATACTTGCATCCCCATGTATACAGCAGCACAATTCACAATAATCAAATTATGGGACTAGCCTAGGTGTCTGTCAATCAACAAATGGATAAAGAAAATGTGATATATATATATACACACACACACACACACACACACACACACAATGGAGTTTATTCAGCCATAAAGAAGAATGAAATTATGTAATGGATGGAACTTAAAAACATTATGTAAAGAAAAATAAGTCAAACCAATAAAGTCAAAGGTTGGATGTTTTCTCTCATACATGGAAGCTGCAGAGAAAAAAGGAAAAAAAAAGAGGGGAAAAATTTCATGAAAATAGAAGGGAGACCAGTAGAGCAGAGGAAAAGGACTTGGTGTAGGGGAGCGGGGAGGGAAGAAATGAGGGAAAGGTGACACTGGGAAATGATACTGACCAAATTACATTGTTATATTGTGCACAAATAGTGATATGTAACAACAAATCCCATTGTTATGTATAATTATAAAGCACCAGTAAAAATGCAGAAAAAAGAAAAATGGCAAATTAAGAAAACCCCTAAATTTCTGTTAAGTCCCCTTCTCCCAAAGATAATCTTTTTTCTTTAGCATGCTTTTGTACTTTGTGTCTTTCAAGGAATTTGTCCATTTCAAAAGGTTGTTAAATATGTTGGAATAATAATGATAAGAGGGAAAAGAATAGCTTCTGGACTAGAGATAATTTTGTCTCACAAATGGGGCAAAGTACTTCTGAATTATTATATCTGAAGCCCTATGAATTATGAGGTTATTTACCTTGTCCAATGAAATAGGATAGTTAAAGGCGCCATCTGCAGTTGGAGGACTGTTCCCTCTGATCTGTTCTAATAGTTCTTTTCGTAAGTTTCCTAATAAATATGTGATGATTACTACTTAGCTGAGGATGTTAGGACTTCCTACAAGTCTGTGTTCCCTATGTAGTACCTTCTTCTCTGGTACTCCTGACTTAGAAACACTAGCTTCTTAAGACTCTAAACTTCCAGCTCCATCCCTTTAATTGCTAGGCTCTGCTTCCTTTTGCTATGGCCTGGAAATTCTCTCCAAGCAGTTGGCTGGGGCAATCCTTGTGTTTGCCCCATTAATTTCTTACCTTTTATAAAATTGGTTCATTTTACTTAGCATAATAGGATTGTTTGGACATAATTATAAAAGCATGGTATATAATTTGTTCTCATTTAGTTCCCCAATACTTCACTCCTCCCTACCCCTCCTTCCCTTCCCTATGCTCTGTAAACAATTTAGATATTAGGTGTGTTCCAAAAGCTTATGTGTAAGACAATGCAAGAAGGTTTAGAGGTGAAATGACTAGGTTACAAAAGCCTTAATCCAATCAGTGTGTTGATAGGGATTAATTGACTGGTACCTGAAGTTAGGTAGGGTGTGGCTGGAGGAAATGGGTCCTGATGTGTCTTTGTGGTATAAATTTTGTGAGCTGAGCTTAGTCTCTCTCTGCTTTCTGATTGTCATGTCCTGAGCCACTGTCCTCCACATTTTTCCACCACGATGTCCTGCCTTATCTTGAGCCCCAAGGAACGGAGGTGGTCTTCTATGAACTAAGACCTCTGAAACCGAGTTCCAAAATCAAGATTTCCTCCTCTAATTGTTCTTGCCAGGTAATTTGGGCACACCAGCAAAAAGCTAAGTTATCTACGATCTTTCTGTTATTTACGTATAGATTTTTTTAAAATTACTGTCTTGTGGATGAACATGATGTTGCAATTCACTGTGGTATATTCATACACATGTACATAGGAAAGTTAGGTCAGATTCATTCCACTAACTTTCCCTATTCCATTCCTCCTTCATTCCCTTTAATTTCACTTTGCCTACTTCACTGATCCTTCTTCTATCTTTTTATCTGCCCCTCCCCAACTTTGGATTAGCTTCCAAGTATGAACAGTTTTTTCTTTAGCATGCTTTTGTACTTTGTGTCTTTCAAGGAATTTATCCATTTTAAAAAGGTTGTTAAATATGTTGGAATAATACTGATAAGAGAGACAATAATACAGAGAAAATATCCGATCTTTAACTTTATGGGACTGGTTTATTTCAATAGCATGATAGTCTCCAGTTCTGTCCATTTACTGAAGAAAGCCATAAAATTGTTTTTCTTTATGGCTGAGTAATACTCCATTATGTATATATACTATCTTTTCTTTATCTTTTCATCTGTTGAAGGGCACCTTGGTTGGCTCCATAGCTTGCCTATTGTTAATTCTGCTGTTATAGACATTGATGTGGCGGCATCACTATAGAATGCTGATATTAAATTTATTGGATATATATCAAGGAGTGGGACAGCTGGATCACATGGTAATACCAATCCTCATTTATTTTTTACTTCATAACGATCACTGATTATTGCCTGTGAAGACAGTCTTGGTAAATAAGGTGTTATCAGGAAAGTTTAAGTCATCATTACTAGTTTATAACCCTCTGAGAAAGGCAAGGTTTACCATTAGAAAGTAAGAGTCAAGGGTGTGTGATTTTAGTTAAGTGCTGACATTTTGAAAATTTAATACTAAACTCTGTAAATCTAAGCTTTTTTTTGGGCGGGGGAGGAAGAGGAAGGATAAAATAAGTCATCTCTCTCTCTATCTATCTATCTATCTATCTATCTATCTTCACTGAGAAATTTATTTTACATTTCATTGAATTTTAGAACCAAAATGTCTCTCTTTTCCTGGAGAAATGAAGATAATTTATAATTAATATAGAAGTCAAGTAGAAAAACAATGAACGATGTATTTAAAGAGATATTATTATCTCTTATAATTAAGTGTTAATAATTAAGTATTAAAGAGCAAGTATTAATCTACTTGCTTTTTATAATCAAATATGGTACTATTTTTATTAACCCCGTTAATGTTTATCACCTCAACTGACATTTCTACTGTAATAACATTTAGAAAAATCTAAATCTCACATTCAACTGTCTTGATATTTATTAAGGTGTTGTATTATTTGCCTTTGCATTATATGCAAATACAGCTTTATCTCAAATCACTGGTAGTTTACTTGAGAAAAGCTCAGAGTAAACATTAAGGCATACCACTAGAAATCTATTCAACAACGGACTTTTTGAGACTGGTTCAATAAAATACCAAACACACCTAATTGCCTGTAGCTGACTTTTATTATTCTATAAACCATATCACGACAGGTCTTCTCAAACATATTAAACATCTATTATTTATTGGTTTGCTATAACAGGTACTACATAAGTATCTGTTGAAATGAATCCAAAGAACAATAATCATATGAAAAGGAAAAAGTTCTTTCGACATGACTTAGCAACTTCTAATTTCACCACCTTTTCTTCTAGGTGGGGAAAAATAATTTCTTTAATAATTTATGGTAAGATAGAAGAAAATTAACTGGTTTGTAGGACTATTCTTTTTTAAAAAAATTCATGGTAAAATATACAGAAGACAAAATTTTTCATTTTAAATTTATCATATTCAATTCAGTGTCATTAAGAACATTTTCAAGTTGATGTGATTGTGCATACCTCTAATCCCAGCAGTTTGGGAGGCTGAGGCAGGAGAATCATGAGTTCAAAGCCAGCCTCAATAACTTAGCAAGGCTCTAACGCAACTCAGTAAGACCCTATCTCTAAATAAAATATAAAAAATAAAGGCTGGAGATGTGGCTCAGTAGTTAAGCCCCTCTGAGTTCAATCCCTGGTAAAAAAAAAATAAATAAATGAAAATAAAAAAAATTTAGTGTTGGGCAACTGTCTCCACCATCCATTTCCTGAACTTTTTGATCATCTCAAACACAAGTTTCATTTTATTAAATAATAATTACCCAATACCCACACCTGCCCTCAAGCCACCATTATTCTACTGTATGTCTTTTGGAAGTTGCCTATCCTGTACACAGCTTAAAAAGTGAAATTAGTTTTTGTTTTTTTGCTGTGGATTGAACCCAGGGTTGTGAGCATGCTAAGCAGGCACTATAACACTCAGTTACACTCTTAGCCTATAAAGTGGAATCCTTACAGGAAAAGCCAATATTTATCTGAAGTGTCTAGCTTATCTTACTTAACATAATGTTTCAAGATTCATTCATGCCATAGCACATTTAGAATTTCACTTCTTTAAAGTTGAACAATATTCCATTGTATGTATATATGAAATTGTGTTTATTAAAATTTGTTTCCACATTTAGCTATTGTGAATAGCCAAATGACATTCCATTTCATCACCATCAACAATTTTAGCAAAATGATACTGTCTATCAATATTCACTCATAATCTATTAAACTAAATTAGACTCAGACCTTGAAGAGATCAAAAGAAGTGAGAAAGTATTTATTTTGATTGTGGTTTTACTGACAGGTCAGGTATACATTTTAAAAAACTCACAAATATACAATAAAAAGGGTGAATTTTACAATATGTAAATTACATCTCAAAAATCTAGTCTGTGTTAAAATGAATATTTCACTAAGAAGTCAATATATACTGAAGGAGATACTGAGTTATAGCAGTCCATACTGAGGCAATTTTGTTATGTAATTTCAAAGATATTTATCAAAATTTAGGGTTTTATTTTGCGTATTTTAAAACATACACACAAGTACAGAAACAGGAAATCTAGGTACGTGTTTTTCAAAAAGAGAATAACTCACCGTCTCATTTCCAAAAAGTATGTCCACATAAGGCATAACTTTCATCAATGATTCCTTGTAGAACTGGCTAATAAATGGTGCAGACAAATTCAAAGTGAAAATCCTGTTGTTTTCAGAAGCATGGCGAGCTACTTTTAATACGGACTCTGGGGATGCTGTAAGAAAGAAGCCCTAGAAAAAGAAAAAAAGAAGGGATATCAGAAACACCATCTCCACAGAGTTACTCTCAGTGAGAATATAAGAAACCTATAAAAATACAAAAGCCTATATAAGATGCAATTACAAAATTCAAGGTAGAAAATAGTTGCATTTAATTAGAAAAAGTTAATCATGTATGTTTGATCTATGTCACTACTTCAGAGAAGAAACTAGTACTTATTTTATATTAGATTTATAGGCTGAATACTATAAAAAATTCTGCGAATCTACAAAAGACAAAAATATTTAAAATGTCTCATTCAAGACAGTGATTATATTTTTAAAAAATATTTAGTTATTGTTTATTTTAGTTATAGTTGGACATGACACTTATGTGGTGCTGAGGATTAAACCCAGGCCGCACGCATGCCAGGCGAGCGCGCTACGGCTTGAGCCACATCCCCAACCCCAATTATATTTTTGAATAAGAGAAACAGTGAAGGCAGACTGAATCCTAGCTTCTTGTAAAAGAAGTTTGTATTCCTTTAAGTGATTCATTAAAATCATATTATTATCTTAAGAAATATCTACACTGAATTTTTGAGGAATATTCTGAATGAGAATTTTTAAAATTTTATGTTACAAAAGCTATACTTAAAAATGCTATTTATGAACATCTCTAATATTAAAAATCTTATTAAAATATTTTTATGCTTTATAGATGAAAATACAATCAAAAACATAAATATATATATATAAGAAATTTATGAGGCTATTTTCATGAGAATTACAATTTCTGAGAATTACATAACAAAATTTATGAGAATTACATAACAAAATTGCCTCATACATTCTTACATAAACATATATGTAAGAAACTGGTCTGGATGGTGCAGAAATGAGTACAAGAAAACACAAAGCACAATAACAAACAATGAACTTGGAAAGGCCAATTGAGTTAAGAACACTAACAGCCTTGAATGGAATGTAAGTGTATTTGGTAGGCAATGTGGGAATGGAGTGGGGATGGAACATAAATAATGAAGTTTTCCTTGAATGACAGCAATAAAAAGCTTATAGAAAAAATGAATGGAAAGTTAATGTGGATAAGAATGTAGCAACAGTTAATAAAATTCTCCATTTGAATGTGAAAAAGGAAACCATATTGGTACTACCTACAGGACTTGATGATTGTTTAAGATGCGAAAGGCAAAGAGTTAAAAGATGACTCAGATTTTGAATGTGGTTCTTCTGTTAATAAAGAGAAAAATCTAGAACAGGATCTAGTTTTCAAGGTAAAGAGAGAGTTAAATTGTGGTCACACTACTTGAGGTGCTAAGAGACCTCCAAATATCTATTTGAACGTTGGACTCAGGAGAAAGGCCATCAAAGAAGGCGGTTATAAAAGAAGGATTGCACTACCGAGAATGTAGAAGAGGACAAAGGGTAGAACAAAAAACCAAGAAGCCAGAGAACAGATGGAATGAAAAAAGGAGAGAACAAAAGGAAGGAAAATGAGAAGTAATGACAGAGAAATCCAACCTGGTAAGTTTAAAGAAATTGCTTAAAAGTGTTCACTACTAAGCTGGTGATACACGTCTGTAATCCCAGCAACTTGGGAGAGGGGAGAGGGAGGCAGGGGGATTCCAAATTTGAGGCCACCTGGACAATCTACTGAGATCCCATCTCAAAATAATAAATGAAAAAGAATGGATATGTAGCTCATTTGTACAGTACTTGTCTAGCATGCACAAGGCCCTGGGTTCAACTCCCAGAACTCCACTTCCCCAAACAACCAAAAAGTGTTCAATGCCATCAAGAGTAAAGAGAATGAAACAACTGAAACAAAAGACACAGAATGATTAGGAGAAAGCACTTAGTACGAAGATAAACTAGACAGTTAAAGAAGTTGTGGTGAGAAAATGAGGGTAAGGATTGTTAGGTCGGTGGTGGTGACTTGGTGGCAACTTAGTGGCAACTTAGCAGCCCACACCAAAAAAGAACATCAATCAGATGCCAGCGGAAATGCCTGTCAATCAGTCAGATCTCCTAACGCCTGTCAATCAGTAGGACCCCCTAGCCAATCCTGGAGTTCAGCTAACTCCCCTGACCAACTTCAAGGGGGCAAGGGACGCTAGAAACACCTTTTCCTGTCCCAAGCCCTTCCCTTTCTGCTGTAAGCCCCATAAAAGTGCAGTCCAGTCGAGCTTCCAAGCGGTCTCTCCTCAGACCCTTCCCCTGTCCCCTCTGTGGGTCTGCTCGAGTTCTGCCCAGGAGTGATATCTCAATAAAGCCTGTTCAGTGGCGCTTTTAAATCTGCCTCCTTTGGCCATTGCCTGCCCTGACTGATCTGACAAGGATTATAAATTATTTTGGGACATTTACCAATGATAACAAAAACCACCTGAAATTCACTAAGCAATTCTTGTGTGCCAGGTACTGCCTTAGAATTTTATATATAACTTGGGTATTATTATTTTTCCTTATATCAAACCTGTGAGGTAGATACTGTTATTAGTCTCATTTTATAAACAACAAACATATAATAGAGAAAAAAATGTCCCCCAGGACACACAGCTTATATGAGATCAGACTTTTTCTAGTGATTTCTAATATGACTCCTTATAATTTGAATAGATAATAGAAAAAAAAACAACCCAGTCTTTCTATTCTTGGAGGATGGGGATTGCAAGGGTTGTTTTTAAGGACAGGCAAAGTTTGAGCACTTCTGCTTTTCAAATAGAAAAGAGCTAGTGGAGAAACAAAAGAATGAAAAAGGGAGTGAGGATAATTAGAACAAAGAACCATAGGGAGTCTGGAAACTAGAAGGGACTCAGAACAAGATACACTAAAATATGGCACCTTGGCAAATGGGAAAACTGAAGATAAAAGAAGATCACTCTGACTTTCCCCTACATATCTGTGTGAGAGCTGGCCACACAGAAATTCTCTGACCCACCTCATCTTGAAAATACTTCATAAGATCTCATTCCCGAGGATTCTGTTCTATTCCTGGAGGCCAGGAAGAATCTGAACATACACTTGCTGGTTTCCAGTCCTTTGCCCCTAGTTTATAACCATTAGACATCAGATAATGCAATTTTTTTAAAAAAATATTTTTTAGTTGTAGATGAATACAATATCTTTATTTATTTTTATATGGTGCTGAGGATTAAACCTAGTACCTCACACATGTGAGGCAAGTGCTCTATCACTGAGCCACAACCCCAAACCTACATCATACCCTTTTTAATCTAGTAATATTTCTCCATCATCTATCCATTTCTTTCATCAGACTTAACATAAAATACTGTTTTTCTCAGGGCCTTTATTTCTGAAAGCTTCCATATTACATAAAATTTTGTTATATTTCTTGTGCTTTTCTCTTGTGAATTTTTATATGTTATAGGAATGTCAGCCATGATCCTTGCAGTAGGTGAGGAAAGGCATTACTTTTTCTCCCTTATAACTGTCTCTTATCACGTTAAAATCTTGCTAATGAAATTCTAATAAAAATGCTTTCTCATCATAATAACATAATGTTTTCTCATCACTTAAAAATTCCAGACCATTAATCCTTTACCAATAATCAACTGTTATAAAAGGTAACACTTTTTAGGTGTCATTATTTTTTAAATGTTTTCACTTTTTTTTTAAAGCAATACCATTTCACTTGCAAACTATGAGCATCCAAGCTGCCTCTTTTGCTATTTTTGTCACTTAGAGAATTAAAAGAAACAGTTTATATAGCATCTTGTCTCCATAGTAATATGTATGTACTTGCTTTTTAGTCTTTCATTTAATGAGAAGAGTTTAAATCTTTCCCCCCCTTATTTCTCTCCAAACTGTTCCAGCATGAAATAGAAACCTCCCAGAGCTAGCATTCTGCCAGCTGTGGATTAACCACAGACAGCCACAGAATGGTCTACATAAATAGTAACCTGGTCAAATAATTAGGCTTCTCACCAACTTCAGACTGAAAATTTGATCTGTTAAAATACATCTGATTGTAATTTAAGGTACGGAACAGTATGCCTCTGGAGTCTAAATTTGGCCTCATTCCAAATGTGTGTATGTTGTATTTGTGTTTTACTTTAAAATGCAACACAAGAGTATTGTAATATGGCTAGTATAACATCAATGTTGTTAATTTTATAATGAACAGACAAAAACCCACTAGTTTTAAAATAAGAGGTAAATTCACAATTTAAATTAATTCTATTTTTAATGTTCTCTTGTTTTTCTTTAAGTAAATATTTAGAATTTAAACAATTTGGGATTTGTGTCCGATTAGATGGCAAAGACTGTTAAAACTGATGCCAACCATAATTTTTCTTGCCAGATTTATGACCTTTGCTAGGCCAAATGTTCCTTACTATGGTATCACCCAAAATAAAACTGGTGCCATTATAAAAAAAAAAAAAAATTTTTTTTTCTACATCTCAGGTTTGTAACGAAAACAAGGCAGCAGTTATGTCTATAGTTTAGAAAAATACTCTATATAACTAATAAAATATTGTGATTTTTCTAATGAGGGGTCTCAATCTATACAACAGTTAATTATTAATCTTTGTCCTTAAAAACACCAAAACCAAAATAGATTTTTAACATGTAGAGCTTGCATAACAGTAATTAGAATTAAAAGTGAAGTGAGACATTTTTATTCATTATAATGGAAAATTTAAAAAAAGGCAGAGAGAGAAGGGATAGAAAGACTTAAAGACCATTTTAGCAGAGCTAGATGTAATATTTAGAAATCTCAACCGCTCTAAGGACTTGTCAGGGTAGTTTAAACACAAATGAAT